>NC_140988.1:265397501-266597501 GCF_052327205.1 Somniosus microcephalus
CTGAATGCGCATGTGCAGCACGCACACAGCATGCTGGTAGTTGTAGTCGTTCCTTGTCACGTTGGACTGAGGCTTCCCTGGTTACTGTTGCTAGGTGACGTGAGGAGAAGGAGCCGAAATGTTTTAATTTTTTTTTAATAAGATGAAACCCCGAGAGAAATAAGGAGCTATGAACAGAGAGTTTATTTATATTTTTAGGAAAAAACTGAAGTAAAATTTTTAAAAGTCGGTAATTAAAGCGGGGAAACATCCATTAAACATTCTCCACCCGCCCCCCCCCCCCCCGTCTGCCTCCGAATGAAAACCGTGACGTCTTTGTCGGAAAGCGCTCCCTGGGTTTTTTTTTAAAGTTGATTTCCAATGTAAGTGTGGAGGAAATGGCCGAAATATTTGTTTCTTTTTAAAAGATAAAGCCCCGATGGAAAAAAGAAATGAATAGTTAAGAATCAAGATGGCTGACACTCACCTCAGTTCAGAATGATTATGCCCGCCCACACATGCACCGATTGGTCAACCATCAGGTCACTGAAGTGTAGGATTGGTCAATCGTCACGTCACTCAACTCTAGGATGGTCCGCCCGCACACGCAATGAACCCGACCCCGTGACGCAGTGATTGGTCGATCGTCGGGTCACTCGACTGTACGATTGGTCAACCTTCATGTCACTCGATGCTAATGAGCAGATAATGAGCGGAATTTTGAACGTTTTTTGTATACCGTCGGCACAATTTTTGTCCAACGAAAAAGTAAATATGCCTATGAGAGTCCCCTAATGATAAGCTTTCTTTTGATATAACACATCTGTAGGTACGCTCTATAACTTTTGATTGTATAGCCGGAGAGACAGACAGAGAGACAGACAGAGAGTCAGACAGAGAGACAGACAGAGAGACACATACTTATTTATATATATAGATTTATCTGCAGCATTCACTTGATTAGGTAAAACTGCAAAATGCTCTTATACATGAGCCATGTTCATTTATTTGGAGCCATTGAAATTAGTTGGTTTCTGAATGCACTGACTGGCTGGAATTTGGCTATTTCAAAATTCTTGTTGTAGACTATGATCTGTGCAAATTAGTGACATGCCCACAGTTTTCCATGAGGGGGGAAGCAGTGAGAGAAGGATTGACAAAATTAAGAACAGTATTAACCATTCATCTTTATTACTAGACCCAGCCACGGCTACATAATGAAACTCAACATTGTTGGGATACATGTTAGGATTAAGTTTGAACTTTCCGTTCGCCAAGACATTTAGGAGTAAAAATTGGGTAGCGCCCCTCTTGCGAGCCAATATCGCGGCGTTACGTGCCGCAGCGCCACGAGCTTTGGCACATCGCACCACGGTACTACAGGCCTTCCTCCCCTTATTAAAGAGGAGGGGCCTGGTGCAGCGCATCCCGTGCCCAGCTGGGCCACCAGGGATTGGGAATGCCGGCAAACGAGCCTGGCTCTCAAGATGAGTGCCGGACTCACGGAGAGCAGCCCGCACCCTGCGGGGGCTGGGGACATCAACGGGGGCAGGTGGTGGCAGGCGGGCAGCAACAAAAATGGCCGCCTGCGACCTTCCCTTTAATTTGCGCTGCCCCGGCCGCAGGTAGGTCCCCCTGACCCCGGCGGACATAGCGTCCAGTGGTAAGTCGGAGGCGCCACCCAATATTACAGCTGGGATGCAAGCAGGGCGCTGCGCACGGTGATGACATCATCGCCAGCAGCGCAGTGCCACGTGGCGCTAACAGTTGGCACCGCTGCTAACCTCCCGCTGAATTTCGCAGGAAGCGATAGCGGCGCTGCGCCCAGGCGTTAGTTGATTGGTGCTAACAGGAGGCGCAAATCAACCGAATTTAGCCCCCTTAGAAATTTGTGAGTGAAGACTGTACTCAATTACACTGTAATGGATAATTTATTGGAAAAAGGCAACAGTGAATTGATTTTAAACAGGAGGATAACCCTTTCTCTCTTGCCGGTCACACATCATGACCAAACCCAAATAGCCACCCTGGAGGCAAGACCATTAGGTATCAGTTAAACCTACTGGGCACCGATTTAAGATAATTGGCAAAAGAACCAAGGGGAGATGAGGAGAATGTTGTGCACTGAGCAAGTAGTTCAGAGGGCAAAAATAGAGGCAGCGATAGGATTGTGCAGAGGTAACGATGGGATTGAGGAGGTGAAATGAAAAGAAATGAGTAGTCAGAAAACAAAGAGGTAGGTGATGCAATGGAAGCATTAGGGTGGGGGAGGGCTGGGAAGGGAGCCACTCGAGGCTGCAGCCCACATATTCACCTCAAATCCCACTGAAAATCCAGCATGCAGCCCTTGGTGGTTCCTTTCCCTGTCACATCATGCCACCTCCTACCTAAAAGGAAATAAGAAGAAAAATATAGAGAGAGAAGCAAAAAGATTTAAAGAGAAACAGAAGAGAAGAGAGACACAGAGGCAGAACAGGAGACAGAGAGAAAAATATAATTCCAAAGACAACAGAGACAGGTGAGAGAGAGACAAGGGACCATACTTATCATGCGCAATGTCATGAGAGAGTCACTGGCATTTTATTAAATATTGAAAACAAATATTGTTTGATCAAGCTGCAGTGCCATTTCAGACATACAGCTGTTAAATCAGTGTAGCACAGAAACCTTATTTCATACTCACCAGTCCTGCACTGCATTGAAGGATTCTTCATTTGTGATGTCGTACATTAGGATAAAGCCCATAGCACCACGGTAATAAGCTGTGGTAATGGTCCTGTAACGTTCCTGACCTGCTGTGTCCTACATAAAACAAAACAAAATCAATATGAAAGCTCGAATACATCTTTTCAATTTTTATTTTTTTTAATCTAAAATCTTCTATAGCCAAGATTCAAACACAATTACAGAAGAACCATAGAGTTCTGTATTTTTTCAGATGTACTCTGGATATATTAGAATGCATGATTGTGCTGGCACAGCTTGCAAATTAAAATCTCTTCTTCACAAAAACTTGGTAAAAAGCTGTTACTGGAAAAACAGTTAAATATGTCAAAGCTGGTTACAGATGGATACTGTTGGTCATTATTGTAAAGATCCTAACTTTCAGATAATAGAATCGTCTTGTAAATGTTGTTCCAGTTAACTTGTGCTACCATTGACTTTGAAAATAATGTGACAGCTCAATTACAACAACCACGTGTACAGGAACCTCAATACCACAGATCATTAGTGCTATCTTTTCACCTGAATTGGAATGCAGCCCAGTCTGTTGCCTGCTGTCTATGATGATCCTATAAGAAATGAGCCTGGCAGTCTCAATCTAGTTCCTGGTAAGAGTGGGCCAAGGCAAAAAAGCTGCCTTTAACTTGACAATCTTGGTCAGAGAGATTATAAGGATAGTTGGTGTAGGAAATGCAAAAGCTCTGTGATTGGCCTGGGAATGTTGGATGCTGAGACTGGGCACTAGACGGTAAAATATTAAAGTATTTCATTTTCCAACACTAACGTCCCTTATCTTTAGGGGTGCACAAATTCACCCACAGAAAATGAAAACAAAGCACCGGCAATATGTCAACGTGCCACCAATTCATTTCGTAAACAGGAATTTCTGATGAAAGAGGGTCTTTAAAGTTATATTCCCAGTGTCACCAGGATTTTCTTAGTTTCACATGAAAAATACTATTAACAAACTGTACACACTGATCTGCCCTGCTCCCAGCAACAGGAAGATCCTATTTATGTGCACAATTCCTTTCTGCGCCATTTGACTTCCTGTCGTCAAGTTTGTGTCACACTTTTTCCATCAAACTTTTGCTTTTATAAATTCCAGTGATGCACATTTATATTAGAAAATGCCGATATAAATTCATTGCTCTAATTACACAATTTGGCCGCTGAGTTTCCACAATTCTTTCTAAATGCTTTCTGAATTTTTGTTTTGATTCTGCATTTTTCCCCCCTCAGTAACAACCTTTTAAGATCCAAAAGTAGAATTATAGGATGAATTTCCTACCTATCTCAGTTGAGCATTCCAATTAAATTCTGCCCATATGTTATCTCTATATTCTAGAGTTGAGTAATAATAAATTCAGAGCTGAGAATAAGCAAGTCAGTCCATAATGCAGTTAGGCCACTGCTTGGATTTCTGATTTCCTAGTTTTCTTTACAGGGTAGTGGAAAGCTCTGCTTTGGTCACTGATATGTTGCTGCAGGAGGTGGAGTGATTTGTTGATGTCCCAAATAGGTTATGATTTTCTCATGAAGATAGCTTGGATTTTGAGTGAGTGTTCTCAGTCTGAACATACAGCATCCTGCCAATCAGAAGAAGTGATTGAATAGAATACAGTGTATGGCAGATTTAATAGTGGTTAAATTCCTGTTTAGTAAGATCTAATCTGGATTTGGTCTCATTTCAAACAAACCTCTCATTTTGTTAAGTACTTTGATTTGTTTTAAACATTTGGCAGCCATCAAACCTAGTTCATGAGAAGGCAGAAATAAACTGCTTCATGAGGAAATAGAGATAAACTGCTTTGATCAATTGCTTTAACGAACCATTACTTCTTATTATAGATATTTTTTCACTGCATTCACCATACTTACTTACCACCCCTCTCTTTTAGATTCCCCTGTGTAAAATGCCATTCCTTGACTGCAGAGAGTGGTGGGAGAGGGGCGGAGGGAGGGGTGGGTGGGAGAGAGGGGGCAAAGAGGTGTGCAACACACTATTTATTGTACTTACCTCTGATTAAATAGGGTAAATGGCTCTGTTCTCCACAGTGGCACCCACCTGAGTGCTATAGAAATCGTCAGATGTTACCCATGCTGTAAAACCTCATTGCAGTGCTGATAAACTCCCGGGCCCCTACACTAGTTCTGCTAAATCCCAGGACCACTTCTCCTAAATATCACGCACCTCTCTCAAACTTGGTAGAACTTGCCTACCATCTTTTGTATCCTAGACTTTTTTTTAAAAAAGAGATAAAAACTATGGGTAAAGAAAAATATAATAATAGGGTCACTGATTTGCAGTTTTCATGGCAAAATAGATAGTTGCAAAATTCAATCCCCAAAATACCAGCAAAAACCAGAAGAACACAATTTGATTTATTTAGGCTTTGATGATAATACATTGTGCATGCATAACACTTCTATTGCTGACTCACTGTGAACAACACAATGAAGATCTGCTAATATTTATTATATATCTTTTAAAAAGTTCCTTCTAGCATTTTGTCCATCACATCACACATCCTGTGTCACACTTCTTATGCAAATTTCTTGCAGTTGATTTGCCACTATTTCACGTATATGAAATTTGAGCCCATCACAATATGTGACAAAGGTGGAGAGAAAAACTACAAATGAAGAACTTCTAAGGAGATATTGAAACAACAAATCAGGCGTGAGGATTCATCAAATCTGTCAATAAGGCAAAGTAGACACCAAATCACAAATACTTTCTCAAATATGTTCGGCAACCATCTTGCTTTTTCTACTAATTTGAGCACTTAAAACTAAGGTAATCAAAATTACAACATTTATACGGAAATTATTAAGCTCACCTATACATAGTATTTTCTATATTAGGAATGCCTGTTAATTTTTTTTCATATTGGAGGCCTATGTTTATATGCTGAAGTCTTCAGTTCAGGCACATTCTCAGATTTATCAGTAGCTATTCACAAATCTGCCAGGACTTTCTATTTGTAAGCCTTACCCTTTCTGTCCTCCTCTGGATCAAATGAAAATTACTAATGAAAGTTGTCAGAGAAGCATTATTTGAAGCAGTTAAGGTAATTTGTTTTTGTGTACATCAGAAATAAACTCTTCAACTTCTGTGAGGTAGCTTTGAAAGCCAAATCATGCATACTATATCTTAGCTGACTTCCCAAAAATACAGTCAAAAACCGCCGAGTCAGCAGGGAGCAGGTCTTTATATTATTTTGTAATATATTCTAAATGGTTATAGTAGTTACTTTTTTTAGTTGCTTGTACTCAGAACTCAGAAACAATCAACAGATCTGAAAGGGTTGTAGGATTATTCCAGTTTGGAGGGAGGTTCTAAATAAAAGTCTTGAATTAAACATGTTTAATAAAAGCAGAAGCCTTTAGTAACACTAATTATTGTGCCAGACATATTTGGTAAAGAATAAAAGATGCTAATTAGTGTAATTTTTTCTTAGGTTTTATATTTCTTGATCCTCACTAGGATTGCAAAATTCTGGGAATTTTTAAAAGAGGAAACTTTCCATGGGAATTTTCGGCAATTTATGGGAATTTGGGGAATTCATGGGAATTTTGAAGTTTTTTGCACACTGATGGTTTTTGTCTCTGACCCTTATATTATCTTTGTCATCAAAATAGACATACTGTTCCATACAAATAAAAACAGGCTTTCAAAACTTTATTTAGGTTATAATTTTGAACTTCATTGAACCCCCACAAAAAAGACCCATCTAAAATAAAATAAAGAGTGTCAGCTTATTTAGCCTGTAATTTGTCCTTTTGTCCTTTTTTGTCCCTTTGAGCCTTCTACTCATGAGTCTTCTGAGTCTTCTACTCATCATTGCTCCTCCTGATTCTCTGACTCTGGCTCTGACATGTCCATTTCCTCCTCTGTGTCACTGTCTAGCTGTGCGGTGGACACTTCTGTATCTGGCTCAATAAGTTGTAGGTTCGCCCGGATAGTCACCAGTTTCTCCACTCTCTTGTTAGTCTGCCTGTTGCGCACCTTTGTATGCGTATTCCCAAAAAATGACCAGTTTCGTTCAGAGGTCGCTGATGAAGGTGGGATTTAGAGCATCACCGATGCAATGGGTGACAGGGCCTCAGATGCACAAAGTCCCTTCCACCAGGTATGTGCACTGATATGCTTGCATGATTCCCATATCCCGTCCCCATTCCAAAGACCTTGCTTGGTAGAGAACTTTGCCAGACTTCCCAGGACTTTGCCCACGTCCAGATTGAGATGGCGTGAGAGGGTAGAAATCACACTGTAAGCGCTGTTGATCTGTTCTCCAGAAAGTATTGGTCTCCCAACGTGCTTTGGGTCCAGCATGTATGCTGCAGCATGAATCGGCTTGACACAAAATTCTTGACGCGTCTGTATGAATTGAACAATTGCCTTCTCCTCTGCTTTGAGCAGCAGGGATGTGGGTAGGGCAATGCTGATTTGTTCTTTTAAATCAGCAAAAAGCCTGAGAACATCTGACGAGACAGCGTCATCTCCTTCAATCTGAGCAATTGCAGATGCTACTGGTTTAAGGCTGCTAACCACTCTCTCCCAAAACACATCATCCAGCAGTATTTTCTTGATGGTGGTTTCCATATCCCCAGACTGGGATATTGCCATTTCTTGCAGTGACTCCTTACCCTCCAGAAGGCTGTTGTACATTATAACAATGCCACCCCATCTAGTGTTGCTGGGCAGCTTCAGTGTGGTGTTCTTGTTCTTTGTCATTTGCTTGGAGTTGTAGATTGCTGTAACTACCTGTTTTCCCCTGACATACTTAACAACTTGCTTGGCTCTCTTGTACAGTGTCCCCTCGTACATTTGACCACCCATCTGAGATAACTGCAACACAGTCTGCCATCTCTATCGTTTCTTTGAGCTTTCCTTGGGCTCTGTTATACTCAGCCTCCAATAAATAAGTAGACAAAGCATGTCTGGTGGGAGGACAGTATGCAGGGCGAATAACATTGAAAAATCTCTTCCAGTACACATTGGCTGTGAGCATGAGGGGTGAGCCTGTCGCATATACAGCTCGAGCAAGGCACTCATCTGCATTCTTCTGGCTATGGTTATCCATTGTATCAAAGAACCTTCCAAGTGGGCCAGGAGTTGCTGATGATAAGGAGCCTGATGCTGAATGTGAACCATCATCTTCTTGAATGGAAGCAGAGGAACCCTGGGCTGACTGCTGTGAGCTTTGAGTGAAGTTGTTGCATTTGGATAAATGCTGCTGCATTTTTGTGGCATTCTTTACATATGGCTTTGTACAGTGTTTGCACATGTACACAGTCTTTCCATCTTTAATGCCTGGGGTAAAATGCTTCCACACATCCGCCGGTAAACGTGGCATTGTTCTATGTAGAGAAATAAAGGGCATTCGTCTCTGTGTCGAACTGCAGTCGATCAGCACAATTGAACAGGGTGAGTAAATTTTTCCTGATGCTCCATGTGATGGAAGCATGACCTGCGCACGCACGACAATACATCACCAATAGAAGGAGTTAATTGCTCATCCACTCATCCAACCAATCAGGACACATTTGTTCACAGTCACACACAAAACTTGTAATTATTAAAACAAGCCAAGTAAGAAGATAAACATATATTGATTAAGAAATTCCTTAATAATTAAGATTTCATCTCTGTTAGTAATTTTAAGAGAGGACCTGTGGAAAAAAATGAAAGAAATACAAAAAAAAACAATATTATGCTAGCATGTGCTTTTTTGGAAAAAATTCCCAAAATTCCCAAGCTAAACTTCCCGTGGAAAATTTCTGGAAATTTACCAGAAACTTTCCACCCCTTTGCAACCCTAATCCTCACTATTAAAACTCACATCCTAAATACATAGAACTGCATGCCTATTTGATAATTTAAATGAACAAAAAAGAAAAAGAATGAACTAGCATTTTTATAGTGCCTTTCAGTACCCCAGGACATCCCAAAATGTTTTACAGCCAATGAAGAACTTTTGAAGTGTAGTCACTGCTGTAATGTAGGGAAACACAAGAGCTGATTTGCGCACTACAAGGTCCCACGAAAAGTAATGAGGTAATGACCAGATAATCTATTTCAGTGATGTTGGTTGATGGATATATATTGGCCAGGACACTGTGAGAACTCCCCTGCTCTTCTTCAAATAGTGGCATGGGATCTTTTACGTCCTCCTGAGAGAGCAGATGGGGCCTCAGTTTAACATCTCGTCTGAAATACAGTATCTCCAACAATGCAGCACTCCCTCCGTACTGCACTGAAGTGTCAGCCTAGATTATGAGCTGAGGTCTCTGGAGTGGGACTTAGACCTATGATCTGCTGACTCAGAGCCGAGGGCGCTACCACTGAGCCAAGGCTAACACCTTAAATAGATACAGGCTGTTTTTGAAAGGAATTAAAATTATATTATTTTTACTCAACACATTCTAGTTTATACCTCTGAACATGAAGGGAAAAATAAAAGCAACTGTTAAGAAAATATTAATGCCTAAAGCTGTGTTTATGAAAATTGTTGATTAAAACAAAAAGCCATGACCTAGATTCTGTGCTTTAATGCAAATCAGATAAATGTAGATTTTAGTGTAATGGTGACTTTTTGCTGACTTGATGGGCTAGCCTCAATGGAAATGCCTCTGTGGCTGAATAAAGTTATTTGTTATAAATCATACTGCGTTGCTTAATTGTGAAACAGAGAGATAGGAATGCTTGCAGCAGAGTAACCTCTGTTCACTGTGAGCAATGCCACAGGAGATCTGCTAGTATATATAATAACAGGCTTGATTACTGTAATTTAAGAAGTACATACTCTAAAATTATGTCATTATGTCTTCAGTACTGGGAATCACAGTTTCTTTGTATCAAATCGCCTAACAATCAACCAAACCTGTACAGTTTCCTTTCACCATTTCCTCCCAGTTTTCCTGACATTCAGCTCTCATCCCCAGAAGTAAGTAATTGGCTGAGAATTTACAAGGCTGCAGCCGATAGACTTTTCAATAAATTTAGTTGCTTGATGATTGACAGGAGCCATGTTTTTAATTTTCCCTAAAGGAGAATTCTCCACTATAACCATTGCACTACCCAGCAATTTGGCTGAACTATTGGAAACCCATTTCAACTGTGAAAGGCCAGCTAAACAGAAATTCCTGAGATTATAATCTGCAATTTTTTGATTGATAACATAAGAAAGCATGAAATGATAAAGAGCCATTCAAACTCAAAGTTTATTCCTTCCATGAATCATGTACAATTCATTCTACTCAATCTCTGTCTGGGGCAAGTCTCTGCAGAGTTTCTCATTACCCCGCCCCAAACCTAAATGAACCAGAGCTCCATAATACTCAATTATCTTAACCAACTAAATTATTAAT
Source organism: Somniosus microcephalus (assembly GCF_052327205.1). Taxonomy (NCBI): domain Eukaryota; kingdom Metazoa; phylum Chordata; class Chondrichthyes; order Squaliformes; family Somniosidae; genus Somniosus; species Somniosus microcephalus. Next base: position 265,407,582 of record NC_140988.1, read on the forward strand.
CCTTGGCATGATACCTATTTCCAAGTTCTCAGCAATTTGGGAATCAGCATGTTTCACGAATTACTTAATCTCTATCTGTACTTACTCTTACAGCCCTCAATTATGTTTCTAACTAGATATTTTGTGAAGCCAACATTATTCCCACGCCAGGGCCGCGATCTTAATGGAGGAGGCGGGTTGGAGTCGGGTTGCCTGGTGGGCGGGTTCTGGGCCCACTGCCAGTTTCAGCCGCTCCCGAATTGAAATTTTAATTGTCGTGCCATGGTGCGCGCTGGCTGGTCCAATGACTAGGATCGGGTCTATTAGTCGCCTCTGATGACATCATTGCTGCAGTTGTTTTTAAGAGGCCCCATGCAGCCTCATCCTTTCATTTCTCATTTCTGCTGGTCTCTGAATGTTCCAAGGCCACAATGAGTGTTTCCAAACCGAAGGCTGCTCCACGTTTCACTGAGGGTTCCCTCCAAGCTCTTGTGGCGGGAGTAAGAGGGCGCAGGGAGATTCTGTTCCCTCCCGATGGCCGGAGGAAGCCTCCTCAGCAAACAAAGGCAGCCTGGCTGTGAATTGCTGAGGAGGTAAACGCAAGGTCCATTTGTTCATGCAGCTGGATCCAGTGCCAGAAACGGTTTAATGATCTTCTGTGGTCAGCAAAAGTGAGTATCACATCACAGATACCTTCAATCTGCTTCCCTTCTCTTCTCATCGCCAGCTTTCTGCTTCGTAAGCCTGCTCCTCCACATCCCATCTTACCCTTACTTCCCTTGCACCATTACCTCTCCATCTCTCTCTTTGTACTGAATCACTTCACCATCCTACTATGCATCCCTCAGACTCGCTCTCACTGTTACGCAACGACAACAACTAACAATGCACAGGGAGGCAGCTTCCTCTTGGCACTTCACTCCATCTTGGTCTCCTTCTAAGCTTCAATGTTATGGATTCTTCACACTCACTCCATCACTCTCGCTGAAACTCCACTTGTGTTGTTCCTTGCAGAAAAAGATAGCCCACAATAAGAGGGAGAGAGCAAAGACAGGAGGAGGGGCTGCATCCTTGGTGACATTGACCAGTACTGAGGAGGCTGCACACGAGATAGTTGGAAGTGGCGAGGAGCTGGAAGTGGGGGACGGAGAGACATGTGCACTAGATGAAGCTGGTGACAGAATAAAGTTTTATCCCTCGCATTTAGATTTCATGATTGACTGCAATGGCATATGATGTTCACAGAAATTCACTTTGTATCATCTGCGCAATAGAATGCATCTGCTACCTAAAAATCAGATGTCTAACTGCCTTTACTCTCCCAAAAGGCCATCGAGCACCCCCCTCCCCACTGTCCAGGCGGAAGAGCCAGACGACTCCTCAGATAAACCTGCAGCCTCTGAGGGAGCAGCGTCAGCAGGACTCAGCACACCCAGTACCAGTGCAGACACTCACACCTCGGTGGGGCCTTTGCGACATAGAGTAGTGTTGTCACTTGGTGTATCACAGCTCACAAGTGAGCATCAGCAGATGGTGGAGACAGGGACAGCAGTGGAGAGTCCTAGTCGGAGGTCACGGGACCCACGTAGCTCTGCTCAGCTGCATGTAGATGCATGTAGATGCTGTGCCTCTGGGGCCATCCAGAAAGAGATAGGTGCTGGAACTCCAGGAATAAGTGCAGGAGTCTCTGACAGGGTTTACCTCCAGGGTAACTGCGAGTGTGGAGAGAATGGAGGAGTCCATCTCGAACATGAGCACTGCCTTTGTGGAGGCAATGGCGCATGAACGTGCCGCCATGTAGAGGGTGGCAGCCTCCTTGGAGGACATAAGTCGCCAGACACACAACAACATGGTGTCTCTTCTAAATAGATGGTCTGCTATTGAGGATAGATGAGCATCTATTGAGGAGGGACACCAGAGATTCATAGACGTCCCCGTTATGAGGATTGTCAGTGCTGAGACGGGTCCTCATGGCCCCACTGATGTGCAGCAAGGTGCTCTCCAGCCACTTGCTAGCAATGAAGTGCAGGTGACCCATGAGAGGGATGTTGGTTGCAGACAACAAGGAAGTGTGGGCTCCTCTCCAAGCGCTTACACAACCATGCCACTGCGGAACCCTCGGTCAGAGCCCCAGAGTACTCAGCCAACTGAGATGGCTATCTCAGCCCCTGCATAGCTGCAGGAAGAGCAGAGCTCTTCTAGGCTCCCAAACCCAGAGGACACCCGCCAAAGGCGTCTAAGCAGGCACAGACTCAAGGTGAGCAAGGTGCTTCTACATCTGCTGAAGCCACAGGGGAAGCACCACATAGAAGCATGAGTAAGAGGAAGCTAACACACGAATAGTCACAAGGGTAGTCACTTGGGTGTTTTGTTCTGTTGTTTATTTGCCTTTGTCATCCTTTTGTGATGGTATTAAACAAAAGTGATGGCAAACAGTTGAAATTGTGGCCTATGTGTTCTGGGAAATGGAAGTTGCACATTGAGGGCTCAGGGCGACTTGCATTTGTAATGATGATGCTGAAAGTGGTAGGAAAGCACCGTTTATTGGAGAGATGATGTATGACGTTTTAAGAAGGTCGTCCACACATTCATAGCCATACGCTAGCCACCTGTGGTTGAAGCGTAAGCTTACGTGAATCTGCCATGGATGAGTGCATCCCTTGCATGACAGCCAGCAATGTGCTAGAGTGCTGCTGCATTGGCCACATCCAGCAAGGCGTGCCTCCTCCTCGTCCTCCTCATCCTCCCCCTTTTATACCAAGGATGCTCTGCGCTGAGCCACGCTGCTGTGCGATGTTGTGCAGGACACAGCAGACGACGATGATTCTGGACACCGTGGCTGGTGCATACTGCAGGGTTCCACCAGATCTGTCAAGGCATTGGAATCGCTTTTTGAGAAAGCTGATAGTTTGCTCTATGATGTTTCTGGTGGAAATGTGGCTCACATTGTAGCGCTCCTCAGCCTTGTTTGATGGCCTCATCATCGATGTCATGAGACACTTTTTCAGGGGATAGCCCTCGTCACCAAGTAACCATTCGGAAAGTTGGGTTGGCGGATTGAAGAGCTGAGGCATAGTAGACTGCCGCAAGATGATGGAGTCATGGCAACTGCCAGGGTACTTTGTGCAAACATGCATGATGATGTTCCTGTTGTTACACATCAGCTGGACGTTAAGGGAGTGGAAGCCCTTGTGGTTGACAAATACAGCTGGGTTGTGATGGGGTGCCCTAATGGTCATATGTGTGCAGTCTATGACACCCTGCACCCTTGAGAAGCCTGCCATATTTGCAAAGCCAACTGCAAGCAAAGTTACACTTGCTTCATCCGTGGAGAAGTGGATGTAATTGTGCGCCTTTGCAAAGAGGGCATCGGTAGCCTGTGTGATGCAGGCGTGTGCGGCCGACGGGGAGATGCTGCTAATGTCTGCAGATGATCCCTGGAAGGAGCCCAAAGCAAAGAAATTGAGTGCGGTGGTGACTTTGACAGCCACTGGTAAGGAGTATCAACACGCTCCTCTGGGCTCCAGGTGTTGGTGCAACATTGTGCAGATATCAGCGACGACGTCGCGTGGAAGTCTCAGCCTCCTTTGGCACTGCTGCTCACTCATGTTGAGGAAGCTCATCCCATGCCTGTAAACCCTGTGTTGGGGGTTTCTCCTGCGGCGAGGTGCAGGCCTGTGTTGATGCCCTCTGCACCATCAGGTGGCTGAGGAGAAGGTTGGCGCTCTTGCTGTTGGTGCTGCTGCTGTGCCTGGTTGCGCTGCTGCCGCGGCTGCTGTTCCTCCGAATCTGAAGACCAGGTCACACAGCAGATGGATTTCAGCCACAACACTCAGAAGATTAGTAGAGCTGTTAAATGTCTCCCAAGCCTCAAAGCACTAAGTTGTGGTATGTGAAAGGATGAGAGTTTGCAGGAACGCTTTTAAGCTGCTCAAGCAGCTGGCAACAATTCAGGTCATCGCTGAATCTGGCTCGATTCACCTGGCGTGTTTTTAGGAAGGCGGGCAGCATGGAGAAAAACCTCCAAAATCCGATTAGGTCTTTAAAATAGGATTATCCAGGCAGTTAAAAAGCTTTTAAATGCCTTAACTACCTCTCCCGCCATTTGGTGTCAGGTCAGTTCGGGAGCGGCTGACCCGACACTTGCCAAAGTTGTGTGGAGGTGGGATGGAGGCGGGTTCACAGCCCACACCCAGTTTTTCCGATTTTCACAACAGACCCGCCTCCAAACCCGCCCCCTGAGCACTATTAAATTCACGGCCCCAGGTTGCAGAAGAATCAAATGCAAGCAACAGGTATAACACAGGGATTCTGTGCATGTGATTCTGTGCCAAATTGTCATTAAGTCCTCTGCAGATTACAATGTCATTCAGACAAACCAGTGCTGAGTAGCTCTGGGATTCATCCAACCTTTGTAATGTAGTATAACTGTAGCATAAAACTGTAGATTTTTTCCTAAATATATAATTGTGCAAAAATACTTAATTATAAGGCAAAGAATATCTGCATTAAAATACAACAAGGAACTGTTCACACACTATTTTAAAAAGACTAAAGCACAATGTAGAAATCACCCTAAAAGAAAAAAAAAGAACTTTCATTTCTATAGCACCTTTCATGACCCAAGGATCTCGCAAAGCGCTTTACAGCCAATTAAGTACTTTTGAAGCGTAGTCACTCTTGTAATGTGTAGGACTCTCGTCTGCAGTAATAGGGTAATTTCACATATTAGTAACTATGCTCGGACTGATAAAAGCATAACTTTTATACATTTGGTTAAAAGGTCTTTTCTAGCTCCCTTAATGGCTCAAAGTGTAATTACATCATGTAGTGTAGTACTACCATAGGCCAGCAACATCCCGGCATCAATGCCTGGTCTGCAAGGAGTTAGTTGCTCTCAAACAGGGAAAACAGCTGGGGATACTGCAACTGGCCTCAGTATTCCTGGGTTGGGGTGGTAAACCACAGTTCCCACTAATAACTGCTAGGCTGCTGCTGGAACATCTATTGCCACTCATTATCCAGATCCATACATGGAAAATGGGCATTCAGGCAAGATACCAGAGGAACCCATACTACTCCGTGAGACACTATTTTCAGAAAAGGAGGGTTGGACAATCTTTTTTTATTATTCTAAATTATAAAAAGACTTAAGTTCCAAAACATTCCCATACCCCTTGCAGGCGCAGATACTGAAGGTGGTTACTAAGCATCAGTATTTGACTGATTAACACCATTCTATAGCAAGTCTTCCCTTTAGTATAATTGTATCACTGCTCCAGTAATCAACTCAGTTTGGAAGGTATTTACTCTGAAGTAGAACAAGTCTTCATTAAAAAGCATAATTGCTATAAATAGCAAAACATTTAATTACAATACAAGTGCTGCCTCCAGCAACATAGTAGCTGATGTCTAGTAAGGGCAAAAATAGATAATTTTAGTAGTTAACACTTGTGAAATGATGGTCATGTTTTGTATATTATGTATTCTTTAGCTTTTGAACCTTTGGCTTTTTAATTGTACACAGTGTTATAAAACAAGCCAATTATAGCATAAACATGATATTTTACCAAAATTAAACAAATGATTATGAATACACAAAAGAGAAAACTGTATCAAACTATTTTATACAAAATCAAAATACTGTGGGTGCCTGAAATCTGAAATAAAAACAGGGCATTTTCAGTTTTTAATCCAAGCAATTTTATATTCCCTACTTCAATTTTAAATAAATTTCACTTTCTCCAATTGTCTATACTATTCTGGAGTTGAAACTGAGGGTTGATGATTAACTTCCAGGCCTTTGCCAATGCAACTTTGGAGTTAGCTATCAAGTGTGAGAGAGCAGCCGGGTTGACTTTCCTTCTGATATTCTTTCCTCCTGGCAAAGCATCTCTGACCAACACCACTGCACAATGGCAAACATGGGAGCAGGAACTCACCATGTGGGGATTGCAGGTATGAACTAATGCATTCTGATGTTACTCAACCTCTGTGTGATGAAATATTTCCATTCATCACTGCCTGTGACTGAGATCGGTTTCAGTGTCATTTCCCTTCCCCCAGACCTCATTGTATTGTGTACTGGAATGTGCTGTATTGTATACTGGAATGTGCTGGAATGTGCTGTGTGTAGGGCTCCGCCCATACCTGGCCCCGTTTGTAAGCTAGCTTCAGTCTAGCCCCAATCTCCAGAAGGACGACATCTCTCTCGCTTATGTGTTTCGTTCTAAGTTAATAAAAGCCTTGTTTTGTTCTGCTACCTTCGAGTCTCGGAATTATTGAGGCACATCAATTTTATTAACTTATTTTTTCAACACTATGGATCAACTCCTGAAACCCGAACGTTTGGATTTGGATCAACATGCTCCGGACGCATCAACACGCTTCGGACACTGGTTTGAGTGTATGGAATTCTTCCTGGACAATTCCGCAGCCGTCAAAGACGCTACGGACGCTGCAAGGATGAGACTCGGAATTCTGCGGAATTGGGTAAGCCACCGGGTTTACCCCCTCATCCAAGACGCCGAGACGTACCTGGCCGCCTGCGACATCTTAAAGGCGCATTACCAGCAGCCTACGAATGAGGTGTATGCTAGGCACCTGCTCGCCACCCGCGCACAGCGACCTGGGGAATCGGTGGAGGAGTTCCTAAGCACCCTGAAAATGCTTGGCAAAGACTGCAAGTGCCGAGATGTAAAAGCCGCGGTGTACACTGACGAGCTTGTTCGCGATGCCTTCATCACAGGCCTCAGCTCCACTTACATCCGGCAAAGACTGCTGGAAAAAACGGGGTTGGACCTGAAACAGGCTGCGGACACCGCGCGATCCCTGGATGTGGCCCAGAGAAACTCGGACGCCTACTCTTCAGCCCACGCCGTCCACGCCGCCACGTGTGCACCGAGGGCGCCGCCATCTTGGAAGGCATCTTCCCCGCCCGACAGCCCGACACCGGCTGGGCCCCGCTCTCCCCCCAGAAGCCCTACGACAGCCGTGACGCGTCAGGGACCCAACTGCTACTTCTGCGGGCAGCCAAAGCACACCAGAAACCTGTGCCCGGCGAAAGGCACCACCTGCTTTAAGTGCGGTAAGAAGGGGCACTTCGGGAAGGTGTGCAGAGGGAACCCCGCCGGAAAACCCGCCACCGCCGCGTGTGCGCCGTGGGAGCGGCCATCTTGGACGCCATCTTGCCCGACCTCGTGGGGTCCGCCATCTTGTGAGCAGACAGCGTGGACGCCATCTTGTATCGATCAGGGCCCTACAGTGGCATCGGTCACAGTGGACCAGACCAGGCCGCACCCGCTATCCAGATCAATGGTGGACATCGAGGTAAACGGGTGCTGGGTTAAATGCTTAATTGACAGTGGAAGCACGGAGAGCTTTATCCACCCAGAACTGGCACAACAACTCTCCCTAAAGGTGGTCCCTACTCAGGGTACCATCTCTATGGCTGACAAAACCCAGACATCGACCATTCTGGGTTACTGCACGGTACAATTGTGCGTTAACGGAACTGTATATGATAATTTTAAAGTATTAATCATGAAGAACCTATGTGCGAGCGTGATCTTGGGCCTGGATTTCCAGTGCAACCACCAAAGCATCACGCTCAAGTACGGTGGGTCCCAGCCACCCCTCACAGTGTGCGGTCTGGCTACCCTGAAGGTAAAGCCGCCTTCGCTATTCACGAACCTTACCCCTAACTGCCGGCCAATAGCGACCAAAAGCAGGAGGTACAGCTGGGAGGACAGGCGGTTTATCACGACCGAGGTAGACAGGCTCCTGAAAGAGCGCATTATTGAACGCAGCAACAGCCCGTGGCGCGCCCAAGTGGTAGTGGTAAGGGGTAGCGAGAAGAAACGGATGGTGATCGACTATAGTCAAACGATCAACAGGTACACCCTACTAGACGCCTACCCGCTACCCCGCATATCAGAAATGGTGAACCAAATCGCCCAATACCGGGTGTTCTCCACCATCGACCTCAAGTCAGCGTACCACCAGCTCCCTATCAGACCAGAGGACCGCCTGTACACCGCCTTCGAGGCGAACGGACGCCTCTACCAATTCCTCAGAGTCCCCTTTGGGGTGATGAATGGGGTCTCGGTCTTCCAGAGGGAGATGGACCGCATGGTCGATGACCACCACTTGCAGGCAACCTTCCCCTACCTCGACAACGTCACCATCTGCGGTCACAACCAGCAGGATCACGACTCGAACCTCGAGAGGTTCCTGAAAACCACACAAAAACTCAACCTCACCTACAACGAGGACAAGTGCGTTTACAACACCACGCGCCTCTGCATACTAGGCAGCGTGGTGGAGAATGGGGAAATCGGACCAGACCCCGACCGATTGCGCCCCCTACGGGAGCTGCCCCTGCCCAACACTCCCAAAGCCCTGAAAAGATGCCTGGGGTTATTTTCTTATTATTCCCAATGGGTCCCCAACTACTCCGACAAAGCCCGCCCCCTCTTGAAAGCATCCTCTTTCCCGCTCTCTGCTGAGGCCCACGCCGCCTTCAAAAGCATTAAGCAGGATATTGAGCGGGCCACGCTACAGGCAGTGGACGAGAACACTCCATTTCAAGTGGAAAGTGATGCGTCTGACTTCGCCTTGGCGGCCACCCTCAACCAGGCGGGGCGGCCCGTAGCTTTCTTCTCGAGGACCCTCCAAGGGCCCGAGATCAGACACTCCTCCGTGGAAAAGGAGGCCCAAGCCATCGTGGAGGCAGTGCGCCACTGGCGCCACTACCTAGCCGGCAAACGCTTCACCCTACTTACCGACCAGCGGTCGGTAGCGTTTATGTTCAATAATAAACAGAGGGGGAAGATTAAAAATGATAAGATTCTTAGGTGGCGGATCGAGCTCTCCACCTTCGAGTACGACATCATTTACCGGCCAGGGGCCCTTAACGAATCCCCTGACGCCCTCTCACGAGGGATGTGTGCCAGCGCCACCGGGGATCGGCTACAGACCCTCCACAACGACCTCTGCCACCCAGGGGTCACGCGGCTGTTCCACTTCATAAAGTCCCGTAACTTACCCTACTCGATTGAGGAAGTTCGGTCCCTGACCAGGAACTGCCGCACTTGCGCTGAGTGCAAGCCTCGGTTCTACCGCCCAGATAGAGCCCACTTAATCAAAGCTACACGGCCCTTTGAGCGGCTCAGCTTAGATTTCAAGGGCCCCCTCCTGTCCGTCGACCGCAATGTTTACTTCCTGAACATTGTGGACGAATACTCTCGGTTCCCATTCGCCTTCCCCTGCCCAGACATGACCAGCGCCACGGTCATTAAATGCCTCAACAGCCTGTTCTGCCTGTTCGGTATGCCGAGCTACATCCATACGGATAGGGGGGCGTCCTTCATGAGTGAAGAGCTACACCAGTACATGCTGTCCAGGGGGATCGCCACGAGCCGTACCACCAGCTACAACCCCCGGGGTAACGGCCAAGTGGAGCGAGAGAATGGGACAGTATGGAAAGCAGTCACTCTAGCTCTAAGGACCAAGGGCCTCCCTATCTCCCGCTGGCAGGAAGTCCTCTCGGATGTGCTCCATTCGATACGGTCGCTATTGTGTACGGCCAGTAATACCACGCTTCATGAACGAATGTTTGTCTTTCCCCGGAAATCCACCTCAGGCATATCCATGCCGTCATGGCTCTCCACCCCAGGTCCGGTACTCGTGCGAAGGCATGTGAGGGGCCACAAGACGGACCCTCTCGTGGAGCCAGTACACCTACTCCACGCCAACCCCCAATACGCATATGTCCGGCACGCCGACGGAAGGGAGGACACCGTGTCCATAAAAGACGTCGCCCCAGCCGGCATCGACAACAACCACGGCAATAGCAGCAACGACGATCACAGCAACTCTTACCCACCCACTACTCTTTCATCACCCCCGGAAGAACACCGACCAACGGCACCCCCACCAACTACCCCTTCAACAACCCTGGCGGCACCCCCGGCAGAGACCCAGGAGGCTACCGGGGACACCCAGCCGACACCCGCGGCACCGCAACAGCCACGTCGGTCGCAGAGGACTATCAAACCCCCGAACAGACTAAATCTATAGAAGGGGTGAATGTGATGAAATATTTCCATTCATCACTGCCTGTGACTGAGATCGGTTTCAGTGTCATTTCCCTTCCCCCAGACCTCATTGTATTGTGTACTGGAATGTGCTGTATTGTATACTGGAATGTGCTGGAATGTGCTGTGTGTAGGGCTCCGCCCATACCTGGCCCCGTTTGTAAGCTAGCTTCAGTCTAGCCCCAATCTCCAGAAGGACGACATCTCTCTCGCTTACGTGTTTCGTTCTAAGTTAATAAAAGCCTTGTTTTGTTCTGCTACCTTCGAGTCTCGGAATTATTGAGGCACATCACTCTGAATTGTTCCCAATTTATTTATATCCTGAAGGCATAAGTTCTCTGTACTTTAATGGTCATCTTGGTGATTGATTTAGTCTAGCTATTGGCACTATTTTCATAATACTATAGTATCATGAGGTTTTCACTTAACAAAGGTTCAGATGCCTGCATTGATTGAAGTGGTGTTATAGAACAGAACGCCAAAGGTTTCCAAAATAATTGTTGCTTGCTGCATCCTACACAGCCTCACCCTGCAAAGTGACCTTGTGATGAAGTGGAAGGAGAAGAGAGATAGTATATGACCCTGACCAGGAAACAGAAGACTTGTCTAAACAAGAAACAAATCATTAAGCAAGAGTCACATTGTATACCTAACAGTGTATACATTTATTTAAGCATCTGGAACATCCAGCGCACAACAGTCATCTGCACGTGCCCAAAACCCTTGCCAAATAAAGTATGAAGTCCATTGATCCAAGAACACATCAAGATCCATAAATACAGCAGCATTTCTCCACAACTAGCTTATTCTGCCTTATCTCAAATGGACTCTCAGGACACATTGCAGTACCAATTAGGCCAAGTTTTATTCACACTTATAGTATGGCTCAGGTGAGTTCAGTGTGTTTGACTTGGTTGTTTCCCCTTAATGAAAGTGTATGGTGTGTCTTTTACTTCTTAACTGTGTGCTCCTTCTAAGTAATTCTGCACTGGCATGGGAAAGTGTGGTGTATGGCTGCTGACTCCAAGGATGGCGAAGGCCCAGTATTTCCTTGTGCTTGGTCAGTATATGGCTCAGCAACAGAGGTACCATAGGTATTAATACCTGGCCCAGTATGAGCAGTATGTTTGGGTGATACAGATGTAGCTTTCCCAAAGAAACATCTCCATTATCTATCCACACTACTTTCATATACCTGCTGTTGGGAATTACCTTAGTATGATCAGAGATCCGTGCAAGAATGGACCTCTGAGCAGCAATATAGCCCATGAAATTTTTTTCTTACTTTCTCTCAACTTTAGACCCTAGGTGAGACAGCACTAATTCTGTCTGCAGTTTCTTTACAGACTGCTGTGGTAGTATTCTTGAATGGAGTATGCTCCAAAAGTATCTAGCTCCTGTTAAAGCACTGCCAAAGTAACATCTCAAATCGATCTGTTCTGCCTCTGCATCATGCTTCTTCCATGTTTTAAATTTGCAGCTTACTCCCCTCCAAGAGTGACCAGAACCCCTACTTGCTCCTAGCACGTCATCTGCTGTGTGCCAAAAATATATTGAAATGAGCTAACCTCACTTTATAGTATGAGGTCAGCACAATTTGCTGCAGGGGCACACAGCACCAAACCTCGTGCCTCTGTCTCAGTATGTATCATTGTTCCCCTAATTCTTAGCACTCATGGACCCAAGTTGTAAAACTGCCATTATTGGTCAAAAATTTGTAACCTCACTCAGAGGCTGCCAACACTCAAGGCTCCCCTTCATGGGAACATATCACAGTGGCACATTAGTGGGCTTGAACTCTTGAGCGTCACTCATTGTTGGGGTAGAGTACAGGGAAATTTAATCTGCATTTAATACCTGGGCATAATATTGGCAGGGGCTAACAAAAATAGAAAACTATAGTGCCAGGTGAACACTTAACATATGTCAAACAATCATGTGGAATTAAGACTATTTAAGAAAAAAGTGTCTTCCACCCTAATATGAAAGTGTAGGGTTGATTTTTCAAATATGCACACCCATTTCAAACTTTGATGCTGAGAGTGCACATCAGGAAGTGGACCGAAAATCATAAGGAGTGCACCTGTAATTTCCAGAACTGCACTCCTGGCAGGCGGTGCTCAGTGCTAGATAAACATATCCAAAAAATTGCCCGTTACAAGTCAACTTTACAACTTTCTTCTTTAAATTAATTTCCTGAAGTCAAAACCTTCAGAAGCAACCAGAAAATGACACAATAACTCACTTAGTTAGGAAAATGTTGCTAGCCAGTTACTACAGCGCTACACAATAAAATACAATTAAACTTTTAAATATGTGCCTTAAGATTCAAAAACGTATTGCAATATTATCTGTTTGGCAGAAATGCCTCTAGCAAAGCATAGCTACTATGCTTTGATTAAGTGCCTCAGACTGCAACCTCAGGATCTAATCAGCACAAGAGACATTTACTGCTGACCTAATTTGAAGGATTTTTCTAGATAAACCTAAATTGGTCCAATTTGTATTTCGTACTCCTCCCTGATGCATACTATGTAGTATTTTCTTCAGATAATTAGTTTGTTCACAAACAGTACGCTACTACCGTATATGCTGCTCATGGCAAAAAATAGTTATTCAATTAAATTATATTTACTTGTACAGTATTCAGGAAATAAGTGAATAAATCCTACTTTTTTATTGCTAGTATACAAAAGAAGGATCAAGAAACATAGACCTTCGACTTCTACCCGATATCGATGCCAAGTTGGCAGAGTGGATGTGCCACCTACCAAAGCTGGCATTTTCGAGTTCTGGCCTTATTTAAGTACCGTCAACGAACATCAAATGCCGAAAAGGCTCCCTGCTGCAGTTCAACGCTTATGGAAGGATGGGAAATCGGGCAGCTGAAGTCGGGCCTGGGGGAAGGGTGATCCTGCATCCTCCTGGCCCCACAAAAATAAAATTGAAATATTTCTTTGTCCATTTTTTTGAGTGGCCTCCAGTGGTCCCTTTAAGAACCACTGGTTAGGCCACTCAACACCAAGCGCAAATGGGCGGAGCATGTACACCGCGCGCTCTATCCATTTGAGCCTGATAAGTCCAATCAAGGTCCTATGACCAGCATCGAACCCAAATTTGTATATTTAAGCAATCTCCCACTGAAAACAGGAGGGTGTGTTGCTCATCCATTTACAGACCTACTGGAAAATTACATTAGGTGGGCCATGGATGATAAAGGGGCGGCCAAGGTGCTTCTCCTCCAACCCCTCCCCCCCACCCCGCCCCATTTTCAATTTTCAGTCACCTATTTTTCAGGTGAGAAACAGCCTGCCTGCAGTTGAAAATCATGCCCATAGTTCAGAAAAGTCACCATTAACACTCAAGACATTATTATGAAAGGGAAATCTTGAACCCAAGCAGTTAATTTATTTTGCCATGTTGCTATAGTAATGCATCACTCCACCATTTCGAAGCACTTTTCTATTTAATTCTCTGAATACTAATATCTTCACCTAACCTACAAAACAAAAGGCGAAATGATTACGATGATCCGATTGATGAAAGTTAAATTTCTAAGTCCCCAAAAGAGAACAGCTTGGGAAGAACATGGTTTACAGATGACCCCCATGATAATATTGGCACAGTAACTGTAGCTTGACAGCAAGGCTAGCAACTAATTATATAGAAAATAGATGTGAATCCTAATTTGGAAGATAAGTCAAGAGTCTTATTCACTTTACTAGAAATATAATATCTATTTCACCTGGAATAATTGGATCTACAAATTATATCTGTTTATCGGTAAAAGCTGCAAACTGTCTCATTGACAAAGCACAGACAGAGAGGCTCAAAATTCTTACTTTTAAACCATGGAAACAGAAGGAAGCCAATAATGTGGTGCCAGCACAGTGCCATCTGGAAAAGGGCTCCTCAGGCACTGCATGTGTCTACGCTCCCCCTAGCTGATCCTGCACTATAATGTGAGGTCAACTCATTTACGTTTTAGTGTGCTGCTCCCAGCAACTAATGCGTTGGGCGCACACAAAGGTGAAGGGGTTGGATATTGTGAAGAGAAACTCTTTAAGGGCTGCTGCTCTTTCTTAATGTAGTCCTGCTACAGAACAATTGCAGAAATGGTTGAAATGACAAACATTAATAAAGCAGCTTTGATGGTGCTGCTGCAGGCAGTTGTGTAAAGAAGAATGGTCCTTTCTGCAGCAGTAGCCACCTTGCTGTGAAGGTCTGTGTCAGAGTGACAGGATGGAAATGGCTGAAACTTGTCCACGGAATTTACAAGCAGGTCAGGAAGAAATTTGCTGGTCTCAGGAAGGCTGGACAGGTAAGTACTGCTCACATTTTTCTTCCTTCACAATGTTGCTTTACACTGTGCCTTAACAGCACTTCAATATAAGCCTGATGATACATTACCGACAGAAAATGCATAGACAGGAAGTGGTTCAATAAAGCAGTAAGCCTTGATTCCTTATAAGGAATGGAGGCAATTCATCTAGTGGCCTTCTACAAACTCATGGCTGGTATTACTCGTTGCATTTCATTCCTTATCTCCTTACTCACTCACAACCATACTGCTACAGTTCTAAAATATATATTTCTTTTGCTCCTCTTGGTGCCAAACAGGAGAGGTTGTTGAGCCCAGTGATCCACCTCAATCAAGCACAACACAGCACCCTGCAAAGTGTCACTGGTAAAAATTCAAAACGTTATACGCATTGTGATGAGTTTGGGTATGTACATTAACTTGAGGCTCAGGCTTCTCACATTGGCATAAGCCTCTAATAGAAAAGATTTTTGCAGATATTTCAAACACAGAAAAAATGTCATTGTGTGGGTAGATTTAATCGTTTTCTTGTAAATGTTATATTTATAATCATTGCTTTGTTACAAACAAAATACCAATGCAACCAGGGCTCCGATATTTATGGGGAGTTAGGGAGTGAGCGGGAAAGCGCGGTTGTGGGAGGGAAATCCGAAATCCCTGGAATGTGGAGGTCCTACTGAATATAATGGCAAGACCTCATTATCATTTGTTAATTCCATTTCTCACCCAGCAGCCGGCCAGCTTGCCAGGCTGGCTGGCGGGAAAGCGAGCAGTAGAAGGCCACAGCCGGGGTGGTAGGGGGAGCTCAGAGCATGGCAATCAGGAATGACGGAAGGAAGCAAAGATTGGGGCATGGTGGGAGGGTCGGCTGATCGCAGCAGCGAGGAGAGGTCGTGATCCGCAGGAGGTTTGCTTGAGGGGTGGGGGGCAACACTCCTGCTCCTCCTGACCCACAAGCAGTGCTATAAAAAGAACTTACCTGCTGATCCCGCTGTTCCCATCTCCATTTAGCTGCCAGGTTTCCCGAGCCGTGGGAAAACTGGCCAGCCAGCCTTAAATTTAAATCAGGCTCTCAACTGCGCTGTGGGAGCCTGATTTAAATATTATAATGAAGTGTCTGGCCTCTCGATAGCGGGACACAGACATGCCACGCAAACTGCTGGCGTAAAAATGGCGGCAGGTGCGTATGCGGCGGGTTGGTGTTGCTTTCCCGAATTTAACTGTTTAAACCCCCCGAACACTCTGGAATTTTGATCGGGAGGCGGGTTGGGAGCAGGGGTGCTAGGGAGCTGTTGGGAAACCTGGGAGAACGGGTTTCCTGCTGGCCATGCCGAATTTAACGGCAGGGCCTGATTTGCATTTCAGACCTCTGTTTCCCACCACAGCCAGCAAAATGGAGAGGCTGGCTGGCTGCGGGCGGGTAGGCCTGTGGCACTAGGCCACAGAGAGGAGAGAGGAAGGGATCAGGTGGGGGCCGGGGGTAGTCGGGGGTCGGAGGAGGATTGGGGGTGCAGGGGGAGAAGCATCGATCGGGGCTGGAACATCGCAGTGGGTGGGGGGGAGGGGGTTGATGGGGGGAAGCTTTGGGGCCAGCCTGAAGATCATCAGTGGGGGGGAGGAGAGAGGAACGGGGCTGCCCTGAAAATCATCAGTGGTGGGGGGAGAGAGGAGCAGGGCCAGCTTGAAGATCATCAGTGCGGGGGGAGAGAGGAACTGGGCCAGCCTGAGGATCATCGGTGGGATGAGTGGGAAGTATCAGGGCCTGAGGATCAAAGTGGGGAGGGGGGAGGATCGGAGGCCTAATGGGGGAGATCGGCGGCCTCATGGGGGGATCGGGGGCCTCGTGGGGGGGATCGGAGGCCTCGTGGGGGGGATCGGAGGCCTCGTGGGGAGGATCGGAGGCCTCGTGGGGGGGATCGGAGGCCTCGTGGGGGGGATCGGAGGCCTCGTGGGGGGGATCGGAGGCCTCGTGGGGGGGATCGGAGGCCTCGTGGGGGGGATCGGAGGCCTCGTGGGGGGGGGGATCAGAGGCCTCGTGGGGGGGGATCGGAGGCCTCGTGGGGGGGGATCGAAGGCCTCGTGGGGAGGATCGGAGGCCTCGTGGGGAGGATCGGAGGCCTCGTGGGGAGGATCGGAGGCCTCGTGGGGGGGGATCGGAGGCCTCGTGGGGGGGGATCGGAGGCCTCGTGGGGGGATCGGAGGCCTCGTGGGGAGGATCGGAGGCCTCGTGGGGGGGATCGGAGGCCTCGTGGGGGAGGATCGGAGGCCTCATGGGGGGGATCGGAGGCCTCGTGGGGGGGGATCGGAGGCCTCGTGGGGGGGATCGGAGGCCTCGTGGGGGAGATCGGAGGCCTCGTGGGGGGGGATCGGAGGCCTCGTGGGGGGGATCGGAGGCCTCGTGGGGGGGATCGGAGGCCTCATGGGGGGATCGGAGGCCTCGTGGGGGAATCAGAGGCCTTGTGGGGGGGATCGGAGGCCTCGTGGGGGGGATCGAAGGCCTCGTGGGGGGGATCGAAGGCCTCGTGGGGGGGATCGGAGGCCTCGTGGGGGGATCGGAGGCCTCGTGGGGGAATCAGAGGCCTCGTGGGGGGGATCGGAGGCCTCGTGGGGGGGATCGAAGGCCTCGTGGGGGGGAGCAGAGGCCTCGTGGGGGGGATCGGAGGCCTCGTGGGGGGATCGGAGGCCTCGTGGGGGAATCAGAGGCCTCGTGGGGGGGATCGGAGGCCTCGTGGGGGGGATCGGAGGCCTCGTGGGGGGGATCGGAGGCCTCGTGGGGGGGATCGGAGGCCTCGTGGGGGGGATCAGAGGCCTCGTTGGGGGGGATCGGAGGCCTCGTGGGGGGGATCGGAGGCCTCGTGGGGGTGATTGGAGCCCTTGTGGGGGTGGGCGAGGCTATGGCGCTGGATCCAGGAGGTAAGTTTAAAGTCACTTACCTCCTGCATCCAGCAGTTCTCGCCTTACTTTAGTGGCAGGTTCTCCAAGGCCTGAGAAACCCAACCAATCACAGTTAAATTTGAAATGCTGGCTAAATCTGAGGCACGCCAGCCTCATTATACTATTTTTAATGGGGACCCGCCTCCTGGGAGCAGGTTAGCTGCCCGCCCACCCCCACCATCCCGCCTCTGTTAAAACCGGAAGTGAGCGGGTTGGAGGCGGCTTCGTGTCAGAATTCAGATTTTTAACACTTTAACCTCCCACCCGACACCAATCCACCCATTTTTGGGGGTTAAAATTCCCTCCTCTATTCCGCCCACTGTGATGGGTTAATATCAACCCCTGTAAGTCTGTTGTATTTATTCATTGTTTTTGGGAGAGGAAATACAGTTTGAAATGTTCTCATGTTATATTGTACTGAAATGATTCCCTGTGACATTTTAAAAAGGTCATATTATGTGTTGCTGTCTTCCACACAGATTGAAATAAAATCTAATAGGTAACAACCAAAACAAGATTATGGTGCATAACTGGGCACAAACTGAGGGCAGCTCAAACTGGATTCATCTCCCCAGTCACATTGTTGTAGCTAATTGAGCAAAAGCAAGTTTCTATGTCAGATGCAGTAATTATTCAAAAAAAGCAGAGATCAAATTAACTTGTGCACAATTTGCATTTGAAAACAATGTTTGCATTTGTTTGTCTAACATTAAACGAAACCAAATAAAACATTCGACCATGCCAGTAAACCCTGGTAAAATCAAATTTGCTCATTAATTGCATGATTTTTAAAAACAAAAACAAAATTCCAGTTGCAAACCAGCAATTTGTTATTTTTACATGTCATCTTGAAACTTAAATAATTCTTGTGCAGTTAGTCCCACTGCCCGTCTCTTTCCCCATATCCCTGCAACTTTTTTTCTCCTTCAAGTAGTTACCCAAATCCCTTTTGAAATCTACTATTGAATCAGTCTGTGAAAGAGGAGAAAGGGTTTTAAGGCTCAGCATGTAAGTGCGTGCTATTAGTGGAGATGGCTACACATACTGCAAGATCCATAGCTTGTGCCCCTTTTTACCAGAGAGTGCAGTGTGTTACCTGGCCTGCCCTGGTTAGGTCATTAAATTTCTTTTAGCACTGGTCTGCAGATCTAAGGGTGAGGGAGCTGGCACCTCCCTCCACATGAGACAAGAGGAATTTCTTGAGGTTTCCTCCCATAGAGACCCAGCAGTCTGTCTGTCCTCTGTTCTATCTCCTGGAAGAGATATTCGTGGTCATTCTCACTGAAATTATGAGCTCTTTTTCTGTCCCTTTTTACCAGACCCTCCAGTGCAAGACATTCTTGAAAAGTTGGACAAAAACACATGTGCCATCCAGTGCAACTGCCTGATAGTGAACTCGGTGAGCCAAACACATTCCTACTTACCCTTAACCCTCTGCGGCAACCTTCAGCTAGACTTAGCTTTATAAAGCCTGTAATTTAATTTCCAACACCACCAGTACATTATTCCTGTTTTACACTGGATTTGAGCAGGAGACCTTCCAATGGATATACAAACGAGCTGACCTACAAAATTTAGCTGGATTCAGCTCTGTAGAGTATCGGCAGGCAGAACTCTCGATACATTGGCGTAAATCTGGCATTTATCACCGTGTGGAAGTTTAGGGCCAAAGGAAAGAATCAGCATTGTCTAAAGAAACTAACTGCCTATCTTTGTTACTCCTGCATCTGGCTCCAGCCATAATTTAATTGCTGTTCTAACATGGCCCCAATCTCCAAGCACCAGAGGGTCACCATTTTACAAACAGATTGACAATCCCAGTTTCACTTTCAATCATAACATTTTTTTTATATGGCATGATATCAGCCACTTCAATCCTTGATGAGCAGCACTGCTGCATCTTAATTTCAGTTTGGTGTAGATTACACACCTGTGATTTCTACTCCTGTTAATTTGAAATACATTTTAATTAAGCAACTTCAAATTAAGGGGCAAAGGACAAAGAGAAAGGAACTGTTGCATCGAGTCATAGGGCTGGATTTTCACTGAGGAGGCAGGTAGGAGGCGGGACTACAACTTTTGGGGTTGTAGTCCCGCCTGCATCGGGTTCTAGCCAACCCACGTGATTTAGCCTTGATTGACCTTGTTGAGCCTGCCCAGCAGGCTCAGCAGGCCAATTAAGGGCCACCCGGCAACAGGTGACATCACAGATTGAAATTTCACCTGTCAAGACCTTTTGACAGATGAAATATCAGTGTTTGACAGCTGTTTGAAGCTGTCAAACACTGACAATCTGTACTCCAGATTAATTCCTTCCTCTCAGGATGATTTAGAGATCGCCCCAGAACAGAAAGCAGAGGCTGCAGATTTTGACAGCTGGCGGCCATTCTGCTTTCTGTGATGTGAGATGAGGGACTCCCGAGACCTGAAGGAAGGAAGGCTGTAAAGGTAAGTAAAGGTTAGTAGAACTTCTTTAAACAATTTACACAGACCAAACACACTTACCTCTTCACTCATGCACCCATCACTCACCTGAACACCGGACATCTCGACCCCTCCAAGCCCTTCATCCCGATGACTTGCCTTGCTAACTTGGCGTGGTTTGGAGCCGTCGGGAATCCCACATTTCAACAATGAATATAGGGATTAGGCTAAAAACTGCCTGTTAACTTCCTGTTAACAGGCAGTTAATTGGCACTAATCCCCTTCCCGCCTCAGGGAGGCGGGTCCCAGTGCGGGGTGGGTACTCGCCTCCTTTGAAACTGGCATGGAGGTGGGTTGGGGGCGGGATGGGGTCGGGACCCCTGATTTCGGGATTTTAAACCCCCACATGCCTCCAATCCCGACTCCACGGCCCAATGAAAATCTAGCCCATAGTTATACAGCACAGAAAGAGGCCCTTCGGCCCATCGTGTCTGCACCGGCCATCAAGCCCTGTTTATTCTAATCCCATTTTCCAGCACTTGGTCTGTAGCCTTGTATGCTATGGCATTTCAAGTGCTCATCTAAATGCTTCTTGAATGTTGTGAGGGTTCCTGCCTCTACCACCCTTTCAGGCAGTGAGTTCCAGATTCCAACCACCCTCTGGGTGAAAACGTTTTTCCTCAAATCCCCTCTAAACCTCCTGCCCCTTACCTTGAAACTATGCTCCCTGGTTATTGCCCCCTCTACTAAGGGGAAAAGTTCCTTTTTATCTACCCTATCTATGCCCCTCATAATTTTGTACACCTCAATCAGGTCCCCCCTCAGCCTTCTCTGCTCTAAGGAAAACAACCCCAGCCTGTCCAGTCTCTCTTCATAGCTGAAGCGCTTCAGCCCAGATAACATCCTGGTGAATCTCCTCTGCACCCTCTCCAATGCAATCACATCCTTCCTATAGTGTGGCGACCAGAACTGCACTCAGCATTCCAGCTGTGGCCTAACTAGCGTTTTGTACAGCTCCGTCATAACCTCCCTGCTCTTATATTCTATGCCTCGGCTAATGAAGGCAAGTATCCCATGTGCTTTTTTAACCACCTTATCTACCTGTCCTGCTGCCTTCAGGGATTTATGTACATGCACACCAAGGTCCCTCTGATCCTCTGTCCTAACTAGGGTCCTACCATTCATTGTGTATTCCCTTGCCTTGTTAGTCCTCCCAAAATGCATCACCTCACACTTTTCAGGGTTAAATTCCATTTGCCACTGTTCTGCCCATCTGACCACCCCATCTATATCGTCCTGTAGCCTGAGGCTTCCCTCCTTGCTATTTACCACTCCACCAATTTTCGTGTCATCTGTGAACTTACTGATCATACCTCTTACATTCATATCTAAATCATTAATGTACCCTACAAACAGCAAGGGACCCCGCACCGACCCCTGCGGTACACCACTGGACACAGGCTTCCAGTCACAAAAACAACCTTCGACCATCACCCTCAGCCTCCTGCCACTAAGCCAATTTTGGATCCAATGTGCCAAATTGCCCTGGATCTCATGGGCTCTTACCTTCTTGACCAGTCTCCCATGCGGGACTTTGTCAAAAGCCTTACTGAAGTCCATGTAGACTACATCAACTGCACTACCCTCATCCACACACCTAGTCACCCCCTTGAAAAATTCAATCAAATTGGTTGGACATGATCTCCCCCTGACAAAGCCATACTGACTATCCTTGATTAATCCTTGCCT
Source organism: Somniosus microcephalus (assembly GCF_052327205.1). NCBI lineage: Eukaryota > Metazoa > Chordata > Chondrichthyes > Squaliformes > Somniosidae > Somniosus > Somniosus microcephalus. The sequence continues at coordinate 265,429,086 of NC_140988.1, forward strand.
CTCCAAGTGGAGACTAATTCTGTCCCTCAGAATTTTTTCTAATAATTTCCCTACCACTGATGTTAGGCTCACTGGCCTGTAATTCCCTGGTTTTTCCCTACTACCCTTCTTGAATAATGGTACTACGTTAGCTGTCCTCCAGTCCTCTGGCACCTCCCCTGTGGCCAGAGAGGTTCTGAAAATTTGTGTCAGAGCCCCTGCAATCTCCTCCCTTGCCTCACACAGCAGCCTGGGATACATCTCATCTGGGCCTGGGGATTTATCCACTTTTAAACCCGCTAAAACCGCTAATACCTCCTCCCTCTCAATGCTAATTTGTTCAAGTATATCACAATCCCCCTGCCTGATTTCTATGCCTACATCGTCCTTCTCCATAGTGAACACAGATGCAAAATATTAATTTAAAACCTCACCTACATCTTCCGGCTCTACACACAGATTGCCACTTTGACACTAGTTTCCAAGTTATGAATTAACATGGGTAAGCATGATTTCAATCAATCACAGAGCCCAGACACCCCTGGATTTTAAGTAAGAGGCAAGTAAATTTAATGGGAAAAGTGAAGAATTAACTGTTAGAATGCATTCAACACAGGTACAAAAAGCTACATAGATATCAGGGGTAAGAAGGAAGGCAGGAGGCTGAATGGGATGTCTCAGAGCATTTTGTTTTTACAATGTATAATTATTATTGTTAAACTAAAAAAAGGTAATTAGTCAATTTAAAATACATCTCAAGAATTCCAATGTGTGTTGGTAGCACAGTCCTTGAGATTCTACACGTAAAATAAAAGTGTAACCCTGTCACTAGACTGCTGCATTACACCAAGCAAACAAATTACAGCAAATTATCAACTTGAAGCAAATTATAGGAGGGTTCATGATTTTGAAAAGCAAGATATATAAAACAGTCTTATTTCCTTACTAACAAAAACAGAAAGACAGGCAAACAACCAAGACAATTAGTGAAAAACTTTTCATTGAGTCTCTTGGAACCATCAGGGCTGGCTAACCAGCAGCTGAATTGACTATTTCCTTAAACCAAGAAGAATACAGATTAGATCAAGTTCTGCAGAGCTCAGTATGGATATTGCCTGTCCATTAAAAATGTTAAGAGTTACAAGCCATGCAGCTTCCTATGGATGTCTTCTGTTCGAATTAGGATTGAAGTTGTTCTACATTGTAATTTTCCAGTTAAATTTAGCCAATATAACTGATTAGAATCAAATCCAACGGGGGTGAAATTTGTCTTGGTCATAGCGCGAAATGGGTGACAACGAATCAGCAGCCCATTTTACACTCCACACGATAAAATCAAGCGGAGTGTAAAACTCAATAAAATTCAACTGATATGTACCATTTTTATTTGTACCCCATGACAAATCTTTAACATATTTATAGACACAAGATTATAAGAAAATATAAAAACAAGAAAAAGCTTGATAGATTGAAGCCACTCTTCCCTTAAAACATGTGCAATTTGCTACACTGAGAATTTTATGCAGTGTTTAACAAGCTGAGGGTAAGTTTATAATAATTCCTCCCTAACACAATTGAGCTCATCTTCAAAATACTCAGCTAAGATTAAAACCTGTATTACTCAACCGTGCCCGTTTACTTTCCATAGAAACATCCATGATCTTAGGGGTGCAGGAGATGTAATTTTCCATGGAGTATTTCATAATCTCCTTTGATACTTATCATTATAACCTTCAATCCTATTCTTATGTTTACTTACATGAGGAAGCTTATTTTTGTTGTGGACCGCTGACTTGACTCATTGATGAAAGCTATAGCCTTCAAATAGTGACAACTAACAACAGAAAGGAAAATTAACAAGCAAATAGATCAGTTATAACCATTATGTACTACAGCTATTTTTGTCAGTGTTTGCAGACTTGTCTCTAAGGACCTCACTAAAATTGCTTTTTTCTGTTGACATATCACCAGCTTAATAGGTGTTGTTTTCTTTAAGTCCTGATGTTTTGTATAATTTTGATTTTTTTTCTATATTATAGGACATTCATTGCAATTTATACTTTCAAAGTATGCAAAGGGCTTGGCTTCCGACAACAGTGTTTTGTAACAAGAGCAGAGGGCATCAAATAGAGTATTACTGGAGTCATTCCAAAAGCTTAGTGGGTAAATGTCCTGGCTTATGTGATGCTAAGCCCTACAGACAAGGAAGGGTGAAGATTTGATCCCCGATCTGCACTGAGTTAGTATATCTCAGCTAAAACAGTTGCAGCCAAAGATTTCAAGCTAGAAATGCTTCCATTGGTTACAGAATGGACCTCAAGTATGTAATAGCCTGGGGTCAGAATAATGCACTATTTTTGGCTTATACTGCAGTACAAATGCAGTTTGTGTTGCAGTATTTTTTTATCTGCTGGTGAAGCAGAGTTTGCTACAGCCCAGCTAATTTGGTATTCACATTAGTAATGACACGAAGGTAAACAGCATTTATGCTATACAGAACAAAAAGAAAATGGTTGGAAATTAATTTCTGCCATGCACTCTCGATGGTGAAGCTCCCCACCAGCAGTGCGTGATCAGAACATATCCCCCAAAATATCTATATTTCTGTTTGGTTGTAGGTTTTTAAGCGGTCCAAAAATGGTCAATAATGGACAACATTGTGCTTTCTTCTGACTCACTGTAAGGATTTATAATTTTGTGGAATCATCTGATGATCATTAATATGCAGCTCAGTATGAATGACATTAAAAGCACCTTTAATACCCTCAGTAAATATCTTATTCCACAACACTTAGCTGTCAGTTTACTACAGAGGCCCACTTTTCTTAAGCCTCTGACAGTTGCCATATGGAAAACATTAACCCACCAAAAGAATAACCAAAACTGGCAATTGCCAACATGAAACATACTCCCAGATTCTAAACATAGGTGGCTTGATTTTCCTCTGGTAGCTGGGCTAGCAGTAGGACAGGACTTCCGCCCACCCGTGTGACTCCGACGCTAGACACTACTTTCTCCTGGAGTGCCTCTTGCTATGTATGCAGGGCCGATTTACAGTGGTAAAACCGCTGTTCATTGGATTACCACCTTTGATAGGGAGTGAGGGGTCCCCGCTTGTCCGAATTGCACCAGCAGGATCATTCCCATCAGGTGGGAAATATTCCTCCTACACCCCTCAAGCACATTCAGTGATATGCTATTTGAGAGTATGGCCTAGAAATTCATTATAGCCCAGGAACGGGTGGTAAAATTAGAAAAGTTGGAGAATTAGCTCCAGGCGCTAATGCTTTAGACAGCACGCAAAATTTGTGCTCACTGCTCAAAGAAATGATTGGAGCGCTAGTTCAAGTCTTGAAGCCAAAGCTCATTGGCGTTATACTCAAAGGGTGGACCAATATCAGGTGTAGTCTAATCGCAAGTCATGATTGCCACAGGCTTTTTTAAGTTTTTAAAGGGGAGGTTCATTGAAGCTTCAGAACCTCATTCTCAGCATTGCTGGCTGTGCAATTGCATCAGCAAGCAACAGCAGGTCAAGGAGAAGGAGCCAGAGGACTGAAGCAGCTGTACTCATGGCAGATCCATGCCCCAGGGAGAGAGCCCGCAGATTATGCAATCAAGCATTGGAGACATTGGTGTTCGCTGTGGAGCGACAGAGGGTAGTGCTCTACCCAGCAAGTGGCAGGAGGTCGCACCGCAAGGCTTCCGCACCATGTGGAGGGATGTAGCACAGCATGTCTTGGGCAGCATTGTGTTCCCCAGGACCCACACACAGTGCAGGAAGAAATTTAACGACCTCACTCGGGTGAGTAAATACTTCAACAAATGCTACATACCACCATCTGAACCACAGTCTTCACACACTGCCCAAAGCACCACACCCCCAGCACATACCCACCAACAATCTCTACCTACCAACACACACACCCACAATGACAACTATTCAACTATGGCAGGCACATCACCCAAACACATTGCTCCATGCTCACTCACACACTTTCCTGTCTCTTGCAGGCCAAGGAGGCTCACAACAGGAGGGAGCAGGAGTGCACAGGCGGGGGACAAGCCGACACCCAACCACTGTCTGCGCTGGAATATAGAGTGCTGCAGATTATTGGGTGCTAGGTGGTGGGCGCCGTGGCCACCGGTGACGTTTACCCCCTCGGGGACAACAACGGTGTGTTCAACCCTACTCCTTCTTCTCACATCCCCCTCACTCCACAAGCGTTTCGCACTTTCCAGTTAATCATGCTGTATGCATGCATTTCTCCCTTCCTGCCCTCCTCTCCTCATCTTACACCGACTCTTGTGCCTTTATGCTTTCGGTTAATCAGCAAGCACCTGAGCAGCCTGTCCCTGAGGGCAACGTAGAGAGCGAGGCGGGTGAAGAGTAGTAAAACTGAAGTGAATGGGAATCAGGGGGAAAACTCTCCACTGGCTGGAGTCATACCTAGCACAAAGGAACATGGTTGCGGTGATTGAAGGTCAATCATCACAGCCCCAGGACATCGCTGCAGGAGTTCCTCAGGGCAGTGTCCTAGGCCCAACCATCTTCAGCTGCTTCATCAATGACCTTCCTTCCAACATAAGGTCAGAAATGGGGATGTTTGCTGATGACTGCACAGTGTTCAGCGCCATTCACAACTCCTCAGCTAATGAAGCCGTCCATGCCCACATGCAACAAGACCTGGACTATGTTCAGGCTTGGGCTGATAAGTGGCAGGTAACATTCGCGCCACAGAAGTGCCAGGCAATGACTATCTCCAACAAGCGAAAGTCTAACCACCTCCCCTTGACATTCAACGGCATTACCATCACTGAATCCCCCACCAGCAGCATCCTGGGGGTCACCATTGACCAGAAACTTAACTGGACCAGCCACATAAATACTGTGGCAACAAGAGCAGGTCAGAGGCTGGGTATTCTGCGGCGAGTGTCTCACCTCCTGACTCCCCAAAGACTTTACACCATCTACAAGGCACAAGTAAGGAGTGTGATGGAATACTCTCCACTTGCCTGGATGAGTGCAGCTGCAACAACACTCAAGAAGCTTGACACCACTCAGGACAAAGCAGCCCGTTTGATTGGCACCCCATCCACCACCTTAAACATTCACTCACTCCACCACCGGCGTACCGTGGCTGCAGTGTGTACCATCTACAAGATGCACTGCAGCAACTCGCCAAGGCTTCTTCGGCAGCACCTCCCAAACCCGCGACCTCTACCACCTAGATGGACAAGGGCAGCAGGTGCATGGGAACACCACCACCTCCAAGTTCCCCTTCAAGTCACACACCATCCTGACTTAGAAGTATATCGCCGATCCTTCATCGTCGCTGGGTCAAAATCCTGGAACTCCCTCCCTAACAGCACTGTGGGAGTAACTTCACCATATAGACTGCAGCAGTTCAAGAAGACAGCTCACCACCACCTTCTCAAGGGCAATTAGGGATGGGCAATAAATGCTGGCCTTGCCAGCGACGCCCAGATCCCATAAGCGAATAAAGGAAGAGGTGGAGGAAGAGCACACCGCGTCACTGCATCTCTCAACCACAGGCACCAGCTCAGATACTGGCACTGCGCGTTCATTAGAGACTAGTATAGTAGCGGGATCTGCACAGGGTGAGGCACCAGGGACAAGTGGGCTGTAACAACACCAGGAGGAAAGGATAGCTCGTGGGCTAGCTCCCTAGAGGGCAAGTTCGCGCGCGAGTTCTGCTGCACAGGATTCTGATGAGGACCTCGATGGGGAGGCCTTTAGAAGAAGGGTGATGGGCATGCACTCGGAGATGATAGGTGCAATGGCAAGGATGCCTGAGAGCCTGTCGGCAATGATAAGGAGCGTGGAGGAGTCCACCGCCAAAATTGCAGAAGGCTTTGCGCACACCATGGAGCCCATAATTTCCAGTCTGCAAAGGAAGGTTGAATCCCAGAGAGACCTTGGCGACCCAGACCTGATGCCACGTGTGATGGGTGCTCTGGCAGCTTCCATTGTAGCACAAGTGGAAGCGACGCAACATATTAGTGCTGTAATGCAGTCAATGCTTGGTGGCATCCAATCTCAGACTGCTCTCATGCAGTCTCAGCTTGTTGCCATGCAAGCTCTGACTGCTGCAGTCATGCTGGGTCTACCACCGTGGACCGGGGCTTTCATGGTGTCGCAGCAGGCCAGCAATCTGTGCACCAACAGATTGTTAGGGATGCTGAGGTGCTAGCCTGGGGGAGTGACAGTGGGTCAGTGGAGCAGGAGCCTGCTGTCCTCTCTCAGGATGACAGCATTCCTGCTCCCACCACTGCCACTCCGCCATTGCCTTTGTCACTGCCTGTCATCCAGCCAGCCCAGACTGCTGCCACCCATGCTGTGATGGTGCAGAATACAGCCGGGCCTTCCAGGCCCACAGCTGGTCGAGGGCATCCTGCATGGCCATCTGAAGTCTCCTGCATGGACACTCAGTAGCCTTCCACCAGCCGTGCTGCAGCCACTGGGACAACACTTTGTAGGAGCACTAGAGTAGGCAAAGGCACAGTAATGACAGGCACTAAGGGATTGCACAAGCATAAATAGTTAATATTTTTGTTTTAATTATGTGTTCATTGATTGCTGATAAATTTATTAATTCAGTTTGGATTCTTTTGTGGTGTGTCTCATTGCAGCTTTGTACTGTGGTATGGCCTGCGACAGAGATGGAATGATGGGGATGTGGTGAGCAATGGAGATCTGGGGTTTAATTCATTTGAACCGCATTCTGATGAGGTGATCATGGACCGCCCTTCTGGAAGGCCGATTGAGTGGCTGCCTCCTCTCTCGCTCCTGTTCCACCTCCTCCTCCCCCTCTCCCTCTTCCTCCTCCTGAGGTGGTCCTGCAATCCCTAGGCCCTCGTGATGGCCAAGTTGTGGAGCATGCAGCAAACCACCACGAAATGGGTCACCCGCTCAGCCGAGTACTGGAGGGCTCCTCCCGAGCAGTCAAGGCAGCGGAACCATTGCTTCAGCAGGCCGCTGGTCTGCTCAATGATGTTCCTGGTGGCAGCATGGCTCTCATTATATGAGTGCTGGGCAGGAATGCTGGGGTTGTGGAGGGGAGTCATGAGCCAGGTGGAAAGCTGATAGCCCGTGTCTCTGACCAGCCAGCGGTGATCTTGACGTGATGGCTGGAAGAGTGCTGGCGCAGGATGAAGGCATCGTGGCTTCGGCCAGGATAACGGGCATTGACATTGAGGGTTCGCTGCCTGTGGTCGCACACCAGCTGCACATTAAGCGAGTAGTAGTCTTTGCAGTTATGGAAGATCTCAGGATTGTTATGCGGTGCCCATAAAGCCACGTGGGTGCAGTCAATGACGCCCGGCACCATGGGGAATCCCGCTTTCCTGGCAAAGCCACATGTACACTCGTCCTGCTTCTCTCTGGTGATGGGGAAGGAAATGTAGTCCCTTCTCCTACTGTGAACAGCCTCTGTGACCTCCCAGATGCAGCGATGGACGGCGAACTGCGAGATGTTAGCTATGTCTCCTGTTGCAGACTGGAAGGATCCACTGGCAAAGAAATTGAGGGTGATGGTGACCATGACTGCTACTGTGAGAGCCGTGGTCATCCTGATCTGAGGCTGGAGGTCTGGTTGTAGGAGGTGGCAGAGTTCTGTGGATACCACGTTTAAGCAGTTGGTCACACCGCAGGCAAAGGTTAGACAGGCAGAAAGGGAAGGGGTGACCAACAGACAGAGTAGTAGGCGCAGGCAGGTAGTGCAGGAGAGCCCCCTCTCAAACAGATATACCACTTTGAATACTGTTGAGGGGGATGGCTTATCAGAGGAAGGCAGCAGCAGCCAACTTCCTGGCACCAGGGGTGGCTCTGCTGCACAGGACGGGAGGAAAAAGAGGGGTAGAGCTATAGTAATAGGGGATTCTATTGTAAGGGGAAATAGATAGGCGTTTCTGCGGCTGCAAACGAGACTCCAGGATGGTGTGTTGCCTCCCTGGTGCAAGGGTCAAGGATGTCTCAGAGTGGCTGCAGAACATTTTGGAAGGGGAGGGTGAACAGCCAGTTGTCGTGGTGCATATAGGTACCAACAATATAGGTTAGAAATGGGATGAGGTCCTAAAAGCTGAATATAGGGAGTTAGGAGGTAAATTTAAAGATAGGACATCAAAGGTAATAATCTCAGGATTGCTACCAGTGCCACGTGCTAGTCAGAGTAGAAATAGAAGGATATTTCAGATGAATACGTGGCTAGAGGAATGGTGCAAGGGGGAGGGATTCAAATTCCTGGGATATTGGAACCGGTTCTGGGGGAGGTGGGACCAGTACAAACCAGACGGTTTGCACCTGGGCAGGGCTGGGACCGATGTCCTAGGGGGAGTGTTTGCTAGTGCTCTGGGGGAGGGTTTAAACTAAAATGGCAGGGGTTTGGGAACCTGAGCAGGGTGACAGAGGAAAGGGAAACAAGGGTAAAAGCAAAAGATAGGAAGGAGAAAAACAAAAGTGGCAGTCAGAGAAATCAACGGTTTAAATCAAACACGGCCACAGTAAATAATAATTTTAATAGGTCTAAGAGCGTTAAAAAAACAAGCCTGAAGGCTTTGTGTCTTAATGCGAGGAGCATTCGTAATAAGGTGGATGAATTAGCTGCACAAATAGAGGTAAACAAATATGATTTGATTGGGATTATGGAAACATGGCTCCAGGGTGGCCAAGGCTGGGAACTCAACATCCAGGGGTATTCAATATTCAGGAAAGATAGGCAAAAAGGAAAGGGAGGTGGGGTAGCATTGCTGGTTAAAGAAGGGATTAACACAATTGTAAGGAAGGATATTAGCTCTGATGATGTGGAATCTGTATGGGTAGAACTGAGAAATACCAAGGGGCAGAAAACGTTAGTGGGAGTGGTATATAGAACTCCAAACATTAATGCGGAGGTTGGGGATGGCATTAAAAGGGAAATTAGAGAAGTATGCAATAAGGACACAGCAGGCATCATGGGTGACTTTAATCTACATATAGATTGGGCTAACCAAATTAGTAACAATACTGTGGAGGAGGAATCCCTGGAGTGTTTACGGGATGGTTTCCTGGACCAATATGTTGAGGAACCCACCAGAGATCAGGCCATCTTAGACTGGGTATTATGTAATGAGAAAGGATTATTTAGCAATCTTGTTGTACGAGGCCCCTTGGGTCGGAGCGATCATAATATGATAGAATTCTTCATTAAGATGGAGAATGAAGTAGTTGACTCAGAGACTAGGGTCCTGAATTTAAATAAAGGAAACTACGATGGTATGAGGCGCGAGTTGGGTAGGATTGATTGGGGAATGTCACTCAAAGGGTTGACGGTGGATAGGCAATGGCAAACATTCAAAAACCACGTGGATGAACTACAGAATTGGTTCATCCCAGTTTGGCATAAAAATAAAACAAAAAAGGTGACTCAACTGTGGCTAACAAGGGAAACTAGGGATAGCATAAGATCCAAGGAGAGGACATATAAATTGGCCAGAAAAAGCAGTAAACCTGGGGATTGGGAGCAGTTTAGGATTCAGCAAAGGAGGACAAAGGGATTAATTAAGAAGGGGAAAATAGAATATGAGAGTAAGCTTGCAGGGAACATAAAAAGTGACTGTAAAAGCTTTTATAGATATGTGAAGAGAAAAAGATTGGTGAAGTCAAGCGTAGGTCCCTTGCAGTCAGAATCAGGGGAATTTATAATAGGGAACAAAGAAATGGCTGACCAATTAAATACATATTTTGGTTCTGTCTTCAAAAGGAGGACACAAATAACCTCCCAGAGATGTTGGGGAACATAGGCTCTGATGAAAGGGAGGAGCTGAAAGAAATCAGTATTTGTAGGGAAATGGTGTTAGGGAAATTGACAGGATTGAAGGCCGATAAATCCCCAGGGCCTGGTGATCTACATCCTAGGGTACTTAAGGAAGTGGCCCTAGAAAAAGTAGATGCATTACTGATCATCTTCCAACATTCGATGGAATCTGGAACAGTACCCATGGATTGGAGGGTAGCTAATGTTACCCCACTATTCAAAAAAGGTGTTAGAGAGAAAACAGGGAATTACAGACTGGTAAGCCTGACATCGGTAGTGGGGAAAATGCTAGAGTCCATTATAAAAGATGTAATAGCAGAGCACTTGGAAAACAGTGACAGGATCGGACAAAGTCAACATGGATTTACAAAAGGTAAATCGTGCTTGACTAATCTACTGGAATTTTTTGAGGATGTAACTGGTAAAATAGATAAGGGAGAACCAGTGGATGTGGTGTATTTGGACTTTCAAAAGGCTTTCGATAAGGTCCCGCATAAGAGATTAGCGTGTAAAGTTAAGGCACATGGGATTGGGGGCAAGGTATTGACTTGGATATAGAACTGGTTGGCAGACAGAAAGCAAAGAGTTGGAATAAACGGGTCTTTTTCCAAGTGGCAGGCAGTGACTAGTGGGGTACCGCAGGGATCGGTCCTTGGACCTCAGCTATTCACAATATATATATTAATGATCTAGACAAGGGAACTAGATGTAATAGCTCCAAGTTTGCAGACGACACAAAGCTGGGTGGGCATGTGTGCTGTGAGGAGGATGCCAAGAAACTCCAGGATGATTTGGACAGGTTGGGTGATTGGGTTGATGCATGGCAGATGCAATATAACGTGGATAAATGCAAGGTTATCCACTTTGGTGGCAAAAACAGGAAGGCAGATTATTATCTGAACAGCAGTAGATTGAGAGAAGGGGAAGTGCAACGAGACCTGGGTGTCCTTGTGCACCAGTCGCTGAAGTTAAGCATGCAGGTGCAGCAGGCAGTTAAGAAGGCAAATGGTATGTTGGCCTTCGTAGCGAGAGGGTTTGAGTACAGGAACAAAGATGTCTTGCTGCAGTTGTACAGGGCCTTGGTGAGACCACATCTTGAGTATTGTGTGCAGTTTTGGTCGCCTTATCTGAGGAAGGATGTTCTTGCCATGGAAGGAGTTCAGCGAAAACTCACCAGGCTGATACCTGGGATGGCATGTATGACGTATGAGGAGAGATTGGGTCATTTGGGCTTATACTCGCTGGAGTTTAGAAGAATGAGAGGGGATCTCATTGAAACTTATAAAATTCTGACAGGACTGGTCAGACTAGATGCAGGAAAGATGTTCCCGATGGTCGGGGAGTCCAGAACCAGGGGTCACAGTCTAAGGATAACGGGTAAGCCATTTAGGACAGAAATGAGGATGAATTTCTTCACCCATTGAGTGGTGAACCTGTGGAATTCTCTACCACAGAAGGCAGTAGAGGCCAATTCATTAAATATATTCAAGAAGGAGTTGGATATATTTCTTAAGGCTAAAGGGATCAAGGGGTATGGGGAGAAAGCAGGGACAGGGTACTGAATTTGTATGATCAGCCATGATCGCATTGAATGGCGGAGCAGGCTTGAGGGGCCGAATGGCCTACTCCTGCTCCTATCTTCTATGTTTCTAGGTATCTATGTTTTTATGTTTCTGTGATCATCTCCTTGGTGAAGCGGAGCCTTCTAATACACTGCTCCTCGCTTAGTTGTATGACGGAATAAGCCATATTCCAAGAGATACACCATAACATGAACAGAATTCTGATATTTATTAATACATGAGAAACTGGGTTTAAAAATCTAAAAAACCTCAGAGATACAAGCTGTAAACAGAAACACAGGCTTCTGAGATAAATATCAATTGTTAACAAAGTTGTAAACACTACAAGCTTTTGAAATGGGAATTGATTGTTAATGCTAAAACAATGGCCTTATTGAAATAACAATTTGGCGCTTCCAAAAGGTCTGGAGTTTGGGAGAAACACAATGGAATGTCCCAAGTAAAGTGTTAAAAGCTAACACTCAGAGAAACAGAAACAGAATATTAAAAGAGGCATGTGCCTTTGACAAAGATGACGGCCTAGAAATTGAGTTTTGGCGCAGCCAGGGCTTTAGCGCCGGAAGTTAGTGCCGGAGCTAAGTCACGCTGGTCGGGCCCAAAATTCAATAGTTCTGCGCCCAAACGGCTGCCGGCGCTGCTGAGAGCTGTTTGCGCCTGAAAACTGGCGCTACGCGCTGAATATCGGCGCTATTCCAGCGCTGCGGCGCCCGCTGCGGTGCGGCAGGTTCGGGAAGTGCAGGCCTCCTCCTTCCCTTAAGGAGGAGCTGCCTGCACCCGGCCGCGGCCCGCGAAAATCTTTTTAAAAATGAGCCCGGCACCTCGGACAAGTGCCGGGCTTGCTTCTGTTCCGGGGGGGGGGGGGGAAGTCCGGGGAGGGAGCTGCGGCCAGGCGGCCGGCGGGAAAGCGGCCGGCCGCCGCGGGGCCTTTAATGCACCGGCGCAAAGTCATGTAAGACTCTGTTGCCAGAGTCTTAGTTGCGGCTGCCACGGGCGAGGCGGCCGCAACTGAATTTCGGCGCTGGGGCCCGTCGGCATGGCAACCGGGACGCTGCGCACACCGATGACGTCATCGGTGCCGGCGCAGCGCTACCGGTCTACTGCGGCGGAAGGGCCCCAGGCAATTTCGGCGCCGGCGCCAATTGCAGCGCTAGGCCCTCTAGCGCTGCAAAATCGGCGCTAAGGGCACTGAATTTCTAGGCCGACATCAAGTAAACAAAACACCTGCTGGTCAAATAGTTTTTATGTTAAACTTGGAAGATAGGAAACATAAGATTAAATATGCAACCAATTGAGATAGCTAGAAATGCATGAAACACCCTGGTTAAAGTGGTTTTAATTTACCTACAGAACACTTTGAAGAAAAGACTTCAATAGATGCACCAAGCAATTACATTGTTTTTGTATTGAACTTGAAACATATAGGAGTCGTGATATCTGCTAAAACCAGTTAAACCAATATTAAGAATTGAATGAAAGACCTGCAATAAGAATGGCATCAAATAAAGACTACTGTCATAATATTTTATGATAAGTTTTTGGAACACCTAAAGCTAGAGACATAATTATGCATGCAGCAGCTAAATTGACAGTAACAATAGAAAGAAGTCAACAGAAAGAATGACTTAGAGATAATTCGCTTACATCAGCAGAAAACTTCAAAGAATATACCATTCAAAAAAAGGTATAAAAATAAGAGCTTTTCAAAAAGAAAGTCAGAAGTCACTGGAAACGGGCAAGCGATTCTCAGCTTCAGAACCACTCTGTAAGCCTACAACTCTGAGTCTCGGGTAATCAAGGTATTTGATTTTGGTGAATATTCTGGATTAAGAATAAGTAGAAGTGTGGAAATGTAACGAAGTTAAGATTTGAGAATAAGGATCTCTGATAAAAAATGTAAGCTATTTGTATTTTGAATCAACAGCTGTTAAAATGAATGTCGGCTCTTAAATAAATCTATATATTTTTAGAATTGTCTCACAGAGTATTTCTGTATCAATCTCATGAACCCAATTTCTGTACACTCTTTTGTAAGGAGTTGCAGAATTCTGGGGGGTATTCTGGACCCTCATAATATCCGGAAGTTTACATTCTAGTTAAACTTATTAAAATTGCTATCCGGAGGACGGTAACATCTTCAGTCGTTCCTTTCCTTTAGGGAGAGATAGCCTGAACCTTTAGACCCATTTAAGTGTCTTATAGAATTCGGCTATCTCTAACTTTAGTTGAAGGTGAATGTCTGGGGAATACGCCTGATCTGGGGTAGCCCGAAAAGGGCTAGGACTTGTAATTAGCCCTTCAGTTGGAGGTAGGAGAATTGCTCTCAGAAGGCATCCTGTTGAGAGCTCTGATGGCCCTCCTCCTCCCTCTTGCCACATGTTCCAGTCTTTCTTGCTGCCTCCGCTCCCTCCACCGTAGATCCTGGAGGATGAGGTTGATTGCCAGCACAGCCCCCATTAATGTAACCATGTGTAGCAGTTTGAATTTTTTAAGAATATATTAGCTACTTTTTAGTTGCCACAACATTCCTCATACAAAGTAACCTTGAAATTACTGAATGAAACTGTTGCACTATGTGAAACTGACAAGAAACCACTGAAACTCCACTAACCTACAGCTGCAAGTCATTACTCATGATCCCTTTAAATAATGTTCCTGGAGCCACCTTCCTGCTGCTTCCCGCCAGCTCTCCCTGTCGCTATTTACTCCAAGTGCTAAAGTAGGTGGCAACAATCAGTTTTGCAGATCGGGCACTAAGTGAGCGTTGCACACTCACTGATGTCACGATCCACCTGGCGTTGAGGCTCCCAGCGATAACTGTTAGCGGCGGTACTGCGGGGGTGGGGGGGGGCGAGATTTGGCGCGTGCGTTGGATTCACCTCGCCTCTCCCCGGCGATAATACTCTAGCGCCCCGTTTGCGCCATCTGCTGGTGCTAACGGGAGGCGCTAAGGTACCGAATTTTTCACCCCATTTGTCTATTCACTAAGCAATTCATTTCTATATATTAGTGGTTTCTTTAGTTGAGTCTATTAAATCATTTATAACAGAATTAAATGCACTTTTAATATTATATGTGTGCACAGTTTGCTATCTCTAAATTTTGACAAAACTATCTACACTAAGATTTCCATAGGTTTGCATTACTTTGGGAACCTTCTGGCCTCAACATTGAGTTCAATAACTTCAGATCAGAACCACTGCTTGCATTTTCTCGGACAGCAGGTGTTAGTAATGATTCTGCTCTTGCCATTGACACTTCCTCTAGACCCATCTTTTGTTTCCATATTATCCCATTACCACCCCCTTTGGACTTGCACCATCATCCCTTTTGTCTTTTAAGCATCATGCCTTCCACCCTATAACAGTCCTTCCCTTTTGTTCTTTCCTCAACCAGACACCAACACTTTTTCCCTGCCTCTGCCCTGGATGATAAACTGTTAAATTGCTAACTTCTTCCAGTTCAGATGAAAGGTCATTGACCTGAAATGTTAACTCTTTTTCTCTCTCCAAGATGCTCCCTGACCTGCTGCTTCTTTCCAGCATTCTCTGTTTTTATTGCATTACCTAGGCCTAGAAATTGAGTTTTGGCGCAGCCAGGGCTTTAGCGCCGGAAGTTAGTGCCGGAGCTAAGTCGCGCTGGTCGGGCCCAAAATTCAATAGTTCTGCGCCCAAACAGCTGCCGGCGCTGCTGAGAGCTGTTTGCGCCTGAAAACTGGCGCTACGCGCTGAATATCGGCGCTATTCCGGCGCTGCGGCGCCCGCTGCGGTGCGGCAGGTTCGGGAAGTGCAGGCCTCCTCCTTCCCTTAAGGAGGAGCTGCCTGCACCCGGCCGCGGCCCGCGAAAATCTTTTTAAAAATGAGCCCGGCACCTCGGACAAGTGCCGGGCTTGCTTCTGTTCCGGGGGGGGGGGGGGGAAGTCCGGGGAGGGAGCTGCGGCCAGGCGGCCGGCGGGAAAGCGGCCGGCCGCCGCGGGGCCTTTAATGCGCCGGCGCAAAGTCATGTAAGACTCTGTTGCCAGAGTCTTAGTTGCGGCTGCCACGGGCGAGGCGGCCGCAACTGAATTTCGACGCTGGGGCCCGTCGGCATGGCAACCGGGACGCTGCGCACACCGATGACATCATCGGTGCCGGCGCAGCGCTACCGGTCTACCGCGGCGGAAGGGCCCCAGGCAATTTCGGCGCCGGCGCCAATTGCAGCGCTAGGCCCTCTAGCGCCGCAAAATCGGCGCTAAGGGCACTGAATTTCTAGGCCCTAGTGTTTGATTTTAGTTTTTTGTATTGTTTTGTGGAACTGAGAAACAGCAAGGAAATTGTCAGGCATGCTGTTATCTGTACAGCAAAATTTGCCAATGTGCACTCGGTGGATATATTATTAGAAAAATTACTTGGTAAAATTGGTAATTAAAAAAAAAAGGTATATTTAGCCTTGTGTCTCCTTCACATACCAAGGGTCAAATTCCACAGTTGGCAAAGCCATAGGGAAAAAGCGACACAAGTGCTTGCAAATTTTGACTTTCAACACTGCAAAGCCTTTTCACAAGATTAACTTGACCTTTTCAGCTTACACGCACATATACGCACATATACGCATGCAGAGTCACATGGTCAAACCCACATTGATGTAAATCCCAATTGTATACAAATAATTTCTTCTCAAACAGGATTAATCCATGTTGCGTACAAATATAATTGAGGGCTTGATCTCTGTGTCTTGGATTTAATCCTGCACTGTGTATTAGACAAATGACAGCAGTACACACTTATGCCCCATTTCACCAATGCTAAATAGCACCTGCCTCTCTATTTCATACATGTCCATGAGATTACAATAAAGGCCATTTGTCCCATTTTAACTCTCTGTGCAGGAAGAAACCGCCAACATCATAGCATCGAACTGGCTCTAAACTGGAAGCCTATTCCAAATATTGATTGCTTTTTGTGTGAATTAATTCTTCCTGACATTTAAATTTGCCTTTAACCAATTTGAATTTATATCCAGTCATGACTTACCTTAAAGTAATACTCCAGGTTTATCCTTTCTTTGGAGTTTAATATCATATACTGTTTTATATGGCCCCTTTCACTTGCCTTCTTTCAAAGTTAAATAACTTTCTCCAGTGTTTCTTCACAGAGCTGATGCTGCAGATCAGTCTTGTGGCTCTTATCTGCAACATCTCCACTGGACATGAATGTTTTCCATCGGTCTTGGTGAGAAAACTGGATACTTTACTCAAGGTATGGTCTGTACAGTGTCAGCATGATATCCTCTGAAATATACTCTACCAACTTAGCAATATACTTCAGCATTCTTTTCAACTCAAAGCTGCTCCAAAGTACCTTACATGGGAGGATGCATCTTTGGAGAGTCTGTGCCAGACATAGAGGGCTGGATTTTGCGGGGTGTCAGCGGGCGTGATCAGTGACGGGTCGGATGGGAAAGTGTTTTGTTCCCCAGCGGATCGGGAACCCGCTGTGAAGCCGCCACCATGCACCTTTCCCTGATGCCAGGTCTGTCAGCGCTGAGCAGACTCGACACGCAACGGCGGGTTCACAGCAGGGGACCCAATTCAGGTAATTAGTGGCTTGTTTAGAGCCACTTAAGAATTAATTTCAGCTCACCTTCTGCATTTGACAGCTCACCCACAGGGTCCACGCTGGTTGTGGACCACATCTGTCAAGCTGAGGCGGGAGTTCAAATCCTCTGGACCTGACAGCCTACATCCTAGGGTTCTAAAAGAGGTGGCTGAAGAGATAGTGGATGTGTTGGTTTTGATCTTCCAAAATTCCCTAGATTCTGGAATGGTCCCAGCGGATTGGAAGGTCGCAAATGTTACACTGCTATTCAAGAAAGAAGGGAGAGAAAAAACAGGGAACTACAGGCCAGTTAGCCTGACATCAGTTGTCAGGAAACTGCTGGAAACCATTGTTAAGGAAGTGGTATCAGGGCACTTAGAAAATCATACCATGATTAGGCAGAGTCAACATGGTTTTATGAAAGGGAAATTGTGTTTGACAAATTTATTAGAGTTTTTTGAAGATGTAACTAGCTATAAAGGGGAACCAGTGGATGTAGTATATTTGGCATTTGATAAGGTGCCACATAAAAGGTTATTACACAAGATTAGGGCTCACGGGGTTGGGGGTAATATAATAGCATGGATAGAGGATTGGTTAACGGACAGAAAACAGAGAGTAGGGATAAACGGATATTTTTCAGGTTGGCAGGCTATAACTAGTGGGGTGCTGCAAGGATCAGTGTTGGGGCCTCAGTTACTTACAATCTATATTAATGACCTAGATGAAGGGACTGAGTGTAATGTATCCCAGTTTGCTGATGATACAAAGCTAGGTGGGACAGTAAGCTGTGAGGAGAACACAAAGAGTCTGCAAAGGGATATAGATAGACTAAGTGAGTGGGCAGTAAGGTGGCACTTTGGTAGGAAGAATAGAAAAACAGAATATTTTTTAAATGGTGAGAAACTTTCAAATGTTGGTTTTCAGAGAGATCTGGGTGTCCTCGTGCAAGAAACACAGAAAGCTAGAATGCAGGTACAGCAAGCAATAAGGAAGGCAAATGGCATGTTGGCCTTTATTGCAAGGGGGTTGGAGAATAAGAGTAAGGAAGTCTTGCTACAATTGTACAGGGCCTTGGTGAGACCACACCTGGAGTACTGTGCACAGTTTTGGTCTCCTTATCTAAGGAAGAATATACTTGCCTTGGAGACGGTGCAACGGAGGTTCACTAGATTGATTCCTGGGATGAGAGGGCTGCCCTATGATGAGAGATTGTGTAGAATGGGCCTATACTCTCTGGAGTTTAGAAGAATGAGAGGTGATCTCATTGAAACATACAAGATTCTGAAGGGGATTGACAGGGTAGATGCTGAGAGGTTGTTTCCCCTGGATGGAGTGTCTAGAACTAGGGGGCATAGTCTCAGGATAAGGGGCCGGCCATTTAAGACTGAGATGAGGAGGAATTTCTTCAGAGGGTTGTGAATCTTTGGAATTCTTTGCCCCAGAGGGCTGTGAATGCTGAGTCTTTGAGTATATTCAAGGCTGAGATAGATAGATTTTTGGACTCTAGGGGAATCAAGGGATATGGAGATCAGGCGGGAAAGTGGAGTTGAGGTCGATGATCAGCCATGATCTTACTGAATGGCGGAGCAGGTTCGAGGGGCCGTATGGCCTACTCCTGCTCTTATTTCTTATGCGACTATGGGATGATCGCACGATCTGGTGCTCTCAGCAGAAGAACAGCACTCTCCGGAAGCACATCTGGCAATTCATGATGGAAATCACATGGTTTAAGTCTGTGATTTCCAAAAATGCGCTTCCTGCAAATGCTGCTCCCCGCTGGGAGAGTTGGATTATGGAGCCACTCCTAATATATTTCACTATCAAGGACTTTGGAGCCAACAGATGCAATTGTTTCATGCATAAAGCTTCATGCATAAAGACTATTCTTGTCTACTTAATTCTGATTAGTATTGCTGCATATCTGATCCTTATTAATGCCACCTACTTCTGCCTTACCAAAAATATTGGGTTGGCTATAATTCCTATACTTTTAAGTAGAAGGCAATTTCACCATTCCCATGGTCCTGGCAAGGAGCTGTATTCAAAGGAGGCGTAGGTCAGAGATTTGCCTCTATAATGCTGTGGCCTTTTTTCTGACATACTTCATTTTACAGCAGCTCCCAGCTGGGATCATTGAATTTATTTTCAACTTATTTATATATGCCATGCTGTTTTCCTTCTATTTACAGATATTAAGCCCACAGACAGTTGCTGTACTGGTGCTTACAGGTCTTCAAAGGCATGTGAAGTTGCAACAGTCATTCTTTCAACTTCATTTTTCTGTTTCAAGCAAAGCTTCACAGCAGGGAGTTATCGGAAGATCAGATGTAATGTGTCCTGTTGCATTGCTTGATGTACCATCACTCAAAGGATTTTATCATTGTTACCTACAGGATCAACAAAGTGCACAGTTGCCACAAACAATTCTGTTTCTTCAACAGTACTCAGAAACACATGGGGCCAGTAATTCCGGTCCCAACGCGTAAGTACGGACGGGGTACTCACGCATGGGCCCGTTGGAAGTGCCAGATTTCAGCATGCACAGCGCATGTGCGGGAAACCGGCATTTCCTGTCCTCCGAACCAAGGGGTTCAGAGGACGAACGCGTGCGTGCAGGAGTCTGCGCGTGCGCGCTGAAATTCCTTTTTTTCCACAGGTTTGCGCGTGTGTAAGGGCCTCTCCTTTTTACGAATGTAAAAAGGAGATGTAAAGACTTCGGGCTAGATTTTCAGTATAGACAGTTTTGGGGCGCTAACCTTAGCGCCCACCCGAAGTTAGCGCCCGCCCCAAAGTAGCGCCCCGTTGCCGGAAATTCAGTGGCTTCGCCCTAAGAGGTTGGTGGAGCGCTAAAAGAGGCGTTCCACTACTATCTTTAGGCGCTAAGCCGGCGGTGCAGAGCGCAACACCCGAGCTTGGGCGCAGCGCACGGCAGACACTCTGGTGCCAGTGAGCTCTTAAAGGGGAAGGGTGCATGTGTTTTTTTCAAAGGCAGAGTCTGGGGGGGAAAAGATGATGATGAAAAGCAGGAGGAGGAGGAGGAGGAGGAGGAGGAGGAGGAGGAGGAGGAGGAGGAGGAGGAGGTGGTGGTGGTGGTGGTGGCCGGAAACATAAATACACCGTTCGCAACAACACACTGGATCCTTCCACACAACACATGCAGACTGCCGTTTATCGTGCAGGAGGAGTGCCCTTTAATTTGCGCTCCCCAGGGTGTGTTGCGTTCCATTTTACAAACGCTCTGGACGCCAGCCGCACAATGGGGCGGTCCGACTGAAGTTTGGATTCGGGGCGGCCAAAGGGCGTTGCACGAGGATGTGACGTCATTTTCTGCGCGCGCATCCGGGCGGCCGCTAAATTTTGCGCCGGCGCTAACGGGCAACTTAATTTGGGGCGGGGCGCAAACTGCGCTGCGCCCAGGCGCTACACGCATAGCGCCCGAAAATCACTCCTCTTAAGGCGCTAACTGCTGGCGCAAGCAACTGAAAATCTAGCCCTTCATTCTTTAAGGTAAGTGGTCTATTACTTAAAATTATAACATTTTTTCCACAGCTTTATTGTTTTTAAGGACTTTACAGTAAGGTAAGTATAGTTTTAGACCCGATTTTTAAAAAAAATATTTTTTTCAAAAATTTGATTAATTGTTTAAAATAGCTTTTTAAAGTTATTTATAGTTTATTTAATTATTGGGATGTTTTTTAAACTTTTATTTAAAGTTAAACTAGTCTTTTGGGCGCCCATACTTTTCATGAGTTTGACAGTTCTTACTGTCAAACTCATGAATGAAGTTTCCCCTCCCCTGATTGGCTGCACAGTGCTCACCTGATCCCAGCCGGCATATCGCACTAACTACGCCGCTGGATCAGGCAAGCACAGCGCGCTGACATCTGAACCGGGCCAGTGACAGGAATTCCAAGCAGGCCCAGGCTTCAGATGTCGGCACGCCAGGTGAGTGCACATCGGGGGCTTGCACGCGCGGCAAGCCCCCGAACCTAATTTCTGGGCCATAATATATTGAAGGACATCAGAAAAAGACAAGTGGTTTTCTGCTTGTTTGATTGAAGGGTGGATTCTGTTAGATCCGTGATTCTGAGGGTATGCTGTTATTCAATAACCACACGGATGCTGTAACTTAACAATAAACAGGTCTTTACTGGAGGAGGGTAGTCTCAAGACTGGGGGTACAGAGGCATGCGCAAAGCTTATATACAGGTGTGGTCACTGCTGGTACTACAGTATACAGGAGCTGTAAAAGTAGTTCTGTCTTAAAGGCACATACACTACAATTCCTCCCCTTTTAGATTAGTAGTACCCCTAATATTCAAATAACAATTAACACTTTAACATGTACATTAAACAACAATAGTCCATTTATAGATTCAGTCTTTGGGGCGGCTTCCTGCCCTTTCGGGATAGCCCCTTTCCTGAGGTTCTTGTTCTTGGTGCAGAGGCGATTCTGACCCCTTTTCATCGGGTAGTTCATCGGGTTCCACTGCTACTGGTTCTGAGGTAGATGCTACCGGTATGTCGGGTTCATCCCCAGGTACTCGAGACATGGGGTTGACGCGTTCCTGTGACGCTAAGATCTGATCGACGTGGCGTCTCACAATGTTCTCCCTGACATCCACTGTGTACATTAATGGCCCCTGCCTCGTGCATATCGTTCCGGGTTGCCATTTCTCTGTTCGATAGTCATGGGCCAAGACTGGTTGCCCGACATTGAAGCTCCTTGTCGGCTTCTCATTGATGTGCTGGAATTGTTTGTCCTCAACATTTCTTCGCATATTTGGTCTGAGCAAGTCCAGACGAGATCTCAACCTTCGGTTAAAGAACATCATGGCCGGTGTCTGGTTGGTAACGGCATGTGTCACGTTTCGGTAGGCTAATAAGAAATTGTCCATCTTATGCTGTAGTGGAATTTCATCGTCGCACATGGCCTTTATCGCCTTCTTAAAGGTTTGTACGAACCTCTCAGCCAATCCATTTGTGGCTGGATGATACGGGGCAGATGTGTAATGCCTCACCCCATTCCTTCTCATAAATTTTAGAAACTCGTCGGACACAAACTGTGGTCCATTATCAGAGCAAATCTGCTCTGGCAAACCGTTTCTGGCAAATATGGTCCGTAGGACTGCAATTGTTTTCTCTGTAGTGGTTGAAGACATTTTTATCACCTCAGGCCACTTTGAATGAGCATCCACTGCTATTAAGAACATTGAGTCCATGAATGGACCAGCAAAATCAATATGCACCCATTGCCATGGAGAGGAGGGCTACTCCCATGGGTGTAGAGGGGCATGTGGTGGTGCATTTTGGACCTTCTGGCATCCTGAGCAGCTCTTAGTTAGGTCTTTGATTTGTTGATCGATTCCCGGCCACCACACATAAGCCCTAGCAAGGCTTTTCATTTTCACTCCCCCCAGATGACCCTCATGTAGCTCATTTAGCACTCTCTCGCTTAACTTGGGTGGAATCACCAATCTGAATCCACACATCACTGTCCCCTGGCATACTGACAGCTGTTCTCTTCTGGATGAGAATGCTGGCAACAGTGAGTCGCCATGTGTTGGCCATCCCCTCACCGTCAAATCATATACCCGAGGCAGCGTCGGATCATTGCGGGTCTCCTTCTCTATATCCACGTTCGTTACTGGCAATCGTTCAATTATTGACGAATAAAATATCTCGATAGGGTCCATTGCTGGTGCTTCCTCCACAGTAGGCAGTGGCAGGCACGATAGCCCATCAGCGTTCCCATGCTGTTTCGTGCCTTTATATTCTATTTCATATTGATTCGCCCCTAGAAACAGGGACCATCTTTGTAACCATTGTGCAGTCATCACTGGAACGCCCTTCTTAGGATTAAAGATGGAGACAAGTGGTTGGTGGTCAGTCAGCAAGGTGAACTTCTGCCCATGCAGATAGTGGTTGAATTTTTTTACTCCCCATACTAGGCTGAGCGCCTCCCTGTCAATCTGGGCATAGTTGCGCTCGGCTGAGGTTAGTGACCGAGACACAAAGGCTACTGGCCTCTCCAACCCGTCTGGGAATTTGTGCGACAGCACCGCTCCAATACCATAGGGTGATGCATCACATGCCAAACGAATTGATAGTGCTGGGTTGAAATGGGCCAACACCTCTTTTGATGTGATCAATTCTTTACACTTCTGGAAAGCTCCTCTACGTTCGTCATCCCACTTCCATGGTACCCCTGTTTGCAGTAGGGTGTTCAGTGGGTGTAATACCATGGACAAATTTGGTAAGAACTTGTGGTAGTAGTTTACCAGCCCGAGGAACGACCTCAGTTGTGACACATTTTCCGGTGCTGGAGCCTTGACTACTGCCTCAATCTTGTCAGGGGACTTATGTAACCCCTCTTCATCGATGACGTGGCCACAATACGAGATCTGTTTCTGGAAAAACTCGCACTTGTGGCGATTAGCTCGTAGCCCATACTCCTTTAATCTGGTGAGCACCTTCTCCAAGTTGGCGAGGTGATCACTGTCATTTTCGCCCGTGACCAAGATGTCGTCCAAATAACACTGGGTCCCTGGAATCCCTTGCAGGACCTGATCCATCGCCCTTTGCCAGATAGCCGGAGCTGAGGCTACTCCGAACACCAGCCGGTTGTATTGATAGAGACCTTTATGAGTGTTAATCGTAAGGTATTGTTTCGAAGCTTCTTCTACCTCCATTTGCAAGTACGCCTGGGCTAGATCAATTTTGGTGAAGCGTTTACCTCCAGATAGCGAGGCGAAAATATCCTCAATTCGTGGAAGCGGATATTGTACCGTGTGAAGGACTGGTTCACTGTCACCTTAAAATCCCCACAGATGCGGACCTTCTTTGGTTCCCCAGGCGTATTACTCAACGACCTCTTCATTACAGGATCGATGGGTGTAGCCCACTCGCTCCAGTCCACTTTGGACAGTACTCCTGAATGTTCCAACCCTTCCAGCTCTGCTTCAACAGCTGGTCTGATCGCATAAGGCACTGGTCTGGCCTTAAGAAACTTTGGGCTTGCATTTTCCTCTATTTTAATCGTTGCTGTTATGCCTTTTAGTGTTCCTAATCCCTCCTGGAACACTTCTTTTGCATCAGTTAGCATTTTTGACAGTCGTCCAGGTGTGACGTCGTCATCCTTTTTGGCCTCAACCTTCAGTGCCCGTATGGAATGCCAATCTAATTGTATCTTCCGGATGCATTCACGTCCTAGCAGTGGTGGTCCTCCATCTGGCAATACATACATATCCATTTTAGGTATTTCCTGGCCTTTATATATCACTTTCACCCTTATTTTTCCTTTGGGGTAGACTTTTTGTCCCGTATACGTCTTCAAGACAATCTCTGTAGCTTTCAAGGGTATATGTGAAAATAGCCGCTTGTAGTCCCTTTGGTTTATGACTGTTAGGGCTGATCCTGTGTCCAATTCCATTTTCACTTGGACTCCGTCTATCTTGAGTGTAACCCAGATAGTCTGGTGATCCTCCATTTCGGTTACCTTATGTAGTTTCAGACAACCCAGCTCCTTGCTTCCGGAGTCTGTGTCACTTTTCTGTTTGTCTGAACCACTGTCCATTACCTGGTGTACCTTTTTGTACTTCTCCTGTGGAGATTTCTTACTGTTGGTTTTCTTCCCAAACCTGCAGACTCTTGCTATGTGTCCTGCTTTCCCACACTGTCTGCACACTTGGTCCTTGAACCAACAATCCTTCTGGTCATGTGTTGTTCTGCCGCAGCGATAGCACTTCCCTGTTCCATAGGACATTTCATTGGTGCCATATTCTTGCGGTCTCCGTTGTATCTCTGCAGTGGCCCTTGCGGCTGCTTCTTGTGATACTGCCATACTGAAAGCTTTGTCCAGCGTAAAATCCTTTTCTGATAGAAGCCGTTTCTGGGTTCCTTCACTTTGTAGCCCACACACAAACTTGTCCCTTGACGTATCTGCTAGTCCCGCTCCAAACTGGCAGTGTTTCGATAGCTTGCGCAGTTCCGTTAGGTACTCAGCATTGCTTTCGTCTTTGTGTTGGTTCCTTTTATGGAACTTAAATCGTTCTGCTATCAGCAGCGGTGTGGGGTTTAAGTGGTCCTGTAGGATTTCTACTATGGTTTCAAAATTCTTGTTCACCGGCTTCTCTGGGGTTATTAGATTTTGCAGTAACCCATAAGTTTTTGCACCCATGGAATTTAACAAAACCAGTGCTTTATTAGCATCTGGCACTTCATTCGCCCTGCAGTACACCTCAATACGTTCCACATATGTCACCCAATCTTCGACTTCATTGTCGAACGTAGAGATACTGCCACTCTTCGGCATCCCTGGGTGTGAGTTAACTGTCAAAAATGGCGCCTCCCGTGCTTCCCCTTCTTCTCCGCTGGCACAAAATGGCGTCTCCCGTGCTTTCCTTCCTTCCCGCGCTCGCCCTTCTTCTCCGCTGCGGCTTCTAAAAATGGCGTCTCCCGCGCTCTTCCTTCTTCTCCGTGGCTCAATGGCGTCTCCCGCGCTCTCCCTTCTTCTCCCCGTGGACCCTGTTCAGCCCGTGAGCCCTGGCTGTGCTCTGCGCGTTCTTCTTTTTATTATTTTTTTTATTCGACGCCGCTCGGTCTTGAGCCCGGCTGTTTCTTTACCTCTCTCTCTCCGTTTTTTTTTCTCGACGCCGCTCGGTGTTCAACCCCCGGCTGCGCCCTGTGCGCTTCACCCTCTGTCTTACCCCGTCGACGCTGCTCAGCTTTTGCTCCGCCGTCGGTCGGCTCCAGCCACCGCTGCCCGGGAAGGGTCTGCGCTGGACCTGTCGTCAGTCTCTTGCTGATCGTCGTGGCTGGGGAACCAAGCCTGGCTCTCCACAGCCTCCCCTGCGATGTTCACTCTCTGCCTGATGACTGGGCGGTTGCTCGTGGTCGACGCCCGTGTTCCTGGCCTCGACTTTTTTTTCTTTAGTTGCAGGTAGATTCGAATCGACACTCGTCGCCACTGTTAGATCCGTGATTCTGAGGGTATGCTGTTATTCAATAACTACACGGGTGCTGTAACTTAACAATAAACAGGTCTTTACTGGAGGAGGGTAGTCTCAAGACTGGGGGTACAGAGGCATGCGCAAAGCTTATATACAGGTGTGGTCACTGCCGGTACTACAGTATACAGGAGCTGTAAAAGTAGTTCTGTCTTAAAGGCACATACACTACAGATTCTACTTCACCGGACACAGAGTAGCTTAAATTGGTCTTGTAGGATTTGGTAATGCGGTTCCTGTAGCCTCTGTAGGAATAGTGTATCATCAAAATGCATTTTTTCTCCAACCATGCAGCCAGCACTGGCCTCCTGGGGGTGGATCTTGTAGTGTATGTAACCGTTCTACCTTTAAGAGAACTATTGTATGTAACCGTCCACCTTTAAGAGAACTATTTTAGGTGTTGCACTACTTTATCTTGGCTGCTGTATACTGTAACCGGTGGTGACCACACCGGTATATAAGTGCTGTGTAATGAGTTATTGGGCAGATTCGCCCTGACCTTCGAATAGTAAAGTCCTGTTAAAGTTTACTCTTGTGGTCTGTGTATTAATTTACAATATAACACACAGACTTTACAGTGGCGACGAGGTCGATCTTACCCTGCGGCAGAGATACATCCGAAGCAGTTAACGAGCGTCGAGAAGAGGCATCCGCCCTCGTCATTCTGCTGAGAGAAGACTCGAGTCTGCAGAGCAAGGAAGAAGGAAGAATTCTGACATGAAGCCTTCCATCAGCAACAGGCAGTGATCGTCCCTTCTATCATGGTGGTGAGTGAGCCGATCAGCCACGAGAAGCAAGTCGGCCACGTTAACTGTGAGTAGGGGAGAAAATAAAAAGAAACGGAGGATATAAGGGTGGTGAACTCGACCACGGCCGGGGGAAAGGAGCCGGACAGAAGTCGGGGCCAGAGGCGCTGAGACTGGGGCAGCGTAGAGCACGGAAGCCGCGGTACAAGCGGGAACGCAGCCGGTGTGAGAGACCGGGCTAAAAGCGGGAACGCAGCCGGTGTGAGAGACCGGGCTACAAGCGGGCTGGGAGACGCAACAGCGTTGTCGTGAGACAGCTCGACCGCGACCGGTGAAAAAGACCGGGCAGCTACCAAGGCCACGAGGCGCTGCGACCGGGATCGTAAGGCGCGGGAGGTAATAAAAAGAAATAAATAAATAAAACCGCGGAGAACTCAGCCGCAGCCGGGGGAGGAAAGGACCGGACTGCGAGAGGGCTGGGAGGCAAGATTGAAAACCGCTGAGGGAGAGACAGAGCCCGAGCGAGCGGGAGAGACAGAGCCCGAGCGAGCAGGAGAGCGAGGGAGACCGAGCGAGCGGGAGAGACAGAGCCCGAGCGAGGGGGGAACGGGACCGAGCGAGATTTCCGCCCAGCGGCTTACAGCAGCTTTCCGCAAAGGACCAAGAGCTGGAACTGTCCGCCGCCAACTGGTTGTCCCCAGCGCCCGGGTGCCCCTGTCGAGAAAGGGAACAAGGAACGCAATCAGCTGTTCTCGCGCTTTCAGAATAAACTGAAGTCGGCGCGCAGGCTGCGAACCCCGAAAGCCAGCGGTCGTCGCCTGAGGGCAAAGCTTTACCCCTCCCGCCAGAGGAAGAAACGCGGGAAGCCGCCATTTAGGCGGGGAAGAAGACAAGCGCGGGAAACCGCCATTCTCGGAGACGGGGAAGAAGGTAAGCGCGGGAAACCGCCATTTTTGAAAAAAAAAGTTAAAGAAAAATTTCGTTGTTGTTTTTCAGAAAGATTGTGAAGAAGCCTAAGCGTAGTAACATCAACAATTTCGATTCCGATGTGGAAGATTGGGCCACGTATGTAGAACGCATTGAGATATATTGTAAGGCCAATAAAATAGCAAATGATGATAAAGCTCTAACCTTACTAAACTCAGTGGGTGCGAAGACATACGGGCTATTGAAGCATCTTCTATCACCAGCTAAACCGGCAGATCAGACTTTCGCTAATATTGTTGCTGTCCTGAAGGATCATTTGAACCCCACACCGCTGATGTTAGCGGAACGATTCAAATTTTATGCGAGAACGCAACTGAAAGAGGAAAGCAACGCGGAGTACTTGGTTGAACTGCGTAGACTAGCGAAATACTGTCAGTTTGGGGAAAATCTGACAGAGGCATTGAGAGACAAGTTCGTGTGCGGGTTGTCGAAGGAAGGAACACAAAAGCGACTGCTCGAAGAGAACGATCTTACACTTGATAAGGCTGTCCTTATTGCAGCATCGCACGAAGCCGCAGCGAGAGGCACTGCGGAAATGCAGCTGAAGGCAGCGGTACTCAGCGTGGATCAAATGACTTCGGGTACAACGAAATGTTATCGTTGTGGGAAGACAACACACGACCAGAACCAATGCTGGTTTAAAAACCAGGAATGTAGAAAATGTGGCAAGCTTGGTCACATAGCTAAAGTATGCCGGTCAGGAAAGAAGACCAGCAACAAAAAAAAGTCACCGCAGGAAAAGTGCAGCAAGGTACACAAGGTGGCTGAGAAGAGTTCGGATGAACAGAATTCGGATTCAGACTCCAACAGCCAGGAACTGGGTAGTCTGAGAATTCACAATGTGAGTAAGGAAGCTGACCTACAAACTATCTGGGTCACGCTCAAAATAGCCGGAGTCCAAGTGAAAATGGAATTGGACACAGGATCAGCCCCAACAGTCATTAACCGAAGGGACTACAAGCGGCTATTCTCACATATACCCTTGAGAGATACCAAGATTGTATTGCAGACATACACGGGGCGAAGAGTATACCCCATCGGAAAGATAAAAGTCAAGGTGAGACACAAGGGCAAAGAACACCAAGGAATGGACTTATATGTACTACCTGAGGGAGGTCCACCACTTCTGGGACGGGAGTGGATCAGGAAAATAAATATGGACTGGCACTTCCTAAAAGCCATAACGAGTGAGAACTCGGTGAAGACAATCAGCTCAGACTCTGGAACTGATGATGGTAAGACCAGCCCATGTGCAAAAGACAAGTCTAAAATGGACTTGCAGACTAATGTTGGAAAAACGAAGGAGTGCATAAATGCTTATGCTTCAGAGGAGAACAAAGTTTCAGAACAGAATTCCACTGAACAACAACAACATAGTTTGACAGAGAATTCTGAGTCTGTCCAGTCTACAGACATGCACATTTCTGAGGAACACCGGGCTCGAACTCAACTCCATTTCAAACTACAACAACAATTAGAACAAATGATTCGCCGTCTTGAGCAAGAGATGAATGCAACGAAAAAGTTCTTTGACACAGAGTGGGAGAATCTGGAAAGACAACAGAAGCAGCTGATGGAGAAAATGGAGCAGGAGCACACAAACCGTCTGTGCGAGGAGGCCAAACGAATCAAAGCTGATTCGGTTTCTGAAGGTGCGTGCTCTAATCTGGTGGAGCAAGATGTTCAGCAACTGAAGGCACTTGTTAGCAGGTTGCAGGCAGAAAAGGCTGATTTGGTTGCCATGAATTCCGAGCTCCTACTGAAGTTGGGTGCAGCATCACCGGACGATTCATTTGTTGAAATTCGAATGGTGGAGGCTGCGGATGATGGCGAATTAAAAGCAGCAAAGGAGCCCCAGTGCAAGGTTACAAACAGCCCTGCAGCTTATACGTCAAAAACACATGACGACGATACTGGGAAACGTCTGATGTCGGAAGAGTTAACGGTCAGCCAACTCCTTCATATGCTGAGGGATAAGACTCTGAAATGGAAAAAACTTGAACACGAGCTTCAATCTTCAAAGGAAAGGGGTTCGGAGCTCTCAAAAGTTATTGAAATAGCTGAGGTTGCAACACAGACTGAGAAGATTGCAGTAGAGCAGCCCTTGGATGCCAAAAGTACGCTGACTCACATCAATGTAGAACAACAGAATGCTGAAACAGCTGCTCCAGTAGAGGGATTGAATAGTACGATCAATCAATCTCCGAATGAAGTTGAAGTATTGAAATCACGAATGAGGTCATTAGTAAAAGACTGGCGGGAAGCCCAGAAAAAGCTGGATGAAGCTGAACACATGAAGAAGTCTCTTCAGGAGAGATGTCTGGATTTGGAACAAAAGCTGGCTAACGTCCAGCTGGGCATGGAGGAAATAGAAGACCCTCTCGCTGGCCTAGCTCAGGACGACACCGATTATTACCATGACCTGTTGGACGACACCGAATATAACGATGACCTGTTCTGCCCAGCTTGTGGGGAAATCTTTCAAAGTGCAAAAACCATGAAGAATCACGAAAAGTCTAAGAAACACCGGGAGATGGTGGCGCTACTACGGCAACAGGAGGAAGAGGAGGAGGAACTGTGCATGCGGCTGGCAGTGGAGCCCAGAGAGTCTCCAAGAAGCAGGAAAGGAAAAGACGAAGCAGAAGAAGATGACCCATCTGAACCATTATCACCTCTACCAGGTCACGCACGTGGTCCCTCCGAACTGAGTCAAATCAGTTTGGAAGTAGAAAAACTTCCCAAGGTACTCAAGCTTTTAGAAGTCAGCAATGCTGGTTCAGAAGTTACGAAAGTTCAAGCTGTTAAGTCCAGTGAAGGACTATTGGATGAGTCACCCCAGCAACGTGAACCAACTACACCACCGGGAACTGCTACACCACCGAGGCGTTGTCCGGATCGAGTCAGGAAGCGCAGGAGGCGCCTCCACAGAGACTGAATCTGTGAACTGTTTTCCGCAGAGACTGAATCTGTGAACTGTTTCCCGCAGAGACTACATCTGTGAACTGTTTTTACATGAAGTTGGATATATGTTATGATGTTATGTTTAATGGGGAATAGGTATATTGTAAGCTAAAAAGGGAGGATTGTAGTGTATGTAACCGTTCTACCTTTAAGAGAACTATTGTATGTAACCGTCCACCTTTAAGAGAACTATTTTAGGTGTTGCACTACTTTATCTTGGCTGCTGTATACTGTAATACCGGTGGTGACCACACCGGTATATAAGTGCTGTGTAATGAGTTATTGGGCAGATTCGCCCTGACCTTCGAATAGTAAAGTCCTGTTAAAGTTTACTCTTGTGGTCTGTGTATTAATTTACAATATAACACACAGACTTTACAGATCTGGGGCAGAGCGGAGCTTCTGCTTACCTGATGGATGTGCCCCTGGCCCCATCCCAAATCCAGGGTTGGGGCATTAAAGTATTTAAAGGCCAGTGCCATTTCCAGTGCTACTGGATGCCGACCTCAGCGGGGTGAGAGTGATATCACTGCGGTACCTTGTAAGCACATGCCCCTCCCAAATTCCTCCCCCAGCAATCCAGCCAATGATAACTTTGTGCTGCTGGGACTCAGGAATTTCAGGATTCATTGCTCAGTTGCCCAACCAATCGTTCTGCATCATAAATTGAAATAGACCAATTGGTCTTAATTTGCCATTGTCCCAGGGAAGAATTTTTTTCTCTGAAAGGTTGCTAGTTTTTAAAAAAATCATTACATTTCCATTCCATTGATTCCTGAAACTCAGTCCAAATCATTTATTTATATTCATTTTGTTTTCTATTCTACAGAATACATCCAGGAAAGGCCTTCAATGGCCTAGAAATTCAGTATAGCCACTTTTGGGGCGGTAAAGTCGGGCGGCCGCTAAAGCTTGCGCCCGGCGCAAAGCCGCGCCTCCTTCGCCGATATTCAGTCGCATCGCCCCAAGAGGTTGCTGCTGCGCTAAAACAGGCGATGCACGACTATCTTTAGGCGCTAAGCCGGCAGTGCTGAGCGTTAGCCCCGAGGCCGGGCGCAGCGCAGGTGCGGCGAGTTGTTGATTGACGGCAGACACTCTGGCGCCGGTCAGCTCTTAAAGGGGGAGGGTGGATTTGTTTGCCTGCCATGCCCTGCACACTGCAGCCCTCAACCTAGGCCTGACCACTTCAGCTTCACCTGCACAACGGCCAGGGCTATGGAGAAGGCCAGGGAGAGAGCGCAGCGCTTCAGCGACGGTGACCTGAGGCTGCTGGTTGGCGGAGTGGAGCGCAGGCGTCATGTTCTGTTCCCATAAGGTGGCAAGAGGCCGCTGCCCAGCGCCTACTGGAAAGCCTGGAGGGAGGTCTCCAACAGGGTGTCTTCCAACAGCGTGGTTGCCAGGACTCCTGTGCAATGCCGGAAGAAGTTCAACGACCTCACTCGGGTTGTCAGGGTGAGTACCCTTTCCAGTGTCCTCCTCATCCTTGCATGTGCACCTCACTTTATGGGCAAAGGGACCTGAAAGCCCTAATGGCCAGCCCTCATCCAGCAGCTATGGGACTGGCATGAAAATCACTTGCACATTCAGCACTTTACACACTGTCCAAGCTCTTCGACCATGGGAGGCATTGCAGACAAGATCAGGGCTACACACTGTACAAGCTATTCGACTATGGGAGGCAGTGCAGACAAGATCAGGGCTACACACTGTACAAGCTATTCGACCATGGGAGGCAGTGCAGACAAGATCAGGGCTTCACACTGTACTTAGAGGCCGTCCTTTCTCTTGCAGACCAAGGTGGCGCACAACCGGCGCAACCGAACTGAGACCGGGGGAGGCCGTCCTGATCTCAAAGAGCTCTCCGACCTCGACCAGCATGTGGAGCGCATTATGGCAGGCCGGCTGATTGGCCCCGTCGCCAGTGGAGATGCCGACCCTGTTCTGGGCGCCAATGGTAAGGGCATCACCTTTTGGACCTCTCTTGTGCCACTTGCGCATGAGATCAGCATCCTTTGCCACTGTCCGACCAATGCGGTGAATGGCACCACTCATGCCTCCCTCGCTCCCGCCCTGTCCTCACTCTAAAGCTACTCTTGTGCCTTCCTGCTTTCAGATGGTGAATCGCCAGGTGAGGAGGCGGGCCCTCAAGCTGCCACTGTCAGCCCTTCGGAAGACGAGGAGGAGGAAGAGGAAGCCGGCCCATCAGTGCCACCCTCAGCCGCGCCAGCCCATGGCGATGTAGGGGACATGTCTTCCCTGGAGGGGAGCTGGGGGGAAGGGTCGGAGGAGAGTGAAGCTCCAGGGCCCAGCGGCCTGCAGCAATGCGGGAGGGGTGGGGAAGCTCGGCGGACTTCTCCCCAGAGGGTGAGTGCGGCCTCCAGTCCTGCGACGGTGAGCGCAGAGGAGGTGCGCCTCCTAGAGGAAATGGCCGTCCAGGCTGAGCGCAGGCACACTGAGCTCATGGCTGCAGTGGCAAGGATGCCTGACTCCATAGAGTCTCTGTCAAGGAGTGTGCAGCAATTCGGAGCAGCACAGGCCAGGAGTCTGGAACAATTCAGTGCAGCACAGGCCAGGAGTCTGCAGGACTTCGCGGCAGCACAGTCGGCTTCTAGCCAAGTGCTCAGTCGTGCCGTCCATTCACTGGCTGGTGTCATGTGGACACAGACCAGGGCCACACGGGCACTAACTGCTGCCACCCTCACTGGATCAGCCAGGCATCGCCAGGGCACTCGCCGCGCAGCAGCAGCCCAGCAGTCTGTTCTTCAGCTGTTTGCTGCGCATGCTGCAGTGCTGGCCCGTGCGAGTGCCAATGTCTCAGGCGACCAGCGAGCACCTGCGATCTGCCAGGTTGCCACCATTCCTGCAGCCGACACTGCCACTCCGCCATTGCAGCTGCCACGAGCTGCTGGACAGACTGCTGCCACCCAGCCAGATTTGGAGCAGTCAGCAGCCGGCCACTCCAAGGCCAGAGCTGGTGCAGGCCGACCCCCAAGGGCATCTGCCGTCTCGCCATCTGCCCCTCAGCAGCCTTCCCCCAGCCTTGCTGCAGCCACTGGGCTCCCATTGAGGAGGAGCAGCAGGGCGGGCAGGGGCCAGGCAAGGATGCGCAAGGCATCGCCCTCGCAGGGCAAAAAGTAGAGGTATGCACAAATGCCTGGTGCTTGTTGTAAGGTCGACACTGTGCAGTTGTTTTTGTGTAAGGCCGAGACTGGTGTCTTTCTTTCTTTTTGTAAGGCCGAGACTGGTAGTTTTGTGTTTTTGGAGGGGGCTTCTCCACATGAGCATGTAATGTGGGAAGGGCAGAGGTTTTCAATAAATTATTGTGGTTAAATTGCAGTGTGCATGGTTTTTTGGTTAAGTCCTGGTTGCCCTGCTCGGCTGAGGGCTTGTGGAGCGGCTACATTCATCTGCTGACATTGGCACAAGCCATTCCCTGAGAGGGGGCCTAGAACCGACGTTCAATAAGCCGGCGACGGGCGGCTCTTGCACTTTGTGCCTCCCTCCTGTGCTGGTCCTCCTCCTCCTCCTCCTGCTCCTCCTCCTGAGGTGGTCCTTCAATCTCTGGTGGCAGTGCCTGAGTCCTGCAGATAGCCAGGTTGTGCAGCATGCAGCAAACGACCACGAAATGGGAGACTCGCTCCGGCGAATACTGTAGGGCTCCACCGGAACGATCCAGACAGCGGAACCGTTGCTTCAGGACGCCGATTGTTTGTTCGATGATGTTCCTGGTCGCTTGATGGCTCTCGTTGTATCCCTCTTCAGCAGGGGTGCTGGGCGCACGGAGCGGGGTCATCAGCCAGGTACACAAAGGATAGCCTTTGTCCCCGATAAGCCATCCTCGTGGGTGAGGCTGGGCCTGGAACATGACTGCCACAGAAGTCTGTCGCAGGATGAAGGCATCGTGGCTGCTGCCTGGAAAGCGGGCATTGACAGCTAGGATGAGCTGCCTGTGGTCACACACCAGCTGGACGTTCAGCGAATGGTAGCCCTTCCGGTTGCGGTAATCCTCGGCATTCTCCAGAGGTGCCCGCAAAGCCACATGCGTGCAGTCACTGGCACCCTGCACCATGGGGAAGCCCGCGAATGCTGCAAAGCCCATTGCACGCTGTTGCTGCTTGGCAAGGGCCATGGAGAAGGAGATGAACTGACGTCTCCTTTTGAAAAGGGCATTGGTCACCTGGCGCATGCAGCAATGCACGGCGAACTGGGAGATGTTGGCAATGTCCCCAGTAGCGGATTGGAAGGAGCCGGTGGCATAGAAGTTGAGAGCCACCGTCACCTTCACTGCCACCGACAGAGACGTCCTGCTCCTCAGCTGTGGCTGCAGATCACCGCCAAGCAGCTGGCAGATCTCTGTGACCACGTCCCTTCTGAATCGCAGCCTCCGAACACACTGCTCCTCAGACATGTTGAGATAGGAGAACTGCTGGCGGTATACCCTGGGTGGGTAAGGCCTCCTTTGCCGACGCCTGTTGCCCCCTCTCCGTCTAGCCAGGGCTGCCACTCTCTCACGGCGTCTGTGAGCCCTTTGGATGTAATTGAGAAAGCCAGCGTTGACACCCATTGCAGCCCCCATAATATGCTGGCAAACAATGAGATGTCAATGAAGGCAAAGACTAGTGGAAAGCTGTGGCCTGAAGCCAGAAGTACCTGTCCGAGTGTTGGACCAAAGCAGAAAGCTATCTACCTTGGTTTCTCTCCAAAGATCCATTTCTCAAGAAGGAGTGCTGCGAAATGGCAGCCTTTTATAGTGCAGGAGGAGTGCCCTTTAATTTGCGCCCCCCGCGCCCCGCATCGGCTGAGCACCGTTCCACTCTAACAGTCGCTAGGGGCGCCAGGCGCACAATGGGGCGTCGCCACTGAAGTTCCGGTTGGGGGCGCACAAAGGGCGTTGCACGAGGAAATGACGTCATGATCTGCGCGCGCAGCTGAGCACGCGCAAAGACTTTGCGCCACCGCTAAATCTCTAGTGAAGTTGGGGCGAGGCGCACTTCGCGCTGCGCCCGGGCGCTAGCCGCCTAGCGCCCGACATCTACTCCTCCTAAGGCGCTAACGGCTGGCGCAACCAACTGAATTTCTAGGCCAATATCTTTTATTCAATCCAGCAATTTCAAACGTTTCAGACCTCTAGATTGCTGTCTACATTTAAAGTGTAGTTGAAATTCTAGAAATGAGTTACATACCAGTTACAATTATAGTTGGTTATGGTCCCTGGTGTTCAAAAATTATGAAATTACCACTCCTCTGAATTGCAATTTTTAGAAGTAAAGAGGTTCACTAATCACATCAGATATTTTTTTTTCTGGGAGTTTTTATTTGGGCTTTTCATGCTGATGTCCATCATTGTTCGGTTTGGAGCACTTTTTAAATTTTGGGTGTCGACTGCAAATATTTAGTAGTCTCTGATCAGCCATGGCTCTGCTTTGTATCTGTCAAGCTGTGGCTGATCAGATACAAAGCAGAGCTATCTGTTTGTCCGAACAATCTGCATTAACATTCCACATGGAGCAGAATCCTCTCCCCATGCTCCGCCAGTGTGTTTCACTTTTCCATTTCACACACCTTCCTCCAAATGAGAATGCAAATTTGTGCTGAATTGGGAGTCATTTTGTGCTATAAATCTACGAGGTACTGAGTTGTGAATAATCAGACTCACTTGACACAAGATACTTCAACTGGCAAAAAGAGGTTTCTATATTTTCAGTCTAAGCAATTACTAGAGGTCAAAGGGCAGTTTTCTAAACCATCACGCAGTGCCCGGCACAATTTTTTTTTGATGAAATGCTTTCCCTCATAATCAAATCATAGACTAAAGCATTACTGACGTGACTGGACTGCATAAATTATTAGTTTACATGTACAGCAAGATAATTTTATACCTGAAATATAAAATTCTTAAATGAAAAGTCATTATGAAACAAATGTAGTCTGTATGGTCCATGGAATGTTGATTGACTGCTTTCATCAGAAACAATTTATGGTAGTAAATAGGCATTTTTACAACAGGAACATCAGGAGGTACATAGGCACAAGGGAAGGCCATTCAGCACCTCGAGCCTGTTCTGTCATTCAATTAGATCATGGCTGATCTGTATCTTAACTCCATCTACCCGCCTTGGTTACCTAATAATATACATGTCCAACAAAAATCTATTGAACTCAGTTTTTAAATTTTCAGTTGACCTAGTCGCTAGAGCTTTTCGGGGAGAAAGGGCACAGAATGTACTCTGAGTGGGGAACTTCCATGTCCATCACCAAGAGTGGCTCAGTAGCATCACTACTGACTGAGCTGGCTGAGTCCTGAAGGACATAACTGCCAGTCTGGGCCTGCAGCAGGTGGTGAGAGAAACAACACGAGGGAAAAACTAACTTGACCTTGTTCTCACCAATCCACCAGTCACAGATGCATCTGTCCATGACAGTATTGGTAGGAGTGACCACCCCAAAGTCGCTGTGGAGACAAAGTCCCATCTTCACACTGAGGACACCCTCCATCGTGTTGTGTGGCATGACCACCGTGCTAAATGGGATAGATTCAGAACAGATCTAGCAGCTCAAAACTGGGCATCCATGAGGTGCTATGGGCCATCAGCAGCACAAGAATCTGTCATTGGCCCAGGAGGTAGTCCC
This sequence comes from Somniosus microcephalus, assembly GCF_052327205.1. NCBI lineage: Eukaryota > Metazoa > Chordata > Chondrichthyes > Squaliformes > Somniosidae > Somniosus > Somniosus microcephalus. The sequence continues at coordinate 265,466,368 of NC_140988.1, forward strand.
TACATGCTTCAAGACCGCTACCATTGTTCCTGTGCCAAAACAAACGGCTGTGACGTGCCTGAACGACTATCGACCTGTCGCACTCACACCCATCATAATGAAGTGTTTCGAGAGACTGGTCCTGGCTCACATCAAAGCCAGTGTTCCCACCTCTCTTGACCAACACCAGTTTACCTATCGTGCAAATAGATCAACGGAGGATGCAATCACAACTGCTCTACACTCGGCACTGAATCACTTAGATGGTAAGGAGACCTACATCAGAATGCTGTTCATAGACTACAGCTCAGCATTCAACACTATCGTCCCCAACAAGCTGGCCACCAAACTCCAAACTCTTGGCCTGAACACTTCCCTCTGCAACTGGACCCTGGACTTCCTAACAAACAGACCCCAGTCTGTCAAATTAGGTAACCACACCTCCCCCCCCTGACCCTGAACACGGGGGCCCCACAAGGATGTGTGCTGAGCCCCCTCCTCTACTCCCTCTTCACCCACGACTGTGTGGCTGTTCATGGTTCCAACACCATCATCAAGTTTGTGGATGATACCACGGTAGTAGGCCAGATCACCAACAACGATGAGTCAGCCTACAGGGAGGAGGTCCAGCATCTCGTGAAGTGGTGCGCCGATAACAACCTGGCCCTTAACATCAAGAAAACCAAAGAAATCATTGTGGACTTCAGGAAGTCTAAAGGCGGAAGTCACACCCCCATCCACATCAATGGGGCTGTGGTGGAAAGGGTGGACAGCTTTAAGTTCCTCGGAGTCCACATCACGGAAGACCTCTCCTGGTCCCTCAATACCTCCTCTCTGGTGAAGAAGGCCCAGCAGCGCCTATATTTCCTACGGAGGCTGAAGGGATGTAACCTGTCACCCCTGATCCTCTCTAACTTTTACCGCTGCACAATAGAGAGCATCCTGACAAACTGTATCACAGTATGGTATGGCAGCTGTAGCTACTATGACCGGAAAGCCCTGCAGTGGGTAGTCAAAACTGCCCAACGCATTACCAGCACCCGGCTACCGACCATAGAGCACATATACCAGAAACACTGTTTACGGAGGTCACGGTCCATCATCAAAGACCCTACCCACCCCAGCCACAGTCTGTTCGCCCTCCTGCCATCTGGGAGACACTACAGATGCATTCGCACCCGTACGATCAGATTTAGGAACAACTTCTTTCCCAGGGCTGTCATCCTACTGAACTCCACAAATAAACTCTAAAGCCTGCACATCTGCCAATGCACTTTATTATGGTTATGTTTATGTTAATGTATTACAAGCCAAATGTATGTTGAATGTTTAAATGTCTTAATCTAAATGTACACTCTCGGGAGCTGCAAGCCTACATTTCGTGGTACTGCACTTGTGCACTAACAATGACAATAAAAGTTGATTTGATTTGATTTGATTTGAATCTGTAACCTCACGGCCCGGCATATTCCTCACTCTATCATTACCATCAAGCCAGAGGACCAACCCTGGTTCAGTGCAAGAATCGGCGGGAATCGCGGGCTGAGCGGCTGTATAAAGGCTCCAGAGACCAGGTAAGGCCTCAGCGTGAGAATCAGCGGGAATCGCGGGCTGAGTGGCTGTATAAAGGCTCCAGAGACCAGGTAAGCCCTCAGTGCGAGAATCGGCGGGAATCGCGGGCTGAGCGGCTGTATAAAGGCTCCAGAGACCAGGTAAGGCCTCAGTGCAAGAATCGGCAGGAATCGCGGGCTGAGCGGCTGTATAAAGGCTCCCGAGACCCAGGTAAGGCCTCAGTGCGAGAATCAGCGGGAATCGCGGGCTGAGCGGCTGTATAAAAGCTCCCGAGACCCAGGTAAGGCCTCAATGCGAGAATCGGCAGGAATCGCGGGCTGAGCGGCTGTATAAAGGCTCCAGAGACCAGGTAAGGCTCTCCAATCTCCAGTCTTGGAACTCAGAGGGAAGGAGAGAGGTAAAAAGTAATCCAAGTGTGACGTCACCAGAAAGCGGGTAAGTGATTGGTTGGTAAGTATTTCTCCCTTTTTAAGCTTTAATCTCTTTGGTTTATAGTTTCTAAGGTGTGATATTCACCATCTAGAATCGGGGCAGAGGGTATTTAAGAATAATATTAATAAATTTAATTAATTACATAGAATGGGAGATCAGGTGATGTGTTGCTGCTGCAATATGTGGGAGCTGGTGGACATCATTGATGCTCACGGTGATCACATTTGCAGTAAGTGTTGGCTGCTCGAGGAATTCCGGCTCCGTGTTGAAGAGCTGGAGTCCGAGCTTCAAACACTGAGACACATCAGGGAGGGGGAGAGTTACCTGGACTCTGTGTATCACGAGGTAGTCACACCAATTAGATTAATTAATTCAGATGTAGTCCGTGGCCAGGGTCAGGATGGTGTGACTAGAAGTGAGGCAGGTACGGGGATCCAGGAGGTAGTGTTGGAGGAGTCGCAGCCCTTGCACTTGTCCAACAGGTTCGAGGCTCTTACTCCCTGTGAGGATGGGAACAGGGACTGCGGGGAGGATGAGCAACCTGGCCACAGCACCATGGAGCGGGGGGCCATTCAAGTGGGGGGAGTTAAAAGAAATGTTGCAGTGGTAGGGGATAGTATCGTTAGGGGGATAGATAGAGTTCTTTGCAGCCGCGAGCGAGAGTCCCGAAGGCTGTGTTGCCTGCCCGGTGCCAGGGTTAAGGACATCTCCTCTGGACTGGAGAGAAACTTGGAGTGGGGGGGGGAGGATCCAGTTGTCGTGGTCCATGTTGGTACCAACGACATAGATAGGACAAGGAAGGAGGTTCTGCTGAGGAAGTTTGAGCAGCTAGGGGCCAAATTAAAAAGCAGAACCACAAGGGTAATAATCTCTGGATTATTACCTGAGCCACGAGCGAATTTGGCTCGGACAAATAAAATTAGAGAGTTAAATGCGTGGCTCAAAGACTGGTGTGGGAGAAATGGGTTTTGCTTCCTGGGACACTGGCACCAGTACTGGGGCAGGAAGGAGCTGTTCCATTGGGATGGGCTTCACTTGGCCAGTGCTGGGACTAGAGTCCTGGCGGATCATATAACTAGGGCTGTAGAGAGGGCTTTAAACTAATTAGTGGGGGGGAGGTTCCTAGAGAGCAAATAATAAAAATGACAACAGAGAAGGTCATAGACTTAGGTAGCAGTGGGGAAATTAAAAACCAGAGTGTGTCTGGAAGGGGCAGAAGGTATGGAGTAAAAGGTAAAGTAATAAAAAGGGCAAAAGCAGGAACTAAGTGTCACAAAACATCTTTGAAAGTTCTCTATCTGAATGCACGTAGCATTCGTAACAAAATAGACGAGTTAATGGCACAAATAACTACATATGGGTATGATCTTGTGGCCATTACAGAAACATGGCTGCAGGGTGACAATGCCTGGGAATTAAACATACCAGGTTATTTAACGATCAGGAAGGACAGGCAGGAAGGAAGGGGAGGTGGGGTGGCTATGTTAATAAAGGAAGGAATCACTGTAATACAGAGAAATGATATTGGGTCAAAAGATCAGGATAATGAAACAGTTTGGGTGGAGGTAAGGAATAATAAGGGGAAAAAAACATTAGTGGGCATAGTCTATAGGCCTCCAAACAGTGGCAACTCTGTTGGACGGAGTATCAATCAGGAAATAGTTGAGGCTTGCAATAAGGGAACATTTATAATTATGGGGGATTTTAACTATCATATTAATTGGACAAATCAAATTGGGCAGGGCTGCTTTGAGGATGAGTTCATTGAGTGTATTAGGGATGGGTTTCTTGAGCAGTATGTAACTGAACCGACCAGGGGGCAAGCAACCTTAGATCTGGTCCTGTGTAACGAGACAGGATTAATTAAAAATACCCTAGTAAAGGATCCCCTTGGAATGAGTGACCATAACATGGTTGAATTCCATATTCAATTAGAGGGTGAGAAGGTTGGATCTCAAACAAGCGTGCTAAGCTTGAATAAAGGAGACTATGAAGGTATGAGAGCGGAATTGAGTAGAGTGGATTGGGAAAATAGATTAAAGGGTAAGACGATACATGATCAGTGGTGTACATTTAAGGAGTTATTTTACAACTTCCAAAAAAAAAATATTCCACTGAGAAGAAAAGGGTGTAAAAGAAAAGACAGCCATCCGTGGCTAAGTAAAGAAATTAAGGATAGTATTCGACTAAAAACAAGGGCATATAAGGTAGCCAAATCTAGTGGGAGGATAGAGGATTGGGAAAACTTTAAAAGACAGCAAAAAATAACAAAAAGATTGATTAAGAAAGGGAAGATAGATTATGAAAGTAAATTAGCAAAAAATATAAAGACAGATAGTAAGAGTTTTTATAGTTATATAAAAAGAAAAAGGGTGGCTAAAGTAAATGTTGGTCCCTTAGAGGATGAGACCGGGAAATTAATGGTGGGAAATATGGAGATGGCAAAAACACTGAATGAATATTTTATATCAGTCTTTACAGTAGAAGACACTAAGGGCTGGATTTTGCTACGGGGGCGGGTTGGAGGTGGGAAACCCACATTCGGGCTTGTTGTCCCGCCTCCATGGAGATGTGGCCAACCCACTGGATTTTCCTCTGATTGACCTTGTTGAGCCCGCCCTGTGGGCTCAGCAGGCCAATTAAGGGCCACCCGGCAACAGGTGACGTCAGAGATTGACATTTCATCTGTCAAAAGCTTTTGGCAGATGAAATATCAGTGTTTAACAGCTGTTTGAAGCTGTCAAGCACTGAAAAACTGCTAATTCAGCCTCAGTCCTTTCTCAGGATAACTTTAAAATCATTTTGATGCAGAAACCAAGAAGCTGATTTTTTTTTAAAAATCGGAGCTTCTGTGGTTCTTGCAGCCGACTCCCGACACCGGAATGCAGGACTCCTGTAAAGGTAAGTAAAAGTAAGTTAAACTTATTTAAACACTTTAAACACTTGCAAAACACTTACCTTTGCACTCCTGCACCCCTCACTCACCTGAACACTGGGCATCTCGACCCCTCCAAGACCTCAGACCCACGTCCCGCCTCGAAAACTTTTTGTGGTTTGGAGCTGTCGGGAAGCCCACAAACCAGCAATAAAAATCGCGAATAGGCAAAAAACTACCTGTTAACTATCTGTTAACAGGCAGTTTAATTGCCTTTAATCCCTTCCCGCCTCTGGGAGTCGGGTTCCAGCACTTGTCGGGAACCCGACTCCTATGAAATTGACATGGAGGCGGGTTGGAGGCGGGATGGGGTCGGGACCCCCGGATCTCCGATTTTTATCGCCCGCACGCCTCCAAACCGACTCCAGGGGCTTAGGAAAATCCAGCCCTAAGAATATCCCAACACTGGACAAACAGGGGGGGAGGAGCTAAACACGATCAAAATCACAAAGGAAGTGGTACTCGGTAAAATAATGGGACTCAAGGCGGATAAATCACCTGGACCTGATGGCTTACATCCTAGGGTCTTGAGGGAAGTGGTGGTAGGGATTGTGGATGCATTGGTAATAATTTTCCAAAACTCCCTGGACTCGGCAAAGGTCCCGGCAGACTGGAAAACTGCTAATGTAACACCCTTATTTAAAAAGGGCAGTAGACAGAAGGCTGGAAACTATAGACCGGTTAGCCTAACATCTGTGGAAGGTAAAATTTTGGAGTCCATTATTAAGGAGACAGTAACAGGACATTTGGATAATTACAATTTAATAGGACAAAGTCAGCATGGTTTTATGAAGGGGAAGTCATGTTTGACAAATTTGCTGGAGTTCTTTGAGGAAGTAACATATAGGGTGGATAAAGGGGAACCAGTGGACGTAGTGTATTTATACTTCCAAAAGGCATTTGACAAGGTGCCACACAAAAGATTATTGCTTAAGATAAAAAATCACGGGATTGGGGGTAATATTCTGGCATGGATAGAGGATTGGCTATCTAACAGAAGGCAGAGAGTTGGGATAAATGGTTCATTCTCAGACTGGCAATCAGTAACTAGTGGTGTTCCGCAGGGGTCAGTGCTGGGTCCCCAACTCTTTACAATCTATATTAACAATTTGGAGGAGGGGACCGAGTGTAACATATCAAAGTTTGCAGATGATACTAAGATGGGAGGGAAAGTAGTGAGTGAGGAGGACATAAAAAACCTGCAAGGGGACATAGACAGGCTAAATAAGTGGGCAGAGATTTGGCAGATGGAATACAATACTGGAAAGTGTGAGGTTATGCACTTTGGCAGGAAAAATCGTAGAGCAAGTTATTATCTTAATGGCAAGAAACTGAAAGTACTGAAGTACAAAGGGATCTGGGGGTCCTGGTGCACGAAACTCAAAAGGTTAGTATGCAGGTGCAGCAAGTGATTAAGAAGGCCAATGGAATGTTGGCTTTCATTGCTAGGGGGATAGAATATAAAAATAGGGAGGTATTGCTTCAGTTGTACAAGGTATTGGTGAGACCGCACCTGGAATACTGCGTACAGTTTTGGTGTCCATACTTAAGAAAGGACATACTTGCTCTCGCGTCAGTACAAAGAAGGTTCACTCGGTTAATCCCGGGGATGAGGGGATGGACATATGAGGAGAGGTTGAGTAGATTGGGACTCTACTCATTGGAGTTCAGAAGAATGAGAGGCGATCTTATTGAAACATATAAGATTGTGAAGGGGTTGGATCGGGTGGATGCGGGGAAGATGTTCCCGATGATGGGTGAAACTAGAACTAGGGGGCATAGTCTTAGAATAAGGGGCTGCTCTTTCAAAACTGAGATGAGGAGGAACTACTTCACTCAGAGGGTGGTAGGTCCATGGAATATGCTGCCCCAAAAAGCTGTAGAAGCTACATCATTACATAAATTTAAAACAGAAATAGACAGTTTCCTAGAAGTAAAGGGAATTAAGGGTTACGGGGAGCGGGCAGGAATTTGGACATGAGTCTAGGTTCGGATCGGTCATGGCCCTGTGGGTAGCGGAGCGGGCCCAGGGGCCGTGTAGCCTGATCCTGCTCCTATTTCGTGTGTCTAATTCTGTTAGATTCAGGAGATGGTTCTGTGATAGTGGATTGGTGGTTAGGATCAGATCAGCCATGATCTTATTGAATGGCGGAGCAGGCTCGAGGGGCCGATTGGCCTACTCCTGCTCCTATTTCTTATGTTCTTATGTTCTTATGAGGAGTGTAGTAGAGCATGCCAGGAGCAGCACCAGGCATACCTAAAAGTGAAGTGCCAACTTGGTGAACACAGGACTACATACATGCTAAACAGCAGAAAGAGCTGGCTATAGACAGAGCTAAGCGCTCCTACAACCAACAGAGTAGATCAAAGCTCTGCAGTCCTGCCACATCCAGTCGTGAATGGTGGTGAACAATCAAACAATTAACGGGAGGAAGAAGCTTCATGAATATCCCCAGTCTCAATGATGGTGGAGCCCAGCACACGAGTACAAAAGACAAGGCTGAAGTGTTTGCAACCATCTTTAGCCAGAAGTGCCGAGTAGATGATCCATCTCAGCCTCCACCTGAGGTCCCCACCATTACAGAAGCCAGTCTTCAGCTAATTCAATTAATTCCATGTGATATCAAGAAATGGCTGAGTGCACTGGATACAGCAAAGGCTGTGGGCCCCGACAACATCCCGGCTGTTGTGCTGAAGACTTGTGCTCCAGAACTAACTGCGCCACTAGCCAAGCTGTTCCAGTACAGCTACAAAACTGGCATCTATCCAACAATATGGAAAATTGCACAGGTATGTCCTGTTCTCAAAAAGCAGGACAAATCCAATCCGGCCAATCACCGCTCCATCAGTCTACTCTCAATCATCAGCAAAGTGATGGGAGGTGTTGTCGACATTGCTATCAAGCGGCACTTACTCACCAATAACCTGATCACCGATGCTCAGTTCAGGTTCCGCCAGGACCACTCGGCTCCAGACCTCATTACAGCCTTGGTCCCAACATGGACAAAAGAGCTGAATTCCAGAGGTGAGGTGAGAGTGACTGCCCTTGACATCAAGGCAGCATTTGACCGACTGTGGCATCAAGAGACTCTAGTAAAATTGAAGTCAATGGGAATCAGGGGGAAAGCTCTCCACTGGCTGGAGTCATACCTAGCACAATGGAAGATGGTTGTGATTGTTGGAGGCCATTCATCACAGCCCCAGGACATTGCTGTAGGAGTTCCTTAGGGCAGGGTCCAAGATCCAACCATCTTCAGCTGCTTCCCCCATCATAAGGTCAGAAGTGGAGATGTTCGCTGATGAGTGCCCAGTGTTCAGTTCCATTCGCAACTCCTCAAATAATGAAGCAGTCCGTGCCTGCATGCAGCAAGACCTGGATGACATTCAGGCTTGGGCTGATAAGTGGCAAGTAACATTCACGCCACACAAGTGCCAGGCAATGACCATCTCCAACAAGAGAGAGTCAAACCACTACCCCTTGACATTCAACGGCACTACCATCACCGAATCCCCGATCATCAACATCCTCCGGGTCACCATTGATCAGAAACTTAACTGGACCAGCCACATAAATACTGTGGCTACAAGAGCAGGTCAGAGGCTGGGTATTCTGCAGCGAGTGACTCACCTCCTGACTCCCCAAAGCCTTTCCACTATCTGCAAGGCACAAGTCAGGAGTGTGATGGAATAATCTCCACTTGCCTGGACGAGTGCAGCTCCAACAACACTCAAGAAGCTCGACACCATCCAGGAGAAAGAAAACCCACTTAATTGGCACCCAATCCACCTTAAACATTCACTCCCTCCACCACCGGTGCAACATAGCTGCAGTGTGTACCATCTACAAGATGCACTGCAGTAACTCATCAAAGCTTCTTCGACAGCACCTCCCAAATCTGCAACCTCTTCCACCTAGAAGGACAAGTGAATGGGAACATCACCATCTGCAAGTTCCTCTCCAGGTCACACACCATTCATACTAGTCGCTGGGTGAAAATCCTGGATCTCCCTCCCTAACAGCACTGTGGGAGTACCTTCACCACACAGGTTACAGCGGTACAGCACCACCTTCTCAAGGGCAATTAGGATGAGCAATAAATGCTGATCTTGCCAGCGATGCCCACATCCCGTGAACAAATTTAAATTTTTTTCCAACTACCCTTTGTGTGAAGAAATGCTTCCTGACATCACCCTTAAACAGCCTAGCTCTAATTTTAAGGATATGGCCGCTTTTTCTGGACTCCCCCACCAGAGGGAATAGTTTCCCTCTATTTACCCTATCAATTCGTTTAATCATTTTAAACACCTCAATTAGTTTACCCCTCAGTCTTCTAATCTCAAGGGAATACAAACCTAAAACAAAAGCAAAACACTGTGGATGCTGGAAATCTGAAATAAAAACAAGCCTAGTCTCTGCAATCTGTCCTCATAATTTAACCCTTTTAGCCCCGGTATCATTCTGGTGAATCTGCAATGCACCCCCTCCAAGGCCAATATACCCTTCCTGAGGTGTGGTGACTAGGACTGAACACAATACTCTAAATGGGGTCCAACCAGAGCTTTACATAACTGTAACATAACTTCCAAACTTCCACTCCTTTGTATTACTTTGTAGTGTCAGCTGTGGCTTTCTTGGTAGCACTCTTGCCTCTGAGTCAGAAGGTTGTGGGTTCATAGTCGCACTCCAGGGAGGATATTTCAAATGAATACGTGGCTAGAGGAATGGTGCAAGGGGGAGGGATTCAAATTCCTTGGACATTGGAACTGGTTCTGGGAGAGGTGGGACCAGTACAAACGGGACGGTTTGCACCTGGGCAGGGCCGGGACCGATGTCCTAGGGGGAGTGTTTGCTAGTGCTGTTGGGGAGGGTTTAAACTAAAGTGGCAGGGGGTTGGGATCCTGAGCAGGGAGACAGAGGAAAGGGAAACAAGGAAAAAAGCAAAAGACAGGAAGGATAAAAACAAAATTAGAAGGTAAAGAACTCAACGGTTTAAAACAAACATGGTCACAGTAAATAATAATTCATGTAGGTCTGAGAGCATTAAAAAAACAAGCCTGAAGGCTTTGTGTCTTAATGCAAGGAGCATTCGGAATAAGGTGGATGAATTCGCTGCGCAAATAGAGGTAAACGAATATGATTTGATTGGGCTTACAGAAACATGGCTCCAGGATGGCCAAGGCTGGGAACTCAACATCCAGGGGTATTCAATATTTAGGAAGGATAGGCAAAAAAGAAAGGGAGGTGAGGTAGCATTGCTGGTTAAAGAGGGGATTAACACAATTGAAAGGAAGGATATTAACTCTGATGATGTGGAATCTGTATGGGTAGAACTGAACAATATCAAGGGGCAGAAAATGTTAGTGGGAGTGGTATATAGACCTCCAAACAGTAATACGGAGGTTGGGGATGATGTATAGAAACATAGAAGATAGGAGCAGGAGTAGGCCATTCGGCCCTTCGAGCCTGCTCCACCATTCAATGTGATCATGGCTGATCATCCAAATTCAGTACCCTGTCCCTGCCTTTTCCCCATATCCCTTGATCCCTTTAGCCTCAAGAAATATATCCAACTCTTTCTTGAATATATTTAATGAACTAGCCTCCACCGCCCTCTGTGGCAGAGAATTTCACATGTTCACCACTCTCTGGGTGAAGAAATTCCTCCTCATTTCAGTCCTAAATGGCTTACCCCTTATCCTTAGACTATGACCCCTGGTTCTGGACTCCCCGGCCATCAGAAACATCCTTCCTGCATCTAGTCTGTCCAGACCTGACAGAATTTTATAGGTTTCGATGAGATCCCCTCTCAATCTTCTAGGCTCCAGTGAGTATAAGCCCAATCGACACAATCTCTCCTCATACGTCATTCCTGCCATCCCAGGTATCAGCCTGGTGAATCTTCGCTGCACTCCCTCCATGGCAAGAACGTCCTTCCTCAGGTAAGGTGACCAAAACTGCACACAATACTCAAGGTGCGGTCTCACCAAGGCCCTGTACAACTGTAGCAAGACATCCTTGTTCCTGTACTTGAACCCTCTTGCTACGAAGGCCAACATACCATTTGTCTTCTTAACCGCCTGCTGCACCTGCATGCTTACCTTCAGCGACTGGTGCCCAAGGACACCCAGGTCTCTTTGCACTTCCCCTTCTCCCAATCTATTGCCATTCAAATAATAATCTGCCTTCCTGTTTTTGCCACCAAAGTGGATAACCTCACATTTATCCACAGTATAGTGCATTTGCCATGTTTCTGCCCAATCACCCAACCTGTCCAAATCGTACTGGAGTTTCCCGACATCCTCCTCGCAGCTTACCCTCCCGCCCAGCTTTGTGTCGTCTGCAAATTTGGAGATATTACATCCAATTCCCTCGTCCAGATCATTAATATATATTGTGAACAGCTGGGGTCCTAGGACCGATCCTTGCGGTACCCCACTAGTCACTGCCAGCCACTTGGAAAACGACCCGTTTATTCCAACTCTTTGCCTTCTGTCCGCCAACCAGTTCTCTATCCAAGTCAATACCTTGCCCCCAATCCCATGTGTCTTAATTTTGCACGCTAATCTCTTGTGTGGGACCTTATTGAAAGCCTTCTGAAAGTCCAAATACACCACATCCACTGGTTCTCCCCTATCTATTTTACCAGTTACATCCTCAAAAAATTCCAGTAGATTAGTCAAGCATGATTTACCTTTTGTAAATCCATGTTGACTTTGTCCGATCCTGTCACTGCTTTCCAAGTGCTCTGCTATTACATCTTTTATAATAGACTCTAGCATTTTCCCCACCACCGATGTCACGCTTACCGGTCTATAATTCCCCGCTTTTTCTCTACCACCTTTTTTGAATAGTGGGGTAACATTAGCTACCCTCCAATCCATGGGTACCGTTCCAGAGTCTATCGAGTTCTGGAAGATGACCAGTAATGCATTTACTATCTCTAGGGCCACTTCCTTAAGTATCCTGGGATGTAGACCATCAGGCCCTGGGGATTTATCGGCCTTCAGTCCCATCAATTTTGCTAACACCATTTTCCTACAAATACTGATTTATTTCAGTTCCTCTCTTTCATCAGACCCTATGTTCCCCGGCATCTCTGGGAGGTTATTTGTGTCCTCCTTTGTGAAGACAGAACCAAAGTATGTATTTAGTTGGTCTGCCATTTCCTTGTTTCCCATTATAAATTCCCCTGATTCTGACTGTAAGGGACCTACGCTTGACTTCACTAATCTTTTTCTCTTCACATATCTATAAAAGCTTTTACAGTCAGTTTTTATGTTCCCTGAAAGCTTACTCTCATATTCTATTTTCCCTTTCTTAATTAATCCCTTTGTCCTCCTTTGTTGACTCCTAAGCTGCTCCCAATCCTCAGGATTATTGCTTTTTCTAGCCAATTTATATGTCCTCTCCTTGGATCTTATGCTATCTCTAATTTCCCTTGTTAGCCACGGTTGAGTCACCTTTTTTGTTTTATTTTTATGCCAAACTGGGATGAACAAATTCTATAGTTCATCCATGCGGTCTTTGAATGTTTGCCATTGCCTATCCACTGTCAACCCTTTGAGCGCCACTCCCCACTCAATCCTACCGAACTCGCTCCTCAGACCATCGTAGTTTCCTTTATTTAAATTGAGGACCCTTGTCTCTGAGTCAACTACTTCATTCTCCATCTTAATGAAGAATTCGATCATATTATGATCACTCCGACCCAAGGGGCCTCGTACAACAAGATTGCTAATTAATCCTTTCTCATTACATAATACCCAGTCTAAGATGGCCTGATCTCTGGTTGGTTCCTCGACATATTGGTCCAGGAAACCATCCCGTAAACACTCCAGGAATTCCTCCTCCACAGTATTGTTACTAATTTGGTTGGCCCAATCCATATGTAGATTAAAGTCACCCATGATGACTGCTGTGCCCTTATTGCACGCTTCTTTAATTTCCCTTTTAATGCCATCCCCAACCTCCACCTTACTGTTTGGAGGTCTATATACCACTCCCACTAATGTTTTTTTCCCCTTAGTATTTCTCAATTCTACCCATACAGATTCCACATCATCAGAGCTAATATCCTTCATTACAATTGTATTAATCCCTTCTTTAACCAGTAATGCTACCCCACCTCCCTTTCCTTTTTGCCTATCTTTCCTGAATATTGAATACCCCTGGATGTTGAGTTCCCAGTCTTGGCCATCCTTGAGCCACGTTTCTGTAATCCCAACCAAATCGTATTCGTTTACCTCTATTTGCGCAGCCAATTCATCCACCTTATTACAAATGCTCCTCGCATTAAGACACAAAGCCTTCAGGCTTGTTTTTTTAACGCTCTTAGACCTATTAGAATTATCATTTACTGTGGCCACGTTTGATTTAAACCGTTGATTTCTCTGACTGCCACTTTTGTTTTCCTCCTTCCTATCTTTTGCTTTTATCCCTGTTTTCCTTTCCTCTGTCTCCCTGCTGAGGTTCCCAACCCCCTGCCATTTTAGTTTAAACCCCCCCGAACAGTGCTAGCAAACCTCCCCGCAAGGATATTTGTCCCGCTCTGGTTCAGGTGCAACCCATCCGACTTGTACAAGTTCCACCTTTCCCAGAAGCAGGCCCAGTGATCCAGGAAACTAAAGCCCTCCCTCCTGCACCAACTCTTTAGCCATGCATTCATCTGCTCTATCCTCCTATTCCTATACTCACTAGCACGTGGCACCGGGAGTAATCCAGAGATTACAACCTTTGAGGTCCTGCTCTTTAAACTGCTACCTAGCTCCCTAAATTCTTGTTGCAGGACCTCATCCCTCTTCCTACCTATGTCGTTGGTCCCAATGTGAACCACGACCTCTGCCTGTTCACCCTCCCCTTTCAGAATGCCCTGCAGCCGTTCAGTGACATCCTTGACCCTGGCATCAGGGAGGCAACAAACCATCCTGGAGTCACGCCTACGGCCACAGAACCGTCTATCTGTTCCCCTTATGATAGAATCCCCTACCACTATTGCTCTCCCACTCTTTTTCCTCCCTTCCTAAGCAGCAGCAACACCCCCGGCGCCAGGAAGTTGGCTGCTGCTGCCTTCCCCTGGTGAGTCATCCCCCTCAACGGTATCCAAATTGGTATACCTGTTTGAAAGGGGGATGGCCACAGGGGTCTTTTGCACTACCTGCCTGCTTCTACTGCTCCGCCTGGTGGTCACCCATTTCCCTTCTGCCTGTGCAGCCCTACCCTGCGGCGTGACCAACTCATCAAATGTGTAATCCACGACCCTCTCAGCATCATGGATGCTCCACAACCCATCCATCCGCAGCTCCAGCGCCTCAATACGACCCGTTAGTAGGTGCAGCTGGATGCATTTCTGGCACACGTGGTCATCAGGGACACCAGCAGCGTCCCTGAATTCCCACATAGAGCAAGAGGAGCACAACACGGGGCTGGGCTCTCCTGGCATGACTTACCCCTTTAATTAATTTAAATTAATTCAATACCACCAGTTAAAGATATACTCTAGGGTGCTTATTTACCAACTGTCCCCACTACACCACAGAGACCGAAGAAAATATAAACCGCAGAATTTAAGCTTGTAATAAAAGAAATACTCACCAACCAATCACTTATCTGCTTCCTGGTGATGTCACACTTGGATTACTTTTTACCTTTCTCCCGGAACCTGTATTGGTATTCCCTCGCAGGTCCGCTGCCTCTCCGGGCCTCGCTGCCTCGGGCTGCTGTTTAAGTACCTCTGCCGCCTCTGGTGATCCCTCGCAGGTCCGCTGCCTCTCCAGTCTCGGGGCTCTGGGCTTCACTGCCTCGGGCTGCTGTTTAAGTACCTCTGCCGCCTCTGGTGATCCCTCGCAGGTCCGCTGCCTCTCCGGTCTCGGGGCTCTGGGCCTCGCTGCCTCGGGCTGCTGTTTAAGTACCTCTGCCACCTCTGGTGATCCCTCGCAGGTCCGCTGCCTCTCCGGTCTCGGGGCTCTGGGCCTCGCTGCCTCGGGCTGCTCTTTAAGTAGCTCCGCCGCCTCTGGTGATCCCTCGCAGGTCCGCTGCCTCTCCGGTCTCGGGGCTCTGGGCCTCGCTGCCTCGGGCTGCTCTTTAAGTAGCTCCGCCACCTCTGGTGATCCCTCGCAGGTCCGCTGCCTCTCCGGTCTCGGGGCTCTGGGCCTCGCTGCCTCGGGCTGATGTTTAAGTACCTCTGCCGCCTCTGGTGATCCCTCGCAGGTCCGCTGCCTCTCCGGTCACATAAATCTAGGCTGGCACTCCAGTGCAGTACTGAGGAAGTCCTGCACTGTCGGAGGTGCCATCTTTCAGATGAGATGTTAAAACGAGGCCCCATCTGCTCTCTCAGGTAGACTAAAAGATCCCATGGCACTATTTCGAAGAACAGCAGGGGAGTTATCCCCAGTGTCCTGGCCAGTATTTATCCCTCAATCAACATAACAAAAACAGATGATCTGGTCATTATCACATTGCTGTTTGTGGGAGCTTGCTGTGTGCGAATTGGCTGCTGTGTTTCCCACATTACAACAGTGACTACACTCCAAAAAAGTACTTCATTGGCTGTAAAGCGCTTTGGGACATCTGGTGGTGGTGAAAGGCACTATATAAATGCAAGTCTTTCTTTTATTCCAGACTCCTTGAGATAAAGGCCAACATTCCGTTAGCCTTTTTAATTATTTTTTGTACCGGTCCACTAGCTTATAGTGATTTCTGTACATGGACCCCTAAATCTCTCTGCTCCTCCACAGTTCCTAGCTTCTCACCATTTAGAAAATACTCTGATCTATCTTTCTCAGGTCCACAGTGGATAAATTCACACTTTGCCACGTTGACCTCCATTGTTTTTCCCACTCACTAAATCTTCAATGTCCCTTTGCAACTTTCTGTTCCCAACTACCCTATTTACTGTGCTGCCTAATTTGGTGTCATCAGTTAACTTGATATACGGCTCTCTATTCCTTCATCTAAGTCATTTATGAATATAGTGAAAAGCTGAGGCCCCAGTACAGAATCCTGGGGCACATCACTAGTCACATCCTGCCAATTTGAGTGCATACTCATTATCCCTACTCTCTGTCTCCTACCTTCTAACCAATTTCCTACAATATTATATATTCTCCCCTCCTTTATCAGTGCATCAACATCTTCCTGTGGTACGGTTCCACAAGCACTGGTCACTCTGTGCCCCCTCGCTAGCCAATGTCGGCAGACTATTTGACTACAAATGAAACACAGCCGAACCCAATCCTACACTCAACCCATGTCAAGACACGAGCATTTCCAGCAGGGATCACTTTATAGTAATCAGGAGCAGACTGATTATTCCTCTCCTTAACTCAAAATTACTGAGATTAAACTCAGTGCGGATTAAACAAAAGACCTCCTGGTCTATATGGCTCAGCTACTCACCACCTTAACCAGAGAAGAATTATTTGAATCATAAGGTTTTAAAAAGTCTTTCCGTACATTCACCCATGATTGATTTTATGCTGAGACTGAATTTGGTTATGCAATTAACTAAATTAAGAATAAGCTGCTGATGCACTACCTTCAGAGTATAGACAGGTCAGCTCCACTCAGCTTGTCCAGAAATCACTCTGTGAACTACATTGATTTCCTGTCATTGTGGGCTAGGATGTTCATCTACTTTATGTTCCAGTGTATTAGGTTTAGGTAGTTTCCATTAACGATTAAGTGAATAAATTGATAGTTTCCCAGATAAGTCTGGTCTTCTGTCCAATAATGCTACAACATTTTTTCCCGCCAAGAAGAATTGATAGAAAATGGATGTCTTTTGCTTGTTATCAGCATTTGATGTCCACCAAAATGCAAGCATCTTCTACCTTTTTTTTGGGGGGGGGGGGAGAATTTTAATATACTAAAAGGGGAAGGAAAGTGCAATGGGAATATTTTCTGTTCAAAAACACTCCCTACAATCGATTTAAAAGAAAATACTTAAAGTTAGTGATTTGAATTCAAAGGCTAGTGACTAAGTTGTAGGTAAAATTAAGAAAATTATGCAATTCGGTAACAAGGATAGTGTTTATCAAAAATGAAGATGCAAAAAAAAATGTCTTAAATACTATGATCATTACAACCAAAAGAGAGGCAAGTAATCATTCTCAGCAACTCTTGGCAGATGATCTTCTGCACAGTTTTGCTCCCATGAGGTCTCTAGTAGTTTCAGCTTGTTTTGCCTTCCAAGAATGCCACTTCCTCCAGGGAGAATCATTAGGAAAAGAAATGGAAGAAGGCCCTTATCCACTATAAACATTTTGCTGTCTCAGTTGAAAAAAAAAAATGAACAGTGGCATCGGGATGATCTCTGCTCAGCTGTTCAAGGTAACGCAGGGCACAGAGTAGCCACCTCTCATAGAGGATCCATTTGGGAACATCAGTGAGACTTCATCAAATCCAGATGGAAGGAGCGTTTTACTTCTCTACCTCAAAAATGATATGGATGCCTTAGAAAGAGCTCAGAGAAGAGTCACCAGGATCTTAGGTCTTCCACCACTTCTTCACTATCCTCCTTCCATATTCTGTGCTGCATACCATCTGCTCCTAGACAATTCTCAGTTTGTAGCACCCAAAACCCCTCAAGAACTATTTCCTTTTAAGCCTAACCTGACTATTTATCCACAGAACCATAGCTTTAGATGGAGCCTCCTTTATCCATCATTGGAATGCCGTACCAATTCCACACATTTTTGCCACTGTGGTTCCACTTTTACCAGTTAGTTTTTAAATTTATATAACTGAAAATGACTTTAAAAACCTATACTGAACCATTTAATAGTTTAATTGGTGTACGCTAGTCAGTTTCTTGTAAATTAAATATTTTTAATATTTAAAAACTTTTAAAACGAGTTTAAAATGACATTCCTCACACCCCCATGACATTCCTCACTCCCCGTTGCGCCTAAAAAATCAAGTTTAATTTGAAGAGCCTCCTCGAATGATCGCAAACAGGTGCAATCAGCAGAAACTCGTCATGCTCGTTAATTTGATCTGGGGACATGACCAGTTTTGAGGGTGGGTCTGGCTTCCAGCGCAATGTTTTTTAAACCAGCATTAAAGATTGCAGAAACTTGATTTACGCTCAGCGTAACTTGTGCTTGACTTTCCTCAATCTTATATGCTGAGTTGCCCAATTTCAGAAGCATAGCGCTGGTAAAACAAGTGCAAAGTTAGAGTTATGGCATGCTTGTTGCAGCATATCTTCTTCAGTGTAATAATAATTATGTAGAACCAAGATCCGCAGAATGGGGGGTCAGTGTGTGGTGTTAATAGAGAGACTGTGGGTCCAGGAGGACATTTTAATAAACGATACCAGGGGTTAAATTGGGGCGCGTGGCGCCTAAGTCCCCAACATGGTGGGAAGGAAGCACGCGCGCACGTCAGACCGGACGTGTGCCGCCTGCCATTTTGGGTAGGGACAAAAAAGAGCTGTCTGTTACCCATGTCTGAAACAGGCATTAGGCCCTTTGCAAATACAGGGCCTAATGCCTATTTGAGGTCCCCGCTTCAATCTGAAACATCACATAATTTAAAAACAAGTTAAGTACTTCCCACAATCACCAGCCCGATCACCGCCACTCCCGGCCCCAAGAGCCTGACCTCCGATGTCCCTCCCTTCCAGCCCTGGCCTCCAAGGTCCCGCAATCCTAAATCCAAGACCCCTCGATCCCTCCCCGACCCCCGGGATCCCTAGTCCGAAGTCCCCAATTCCTCCCCAAACCTCGCAATACCAAGCAGAAAGACCCCCGGTCACTTATGTGTGGGCCTCCCAATATTCAGGGCTCCTCGGACCTCACCACTGTTAATAACCCTGCACCGGGGGCACCCAAAAATGGACACTCCCAAATTTAACTCCTATCACGTTTTAGCCTTCTACCACCTCAGTTAAACCAATCATCAGTAGTAGGGAAAATGCTAGAGTCAATTATAAAGGAGTGAAACTGCGGATTGGTGGTCAAAGGGAAGGAAGGGGGAAGGAAGGGAGGAGTAACAGAAGCAGCTGAACAGATTTTCACAATCTTAGTGACAAAGAAGTTAATTGTTGGAGGTGAGGGTGGCGGGGGTAGTGCAGAAGGGTTTGAGGAGATGGTTGGTAGCGGAGAGAAGAATCCGGGCATTATCCTTGCTCTCCAGGAGTAGTGCACCGTTTTGGCCGAGGGGTGTGAGACCCAATTACGTTTGATGTGGCCCAGCCAGATCTGGACCTGGATGTACGCTAGCTATGTGAGGTGGGAAGGAGGCTGGCTTGATTAAACTCCAGCAGGTGCACTGGGTGGGAAGATGGATGAGAGAGAAGTTTGGGGCAGTTAGGGTTGCTGCTTGTAAAGTGACGAATGCCTTGCTGGGCCCTTTGGAGAATGCCGAGGGAAGCACAGAGGGTAGGAGGATTTGAGCCACAAACAGCAGCAGGAGTGTGGGAAGCCAGAGAAGTAGTGATGGGTTGGAATAGAGATTGGGGAGAGCAAGTACCCGAGAGCGGAGAAATTAAAGGTGACAACTCTGGGCAACAGGAGAGAAGGGACTGAGCAGTTCCAAAAGAAAAATAAAAGGGAGATGGAGATAATGGGCTTGGGTCCGGAGCAGTGGCCAAAATTTCACATATAAATGGACACGGGGGTAATTCAGGTTACATAAGCATGGCAGAGTTTATTAGAGACATGTCCTGGTTGTAAATAGAGAGCAGGGAAGAGAAGATATGAGTGAAATCAAAGTTGAAGTCCAAGGTCCAGTGTTGGGATGAAGTTGACTTGTAGACAGGATGAAGTCAGCTTGGAGCATTAATAAAGCAAAGACCAGATTCAGAGACAGTAGTGAAGAGGGAGTGAATCCAGGATCTGTTCAAGGGACAGAGTATCACAAGACCTGTGCGCCCTTTAATTTTGGTCCTTAAATACATAATGCAACTGCTGAGATACCCAGGTTGCTTTTAGCAGGTGGTTACAGAAAAGCAAGTAGGTTGCCATAGCTAGGAGCCTGCCTTAATTCTTGAGTTGGTAAATAGTGTGCTGGGGTTGGGTGAAGGGAGAATCTAAAGAAGAAAATACATAACTACAGAAGTAACAGACACTGGAAAAAACTATAAATAGAACTAAGAAGTATTATTGTCAACAACTGGAAATAGAATTTACTAAATAATTGACTATTTAACATTATTTATTGTTGGTTAAGGATTTCATGATTAATATAATGCAATGCAAACAAACTGCAATGTTAGCCCTTTCTACTCATAAGAAAAAAAGGGAAACAAAGCTTCTTTAAAATTAATTGCATTTTGGAGAGCAAAGACGTAAATTATCAAAGGATTGGGGCATTTCAAACAGGGAAACCTGAGGCAAAACCACTGTAACAATCAGTTTTAAGCAACATTTCCACAACATGGAACACAGCATATGCATCATTTGGCACTGTTGGTGGTAGAATTGCTAATTTTATGATTCCATCACGAACACTGCCAATTAAAAACACAGAACTTCTATTTCAAAAAATATACATATGCAATTAATGTCAAGCAGAGCAGTACGTCAGCTTCCCTGCTAATACTGCAATGTTGAATATGGCTGGGTAATCAGAATGCAGTTGTAAATTTCTACCCCCCTGCAGCCTAACTACACTCCCCAGGCAGAACAAGAGATGTGACAGCCTGTTATTCCTGTCCCAAACAGGGACAATCACATTTGTCACTACAGGAGGATACAATATCTGAGGTACATGAGACAACTAGAGATTAATGAAGAGGACAAATTGACATGGATTAGTATAAAGAAAAATTGTAATGGATAAACCAATGGGATTGAAGTCAAACAAATTTCCAGTCAAATAGGCAAAGATTATACATTCACCATGTGTAATCTGCCAAAGCCCACTGGATTTGCAAATTCAATGAAGGCAGCAAATGTTACGCCATTAAAAAAGGGTGGAAAAGACAAACTAAATAAATATAGGTCAATGAGCTTAACCTTAGTGGTGAACATCCATCATCAGGGTGAGAGCTTGTAAGCACTTAGGAAAGTATAAATTGATTACAGAGAGTCAGCATAGTTTTCTAGTTTTGTAAAAGGTAGGTCATGTTTAACTAACCTAACAGAGTTTTTATTTTGATACAGCTACTAAGGTATTAGATACAGGAGAATCAATGAAATCCATATACATAGATTTTCAGAAGGTAAGGTTCCACACAAAAATTACCACTAGAATTCAAAGTGAATGAAACTGGAGGCAACCTCTAATTGGTTGGGAGGGAGATGGCCGCGAGCTGGAATAAAAGGAACCTCCTCAGATTGGTGGGCATGACAAGTAGTGTTCCCCAAGGATTGTTACTGGGGCCCCAGTTTTTCATTCTATATATAAATAACTTGGATTTGCAAATAGATGAGATTATATCCAAATTGGCAGCTGAGACTGAACTAAGCGATATAGGAGACTTTTGGTTTGGATGCCAAGTGGGCGGTTTGCCGACGATGCGCAGTCAGGAAGCTCGAACCACTTTCAGGTTCAGGGTTTACTAACAGTTTGTTGGCGACCTGCGGGTGCCCAACCAGTGCTTTGCTGCAGCTCGTCAGTTTCCTGTGGGGTAAAGTGGCCAGCTATTCCATGCAGCCAGTCAACAGATGAGACCTGTTGGGGGCGGGGGGGGGAAAGCGGATGCCATGGGGGTGAAAATGGGATGGCAGCGGGCCGGAATATTTCTGTGAGGACTGGAGGAGCATGCCTGCTTCTCCAGGCCCCACAAACATCATTCAAAAAAAGCCCCCAAAACCTACCTTTTTGGAGAGGCCTCTAGCAGTCCCTTTACGGATCGTCGGTTAGACCCCTTAACATTTAGAGAATAGGGACTGACATGCACCATGCATGCTCTGCCTATTTCTCTTTGAAAGTTGCACATCTAAACAGCTTCCTTTCACCTCCCCCCGTCCCACTGTCCAGGGCCCCCAAATACTCCTTCCAGGTGAAACAGTGATTTACTTGTACTTCTTGCAATTTAGTATACTGTATTCGCTGCTCATGATGAGATCTCCTCTACATTAGAGAGACCAAACGCAGATTGGGTGACCGCTTTGCGGAACACCTCTGTTCAGTCCGTAAGGGTGACCCCGAGCTTCCGGTCGCCTGTCACTTTAATTCTCCGCTCCACTCCCACTCTGATCTCTCTGTCCCCGGCCTCTTACACTCTTCCAATGAAGCTCAATGTAAGCTCGAGAAACAGCACCTCATCTTTCTATTAGGCACTTTACAGCCTTCTGGACTCAACATTGAGTTCAACAATTTCAGACCATAATCTCGCCCATTATTTTTTCAGATGGCAGCTGTTGATGATTCTGCTATACCCATTTACACCTCTTCTAGACTCATCTTTTGTTTCTTTACTTGTCCCATTACCATCTCCTTGTGCCTTGCACCATCATCCCTTTAACCACTCCTGCCTTCCACCCTATCACAGACCTCCCCTTTTGTTCTTTCCGCCCCTTCCCGCTCTCCCTACAGTGCACTTGCTTTAAATCTGTTACATCGCTAACTTTTTCCAGTTCTGACGAGAGGTCGTCGACCTGAAACGTTAACTCTGTTTCTCTCTCCACAGATGCTGCCTGCTCTACTGAGTATTTCCAGCATTTTATGTTTTTATAAACAGCTTCCTGTCTGTTTTTGGCAGGAGTTCTGGGCACCTATTTAAAGGCCTGCTAAAAGTTGATTCAGTCACAAGATCCCCACCAGACTTTCAACAGCTGGTCCCCTGTTTTTCAGGTGAGAAATGGGTGACTAGCAGTTGAAAGTCTCTCCCATTGTGAATTATGAAGAAGCAAGCAGAAAATTACCAAGTATTTGTGGGAAAAATAATTCCCCCAACTGTCTACATTTATAAATATTATATAATTTTAGGTAAAACTGCTAAATTAAAAACTCACTTTGTGGTGGCTGGTTTCCTGAGCAGGCCACTATCTATCAAATGTTTTCAAAGTAAACATCACCTTTTGTTGTTTTCCTTAACTCTCACTGCATTTAACACAAATAGTTTCTTGCAATAAGACCTTTGTCATTTTGCCCGCTGTTGGTTCCTTGCAATTGATCTATTTTAATATTCACAGTAATAGATTTTTTTTAAGTAACCCAGGGAGCACTGGAAAAGTGTATTTGGCCAGCCATTCCCATTTTAAAATTAGAACCTGCTGCTCTCTTCAATCAAGTAAATGTTATGATTCTAGAAGAGCTTTTTCAAAAAGCAAACAGTATAGGTGATTACAATACATTTGGGATGAGGGCTTTACATGATAAAATAATGGATTACAGAGGTTGATCAAGGTAGTGCGGTAAATGTAGTATATATGGACTTATTAAGAAGATGGAAGCCCATGGAATTATGGGGAACGTGGCAGTACGGATACAAAATTGCCTCAGTGACAGGAAGCAAAGGGTGGTGGTGGATGGATGTTTTTCAGACTGGGAAGTGGTTTGCAGTGGTGTTCCCCAAGGGTCAGTTTTGGGTTCATTACTCTTTGCGATTTTTATAAACGACCTAGACTTGAGTGTAGGGAGCAGCATTATAACGTTTTCAAATAGACTAAACTTGGCAAAGTAGTTGATCATGATAGTTACGCGCTTCAGGATGACATGGACAGGATGGTGAAATGGGCAGAAGCATGGCAGATGGAGATCAATGCGAAGAAGTGTGAAATGATGCACTTTGGGAGGACGAATATGGAAAGACAGTATTGTGGCGGAACCACCAGAGGATTACGGACAATTGTATATAATTCCTTTTACAGCAATGTAGTACAGCTGGGGGCTGCACCTTTAATGTATCTGTTAACTGTACTAGAGCTTCTTTCCTGTACTCCGCGTGATGACGTCATGCCGTCCGTCATGTGATCTCTCAACGGCGGGAAGAACGTGATGACGTCATGACGTCAGAGCTCGGAACCTTCTAGCAGTTGAGCTCGGAACCTGCTAGCAGTTTCTAGAGAGGCTTTCAAGCAGACCAGACCTATTTGCATTGTATCCTACAGTTTCCTGTAGAGCTTCGTTTGTTCATTAAATTTTATTGTTTTTGATTTTCTGAGTCGATCTCAATTCTTCGGCTAGGAACCCCAGTTCCTACAGTATACTATATATGGCACGATTTTGAAAAGTGTAGATGAGCAGAGAGACCTTGGTGTCCATATACACAAATCCTTAAAGGTGGCAGTGCAAGGTGGTTAAAAAAGCATACGGGTTACTTGGATTTATAAATAGGAGGTGTAGAATATAAAAGCAAAGAGATCATGCTAGAACTTTATAAATCATTGGTTAGGCCTCAACTGGAGTATTGTGGACAATTCAGGCACCACACTTCAGGAAAGATGTAAAGGTCTTAGAAAGGGTTCAGAGTAGATTTGCCAGGATGCTACCAAGAATAAGCGACTTCAATCATGAGGAGAGAAAAATTAGGACTGTTCTCCTTGGAACAGAGAAGGTTAAGAGGTGACCTAATAGAGGTTTTCAAGATGATGAGAGGTTTTGAAAAATATTCCCCCTGGCAAGTGGGTCAATAACTAAAGGTCATAAATTCAAAATGATTGGAAAAACTTTTAGAAGGGAGATGAGGAGAATTTATTTCACTCAACGAGTTGTCGTGATCTGGAACGCTCTACCTGAAAAGGGGGTGGAAGCTGATTCCATTCATAGTTTTAAAAGGGAGTTGGACAGTTATTTGAGGATGAAGAACTTACAGGGTTACGGACAAAAAGCTGGGGAGTGAGACTAAGCACGATTACTCTTTCAAAGAGCCTGCACAGGCTTAATGGGCCAAATGGCCTCCTTCTGTGATGTAAGTTTCTATGATTCTTTTATGATTCTACCATATTTGTGGTCCAAATAAGGGTTAAGATTTGTATTGTAGGAGATCAAAGGTTTTGCTGTGCAGGAAGAATTCCCCTCCCAAGCAGATTCACTGCTCCTACAAGGCCCAATTAACTGGGAATAGTTGCTAATTCACTACAGCGACTGCCATGCAAACCAGTATTATCAGCTTGTCAGGAAACCTACCTTTCCTGCTTAGCTTTTATTTACATTGCAACCTATTTTCTACCAATCAAAAATGTTTCATCAATGCTTTTTAGAAACTAAGGGCTATAAATTAATTATAGCCCAGGAACGGGCAGTGTCATTAGAAAAGTTGGAGAATTAGCGGCAGGCGCTAATGCTTTAGACTGCACGTAGAACCGTAGCCGCAATCAGTCCAATACCTATGAACGTACCAAGCTGTCTGATTTCCCCATCCCAGCCCCCAAATACAGCATTAGAAAATAAAAGCAAATTAGAAAGGGACTGTTCAAAACATTTCTACCTTTAGTTTTTATTTGAAAATGAATCCATTAGAGCTAATCCACATCATTAAAATGCTAATTTTATTAAGATGACTGACATATCCAACACAGATACATTTCACATATCAATTCAACCAAAAATCTCCAGAACTGCCTGGTTTGAACATAAGCTGACATTATTACATAGAATTTTACAGCACAGATACAGGCCATTCAGCCCAACAGGTCACTGCTGGTGTTTATGCTCCCCAAGAGCCTCCTCCCACCTTACTTCATCTAACCCTATCCTTCCATTCCTTTTGCCTCTCATGTACTTATCTAGCTTTCCCTTAAATGCATCATTTATGCTTTTTGCCTCAGCCATTATGAAAAGTTTTAAAACCAGAACCTTAATAGTGACACAAATAATGCTAGAGCTTGAAGGAAATTACAGAGGAATGCAAGTCATTAGTGAAACTTTTTTTTCCAAAAAATCTACAATGTTTAATATTCTTTCACACAAACTTTATCTGTAGATTTCCAACCACTGCCAGCATTTAAAATTTAACAGGAGCATAAAATACATGAGTAAAGAAGTAATGTTGAATATATTGAATTTATGCATGACGTTGGTTAGGCCGCAGTGAGTGCACCCTATTATAGCGAGGTCAATACAGCAATATTTCCACCTGCCCACTACCCAAAAATAGGGGAGGAAAGTGGACCCTTGCTGCAGACCAGCAGTAATGGCCAATAGCTTCAGGCCTTTTGGCTGCTGTCCAAACACTGATTCTCCTTGCTAGCCCTGAATAGCAAAGCATTTACCTGTTTGAAAGTGCAAGAAGGTTACTGGCTTCCCCCTCTCAGTTCCTTCAATCTGAGGGGTCTGAATGCAAACTTGGCCCCGATTTTCGGCCAGCTGTCGGGCGGCTTTTCATGCGGCCGTGGTCCGAAAATCGCGGAAAAAGCGGGTCGGGACCCCCCCCGCCTGATTCCCCGCCCCATCCGACTTTCGGACCGCCGTTTCCACGCGCCCCGCTTCAGTCCCACCCGCCGCTGGCGGGACTGCTCGTCAGCACACTAATCACCAATGATCACCTTGTTAAGGACGATTTTCCCGTGCCGTTGCGACTTTGGGGCTTTCCCCACCTGAAACCCGCCTGCGGGGAACCCCGCCGATGAGAGCTGGCGTGAAACCAGCTGGCTTGCTTGCTTGCAGCAGCAGGTCACTGAGGGCTGAAGAGATTTAAAGAGGCAGCATTTGCAGGCTGCAGGACCTTGTTGATCAAGGCTTGGGGGAACTATTTGAAGCCTTAGGAGCAGCTGCAGAAAGTTGGAGCCTCACACACTTCTTCAGTGTGAGCTCCTGGGAAGCCCCTCTCACCACCCAAACTCAGGACCTCCTCAACCGAGGCATCTGCTAGAAGCATGGGAGGCCTTTGGCACCTTCCCTTCCTGGCATTAGAGGATCTCCAACAACAGAGGTGACAGCAGCAGAACCAGGAACAGCAGGATGATTACCAGGAGCACCAGGCTGCTGCTCACTCACCTGAAGCTGCACAAGCCAGAAGGGGCCAGCGCTTGGAAGTGGCTTGAGAGCACCTTGCTGCACTTTAGGGGGCCAGTGGGATCCGTTTCTGCACTGGCCGTCCTACTCAGAAGGACTTCCATGTGTAATGATATCAGCAAATAGTGATGATATTTGTCTGTGTTTGATTACTTATGCCTTACAGCATATTTGTCTGTGTTTTTGATTACTTGTGCCTGACCAGCAGAGGTCATGTGAGAGACAAGCAGTCCAGAGGAGTTTTACTTTCAGTTTCATTCTAGATGCATCACAGCATAAGGTGTTCTGTAAAAAGCTGTAGAAAGTCTTGAACAAGACTTTAGATTAAACAACATTCTCTTTCAGAAATGAGTCTTTATTGAACCCAAAAAGAAATCAAAACATGATGTCAGAAGTGGCTGAAAGAGAAAAAATCTGAAGTTAGCAACTTGATGGGACAGTGAAAGCAGTTGTGGCAAGTAAGCGAAATCAGCTCTCCACATATTAGCAAGCCAGAAGAGAACATCGTTGCTTACCATTAGAGAATAGCTAACGAAGTGAAAGAATGGAAGGTTTACACCCACCGGCGACGCTTCAATTGACAGGTAATGTGGCTGAAAATTGGAGAAGGTTCAAACAACGTGTAGAGTTGTATTTAGCGGCAATCGGAGCTGACAAGAAAAGTAATAAACAGAAATCGTCACTGTTCTTGCATGTCGTGGGTGATGAAGCGTTGGAGGTGTATAATAACTTCACATTCGCTGTTGATGGAGACAAAATGAAGCTAGATAAAATAATGGAACAGTTTGAGGCCTACTGCATACCTAAACGCAACGTGACCTTTGAGAGGCACAAATTTTTCACACGTGTACAGAAAATCGGCGAGACTATTGATCAGTATGTGACTGAACTGAGAAACCGGAGCAAATCGTGTGAATTTGGGGGACTCACAGACTCGCTGATAAAAGACAGACTGGTGTGTGGTATTCCAGATAATGGTCTAAGGGAAAGGCTGCTAAGAGAGCAAGATCTAGACCTGGGAAAAGCCATAGCATTGTGTAGGGCTACAGAGACTGTGAAGTTGCAGGCAAAGGAGCTGTTCAGTGACAGTAGCTGCAACGTGGATGCAGTGAGAAAGAACGGATACAAACCGTTTAACAAAGAGAGTGCCAATGTGAAAAAAGAGACGTGGCCAGCAAACGAAAATGAAAGAGACAATCGGAAGTCATGTAGTCGATGCGGTACACAGCATCCACCAAGAAAGTGTCCAGCATATGGTAAAACATGCAATAGATGCAACAAAAACAACCATTATGCCCGTTGCTGTAAGAACCAAGCGCAACAAAGCAAGGTCCATACAGTAGATGAAAGCGAGCTAGAGGAATTCAATGTAGATGTTGTGTCTGAAAACAAAAAAGAAAGAGACTGGATGTTGACACTAAAAGTGAATGACATACACATTCCATTTAAATTGGATACTGGAGCACAAGTTAATGTGATATCAGAGACCGATTTTAAGAGAATTAGACCCAGACCAAAGTTACATGGAATACAAGTGAAAGTGACCGGATACTCAGGTACTGATATACCAGTGAAAGGAAAATGCATTGTCAAAGTAACACACAAGGACAGAGAGCACACGCTAGCATTAATCGTGGTGCCAAAGGATGTGCAAGCCATACTAGGTATAAAAGCCTGTGAGAGACTGAACCTGGTAAAGAGAGTCCTCGTTGTGGAAAGTGAAAGAGAGACAGTCTATGATGAACTGAATGTTGCGTACACACCGGGTAAGCTGATGTATACAGCAGACACGTTGTCCAGAGCTGTTGACCCAGGAGAGCCCGCAAACACAGTGAAAAGACTGAAGTACAAGGCAAAAGACAGTGGAACTGACTTCTACCAAAGTATGCTTGTATACCGCACAACGCCGCTCGAGTGTGGTATGTCACCAGCCCAACTCCTGATGGGACGTCGGCTAAGGTCAAACCTACCCATCCCGGAGAACCTCCTGAAAACAAAAGAGGGGGAGAAAGTGAGGAAGTTCAAAGAGCAACAGAAAGAAAAGCAGAAGTACTACTATGACAGAGGAACACAAAACCTACCTGAACTCCACACTGGTGACCAAGTAAGGTTGAAAGACAAAACAAACACATGGACTCAGAAGGGAACTGTCCTGAGTGAAGTTCAACCAAGATCATACACCATTCAGACAGATGAGGGTGCTGTTCTGAGAAGAAATCGTCGAGATCTTCTCATGGGACCAGCCACAGCAGGTCAAGAGACTGATACTGGTGAACAACCTGATCACACAGCTGAGAACCAATCATCTGAGGCAACAACTCAGATTCAAGGACAATCAATCAGAAAATCCTCAAGACACGTGAAGCCTCCTGAGAGACTCATTGAGCAAATTTAAGGACTATTGTTAAAGAAGGAAGTAATGTTATCTTATTCTTTCTTCAAGTTCTAGTGTATTGACATATTTCATGTGAACACACAAAGCAAGGGTAAAAAACCTTGATCATGATAATGATAATGTAAGTTCATTAAATGTTGTTAGTTAAAAGTAAAATACTTTTGTTTTAAGAAAGGGAGATGTAATGATATCAGCAAATAGTGATGATATTTGTCTGTGTTTGATTACTTATGCCTTACAGCATATTTGTCTGTGTTTTTGATTACTTGTGCCTGACCAGCAGAGGTCATGTGAGAGACAAGCAGTCCAGAGGAGTTTTACTTTCAGTTTCATTCTAGATGCATCACAGCATAAGGTGTTCTGTAAAAAGCTGTAGAAAGTCTTGAACAAGACTTTAGATTAAACAACATTCTCTTTCAGAAATGAGTCTTTATTGAACCCAAAATGAAATCAAAACACCATGAAGATCTGGTTTCTCTGTTCAACTGATGGTCAACGCTCCTCAAGAGATGTCATTCTCTTATGAGCACTCACCATGTTTTCCGTATGCTGGCGAGTTATCTCCTCCATGGAGGTTGCCAACCTTTCCATGGTGCTGCGTTCATGCACCAA
Source organism: Somniosus microcephalus (assembly GCF_052327205.1). Lineage (NCBI taxonomy): Eukaryota > Metazoa > Chordata > Chondrichthyes > Squaliformes > Somniosidae > Somniosus > Somniosus microcephalus. Next base: position 265,496,140 of record NC_140988.1, read on the forward strand.
TGACTCCACAAAGGCTCTGCTCATGGTTGCTATGGACTCCTCCATTCGCTCCACACTTGCAGCGACCCTGGAGACAAAACCTGCCAGAGACTCCTGCATCTGTGCATGGAGATCCATCACCTCTTCTCTTGCGGATGGACCCAGAGGCAGAGGGTCGTCATGCAGCACAGCTGAGCTGAGCTCGCAGAGTCCTGCGCCCTCCGACGAGGACTCTCCACTGCTGTCCCTGTCTCCAGGATCTGCTGAGGCTCACTTGTGAGATGTGAAACACCAGGTGACAACACTACTCTATGTCCCGAAGGTCCCCCCGAGGTGTGAGTGTCTGCGCTGGTGCTGGGTGCGCTTACTTCTGCTGATGCTGCGCCCTCAGAGGTTGGAGCTTCCTCTGAGGAGTCTGGCTGCACAGCCTCTTCCTCCTCCACAGTGAGGACGGGGGCTCTGGATGGTACTGTGGGGGAGTAAAGGAAGGAGTTAGAGATGTAATGCCAAGGTTCTTCTGGTGACTCCCAGCGAGTTGGCATCTGCTGACACCTGCATCCATGCAGCATTGGTCTCAGTGGGAGGCCTCTTCCTCCCTGACCTAGGGAAGAAGAACTCCCTGTGGGCCCTAACCCCATCCAATAATGCCTGCAGTGAAGCCTCGTCGAATTTGAAGGCAGCTCGGCCTCTGCCACTGGCAGCAGCTGGTGCAGGCTCCTCTGCCATTGTGCAAGAGTGGTTGAGAAGCCTGCAGAGGTGGAGAAGCTTGCTGGACACTTTGAAAGCACCACGAATGATGACATCATAGTGTGGGGATTTCTGACTCGAATTGGACAATTAGCAAGGCTTCCCACATGCTGGGAATTAATTGGCCACTTGAGGGAAAATTGCGTGGCGCTGGCTGACACTTTTTTATGTGTGTCAGAAACCCCACATTCGGGGAAATCCGACCATTCCCCACACAAGCCGAAAATCGGGGCCTAAGCTCCATTTTCAGTGGACACTCCAGTGTTGGGGCCACTGCTCAGCAAAGACCTGACATCACTCCCACTTCATTAACATGTCATTCAAAAGCTTCTGCCTGTTCTCTTCCCCAGCTCTGGGATACCTCTGTAAATGTGTATATGCAAAGAGGGTTGGAATAACAGCTTTCATCCCCTTTTTCTTCTACTTTGCATCATGAACTAGGCACACCTGAGGTGTAAAGCAGAGCGAACTCGGCCTCAAGAGTTTGGAAATACCAGCAGCAGTCATAACCATGTCTGCAGTCTAACTCGATATAAATGTGGTAAAGATTTGTCGGTTGTGTCCAAAGTTTTAGGAAGAAGCCAAACCATAATCAAACATATACTTGGGTCAATTTTAAGTGCTCCTACCTGGTGTAAACTGGATGTTAGTGGCCTGAAAATGGTGTTGGGTCACTTACTGCCCATTTACCCTGGCACTCCAGCCCCTGCCATCTTGGGCAGGATCCTGAGATGGGCAGCCATAGCGCCCATTAGTTTTAGGCAGGGGGCCACTTGTAATATGCAAATAAGGGACACATGATGCATGTAGGGCTCCAATTGCAATTGTGAGGCACAAATGGGTGCAGTGTGCACCTAACCAGCAGTTTTTCAAGGGACACCTGGAGGCTGCTCAGAAAAAGGCTATAGTTTCTTTTTAACTTTTATTTTTGTGCAGCCTGCTCCTCATGGGTTACAAAAGTACTCTAACTCATACGAGGTACCCCGGGTTCGCCGCTCCTCCCCCCCCACCCCCCCTCCCAGGCTTCTACTGTCAGCCGGCTACGGAAATTGGAGGATCAGAGGGGGCGGCAACGATTGGGGGCCGAAGCACCAGATCGGGGGCTAGGGGGAGCACGGGGGCAGCCGGAGCATGGTGGAGCCAGGAGGAGCAGCGGGGTGGGGGAGGAGGCAGATGACATCGGCAGGCAGGAGAAGCATGGAAGGGGGGAGGCCTTTCCGGGGGGGGGGGATCAAATGCCTGGCTGGGGGGGGGAAATCAGAGGCCTTGTAGGTGGGGGGGTCTCTGATTACAGTGGTGGATTAGGCAGGGATGCTAGATCCAGGAGGTAAGTGAAAAGGCACTTACCCGCTGGATCCAGCAGTCCTCGCCTTACTTTAGCTGGTGGGTTTCATGAGGCCTGCAAAACCTGACCAGCTAAAGATAAACAGAGGTTAAATCAGAGGCTTCCAGCCTCATTATATTAAAATGAACGACCTGCCTCTTGGGAGCGGTTTGGCTGCCCGCCCCCCCCATCCCGCCTCCATTAGAACCGGAAGTGGACGGGTTGGAAGCAGGTTCTGGTCGGGATTCAGATTTTTAACAATTTAACTACCCACCCAACACAAACCCATTTTTTTCAGGTTAAAACTCCCCCCACAAAGTTAGACCAGTTTAACACCAGCAGTTTAAAAGATTACAAATAACAGCTTAGCACATAGATTGCAACCATTTATTGATTTTCATTTGAGGAGATGGCTAGTATAATATCTACTGTAAGTGTGTCTACATGTATTACATCACTAAATTCACTGGTTAGTGCTGAAACGTGGTCTGATGTCGTAATGCTCTACTGGTTTTCCAAGACGGGTAAAAGGTCCTATGAAGGCATCATACAGATCCAATAACTAAAGCAATCTACAAAAAGGTTTTCTGTTCGGTATTCTGGGATCAATATCAGAAACTTAACTAGATATAAGGGCTTGTAATGTATGTGGAATCGGAATCGGTACAGCTTTTAAAGGGGAAATGAATAAATATTTGACAAAGAAATGTTCAACAGGGCAGCAAAATGGGGCTAAGTTGATAGCTCATTCGAAATCTGGTGCTACAGCAATGGGCCAAATAGTCTCTCATATGTTGTAAAATTCTCTGCCTTTATCTCCCAATTGTGTATCAGTTATTAATTTCTCAAAATATTGCCATCTGGCCTATTGTGGTTGCTATATTCCTTGTAATCAAATGCAGAGTAATTGAGCTCGATTTTAACCACCCCCCACCCAACTCCCCACTCCCTGACGGCCAGGAATGGATTGGGGTGAGGGATTAAAATATTGGAATCGAGAAGCCAGACCCCAATATTTATGGCACTGATTCAGGCCCTGGACAAGGCTCCCGCCAAAGGCAGGAGAATTATCTCAAATGCAACACAGGGAGAGTCCTGCCCTGTCTGCAGCCCGGCAGCAGCAGCTGACTGGCCAGAAGAGGCCCAGGGAAGTTTTAGAACTTTGCCTGGCTTTAAGCTCCTTGTGGGCCAGGAGGAGCAGGAGTGCTTCCCCCAGGTTTCACAAGGAAGCCTTCGGTCTCCTCAACCCAGACCTCCCCCCTCCCGATCGCTGCCATCAGCAAGCTCCCCCCTCCCGATTGCAGCCACTGCTTCCCCCCCACCCCCACTGACTGCCTGGGACAGCTCCCACGAGCCCCTGGCTGGAGCCACCTGCCGTTAAATTTCCGCTCCCACCCACTGGTCAGGCAGTCAATCTGGCCAGCTGTCGGGCGGGATTCTGCACAGAATTATTTCAATCAGGCTCTACCGTTAAGATCGGGACATTAAAACAGACATTAGGCCCCTTAAATATGTAAATAAGGGGCCTGACACCTGTTTGGTTTCCTTTGAGAAATTGGGCAGCAATGAGCAGGGCAGACATCGGGCCTACCCTGCTCAGGATTCTTCAGCAGCCGTCATCGAAAGTGAAGTTGTCGCAATCGCCCACACCATTGTTCACTCCAACCCCACTCCCAGGACTTGCCTTCAAGCCACTGCCAACAACAGGCACAGTCAGCTCGTGCATAAAATGCTGATCAGGCACAATGCTCAATTTCAGGCTTACCTTGAGCCTCCAGGTTTGGGCACAAGTGTCTGGGTCCAGAAACAGGTCCAGACAAATCTCCCTCTCAATGGGTTTCTTAAAAAATTGTTTTTGATTCCGTTCCCTTACAAAAGGTACTGAGGGGGGCATTTCTGATATCTTTCAGGAAGGGTCTCGGCATCCCCCATAACCAGCAGCGCTTAACCAATTCTCCAGCCTTTTCACCAAGATAGGCACCAGAGATGTGCCTCTAGTGGCCGCCATTACTATGCAGGGGTCAGTAGCAGAGGTTCACAGCGGGCACAATCCTGGTGTAATTGACCACTTGCTTTGGCAATATAGTTCAGCAACCAAGAACATAAGAAATAGGAGCAGGTGCAGATTATTTGGCCCTTTGAGCCTGCCCTGTATACAATAAGATCATGGCTGATCTTCTACCTCAACTCCACTTTCCCGCCCTATTCCCATATCCCTTGATTCCCTTAGTATCCAAAAATCTATCGATCTCAGTCTTGAATATACCCAATGACTGAGCAACCACAGCCTTCTTGGGTAGAGAATTCCAAAGATTGACAACCTGTTTGTTTTGTTGCTCCCTGATCTACAACGACAGGACATAGTAAGCCTATCATTCCCAGATCTCCTTCAGACCGCTTGAAATTTGAACTTTTACTAAATGAGAAATGCTTTGAAGAATGGTGATACATAATAATGATACATAATAATGATACATAGATCAGTACTGAAAAGGAACTAATAAATGTACTAATTGGGAAATTGCTGTACAATGTCTTATTAGATTCTTCCAAATGGTATTATCTCTTAGTCACTGACATAATAATGGCTTAACAGCAATAAATTTGTTTTGATGATGCAAGACCTGATAAGGGAGTTTGAGGAGCTAGGATACAAATTAAAAAGCAGAACCTACCTGAGCCACGCACAAATTGGCATAGGGCCAAACAGATTAGAGGTTTAAATATGTGGCTCAAAGAGTGGTGTGGGAGGAAGGGGTTTCAGTTTATGGGGCACTGGCACCAGTACTGGGGAAAGAGGGGACTGTTCCATTCGGACGGGCTCCACTTAAACTGGGCTGGGACCAGTGTCCTGGCAAACTGAATAACTAGGGCAGTAGAGAGGGCTTTAAACTAATGAAGAGGGTGTAGTGTATGTAACTGTTCTACCTTTAAGAGAACTATTGTATGTAACCGTCCACCTTTAAGAGAACTATTTTAGGTGTGGCACTACTTTATCCTGGCTGCTGTATACTGTAATACCGACGGTGACCACACCGGTATATAAGTGCTGTGGCAGAATTTATTGGGCAGATTCGCCCTGACCTTCGAATAGTAAAGTCCTGTTTAAGTTACTCTTGTAGTCTGTGTATTACTTCGCTATACAACCCACAGACTTTACAGTGGCGACGAGTTCGATCTTACCCTGCGGCAACAATACTTCTGAAGAAGTAAACGAGCGTCGAGAAGAGGCACCCGCCCTCGTCGTTTTGCTGAGAGAAAACTCGAGTCTGCAGACCAAGAAAGGAGGAAGATTTCAAACACGAAGTCTTCCATCAGCAACAGGCACGGATTGTCCCTTCTGCCACGGTGGTGAGTGAGCCGATCAACACGAGAAGCAAGTCGGCCACGGTGACTGTGAGTAAAGGGAAAATAGAAACAAATAAACGGAGGATAAGGGCGGTGCACTCGACCACGGTCGAGGGGGAAAGGAGCCGGACAGAAGTCGGGCCCAGAGGCGCTGAGACTGGGGCAGCGTGGAGCAGAAGCCGCGGTACAAGCGGGCTGGGGAGCGTCGTGAGACGACTAGACCGCGACGGCGAAAAAGGCCGGACAAATACCGCGACCACGAGGCGCTGCGACCGGGATCGTAAGGCGCGGGAAGAGATAAACATAAATAAGCCACGGAGAACTCAGCCGCAGCCGGGAGGAAAGCACCGGACTGCGAGAGGGCTGGGAGGCGCGATTGGAGCGAAAAAGGCCGGGCACCTACCGAGGCCGCGAGGCGCTGCGACCGGGATCATAAGGCGCGGAGGCAATAAATAAATAAATAACTAAATAACCCGCGAAGAATCAGCCGCAGCCGGGGAGGAAAGGACCGGACTGCGGGAGGTCTGGGAGAGGCGTTTAAAGCCGCTGAGGGAGAGCCGCGCGAGTGGGAGAGACAGAGCCTGAGAGAGAGCGAGCGAGAGCCGCGCAAGCGGGAGAGACAGAGCCCGAGAAAGAGCGAGCGAGAGCCGCGCGAGCGGGAGAGACAGAGCCCGAGAGAGAGACCGAGCGAGGTTCCGGCCAGCGGCTTGCAGCAGCTGCCGTGAAGGACCAGGAGCTGGATCTGTCTGACGCCAACTGGTTGTCCCCAGCGCCGGTTGCCCCTGCCGAAAAGAAGAAAGGGGGGGGAACAAGGAACGCGATCGGCTTTTCTAGCACGCGCTTCAGAATAAACTGAAGCCGGCGCACAGACCGCAAACCCCGTAAACCAGCGGTCGGCGCCCGAGGGCAAAGCTTACCCTCCCACTAGAAGAAGACAAGCACGGGAAACCGCCATTTTCGGAGGCGGGGAAGAAGACAAGCGCGGGAAACCGCCATTTTGCCAGTAGGCGGGGAAGAAGACAAGCGCGGGGAACCGCCATTTTTGGAAAAAAAAAGAAAAAGTTAAAAAGTTAAAGAGAAATCCTGTTGTTTCGCAGAAAGATAGTGGGAGATAGTGAAGATGCCTAAGCATGGTAACATCAACAACTTCGATGCCGAGGTGGAAGATTGGGCCACGTACGTAGAACGTATCGAGATATATTGTGAGGCCAATAAAATAGAAGATGATGATAAAGCTATAACCTTGCTAAACTCGATGGGCGCGAAGACATACGGGTTATTGAAGCATCTTCTATCACCAGCTAAACCGACGGATCAGACTTTCGATAATATTGTTGCTGTTCTGAAGGATCACTTGAACCCCACACCGCTGATGTTGGCGGAACGATTCAAATTTTATGCGAGAACGCAACGGAAAGAGGAAAGCAACGCGGAATACTTGGTCGAACTGCGTAGATTAGCGAAATACTGCCAGTTTGGAGGAAATCTGACAGAGGCATTGCGAGACAAGTTCGTGTGCGGGTTGTCGAAGGAAGGAACGCAAAAGCGACTGCTCGAAGAGAACGACCTTACACTTGAGAGGGCTGTTCTTATTGCAGCATCACACGAAGCCGCAGCGAAAGGAACTGCGGAAATGCAGCTAAAGGCAGCGGTACTCAGTGTGGATCAAATTACTTCGGGTACAACGAAATGTTATCGTTGTGGGAAGACAACACACGATCAGAACCAATGCTGGTTTAAAAACCAGGAATGTAGAAAATGTGGCAAACTGGGTCACATAGCTAAAGTATGCCGGTCAGGGAAGAAGACCAACAACCAAAGAAAACCATCACAGGAAAAGTACAACAAAGTACACAAGGTGGCTGAGAAGAGTTCAGATGAACCGAATTCGGATTCAGACCCAAACGGCCAGGAACTGGGTAGTCTGAGAATTCACAATGTGAGTAAGGAAGCTGACCTACAAACTATCTGGGTCATGCTAAAAATAGCCGGAGTCCAAGTAAAAATGGAGTTGGACACTGGATCAGCCCTATCAGTCATAAATCGAAGGGACTACAACTGGCTATTCTCACATATACCCTTGAGAGATACCAAGTTCGTATTGCAGACATACATGGGGCATAAAGTATACCCCATGGGAAAGATAAGAGTCAAGGTGAGAGACAGGGGCAAAGAACACCCAGGAATGGACTTATATGTACTACCTGAGGGAGGACCACCACTTCTAGGACGGGAGTGGATCAAGAAAATAGACATGGAATGGCACTACCTAAAAGCAATAACGAGTGAGGACTCGGTGCGGACAATCAGCTCAGACTCTGAAACGGATGACGATAAGTCCAGCCCAAGTATGAAAGACAAGGCTAAAATGGACTTGCTGACTAAGGTTGGAAAAACGAAGGCGTGCATAAAGGCTTATGCTCCAGAGGAGAACAAAGTTTCAGAACAGAACTCCACTGAACAACAACAACATAGTTTGACAGAGAATTCTGAGTCTGTTCAGTTTACAGACATATACATTACTGAGGAACACCGAGCTCGAACTCAAACTTATTTCAAATTACGACAGCAATTAGAGCAATTGAGTTGCCGTCTCAAACAAGAGATGAAAGTAATGAAAAAGTTCTATGACACCGAATGGGAGAATATGGAAAGACAACAGAAGCAGCTGAGGGAGAAAAGGGAGCAGGAGCACACAAGCCGTCTGCGAGAGGAGGCCAAACGAATCAAAGCTGATTCGGTTTCTGAAGGTGCGTGCTCTAATCTGGTGGAACAAGATGTGCAGCAACTGAAGGTGCTTGTTAGCAGGTTGCAGGCAGAAAAGGCTGATTTGGTCGACATGACTTCCGAGCTCCTACTGAAGTTGGGTGCAGCATCACCGGACGATTCATTTGTGGAAATTCGAATGGTGGAGGCTGCGGATGATGGCAAAGTAGAAACAGCAAAGGAGCCCCAGGGCAAGTTTATAAACAGCCCTGCAGCTAATGGGAAACGGATGATGGCAGAAGAGTTAACAGTCAGCCAACTTCTTCATATGCTGAGGGACAAGACCCTGAAATGGGAAAAACTTGAACACGAGCCTCAATCTTCAAAGAAAAGGGGTTCGGAACTCTCAAAGGTTATTGAAACAGCTGAGGTGGCAACACAGACTGAGAAGACTGCAGCAGAGCCGCTCTTGGATGCCGAAAGTACACTGCCTCACGTCAATGCAGAACAACAGAATGCTGAAACAGCTACTTCAGTAGAGGGATTGAATGGTCCGATCAATCAATCTCCGAATGAAGTTGAAGTATTGAAATCACAAATGAGGTCATTAGTAAAAGACTTGCAGGAAGCCCAGAAAAAGCGGGATGAAGCTGAACGCATGAGGAAGTCTCTTCAGGACAGATGTCGGGATTTAGAACAAAAGTCGGCTAACGTTCAGCTGGGCAAGGAGGAAATAGAAGACCCTCCCGCTGGCTTAGCTCAGGACGACACCGAATATTACCATGACCTGTTGAGCGACACCGAATATTACGAGGACCTGTTCTGCCCAGCTTGTGATGAAAACTCCCAAAGTGCAGAAACCTTGATGAATCACAAAAAGTCTAAGGAACATCGGGAGATGGTGGCGCTACTACGGGAGGAACTGTGCAGGCAGCTGGCAGCTGACAATGGAGTCCCAAGAGTCTCCAAGAAGCAGAAAAGGAAAAGACGAAGCAGAAGATGATATCCATCTGAACCACAGAAAAGGAAAAGACGAAGCAGAAGATGATGATCATCTGGACCATCATCATCACTATTAGATCACGCACGGGGTCCCTGCGAACGGAGCCAAATCAGTTTGGAAGTAGAAAACTTCCCAAGGTACTCAAGTTTTACAAGCCAACAATGCTGGTTCAGAAGGACGGAAGTTCAAGCTGTTAAGTCCAGTGAAGGACTATTGGATGAGTCACTCCAGCAACGTGAACCGACTACACCACGGGGAACTGCTGCACCACTGAGGTGTTGTCCGGACCGAGTCAAGAAGCACGGAAGGCGCATCCACCGAGATTGAATCTGTGAACTGTTTCCCGCAGAGACTAAATCTATGAACTGTTTCCCGCAGAGACTGAATCTGTGAACTGTTTCCGCAGAGATTACATCTGTGAACTGTTTTAACATAAAGTTGGATATATGTTAGGAGGTTATGTTTAATGGGGAATAAGTATGTTGTAAGCTAAAAAGGGAGGATTGTAGTGTATGTAACTGTTCTATCTTTAAGAGAACTATTGTATGTAACCGTCCACCTTTAAGAGAACTATTTTAGGTGTGGCACTACTTTATCCTGGCTGCTGTATACTGTAATACCGACGGTGACCACACCGGTATATAAGTGCTGTGGCAGAATTTATTGGGCAGATTCGCCCTGACCTTCGAATAGTAAAGTCCTGTTTAAGTTACTCTTGTAGTCTGTGTATTACTTCGCTATACAACCCACAGACTTTACAGAGGGGGGTGGGAGGATTCAGGAAAGAGTAAATTTAAAAGCAGCAAGAGGAATGTCAAGGCTCTAGAGCAGAGTATTGTTTTGAGTAAAAATAAGCAGAGTGCGTCAGGAAGGGACAGTGAGTAACAAAGGTAATAAGGCATCAGTGACTAAGTTGACATCAGGGAAAAATAGAAATACGTCAAACCTAAAGGCACTATATCTGAATGCGCGAAGCATTCGCAACAAAATAGATGAATTAATAGCGCAGATAGAGTTCGGCGCTAATAAAACAGCGGGAGCCCAGGATAGCGCGAGAGTTCGCCGCTACTAAAACATCAGGAGCCCAGGAGAGAGTGAGAGTTTGGTGTTACTAAAACAGCGGGGGCCCAGGAGAGAGTGAGAGTTCGGCGCTACTAAAACAGCGGGGGCCCAGGAGAGAGCGAGAGTTCGGCGCTGCTAAAAGAGTGGGAGCCCAGGAGAGTGCGAGAGTTTGGCGCTACTAAAACAGCAGGGGCCCAGGAGAGAGCGAGAGTTTGGCGCTACTAAAACAGCGGGAATTCAAGAGAGAGCGAAAGTTCAGCGCTACTAAAACAGTGGGGGCCCAGGAGAGAGCGAGAGTTCGGCGCTACTAAATACAGTGGGGGCCCATGAGAGAGCGAGAGTTTGGCGCTACTAAAACAGCAGGAATCCAAGAGAGAGCGAGAGTTCAGCGCTATTAAAACAGTGGGAGCCCAGGAGAGCACGAGCATTCAGCGCTACTAAAACAGCGGGGGGCCAGGAGAGCGTGAGAGTTTGGCGCTACTAAAACCACAGGAGCCCAGGAGAGCACGAGGGTTCGGTGCTACTGAAACCCACGGGAGCCCAGGTGAGCGCGAGAGTTCGGTGCTACTAAAACCCACAGGAGCCCAGGAGAGGGCGAGAGTTCGGTGCTACTAAAACCCACGGGAGCCCAGGAGACAACGAGAGTTCGGCGCTACTAAAACCCACGGGAGCCCAGGTGAGCGCGAGAATTCGGTGCTACTAAAACCCACAGGAGCCCAGGAGAGGGCGAGAGTTCGGTGCTACTAAAACCCACGGGAGCCCAGGAGACAACGAGAGTTCGGCGCGACTAAAACCCACGGGAGCCCAGGAGAGAGCGAGAGTTCGGCAGTACTAAAACAGCGGGAGCCCAGGAGAGAGCGAGAGTTCGGCGCTACTAAAACCCACGGGAGCCCAGGAGAGAGCGAGAGTTCGGCAGTACTAAAACAGCGGGAGCCCAGGAGAGAGCGAGAGTTCGGCGCTACTAAAACCCACAGGAGCCCAGGAGAGAGTGAGAGTTAGGCACTACTAAAACCCACCGGAGCCCAGGAGAGAGCGACAGTTCGGCACTACTAAAACCCACCGGAGCCCAGGAGAGAGCGAGAGTTCGGCACTACTAAAACCCATGGGAGCCCAGGAGATAGCGAGAGTTTGGCGCTACTAAACCCACGGGAGCCCAGGAGACAACGAGAGTTCGGCGCTACTAAAACCCACGGGAGCCCAGGAGAGAGCGAGAGTTCGGCACTACTAAAACAGCGGGAGACCAGGAGAGAGCGAGAGGTCGGCGCTACTAAAACCCACAGGAGCACAGGAGAAAGCGAGAGTTCGGCGCTACTAAAACCCACGGGAGCCCAGGAGAGAGCGAGAGTTCGGCACTACTAAAACCCACGGGAGCCCAGGAGAGAGCGAGAGTTCAGCACTACTAAAACCCACAGGAGCCCAGGAGAGAGCGAGAGTTTGGCGCTACTAAAACACACAGTAGCCCAGGAGAGAGCAAGAATTCAGCGCTACTAAAACCCACGGGAGCCCAGGAGAGAGCGAGAGTTTGGCGCTACTAAAACCCACGGGAGCTCAGGAGAGAGCGAGAGTTTGGCGCTACTAAACCCACGGGAGCCCAGGAGAGAGCGAGAGTTCGGCACTACTAAAACCCACGGGAGCCCAGGAGATAGCGAGAGTTTGGCGCTACTAAACCCACGGGAGCCCAGGAGTGGGTGAGAGTTCGGTGCTACTAAAACCCACGGGAGCCCAGGAGAGAGTGCGAGTTCGGTGCTACTAAAACGCACGGGACCCCAGGAGAGAGCGAGAGTTTGGCGCTACTAAACCCATGGGAGCCCAGGAGAGGGCTAGAGTTCGGTGCTACTAAAACCCAGGGGAGCCCAGGAGAGGGCGAGAGTTCGGCGCTACTAAACCCACGGAAGCCCAGGAGGGCGAGAGTTCGGTGCTACTAAAACCCACGGGAGCCCAGGAGAGGGCGAGAGTTCGGTTCTACTAAACCCACGGAAGCCCAGGAGAGAGCGAGAGTTCGGTGCTACTAAAACCCACGGGAGCCCATGAGAGAGCGAGAGTTCGGTGCTACTAAACCCACAGGAGCCCAGGAGAGGGCGAGAGTTCGGTGCTGCTAAAACCCACGGGAGCCCAGGAGAGGGCGAGAGTTCGGTTCTACTAAACCCACGGAAGCCCAGGAGGGTGAGAGTTCGGTTCTACTAAACCCACGGAAGCCCAGGAGGGTGAGAGTTCGGTGCTACTAAACCCACGGAAGCCCAGGAGGGCGAGAGTTTGGCGCTACTAAAACCACAGGAGCCCAGGAGAGGGCGAGAGTTCGGCGCTAGTAAAACCCACGGGAGCCCAGGAGAGGGCGAGAGTTCGGCGCTACTAAAAACATGGGAGCACAGGAGAGGGCGAGAATTCGGTGCTACTAAAACCCACGGGAGCCTAGGAGAGCGCGAGAGTTCGGCGCTACTAAAACCCACAGGAGCCCAGGAGAGAGCGACAGTTCGGCGCTACGAAATCCACGGGAGCCCAAGAGAGAGCGAGAGTTCGGCACTACTAAAACCCATGGGAGCCCAGGAGATAGCGAGAGTTTGGCGCTACTAAACCCACGGGAGCCCAGGAGAGGGCGAGAGTTCGGTGCTACTAAAACCCACGGGAGCCCAGGAGGGAGCGAGAGTTCGGTGCTACTAAAACCCACGCGAGCCCAGGAGAGAGCGAGAGTTCGGCGCTACTAATACCCATGGGAGCCCAGGAGAGAGCGAGAGTTCGGTGCTACTAAAACCCACGGGACCCTAGGAGAGAGCGAGAGTTCGGCGCTACTAAACCCACGGAAGCCCAGGACGGCGAGAGTTCGGTGCTACTAAAACCCACGGGAGCCCAGGAGAAGGCGAGAGTTCGGTTCTACTAAACCCACGGAAGCCTAGGAGGGCGAGAGTTCGGTGCCACTAATCCCATGGAAGCCCAGGAGAGAGTGAGAGTTCGGTGCTACTAAAACCCACGGGAGCCCAGGAGAGCGAGAGTTCGGCGCTACTAAAACCTATGGGAGCCCAGGAGAGAGCGAGAGTTCGGCACGACTAAAACCACGGGAGCCCAGGAGAGGGTGAGAGTTTGGCGCTACTAAACCCACGGAAGCCCAGGAGGGCGAGAGTTCGGTGCCACTAAACCCGTGGAAGCCCAGGAGAGAGTGAGAGTTCGGTGCTACTAAAACCCACGGGAGCCCAGGAGAGCGAGAGTTCGGCGCTACTAAAACCTATGGGAGCCCAGGAGAGAGCGAGAGTTCGGCATTACTAAAACCACGGGAGCCCAGGAGAGGGTGAGAGTTTGGCGCTACTAAACCCACGGAAGCCCAGGAGGGCGAGAGTTCGGTGCTACTAAAACCCACGGAAGCCCAGGAGAGCGAGAGTTTGGCGCTACTAAACTCACGGGAGCCCAGGAGAGAGCGAGAGTTCGGGGCTACTAAACCCACGGGAGCCCAGGAGAGAGCGAGAGATCGGCGCTACTAAAACCTCGGGAGCCCAGGAGACAGCGAGAGTTCGGCACTACTAAAACCCACGGGGGCCCAGGAGAGAGCGAGTGTTCGGCACTACTAAAACCCATGGGAGCCCAGCAGAGCGCGAGAGTTCAGCGCTACTAAAACCCACAGAAGCCCAGGAGGGCGAGAGTTCGGCGCTACTAAAACCACAGCAGCCCAGGACAGGGCGAGAGTTCGGCGCTGCTGAACCCACGGGAGCCCAGGAGAGAGCGAGAGTTCGGTGCTACTAAAACCCACGGGACCCCAGGAGAGAGCGAGAGTTCGTCGCTACTAAACCCACGGGAGCCCAGGAGAGGGCGAGAGTTCGGTGCTACTAGAACCCAGGGGAGCCCAGGAGAGGGCGAGAGTTCAGCACTACTAAACCCACGGAAGCCCAGGAGGGCGAGAGTTCAGTGCTACTAAAACCCACGGGAGCCCAGGAGAGCGAGAGTTCGGTGCTACTAAAACCCACGGGAGCCCAGGAGAGCGAGAGTTCGGTGCTACTAAAACCTATGGGAGCCCAGGAGAGAGCGCGAGTTCGGCACTACTGAAACCACGGGCGCCCAGGAGAGGGCGAGAGTTCGGTGCTACTAAAACCCACGGGAGCCCAGGAGAGAGCGAGAGTTCGGTGCTACTAAAACCCACGGGAGCCCAGGAGAGAGTGAGAGGTTGGCGCTACTAATACCCATGGGAGCCCAGGAGAGAGTGAGAGTTCGGTGCTACTAAAACCACGGGAGCCAGGGAGAGAGCGAGAGTTCGGCGCTGCTGAACCCACGGGAGCCCAGGAGAGAGCGAGAGTTCGGTGCTACTAAAACCCACGGGACCCCAGGAGAGAGCGAGAGTTCGGCGCTACTAAACCCACGGGAGCCCAGGAGAGGGCGAGAGTTCGGTGCTACTAGAACCCAGGGGAGCCTAGGAGAGGGCGAGAGTTCGGCACTACTAAACCCACGGAAGCCCAGGAGGGCGAGAGTTCAGTGCTACTAAAACCCACGGGAGCCCAGGAGAGGGCGAGAGTTCGGCTCTACTAAACCCACGGAAGCCCAGGAGGGCGAGAGTTCGGTGCTACTAAACCCACGGAAGCCCAGGAGAGAGCGAGAGTTCGGTGCTACTAAAACCCACGGGAGCCCAGGAGAGCGAGAGTTCGGTGCTACTAAAACCTATGGGAGCCCAGGAGAGAGCGAGAGTTCGGCACTACTGAAACCACGGGAGCCCAGGAGAGGGTGAGAGTTCGGCGCTACTAAACCCACGGAAGCCCAGGAGGGCGAGAGTTCGGTGCTACTAAAACCCACGGGAGCCCAGGAGAGGGCGAGAGTTCGGTTCTACTAAACCCACGGAAGCCCAGGAGGGCGAGAGTTCGGTGCTACTAAACCCACGGAAGCCCAGGAGAGCGCGAGAGTTCGGTGCTACGAAAACCCACGGGAACCCAGGAGAGCGAGAGTTCGGCGCTACTAAAACCTATGGGAGCCCAGGAGAGAGCGAGAGTTCGGCACTACTAAAACCACAGGAGTCCAGGAGAGGGTGAGAGTTCGGCGCTACTAAACCCACGGAAGCCCAGGAGGGCGAGAGTTCGGTGCTACTAAAACCCACGGGAGCCCAGGAGAGGGTGAGAGTTCGGTGCTACTAAAACCCACGGGTGCCCAGGAGAGCGAGTGTTCGGCGCTACTAAACCCACGGGAGCCCAGGAGAGAGCGAGAGTTCGGCGCTACTAAAACCACGGGAGCCCAGGAGAGGGTGAGAGTTCGGCGCTACTAAACCCACGGAAGCCCAGGAGGGCGAGAGTTCGGTGCTACTAAAACCCACGGGAGCCTAGGAGAGGGTGAGAGTTCGGTGCTACTAAAACCCACGGGAGCCCAGGAGAGCGAGAGTTCGGCGCTACTAAACCCACGGGAGCCCAGGAGAGAGCGAGAGTTCGGTGCTACTAAAACCCACGGGACCCCAGGAGAGAGCGAGAGTTTGGTGCTACTAAACCCATGGGAGCCCAGGAGAGGGCTAGAGTTTGGTGCTACTAAAACCCAGGGGAGCCCAGGAGAGGCCGAGAGTTCGGCGCTACTAAACCCACGGAAGCCCAGGAGGGCGAGAGTTCGGTGCTACTAAAACCCACGGGAGCCCAGGAGAGGGCGAGAGTTCGGTTCTACTAAACCCACGGAAGCCCAGGAGGGCGAGAGTTCGGTGCTACTAAACCCACGGAAGCCCAGGATAGAGCGAGAGTTCGGCGCTACTAAACCCACAGGAGCCAAGGAGAGGGCGAGAGTTTGGTGCTACTAAAACCCACTGGAGCCCAGGAGAGGGTGAGAGTTCGGTTCTACTAAACCCACGGAAGCCCAGGAGGGCGAGAGTTCAGTGCTACTAAACCCATGGAAGCCCAGGAGAGAGCGAGAGTTCGGTGCTACTAAAACCCACGGGAGCCCAGGAGAGCGCGAGAGTTCAGCGCTACTAAAACCCACAGAAGCCCAGGAGGGCGAGAGTTCAGCGCTACTAAAATCCATGGGAGCCCAGGAGAGAGCGAGAGTTCGGCACTACTAAAACCCACGGGAGCTCAGGAGAGAGCGAGAGTTCGGCGCTGCTAAACCCACAGGAGCCCAGGAGAGAGCGAGAGTTCGGCACTACTAAAACCCACGGGAGCCCAGGAGATAGCGAGAGTTTGGCGCTACTAAACCCACAGGAGCCCAGGAGAGGGTGAGAGTTTGGCGCTCCTAAAACCCACGGGAGCCCAGGAGAGAGCGAGAGTTCGGTGCTACTAAAACCCACAGGAGCCCAGGAGAGATCGAGAGTTCGGTGCTACTAAACCCACGGGAGCCCAGGAGAGGGCGAGAGTTCCGTGCTACTAAAACCCACGGGAGCCCAGGAGAGAGCGAGAATTCGGTGCTACTAAAACCCACGGGAGCCCAGGAGAGAGCGAGAGTTCGGCGCTACTAAACCCACAGGAGCCCAGGAGAGGGCGAGAGTTCAGTGCAACTAAAACCCACGGGAGCCCAGGAGAGGGCGAGAGTTCGGCGCTACTAAACCCACGGAAGCCAAGGAGGGCGAGAGTTCGGCGCTACTAAAACCCACGGGAGCCCAGGAGAGGGCAAGAGTTCGGTGCTACTAAAACCCATGGGAGCCCAGGAGAGCAAGAGTTCGGCGCTACTAAACCCACGGGAGCCCAGGAGAGAGCGAGAGTTCGGCGCTACTAAAACCACGGGAGCCCAGGAGAGGGCGAGAGTTCGGTGCTACAAAACCCACGGAAGCCCAGGAGGGCGAGAGTTCGGTGCTACTAAAACCCACGGGAGCCCAGGAGAGGGCGAGAGTTCGGTGCTACTAAAACCCACGGGAGCCCAGGAGAGAGCGAGAGTTCGGTGCTACTAAAACCCACGGAAGCCCAGGAGAGCGAGAGTTCGGCACTACTAAAACCCATGTGAGCCCAGGAGAGAGCGAGAGGTCGGTGCTACTAAAACCCACGGGAGCCCAGGAGAGCAAGAGTTCAGCACTACTAAACCCACAGGAGCCCAGGAGAGAGCGAGAGTTCGGTGCTACTAAAACCACGGGAGCCCAGGAGACAGCGAGTGTTCAGCGCTACTAAAACCCACAGGGGCCCAGGAGAGAGCGAGAGTTCAGTGCTACTAAAACCCACGGGAGCCCAAGAGAGCAAGAGTTCGGCGCTACTAAACCCACGGGAGCCCAGGAGAGAGCGAGAGTTCGGCGCTACTAATACCCATGGGACCCCAGGAGAGAGTGAGAGTTTGGTGCTACTAAAACCACGGGAGCCCAGGAGAGAGCGAGCGTTCGGCGCTGCTAAACCCACGGGAGCCCAGGAGAGAGCGAGAGTTCGGTGGTACTAAAACCCACGGGAGCCCAGGAGAGAGCGAGAGTTCGGCACTACTAATACCCATGGGAGCCCAGGAGAGTGAGAGTTCGGCGCTACTAAACCCACGGGAGCCCAGGAGAGAGCGAGAGTTCGGCGCTACTAAAACCACGGGAGCCCAGGAGAGGGTGAGAGTTCGGCGCTACAAAACCCACGGGAGCCCAGGAGAGAGCGAGAGTTCGGTGCTACTAAAACCACGGGACCCCAGGAGAGGGCGAGAGTTCGGCGCTACTAAAACCACGGGAGCCCAGGAGAGCGAGAGTTCGGCTACAACGGACCGGTGAGTGTGTAGAAGTAAAAAGTAATCGAAGTGTGACACACCAGAAATCAGGTAAGTGATTGGTTGGCGAGTATTTGTCTATTTATCGCTTTTTTCCAAGCTTGGGCGTCTAAATTTAAGTGCCTTGGTGTAGATTAAAAGATATACATGTTCCAAAATTTAAAACTAATTAATTAATTAATTGAAATGGGAGACCAGGCAATGTGTTGTTGTTGTTGTTGCATGTGGGAGCTGGTGGACACCATTGAGGTCCAAGGCGACCACATCTGCAGCAAATGTTGGCTGCTCGAGGAGCTTCAGCTCAGAGTTGATGAGCTGGAGTCCGAGATTCAGACACAGCGACACATTAGGGAGGGGGAGCGTTACCTGGACACTAAGGTCCAGGAGACAGTCACATCCACTAGAGTAATTACTTCCAGATTGGCCCATGATCAGGGACAGGAGGGTGTGACTATAGGCGAGGCAGGTATTGGGATCCAGGAGGTAGTGATGGAGGAGCCTCAGCCCTTGGCCTTGTCTAACAGGGACGAGATTCTTGCTCCATGTGTGGACGAGGGCAGGGACTGCAGGGAGGATGAGCAATCTGACCACAGCACTGTGGTACAGGGAGCCATTCAAGTGGGGGGAGTAAAAAGAAATGTTGTAGTGATAGGGGATAGTATAGTTAGGACAATAGACACTGTTCTCTGCAGCCGAGAGCATGAGTCCCGAAGGCTGTGTTGCCTGCCCGGTGCCAGGGTTAAGGACATCTCCTCTGGGCTGGAGAGAAACTTGGAGTGGGAGGGGGAGGATCCAGCTGTCATGGTCCACGTAGGCACCAATGACATAGGTAGGACAAAGAAAGAGGTTCTGCTGAGAGAGTATGAGCAGCTAGGTGCTAAATTAAAAAACAGAACCACAAAGTTAATAATCTCTGGATTACTACCTGAGCCACGAGTGAATTTGCATAGGGTAAATAAGATCAGAGAAATGAACGAGTGGCTCAAAGACTGGTGTGGGAGAAATGGGTTTCGATTTGTGGGGCACTGGCACCAGTACTGGGATAAGAGGGAGCTGTTCCGTTTGGACGGGCTTCACTTGAACCATGCTGGGGCTAAAGTCCTGGCGAATTGAATAACTAGGGCTGTAGAGAGGACTTTAAACTAAATAGTGGGGGGAGAGGATCCAGGTGAGCGGGAATTTAAAAAGTCAATGAGAAATGAGAAAGCATAGAGAGGGGGGAAATGAGAAAGGATAGAGATGGGGGAAATAATAACCAGAGTGTGACAGGAACTATTTACAATCTAAATTAATGACTTGGATGAAGGGACCGAGTGTAATGTAGCCAAGTTTGCGGATGATACGAAGATGGGTGGGAAAGCAAGTTGTGCAGAGGACTCAAAGAACCTGCAAAGGGATATAAACAGGCTAAGTGAGTGGGCAAACATTTGGCAGATGGAGTATAATGTGAGAAAGTGCGAGGTTATACACTTTGGCAGGAAAAATAAAAAAGCAAATTATTATTTAAATGGAGAGAGATTACAAAATGCTACAGTTCAGAGGGACCTGGGGGTCCTTGTGCATGAAACACAAAAAGTTAGCATACAGGTACAGCAAGTAATCAAAAAGGCAAATGGAATGTTGGCCTTTATTTCAAAGGGGTTGGAGTATAAAAGCAGGGAAGTCCTGCTACAACTGTACAGGGTATTGGTGAGGCCACACCTTGAGTACTGCGTACAGTTTTGGTCTCCTTATTTAAGGAAGGACATACTTGCATTGGAGGCAGTTCAGAGACGATTCACTAGGTTAATTCCAGAGATGAGGGGGTTGACTTATGAGGAAAGGTTGAGCAGGCTGGGCCTATACTCATTGGAATTTAGAAGAATGAGAGGTGATCTTATTGAAACATACAAGATACTGAGGGGGCTCGACAAGGTAGATGAGGAGAGGATGTTTCTCCTCGTGGGGAAATCTAGAACTCGGGGGCACAGTTTTAGAATAAAGGGTCACCCTTTTAGAACTGAGATGAGGAGGAATTTCTTCTCTCAGAGGGTCATAAATCTGTGGAATTCTCTGCCCCAGAGAGCTGTGGAGGCTGTGTCATTAAATACATTTAAGGTGGAGATAGACAGATTTTTGCAAGATAAGGGAGTGAAGGGTTATGGGGAGCGGGTGGGGAAGTGGCTTTGAGCCCAAGATCAGCCATGATATTATTGACTGGTGGAGCAGGCTCGAGGGGCCAAGTGGCCTATTCCTGCTCCTATTTCTTATGTTCTTATAGAAATGAACAGGTTTGATCGAACAGCCATAACAGAGACGTGGTTGCAAAGTGGCCAAGGTTTGGAACTAAATATTCCAGGATACAAACCTTTAGAAGGGATAGGCAAAATGGAAAAGGAGGAGGGGTAGCCCTGATAATAAAGGATGGGATAAAGACAGTAGAGAGAAAGGGGGAAAAATTTGCAGCGCCCCGCTTGCGTTCCGGCCACGATGTTCGGTAGTGCCCCCTGGCTTACCGCTGGACGCTTTGTCTGACGGGGTCAGGGGGGCCTACCTGCAGCCAGGGCGGCGCTATTTAAGGGCAAGATGCCGGGCGGCCATCCTGACCCGCACCATCCCCCCCCCCACCCCGTGGAGTGCCGGCTGCTCTCCGTGAGCTCGGCACTTCTCTTGAGTGCCGGGCTCTTTTACCGGCACTCCCAATCCCCAGCTGGGCCCCGGGTCACATTGCGTGGCGCAAGGCCCCTTCCAGGAATATGGGGATAGTGCAGGAAAGTGGAGTTGAGATAGAACATCAGCCGTGATCTTATTGAATGGCGGAGTAGACTCGAAAGGCAATATAGCCTACTCCTGCTCCTATTTCTTATGTTCTTAAGTAAGATGTATATATATGCTAGTCTTTTAAAGTGCCTTCAGTCACCTCAGCAACAGATAAATCAGATTAGAATATTAATTAGATTCCTGTTCTTCCCTTCCCCCCAGAAAAAAAATATTGTTTTTAGTCTTAGGATCTCAGGAAGTGATTACCAATCAGAGAGCATTCAATAAATAATTCAGCCATTGCCTTTTTCCTGATATGTTGAGGCGACTTGGTTGAAAGACATGTATACACTTCCATGCCATGAAGCCAACTGTAATTTGGTTGTAAATCGCTACAGATCGGGATTGCTTGCCCATTTTTCCACCAGAAAAACGTGAACGCGAGTGCCATTAATTTCCATGGGGGTTCTTCTAATCGTCTGCCATAACTTCAGTGGAAGATTCGTGGAAACTCCAGAGATACAGTGTGAGCCCTGTTTTTGCAGTTTCTCCAGGGTTTCCATAGATCCTCTGCCAAAGTTACAGTGAATGATCAGAAGCACTCTCATAGAAAGTCAATCCCGAATTGTTTTGAGCAAAATATGTCTATAACCTCTCAAGACAGCCCCACAATGGATTGTGAGTCCAAAGGCAGACTAATCAGTATGCAAGATGGCGATATGCAATTCGTTAGCAACGTCTAGTTATTCAGAAAAAACCTTTGCACGTAGATGTTGGCAAAGCCTTTTGATCTGTGAGAAAGGCTTTTAAAAAACAGAACACAGACACCAAGGGGAAATTTTAACCTCCCAAGGACAAGTGGGTTGGAGATGGGTGATTGGTAAAAAAAATTAAAATCTCAAACCCGACTCCAACCCCCCTCCAACCCGTCCACTTTTGGTTTTAATGGAGGTGAGTCAAGGAGATGGGCGACCAATCTGCTCTCAGGAGGCGGGTCCGTCAGTAAAATCTTCTAAGGAGGCTGAATGCCTCCATTTTAACAGGATTTCTATTTTTAACCCATAGAGGCTGGGTTTCCCGCGGCTTGGGAATCCCGGCAGGTAAAAGGAGGCAAGAAGGTCTGGATCCATGAGGTAAGTGCATTAGCAGGACTGCTTGTGGGCAGGAGTGTTTCCTTCAGGCCTAACAAGCTAACCTCTTTGCACACCCCATGATTAGCCGACTCCCCCCACCCCCCCCCGATCTCCGACTCCTCCCACCCCCCGGTCTCCGACTCCCCCCACCCCCCCGATCTCCGACTCCCCCCACCCCCCTGATCTCCGACTCCCCCCACCCCCCCATCTCCAACTACCCCCACCCCCCCTGATCTCCGACTCCCCCCACCCCCCCATCTCCAACTACCCCCACCCCCCCCTGATCTCCGACTCCCCCCACCCCCCCATCTCCAACTACCCCCACCCCCCCATCTCCGACTCCCCCCACCCCCCCTGATCTCTGACTCCCCCCACCCCCCTGATCTCCAACTCCCCCCACCCCACTCTGCCACCTCCGAATCATCTCCCTCTTCACAATCTCCTACTTACCTGCATCCACTCCCCAGCTGCTTTCCTGACCAACCGGCAGCCAGCCTGTCAATCAGACTGGCTGTCAGGTGGGAACCTGGTGAAAACATTTAAAAGACGTCCTACGGTTAATTTCTGCAGGACATCTTGTAAATCCTGCCTCCCGCTCTCTTCACGGCCCTGGATACTCTGCAATGAGTGGCTCACTTCCTGGCCCTTCAAAGCCTTTCCACCAACTACAAAGCTCAAGTCAGGAGTGCGATTAAATATTCATCACTTGCCTGAATGGGTGCAGCTGCAACAACACTCAAGAAGCTTTACACCATCCAGGACACAGCAGTTCAATGCTCATGTCACTGGACTTTTACCCACCCCATCCACTACCAGCACACTATGGCTGCAATATGTAAAATCACTGCAGCAACTCATGAAGGTTCCTTTGACAACATCTCCCTCCTCTGCAACCTCTTACCACCGAGAAGGTCAAGAACAGCAATGTTATGAAAACACCATCACTTCCAAGTCGCATATGATCCTGACTTGGACATATATCACCATTCCTATATTGTTGCTGGGTCAAAATCCTGGAATTGCCTACCTAACATCATTGTGAAACTTCAACATGACACTTCACACTGATGCCCAATATATAAGACAACTAGTGGTCCGACAGTGGGACTGCCAGTGGTTCAAGGAGAAGGCTCATCACCACCCTCTTAGGGCAACCAGGGAGGGGCAATAATTATGGGCTTGCCAGTGGTGCATACATTCTGATAACAAATATAATACATACAATTTTTAGAAAAGTAGGAAGAGAGTGTAATGCAAACAGTTCAGTTTGGAGGTGCATTTTATAAGTCAGCAGGTAATTTGCATTGCAACTTTGGTGTTAACTATATTTTGTACCAGATACCCAGAGACATTGAAGGATACATCACGGCAGGAAGTGTATAAAGTTATTTTTAGTTAATAGCTTTTAACTGCTAGATGTTTTCATTTCACATCCCTCAACTATTTTAAGTCCTGTAGTCTGCTGAAACTGAATGAAATGGAACAACAGCGTCTACAGGCTTTTTAGCAATCATTACAAAGAAGTCCCAAGATACTTCACTAAATCAGATTTCATCACATCAGGCTGGAGGCCATTTATAGTGCCCATTAACTGATGTTACAGTGAAGACTTCTTTAATGACTATGAAGTCCAAGAGTTCCATGGAGACCTGTTTGCAATTACAAACAGAGAATGGCTATTAACACAAAGCATTCGCAGTTCCTTCTCTTCTACAAAACGTATTAGTAATTGTAGGCAATAAAATGCATAGGCCCTTTTGATTTACTGGTTAATTAAGTCAAATAATACTTTTGACCTTCGTGGACAAAAAATGTTACTAAACAGCAGGTTTGCGAGACTTCTAATGGGCTCCATGGCTCGAGTCTTTAATCCCACTGAAATACCCACTGATTCTAGTGTTTGTCAAACTGAGTAATTAAGAGCAAAAACCTAATATCACTCTATTCAGTCATTATTTATAAATGTCATCAAATATTATGAGTTGTCTTCTAAACAGGACAAATATCAATTTTCATTTACAAAAAAAAAGGTGTGATTGACCAATGACTTTGCCCTGAATCCCCTGCAGTTAGTCCTTTTGAAATAGTATGGTTATCGATTGCTGAGAAACCAAACAGATGACCAACAATTTCAAAATACCCATTCAGACTGTTACAGAAAATGAAGACGTCATAATGACAAATACCTAAATAAAAAAACGGTATCTTTAGAGAACAAATCTGGTCAAGATTTTCCACCCGATTTACATTGATTTTCTAGTGGTACTGGGGCAGGTGGCTATGACAAAATGGCTGGGGCTGATTTCTTGCACCTATAGTGATCTTCTAATTTCACTTCCACCAGATGCACCCACCCCCCACCACCCCTCATAAGTGGGCATATTCAAATAAGGCAGTAAAGACAGGGTGATATCATATGGCTCATTTTCCATCACATGTTGGACACTAGTCATGCCAGCATTTTACTGCAATTCAGTGTTGCTAAAGGCAGTGGAGGGGATTTAAACTTTAAATGGCCTACCCCAGAGAATGTAATCGATCGTATGGTGATCAATGTTCTCTCCCTCAACACCAGATTTTGCTGATATATGGAGAGGCTCACTACCTGGGTGGCAGTTGGGCTTTTAATTTGCTGCAGACACCTGAGTCCTGCAGCAGAAACAATATTCCAACCCCCAACCCCGCCCCCACCCCCACCCCCACCCCCGCCCCTACCATGGTGGGCTCCCCAGCACGGGTGAAAAAGCTACTGGGAGCTTGCAAAAAAAATTAAACACAATGCTGACCCTGGAAAGTTTGCTGAGGGTCATTCAAGCGAGCAGAATTTCTGCTCTGCCACATTTTCAGCAACATCACCACTGGAGCAAAAACATTCAGCTGATATCACTATTGGATAATCGTGAACATGATGGCACTAAAGAATAGCCGTAACAACATTAAAAAAAAGTATGAAAAAAGCTCTTTGGTCCATCAAGCCTGCACTTTCTAATATACTGTGTGCCAAATGCAGCTATTATTCAGACTTAAAAATTCCCTCTTTATGGATTTCGATAATTTCAAACATCCCTCAAATTCAGATTAGTAAAAGATGAAATTAAGTTGAGAAAGAGGACATTGGAAAAAAAATACTGGATACACACCCCAAATTAACTTCAATATTTGATTTTACTGAATAAATCTAAACTTTCACTATTTACCCCTGAAAACCTTTCATAATTTTGAAAACCTCTGTTAAATCCCCCCTTAAGTTTTTCTGCTCCAGTAAAAAAAAATCCCCGGTCTCTTCACAACAGGGATGCTACAATTGGCTTCAGCATTCCTGGGCTAGGAAGAATGAAAATCAACCATGATTCCCATTCTTGCTGACTACACATTGGCACCTGGTGGAAACTGCCTGCTAGTGGACATTGTTGGGAAACAGGATTGGGCATGCAGGAGATGCTCGCTGTGATTAAATTACCTGCCAATATCAATTGTCTGGAGTATGGAGAATGGCCATTTGGGTGAGGTACTGAAAGACTACCAGCGTTTGCAGAACTGTATTCTAGCAATGTGTCCCTGCCTTCAGTCGGAGAGGGGAGAACATCAAAACGTCAAAAAACACTTCATTTATGTAAAAGTTTGGTTCAATACTTGCTAGAAATCCTGGCTCTCTAGATTGATTGGCCGGTTTATGGGCTGTAATGCTACTTTTCTGGGAATCAAAGTTCCTGATTATCTTGCACACAATATTCATAAAGGGTACGCACAATTAGCTTTTCTTTCTCTTTAGACTAAAATCAGACTATTTTTCAGCTCCCATACTACTTGGAGTGTATTTTTTTAATCGTTCCTGGGATGTGGGCGTCGTTGGCAAGGCCAGCATTTATTGCCCATCCCTAATTGCCCTTGAGAAGGTGGTGGTCAGCCGCCTTCTTGAACCGCTGTAGTCCGTGTGGTGAAGGTACTCCCGCAGTGAACATATGATGGAGGGAAGGTCATTGATGAAGCAGCTGAAGATGGTTGGACACTGCCCTGAGGAACTCCTGCAGCGATGTCCTGGGGCTGAGATGATTGGCCTCCAACAACCACAACCATCTTCCTTGATGTCAAGGGCAGTCATTCTCACTTCACCTCTGGAATTCAGCCCTTTTGTCCATGTTGGGACCAAGGCTGTAATGAGTTCTGGAGCCAAGTGGTCCTGGCAGAACCCAAACTGAGCATCGGTGGACAGGTTATTGGTGCGTAAGTGCCGCTTGATAGCACTGTCGATGACACTTGCAATCACTTTGTTGATGATTCAGAGTAGACTGATGGGGCGGCAATTGGTCGGATTGGATTTGTCTTGCTTTTTGTGGACAGGACATACCTGGATAGTTTTCCACATTATTGGGTAGATGTCGGTGTTGTAGCTGTACTGGAACAGCTTGGCTAGAGGCGCAGCTAGTTCTGGAGCACAAGTCTTCAGTATGATAGCCGGGATGTTGTCGGGGCCCATAGCCTTTGCTGTATCAAGTGCACTCAGCCGTTTCTTGACATCACGTGGAGTGAATGGAATTGGCTGAAGACTGGCTTCTGTGATGGTGGGGACCTCAGGAGGAGATTCTGACAAAAGGTCATTGACTTGAAACGGTAACTCTCTTTCTCTCTCCACAGATGCTGCCTGACCTGCTGAGTATTTCCAGCATTTTCTGTTTCTAAATCAATTGATGGATATATGTAGTGAATTGTGTATTCTATATTTGAACACTGGGGCTGGCCAAGTAGACTGGACTTGCACTTTGTGCTCCTGTATGCTTCAGTACATTCCTATGTTCCTATATAGGTAAAGAGCTAAGGTCCATAATGAGGGCTCCCATCAAGGCTGAAAAGTTTGGCAGAGAAAAAGAGAGATAAAGTATAAGTAGTTAGGTGACATGAAGCCTGGGCTTAAATATCTGAAGAGCATAGGAGGAAGGGAAGCCTGACGGAAATAAGGAATTTTAGAGTTTTGAGATTCTGAGAAACAATGGCTGGAGATTTCCGGGGTGGTAGCAGGCAAGATTGGTGGTGGGTCGGGTGAGGAAGTTGTTTCTTTGACAGAGGGTCGGGAACCCATTGTCATACCACCCCCATGCGCCTTTCCCCCAGGTGTGTCTGTCATCGCGGAGCCGACCTGACCGGCAGCAGCGGGTGACCTAATTGAAATCATTATCAGGTAGTTTACAGGCACTTAAGAGCCTTTTCCCCGCTACATTTTAAATTTCCCTGCATGGCCACGGGATTCACGCAGCTTGGGAACCACGTCTGTCAACCTGAGGTGGGAGTTCCGTGGCAATTGCTCCAGCTGATTACTTGACAGCATCAAATGTACAGTAAAAACTCCCACCTGACAGATCATCACTTTCCTCAGGCAGAAGCTGTTGCTCAGTCCATTTCCAGCACAGATTCTGCAGGATGCAAGTCTGTCCAGCAAAGTCTCTATTCAGTCTCGCCTCATTGGAAGAACTCTCTCACCATTGACAGAATACTTCTGTCATCTGTACTTCACCTGCCATCTATTCCATCAACATGGGTGCCATTTATACTGTCTCACCTTCGTCCTCAGAATCAAACCATGATCATCCCCAACACCAGCAGCACCAGGCACACCAGCAGCACAACAACAACACCAACCTTCTCTGCAATCAACTGATGCTGCACAGGACACAGGACATCAGCACCCGACCACATTGCTGCCCGGGAGGCCAGGGATGGCCTCATCATGGCCAGATTTACTTAACTTAACGCTGTACACCCATATGGCTGCCACATGATGTGCCAGGTTGGCACCACCCCACAACAACACCATAAAGCATCCCTACAATGACCAAGCCATTCCTTTCATACTCATCACCATTGCGGGGGGTACCGTTATGTCTCACCATTCTATGTCCAAGTTTGTGCTATATTTGCGATATTGTTCTTTTTTATGTAGTATCATTACTACGTTGCAGGCCAATAATTGGAAATCTAATTCACTGATTGGCAGCAGAAGCAGTGAAAAGTTAGCAACTATTCCAACTACTGTGATGTTAAGAAAAACTATTGCAGTGATTTGGTCATGATGTGTTGTACACATTCTTAATAGTATTTACAGTATATTTATTCAAAGTAATGTAACTAAGGAAGCTAGTGTTCAATACAGAGTTGGAGTGACTTTCATTTCTTGCTTATATAGTGTACAATGTATAAGAACATTTCCTCAAAACATTTAATCATGGGATTATTCTTTTTACAGAATATGCAAGTTTAAATGCCACACATTGGGCTGAATTTTAATGGGGTAGGCGGGTTGGGTGTAGGGGGGCTCTGACGCAGTCAGGAAGCCCAGGAGAACGGGTTTCCCGCAGGCCTTGCCAAATTTAACAGCAGGGCCTGATTTGAATGGGAAGCCTCTGTTTCCCACATCTTGGGGCAGCCGGAGGAGCGGGTGGGGGTGGGCCTCCAGAACATAGCGATCGCAGGCCGGCTGGAGGAATGGGGGTAGAAACATAGAAACATAGAAAAATAGGAGCAGGAGTAGGCCATTCAGCCCTTCGAGCCTGCTCCGCCATTCAATATGATCATGGCTGATCCTCTGTCTCAATACCATATTCCTGTGCTCTCCCCATACCCCTTGATGCCTATTGTGTCTAGAAATCTATCTATCTCCTTCTTAAATATATTCAGTGATTTGGCCTCCACAGCTTCCTATGCTAGAGAATTACATAGGTTCACCACCCTCTGAGTGAAGAAATTTCTCATCTCAGTCCTAAATGTCCTACCCCATATCCTGAGACTGTGATCCCTCGTTCTAGACCCCCCAGCTATCCTCCCTGCATCCAGTCTGTCAAGCCCTGTCAGAATTTTATACGTTTCAAAGAGATCTCCTCTCATTCTTCTAAACTCTAGTGAATACAGGCCTAGTTGACCCAATCTCTCCTCGTACGACAGTCCTGCCATCCCAAGAATCAGTCTGGTGAACCTTCGATGCACTCCCTCTATGGCAAGTATATCCTTTCTTAGGTAAGGAGACCAAAACTGCACACAGTACTCTAGGTGTGGTCTCACCAAGGCCCTGTATAACTACAGTAAGACATCCTTGCTCCTGTACTCAAATCCTCTTGCAATGAAGGCCAACATACAATTTGCCTTCCTAACTGCTTGCTGCACCTGCATGTTTGCTTTCAATAACGAGTGTACAAGGACACCCAGGTCCCTTTGAACATCAACATTTCCCAATCTATCACCATTTAAATAGTATTCTGCCTTTCTGTTTTTCTTACCGAGTGGATAGCTTCACATTTATCCATGTTATACTGCATCTGTCATGTATTTGCTCACTCACTCAACTTGTCTAAATCGCCTTGAAGCCTCTTTGCATCCTCCTCACAACCCCACCTATTTTTGTGTCGTCAGCAAACTCGGAAATATTACATTTGGTTCCCTCATCCAAATCATTGATATATATTGTGAATAGCTGGGGCCCAAGTACTGATCCCTGCGGTACCCCACTAGTCACCACCTGCCACCTTGAAAAAGACCCATTTATTCCTACTCTGTTTCCTGTCCGTTAACCAATTTTCAATCCATGCCAGTATATTACCCCCAATCTGATGTGCTTTAATTTTGCACACTAACCTCTTATGTGGGACTTTATTAAAGGCCTTCTGAAAATCCAAATACACCACATCGACTGATTCTCCCTTATCTATTCTACCAGTTATATCCTCAAAAAACTCCAATAGGTTTGTCAAACACAATTTCCCTTTCATAAATCCATGTTGACTTTATCTAATCCTATTGATATTTTCTAAGTGCCCTGTTATCACATCCTTTATAACAGACTCGAGCATTTTCCCTACTACTGATGTTAGGCTAACCGGTCTGTAGTTCCCTGTTTTCTCTCTCCCTCCTTTGTTAAATAGTGGGGTTACATTTGCCACCCTCCAATCTGCAGGAATAGTTCCATAATCTATAGAATTTTGGAAGATTACAACCAAGGCATCCACTATTTCCATGGCTACCTCTTTTAGTACTCTGGGATGCAGATTATCAGGCCCTGGGGATTTATTGGCTTTCAGTCCCATTAATTTCTCCAGCACTATTTTTTTACTAATACTAATTTCCTTTGATTCCTCCTTCTCACTAGACCCTTGGTTCCCTAGCATTTCTGGGAAGTTATTTGTGTCCTCTTCCATGAAGACAGAACCAAAGTATTTGTTTAATTGCTCTGCCATATCCCTGTTCCCCATTATAAATTCTCCTGTTTCTGACTGTAAGGGTGTGGTAAACCACTGTTGTTAGTATTGTTGTTCACCACTGTTGTTAGTACTGTTGTTCACTGTTAGTACTGTTGTTCACTCTTGCATATTGTTGTACTTGTCTGTGCATGCCTCAGCTGACTCCGCCCCTGGCTCCACCCTCATGGCTGGGTATAAAGGTCGCTGCTCGGCAGCCCCCGGCCCTTTTGGATACCAGGCAACCACAAGAGGCATGCTCTGTTCTTTGGTAATAAAAGCCTGTTTATTACTTTCTCAATTTCCAGTCTTTTGTAGCAATTGATAGTGCATCAATTTTATTACCAAAGTTAAATGTTGGCTGCGGATGCTGATCAACCGATGGTGTAAAACGCTGAGCAGCAGGCGCTGCTGCGAGCCCTCAGACCAACATGCCTGGACCTAGACCCCCAAGAAGCGGGTTCGTCGACTAAATTCGCACAATGGCTGCGTTGCTTTGAGGCGTATCTGGAAGCCTCGACCGTGACTCTTGATGAAAATAAACTGAAAATCCTGGCCTCGAAGGTGAGCCACCAAGTCTATACTTTAATCCAAGATGCGACGACCTACGCGGCGGCTATCGACCTACTGAAAGGGCAGTATGCACGCCCGGTTAACACGGTCTATGCCAGGCACCTTTTAAGATCTCGCAGACAGCAGCCCGGGACATCGGTGGAGGCCTTCCTACGGGCACTGCGGGTACTCGGACGCGGCTGTGACTGCAAGGAAGTATCGGCCGCGGCACATGCGGAGGGACTGATATGAGATGCTTTCGTTGCGGATCTAAGGTCCGACTACTCCCGGCAGAGGCTGCTGGAGAAGGGTGAAATAGACCTGACAAAGGCAGTGTCCCTCGCGCTCTCGCTCGACGCGGCCCACAGAAATATGGACGCTTTCTCCCCTAATCGCCCCGCGCCGTGGACGCCGCAATCTTGGGCCATGGGACCGCCACCTCCGACTGCTGCAGCGATGTCCAAGGCACAAATATGCTATTTTTGTGGCCAAGCTAAACACCCTAGAGCACGCTGCCCCGCGAAGAATGCTACCTGCTCCGGCTGCGGGAAGAAAGGTCACTACGTTAGCGCCTGCAAAGGGAAGACCGCTAACGCCAGCAGCGCCGCGTGCGAACCGTGGGCGCAGCCATCTTGCCCGCCATCTTGGGCTCCCCCAGCCGCATGGGGATCGGGACCGTGGGCGCCGCCATTTTGTCCGCCATCTTGGACGCCTCCGACTTTGGTTACGGGGGACCCGGACTCCACCACCGCCTCATCGGACGACCGCATCGACGCGCTTGAACATACGCTGGCTTCCGTGACGCTGGATCAATCTCTCCCGCATCAACTGTCCAGGTCCATGATGGACATTACGGTAAACGGCCGCGCCACTACCTGCCTTTTTGACAGCGGGAGCACGGAGAGTTTTATACACCCCGACACGGTGCGCAGTTACTCTCTCCCGGTCCTGCCGACGCATCATCGCATCTCTATGGCTTCCAAAGCCCAGTCAGCGGAAGTCGGTGGCTACTGTATGGTGACTCTTTCAGTGCGGGGTACTGAATACAAAAATTTTAAACTTCTGGTCCTGCCCGATCTCTGCGCTGCCGTCCAACTGGGGTTGGATTTTCAGTGCCACCTTAAGAGTGTCACTTTAGCGTTCGGTGGACCCCTCCCCCCTCTCACGGTCTGCAGCCAGCAGTTTTTAAATCGCCCGCCGCGCGCCATTTGCAGCCTCTCCACCCTTAAAGTCTCCCCCCCCTCCTTGTTCGCTAAACTCACCCGCAACTGTAAGCCCATCGCTACCAAAAGTAGGCGTTACAGTGCCGGGGATAGGGGTTTCATTAAATCCGAGGTAGCGAGACTCCTGAAGGAAGGGATTATCGAGAGCAGCAATAGCCCATGGCGAGCACAAGTGGTGGTGGTGAAGACTGGCAGAAAACAGCGCCTAGTTATTGACTACAGCCAGACGATCAATCACTACACCCAGTTGGATGCATACCCACTCCCCCGCATATCTGACATGGTCAATCAGATAGCACAATACCAGGTGTTCTTGACGATTGATCTGAAGTCGGCATACCACCAGCTCCCCATCAGGGCTGAGGACCGCCAGTACACAGCTTTTGAAGCTGACGGTCGGCTCTATCACTTTCTCAGAGTTCCCTTCGGCGTCACCAACGGAGTTTCTGTCTTCCAACGGGAGATGGACCGGATGGTTGACCAGAACGCGCTCCAGGCCACTTTCCCATATCTAGACAACATCACCATCTGCGGCCACGACCAGCAGGACCACGACGTTAATCTAGGGAAATTCCTCCGGACGGCCCAGCGGCTGAATCTCACATACAACAAAGACAAATGTATGTTTCGTACTAAGCGCCTTGCTATTCTTGGCTGCGTAGTGGAGAACGGAGTCATCGGCCCAGACCCCGATAGAATGCGCCCTCTTATGGGGCTCCCCCTCCCCCACTGCCAGAAAGCACTGAAGAGATGCCTGGGGTTTTTCTCTTACTATGCTCAGTGGGTGCCCAACTAAGCGGATAAAGCCCGACCCCTCATCAAGTCCACCTCCTTCCCCCTGACAGCAGAGGCCTGTGCAGCCTTCACTCTCATAAAAAGCGATATTGCGAAGGCCACAATGCACGCTGTGGATGAGTCCCTCCCTTTTCAAGTGGAGAGCGACGCATCCGACTTTGCCCTAGCTGCAACCCTTAACCAGGCGGGGAGACCCGTGGCCTTTTTCTCAAGGACCCTCCAGGGCCCCGAGATTCGACACTCCTCTGTCGAAAAGGAGGCCCAGGCCATTGTGGAAGCCGTGCGACATTGGCGGCATTACCTGGCCGGAAAACGATTTACCCTGCTCACTGACCAGCGTTCAGTAGCTTTTATGTTTCATAATAAGCAGCGGGGCAAAATCAAGAATGACAAGATATTAAGGTGGAGAATCGAACTCTCCACCTACAATTACGATATCTTGTACCGGCCCGGGAAACTCAATGAGCCCCCAGATGCCCTATCACGTGGTACGTGCGCCAACGCGCAGGTTGATAGATTACAGACCCTCCACAATGACCTCTGCCACCCGGGGGTCACCAGGTTCTTCCATTTTATCAAATCCCGTAACCTGCCCTACTCCATCGAGGAGGTCAGGACCATGACCAGGAACTGCCAGATCTGTGCCGAGTGCAAGCTGCATTTTTATAGGCCAGACAGAGCGAGCCTGATCAAAGCCACGCGCCCCTTCGAGCGGCTGAGCATCGATTTTAAAGGGCCCCTCCCCTCCTCTGACCGCAATGTGTACTTCCTCAATATAATTGATGAGTACTCCCGTTTCCCGTTTGCCATCCCTTGCTCGGACATGACCAGTACCACGGTCATTAAATGTCTGAATGACCTCTTCGCATTGTTCGGTTTCCCTAGCTATATCCATAGCGACAGGGGCTCATCTTTTATGAGCGACGAACTTCGGCAGTACCTGCTCGCGAGAGGCATTGCTACAAGCAGGACCACCAGCTACAACCCCCGGGGTAACGGCCAGGTGGAAAGGGAGAATGCGACAGTCTGGAAGGCAGTCCTTTTAAACTTAAAATCTAAGGGCCTTCCGACCTCCCGCTGGCAGGAGGTCCTCCCTGCGGCGCTCCATTCCATTCGGTCGCTGCTCTGTACACCCACCAATGCCACTCCTCACGAGAGAATGTTCTCCTTCCCCAGGAAGTCCACGTCGGGGATTTCGCTACCAACATGGCTGACTTCTCCAGGACCCGTCCTACTGCGGAAGCACGTGAGGACCCATAAGGCGGACCCCCTGGTCGAGAGGGTGAGCCTCCTCCACGCCAACCCGCAGTATGCTTACGTGGTGTACCCGGACGGGCGGGAGGACACAGTCTCCATTCGAGACCTCGCACCTGCGGGTGCTCCTGAAACACCCTCTTCGCCACCCACCGCTACTCCTGCCTACCCCCAGGACACAGTCCCCGCACGAGACATCGCACCTTCGGGTGCCTCTGAGAGACCACCATCGCTACCTCCCATTACCCATGCTCTGACCCCTGTAGACGGCATGCAGCAGCCCTAGGGTCCGCCACCTGCTACACCTCCTCTGAACGAGACACCGGGTTCAACGTTGGATGCTGCACCATCACCGCCGCTGCTGTGACGCTCAGGACGGCTTACAAGGCCTCCTGATAGACTTCAGTACATGAATTTTTAGTGCACTTCACCCCGCCGGACTCAATTCTAAACAAGGGGTGAATGTGGTAAACCACTGTTGTTAGTATTGTTGTTCACCACTGTTGTTAGTACTGTTGTTCACTGTTAGTACTGTTGTTCACTCTTGCATATTGTTGTACTTGTCTGTGCATGCCTCAGCTGACTCCGCCCCTGGCTCCACCCTCATGGCTGGGTATAAAGGTCGCTGCTCGGCAGCCCCCGGCCCTTTTGGATACCAGGCAACCACAAGAGGCATGCTCTGTTCTTTGGTAATAAAAGCCTGTTTATTACTTTCTCAATTTCCAGTCTTTTGTAGCAATTGATAGTGCATCAAAGGGACCTACACTTGTCTTCACTAATCTTTTTCTTTTTACATACTTGTATGTAAACATGGTAGGTCGGGGGGGGGGGGTCTGAAGGGATCGGGGACCGGAGGAACAACATGGGGGTGGGGGGGGCAGGGATCGGGTGAGGATCCGGGGCTGGGAGCAGAATGGGGAGGACTGTAGAAGCAGGAGGGGTGGCCTTGTGGGGGAATCGGAGGCCTGGGTGGGGAATCCGAGGCCTGGGGGTATGATCAGAGGCATCGGGGGTAGGTTAGGTAGGGACCCTGGATTCAGGAGGTAAGTGTAAATGCACTTACTTCCTGGATGCAGCAGTCCTCGCCTTACTTTAGGTATCGGGATTCACGAGGTGTGCAAAACTCGACCAGCTAAAGTAAATTCAAAACAAAGTTTGAAGCAGAGGTGTCCAGCCTCATTATAATATTTAAATAGATGGCCTGCCTCCTGACAGCAGATTGGCTGCCCGACCCCGTCGCAATTTTGTTAGTTAAAGTGTTAAAAATGTGAATTCCCAAACTGAACCCGCCTTCGGAAGTGGACGGGTTGGAGGCAGGTTCAGGTCAGGATTCACATTTTTAACTCTTTAACTACCCCCAACCCACTCGTTTTTTGGGGTTAAAATTCCCTCCATTGTTTTTTTAAGTATGAGTTTGCATGAAATTCCCACTTACAGAAACTAAAGATTTAGATATTGTGTACAATAAGAATCTTTTCTCACTGCTTTGTTCCACTAATTAGATGGTTTCTCAGCTTCAGATAAAACATATGTCTTCCTATTTCCTGCTAATCTCATTTCAAACTATTCGTTTCCTTATAAAAGGCAGCAAGGTCATACACATGTTCTCTTAGAAACAAGCTGGCATTGCTTACACTGGATGTTTTGAAATGATAGCCATGCTTGGCATTTGGAAATTGTTGATATAGTATGTCAACTTTGTTTTGAATATTACAAATCCTTTAAAGAAAAAAGTGAAAAATGTGCCCATGTTCATTCTGACATTTTTGTTGCTAACTCTCAGCTCTAATGAATCACCTAACCAATCAACTATATCTCTCCCTCATCTCACTATGTACAGTGGCCATCTCAATTTCTCTCAAATTGTTATTGAATTTATTAATTCTCCTTCCCATTTATGGAAATTGCTATTCTTAGTGACTTTAGTGGTCATCAATGACTCATTTCTCTTCTACTGATCAGATAGGACCCAATTCAAACTTGTTTGCTAACATAGCTGACCAAGAGATTTGTCAAATTAGCCTAACTATGTCCCTGATTGGCCCAGTAATTAAGCAGATTGGCTAGATTTTTTCTTCACCTCCATTCCTAACTTTTACACTATGGTCTGGATTTTACTTTTTTTTAAATGCCCAATTATTCATTGTACCAGCCCCCTGGACTATGCCAAGTCTCAACCACCCCCCCTTGACATTCAATGGCATTACCTTTGTCAAATCCCCCACCATCATTATCCTGGGGGTCACCATTGGTCAGAAACTTAAGTGGACCAGCCACATAAATACTACGGTTACAAGAGCAGGTCAGAGGCTGGGTATTCTGCGGCGAATGACTCACCTCCTGACTCCCCAAAACCTTCCAAACCCGTGGTCTCTACCACCTAGAAGGACAAGGGCAGCAGGCGCACAGGAACACCATCACCTCCAAGTCACACACCATCCAGACTTGGAAATATATCGCCATTCCTTCATCATAGCTGGGTCAAAATCCTGGAACTCCCTCCCTAACAGCACTGTGGGAGCACCTTCACCAAACAGATTGCAACGGTTCAAGAAGGCGGCTCAACACCATCTTCTCAAGGGTGATTAGGGATGGGCAATAAATGCTGGCCTTGCCAGCAAAGCCCACATACCGTGAATGAATTTTAAAAAACTGAAGAGACAAATGGGAGTTCCTTGCATATGAAATCCCTGCCCCTGGCTCTGCCCATGACACTTGCATGTAAGATAGGTGCAGAGATTCTGCCCTTTACTAGGCATTCAGAAAATCCCAGAAATGGCACAGGTCCAGTGCAACTGAATGAAAGAAAGACTTGCATTTATAAAGCGCCTTTCATGACCACCGGATGTCCCAAAGCGCTTTACAACCAATGAAGTACTTTTGAGGTGTAGTCACTGTTGTAATGTAGGAAACGTGGCAGCCAATTTACGCACAGCAAGCTCCCACAAACAGTAATGTGATAATGACCAGATCATCTGTTTCTGTTATGTTGGTTGAGGGATAAATATTTGCCAGGACATCGGGGATAATGCCCCTGCTCTTCTTCGAAATAGTGCCATGGGATCTTTTACGTCCACCTGAGAGAACAGATGGGGCCTTGGTTTAACATCTCATCTGAAAGATGGCACCTCCAACAGTGCAGCGCTCCCTCAGCACTGCACCGGAGTGTCAGCCTAGGTTTTTGTGCTCAAGTCTCTGGAGTGGGACTTGAACCCACAACCTTCTGACTCAGAAGCAAGGGTGCTACCAACCGAGTTGAATTTGCCTACTATAGGAGTCCAGAAGAAGTTCCACAACTTTAAAAAGAGCATCAAAGTAAAGAAAGAATATCATATCAGCCTGACTTAATATAGATATTAAGTTATATCTAAGTAATTCAATAAATAAATGGACAAAAATCGGATATTCACGCAGAGAAATTGATGAATTTCTAGTTGCTAAAATCAGCTTGTCATAATCCACACTACTCTTATTTTATAAGCCAACTCACACATCATGAGGGCAAAGACTGCAATAGCTGTTGGACACTCCCAGGACAAATCATTAATCTACTGGAGGTAGAGAATTGGGGAATTGATATTGAGGGAGACTCAGGGATGGGGCCTGATGAGATTAGACAAGTGCAGTGACCATTTGGTCACATGTTACAGCAATTTGTCCACATACGCTGATTATACTGAATAGTACAGCTAGCTAAGGGTGAGGTGAAAGAGATGTTTGTACAGAGGAATGTAGATCAACAACTGAGCATTTTAAATATGAGACTATAATGTTGTAGAATACATTTTTACCATTAAAAAGGGAGAGAACTGCAAGTTGTAGAATGCTATGGATAAATAAAGAGTTTATAAACAAACTAAAATTGAAGGAAAGGGCATATGGGGTCTATGGGTATGATAAAAAATAAAAGGAATTACAAGGAAAAAGGAAAGAGGTTAAGAGAGGCAAGGAGGTAGTATGAGGAGAGAAATCTCAAAAATATTAAAAACAGTATTTGTTAACTGTATCAGTAAAAAGAATTGTTAAATATGAGGTGGGACCCTGAGAGAAGAGGATAAATTAATTAGTAGAGGATAAGCAGAAATTCATGGGGATACTTAACAAGTACTTCATTTCAGTATTTACAAAAGAGAAGGATATTGTGGAGGAGGTCAATCCTGAATTGGTTAAAACTGAGATGAGAGATATTATAATAAATAATAGGAAAGTATTAGAGAACAGAGTTAAGTAAAAGAAGACAAAATGCCATGACCGTGTGGGATACATCCAAGAAATCCTCAATCAATGCCAATTCTGGTGCCAGAAAGCCAACTAGACCAGACTGTCCCAGCAATAACTGAGCTGCTGCAGTTTGTAGCTAGGCCTTGCTTAGTCTGAGTTTCTTAAGGCCACTGACCATGTCCATTTCAAGTGCCCTCCTCGAAGACTCAGCACACTGCCACCTCCCATGCTGATGCCTCGTAGGAGCACCAGAATAAGCAGGACAGCATTAAGGTCAGACACTAGGGGATTGCACCAGGGTGATGACTAATTTCTAGATGTGTTAATGCTCATTGTCAATTAACCTTTTATGGAATTCTTGGGGCTGAATTTTGCCGGTGCTCAGAGTGCGGGTTTAGAGGTGGGTCCGCTGTCAAAATCACAAAGACTGATAGTGGGTCGGTATCCCGCTGTAAACCCGCCTCCTTGTCAGTTTCCCAAGTGTCGGGTCTGTCATCCCTGAACAGACTCGACACCAAGCGGCGGGTCAGACAATTTAGATAGTTAAAAGCTTATTAAAAGGTAGTTAAGAACCATTTTCCCATGTACTTACCATTTTGGTACCATCCCCACCAGGATGGCCTGAGGGCACTCCGCTTCTTCCTTGAACAGAGGCCCAACCAGTCCCCATCCACCGCCACCCTCCTTCACCTGGCTGAACTTGTTCTCACATTGAACAACTTCTCCTTTGACTCCACTCACTTCCTCCAAATCAAAGGTGTTGCTATGGGAACCCGCATGGGTCCTAGCTATGCCTGCCTTTTCATGGGATATGTGGAACACTCTTTGTTCCAGTCCTACTCAGGTCCCCTCCCTCACCTCCTTTTTTGATACATTGATGACTGTACCGGTGCCGTTTCCTGCTCTTGCCCTGAACTAAATTATTTCATTCACTTTGCTTCCAATTTCCACCCTTCCCTCACTTTTACATGGTCCATCTCTGACTCTTCCCTTCCCTTCCCTTCCTCGACTTCTCAGTCTCCATCTCTGGGGATAGGTTATTGACAAACATTCACGACAAGCCCACTGATTCCCACAGCTACCTGGACAACACTTCTTCCCACCCTGCCTCCTGTAAGGACTCTATTCGATTCTCCCAGTTTCTCCATCTCCGCCGCATCTGCTCTGACGATGCCACCTTCCATACCAGTGCTTCTGACATGTCTTCCTTTTTCCTCAACCGAGGATTCCCCTCTACAGTGGTTGACATGGCCCTTGACCATGTCCGTTCTATCTCCCGCACTTCTGCCCTCACCCCTGCCCCTCCCTCCCGGAACCACAACAGAGTTCCCCTTGTCCTCACCTTTCACCCCACCAGCCTCCACATTCAACGTATCATCCTCCGCCATTTCCGCCACCTCCAGCGTGATCCCGCCACCAAACGCATTTTCCCCTCACCTCCCCTTTCAACATTCTGTAGGGACCACTCCCTCTGCGACACCCTAGCCCACTCCTCTATCACCCCCAACACCCCTTCCCCTTCGCCTGCCACCTTCCTGTGCAAGCGCAGGAGATGCAACACATGCCCTTATACCTCCCCCCTTCCCATTGTCCAGGGCCCCAAACACCCCTTCCAGGTGAAACAGCGATTTACTTGTACTTCTTGCAATTTAGTATACTGTATTCGTTGCTCATGATGTGGTCTCCTCTACATTGGGGAGACCAAATGCAGATTGGGTGACCGCTTTGCGGAACACCTCCCTTCAGTCTGTAAGGGGGACCCCGAGCTTCCGGTCGCCTGTCATTTCAATTCACCGCTCCACTCCCACTCAGACCTCACCATCCTCGGCCTCTTGCGTAAGCTCAAGGAACAGCACCTCATCTTTCGATTAGGCACTTTACAGCCTTCTGGACTCAATATAGAGTTCAACAATTTCAGATCATAACCTCGGCCCCTATCATATATATATAATATATATATATTTTATCCACACTCTTTGTCTGTCTTTATTTTTCTTCTCCCCCACATGGCAGCTGTCTTTCATTCTGCCAGCGCAATTTACACTTCATCTAGAGCCAGCCTTTGTTTCTTAACCTGTCCCATTACCATCTCCTTTTGCCTTGAATATCTCTCAATGTCTCTTAATCTCTCCTGCCTTCTATCCTATCCGTGACTATCCCTTTTGTTCTTTCATCCCCTCCCCCTTTTCCCAGCTCCTACACTTGCTTAAAAATCTGTTCCATTTCCTGCTTTTTTCCAGTTCTGACAAAAGGTCTTTGACCTGAAACGTTAACTCTGTTTCTCTCTTCACAGATGCTGCCTGACCTGCTGAGTTTCTCCAGCATTTTCTGTTTTTATTTCAGATTTCCAGCATCTGCAGTATTTTATTTTTGTACTTACCATTTTACCAGGTTTTCAACAAGGTTCCCGGAGAGCGGCTATCACGCCAAGTAAGTATGTCGGGTTCTCAATGACTGTGGATTGCTGTGAATAGGTGAAAGCTGCAAAAGTGGTATAAAACCTACCATTTCACAGCTGTTCACTTCCCAATCTTAGAAGCTGGAGCGTTAATAATTTGGAACCCACTTTTGAGCTTTATGCACTTTTGAAGTGTTTGCAGTAATCTCTCTATTCACTGTCACCTCCTTGGAACAACCTATCACAGCATTGACAAATTACTTCTGTCATCTCAACCTCACCTGCCAACTATTCCATCAGCATCGGTGCCCTTGAAAAAAAACTCACCTTGGTCCTCAGAATCCCAACACGATCAGCCCCAACACCAGCATCACCGGGCACACCAGCAGCACCAACATCCACACCAATCTTCTTCGCAATCAACTGATGCTGCACTGGACAGAGAGCATCATCACCCAGCGATGGCCTCACCACGTCCAGATTTGTTTCACTTAACACTGTACACTCTGGCTGCCACACGATGCACCAGGTTGGCACCACCCCACACCAGCACCATAAAGCATCCCTACAATGCCCAAGGTATTCCTTTCACACTCATTATTAAATTAAAGGGCACTTGGAGAGGTTTAAGCTAATTAAGGAGAGCCAACACGGATTTGTAAAATGCAGATCGTGTTTAACTAATCTAATTGAATTTTTTGATGAAGCGACAGAGAGGATTGATGAAGAGAATGCAATGGATGTTGTCTACATGGATTTTTGGAAGGCGTTTGACAAAGTACCACATAGAAGGCTGGTTAACAAAATTGAGGCTCATGGAATAGGTGGGTTAGTGGCAGCTTGGATTACAAATTGGCTTAAGGACAGAAAACAGCGAGTTGTGGTAAATGGCTGTTTTTCAGACTGGAGGATGGTAGACAGTGGTGTTCCCCGAGGGTCAGTGCTGGGGCGACTGCTTTTTTTGATATATTATATATATAAATGACCTGGATATTGGAATACAGAGTAGAATTTCTAAATTTGCCAATGACACCAAACTTGGGGGTCTGGCAAACAGTGATGGTGATACCAATTGACTGCAACAGGACATAGAAAGGCTAGCAGAATGGGCAGACAAGTGGCAGATGGAATTTAATACAGAGAAGTGTGAGGTGATGCATTTTGGCAGAAGGAACAGGGAGAGGCAATATACACTTAATGGCACAGTTTTAAAGAGTGTGCAGGGACAGAGGTACCTGGGAGTTAATGTGCATAGGTCCCTGAAGGTGGCAGGACATATTGAGAGAGTGGTTAACAAAGCATATGGGAACTTGGCCTTCATAAATAGAGGTACTGAGTGCAAAAGCAGAGAAGTTATGCTGAACCTTTATAAAGCGCTGGTTAGGCCACAACTGGAGTATTGCGTCCAGTTCTGGTCACCACACTGTAGGAAGGATCTGACGGCCCTTGTGAGGCTGCAGAGGAGATTTACCAGAATGGTTCCAGGGATGGGGGCTCTTAGCTACAAGGACAGGTTGGAGAAGCTGGATTTGTTTTTGTTAAATCTGTGAGTTGTTCAAGTAATTAATACTCAGACTTAATCAGTAACAATAAAACAGGTCTTTACTGGTTGGAGGTAGGGACTATACGTAGGTCTTTACTTCATGCCCACAGGCGGGAACTGAGGGGAGATCAGTACCCACAGTACTATTTATACCCCTATGGCCAGGAGTGGTACTGCGTATCACTACGCCCAACAAGTAGTGCAGTCCTGTCCATAGGTTCAAAGTAGCACACATATTACATACACAACATTCCTCCCTTCCTAGCTTTACAGTCATCTCCCCATTTAACATAACGTAATAACATATATAACTTCAGGTTTACATAACAGAATAACATAGATACATAGATAACTTCATGTCAAAACAGATCACAGATTCAGTCTCTGCGGAAAACAGTTCACAGATTCAATCTCTGTGGTGGAGTCGGTTCACGTTGCTGGAGTGACTCATTCAATAGTCCTTCCATGGATTTAACAGTTTGAACTTCCGAACTGAATTGGCTCCGTTCGGAGGGACCACGTGTGTGATCTGGTAGAGGTAATAATGGTTCAGATGGGTCGTCTTCTGTTTTGACTTTTCCTTTTCTGCTTCTTGGAGACTCTCTGGGCTCCACTGTCAGCTGCCAGCTGCATGCGCAGTTCCTCCTTCTCTCCCTCCTTTTTCCGTAGTAGAGCCACCTTCTCCCGATGTTCCGTAGACTTTCGGTGCTCCTCCATGATTTCTGTATGGTGGGAGTCGAAGTTACAAGTTGGGCAGGACAGGACATAGTAATATTCGGTGTCGTCCTGATCTAGGCCAGCGAGAGGGTCTTCTATTTCCTCCATACCCAGCTGGGCGTTAGCCAGCTTTTGTTCCAAGTCCAGACATCTTTCCTGAAGAGACTTCTTCATGCGTACCTCTTCATCCAGCTTTTTCTGGGCTTTCAGCAAGTCGTTTACTAATGACCTCATTTGAGATTTTACTACTTCAACTTCTTTTGGAGATTGATTGATCGGACTATTCAATCCCTCTACCGGAGCAGCTGTTTCAGCGGTCTGTTGTTCTACGTTGACGTGAGTCAGCGTACTTTTGGCATCCAAGGGCTGCTCTGTTGCAGTCATCTCAGTCTGTGTTGCCACCTCAGCTCTTCCAATAACCTTTGAGAGCTCCGAACCCCTTTTGTTTGAATATTGAAGTTCGTGTTCAAGTTTTTCCCATTTCAGAGTCCTGTCCTTCAGCATATGCAGGAGTTGGCTGACCGTTAACTCCTCTGACATCAGACGTTTTGTGTGCTCCTGCTCCATTTTCTCCATCAGCTGCTTCTGTTGTCTTTCCAGATTCTCCAGCTCTATATCAAAGAACTCTTTCGTTGCATTCAACTCTTGCTCAAAACGGCGAAGCATTTGTTCTAATTGCTGTTGTAGTTTGAAATGGAGTTGAGTTCGAGCCCGGTGTCCCTCAGAAATGGGCACATCAGTAGACTTGCCAGACTCAGAATCCACAGTTAAACTATGTTGTTGTTGCTCAGTGGAATTCTGTGCTGAAACTTTGTCTTTTGCACCTGAGTTGGGCTTACCATCATCCGTTCCAGAGTCTGGGCCGACTATCTTCACCGAGTTCTCACTCGTTATTGTTTGTAGGAAATGCCAGTCCATATTCATTTTCCTAATCCACTCCCGTCCTAGTAGTGGAGGACCTCCTTCAGATATCACATATAAGTCCATTATTTGACTGTCTTCGCCCTTGTGGACCACTGCAACCTCTATTTTCCCGATGGGGTACACTCTTTGCCCCGTGTATGTTTCCAATATAATCCCCGTATCCTGTAGGGGAATATGTTGGAATAACTTTCCGTAATCTTTCTTATTTATGACCGTCAATGCCGAGCCAGTGTCCAATTCCAGTTTTACTTGGACTCCTTCTATCTGAAGAGTGACCCAAATTGTCTGGAGGTCTGCACCCTTACCAGCGTTGAGTACTCTTAAGCTAGCCAGTTCATTACTGCTAGCGTCTGAATCGGACTCCTGTTCGGTCACCTTGTGTACCTTTGCGTATTTTCCTTGCGGTGACTTCTTGTTGCTGGTCTTCTTCGCTGACCTGCATACTCTAGCTATATGTCCAAGCCTACCACAAGTTCTACATTCTTGGTTTTTAAACCAACACTGGTTCTGATCATGCGTTGTCTTTCCACAACGATAACATTTGCCAGAACTCACACCCAATTTGTGTGCACTGAGCTCCGGTGACCGTAGCTGCATTACTGCCGTGCCTCTCGCTGCGGCTTCGTGTGCTGCTGCCATAGTGACCGCCTTCTCAAGCGTCAGCTCATTCTCCTCGAGCAGTCGCTTTTGTGTATCCTGTTTAAATAAACCACACACAAATTTGTCTCGAAGTGCCTCTGTCAGTCCCGTTCCAAACTGGCAATATTTCGCTAATTTACGCAATTCCAGCAAATATTCAGCATTGCTTTCATGCTGTAGCTGCCTTCTGTCGTAAAATTTAAATCGTTCCGCTAGCATCAGCGGCGTGGGGTTTAGATGATCTTTCAGGACAGTAACAATCTCATCGAACGTCTTATCCGTCGGTTCATCT
Organism: Somniosus microcephalus; assembly: GCF_052327205.1. Taxonomy (NCBI): domain Eukaryota; kingdom Metazoa; phylum Chordata; class Chondrichthyes; order Squaliformes; family Somniosidae; genus Somniosus; species Somniosus microcephalus. The sequence goes on from NC_140988.1 coordinate 265,540,557, forward strand.
GGTGATAACAGGTGTTTCAATTGCCCGTATGTCTTCGCACCCATTAAATTTAATAATGTTAGAGCTTTATCTTGGTCACGAATTTTATTGGCCTTACAATAATTTTTTACTCTTTCAACATATATGGCCCAATCTTCGAGGTCACTATCAAAGGTGCTAATATTCCCGTGTTTAGGCATTGTAGATTTGCAATTTCTCCGATTTTCTTTTCTTTACTTGTTATCAAAGATGGCGGCTTCCCGCTCTTGCCGTCGTCCTCCGCCCACAAAATGGCGGTTTTCCCGCGCTTGGCGGTCTTCACCCGTCCCCCGACGCCGTCTCCCTTCAGCCCCCGAGTGCGGCCCTTATCTTTGGTTCCGATCGCTGGCCCGCGCTGCACCTCGCACTTGAAGCGGCTCCCGGCCTCTGGCTCACCCGCTCGCGCGTTTCACCGCGGCTCTTGCTCGCTCCCTCCCGGGCTCTGGCTTACCCGCTCGCGCGTTTCACCGCGGCTCTTATCAGGGATTGCGATCGCCCTTATCTTCTCCAACTTCCCCAGCCCTGTCTTTGCAGCCAACACTGCACGGCTTACCCCACCACCTAGGTTGAACAAGGAAACTGCAGAAAGACTTCTGTCAGTCGCTGGAAGCTGTCAGGATGTTTGCTGCACTCCAGTGCTCAGTCGCTGATGGAGGCTTCAGAGTCCTAAAGCCTGTCGCTTCTAGTGGGGTGGTGATGTTTGAAACCTCTCTTCAACTGCCGCAGGGTAAGAACCTGACTCGTCGCCAGTGTTAAATCTGTGAGTTGTTCAAGTAATTAATACTCAGACTTAATCAGTAACAATAAAACAGGTCTTTACTGGTTGGAGGTAGGGACTATACGTAGGTCTTTACTTCATGCCCACAGGCGGGAACTGAGGGGAGATCAGTACCCACAGTACTATTTATACCCCTATGGCCAGGAGTGGTACTGCGTATCACTACGCCCAACAAGTAGTGCAGTCCTGTCCATAGGTTCAAAGTAGCACACATATTACATACACAACAGTTTTCATTAGAGCAAAGGAGGTTGAGGGGTGATTTGATAGAGGTGTACAAAATTATGATGGGTTTGGATAGGCTAGACGAGGAAAGGCTGTTCTCACTAGTTGATGGTACAAGGACTAGGGGACACAGATTTAAGGTTTTCGGCATGAGATACAGGGGGGAAGTGAGGGAAAACTTTTTTACGCAGCGAGTGGTGAGGACCTGGAACTCGCTGCCGATGGAAGTGGTGGAAACGGATATACTCAATGATTTCAAGGGGAGACTGGGTAGGCACTTGAGGGAAATAATCTTGCAGGGCTATGGGGATGTAGCGGGGGAATGGGACTGACTGGATTGCTCCACAGAGAGCCGGCATGGACTCGATGGGACGAATGGCCTCCTTCTGTGCCATTATGACTTTATGACTGCATGACTCATCACCATTGGGCGGGGGGGGCGGTGGGTGGTGGGGGTACCATTATGTCTCACCATTCACTGCAACTCACTAAGACACTTTCAAAGGTGCACACAAATCTTTTCAAGAAGGCAAAGTGGTGACAATAAGGATTTCAATGTTTGACAACACATTAACATTTAGTTTACATGACTATTGGCTAAAACACCCAAGTGCCTACCCTTCTGTGTTATTAGTTGTTATGATTAGAATAGGATGAGGGTGAGCATGAGGGGCTGCTAGTGAGATGGGGAAGTGATAATGTAGATAGAGAGAGATGGGTGGAGGTGGAAGGTAAGTTGGTGTAAAGATGTGCAGGAGTAGGGTAGGGAAGGCAGAGTGATGGGGATGTGCTGAGTGGCACAGCAGAATGAGGTGGAGTGTGGCTTTGCAGTAACGTTTCGTGATCTACTGAGATCTTTGAAAGGTTTGCGCCACTGCAGCCAGGTTCTCCTGACAATGGGCCAGATTTTCATTGGGCTGTGAGGCGGGCTTTCAGGCATGCGGGGGGCAAAAATCCCGAATTAGGGGGTCCCAACACCATCCCGCCCAAAACCCGCCTCCATGTAAGTTTCAAGGGAGGCGGGTATCCGCCCCTCACTGGGACCTGCTGACCCGAGGCGGGAAGGGATTAGTGCCAATTAACTGCCTGTTAACAGGTAGTTAACAGGCAGTTTTTAGCCTAATCCCTATTTTGAGGGGTGTCGTATGGGATTCCCGACAGCTCCAAACCACGCCAGGTTAGAGCAGGCAAACCGTCGGTTTGAAGGACTTGGAGGGGTCGCAATGTCGTTGTTCAGGTGAGTGATGGGTGCATGAGTGCAAAGGTAAGTGTGTTTGGTGTGTCAAAAGTGTGTAAAGAAGTTTTACTTACCTGTACTTACCTTTACAGCCTTTCTTCCTCTAGGCTTTGGGAGTCCATCACTCAGCCGGAACTGAAAGCTGAACAGCTGCGATCGGTCAAAAGTGACAGCCTTCAGCTTTCAGTGCCGGAGACAGTTCTAACTGAGTCTGCGTAGAAAGACTCAGGTTAGAAGTCAGACTGTCAGTGTTTGACAGCTTCAAACAGCTGTGAAACACTGATATTTCATCTGTCAAAAACTCTTGACAGATGAAATTTCAGTCTGTGACGTCACCTGTTGCCGGGTCGCCCTTAATTGGCCTGCTGAGCCCGCTGGGCGGGCTCAACAAGGTCAATCAAGGGAAAATCGCGTCGATTGGCCGGACGTCAATGGAGCCGGGACTAAAACCAAAAAGTTGTAGTCCCGCCTCCTTCCCGACAGCTTAAGGAAAATCCAGCCCAATATCTCTGCTTGTGTCCTCCTGTGCAATGTGCAACCAGGCTGCGTTGGTGTCCTGGGGAGGTCTCTTCCACCCATTGGAAGGGAAGAGAACATCCCTGCGTGCTGTGATTCTCTCCATAAGCATATGGAGGGAGTCATGGGAGAGCCTGGGTGCAGCTATGCACCTTTGTGCAGTGCTTGTCAGTGTTTGCAGCACCTCAATGCTGCAGAACACTGGCAGCACAAATGTCAAAATGAATGTGGACATGGCCCCTTTAAGGTACTCGGCTGACGATGCATCATCAGATGACTTCATCAGACCCGCTTCCTTTTAATTGGCCGGGAACCTCGCAGGGCGGGCTTAACAAGCCCAATCAGGGCAAAATCACTTGGAAGAGGCGAGATGAAGACGGGTGTGGAGTTTGAGGCCGCTGTCTAATCCGGCCACACCGGACTCGTCACGGCTGGCGAAATCGCGGCCTTGGTGTGCACAATTTGTTTGGTGAGTATTTGTTGACTGGGCAATGTGATTTGACTGAAAGAGTCATGCTGGTGTTCGGGTTGGGTACAGTCCTAAGGATGGTAGAAGGACCAGGACTGAAGTTGGGAAGGATTGTTGGTGCAGGGGAATAGGTAAGATTTAGCTGAAGTGCTCCTCAGTGAACTGCTGTCGAGAAGTCTTGCAGTTTTCAGGGTAAGTGGGCCTTACTTCTGCTCACCTTCCTTTGTTTCCTCTTGTTCTTCATTCTCCTCCACCCCCATGTATTCCTCTGCAGGTGGGTTGATGGGTTGGCCTCTTTGCATGGCAATGTTGGTGAGGATGCAGCACATGTTGGCAATCCAGAAATGATCTGGAGCTGTACTGCAGAATGCCTCCAGACCTATCCAGGCAGAAGCATTGCTTGAGGATGCCAATAGGTTGATCTATCAGGGCTCTGGTAGAGGCATGGCTTTGATTGTATCTGATCTCAGCGTCAGTGTCATGAGTTACATCTGCAGGAGATAGCACTTGTCTCCAAGTAGCCAGCCACTGACCCAATGGTCTCGGTGAAAGGGAGGGGAAATTGAGGACTTTTACAGGATAAAGGCATCATGAGAGTAGCTGGGATATCTGGCACAGACCTGGATTCTGCTCTGCATGTCATCGCACAACAGCTGCACGTTCAGTGAGTAGAAGCCCTTCCTGTTCATGTATACGCCAGGGCCTTGTGTTGGACCACACAAGGTTATGTATATGCAGTCAATGATGCCCTGCACCCGAATGAAACCTGCAAGAGGTATGGTTGTGTGGTGGTTATATACTGGACTAGTAATCCAGAGGTCTGGATGAATAATCCAGAGAACTCGAGCTCAAATCCCACCATGGCAGTTTGAGAATTTGAATTCAGTTGGATTATTGAAAAAACCCAACTGGTTCATTAATGTCCTTTAGGAAAGGAAACCTGCCATCCTTACCCAAGCTGGCCTAGATGTGACCCCATCCTACATCAGTGCGGTTGACTATTAACTACCCTCTTAAGTAGCCTAGCAAGCCACTCAGTTTTATCAAATGGCAGGCCCACCACTACCTTCTCAAGGCACCTAGGGGTGGCCTATTTTCTTATTTTGTACCAACACCCCTTTGTCCTATCCTTCCTGTCCAGCTCAAGTAACCTACCCACCTGAACAGAATCTATTCCCTTTAAATACATTGATCATATCCCCATGAAGTCTACATTGCTCCAGTAAAAAATGTCCTAACTCCCTGAGCCTATCCTGTTAACGAAGAGCCCCAAGACCAGGTATTATTCTAGTGGCCACCTCGGGACCTTTTCAATGCGCCTGAATTTCTACCCCATTGTGATTAAACTTGACCCGCTGTACAATCTCACTAGGCTTGTGGTTGAAATGTTCTTTGAGCAAGGCCACTAATTCAACAAATGATTTGTCTCCAGGCTTTTCAGGACTGAGCAGATTCCTCATCAAACTGTACGTTTGGCTTCCCACTGAACTAAGCAGAATGGCTTTCCTTTTTCCGGCATCATTTATTTCACCCATAACTTTCAGTATTGTGCAGGCTTGTAACAAAGACCCATTCCAATTAATAATAATGTTTCCACAAACATGGTTTTCCCCACAACATGCAGTGATGGATTTATAGCAGGTTTTGCAAGAGAGTTAGATTATCATCTCAGAACTGTATTATCCTTTTTGTGGCAGTATGCATGAATTTAAATAACTAAATATATTTTGAGAAATGTTTCCATTTTCAGGAAAAAAAAGTAGCTCTCCTGAAGGATCAGTGGGGAAATGCACTGCATGGTATAGGTCTGAACTATTCAGTCCCTGGTTTAATTCCCTAGTCCAAGCTAAATGACATGATCACAGTTGCAGTGACAGTGAAGTGTTACAATTGACCTCAGTAGCCTTTGGCTGGGGGAGGGGGAAAATCAGTCCTAATCACTATTCATGGTCTCTGATGGAAAGTGCACATGTGTGACTGTCAGACAAGGGCAAGTCTGGGCTCAGCTGTGATGTTCTTCATGGCTGGATACATTTTGAAAACTCACTGTATAGGCTCATCAATGATGAATGTGTGGAATTCTTGGAACCATACTCCAGCATGAGTGATTGCCTTCAGCAGAGGAAGGTAAAAATTGTAAAAAAAATTAAAAACAGTCAACTCAGTCGCTAGATTACCAGGATAGCCTCCTTGCTAGTTGTTCTGCCATTTCATTGAGTCCTAGTAACATTCCTTACTGCTAGTGCTTAGTAATAGGGTACGCGTTCAAGATAGCAATCTTACTAGTACCTTAATTACTACCCCAACAATAAATTGTAGCTCATTATTGCACAGATGCTCCTACTCTGTCAAAAAGTGGTTTTAAATTACTGAAATTTTCAGCTTAACAAACTGTTTCTTATTTTTGTTAATCACGCGTTCCATTCTGCTTAGAATGGTTCATAACATTTCCCATACAGTAATGGAAATATGATTTTTTCCCCTTAATCTACTGCTGCTTTGTCAAAAGAACTGCAGATAGCCATGTGGGCACTGCTTCTCCACGAAAGAGCTGTTGAAATGTCCCAAATTGTACAATTACCAAGTAGTAAGTCTCTGTTTACACATAATTTACAAGACTATTGGGAAAGAGCAGGGATGTGGGACTAAATGGATAGCTCTTTCAAAAAGTTGGCACAGGCACGATGGGCTGAATGGCCTCCTTCTGTGTTGTATGATTCTATGTGGAGGATAATTTCATCCAAAGGATAAAAGATTACCAGCTTTTTACCACTACCACACAATCTATCAATGTTTAAAGTTTTCTAATTTACAGTACAGTAATGTAATATTGTAGAGAGCTTCCAACATTGCTGACTGGTCCATGTTAACCATGGGACTAATAATATCACATAGTCAGCATGGACCAATCAAATTGTTGGAGAGTTTTCAGTTCCCATTACAATTCCCCATTCCCCCTTTGGTTAATCGCCCACCCCAAGCATTTTGCACACTCCGGCCAGCCTCTGCTTCTTCCCACAACTATTCCAGGCCCCTGTTTGACTCCTGTGTCTAGCTTGGGCCTTTGCCCTGCTACCTCCCAAGTCTGCCCTGAGTGCTCTTGCACTACTTTCCCTTCTCATAAAAAATTCAGGAGTGAGTCTGCAGCACATTACATTCTCACTGCTCTCCCTGGCACCATGCCCTGTTCCAACTGCTCTCTCTGTTCCCCATGTCAATGGCACAGTACCAGCATATGCAGGTTGACAGGTTCACCCAACTTCCAGACTGGTAGATCAGCTGATTTCTTGTGAGCAGCCCATGGCAAACCAGCTAATCTGCTTCTCTGGGTGCCAAGTCTCTGCACCTTCTTAAAGCTCACCCTGCTGGTCTCAAATCTTCCTCAGTGGAAGGGTACAGGACTACAGGAACAAACATCCCACTAATATCACTGTCATTGAGGCTGACATAATGGCACAGCAAACAAAGTGCAGCCTGATTCAACAGTCTACAGGTTTATAACTGTTTGTAAGGATACCTAACACGCTACATCATGTCTTCTAGTTTCTTATTCCGGCCAATATTTCTCAAAAGGAAACAGGAGATTATTGTCTTATCCAATTATTCTCACCATAGAAACTGTTTGAATTAACTGCATAAAAAGGTAGACTGTGGAGTACAGAGATTTCATCAGTGCAGCTGAAGGCTCATTTTAATTGCCCATAATTAATGCGCAACTGCTCCGAGGACCTTGTGAGCCCAGCTGTACAGCATTATATTCCCTGAAGGCTGGCAATTATACAGGATATCAGCATAACCCAAATGCTGTGAAGGGACAATACTATACAGCGAATAAAAAAACACTGATCAATTGCACTCAGTTAACATAACTGAAAATAAACTAACTAATTTTCATACATTGAGATCAATGAAATATTCTTTGTGTTATGCCCAGCAGCAACATGACAACTTCTGTTTTAATCTGAACAGCAACAGATCTTGAAGGTTATTCTATGTGCTTTTGGTATTCCTGTATATTTGCCCAATTCTGAGAAAGTGCATAAATATAGAGGTTATTTTTAATAGCTATTTATCTATAGTACAGCAGTAAAATACAAGTCACCAAGATTTTACCATAAAAAGTAAATCCTAATAATATAAGCAATCATTTTAATGACATTCCACAATGTAATGTTCACCCCAACTTCACTGAGATTTATATCATGAATTCCATTCTTCCCATCCCCCACTAATGCTCTGGCTTCCAACTTCAATTACCTTCAGCTATCCGATGTTATTTCACAGCACTGTCCTTGTGCATTGACATCCTTGGAAGGTTTAACGACAGGCATGGCAGACTCTTCAAACCATATCACAACACAGAAATGAAAGCAGAATACTGTCATGTGCCGCTGCCCATTCAGTCAACATTTTTATTCTGTAATTTTACTTATTTGAGCACATACCAGCTTGTCTCTGATCATTAGAAAAGCAACCTCAGCTTACATTAGCAATTTACATTACTGGATTTTAAGGAAGATGACACCATTACATGTTTCTTACCCCAATCTTCATTACTAGATAGGGTAAACAAAATGTTAAACAATTACCAATGACAATCACAAAGCATTCTTGCGGTGTGTATACATATATAATACAAAATTCACACATAGGATGTTTCCCTCAAGCATCATTCAGTAGAAAGAACCACACTACAAGATGCATTGTTTCACATTTTGGGTCAGCATTTTAAAAGGACTCTGTAATCACAGCACTGTACAGCATAACAGATTAATATGATTTATTGTTTCTTTCTCATACTCATATTTCCTTTGGAAATCCCACCAAACTGGAGAGACCCTATTGATCTGGAATGATGCATTTCCTACAAATATTAACTATTTTTGAGAGTCTCTGTGCTAAGATATTATTTCAACATGAGCAAGAATGTGTTTGAAGCTGTTGCAAAGCAAATACTTATTTCAACCTGTCTCAACACAACCTTGGTGGCAAATGCTTCAACAAGTTGATTGTCTTATGTATCTGTACACAAAGATAGGTTTATTTATTAATGTTGATGCATCTAATACAATAAACTCAAAAATCTGTTGACATCTAGTTATGTCAACAGCCTTCAAAGGATTAGCGTGCAGTTCACTAACAAGCTGACTTTTGAGGCAACACAGGGCAAAGTGCTGAGTGTGAAAGCAACCGTACAAATATCTAGGATAATTAGGCTAATCATGAATCCTCACGATGGGTAAGAAAATGAAAATAAATATTGTAAATTAAAGATACATTTTAACATCTTTCAGTAATCTTAGTAATTATTAAATGGCTGAGTGCACTGGATACAGCAAAGGCTGTGGGCCCCGGCTGTCATGCTGAAGACTTGTGCTCCGAACTAGCCACGCCTCTAGCCAAGCTGTTCCAGTACAGCTACAACACTGGCATCTATCCAACAATGTGGAAAACTGCCCAGGTATGTCCTGTCCACAAAAGGCAGGACAAATCCAATCCAGCCAATTACCGCCCCGTCAGACTACTCTCAATTATCAACAAAGTGATGGAAGGTGTCGTCGACAGTGCTATCACGCAGCACTTACTCACCAATAACCTGCTCACTGATGCCCAGTTTGGGTTCCACCAGGACCACTCTGCTCCAGTCCTCATTACAGCCTTGGTCCAAACGTGGAAAAAGGAGCTCTATTCCAGAGGTGAGGCGAGAGTGACTGCCCTTGACATCAAGGCAGCATATGACCGAGTGTGGTGTCAAGGAGCCCTAGTAAAACTGAAGTCAATGGGAATCGGGGGGAAAACTCTCCACTGGCTAGATTCATACCCAGCACAAAGGAGGTCAATCATCACAGCCCCAGGACATCGCTGCAGGAGTTCCTCAGGGCAATGTCCTAGGCCCAACCATCTTCAGCTGCTTCATCAATGACCTTCCCTCCAACATAAGGTCAGAAATGGGGGATGGTCGCTGATGACTGCAGTGTTCAGTGCCATTCACAACTCCTCAGATAATGAAGCGGTCCATGCCCGCATGCAACAAGACCTGGACGATATTCAGGCTTGGGCTGATAAGTGGCAAGTAGCATTCGCGCCACAGAAGTGCCAGGCAATGACTATCACCAACAAGCGAGAGTCTAACCACCATTGCTTGACATTGAATGACATTACCATCACCAAATCCCCCACCATCAACATCCTGGGGGTCACCATTGACCAGAAACTTAACTGGACCAGCCACATAAATACTGTGGCAACAAGAGCAGGTCAGAGGCTAGATATTCTGCGGCGAGTGCCTCACCTCCTGACTCCCCAAAGCCTTTCCATCATCTACAAGGCACAAGTCAGGAGTGTGATGGAATAATCTCCACTTTCCTGGATGAGTGCAGCTCCAACAACACTCAAGAAGCTCAACACCATCCAGGACAAAGCAGCCCACTTGACTGGCACTCCATCCACCACCTTAAACATTCACTCCCTCCACCACCAGCGTACCGTGGCTGCAGTGTGTACCATCTACAAGATGCACTGCAGCAACTCACCAAGGCTTCTTCGGCAGCACCTTCCAAACCCGCAACCTCTACCACCTAGAAGGACAAGGGCATCAGGCGCATGGGAACACCACCACCTCCAAGTTCCCCTCCAAGTCACACATCATCCTGACTTGGAAATATATCGCCGGTCCTTCATCGTCACTGGGTCAAAATCCTGGAACTCCTTCCCTAACAGCACGGTGGGAGTACCTTCACCGCATGGATTGCAGCGGTTCAAGAAGGCGGCTCACCACCACCTTCTCAAGGGCAACTAGGGATTGGCAATAAATGCTGGCCTTGCCAGCGACACCCAGATCCCATGCACAAATTAAAAACAAAAATCTCTTTTGGTTCTGATTGTACATAGGGTTTTATGTTATTTGGGCAGCATCAATCCAGTCCCTAGTGGGCAATAGCTCAAAATATGTACCTGTTCCTAATTTCCCATTAAACTGCTAATCTCATTGAGAAGAGAGCATAGTATGACTGCTATGGGAAATTGATAAATGTCACACTCCAGAGGATGCTCTTATCTGAAGCTGAGGCACATTACTTTGGCAGAGCAGAGAGAACTTTGCTCTGTATCCAATCATACTATACCTGACCTGGGAGTGCCTGATGCTGACACTGGTAGGGGGATGGGGTGGGGGAGGTGGGCCTCAGTGTGAAAAAAATCATAAAAAAGTCAAATAAAATGTAATCCAAGTTAATGGCATTTTCAAATAGAATACGAGATGAATAGATGCTCTTGACTTTGGAAAACATTGGTTTAATCAGTGGAATGGAAAAGTTCATTTAAAATCCAAAACTGCATTGAGATCATCATAAAAATAAATTAAACTAAAATGCAACTCCGCCTTTTGCAGATTTTCAATTTTGTCTTTTATGTGAATAAAACTGAATGAAAAGGTGAAATTCGGTCTGTTTGCGCGGCCGTTAAGGCCGGTTTGCTAGAAAGAAATGGCAGCAGCCTCGCTTCCGCCCACTTCCGGTGCGGAATGCGGCAGCCGCCATTTTGTGCACGTCGGCAGTGCTGCCATTGCCTACACTCGCTCCAGATATGGAGATGAGCCAGATTGTATTGTCAATCAGCGTGCAATGCTGAATTGATGCACGATCTGATATTTTGGACATTGCTGCTTCTTTTAATGCCCTCTCCAAAGCATGCATGGTAGAGCGTGCATGTTGCAGTACAACGGACACCCTAGTAGCACTTCTTAAAGGCACACACCAACTTTCAGGCAAGTTTAGATTTTTGCTTTTGTACTGCTTTCTTAACATTTTATTGGAGTAGTGACGTGGTGTAATATATTTAAAAAGTTGTTAAAAGTGTGAAGGGAGTGCAGAGAGTGCTGCTGGACATTTGCAAAGCTTTGGCTCTTAAAGGAAGGCCTCTGAGAACACCACTTGCTCCCAGTCCTGGGGGATCTAGTTGCAGTCCCGCTTGGCCTGCAGCATGACATGGAGATGGAGCAGAGGGAGCAAAGGGGACCAGTTCCTCACAGAGGGAGGAGGAGAAGGAAGAGGAGGAGGAGGAAGAGGAGGAGAGAGAGTAAAAAGCAGAAGAGGAGAAAGTGGAAGGAAGGAGGCAACCCAGCCAGCCCCTTTCTGGTCGAGATACGGGATCAAATCATCTGCCTACGGTACCAGTGAACACAACCCCAATTCTCCTTTCAACATTTGTCCCCACATCTAACTTTCCCTCTGTTACTGACCATCACAGTGTCATCTTAACCGCAATGCTGAAATAAAATCCACCACAAAGCAAACTTTCCAATCGAACTTTATCCATATATGCATCCAATATTACATCAAAAAATCAATTAATCACCCTTGTGCATTCCCTTAATTACTATCTTGCATCTGCCTTTGCCTATCCTAGTGCTCTTATGCAGTGCTACCCCAATGGCTGCAGCATGGCTGGTGGAAGGCTGCTGACTTTCAGTGGGGGAGACTGCAGATGGCCTTGCAGGACGACATCAAGGAGCTGGTGGCTGGGAGTGTGAAATCGAGTGACTGTTTCTTTTTCTTCTTCTTCTTCACTCTCTTCTCCCTCTTCTTGTTGATCCATTGGCTGGGCAAGCTGGATTTCTTGGGTGTCTGAAATGAGGAAGGTAAAAGTGTAGGGTTGTGGTGAGAGGAGGGTGGGATAAAGTGGTGCATGCTTACACCATGTGCAGCTTGTAAATCAGAAAAGATTGTGGGATGAGGGGGAAGTGGGATGTGAGGAGAATAACATATGAGGATACTGGCATCGTATATTTTTTCAGCTTTGCCGCTGGCCAAGGGCTCAGCCATGCCCCTGCCAAGAATGGCCAGCACTGCCTCCTCCAAGGGGGTGAGGTGAAGCTAGGAATGGGAGGTGTGCCTCATGTTTGGTAGAGATTGTTGGTAGGTGAGTGATGGGGGGCGTGTTCATGCATTGAGCAGTGTATGAGGCTAGTGGTGCAGTTGGTAGGAGACGGCTTTTGAAGATGCATTCACTGACCTTGACCACTGCTATGAGGTCATGAAACTTCTTTGGGCACTGGAGCCAGGTCCTGGGGGCGACACTGCTGGCAGTGACTGCCTCGGCAATCTGGTCCCACATCCTTCTTTCTGGAGGGCCTGCTGCCCCCCCGTGGGTAGAGGATCACTATTCCAGTGTTGATCCTCTGCACAAAGCTCAAATGCTGCATCCATGACCTTGGTTACCGTTTCCCTAGCCTGTTGAGCCATTTGAGTTAGTGCTGAAGTACTTTTACCATTTTACATCAGCAGAAGGCAGTTCACTTTTAAGAGGTGCAGGCTGTCTAAAGAGGAGCAGGCTAGCTTTAAGTAAAGCTATCCTCGCTCGAAAAACACAAACTTTGGGCCCCCTGCTGAGCGCACAGCCTGTCAGCAGCGCGTTCAGTGCTAGGCTGAGTGCTGCAAACATTATAATTAGCAGGATAGCAAAATACTGCAGATGTTGGAAATCCGAAATAACAACAGAAAATGCTGGAAAAACTCAGCAGGTCAGGCAACATCCGTGGAGAGAAATTTGAGTTGACGTTTCGGGTTGGACCCTTCTTCAAAACTGGAAAGAAAAGAAACTAGATCGAAGGCAGGGCTGCGATCGGACAAAAGATAATTAGCAGGCCACACGAAGTTGACATGCTGCATGTGTTCCTTGAACAGGCGCAGGCATATCTTACATCGCAGTGCCCACACCCGGTTTTTTGTGTTATCCAATTCCTAGGCCACAGTTTTTTGTTCTATTTCATCCTTACTGATTACAATTCAAAATATACTGTCTCATGAAATATTTACAATGCAGCAAAAAGCTACACATAGCTTTGATGTCTACATACTGTATTAACAAGAACAAATCAGAGTTATGACATGAAAGGCTTTGGAAACAGCTAGGAGAAGCCATGTTATTTAAACAGACCACTCCCCTGAAAGCAATCAACATTAAATGTAGATTCAGGTCATCTTACTCAGGAAAAAAAGCATAACCATGCCAAATTATTAGCAAATTGTTAAATTAATAGTTCTTGGCTACAATTGCAAACTACAAAAAATGTATCTGTACCATAAATCTCACTTTAGAACTTGGGTTTGACAAAGACCCAAATATTTACCGTTTTTATTCCATACCAATCATTATCGGGTACAGCTAGTTCAACCTAAAATTAAGTATATGTAGTAAGCAACTGGGGAGTAGTCAGTCCAGAATTTGTTTGAAAAAGTCAAGTAATGTAGTGAACAAGATATACAGGATGAATTAAGGCTGCAAGGAAATGCTCCCTGTTGAGTATATTTCAAACTCTTTCATTGTTTGATTCTACCCATATTTAATGCAACAGGTGGCAAGAAAACCTTACATACCTTAAATGAAAGCATTGTTTGAATTCACTCTTTAAGGTAATCATTCAAAATATGGCTCAGGTAATTTGAACTACAAATTGATATCCTCTTCTTCTTCTTAGGCAGTCCCTCGGAACCGAGGATGACTTGCTTCCACATTAAAAATGAGTTCGCAGGTGACTGATTAGTCTAATGCGGGACCTACAGTCTCTGTCACAGGTGGGGCAGACGGTGGTTGAAGGGGCTGGTGGGTGGGGTGCTTGGGTTGACGTGCGCTCCTTGCGCTGCCTGCGCTTGGCTTCCGCTTGCTCCTGGCAAAGAGACTCGAGGTGTTCGGCGCCTTCCCGGATGCTTCTCCTCCACTTTGTGCAGTCTTGGGCCAGGTATTCCCAGGTGTCGGTGGGGATGTTACACTTTTTCAAGGAGGCTTTGAGGGTGCCCTTGAAATGTTTCCTCTGCCCACCTGGGGCTCTCTTGCCGTGCTGGAGCTCCGAGTAGAGCGCTTGTTTTGGGAGTCTCGCAAATGAATATAGGAATAGGAACATAGACCTATTCAGAACAGGAGTAGACCATTCAGCCCTTCAAGCCTGCTCCACCATTCAATTAGATCATGGCTGATCAGTACTGCAACTCCATTCACCCGCCTTTGCTCCATCGCTTGATACCCTTACCTAACAAAAACCAATCTATTTCAGTCTTGGAAGCTTCAGTTATCCTAGCATCCACAACTTTTTGCAGAGAAAGTTCCAGATTTCTAGTCCTCTTTGTGTGAAAAAGTGCCTCTTGATTTCCCCCCTGAACAGCCTGGTTCTAATTTTAAGATTATGTCCCCATGTTCTTGATTCCCCACCAGAGGAAACAGTTTCTTCATATCTACCCTATCAAATCCTTTCAACATTTTCAACACCTCAATCAGATCGCCCCTCAATCGTCTATACTTAGGGAATACAAACTAAGTTTATACAACCTGTCTTCATAATTTAACCCTCTAAGCTCCAGTATTATCTGGTGAATCTGCGTTGCATCCTCTCCAAGGACTACATATTCTTCCTGAGGTGCGGTGCCCAGAACTGAACGCAGTTCTCTAGATGGAGTCTCACCAAGGCTCTGTACAACTGAAGCATCCCTTCCTTCCCTTGTATTCCAGCTCCCTTGAGATAAAGGGCAACACTCCATGAGCCTTTTTGATTACTTTTTGTAGCTGTCTGCTAGCTTTTCATGATTATTGTACTTGGACTCTCAATTTTTTTTGCTCTGCTACAGTTCCTAATTTCTTACTATTTAGAAAAAAGTCTTATATATCTTTCTTGGGTCCGATGTAGGTAACCTCACACTTTCCCATATTGAAATCCATTTGCCATAGTTTTGCCCACTCACTGGGCTGGATTTTGTCGTTTCCCACCTGCCCGGAGTGGGGGGAGGGGGGGCGGAGGGGGCGCGGGCCGGCAGAACGCGGGAAACCTGGAGTTCCGGTTTTCCCCGCACGCTATGCAGTTTTAACCCCAGAGCGTGTGTGTGACGTCACTGGCGGGTTCCCTGCCCGGAAGCCAAGCTGATTGACAGGCTGGCTTCCAGTCGAATGGGGAATGCTGAGCAAGATGCCGCAGGACCAGGTAGATGCAGGTTGCAGTGGGGATTCCAAGCCCAGGGGCGGGGGGTGGGTGGGTCTAATCCCCGACCCTGGTGAAGAACATAAGAACATAAGAACATAAGAAATAGGAGCAGGAGTAGGCTAATCGGCCCCTCGAGCCTGCTCCACCATTCAATAAGATCATGGCTGATCTGATCCTAACCTCAAATCTTCTATCACTCTCCATCCCACCCGAACCCATGTGATCTCCCGGGAGAAGCGAAAAACCAGATAAAAAACCCAATGGCCAATTTGGGAGAAAAAATCTGGGAAATTCCTCTCCGACCCATCTAGGCGATCGAAACTCTTCCAGGAGATCACTCTGTCCCTATATTTTCTACAGTACTTAACTTCTGTAAAGGCAATCTCCACCCCAGCCAGGAACAGGAATAAAACCATCTTCTGAAATCTAATACAGAATTGGAACACAAGAAGTAGGAGCAGAACCAGGCTACACGGCCCCTGGGCCCGCTCCACTACCCACAGGGCCATGACCATTCCGAACCTAGACTCATGTCCAATTTCCTGCCCGCTCCCCATAACCCTTAATTCCCTTTACTTCTAGGAAACTATCTATTTCTGTTATAAATTTATTTAATGATGTAGCTTCCACAGCTTTCTGGGGCAGCAAATTCCACAAACCTACCACCCTCTGAGTGAAGAAGTTTCTCCTCATCTCAGTTTTGAAAGAGCAGCCCCTTATTTTAAGATTATACCCCCTAGTTCTAGTTTCACCCATCATTGGGAACATCCTCACCGCATCCACCCAATCAAGCCCCTTCACAATCTTATATGTTTCAATAAGATCGCCTCTCATTCTTCTGAACTCCAATGAGTAGAGTCCCAATCTACTCAACCTCTCCTCATATGACCACCCCCTCATCCCCGGGATTAACCGAGTGAACCTTCTTTGTACTGACTCGAGAGTAAGTATGTCTTTTCTTAAGTATGGACACCAAAGCTGTATGCAGTATTCCAGGTGCGGTCTCACCAATACCTTGTATAACTGCAGCAATACCTCCCTATTTTTATATTCTATCCCCCTAGCAATAAAAGCCAACATTCCATTGGCCTTCTTGATCACTTGCTGCACCTGCATACTAACTTTTTGAGTTTCGTGCACCAGGACCCCCAGATCCCTTTGTACTACAGTACTTTCCAGTTTCTTGCCATTAAGATAATAACTTGCTCTACGATTTTTCCTGCCAAAGTGCATAACCTCACACTTTCCAGTATTGTATTCCATCTGCCAAATCTCTGCCCACTTACTTAGCCTGTCTATGTCACTTTGCAGGTTTTTTATGTGTGGGGTGAGATCGATCCCTGGGGGTGGGGCCGATCCCTGACCCCAGGGGGTGATGAGGTCGATCCCCGATCCTGTGGGGTGAGGTTAAAGCAGAGGCTTCAGGCTTCATTATCATATTTATAGTGCCAACCCTGGCAGTGGGTTGGCTGCCCGCCCCTCATCCCGCCTGAGTAAAAGGTGAAAGTGGGAGTGTTGGAGGCGCGTGGGGATCGGGTTTTAGATTTTTTAAACTTGAACTCCTCCCCCACCCACCTCCAACCCACCCATTTTTTAATGTTAAAATTCCCCCCACTATGTCTATGTCCCCTGGCAACTGCCTGGTCCCATCGGCACTATTTGATGCATTACATGTAGAGCCTTGGTTAGACCACATTTACAGCACCGTGCGCAGTTCTGGGATCCATATTATAACATTGATATAAAGGCACTGGAGAAGGTGGTAAAAAGGTTTTCAAGGATGATACCAGAACTATTATGTTATGCCTATCAGGAAAGACTGAACAGACTGGGGCGCTTTTCTCTAGAAAAGAAAAGGCTGATGGGTGACCTGATAGAGGTCTCTAAAATTATGAAAGGATTTCATAGGGTAGACGTAGAGAAAACGTTTCCATTTATGGGGAGTCCAAAACTAGGGCCCATAAATGTAAGATAGTCACTAATAAATCCAATAGGGAATTCAGGAGAAACTTCGTTATCCAGGGAGTGGTTAGACTGTGGAACTCACTACCGCAAGGAGTAGTTGGGGCGAATAACATGGATGTATTTAAGGGAAAGCTAGATAAACACGAGGGAGAAAGGAATAGAAGGTTATGCTGATTGGGTTAGATGAAGAAGGGTGGAGCATAAATACCGGTATGGACCAGCTGGGCCGAAAGGCCTGTTTCTGTGTTGTCACTTTTATGTAATTCTATGTAATACTTACTGTCCCTCCTATTTTAGTGTCATCTTCAAGTGTGGATATACAACTCTCTATTCCTTCATCCAAGTTATTAATAAATATGGTGAAAAGTTGATGTCCCAGTGCAGATTCCTGGGGAACACCCCTTGTCACATCCCGCAAATCAAGAGTACATACACTTTATCCCCACTCATTGGGTCAGAATTTCAGTGTGCCGTGAGGCGTGCGGGGGGCTAAAATCCCGATTTCGGGGGTCCCGACACCATCCCGCCCAAAACCCGCTTCCACGTAAGTTTCAAGGGAGGCGGGTACCCGCCCCGCACTGGGACCCGCTGACCCGAGGCGGGAAGGGATTCGTGCCAATTAACTGCCTGTTAACAGGTAGTTAACAGGCAGTTTTTAGCCTAATCCCTATTTTGAGGGGTGTTGTATAGGATTCCCGACGGCTCCAAACCACGCCAGGTTAGAGCAGGCGGGCCGTCGGGTTGAAGGACTTGGAGGGGTCGCGATGTTGGTGTTCAGGTGAGTGATGGGTGCATGAGTGCAAAGGTAAGTGTGTTTGGTGTGTCAAAAGTGTGTAAAGAAGTTTAAATTACCTGTACTTACCTTAACAGCCTTTCTTCCTCTAGGCATCGGGAGTCCATCACTCAGCCGGAACTGAAAGCTGAACGGCTGCGATCTGTCAAAAGTGATAGCCTTCAGCTTTCAGTGCCGGTGACAGTTCTAACTGAGTCTGCGTAGAAGGACTCATGTTAGAAGTCAGACTGTCAGTGTTTGACAGCTTCAAACAGCTGTGAAACACTGATACTTCATCTGTCAAAAACTCTTGACAGATGAAATTTCAGTCTGTGACGTCACCTGTTGCTGGGTGGCCCTTAATTGGCCTGCTGAGCCCGCTGGGTGGGCTTAACAAGGTTAATCAAGGGAAAATCGCGTCGATTGGCCGGATGTCGATGGAGGTGGGACTAAAACCCGAAAGTTGTAGTCCCGCCTACTTCGCGACAGCTTAATGAAAATCCAGCCCAAATTGTTTCTTACATTGCAACCTAAGTCAAAAGACTACCTCCAATTCCATGCACTCATTTTTGCTAATACTCTTTTCTGTGCAATCTTATCAAATGCCTTCTCGGAGTCCATATAGATAACATATATAGCCATTCCCTTATCTACCTTATTAGAGACCTCCTCAAAAAATTCAACTAGATTAATCAGACATGAATACCCTTAACAAAGCCATGCTGGCTCACTCTGATTAGCTCATATTTGTTTAAGTGCTCAGTCACTCTATCCTTAAATCTATTGCTTTCCCACAGGAACATAGGACATAGAAACATAGGAACAGCAGTAGGCCATTTAGCCCCTCAAGCCTGTTCCACCATTCTTTGAGATCATGACTGATCTGTGACCTAACTCCATATACCCACCTTTGCCCCATGTTCCTTAAAACCTTTGGTTAACATAAATCTAGCAATCTCAGATTTAAAATTAACAATTGACCCAGCATCAACGGCCATTTGTGGAAGAGAGATCCAAACTTCTACCACCCTTTGTGTGTAGAAGTGTTTCCTAACTTCACTCCTGAAAGGCCTGGCTCTAATTTTTAGACTATGCCCCTTAGTCCTAGACTCCCTAACCAACAGAAATAGTTTCTCTCTATCTACCCGAACAGCTCCCCTTAATATCTTGAAAACATAGAAACATAGAAGATAGGAGCAGGAGTAGGCCATTCGGCCCCTCGAGCCTGCTCTGCCATTCAATGCAATCATGGCTGATCATCCAAATTCAGTACCCGGTCCCTGCTTTCTCCCCATACCCCTTGATCCCTTTAGCCTTGAGAAATATATCCAACTCCTTCTTGAATATATTTAATGAATTGGCCTCTACTGCCTTCTGTGGTAGAGAATTCCACAGGTTCACCACTCTCCGGGTGAAGAAATTCCTCCTCATTTCTGTCCTAAATGGCCTACCCCTTATCCTTAGACTGTGACCCCTGGTTCTGGACTCCCCGACCATCGGGAACATCCTTCCTGCATCTAGTCTGTCCAGTCCTGTCAGAATTTTATAAGTTTCAATGAGATCCCCTCTCATTCTTCTAAACTCCAGCGAGTACAAGCCCAATCGATCCAATCTCTCCTCACACGTCATTCCTGCCATCCCAGGTATCAGCCTGGTGAATCTTCGCTGAACTCCTTCCATGGCAAGAACATCCTTCCTCAGATAAGGCGACCAAAACTGCACACAATACTCCAGATGTGGTCTCACCAAGGCCCTGTACAACTGCAGCAAGACATTCTTGTTCCTGTACTCAAACCCTCTCGCTACGAAGGCCAACATACCATTTGCCTTCTTAACCGCCTGCTGCACCTGCATGCTTACCTTCAGCGACTGGTGCACAAGGACACCCAGGTCTCGTTGCACTTCCCCTTCTCCCAATCTATTGCCATTCAGATAATAATCTGCCTTCCTGTTTTTGCTACCAAAGTGGATAACCTCGCATTTATCCACATTATACTGCATCTGCCATGCTTCTGCCCAATGACCCAACCTGTCCAAATCATCCTGGAGTTTCTCGGCATCCTCCTCACAGCACACACCCACTCAGCTTTGTGTCATCTGCAAATTTGGAGATATTACATCTAGTTCCCTTGTCTAGTTCATTGATATGCATTGTGAATAGCTGGGGTCCAAGGACCGATCCCTGCGGTACCCCACTAGTCACTGCCTGCCACTCGGAAAAAGACCCGTTTATTCCAACTCTTTGCTTCCTATCTGCCAACCAGTTCTCTATCCAAGTCAGTACCTTGCCCCCAATCCCATGTGCCTTAACTTTACATGCTAATCTCTTATGTGGGACCTTATCGAAAGCCTTCTGAAAGTCAAAATACACCACATCCACTGGTTCACCCTTATCTATTTTACCAGTTACATCCTCAAAAAATTCCAGTAGATTAGTCAAGCACGATTTATCCTTTGTAAATCCATGTTGACTTTGTCCGATCCTGTCACTGCTTTCCAAGTGCTCTGCTATTACATCTTTTAGAATGGACTCTAGCATTTTCCCCACTACCGATGTCAGGCCTACCGGTCTGTAATTCCCCATTTTCTCTCTACCACCCTTTTTGAACAGTGGGGTAACATTAGCTTCCCTCCAATCCATGGGTACTGTTCCAGATTCCATCGAATGTTGGAAGATGATCAGTAATGCATCTACTATTTCTAGGGCCACTTCCTTAAGTACCCTAGGATGTAGATTATCAGGCCCTGGGGATTTATTGGCCTTCAATCCCATCAATTTCCTTAACACCATTTCCCTACAAATACTGATTTCTTTCAGTTCCTCCCTTTCATCAGACCCTATGTTCCCCGACATCTCTGGGAGGTTATTGGTGTCCTCCTTTGTGAAGACAGAACCAAAATATATATTTAATTGGTCTGCCATTTCTTTGTTCCCCATTATAAATTCCCCTGATTCTGACTGCAAGGGACCTATGCTTGACTTCACCAATCTTTTTCTCTTCACATATATATAAAAGCTTTTACAGTCAGTTTTTATGTTCCCGGCAAGCTTACTCTCATATTCTATTTTCCCCTTCTTAATTAATCCCTTTGTCCTCCTTTGTTGAATCCTAAACTGCTCCCAATCCTCAGGTTTACTGCTTTTTCTGGCCAATTTATATGTCCTCTCCTTGGATCTTATGCTATCCCTAATTTCCCTTGTTAGTCACAGTTGAGTCACCTTTTTTGTTTTATTTTTATGCCAAACTGGGATGAACAAATTCTGTAGTTCATCCATGCGGTCTTTGAATGTTTGCCATTGCCTATCCACCGTCAACCCTTTGATGACATTCCCCAATCAATCCTACCCAACTCGCGCCTCAGACCATCATAGTTTCCTTTATTTAAATTCAGGACCCTAGTCTCTGAGTCAACAACTTCATTCTCCATCTTAATGAAGAATTCGATCATATTATGATCGCTCCGACCCAAGGGGCCTCGTACAACAAGATTGGTAATTAATCCTTTCTCGTTACATAATACCCAGTCTAAGATGGCCTGATCTCTGGTTGGTTCCTCGACATATTGGTCCAGGAAACCATCCCGTAAACACTCCAGGAATTCCTCCTCCACAATACTGTTACTAATTTGGTTAGCCCAATTTATATGTAGATTAAAGTCACCCATGATGACTGCTGTGCCCTTACTGCACGCTTCTCTAATTTCCCTTTTAATGCCATCCCCAACCTCCGCATTACTTTAATCAAATCACCACTTAATCTTGTAAATTCCAGGGAATACAACCCTAGTTTGTGTAATCTCTCCTCATAATTTAACCCTTGGAGTCCAGGTATCATTCTAGTAAATCTAGGCTGCACTCCCCCCAAGGCCAATATATCCTTCCTAAGGGATGGTGCCCAGAACTGAACACAGTACTCCAGGTGTGGTCTAACCAGAGCTTTACAAAGCTGCAACATTACTTCTTATAATACCCCCTTGTATTCTAGTCCTCGAGATATAAAGGCCAGCAATCCATCAGCCTTTTTGATTATTTTCTGTACTTGTTCATGACATTTTAATGATCTATGTACATGGACCCCTAAGTTTCTTTGGACCTACACTGCTACTTGCTTTTCACCATTTAGAA
Organism: Somniosus microcephalus; assembly: GCF_052327205.1. NCBI lineage: Eukaryota > Metazoa > Chordata > Chondrichthyes > Squaliformes > Somniosidae > Somniosus > Somniosus microcephalus. The sequence continues at coordinate 265,562,631 of NC_140988.1, forward strand.
AGTATCCTGTTCTATCCTTTAATGGTCCAAAGTGGATGACCTCACACTTGCCTACATTGAAATCCATTTGTTACAGTTTTGCCCATTCACTTAATCTATTAATATCTCTTTGTAATGTTATGCTTCCGTCTACACAGCTTACAATGCCGCCTATCTTTATGTCATCGGCAAACTTGGATATGTGGCTCTCTATCCCGTCATCTAAGTCGTTAATAAATACATGGAATAGTTGAGGCCCCGACACAGATCCCCGTGGAATGCCACTTGTGACATCCTGCCAATTAGAGTACCTGCCCAACTAATAATTAAATTGCCAGGCCTGCAGTTATTTGGTTTCTCTCTCCTACCCTTCTTAAATAATGTAGAAACATTAGCAAATTTCCAATTTAACAGCACTATTCCCAAATCAAGAGAGCTTTGAAAGATTATGACTAACGCTTTTGCAATTTCATCACCTACTTCTTTTAATACCCTGGGGTGAAAACCATTAGGTCCTGGAGGTTTATCTATCCTAAGTCCCGTTACGTTCTCCATTACCATGTTTTTAAACTTATATTGAATCCAATAAGTTCCTCCCTTTGATTTATTTTTAGTTTCCCTTCTATCACTGGTACAAATAACAGTTATTACATTTTTAATAGATTCTAAAATGATAATTATTCAAGTATTACTAGCTGTAATTAATTTAGTAACAATAATTATTTTAGTTTAAATGCATAATAAGTAGAGAACGCTGACTAAAAGGTCAGATCCTCTCTAACTTTTACCGCTGCACAATAGAGAGCATCCTGACGAACTGTATCACAGTATGGTATGGCAGCTGTAGCTACTATGACCGGAAAGCCCTGCAGCGGGTAGTCAAAACTGCCCAACGCATTACCGGCACCCGGCTACCGACCATAGAGCACATATACCAGAAACGCTGTTTACGGAGATCACGGTCCATCATCAAAGACCCTACCCACCCCAGCCACAGTCTGTTCGCCCTCCTGCCATCTGGGAGACGCTACAGATGCATTCGCACCCGTATGACCAGATTTAGGAACAGCTTCTTTCCCAGGGCTGTCATCCTACTGAACTCCACAAATAAACTCTAAAGCCTGCACATCTGCCAATGCACTTTATTATGGATATGCTTATGTTAATGTATTACAAGCCAAATGTATGTTGAATGTTTAAATGTCTTAATCTAAATGTACACTCTCGGGAGCCGCAAGCCTACATTTCGTTGTACTGCACTTGTGCACTAACAATGACAATAAAAGTTGATTTGATTTGATTTGATTTGATTTGATTTGTAAGGCAACAAAAGTGTAGAAGTCACAACCAGGCAAACCAGACAGCAAAGGATCCGGTGAGCTGCAATTGATGCCCCCTTTTATACAGCTTCAGGAGCTCCCAGATGCCAATCCCGCTAGGTGTTGCTGGTGGATCTGAGACTGGGCAGGATATCCACGATTTGGAGTTAGGGCCGATATGTCTTCATGGAGGTGTGACTTTAAACTTTTAATTAGGAGCTGCTTGCCTGGGGCAGGCGTCTGACCTGAAGCCAAAAGCTGTTGAATTGAAATGCTGGTACACGAGAAGGGTGTGGGGGGCCCCCAGACGCAATTTTAACCCCAGCCGCACACTCCATTCCTAATGAGCAGGCTGGGTTAAAATCGGCCCTTATGATTCTAATTATTCATAATTACATTACAAACAGCTGTTTAGTAAAAAGGTTCTGTTTGAAAAGATGCAGAATGCTATCTGCACACATTCTTTACATATATTTTACCAAAAATAAACTATTTGCGAATCAAAATGCTTTCTTTCACTCTAAGGCCTGCAGTAAAGGTCTTTTTTTTAAATCTGAAAATGTTTAAACATTTTAATTGCTATACTTCAAAAAGATGCTGTTAGAGGATCTACAATCTAATGATTCAGATAAAATAAAGCTTATTATTTTGTTTCTGAAATAAAGGTTATTATTGCTAATTTTCCCTTAAGTTCTAGTCGTAGCTTGGAGTTCTTTTATCGTGCAACTGCACATTGCACAGTAAGGCTAGTTGGAGGTCAATGTTACAAGAATAGCTCAGAGAAGTCTGTGGAAATGATTCAGTGGACAACTAACACATAGGCCAGGATTTTCCTTACCTTGGTGGGTCCGGGGCGGGCGAGGTCGGTGGCGGGTCGCTGCCCCGCTGCTGACTCCATCCCGCTCTGGAAAATGAATTTACATTGATTGGGCTTCCTAAGCCCGCCCAGCGCGTTTCCCGGTCCAATTAGAGGAAGCGTGTCTGGTGACGTCATTCATGACGCGTCATTAGTCGGTTTCCTTAAAGGGACCATGTCCACATTCATTTTGACATTTGTGCTGTCAGTGTTCTACAGCATTGAGGTGCTGCAAACACTGACAAGCACTGCACAGAGGTGCTAGGCTGCACACAGGTTCTCCCATGACTCCCTCCATAAGCATATGGAGGGAGTCACAGCACACAGGGAGGTCCTCTTCCCTTCCGATGGGCGGAAGAAACCTCCCCAGGAGAACAAAACAACCTGGTTGCACATTGCAGAGGAGGGCACAAGCAGGGATGTAGTCAAGAGGACATAAGAACAAGGAGTAGGAGCAGGAATAGGCCACTTGGTCCCTCGAGCCTGCTCCGCCAATCAATAAAGTCATGGCTGATCTTGGGCTCAAAGCCACTTCCCCGCTCGCTTCCTATAACCCTTCACTCCCTTATCTTGCAAAAATCTGTCTATCTCCACCTTAAATGTATTTAATGACCCAGCCTCCACAGCTCTCTGAGGAAGAGAATTCCACAGATTTATGACCCTCTGAGAGAAGAAATTCTTCCTTATCTCAGTTCTAAAAGGGCGACCCTTTATTCTGAAACTATGTCCCAGAGTTCTAGATTTCCCCACGAGGGGAAACATCCTCTCTGCATTTACCTTGTCGAGCTCCCTCAGTATCTTATACGTTTCAATAAGATCACCTCTCATTCTTCTAAATTCCAATGAGTGTAGGCCCAGCCTGCTCAACCTTTCCTCATAAGTCAACCCCTCATCTCTGGAATTAACCTAGTGAATCGTCTCTGAACTGCCTCCAATGCAAGTATATCCTTCCGTAAATAAGGAGACCAAAACTGTACGCAGTACTCAAGGTGTGGTCTCACCAATACCTTGTACAGTTGTAGCAGGACTTCCCTGCTTTCATACTCCAACCCCTTTGAAATAAAGACCAGCATTCCATTTGCCTTTTTGATTGCTTGCTAACTTTATGTGTTTCATGCACAAGGACCCCCAGGTCCCTCTAAACTGTAGCATTTTGTAATCTCTCTCCATTTAAATAATAATTTGCTTTTTTATTTTTCCTGCCAAAGTGGATAACCTCGCACTTTCCCACATTATACTCCATCTGCCAAATGTTTGCCCACTCACTTAGCTTGTCTATATCCCTTTGCAGGTTCTTTGCATCCTCTACACAACTTGCTTTCCCACCCATCTTCGTATCATCCGTAAACTTGGCTACATTACACTCGATCCCTTCATCCAAGTCATTAATGTAGATTGTAAATAGTTGGGACCCCAGCACCGATCCTTGTGGCACCCCACTGGTTACCGTTTGCCAACTGGAAAACGACCCATTTATCCCGACGCTCTGCTTTCTGTTAGTTAGCCAATTCTCTATCCATGCTAATATATTACTGTACCCCCAATTCCGTGAGCTCTTATCTTATGCAGTAACCTTTTATGTGGCACCTTATCGAATGCCTTCTGGAAATCCAAATACACCACATCCACTGCTTGTTACCTCCTCAAAGAACTCCAGCACATTTGTTAAACATGATTTCCCTTTCATAAAACCATGCTGACTCTGCTTGACTGCATTATGCTTTTCCAAATGCCCTGCTACTGCTTCCTTAATGAAGGACTCTGGCATTTTCCCAACGACAGATGTTAGGCTAACTGGTCTATAGTTTCCTGCTTTCTGTCTCCCTCCTTTCTTGAATAGTGGCGTTACATTTGTGGTTTTCCAATCCGCTGGGACCTCGCCAGAGTCCAGGGAATTTTGGTATATTGCAACCAATGCATCCACTCTCTCTGCAGCCACTTCTTTTAAGACCCTGGGATGCAGGCCATCTGGTCCAGGGGACTTGTCATCTTTTAGTCCCATTATCTTACCCAGTACTATTTCTTTAGTGATAGTGATTGTCTTTAGTTCCCCCCTCCCTGTGGCCCCTTGATTATCCGTTATTGGGATGTTGTTAGTGTCTTCTACTGTGAAGACAGATGCAAAATATTTGTTCAGAGTCTCTGCCATTTCCCCGTTCCCCATTATTAATTCCCCAGTCTCATCCTCTAAGGGACCAACATTTACTTTAGCTACACTCTTCCTTTTTATATACCTGTAGAAGCTCTTACTATCTGTTTTAATGTTTCTTGCCAGTTTACTCTCATAATTCATCATCTCTCTCTTTATTTTTTTTTGCCATCCTTTGCTGGTTTTTAAAAATTTCCCACTCCTCTGGTCTCCCACCAATTTTGGTAACATTGTATGCCTTCATTTTCGATTTGATACCATCCTTTACTTCCTTAGTTAGCCATGGGTGGTGCTCCCTTCTCTTAGAATCTTTCTTTCTCACTGGAATATATTTTTGTTGAGTTATTAAATATCTCCTTAACTGTCCACCACTGCATTTCAACTGTCTTACCCTTTAATTTATTTTTCCAGTCCACTTTAGCCAGTTCTGCCCTCATGCCATTGTAATTGCCTTTGTTTAAGATCAGGACACTGATTTGAGATATAACTTTCTCACCCTCCAACTGAATTTGAAATTCAACCATGCTATGATCACTCTTTCCTAGAGGATCCTTTACTATGAGATCATTTATTAATTCTGTCTCATTACACAGTACCAGATCCAAGATAGCCTGCTCCCTGGTTGGTTCCATTCAATACTGTTCAAGGAAACCATCCCAGATGCACTCTATGAATTCCTTCTCAAGGCTACCATGGCCAATTTGATTTGTCCAATCAATATGGAGATTAAAATCACCCATGATTATTACCATACCATTTTTTACAGGCCTCCACCAGAGACTTTTTCCCTTTATTATTTTTTTTTATCTCCACCTAAACTGATTCTACATCTTGATCTTCTGAGCCAATATCACTTCTCACCACTGCACTAATCCCATCCTTTACCAACAAAGCCACCCCACCTCCCTTTCCTTTCTGTCTATCCTTCCGAATTGTCAAATACCCTGGAATATTCTGTTCCCAGCCCTGATCACCTTGCAACCACGTCTCTGTAATGGCGATCAGATCATCCCCATTTGTATCTATTTGTGCCATCAACTCATCTATCTTGTTACGAATGCTGCAGCGGTGCAGCGGTGCAAACATTTCAATGAACTCATTAGATCACGAAATGTTAGTACAAAGCCACACTCAACCTCATCCTGCTGTGCCACTCATCACATCCCCATCACTCTGCCTTCCTTACCCTACTCCTGCACATCCTTACTCACACCAACTTACCTTGCACCTCCACTCATCCCTACTCACACCAACTTACCTTGCACTTCCACTCATCCCTCTCCAACTACATTATCACTTTCCCATCTCACTAACCACGCTTCACACTCACCTAGTCCTATCATACCAACTAACAACACACAAAGGTAGGCACTTGGGTGTTTTGTCCAATGTTCATACAGGAAACTCTCGATTTACCGGCACCTAAATAACCGGAAATCTCTGTTAACCGGCAAAATTCAGGAGTAGGTTCAGGTAAGTTTTACTTCATATTAGTGGCCATTCCTGGATCTGTGGCTGTGTAACTGGGGTTCCTGCATCTGTTGCTAAGCAACAGGGATGCCTGGATCTTGTGGCCGGGGTTCCTGCACCTGTTGCTAAGCAACAGGGATGCCTGGATCTTGTGGCCGGGGTTCCTGCATCTGTTGCTAAGCAACAGGGAAGCCTGGATCTGTTGCTGTGTACGGGGCTCTCGTACCTTTTACTATACCTGTCTGTAATCCGGACTTTTTGATAAACCGGCACCGCGCCAGTCCCATCAGTGCCGGATAAAAAAGAGTTTCCTGTATAATAAAGTTTCTGTTGATGTGCTGTTGATGCGCTATCAATTACTCATAAAAGACTGAGAGTTAAGAGAGTAACTAAAGGCTTTTATTAACAAAAGAATGAAGGTCTGCCTCGAGTGGTCGACCGGTCCAGAAATACAAAGGGCTGGGGAGCAGTCACCTTTATACTAGGACTTGTGGGAGGAGTCAGCCGAGGCATGTCTAGGCATGTACACAGTGGAATACAAACAGTGGTTTACCACATTCACCCCTTGTTTAAAATTGAGTCCGGCGGGGTGAAGTGTATTAAAAGTTAGTGTATTGGAGTCTCTCCGGAGGTCTTGTCTGCCGCTGTGATCGGCGTGGCAACGGCAGGGGTAGTGGAGCTTCCGGCGTCGAGTCCTGCGTGGGCTGTGGCACAGGCGTGTCGTCCTCGTAGATGTCGAGCGGGTCGCGGGGCCAGGCCTGCCGTCTGCTGGGGCTGGATATCGGATCGTGGGGGGGGTGGTAGTGAGTAGTGGGTTACTGCGGCCCCCGAGGGTGCAAGGTCTCTTATGGAGACTGTGTCCTCCCGCCCGTCCGGGTATGCAATGTAAGCATACTGGGGGTTGGCATGGAGGAGGTCGACCCTCTCGACCAGGGGGTCCGTTTTATGGGTCCTCACGTGCCTTCTCAGTAGGACCGGCCCTGGGGACGTCAGCCATGGCGGTAGCGATGTCCCCGATGTGGACTTCCTTGGGAAGACAAACATTTTCTCATGAGGGGTGGCGTTAGTGGCAGTGCAGAGCAGTGACCGAATAGAGTGGAGTGCATCGGGGAGCACATCCTGCCAGCGGGAGGTTGGAAGGCCCCTAGACTTTAAGGCTAGCAGGGCGGCCTTCCAAACTGTCGCATTTTCTCTTTCCACCTGTCCGTTCCCCCGGGGGTTGTAACTGGTGGTCCTGCTTGTGGCAATACCCCTAGTTAGCAGGTACTGATGGAGTTCATCGCTCATAAACGATGAGCCCCGGTCGCTATGGATATAGCTGGGGAAACCGAACAGGGTGAAGAGGTCGTTCAGACATTTAATGACCGTGGCACTGGTCATGTCCGGGCAGGGGATGGCGAATGGGAAACGGGAGTACTCATCAATAATATTGAGGAAGTACACATTGCGGTCGGAGGAGGGGAGAGGCCCTTTAAAATCAACGCTCAGGCGCTCGAAGGGGCGAGTGGCTTTTATCAGGTGGGCCCTGTCTGGTCTATAAAAGTGCGGTTTGCACTCAGCGCAGACTTGGCAGTTCCTGGTCATGGTCCTGACCTCCTCAATAGAGTAAGGCAGGTTGCGGGCCTTGATGAAGTGGAAGAACCTGGTGACCCCCGGGTGGCAGAGGTCATTGTGGAGGGCCCGCAGTCTATCGATCTGCGCGCTGGCGCAGGTGCCACGCGATAGCGCATCCGGGGGTTCATTGAGCTTCCCGGGCCGGTACAAGATCTCGTAATTGTAGGTGGAAAGTTCGATTCTCCACCTCAAGATCTTGTCATTTTTGATTTTGCCCCTCTGCTTGTTGTTAAACATGAAAGCAACTGAACGTTGGTCAGTGAGCAGGGTAAATCGTTTTCCGGCCAGGTAGTGCCTCCAATGACGCACAGCCTCCACAATCGCCTGGGCCTCCTTCTCAACAGCGGAGTGTCTGGTCTCCGGGCCTTGGAGGGTTCGTGAAAAGAAGGCCATGGGTCTCCCCGCCTGATTGAGGGTAGCGGCCAGGGCAAAGTCGGACGCGTCGCTTTCCACCTGGAAGGGGATGGATTTGTCCACTGCGTGCATGGTGGCTTTGGCAATGTCTTCCTTGATACGGTGGAAGGCTAAGCGGGCCTCTGCCGTCAAGGGAAAAGAGGTGGACTTGATCAGCGGATGGGCCTTGTCCGCATAGTAGGGGACCCACTGGGCATAATGGGAGAAAAACCCTAGGCACCTCTTCAGGGCCTTGAGGCAGTGGGGCAGTGGGAGTTCCATAAGGGGATGCATCCGGTCGGGGTCGGGGCCGATGACTCTGTGTTCCACAACACAGCCAAGGATGGCGAGGCGGTTTGTGCGGAATATGCACTTCTCCTTGTTATATGTCAGGTTCAGGAGTTGGGCGGTGCGGAGGAATTTTTCGAGGTTTGCGTCATGGTCCTGCAAGTCACGGCCGCAGATGGTCACATTGTCCAGATATGGGAAAGTGGCCTGCAACGCATTTTGATCTACCATCCGGTCCATCTCCCTTTGGAAGACGGAGGCCCCGTTGGTGACGCCAAAGGGAACCCTAAGGAAGTGGTAGAGGCGGCCGTTTGCCTCAAAGGCAGTATACTGGCGGTCCTCAGGGCGGATAGGGAGCTGGTGGTACGCTGATTTCAGGTCAATGGTCGAGAAGACACGGTACTGCGCGATCTGGTTGACCATATCAGCTATGCGGGGGAGTGGGTAAGCGTCCAGCAGGGTGTAGCGATTTATTGTCTGGCTGCTTCTCGCCGGTCTTAACGACCACAACCTGGGCTCGCCAGGGGCTGGTGCTGCCCTCAATAATCCCTTCCTTCAGGAGCCGCTCCACTTCGGTTTTAATGAAAACCCTGTCCCCGGCACTGTATCGCCTGCTCTTTGTGGCGATGGGCTTACAGTCGGGGGTGAGGTTAGCAAACAGTGGGGGGGGGGTGACTCTGAGTGTGGAGAGGTTGCACCTGGTGCGCGGCGGGCAATTTGGGAGCTGCTGGCTGCGGACTGTGAGTGGGGGTAGGGGTCCACCGTACGCCATCGTAACACTTTTAAGGTGGCACTGAAAATCTAACCCCAGCAGGACGGCAGCGCAGAGGTCGGGCAGGACCAGAAGTTTAAAATGATCGTACACGGTCCCGTCTACTACGAGTGTCACTACGCAGTAGCCGCCGATGTCCGCCGACTGGGACTCGGAGGCCATAGAAATCCGCTGGTGCGCAGGCAGGACTGGGAGAGAGCAACGCCGCACCGTGTCGGGGTGGATGAAGCTCTCCGTGCTCCCAGAGTCAAAAAGGCAGATTGTATCGTGGCCATTTACCTTAATGTCCATTGTGGAACTGGCCAGCTGGTGCGGTCTTGCTTGGTCCAGTGTAACGGATGCCAGCGTAGGGGTCGGTGTGTCGCTGCGGGTATCAGATGAGGCGGTGTTGGGGGCCTGCTGCGTTCCGGCTGTCGTCCAAGATGGCGGCGTCCATGATCCCCATGTGGCTGGAGGCATCCAAAATGGCTGCTGTACCGGTGGTTCGCACATGGCCGGGGAGGCCCAAGATGGCGGCCCGCATGGCCCACACGCGGCGCTGCTGGGGTTCGGGGTGGCTTTGGCCCTGCAGACATTAGCGTAGTGTCCCTTCTTCCCGCAGCCCGAGCAGATCGCGTTTTTCGCCGGGCAGCGCGCTCTGGGGTGTTTTGCCTGGCCACAGAAGTAGCATTTCTGGCCTTGGGGCACTGCTGTCTGGCCTTGGGACACTGCTGCGGTAGTTGGGCCGTTGCTGGGGTGTGGCTGGGGTGGCACGGCGCTATGAGGCGGTCCTACCGTGTCCCAGGCTGTCATTCCCCGCGGCGTCCACGGTGCAGAGGAGTAGGCATCCATGCCCCGGTAGGCTGCATCCAATGATAGTGCGAGTTCAGAGGCCTTGTTGAGGTCGAGGTCACTCTGCTCCAACAGTCGCTGTCGGATGTAATTGGATCTGTGGCCCGCTACAAAAGCGTCCCGGATAAGTTCCTCTGTGTACACGGCGGCCTTTACATCCTTACAACCACAGGCCCGGCCAAGCACAGACAGTGCCTGAAGGTATTCCACGGTCGATTCCCCAGGTTGTTGTTTACGACTCCCCAGATGGTGCCTGGTGTACACTTCGTTCACTGGGCGCGTGTACTGGTCCTTGAGGAGCTTGATAGCGTCCGCGTACGAGGTCGCGTCTTGGATGACCGAGTACACTCGGTGGTTCACTTTGGAGGTCAGGACATCCAGTTTGTCCTCGTCCGATTTGATTGCTGCAGAGGCGGTCAGGAATTTTTCGAAACACTTAAGCCAGTGAGTAAACTTGGTGGATGAGTCCGCCTCCCGATGATCTAAGTCCAGGCATGCTGGTGTGAGGATCTTCTCCATTATAAAAATTTTGTCAATAAAATTGATGCGCTATCAATTACTCATAAAAGACTGAGAGTTAAGAGAGTAACTAAAGGCTTTTATTAACAAAAGAATGAAGGTCTGCCTCGAGTGGTCGACCGGTCCAGAAATACAAAGGGCTGGGGAGCAGTCACCTTTATACTAGGACTTGTGGGTGGAGTCAGCCGAGGCATGTCCAGGCATGTACACAGTGGAATACAAACAGTGGTTTACCACAGCTGTCAAGCATTGAAACCTTTATTTTCAACACTTTGTGTTCTTGGGACAGATTTGTGTGCACCTTTGGAAGTGGCTTAGTGAGTTGCAGTGAATGGTGAGACATAACAGTAGCCCCCCCCCCCCAATGGTGGTGAGTGTGAAAGGAATGGCTTGGGCATTGTAGGGATGCTTTATGGTGTTGATGTGGGGTGGTGCCAACCTGGTGCATCATGTGGCAGCCAGGGTGTACAGCATCAAGTGAAGTAAATCTGGCCATGGTGAGGCCATCCCTGGCCTCCCGAGCAGCAATGTGGTCAGGTGCTGATGCCGTGTGTCCTGTGCAGCATCAGCTGATTGCAAAGAAGGTTGGTGGTGTTGTTGTTGGTGCTGCTGGTGTTGGGGCTGATCATGGTCAGATTCTGAGGACCACGGTGAGACAGTGTAAAGGGCACCCATGTTGATGGAATAGATGGCAGGTGAAGTACAGATGACAGAAGCATTCTGTCAATGGTGAGAGTGTTCTTCCATAACGAATACAGAGAAACACTGGCCAAGAATTTGAAGGAGGAATTCAAACAGCTAAAAACGGAACACGAGTCCACCATCCACAAGCTGAGAAAGACCATAGAGGAGCAAAGAAATGAGATCAAAGAACTCCGTACTCAACTAAACAAAACGAAGGAGACCGTAGAAAGGCTCAGCAGGCAACACAAACCTCTTAAGGTCCAAAAACCTGAGGACACAAAAACAACACACACAAGGACACAGAACCCGCCGGATGCCACCCCACACGAAGACACACCGAAAGCCACAAACCCCGCTCCAACCAGCCCTCAGTCGAGTCATGCCCAGACTACTACTACCCAGTCCTCACACACAGGAACACAAAAACCGACAGATACCCCCCCAAACGAGGACACACCGAAAGCCCCAAACCCCGCTCCTGCCACACAACATATCCCAGAAACCCAGCCAACAACCAGCCACCAGACGAGTCCTACCCAGACTACTGTTACCCAGTCTGAAAAACCAGCCCCTCAGGCGGTCCTGCTGACCGACTCCAACGGAAAGTTTCTGGACCCCCAGAGGCTGTTCCCAGACCATCAAGTCCTGAAAAAATGGTGCAGCAACACAGACCAAGCAATGAAGATCCTGAACAAAGAATCCCTTGGAAGCCCCAAATGGACTGTGATCCACACAGGCACGAACGACCTACGCACCCTACAGGAAGGCACTGCTAGGGCGGTGAGCAGGATGGCGGAAAAGGCCAGCAGGGAATTCCCCGAGGCGCGGATCGTGATCTCCACACTACTGCCCAGAAAGGACACCCCAGCCTATATAATCCACAACACCAACAGGGAGATCGACACGAGATGTTCTGTCCTCCCCAACGTCTCCCTGGCCCATCATCCAAACATCAACACAAGGGACCTCTATGACGAAATACATCTACTCAAACAGCGGATGTGGGTCTTCGCAAGAAACCTCATAAACACTGCCAAAAGACGCAGCCCTCCCACCCCCTCTACCATTGGGAGCCCAAACAGGACCACCAATGTCCCCCACCCTCCTATACAAAACCAACAACAGAACCGTGCTTTTATACCTGACCCAAGACCCCCCTCTAGACCACAGACTGTAGACCAAGAACTGAGAAAGATCATGATGATGCTGAACAGCCTGATAGAAAGCCGGAGAAATTATTAATATTGTTATTTATCATTATCATTATTGTTATCTTATCAGTATTATTACTATTATTAGATAGATATATGTGCATGCCTCATGAAATTTATACTAAATCATCATTTAGCATTATAGAAAATAGTGTTTCCACACTCATCCCACAAAATAGGTCCATTTTATTTCGTTTTTTGAACTATATAAATGCGTTCTTTCCATATAAGCTGCTGGAATATCCAGGGCCTCCGCTCCTCAACTTTTGGGATGAAGAGTACAGACCCTGAATTCCTAAAAGCTATAAAAGACATTGATATAATTGTGTTAACAGAAACATGGTGCCAAAAAGACGTGCCGACCCACTGTCCTCCAATGTACCATGAAATCATTGTGCCCTCAGTAAAGAACACTAAAACACGCAAGGGCAGAACCTCCGGGGGAATATTGGTGTGGTATAAGGGAGAACTGGACAAACACATCTCACCGGTAAAACAGGGAAAATCACACGTATGGCTAAAACTAGATAAAAATATAGGAATAGCAAAAAAAGATGTTTACTTATGTGCGATCTACATACCTCCAATAGAATCGCCATATTTCGAAGAGGAGTTATTTGATACTCTCCACATGGAAATCAGCCATTTCCAGGCCCAAGGAAAGGTGATAATATGTGGGGACCTAAATGCAAGGACTGGTTGTGAACCTGACTTCATAGACCCACAGGGAAACAACCATGTGTTTGGCCAGACCCCTTTAGATGTCACACCAGCCATCGCAAATCGGAACAACCTTGATCGTGAAATAAATAAAAGCGGTAGGGAGGTAGTGCAACTCTGCCGAGCCTTAGGCCTGTACATAGTTAACGGTAGGTTCAGAGGGGACTCCCTAGGGAGACTCACATACTCCTCAACGCTTGGGTCTAGTGTGGTGGACTATACAATCACTGACCTGGACCCCTGCGATATCAACTCATTCACTGTCAGGCAGCAATCCCCCCTCTCAGACCATAACCAAATAAATATGTACCTTAAACTTTCTGCCCAAACTACAGACACAAAAAAGGAACCCAGTAAGCTCCATAAAATAAACCAGACATACAGATGGGCCCCAGACAGTGGAGAAAAATTCATCACAGCACTAAAGTCACCTGATCTCACAAGTAAAATATCAAAATTTAAAGAAAACCCATACGAGATCACCAGAGATGGTGTAAACATGGCCATAGAGGATATAAATATGATCTTCCATGAGGCAGCTGTAAAAGCCGACCTTGTGAAACAGAAGAGGAAGCGTCACAAAAGACAAAATAAAAATAAGAAATGGTTTGACCACGAATGCAAAAATGCCAGAAAAGACCTGAGAAAAATATCAAACCAAAAGCATCGCCAACCAAACAATCCGGACCTACGTACTAGATACAATGAAACCCTCAAAAGATATAAACACACCATTAGGAACAAAACACAAAACTATACCCACAAAATACTCGAAGAAATTGAAAACTCCACCAATCCAAAACAATTCTGGGAAATGTGGAATAACCTGAGTACAACACAATTGCAAGCATTACCAATCCAAGATGGCGACATCTGGAGAACACATTTTGAAAACCTCTACAAAGACATCCCAATAAACGAAACAAACCCAAGTCAACATCAGGTCACAGAAAAACTCCACACATTAGAAGCAACAATTAAAGACAACCAAAACCCTCTAGACTCCCCAATCACATGGAAAGAACTGGCCACAAAAACAAAATCTCTCCACCTAAAGAAAGCCTGTGGCCCAGACAACATCAAAAATGAAATGCTCAAGTTCAGCAATATGGAGATGCAGGGTGCGGTACTCAAATTATTCAACATCATATTACGTTCAGGCTGTTTTCCCGATATCTGGTGCCAAGGACTAATCTCCCCCATATATAAAAGTGGAAACAAATCAGACCCAAATAACTACCGCGGCATCTGTGTCAACAGTTGTCTAGGGAAGTTATTCTGCAGTATTCTAAATAGTAGATTACTTGATTTTCTTAACAAACATAATATCCTCAGAAAAAACCAAATAGGCTTCCTTCCAAAACACCGCACCGCCGATCTATACCCTTCACACCCTCATTGAAAAACATATACACCAAACAAAAAATGGGAAAATATTCGCCTGTTTCATCGACTTCAAGAAAGCCTTTGACTCTATATGGCACGAAGGGCTCTATTATAAACTTCTTCAGTGTGGAATAGGGGGCAAAGTCTATGACCTTATTAAATCAATGTATCTGAAAAACAAATGCGGGGTCAAAATTGGAGACAAACGCACCGATTTCTTCACCCAGAGAAGAGGCGTCCGGCAGGGCTGCAATTTGAGCCCAACCCTGGTCAATATATACATAAATGAATTAGCAGACATGCTGGAGCAAAGCGAGTCACCAGGTCTCCGTCTCCTGGATGGAGAAGTGAAATCCCTGTTCTATGCGGACGACCTGGTTCTGCTGTCTCCCACAGAACAGGGATTACAGCAACAACTAGACCTACTCGACAAATACTGCCAAAATTGGGCTCTAACAGTAAATCTAAAGAAAACCAACATCATGATTTTTCAAAAAAGGCCCAGATGTCAGGAAAACAAATACCAGTTTACCCTCAGTGATACCACTATAGGACACACTATGAGCTACACCTACCTTGGTCTAACTATTACAGCATCAGGGAGCTTCAGCATAGCAGTGAATGCACTAAAAGAAAAAGCCCGAAGAGCCCTATATGCAATAAAAAGAAAATTCTACAACATCCAAATCCCAATCAAAATCTGGCTCAAAATATTTGACAGCATAATCCTGCCCATTGCACTGTACGGTAGTGAAGTATGGGGCCCGCTAAATCACCAAAGCTACACTAAATGGGAAAAACACACAATAGAAGCCCTACATGCAGAATTCTGCCGAAGCATCCTTCGCACCCAAAGAAAAACGCCAACAAATGCATGCAGAGCCGAACTAGGCAGATACCCACTGATAATAAACATCCAAAAACGAGCACTAAACTTCCTAAATCACCTCAAATCTAGCTCCCCAGACACCCTTCATTTCAAAGCCTTTCAGACCCAAGAGCTAAACCCAGAAAAGAGTCCCCTGAGTCAGCTGCTACTGAAACTAAGTACTCAGCCGGACCCTGACCAGCCCCAGACCAACACAGCCGTCCAAACACCAATCCGAGTGAACCAAATCATTAAACAATGCAAAGAAACCTACCTGGAACATTGGAACAAAATAACCGAAAGCCAAAGCAGATTAGAATGTTACCGGGCCCTAAAAAGAGAATATAAACTGGCAGACTACCTCACGACCATCAGAGACACAAAACAGAGACAGACCCTCACCAGGTACAGACTAAGCGACCACCAACTGGAAATTGAAAAAGGCAGATACAAGAAATCCTGGCAGCCTAGAGAGAATAGAATATGCGATCAATGTCTGGCCGGCGAGGTTGAAACAGAAATGCATTTCCTCCTAAAATGCGAAAAATTCAACACATCAAGAAACATATTATTCAACAAGCTAAGCCAAACAACCCCAGATTTCAAGGAATTGGATGACCTGTCAAAATTGAGATTAGTCCTAGGAGAAGGAGACAGACCATACCTTGGGGCCAAATATGTAACAACATGTCACAACCTGAGGACTGTTTAAAATTAAGACTGTTTAAAATTAATATTGAACGTACCAAATGAAGTACAAAGACTGTTTAAAATTAATATTGTTTAAAAGTAATATTGTATGTACCCAACAAATGTCAAATCGATTGACACCTACAGAATGTTGGAAAACTGTACCTTTTTGCTATGTAAGCTTTGGCAATATGGTTCTCTGTAAACTTTCATGCCAATAAAGCATTTGAATTGGAATTGGAATTGGAATTGGAAAGTGGAAAGCCTTCAGAATCTGTGCTGGAAATAGACTGAAATATAGCTTGTGGCTGAGGAAACTGATCTCTGTCAGGTGGGAGCTTTTACTGTATATTTAAAACTGTCAAGTAATCAGCTGGAGCAATGGCCATTCAACTCCCACCTCAGGTTCACAAACGTGGTCCCCGAGCAGCATGGATCATGTGGGCGAGCAGTTAAAATTAAATGGTAAGGTTAAAATCATTATTAAGGGTCTGTCAACAATCTCGACCCGCTGTCAAAAAAAATCCAACTTTCCACCTGACGCACCGCCGGAAAATTCTGGTCATAGAAACCTCCTCAGTAAATCTGTTTCTGTAGGTCTGTTTTTAGCTGAATAACTGCTCTTGCAATCTTCCTTCTTTCCTAAAACATAGAAATATATAGAAATTACTACATGGAAACAGGTCGTTCGGCCCATGATAATGTTTATCCTCCACAGGAGAACATAAGAACCTCAGAAACAGGAGGAGGTGTAGGAGTGCTCAAAAATCTATCGATCTCAGTCTTTAATATACTCAACGACTGAGCATCCACAGCTCTCTGGGATAGAGAATGACAAAGATTCACAACCCTCTGAGTGAAGAAATTCTTCCTCATCTCAATCCTAAATGGCCAACCCTTTATCCTGAGACTATGCCCCCAAGCTCTAGACTTCCCAGCCAGGGGAAACAGCCTCTCAGCATCTATCCTATCAAGCCCTCTAAGAATTTTATACTTTTCAATGAGATCACCACTCATTCTTCTAAACGCCAGAGAACATACACCCATTCTAGTTGAACCGGGGTCAAACAAGGCTGTGTCATCGCACCAACGCTCTTCTCGATCTTCCTTGCTGCAATGCTCCATCTCACCCTCAGTAAGCTCCCCACTGGAGTGGAGCTAATTTACAGAACAAACGGGAAACTGTTCAATCTCCGTCGCCTCCAGTCCAGATCCAAGGTCATCCCATCCTCTGTCGTTGAATTACAGTATGCAGACGACGCTTGCGTCTGCGCTCACTTGGAGGTCAAACTCCAAACCATCGTCAACGCCTTCACCGAAGCATACGAGAGCATGGGCTTTACACTGAACATTCGTAAGACAAAGGTCCTATAACAACCTGCCCCCGCCACACAGTACTGCCCCCCGATTATCAAAATCCACAACAAGGCCTTGGACAACGTGGACCACTTTCCATACCTCGGGAGCCTACTGTCAACAAGGGCAGATGTCGATGACGAAGTCCAACGCCACCTTCAGTGTGCCAGTGCAGCCTTCGGTCGCCTGAGGAAGAGAGTGTTTGAAGACCAGGGCCTAGAAATTCATTGTAGCCACTTTTGGGGCGGTAAAGTCGGGCGGCCGCTAAAGTTTGCGCACGGCGCAAAATCGAGGCCACTTCTCCGATATTCATTAGCTTCGCCCTAAGAGTTTGCTTGAGCGCTAAAACTGGCGCTGCACGCCTCTCTTTAGGCGCTAAGCCGGAGGTGCTGAGCGAGAGCGCCGAGGCCGGGCGCAGCGCAGGTGCGGCCATCTCGTGATTGACAGCAGACACCCTGGCGCCGGCCAGCTCTTAAGGGGGAAGGGTCGACTTGGTCTGCTGCCACGCCCTGGATAGTGGAGCCCTCCAGCTAGGCCTGAACACTGCTGCTGGATCCAAATAGCGCCTGAAGCCATGCAGAAGGCCCGTGAACGAGCGCAGCGCTTCCCAGAGCTTGATCTGAGTGTGCTGGTTGGTGGTGTGGAGAAGAGGCGCCATATTTTGTACCCGGACAATGGCAGGAAGGCGCCGGTCCGCGTCTACCGGAGAGCCTGGAGGCATGTTGCCAGCAAGGTGTCAGCCAACAGCGAGGTCCCCAGGACCGGTGTCCAATGCCGCAAAAAGTTTAATGACCTCACTCGGATTGTCAGGGTGAGTACCCTTTCCAGTGTCCTCCTCATCCTTGCATGTGCACCTCACATTATGGGCAAAGGGACCTGAAAGCCCTAATGGCCAGCCCTCATCCAGCAGCTATGGGACAGGCATGAACATCAATTGCACATTCTGCACTTAACACACTGGCCAAGCTATTCCACCATGGGAGGCAGTGCACACAAGATCAGGGCTACACACTGGCCAGGCTATTCCACCATGGGAGGCAGTGCACACAAGATCAGGGCGACACACTGGCCAGGCTATTCCACCATGGGAGGCAGTGCACACAAGATCAGGGCGACACACTGGCCAGGCTATTCCACCATGGGAGGCAGTGCACACAAGATCAGGGCGACACACTGGCCAGGCTATTCCACCATGGGAGGCAGTGCACACAAGATCAGGGCGACACACTGGCCAGGCTATTCCACCATGGGAGGCAGTGCACACAAGATCAGGGCTACACACTGTACTTAGAGGCCGTCCTTTCTCTTGCAGGCCAAGCTGGCCAATAATAAGAAGAGCCGGACTGCGACCGGGGGAGGCCGACCCCAGATCCAGCCGCTCACCGAGCTGCAACATCGCGTGGAGCGCATCATGGGTGGCCGGGTGATTGTCCCCGTTGCATGTGGAGATGCCGACCCTGTTCTGGGCACCAATGGTAAGGACATCACCTTTTGGACCTCTCTCGTCCCACTTGCGCATCAGATCTACATCCTTTGCCACTGTCCGACCAATGTGCTGAATGCCACCACTCATGCATCCCTCGCTGACGCCCTCTCCTCACTCTAAAGCTACTCTTGTGCCTTCCTGCTTTCAGATGGTGAGGAGGAGGTCCCTGAACTTGCCAGTGACAGCCCCTCAGAAGAGGAGGAGGAGGAGGAGCAAGAGGAAGGCGGCCCATCAGGGGAACGCTCAGCCGCGGCAACCCATGCCAATGTAGGGGACACGTCTTCCCTGGAGGGGAGCGTGGCGGAAGTGTCGGAGGGGAGGGGAGCTCATGGGACCTGCGGCCTGCAGAAACGCGGGAGGGGTGTGGAAGCTCAGCGGCCTTCTCCCCAGAGGGGGGAAGGGTCGGAGGGGAGTCCAATTGCTGGGCCCAGCGGCGTCCAGCAACGCAGGAAGGGTCGGCCAGCTCGGCGGCCTTCTCCCCAGAGGGGGGAAGGGTCGGAGGGGAGTCCAATTGCTGGGCCCAGCGGCGTCCAGCAACGCAGGAAGGGTCGGCCAGCTCGGCGGCCTTCTCCCCAGAGGGAGAGTCTGGCCTCCAGTCCGGAGATGGTCTTCGCAGAGGAGATGGAATGCCTCGAGGACTTGTCCGCGGACTCGGAGCGCCGGCACACGGAGCTCATGGGGGTAGTGGCACGGTTGCCTGAGGCCATCGAGTCCCTCTCTCGGAGTGTGACCGACGTCGGGGCCTCACAGGCCATCAGTTTGGCGGAATTCGGGGCAGAGCAGGCAGCGAGTCGGGCGGCATTCGGGGCAGCTCAGGCAGCGAGTGGGCAGCTGATCAGTGGTGCCGTCCAGTCACTGGGTGCTCTGATGAGGTCACGGAACAGGTCAACATGGGCACTCACTGCTGCCACACTCGCTGTGTCAGCCAGGCATCGCCAGGGCACCCGGCGCGCTGCAGCAGCACAGCAGTCTGTCCCTCGGCAGATTGGTGCGCATGCTGCAGTGCTGGCCCAGGCGAGTGCCAGTGTCTCAGGCGACCAGCGAGCGCCTGCCATCCGCCAGCTTGCCCCCATTCCTCCAGCCGCCACTGCCACTCCCCCAGTGGAGCTGCCAGGAGCTGCTGCAGCGACTGATGCTGGCCAGCCACAGCTGCAGCATTCAACAGCCGCCCGCTCGACGGCCAGACCTCGACTAGGCCGACCCCCAAGGGCATCTGCCGCCACGACATGTGCCCCTCTGGAGCCTGCCCCCAGCCTTGCAGCAGCCAATGGCCTTACTTTGAGGAGGAGCAGCAGGGCGGGCAGGGGCCACACAAAGATGGCCAAGGCATCGCCCTAGCGGGCCAAAAAGTCGAATGTGTGGCCAGTTGTGTTTGTTTTTTGAGGCCGAGAATTGGATGTTTGTTTTTTGAAGGCCGAGAATTGGATGTTTGTTTTTTGAAGGCCGAGGATGTGATGTTTGTTTTTGACGAAGGCCGAGGATGACGGCCATTTTAGTTGCACTGTTTTGTTAATCCTCTCCAGGTTGTGGGAGCGAGTAATGTGTTTGAGTGTTTTTTGGGGGTTTCGTCTGTTTTTGGTTTTCATGTGGGAAGGGCCCTGAGTTTGTACAATAAAGCATTTTATTTATTAACATTGTCCATGTTTGATCTTTGAAGTGTTTGTTGCCTTAACCGGCTGAGGGCTTGCAGAGCGGCTGCAATCATGTTCTTTCATTGGCACAAGCCATTCCCTGACAGGGGGCCTAGAAGTGATTCAATAAGCCGCCGACGGGCGGCCTTTGGACCTTGTGCCTCCCTCCTGGGCTGGTACTCCTCGTCCTCCTCCTCCTCATGCTCCTCCTGCTCCTCCTCCTGAGGTGGTGGTCCAACGTGAGGTGGCAGTGCCTGAGTCCTGCGGATAGCCAGGTTGTGCAGCATGCAGCAAACGATGACGAATTGGGAGACTCGCTCCTGCGAATACTGGAGGGCTCCCCCGGAGCGATCGAGACAGCGGAACCGTTGCTTGAGGATGCTGATTGTTTGTTCTATGATGTTCCTAGTCGCTTGATGGCTCTCGTTGTATGCCTCTTCAGCAGGGGTCGTGGGCGCGCGGAGCGGGGTCATGAGCCAGGTACACAAAGGTTAGCCTTTGTCTCCGATAAGCCATCCTCTTGGGTGAGGCTGTGCCTGGAACATGTCAGCCACAGTTGTCTGTCGCAGGATAAAGGCATCGTGGCTGCTGCCTGGAAAGCGGGCATTGACAGCTGGGATGCGCTGCCTGTGGTCACACACCAGCTGTACGTTGAGGGAATGGTTGCCCTTCCGATTGCGGTAATCCTCGGCATGCTCCAGAGGTGCCCGCAAAGCCACATGCGTGCAGTCAATGGCGCCCTGCACCATGGGGAAGCCCGCTATTCTTGCAAATCCCACTGCACGCTGCTGCTGCTTGTCCAGGGTCATGGGGAAGGAGATGAATTGATGTCTCCTTCTGAAAAGGGCTTCGGTCACCTGGCGGATGCAGCAATGCACGGCGAACTGGGAGATGTTAGCGATGTCCCCAGCAGCGGATTGGAAGGAGCCGGTGGCATAGAAGTTGAGAGCCACCGTCACCTTCACTGCCACCGACAGAGACGTCCTGCGCATCAGCTGTGGCTGCAGATCTCTGTGAAGCAGCTGGCAGATGTCTGCAACCACCTCCCTTCTGAATCGCAGCCTCCTAACACACATCGCGGCAGACATGGTCAGATAGGAGGACTGCTGGCGGTATACCCTGGGTGGGTAAGGCCTCAGCTGGTGACGCCTGTTGCCCCCTCTGCATCTAGCCAGGGCTGCCACTCTCTCACGGCGTCTGTAAGCCCTTCTGGCATAAGGCTGAAAGTCAGCGTTGGCACCCAATGCAGCCCCCATTATATGCTGGCAAACACTGAGCTCTCAATGAAGGCAAAGATAATTGCTAAGCTCTGGCCTGAGCCAAAAATACCTGTCCTAGTGTTGGTCCAAACCAGTAAGCTCTCCTCCTTGGTCTCTCTCCAAAAAACCGTTGCACAAGAGTGAATGCTGCAAAATGGCTGGCCTTTATAGTGCAGGGTAAGTGCCCTTTAATTAGCGCTCCCCGCGGCCCGCCTCGGCTGTGTACCGTTCCACTTCACAGTCGTTAGGGCCGCCCGGCGCACAATGGGCCGGCGCGAGTGAAGTTCCGGTTCGGGGCGCACAAAGGGCGTTGCACGGCGAAATGACGTCATGATCTGCGTGCGCAGCAGGGCGCGCGCTAAGACTTTGCGCCGGCGCTAAATGTGTACTGAAGTTGGGGCGAGGCGCAGATCGCGCTGCGCCCGGGCGCTAAGCGCCTAGCGCTCGAGATCTACTCCTCCTAAGGCGCTAACGGCTGGCGCGCCCAACTGAATTTCTAGGCCCAGGACCTCAAACCTGGCACTAAGCTCATGGTCTACAGAGCAGCAGTGATACCCGCCCTGCTGTATGCCTCAGAGACATGGACCATGTACAGCAGGCACCTCAAAGCACTGGAGAGGTACCACCAACGCTGCCTCTGCAAGATCTTGCAAATCCATTGGCAGGATAGGCGCACCAACATCAGTGTTCTTGCTCAGGCCAACATCCCCAGCATCGAAGCTTTGACCACACTGAATCAGCTCCAATGGACGGGTCGCATTGTCCACATGCCTGATACGAGACTCCCAAAACAAACGCAGTACTCGGAGCTTCGGCACGGCAAGAGAGCCCCAGGTGGGCAGAGGAAACGCTTCAAGGACACCCTCAAAGCCCCCTTTAAAAAGTGCAACATCCCCATCGACACCTGGGAATCCCTGGCCCAAGACCGCACAAAGTGGAGGAGAAGCATCCGGGAAGGCGCCGAACACCTCGAGTCTCTTCGCCGGGAGCAAGCGGAAGCCAAGCGCAGGCAGCGCAAGGAGCGCACGTCAACCCAAGCACCTCACCCACCCGTCCCTTCAACCACCGTCTGCCCCACCTGTGACAGAGACTGTACGGCCCGCATTGGACTCATCAGTCACCTGAGAACTCATTTTTAATGTGGAAGCAAGTCATCCTTGGTTCTGAAGGACTGCCTAAGAGAAAAAGATTCTAGTCAATCTCTCCGCATAGGACAGCTCTCTCATCCCAGAATTAAATCTAGCGAACCTTCGTTGCACCCCCTCTAAGGCAAGTATATCCTTCCTTAGGTAAGGAGACCAAAACTGTGCACAGTACTCTAGGTGTGGTCTCAACAAAGCCCTATATAATTGCAGCAAGACTTCCTTACTCTTAAATGCCAATACTTTGCAATAAAGGCTAACATATAATTTGCCTTCCCAATTGCTTGCTGTATCTGCGTGTTAACTTTCTGTGATTCGTGTACAAGGACACATAATTCCCTCTGAACACCAACATTTACTAGTCTCTCACCTTTTATTACCGAGATATCTTCACTGCTTTCCTCCCTCAGCCTTTGCACCGAACGACTTCTCATCCTCGGTGATTTCAACCTCCATCTCAATTCATCATGCTCTCCCTCCTCTGAGCTCAGTAGCCTCCTATCCTCCCTTAAACTCTCCCTCCATGTAAACACCCCAACCCTTATTCACGGCCACCCCCTCAACCTTGCCATCTCTCGTGGCCTCACTACTCCCATCGTGTCAATCACAGATAAGGCCATCTCTGCCCACATCCCCACTTCCACCACCCCCCAACCCCCACTCCCACAAAACTTCTGTGTCCGTCCCTGGAAAAAACTCTCTCGCAACTCTCTTACAACTGCACTTATGAAATCCCAACTGTCCAGCCACTGGCCCTCCTTTCGCTATGACATTTATGCAGCTACCTGTTGTGTATGTAACCGTTTACCTTTAAGGGAACTATAGAATGTAACCGTTCGCCTTTAAGAGCACTACTTTAGGGTGGCACTATCTATTGGCTCATGTATACTGTAATACCGATAGTGACCACACCAGTATATAAGGGTTGTGATACGTTAACTAGGGCAGAATCGCCCAAGCCTCTGAATAGTAAAGACGTGTTTTATTTTGTTAACAGTGGAGTCTGTGATTATTTATAATACAACCCACAGACTTAACATTGGCGACGAGTCAGGATTCGAACCCTGCGGCAGTTGTTCCACGGCGGCTTCGTCCGAAGACAGGACGTTGAAGAGAGGTTTCAATCCTCACCAGTCTGGAACCGACAGGCTGGAAGCGACAGGCATTAGGACCCTGAAGCCTCCATAACCTCGTGGGTAAGCCGCAGCGTTGGCTGCAAAGACAGGGCGATCGCAATCCCTGATAAGAGCCGCGGTGAAACGCGCGAGCGGGTAAGCCAGAGCCCGGGAGGGAGCGAGCAAGAGCCGCGCGAGCGGGTGAGCCAGAGGCCGGGGGCCGCTTTCAAGTGCGAGGCGCAGCCGGGCCATCGATCGCATCCGCTGATAAGGCCCGCACTCGGCCTGAAAGTCAGCGTCGGGGAACGGGTGATAACCGCCATTGAAGTGGGCGGAGAGCGCCGAGAAGCGCGGGAAAACCGCCATCGAAGTGGGCGGGGAGAGCGAGAAGCACGGGAAAGCCGCCATTTTTCGCGGGGAAACCGCTGAAGAAGAAGGAAGAAGCGGGAAACCGCCATCTTGGAAATTATTAAGAATTTCAGGAAAGTAATAAGATTTTTCAGAAAGGCTGGTGCGTTCTCAAGAAGAGAGGGAAAATAAGTATAAGTACAGCAATACTTGTGGTGTTCTCAAGAAGAGAGAAGAAAATTAATAATAAGTAAAGTAATACTTGTACTGTACTCGAAAAGAGAAGAAGATGCCTAAGCGAGGAAATATTAATGACTTTAATGCTGAAATAGAAGACTGGGCCACGTATGTGGAACGCATAGAAATATATTGCGTAGCCAACGAAATTGAGGATGACAACAAGGCAATAACTTTGTTAAATTCGATGGGAGCAAAAACATACGGGCTTTTGAAACATCTAATAGCACCAGTTAAACCAGTGGACCAGACCTTCGAAGAGATCGTAACAGTGTTGAAGGATCACTTGAACCCCACACCGTTGATGCTGGCTGAACAATTTAAATTTTACGCCAGAACCCAGAGGCAAGATGAAAGCAATGCGGAATACTTAGTCGAACTGCGTAAGCTAGCGAAATACTGCCAGTTTGGAGGGAATTTGACAGAGGCGCTGCGGGACAAGTTCGTATGCGGCTTGGCCAAAGAAGGAACGCAGAAGCGACTTCTGGAAGAAAACGACCTCACACTGGACAGGGCTGTCCTCATAGCTTCATCGCACGAAGCCGCAGCGAAAGGGACGGCGGAAATGCAGCTAAAGGCGGCGGCACTCGGGGTGGACCAAATTACAGCAAGCACTCCCAAATGCTACCGTTGTGGAAAGACAACGCACGACCAGAATCAGTGCTGGTTTAAGAACCAAGAGTGCAGGAAATGTGGCAAACTGGGTCACATCGCAAAGGTATGCAGGTCCGGAAAGAAGACCAACAAGCAAAGGAAGCCACCACCACAAGAAAAGTACAACAAGGTGCATCAGGTGGCTGAAAAGAGTTCAGACGAACAAAATTCAGACTCAGGCCCAAACAGCCAGGAGTTGGATAGTCTGAGAATCCACAATGTGGGTAAAGTAAATGATCTACAGACGATCTGGGTCACACTAAAAATAGCTGGAGTCCAAGTACGAATGGAGCTGGACACGGGATCAGCTGTATCAGTCATCAACCAAAAGGACTACCACCGACTATTCTCTCACATACCCTTAAGAAATACCAAGTTCGTATTACAGACATACACGGGGCATCGCGTATACCCCATGGGGAAAATAAGAGTCAAGGTGAGAGATAGGGGTAAAGTACACCCAAGAATGAATTTGTACGTACTACCTGAGGGAGGACCACCACTTCTAGGACGGGAGTGGATCAAGAAAATAGACATGGAATGGCACTACCGACAAGCAATGACGAGTGAGGACTCGGTGCAGACAAGCAGCTCAGACTCTGAGCCGGAAGACGATAAGTCCAGCTTATGTATGAAAAACAAGGTTAACATTAACTCACAGACTAAGGTTGGAAAATCGATGGCGTGCATAAAGACAGAGAATTCTGAGTCTGTTCAAGCTACAGACATATGCATTACGGAGGAACACCGGGCTCGAACTCAACGCTATTTCAAAGTACAACAACAATTAGAACAATTAAGTTACCGCCTCGTACAAGAGATGAAAACAATGAAAAAGTTCTATGACACCGAATGGGAGAGTCTGGAAAGACAACAGAACCTACTGGCTCAAGCAGAGAGCGACCATAGAGCCATCGTGACCAATTACCGATCACATCTCCCTGATGATGTTCAGGGGTTAGAATATTTGCATGATCTAGAGATACAGCAGAAGGGCAAATCACGCTGCACTGAGGATTTTGTTCTGCAATTAGAGACGGAGCTAGTGCAGGCAAAGTTAAGAGAAGTTGAATCACAGGGTGCTCTTAAGGAGATGCAGAAACAAATCTTGGACATGGAAAAGAGAAACGCTTCTTTACCTGATGAGAATAATGTGGCCATGTTGCAAGAGGAGCTTATAGGGGCGAAACTGAAAGAAGCTAAGCAAAGGATGTTGGAACTTGAAACGCAGAACCAAATCAGCGGTAATCAGCTATGTCAAGCAGAGAAGGAGTGCAAGGGTCTACATGAGAAGGTGCAATATCTCTCAGCCCAAAATAAGGGACTACTCACTCAGTTAAATGAAAGTAAACGGGAAATGGCTGAGATGGACTGCAAGAATAAAGAAGAGTTGATGGCAGTGAGACTTCGAGAGGCAGATAGCATAGCAGCCTTGGCTGAACTCCAACAGGAAATTGCGAAAGAAACAAATGAAGAGGAATCTTCAGGAAGCCAGGATTTTATTCCAGTTCTTCTCTACGACTCCTTACAAGCAGAGTGCGAGAAGTTGAAAAAACAGTATGAACAGGCCCAGACTACAATTCTGGAGGGGGTTAACTCAGCAACCTCCGAAAAGCTAGTTTCGTTGGAAGTATATGAGCAACTAAAGGTTGAACATGAGCAAGAAGTCCAAAGGCTGCAGGAAATTCTTGAGGAGCTCAGGGCCAAGACAGACTCATCGGTAGAAGTTCCATACATAGATGAGGATGTAGAGGTGAAAGACATGGCAGAACTCATAAAAATATGGAAGGAAGCCCAAGACAAATATGAGGCGGCAATTACCGAGGTTGACCGACTTGAAGAACAGTTTCAACTGGGAATGGGCCCTGAACATGAGCTAGAGAGCATCGAGGCGCAACTTCTCCAAGCACTGGAAGCCAAAGTACAAGAGGAAGAGAAGATGAAAGCATTGGAGAAAATGATGGATGAAATGGAGGAGTACGCTGAATTACGTCCAGGGGAACAGGAGAATGGGGAAACAGCTACTTCAGTAGAAGGATTAAATAGCCTGATAACGAAATCCCTGAAGGAAGGGAAAGGATTGAACGCACAAATGAGGCCAGGAGGGAAGGAAGGGCAGACATCCGAGGAAGAGCAGGATGAATATGATTGCTTGAAGAAGGGTTTTGACCTGTTGAGTGACACCGAATGTTATGAGGATGTGGTCTGCCCAAATTGTGATGGGAACTCCCAAAGTGCTGAAATCCTGAGGAAGCACTTAAGGTCTAAGGAACATAGAGAGTTGGTGGCGCTACAGATGGCAGCCGGGAAAAGAGCTCGGAGAGTTTCAAAAAGGCAGAAAAGAAAAAGAAGAAGCAGAAAATAATAACTGTTTAAAATATTATTACTTCTACTACCTCAGTCCGAACACTACGAAAGGTGCTAAATTTGTAAAATAAATCCAGGGACATTATCAAGACAGCCAGTGGGTTGTATAAGTCCGCACTGCTGGTTCAACAGGACGAAAGTACAAGCTGTTAAAAAAAAAAAAAAAAGGCTATGGAGGATGCTGTCTGGAACGAATTAATACCAGAGACTGAATTTATGAACTGTTCCCACAGAGACTGAACCTGTAAACTGATTCCACTGAGAGTATGTTTGTAAACTGTTATATGACGTTGACTCCATTGAGAGTATATCTGTAAATTGTTATATGACGTTGACTCCATCGAGAGTATATCTGCAAACTGTTTATATAAAGTTGAAGATTGTATGTTTAACGGGATTCTGTAAGTAATAAGCTAGGAAGGGAGGAGTGTTGTGTATGTAACCGTTTACCTTTAAGGGAACTATAGAATGTAACCGTTCGCCTTTAAGAGCACTACTTTAGGGTGGCACTATCTATTGGCTCATGTATACTGTAATACCGATAGTGACCACACCAGTATATAAGGGTTGTGATACGTTAACTAGGGCAGAATCGCCCGAGCCTCTGAATAGTAAAGACGTGTTTTATTTTGTTAACAGTGGAGTCTGTGATTATTTATAATACAACCCACAGACTTAACACTACCGATCTGCTCAACCACACCCTCATCACCACCGTTGATGCCCTAGTCTCTATTAAAACGATGACTCTCTCTCACCTTGGCCATTCCCCCTGGTACAGCCCTCATCTTCGCTCCCTTAAGTCCAAGGGACGCAGACTTGAACGGATATGGCGGACAACTGGTTTAACCAATCACCGCCAGATCTGGCTGGACCACAAAGCATTATTGGGTCCTGCTCTCGTCTGCCAAAATTGCTCACTATTCCAGAATCATTCTGGAATGCAAAGATCAACCCCAGCTTCTATTCTCCACTGCTAACCATCTTCTTAAACCCCTCCCCCTGTCGCCTCCACCCTCACCTCCGACAACAAGTGTGAGGAGCTCTTCGACTTCTTTGTCTCTAAGATTGAAACCATCTATGCAGCTGCCTCTGCCACTTTCCTTCCTTTCCCTAGCCCGCCAAGCCAAACTTCCTCTAAGGTTTCCCCCTGCCCTAGCCCTGAATTCACATCTTTCTCCAGTTTCTCTCCGATCTCCTCTCATGACCTCTCCGCACTCATCTTGTCCACGAGACCCACTCCTTGCTTCCTTGAACCTATTCCCACCAAACTGCTTGACGTAAGAAAACTACTAGGCACTTGGTCTAAGCATTAAACAAAGCTTTAATCAACTGTTTTACAACATGGAGGTCTAGTTGTGTCCTTCACTAGTTCCTGTTAAGAATGTCCTGCGCAAGCTGGGCCCGTGCCCGAGTATTTATACTCTCCCTGGACAGCGCCACCCACAGGCCACTCAGTATTATTTCATAAGTCTTTCTTTCATGAATGACTGATTCATGTCACTGCTGACCACCCAATTTCCTTTTTTGGCTCCCATGTTAGCTGATATTGTTAACGGTTCTCTCTCCTCAGGTACTTGTCCCCCTCTCCCTCAAATCTGCCACCATCACCCCTCTCCTCAAAAAACCAACATGCTGTCGCCTCCCAAATCCGTGCCCATCTTTCCTGTAATTCCATGTTTGAATCCCTCCAATCAGGTTTCCGCCCTTGCCACAGTATCGAAACGGCTCTCCTCAAAGTCACAAATGACATCCTTTGTGACTGTGACAAAGGTAAACTATCCCTCCTCATCCTTCTTGACTTCCCTGTAGCCTTTGACATGGTTGACCACTCCATCCTTCTTCAATACCTCTCCATCGTCGTCCAGTTTCTCTTCCCACTCCTGCATCGTTATCTCTGGTGTCCCCCAAGGATCTATCCTTGGCCCCCTCCTACTTGTTGCCCCTTGGCGACATCATCCGAAAACACAGCGTCAGTTTCCACATGTACGCTGACGACACCCAGCTCTACCTCACTACCTCTTCTCTCGACCCCTCCACGGTCTCTAAATTATCAGACTGCTTGTCCGACATCCAATTCTGGATGAACAGAAATTTTCTCCAATTAAATATTGGAAAGACCAAAGCCATTGTTTTCAATCCCTGCCACAAACTCCGTTCCCTAGCCACTGACTCCATCCCTCTCCCTAACATCTGTCTGAGGCTGAACCACTCCGTTCGCAACCTTGGCGTCATATTTGACCCTGAAATGAGCTTCCGATCACATATCCGCAGCACAACTAAGACCGCCTATTTCCACCTCCGTAACGTTGCCCGTCTCCGCCCTTGCTTCAGCTCTTCCGCTGCTGAAACCTTCATCCATGCCTTTGTTACCCCTAGACTTGACTATTCCGACACACTCCTGGCTGGCCTCCCACATTCTACCCTACGTAAACTTGAGGTGATCCAAAACTCGGCTGCCCGTGTCCTAACTCGCACCAAGTCCTGTTCACCCATCACCCCTGTGCTCGTTGATCTACATTGGCTCCTGGTTAAGCAACGCCTCGATTTCAAAATTCTCATCCTTGTTTTCAAATCTCTCCACGGCTTTGCTCCTCCCTGTCTCTGTAATCTCCTCCAGCCCCACAACCCCCCGAGATATCTGCGCATCTCTAATTCTGCCCTCTTGAGCATCCCTGATTATAATCACTCCCCTATTGGTGGCCGTGCCTGGGCCTTAAGCTCTGGAATTCCCTGCCTAAACCTCTCCGCCTCTCTACCACTTTCCTCCTTTAAGACGCTCCTTAAAACCTACCTCTTTGACAAAGCTTTTAGTCATCTGCCCTAATTTCTCCTTTTGCGGCTTTTTTGTCTTATAATACTTCTTTGAAGTGTCTTGGGACGTTTTACTATGTTAAAGGCGTTATATAAATACAAGTTGTTGTTGTTGTTGTTTAAAAAGTACTCTGTATTTCCATTTTTCCTACCAAAGTGGATAATTTCATACTTCCCCACATTATACTCCATCTGCCACCTTCTTGCCCAATCACTTAACTAGTTTATATCCCTTTGCAGCCTCTTTACTTTCTCCTCACAGATTACATTCCCACCCAGCTTTGTCTCATCAGCAAACTTGGATGTATTACATGAGCAGTTTTCTTAATCCCATGTGTCCACTCAGTTCCCATTTCTCTTTAACCACCTATTTAACCTATTCTTAAATTTTGATATGGGCCTTGATATTAACCCCTCAAGATGGGTGGGAGTGGGTCGGGGGAAATTAAATGCGAAATCCACGTAACCCGAACCCAACACGCCGCACACACCATTTTAATGGCGGCGGATAGCGGAGTGTCTGAGTGTCTCACGGTGGAAAGGCGGGACACATATTAACATATTTAAATAGGGCTCCTACAGTGCAATTGGGAGTCCGAACTCGGCAGTGAAATGGAGGCAGGAGCTGCTGGCTACCCATGGTAAGTGCCTCTTTTAGAACTCCTTGTGGGCCAGGAGGAGCAAGAGTGCCCCCCCCCCAGGTACCTCAAGGAAGCCTTCATCCTCCTCCAGGCCCGATCGCCAGCCTCCACCCTCCCCCCACTCCCCCACCAGCTCCCCCAATCACAGGCGTCCTTCCCCCCAGCTTATTCATTCTCAGTTTTCCTACCCCCAGCCTTCCCGAGAGTATCTTGCTCTTTGCTTTAGTGATCACGGGCCTCTTCCACCCAGCCCTCTTGCCCACCGACCAGGCTGTCAAATTGGCCAGCTGGCACCAGGAGGTGGACGTACAAGATGCAAATGGGGCCCTGCCATTCCACATACCCAGCCTTGCTGGGTTCTTCAGCCAATTTCAGCCTCACCCTCACCCTCCCTGTAAATATCGGGGCCATGGTCTCTGTTCCAATCACGAGCTCTGGTACTGCATACCACAACCTCACAGGCCTCCGAATAAAAATATTTCTTCTAGTCTCCGTCCTAAAGCTCTTTCATTTAATCTTATATCTACGTCCTGGAAACAAAGCAATCTTAACTTCATTTCATGGGGTTTCCTCTCAGACTTCAATGTTTACAAGTGAATCTATTTAATTTTGTTGGATCATTCTACTTTCTTTACAAAAGTAACCAAAGCTACACAGAACTTACTATAACATAAGAGATTACAAAGTTAGTGGTACATCATTCAAGTTCTTTCAGAACTTTGAAAGATCCATGAGTTAGGATGGTCTTTCCCATTAAGCAAGAGAGTAACTTTAATCATTAGCTGACAATTGTGTGATATATTATTTATTCTATAATGTAACAATATTTACATTCTGGGATATGTTTTGCTGATGACAGAAGTTTGTATTATGGTTGATGACCACAGCAGAGAATTATTACATCTCTGGCCAGTGAGATTGACAAATTGTTCCTTCCTTTGTTGTCAATTCCACCAGATGCAAAAATGGATCCCTATAAGGGCAAAATAGATTTCCTCCTTTTCTTCCAGCTATCCTCAGAACGTAGGAAATTATGGAAGGAGAAAGGGTCATTCAGCCCACCAGGCTCCTGTTCTTCCCAAAAACTGTTTCTCCCAAAATACTCTATACAGTTTACATTGTCATGGATTCCCCTCAAATTGCTTAATCCCCTGAGAGAACTGAATGTAAACGTGCAGGATGAAGTTCTAAAATGTCCCTCGATCCCCAAATGAATCCAGTGAAGCTCCAGCACTATGTACTGAACAGATCATTTACAGAGATGACATCTCATTATTGGAGCGCAGCAGCTACAATCATGTTTCATACAGCATCTATAGAAACATATACATTTCAATACAGAAGGAGCCCATTAAACCCATTGTGCCTTTTCAGTTTCTTGCTCTCTTTCTTAACTACATTAATTGATTTGACCGTAACAATTACCTGTGGCAAAGAATTCCATATTTTATTTAACCTCTGTGGTGGAAAAAAATCCTTTCAATCTCCCCCTTTATGCTTCTAGTACTAACACTAAATACATGTCCCATTTGTTTCTGATTCAATAACTAGCGCAAATCATCTTTCTTTATTTACTTTCATAATTTTGAGCACTTCTATTCGGATCCCAGGACATACATCTCTTGTTTGTTTAAGTCCCTCATTGAAGATATATCCTCTTCTCCCTGGTATCATCATCTGTATTGTATAACCCTAGAACACTGAATTCCATTGTTAACCAGATGTTCATCCATTTCTTTTTTTTAAAGTGATAATCAACATAGGGTCAATTGATTTTGATGGGAATCTACTCCATATATTTACTACTCAGTAGGGGTACGGTAAATCTTATAATTTTATTTCAGTCATATTAATACTGCACTTCTGTCCTCCAAACAGAGGGGGGGAAATTGGACATCCACAGTAACCTACTGATGTCTCCATGGCCTCAGGTTTATGGCTGCTGAAAATGGCCGCAGCACTAATTTACCATGTAACACCCTCCTGGTGGCATTAGTGGAGGGATCGGACCCGAAGTTCCCATCCTGAAGCAGCGTTGCAGCTTCTTACAGCCTCTGGGAGCGAGGCTGTGGAGTTCACAATGAATTGTGGGCAATTAAAAGGGCTATGAATTAAAGGGGCAATGCCTTCAGAACTAATAAAAATTAAAATCCAGTGAAAAAAAGCATTTTTCAGCCCTTACTTTAAAAAAAAAATCATTAACATTAAAAAGAAGTCCCAAATAGGAATCTTCAGCACATACAGCTGAATTCCCTTCTGAACATCAAAAAATGGGAAAAGTGCTTCAGCACTAACACAAATGGCTCAGCAAGTCAAGGAAGGAGCACCCAGGGTCTCGCACACAGCACTCCAGCTTTGTGCAGGGGGTCAACACTGCAAGAGAGGTCCTCTACCCACAGGGGCTAGGAGGCCCTCCAGAAAGAAGGATGTGGGACTACATCAGCTACTTCATCACTGCCAGCAGTGTCGCTCCCACCATGTGGCTCCAATACCCAAAGAAGCTTCATGACCGCAGACCAGTGGTCAAGGTCAGTGAATGCATCTTCAAAAGCCATTTCTTACAAACTGCATCACGAGCCTCACAAACTGCTCAGTGCATGACTTTCCCCCCCACCCACTCACTCACCTACCAACAATCTGTACCAATCCGAGGCACATTTCCCGTTCCTAGCCTCACCTCACTCCCTTGCAGGAGACGGTTCAGGCCATTCTTGGCAGGGTCATGGCTGAGCCCTTGGCCAACAGCGGGGCTGAAAGATGCTGGTATTCTCATACGTTATCCTCCTTCTTGCATGCACCTCTTGCTTTCCCGCCCTCCCCTCACCACAACTCCATCCTTGTGCCTTCCTCATTTCACACACCCAAGAAATGCAGCTTCCCAACCAGTGGTTAGCCAAGAAGAGGGAGAGGAGAGTGAAGAAGAAGATTGATTTGACACTCTCAGCCATCAGCTTCTCATGGTCAACCAGCAAGGCTATTTGCAATGTCCCCCACTGAAAGTCAGCAGCCTTCCACCAGCCATGCTGCAGCCACTGGGGTAGCACTGTGTGACATCAACATGATAGGCAAAGGCACATACAAGTCAGGCACTAAGAGAATGTATAAGGGTGATGAGTTAATTTCTTGATGTCATATTGGATGGATAGATGTATAAAGTTGGATTGGAAAGTTTGCTTTGTGGTGGCTTTTATTTCAGCATTGTGGCCAAGAGGACGCTGTGATGGTCAGTGATAGAGGGAAGGTAAGGTGTGGAACTAATGTTGAAAGGGGAATTGGGGTTGTGGTCACGGATACAGCAGGCGGATGATTCCAGCCTGGATGTCCCGTCCAGAAAGGGGCTGTCTGGGTTGCATCCTTCCTTCTGCTTCTTCCTCTTCTAGTTCTTCCTCTTCTGTGTCTTCCTCTTCCCTCTGCGAGCGGATGCTGTAAATCTGAAATGACAGCATAAAATGCTGGAAATACTCAGCTGGTCAGGCAGCATCTCGATCTGAGTCGTGAACTCTGTTTACAGTGTCAGCAGTGGCTCAGTTGGTAGCACACTCGCCTCTGAGTCAGAAGGTTGTGGGTTCAAGTCCCACTCCAGGGACTTGAGCACATAAAGCTAGACTGACACTCCAGTGCAGTGCTGAGGGAGCGCTGCACTGTTGGAGGTGCCGTCTTTCAGATGAGACATTAAACCAAAGCCCCGTCTGCTCTCTCAGGTGGATGCCAAAGATCCCATGGCATTATTTCAAAGAAGAGCAGGGGAGTTATCCCTGGTGTCCTGGCCAATATTTATCCCTCAACCAACATAACAAAAACAGATTATCTGGCATCCGCTGACTTAATGTCACCATTGCAAACTTCAACCCTAGCACTGGGTCCTAAGCACGTCAGCTAAACCTAGCGTGCAAGCAGACTGTTGTTTGCTTTGTGGGACTTGGCTGTGTGCAAATTGGCTGCCGCGTTTCCCACACTACAACAGTGATTCCACTTCAAAAGTACTTAATTGGATGTAAAGATGTCCGGTGGTCGTGAACGGCGCTATATAAATGCAAGTCTTTCCTTCTGTCTCTCCACGGATGCTGCCTGACCTTCTGAGTATTTGCAGCAATTTCTGTCTTCTCAGAGGTCTTCATCTGAGGCCTTGCAAGTATCCAGCAGCACTCCCTACACACTTAGAAAACTTTTAACGTCTATTGTAGCAAGCCGCTACTTCAATAAAATTTAAAAAAAAGTCCAAAAACTTAAATGCAAACTTACCTGAAAGATGTGTGTGTCCCTTTAAGAGATGCTGACACTGCCTCTGTCAGTCTGCTGGCACACTAGGTTTAGCTAAGACCCACCACTAGGGTCGAAGTTCGCAGTGGTGACATTAAGTTGGCGGATGTCAGCACTACGCCATTTTTTTTTGCACGGCGCTACTTCAGAACAACAGCGCTACCGGGACTTCGAATGTGGCAGACTCCGCGGGACCCGCCACCAGTTGGCGGAAGAGCAGCGGCCACCACTGTCTGGACTTAACGCTGCGCAGGTGGCGCTAAGGTAAGGAATTTCTCCAAGTTAAATAGCCTGGCCTGCATGTACTTAATGCATGTTTCATGTATCAATATAAAAAGATTTGGACTATGAACCCTTATAACTATCTTTTCTCTAATGAAAACAAGTTGAATTATTTAAACCTAAATTCACAACTTAAAATAGGGGGAAAAATTGGATCATGCACCTTTTGGGGCACTAACTTCGCCGGTGCGCTACTTTTAGAGCCCCAAAAAAATTAGCACCCCTACGCCCGAAATTCACTGGTAGCGCCCCAAGAGGGAGGCGGAGCACTACTGGAAGCACC
This sequence comes from Somniosus microcephalus, assembly GCF_052327205.1. Taxonomy (NCBI): domain Eukaryota; kingdom Metazoa; phylum Chordata; class Chondrichthyes; order Squaliformes; family Somniosidae; genus Somniosus; species Somniosus microcephalus. The sequence goes on from NC_140988.1 coordinate 265,598,255, forward strand.
CCGCCTCCCTCTTGGGGCGCTGCGAGTGAATATCATGACGCTACGTGCCGCTGCGCCGTGCACTGTGCCACGTCGCGCCGTGGTACTACAGGCCTTCCTCCCCTTATTAAAGGGGGGGGGCCTAGCACAGCTGGGCCCCCGGGGAGCAGAGAAGTGCCGGGCTCACGGAGTGCAGCCGGCACCCTGCGGGGGGGCTGCAAAGAAGGCCGGGGACAGCAACGGGGGCAGGTGCTGGCAGGCGGCCAGCAACAAAAATGGCCGCCCGGCAGCTCCCCTTTAATTAGTGCTGCCCCGGCCGCAGGTAGGCCCCCCTGACCCTGGCAGACATAGCGCCCGATGGTAAGTCACGGGGTGCTACCGAAGATCGCGGCCGGGGCGCGAACGGGACGCTGCGCAGCACCGCAGGGCGCTAACGGTTACTGCCGCCGCTAACCTCCTGCTGAATTTCGCGGGACGCGTTAGCGGTGCTGCGCCCAGGCGCTAGTTGCTTTGCGCCCTGTTCGCGCCCTTAGGTAGGCAATGTTCTGCCCCACCCTGCTGGAGATGTGCCACAAACTGGTTGGGGCGGGCGGGGGGGGGGCAGGGTGCAGTGGAGGGGGGAGATGTGAAACCTAGGCCAATGCCTTTATTGAATAATCAATAATCACGTTTTCTAGATCCATTTGTATGCTATGAGGGTGCATTTATATAATTGGCTCCAACCTGATAATCCCTTGCTAAATACTTTCTGGCTGCAATTGGAATTCTCTTGCCCAGGAGAGAGCTCCGAGTATTTGTTTGAAACATGCACAAAGCTCCCCTGCTGATAATTAAAACTTAAATGTTTTCAGAATGGGAAACTGTTGCTTCGCAAAGACACCAAAGAATAAAAAACACCTTAATTCTCTCCTACACCAGTCACCTTGTCACATACCCTGGTATTATCAGTACTGCACTGCATTATTAAAACCATGCTCGTTAATCCTACAGTATTTATGTTTGAGGTGAACATTGAAATTGTACCATAAAATGCCGCACCGTCTTAAACTAAACGAATTCTCTGATTCATGCCTTACTCCATTTTGATAATGAAGATAACACTGTCTATCAAGCAGTCTTTGAGTACAATATATGGAGCATGTAAAAATATCAGAGCTACGAATGTTCACTCACTCCATTCTTTGAGAACCCTGGGCAGCATCGCATTTGGTCTGGGTGCCCTGTACACTCAGGGCGCAAAATTCATTTCCATAGCGCCCATTTTTGCGGTGCTATGAGTGCCCTTAGAGGTCCAAAATGGCATCCATGGCACGCGCACACTTCTGGTGTGAGTCGCGCCAGACGCCAGATTGGTGAGGTCGTTAGCGCGCGCGCAATGAGTGTCTGCCAGAAGAATGCAGAGTCGGCAGATCATGACGTCAATCAGCATTCAGTAGCAGGAAGGACCTCCCACCAGCACTATTTAAAGGGATCACCAACTATTTCAGGTTAGTTGTTCAGTGATTTATACTGGCTGTTACTACGATTGTACTAGTGTTTGGTGCTTTCTAGAGTTATTTATAGTTGCTAAAGTCTACAGGGAGTGGTGTAGCAGGTGCTGAAGGACTTTGTCCTGGCTTCAGGGCTTCTGCACAGACCAGTTGTTCCCAGACATAGGTGCAAGAGTAGGCATTCCCCTTGGAATACAGCATGACTTGGAGGATGAACAGAGGCCACACAGAGCAGGATAAGCTGCTGGAAGATGGAGGAGGGGGGAGGAGAGCTCTCAGCAGGAGGCCATATCTGTCCCAAGTGTTCAAGGAGCAATTTTCCAACCTGAACAGTGTGTCAGATGTCTGTGCTTCACAGTAAGGACCTCCTCCCTGAAATCTGCCACCTGCTGCAGCCACAACTGCAACCTCAGAGCAGGACGAGGACTGCATTGTCAGTGGCTGTGAAGGTGACCGTGGCAATGAACTTTTATGCATCGGGCTCCTTCCAGGCTGGAGCTGGAGATATTTGCAACATCTCGCAGTTTGCCATCTACTGTTGTGTAACGGAGGTCACTGAGGCTCTCTATTCAAAGAGAGCAGCAGGTAGAGTGAGGATTGCAGGCTTCCCCATGGTGCAGGGTGCCAATGATTGCGTGCCCGCAAAGCAATGTGTGCACAATGTCAACTCTGAGATGTAACGCAACCGAATGGGAAATCAAGTGACGGTGTTATATCATTATCAGTGTCTTGTTGCTCTTCCACCTGTTGCTCTTCCACCACTGCCTGGCCAGGTTGCAGTTCTTGGGTATCTGAAAGGAGACAGGCACAAGTGTAAAGTTGTGGTGAGGGGAGGGGGGGAAAGCAAGAGGTGCATGCTTACACCATCTGCAGCTTATAAATCTAAACCAACAGAGATTGAGGAGGAAGTGGGATGTGAGGAGGAGGATTAGGTATGAGGATACCGTCACCTTCTATGGTTTCAGCCCTGCCGTTGGCCACAGCCTCAGAAATGGCCACTCCAATGATGGCGAGCACCATCTCCTCCTTGTGGTTAAGGACATGCAGGCGCGGCTGACCCCCACCTGTTACCTCCTGCTGCCTCCAGTTATGCGCCACATTGTCCTGCAAGAGAGGGAAGTGTGTCAGTGAATGTGGTGCAATGTGTTTGAGTGATGTGGCTGTCATGGTTGAATAGCTGGCATTGTGTGCAAGCTGTGAGATGTCGGTGTGAGGCTTGCAGCAGTCCTAAATGTGAGGGTGTCTTAAAGCATATGATTGTTAGTTATGATTGATATAGATGGTTGGTAGGTGAGTGATGGGGGTGTGGTGCATTGAACAGTGTCTGAGGGTAGTTTTGCAATTGGCAGTTGAAGATGAATCCACTGACCTTGGCCACTCATGTGAGGTCATTGAACTTTTTGCGGCCCTGCATCCAAGTCCTCGGGGCTTGCCTCCTGGCATTGACCGCCATGGCTATCTGGTCCCGCTGCCTTGTAAGCATTTGTCTGGAGGGCCTCCTGGCTCCCTGTGGATATGGCACTTCTCTCCACCTTACCACCTCCTCCACCACGGCCTCCAGTGCTGCCTCCAAGTAACCTTGGAGCACATTCTCCCCATGTTGTGGCATTATTCAATCGTTTTCTACGTCAGAGTGACTCATACATGGACTTCCACCACCTGCTCCAGCCACAATGCAACTCCCCTTTAAGAGATGCAGGCTGGCTTTAATTAATTAGTGCAGGCCAGCTTTAACTCATGCTAGCCTCTAATGATTTTGGGCCCCCTGCTAAGGCATGCAGCCACTCAACAGTGCAGTTAGTGCTGGCTGGGCACTACAATCATGGCAATGAGCAGGCATCACAAAGTTGGCATGCTGCCTGCATCACATTGAACAGGCGTGGGGTACATAGATACATAGAAGATAGGAGCAGGAGTAGGCCATTCGGCCCTTCGTGCCTGCTCCGCCATTCGATGAGATCATGGCTGATCCTTTAATTCAGTATCCCGTCCCCGCCTTCTCTCCGTAACCCTTAACCCCTTTTGCCCGTAGAAATATATCTAATTCCCTCTTAAATATATTTAATGAGCTGGCGTACACTGCCCTCTGTGGCAATGAGTTCCACAGGTTCACCACTCTCTGAGTGAAGAAATTCCCCCTCATCTCTGTCCTAAATGGTTTAGCCCTTATCCTTAAATTATGTCCTCTAGTTCTGTTCTCACCCGCCAAGGGAAACATTCCTTCTGCATCCAGTCTGTCTAGACCTGTCAGAATTTTATACACTTCTATGAGGTCCCCTCTCAATCTTCTAAACTCCAGTGTGTACATCCCTAAACTACATAGTCTCTCCTCATAGGTCATTCCCGCCATTCCTGGTATCAGCCTGGTGAATCGCCGCTGCACCCCCTCCATGGCAAGAACATCCTTCCTCAGATGAGGCGACCAAAACTGTACACAGTACTCGAGGTGTGGTCTCACCAGTGCCCTGTACAGCTGCAGCAAGGTATCCCTGTTCCTGTATTCTAACCCTTTTGCTATGAAGGCCAGCATACCGTTTGCCTTCTTGACCGCCTGTTGCACCTGCATGCTCGCCTTCAGTGACTGGTGTACAAGAACACCCAGGTCTCTCTGTACTTCCCCCTCTCCCAATCTATTGCCATTTAAATAATAATTTGCCCTCCCGTTCCTGCACCCAAGGTGGATAACTTCGCACTTGTCCACATTATAGTGCATCTGCCATTTATCCGCCCAATCGCCCAGTCTGTCCAAATCGCTCTGGAGCTTCCTGGTCTCTTCCTCTGAGCCCACCCCCCCTCCTAGTTTAGTGTCGTCTGCAAATTTGGAAATGCTGCATCCGACTCCCTGATCCAGGTCATTAATGTAAATTGTGAACAGCTGGGGGCCCAGGATAGATCCCTGTGGTACCCCACTTGTTACTGCCTGCCATTCAGAAAATGAGCCGTTTATTCCAACTCTCTGTTTTCTATCTGACAGCCAGTTCCCTATCCACGCCAAAACTTTCCCCTTTATCCCATGAGCCTCAATTTTCCATGCTAATCTTTTATGTGGGACCTTATCGAAGGCCTTTTGGAAGTCCAGGTACACCACATCTACTGGCTCTCCCCCATCTATTCTACCAGTTACTCCCTCAAAAAATTCCAATAGATTAGTCAAGCACGATTTACCCTTTGTAAATCCATGTTGACTCTGTCCTATCCTGTCCCCATTTGCTAAGTGCTCCGCTATTTCATCCTTAATGATGGACTCCAGCATTTTGCCCACAACTGATGTAAGGCTTACAGGTCTGTAATTACCTGCTTTTTCCCTACCCCCCTTTTTGAATAGTGGGGTAACGTTAGCTACCCTCCAATCCATCGGCACTGTTCCCGAGTCTAATGAATTCTGAAAAATCATCCTTAGTGCATCCGCTATCTCTAGGGCCACCTCCTTCAGTACCCTAGGATGCATGTTATCAGGCCCTGGGGATTTGTCCACCTTCAATCCCTTTAGCTTCCTTAACACCATATCCTTAGAGATATTGATTTGCGTCAGTTCCTCCTTTGCCAATGTCCCTATTTTTCCCGATATCCCAGGGAGGTTTTTTGTGTCTTCCTTCGTAAAGACTGACCCAAAGTATGCATTTAGTTGATCTGCCATTTCCTTATTTCCCATTATATATTCCCCCGTATCTGACTGCAATGGACCAACTTTGGTTTTCACCAGTCTTTTCCTTTTGATATACTTATAAAAGCTTTTGGAGTTAGTTTTTATATTTTCCGCCAGCTTGTTTTCGTAAGCTATTTTGCCCCTCTTGATTATGCCCTTTGCCCTCCTTTGCTCTATCTTAAACTGTTCCCAATCTTCCGCTCTGGCGCTTTTTTTGGCTATTTTATACGCCCTATCTTTGGATTTTATGCTGTCTCTAATTTCCCCTGTTATCCACGGTTGAGTCACCTTTTTAGATTTCCTTTTATGCCAGATTGGTATAAACAATTTTTGCAATTTTGTCATTCTATCTTTAAATGTTTGCCATTGTTTATCTACCTCCAGTCCTCCCAGGAACGTTGTCCAATCAGACCTACTCAGTTCCCGTCTCATGGCATCATAATTCCCCTTGTTTAAATTCAGGACCTTAGTCTCTGAGTCAATTTCTTCGCTCTCCATTTCGAGTGAGAAATCGATCATGTTATGATCGCTCTGACCCAAGGGTCCCCGTACAACAAGATTACTGATTAGTCCCTTCTCATTGCACAGTACCCAGTCCAATATAGCCTGTTCCCGAGTTGGTTCCTCGACATATTGATCCAGATAACCATCCCTCAAACACTCAAGGAATTCCTCCTCCTCATTATTTTTACTGATTAGGCTAGTCCAATCTATATGTAAGTTAAAGTCACCTATGATGACAGCTGTGCTCTTATTGCACGCTTCTCTAATTTCCCTCGTGATGCCCTCCCTAACCTCTATTTTACTATTTGGAGGCCTATATACCACTCCTATTAATGTTTTTCGCCCCTCGCTATTTCTTAGCTCCACCCATATAGATTCTGTATTAACTGAGTTAATATCCTTCCTTTCAATTGCATTTATCCCCTCTTTTACTAGCAATGCTACCCCTCCTCCCTTTCTTTTTTGTCGATCCTTCCTAAATACTGAATACCCCTGTATGTTAAGCTCCCAGCCCTGCTCAGATAGAATGACAAAATTGCAAAAATTGTTTATACCAATCTGGCATAAAAGGAAATCTAAAAAGGTGACTCAACCGTGGATAACAGGGGAAATTAGAGACAGCATAAAATCCAAAGATAGGGCGTATAAAATAGCCAAAAAAAGCGCATCGCGAGACCGCCCGTCCGTTTTCAGGGGCTATCCAATTTAGCCCCCATAGTTTCTTTATAACACCTGCTTTATGACCTTTCTAAAGGTTACAGATTTCTGAACCAATTTGACTGGATCTGAAATTTTTCTAGCCATCATTTGTGAGGATTACTGTGACAAAGACATTTAATGCATATTCTTTTCATTATTCTAATACATAGATTTCCAAATTGTGCCTTAAAGGGGATACTTTTGAGATACAGCATAGAAAACTTCACTTTGCATCTGGTCTGTACTGTACCAAAACTAGAAAGCTTAATGCTGACATGTATTTTAAAACTAGTATAAATGTCCCAATTATTGGCATAAAATAAAAATAATCCTTCTTCACATTTTGGATATTTTAATCTCCTCATTCAACCATTGTGATTTTAGCCTGGTTTTATTCTTTTTTCCCTCATCATGATAGACTTCTTTCCATGTTCCTTAGTCTTTAAAAATGAAATTTTTCTGTTATATTTGACAGTTTCAACACTGTCTTGTAAAGTGTATTGGTATTTTTAACAATAGCCTCTATTCCATATCAAAAGTGTAACCCTAGTGTTTATCTATTCAATTCTAGTGGATTATATCCACCCTTGTATCCTACTTCACATGTTGTGTTACGAAGCAGATATTGGAAAATCTGTTAAGTATTTTGCACTTTCACCGGTCACTTCCACTGTCTCTTGTCTATCCATTGTAACTCTGCCATATTGGAATCCCCATGATAATTATATTTTATTCTGTACAGTATCTCTGAATTGCTTAAATAGCTCCTTACGTACTGGTCCATCTCGAGTTGGTGGTTGAAGTGGTTATTACTTTGTTGGTGTTATTATTAAGTTATATCCGAATAGCTTTTGACATTTCACTTCTGCCGTGACTCTCCAGCAATGTTTCCTTTCCCCTGTTGAGACACTGCAGCCTCTATTCACCATCGCTTTGTTTAATATGGCTGAGATCGGGCACTAAGCAGAGCGGAACATATTCGTCCTAGCTCCATGGCACTGGAAAATCGCAGCTCTATGATTTTTTTCCTACAATGATGAGAAAGAATTTTTCCCGTTGCTGCAGCCATTGAAATGGCTCCACGGTCTTCAATTTTAAAACACTATACCGTACATTGATTACCTCCCTCATTATGTCTCTCTGCATCTTTTGTCTCACACTTTCCCTGTATATCTGCTCTATCTCTACTTTCAGTTTTGAATAAACATAACCAGGAACAGGGATGTTAGTCCAATTTCAACTTTCAGCTTCAATTACAATGTATGCAAAGAAAAAAATATCAAAAATAGGACATTAAAAATATCAAATAAATCAGAGGTACATTGATTCACTAGAATGTCAACAACTAGCATCTTAGAATATACTACATTTTCTGCACGTCATAAGAAAAATCAATATCTTCATTATTCTGTGCTATGTTGCATGATCTGAATTATCACTGTGTTCCAGCATTTTCTACCTTTCAGCAGTTTCAATCCTGAAGATAGTCAGAAATATAGGCCTAGAAATTGGGTATAGCCCCACTTGAGGCGTTAGAACTGGCGATGCGCAAAGTTTATAGCCAGACGAAACTTATCGCCGCCTGGCGTGATATTGGGTTGCATCGCCCCCAAAGGGGATTGAGGCGCTAAATCAGCCATTGCACGGTGCTCTTAAGGCGCAAAAGGTCAGGCGCAACTCAATATCGACGCGGACGGGCGCAGCGCAGGTGAACTCAATTGCAGGAAAGCACGAGACCTCCAGGCGCCGGCCGGCTCTTAAAGGGGTGGGTCAGTCAGTCTGAGCTTCAACACCCAACGCCCTGTAGGCCTCAGATTCGGCGCTCGCCCTTGTCTGGCGGTACACACTTGTTCATCATGGAGAAGGTTAGACAGAGAGCAGAGCGCTTCAGCACTGAGGCCCTGGTCCACTTGGTGGCTGCAGTTGAACACCGTCGAGAGGTCCTGTATCCGGATAATGGCAAGAGGCCGAATCAGAAGGCTTACCGACGATCTTGGAGGGAGGTTGCTGTGAGGGTCAACTCCAGCAGCATGGCGACCAGGACCCCTGTTCAGTGCAGGAAGAAATTCAACGACCTCACACGGATCGTTAGGGTGAGTGATGGTTTACCAAACTTGTGCTTCCCTGCATCTGCAGCTGACTTCGGCCACCCTGTTGCCATGATGCCCCAATGGCCATCTGTCAGCAAGCACCCATGGCCCTTTCTGGCCACACACATGGACAGATGTCTCAAGGCCTCATGTAAGGGCTCTTGCACCATGGGGGGCATGCGATGAGGTCTCAAGGCCTCCTGTAAGGGCTCTTGCACCATGGGGGGCATGCGATGAGGTCTCAAGGCCTCCTGTAAGGGCTCTTGCACCATGGGGGGCATGCGATGATGTCTCAAGGCCTCATGTAAGGGCTCTTGCACCATGGGGGGCATGCGATGAGGTCTCAAGGCATCATGTTACAGAACTTCCCCTTATTTCCCCTGCAGTCCAAGCTGGCGATGATTCGGAAGGAGCAGCGTCGAACCGGTGGCGGACCTCCACAAGTGGTCACTCTCACGGATCTGGAGGAGAGAGTGCACCAGATACTTGGAGGACATCTGTCTGGTCCTGTGACCACTGCATCTGCCGACCCCATTACCGACAGCGAGGGTAAGACTCTCAGCTTTTTCACCTGTTGCCTTCCACTTGGTCCCCCCGCCAGCATGCATCCTCAGTGTGCAGCCATGCCAGAGCCTTGCCGCAATCTGGCATGCCTTTCAGCAAACCTGTCCTTTTGCTAAAGCCACTCTTCCACCTCCCACTTTCAGATGAAGCAGCACCAACTCGGGCTCAACGCGCTGAAGCTGCCAGTGCCAGTGCCACCGGAGGCGAGGACCAGGAGGAATCCGGACCAGCCGTCGCAGAATCCGGGGAGCTGACACATCTACAGACTGGGGATAGTAGTCCCCTGGAGGGGAGGGGGGGGGGGCTCTGAGGATGAACCAGTTGCCGGACCAAGCGGCATGCAGCCACGCACGGGGGATAGGCAAGTGCGGCCACCGTCTCCCCGCAGGGCAAGGCAGGTCGTTATGACTGCTGCACAGAGTGCAGATGAGGTCCGTTGCCTGGCTGAGATGAGCAAACAGGCCCGGCTCAGACACACGGAGCTGATGGCTGCAGTGGAGAGGATGCCTGAGTCAATAGATTCATTGGCTAGGAGTATGTTGGACTTCGGGGCAACAATGGAGAGGACTCTGCAGGGCTTTGGGGCAACAATGGAGAGGACTCTCCAGGTGCTCGGGGAAACAATGGACAGGTCTGTAGTGTATGTGCCTTTAAGAGCCCCATGTGTACTGTAATGCCGGTAATGGCCACTCGGGCTATATAAGCCTGTATATTGTGTTGTATCAGTTAGTTCCCCTCCAGACTTTGTTTTGTAAACACCTATGAAACCAACTCCTGTCTTCAGTGTCTCTATCAACACACAGACACAACAGTGGCGACGAATTGGAAACGGACTTACCTGCAATTCGGCAGCACCTCAAGGACATCGATTCCTCTGGCGTCCAAAGTTGAAGAAAAATCAAGAAAAAGAAAAAGCTGTGGTTTCACCAGCTAGCCAAGCTGGTGGCAGGTACTGCAATAATCCTTCCTGGGCGTCGGGCTGGGGCTCCAGCGGCTGGCTCTACCTGGGCCAAGCAGCGAAAGCGGAGGCAAGCAGTAACAGACGGGGAGGGAGCACTCGGGAGACAGCCGGCGCTGCAAGCAGGTCGGCGTTCAGACCTAGAGAGAGAGTCCGGCGGGAACGAGTCTCCAACTGTAAATAAATAAATAAAAAGAACGGAAACCGCGGGAAACAGCGTTGTCATCGGCAGCAGCGGCGGGGAAGCGCGGGAAGCGCCATATCTTTTCTGCAGAAAAGGAAGAAAAGCGCGGGAAGCGCCATTTTATTTCTAGGATGCCTAAGTCTGGCAATATTGATGCTTTTCACAGAATTCACAGAAACCCCACAGTGCAGATAGAGGCCATTTCGGCCCATCGAGCCTGCACCGACACATATCCCACCCGATCCCCGTAATCCCTACCCCAACACATATCCCAGTAACCCCACGTATTTAATCCCCCTAGCACTAAGGGTCAATTTTTATCATAGCCAATCAACCTAACCTGCACATCTTTGGACTGTGGGAGGAAACCGGAGCTCCCGGATAACGAGATAGAGGATTGGACCACATATGTGCAAAGAGTGGAGGTATATTGCACCGCAAATGGAATAGAAGATGAAAAAAAAGCTTCAGTACTGCTAAATCTAATGGGCGCAAAGACATACGGGCTGTTACAAAATTTAATCACTCCAGCCAAACCAAAGGACAAGAATTTTAAAGAAATTGTTGATACCCTACAGGAGCACTTAAAGCCAACACTGCTGCTGATAGCGGAACGATTCAAATTCTTCAAGAGAAATCAACACAAGAATGAAAGTAACACTGATTACCTCACCGAATTAAGAAAGCTATCAAAACACTGCCAATTCGGGGCAGGACTAGCAGGTTATCTTCGAGACAAATTCGTCTGCGGTCTCTTAAGTGAAGGAACACAGAAAAGGCTGCTTTCTGAAAAAGATTTAACACTGGACAAGGCTTTCAGTATGGCTGTATCATACAAAGCAGCCGCAAGAGGAGCTGCAGAGATACAACAAAAGACACAGGACTTCGGCACCCATGAAATGACACAGGGTTTCGAGAGATGTTATCGCTGCGGCAGATCCACCCATGACCAGAGGGACTGCTGGTTCAAGGACAAAGCATGCAGGCAATGCGGAAAGATTGGACACATTGCACGGGTATGCCGATCTGGACAAAAAAAATCCACAGACAGGAAAAAAAAAATCAATAAAGAAAAGTACAGAAAGATACAAATGATGACGGACAGTAGCTCCGAAGACCAGAAGAGCGATAGCGACTCCGAAAACAAGAGACTAAGCTGTCTCAAATTACATAATGTAATTGCCAAAGATGATTACCAGACCATTTGGGTTACCCTCACGATAGCAGGGTCCCCAGTTAAAATGGAACTAGATACAGGATCAGCTCTGACCGTCATAAATCGACGGGATTACGAGAGGCTATTTCCGCATATACCTTTAAAAGACACATCCATTATCTTGAAAACATATATGGGGCAGAAAGTATACCCCAAAGGAAAAATAAGGGTGCCTGTTGTATACAACGGCAAGGAAATACAAAAGCTGTATTTATATATTCTACAAGATGGTGGTCCACCGCTGTTGGGACGTGAATGGATCAGGAAAATACGTTTAGACTGGCACTCCATTCAGGCACTGACGCTGACCAGTAAGAAAAAAAACGATGATGACGTCATACCTGAACGATTAAAAGACATCTTGGCCAACGCCAAAGAAGTGTTTCAAGAGAAACTAGGAACCTTGAAAGGCATCACCGCCTCAATAAAAGTGGAAGATGCAGCAATTCCCAAGTTTTTTAAGGCAAGACCGGTGCCATATGCAATTCCTCCAGCAGTCGAGGCAGAGCTGGAGAATTTGGAAAAGGCAGGCATATTATCCAAAATAGATTGGAGCGAGTGGGCAACACCCATCGTTCCAGTCATGAAGAAAGCATTGAATTGAATAATGATAAATCTGAAGAACAGAGAAAAATTCGCATCTGTGGCGACTTCAAGGTGACTGTAAACCCGGTCCTTCACACGGTACAGTATCCTCTTCTGAGGATAGAAGATATTTTCACCTCACTATCCGGAGGGAAACGTTTCACCAAAATTGACTTGGCACAGGCATATCTACAGATGGAGGTTGAAGAGGCCTCTAAAAAATATCTCACGATAAATACACACAAAGGTCTGTACCAGTACAATCGACTGGTTTTCGGAGTAGCATCCGCTCCAGCTATCTTGCAAAGAGCTATGGAGCAAATCCCCCAAGAGATTCCAGGGACTCAATGCTACCGAGGCGACATCCTTGTAACAGGAGAAAATGACAACGAGCACCTTGCCAATTTGGAGCAGGTGCTCACTAGGCTGAGAGAACGGGGCCTACAAGCAAATCGCCCCAAGTGCGAATTTTTCCAAAATCAAATATCATATTGTGGCCACATAATTAATAAGGAAGGGTTGCATAAGTCACCTGAAAAAATTGAAGCGGTCATAAAAGCCCCAGCACCTGAAAATGTTTCACAATTAAGGTCGTTCCTGGGATTAATAAATTACTATCATAAATATTTACCGAACTTATCAACTCTTCTACACCCTCTTAATGAACTGCTACAAACAGGGGTAATTTGGAAATGGAGTGAAGACTGTAAACGTGCCTTCCATAAATGCAAAGACTTAATCACATCCAAAGAAGTTTTGGCTCATTACAACCCATCACTGCCAATCAGACTGGCGTGTGATGCATCCCCTTACGGCGTAGGAGCAGTATTATCGCATAAATTCCCTGATGGCTCGGAACGGCCGATAGCTTTTGCGTCACGCTCATTGAACTCAGCTGAGCGTAACTATGCCCAAATTGACAGGGAAGCACTCAGCCTGGTATGGGGAGTGAAGAAATTCAACCATTACCTACACGGACAAAAATTTACCTTGTTGACTGACCATCAACCCCTCATCTCCATATTCAACCCTAAAAAGGGTGTTCCCATTATGACAGCGCAAAGGCTACAGAGGTGGTCCCTTTTTGTAGGGGCACACCAATACAACATAGAATACAAAGGATCAAAACAGCATGGGAATGCTGACGGGTTATCGTGCCTACCGTTGCCAACGGTAGAAGAAGCACCTACCGTAGACCCAGTGGAGATTTTCCACTCGACCATAGTCGAATGTCTACCAGTAACAAATTCTGCCATTGAAAGGGAAACTAGAAATGACCCGACTCTCTCACGAGTCTACGATTTAACAGTGAAGGGATGGCCAGCACATGGCGAACCACTGTTGCCAGCATTCTCGCAAAGAAGAGAACAGCTGTCAGTGTGCCGAGGAACCTTGATGTGTGGATCCAGAGTGGTGATTCCACCCAAACTCCAGGATAAAGTTCTAAAGGAGCTTCACGAGCGGCATCTGGGTGGAGTGAAAATGAAGAACCTAGCCAGGGCGTTTGTATGGTGGCCAGGTATCGATGGAGACATCGAAGAAATTACCAAGAGCTGCCTAGGATGCCAGAAGGTCCAAAACGCTCCACCCCAAGCCCCTCTACATCCATGGGAGTGGCCCTCATCTCCCTGGCAAAGGGTACACATTGACTTTGCTGGTCCATTTATGGACTCAATGTTCTTAATCGCGGTTGATGCACACTCCAAGTGGCCGGAGGTAATAAAGATGTCCTCCACCACCACAGAAAAAACCATCACAGTATTAAGGACCATATTTGCCAGGAATGGGCTGCTGGAACAGATCTGTTCTGATAATGGACCGCAATTTGTGTCCGAAGAATTCAGGAAGTTCTTAAAAAACAATGGGGTTAAGCACTACACGTCCGCCCCATACCATCCCGCCACCAATGGATTGGCTGAAAGGTTTGTCCAGACCTTCAAGAAGGCCATAAAGGCCATGGGTAATGAAGACATAAAACTTCAGCACAAGGTGGATAACTTCTTGTTCGCATACAGGAATGCAACACATATGGTTACAAACCAAACTCCCGCCATGATGTTCTTCAATAGAAGCCTAAGATGCCGGCTGGATTTGATCAAGCCCAACATCAGAAGGGACGTGGAGAATCGGCAATTTCAAGGCATGAATGAAAGGCCAACTAGAACCTTCCAGATAGGTCAACAAGTTTTGGTCCGGGACTACCGTACCGAGAAATGGCAGCCTGGAACTATCTGCACACGACTAGGACCGCTGATGTATACCGTGGACATCGGAGAAAGGATAATAAGGCGCCATGCTGACCAAATCATAGAGTCATCCAAAAAGGGACAACCTACACCACAACTCTATACGCCTAACGATGAAGTAGAGATACCCATATCTACCTCCGATCCGGTAATACTGGAACCCGATGAACCCGACACTGGCATTCAAGCCGAATCAGCCTTGCCAAAAGAACCTACTACACCACCAGAAACTACTACACCACCGAGGCGTTATCCGGACCGAGTCAGGAAGCCTCCAGAGAGACTGACTTATAATTAATTAACTGCAGCAATGTGTAGATTATTTTTCTTGTAACATGTAATTAATAATTACTTAAAACATTATGTACTGGTTGGCTAAAAGGGGAGGAATTGTAGTGTATGTGCCTTTAAGAGCCCCATGTGTACTGTAATGCCGGTAATGGCCACTCGGGCTATATAAGCCTGTATATTGTGTTGTATCAGTTAGTTCCCCTCCAGACTTTGTTTAGTAAACACCTATGAAACCAACTCCTGTCTTCAGTGTCTCTATCAACACACAGACACAACAAGGCCTATCCATGGCTTCGGGGCAACAATGGACAGGACTATCCAGGGCTTCGGCCCAACAATGGAGAGGACTGTCCACGGCTTTGAGTTGGCTATGGAAAGGACTGTTCAGGGCTTCGGACAATCCCTGGAAAGGTCTGTGCAGGGCTTGTCCGAGGCAGTGGAGCGGTCGGCACCTGGCTTGTCCGAAGCTATGGGAAGAACTGTCCAGGCCTTCTCCGAAGCACTGGCACCTGGCACACAGGTCCTCACTGTTGCCACGCAGTCACTTGCTGGGCTCCTCCACAGCCAGATTGACGCAACGCGATCTCTCACTGCAGCCACCCTCTCTGCATCAGACAGGATCACCCCGGGCCCTTCCACTCCCGTACAAGGCCAGGAATCAGTGAAGCATGCGATTGTGGCGGATGAGCCGAGGCGCTCCCCTCAGATAGCCAGTGTGTCATCCGACCATGGTGCAGGTGTCCTCTCTCGGCAGGAGACCATTGCACATGCCAGCGCTGGGATGCCTGCATTGCAGCTGCCACCACCTGCAGGCCACACTGCTTCCAGCCATGGTCACAGCAAGCATCCTGCGTCTGCACCCTCCAAGCCCAGAGGTCGGCCAGGCCGTCCCTCAGGGGCTTCTGCACTTCCAGACAGTCAGGAGGCGTCCCCCAGCCTTGAGCCCACCACTGGGGTCCAATTACAGAGGAGCAGCAGGGAGGGAAGGGGCCGGGCGCGAAAGAGAAGTTGTTCTCCCTCAAGGGGCCAGTTGTAGAGGGAGGTGCTGAGACGTTTGTTTGTCCAAATTCAAGGACACCCTCACCTGCTGTGATATTTGCAGAAGGTTGGTTGAGTTTTGCGGCTTTGCCGAACCGTTCACAGTTTTTTTTTAAGTTATGGTTTCTGCTGACATGACGTTGTTTAGCTGTAATGAAAGACTTTTGTGCCAATAAACAGAAGTTTCAATGTGGCATGGTGCATGTGACTACTTTCAGTGATGCTGGCATTCAGAGGCCCTCAAACATCCAAAGTGCGCATGAGTTAAGACTCTCATCATTCCGCCACAGAGGTGTCGACAGGAGTCCAGAGGAGCCTCTGACGTATGGACCTTCCACTTTCAGCAGCCCTTCCATCTTCCTCCTCCTCCGCCTGCTCTTCCTCCTCCTCCTCCTCCTCCTCATACTCCTCCTCCTCCGCCTGCTTGTGCAGGGTTCGAGGGAAGGTTATGAATTGACGCGTTCGCCTATAAAGGGCATCTGTCACTTGCCGGATGCAACAGTGGACTGCAGCCTGAGTGGCAGTCGCATTGTCCCCAATGGCTGACTGAAAGGATCCGTTGGCATAAAAATGGAGGCCATCAGTCAGTTTAGCCATCACGGACAGAGAGGTTCTGCAGCGTTCACGCGGCTGCAGATCCTGACCAAGCAGGTGGCACAGATCAGTAACAATGTCCCTCCAGATTCGGAGCCTTTCCAAACACTGCTCCTCCGACATGTCAAGGCTTGTCACCTGCTGCCTGAAGACCCTCGCAGCATCCCGTCGGATTGGCCGACCTCCATTGCCCCTCCTCCTTCTGGCCAATCCCGGCCCTCTCTCCCGCCATCTCTCTGCTCCTTCACAGTGTTGGGCGATGAGGCCATGGCCCTCCAAACAAGCTCCCATTCCGATGCCAGTTGGTCAAAAGGCTTTTAGGTGTAGTGCTGCAAGTGCTTCGGACAGGGTTGAAGGTCCCAAGTACTGTAAAGCTTAATTCCCATAACTCCACTCCACATTAGCTCGCCAACTCTCTGTAGCAGCGATCGCAATGAGCAGTCCAAGTGGCAGAAGATTCTGCACTAGAGCTGTCCCCTTTAAATAGCGCCCCCCTACTCCGAGAAGGGCCTGTTAGCCCTCCCTTGAACTGTCACTAATAGCGCTGGGCGCTAAGGCTCCGGGCGCCACCCAATATGCGCTCAGGCGCTCCTAAAAGGCGTTGCACACTGAAATGACGTCATGAGCCGCTTGCGCTCGCGGGAGCGCGCAAACACTTTGCGCAGGCGCTAAATGTATAGTCAATATCTGAGTTGGCGATATCTTCATAGCATCCGCCCCAACATAGGGCTTCGCCCCAATTCTTGGTCTCTTTAGGCGCTCAGCGCCAGCGCTACCAACCCAATTTCTAGGCCATAATATGGGTAATATGAAAAACTTTTGTTAGACTAGCATTTTATGGTCATAAAGGCTAAAGCCCAAAGTAATAGATTGGAAAAATGCTAATTTTGAGGGGCTGAGAATGGAACTAGGGAATGTAAACTGGAAAAAAAATTGACAAAGAGATAGAACACCAGTGGGAAATATTTAAAATGGTGATCAATAGAGTCCAGGAGAAATATATTCCGCTAAATAACGTAATATACATATGCACTCCATCCCACCCGAAACCATGTCATCTCCTAGGAGAGGCAAAAAAACAGATAAAAAACCCAGGCCAATTTGGGAGAAACAAATTCTGGGAAATACCTCTCCGACCCATCTAGGCGATCGAAATTAGTCCAGGAGATCACTCTGGCCCTGAATTCCTTGCAGTACCTACTTTCTGTAAGAGGTGATCTCCGCCCCAGCCAGAAACAGGTCCAGCTCCAGCTTTAAGGAATTCGGCGAGTCCGCGTCCACCACAAGAGACGGCAGCCTGTTCCAGAGGTCCACTATTCACTGGGAAAAGAACCATTTACTGACATCTAACTTAGATTTAGCCTTATACAGTACAACTTAAAGTTGTGACCCCTGGTCCTGCCTAACCTATTTAATTGAAATAAGCTGTCAGCTGGAACACAATCTATTCCCTTCATTATCTTATAAACCTCAATCAGATCCCCCCTAAGTCTACGGGGGAAAAAATCGTTAGCAACCATTTTGGGTTGCTAACATCGCTTGGGTGCTAAATTTAGCGCCCAGCAAAAAATAGCGCTGGTGATCGCTAACTTTAGTTTTAGTGCCCCAAGAGGGAGGTGGAGCGCTAATTCAAGTGCTCTACTTCCTTCTTAGAGCGCTAACCCTGAATATTGGGGCAGTGCGTTCTGCAGCGCTACGCATGGAAGGGCTCTTCCCCTCATAATGGGGCAGGACCAAGCCCACAACTCTGCGGGGCCCTACCTGGACCACCGGGGAGCAGGGTGCCATGCCAGCAGCCCAGCACTCAAGAGGAGTGCTGGGCTACCAGATCATGGCACAGACACCTTATTCAAAGACGCAACGGGCCAATTTTTTTTCCCCCCACCCGCCACCTCCCCTTTAGTTAGCACCCCGCGAGTCTCCTGCCGCTCCGTTCCCGCCCCCTGAATTGGTCGTTGTCATCGCCCGGCGCAGGTTCAGGGGGCATGGGCCAATTTTGCAGGCGGGGAAAAAATGGGGTGCGCACGGTGATGACGTCGTCATCGCCGGCGCAGCGGAATGGGCGCTACTGGTTACCGCCGCCGCTAAAAACCCGCAGAATTTAGCGGGAGTCATTAGCGGTGCTGCACCTGGGCAAAAAGTCGTTTGCGACCCATTAGCGCATCCCTGAAGGGTGTATGAGTGTTGAGCATTTGCCCTGCCTACATGCATAACACTGCTCTTATCTAAGTTATACATCATTTTCCAATCTTGAGCCCAATCTTCCAACACATTAAGGTCTGCCTGAAGCAGACGCGCATCATCTACAGTTGTAACACCTGCACAGATCTTGGTATCATCTGCAAATTTGCAGATTGTGCCCCCAACACCTACATACAGATCATTAATATAAATAGTAAAGAACAACGGTCCCAACATTGATCCCTGCGGGACACCACTGGTGACTGGTCTCCTAACAGATCCAAATCCTTTTTCCTACGCCCTGCCAGCCAGTTCTGAATCCAGCTAATTACCACTAATACCAAAGGCTTCGATCTTATAGAGAAGCCTCTTATGCGATAGCTTATCAAAAGCTTTTTGGAAATCTAAGTAGACAATGTCTACTGGACTTCCCTCATCCACCAACTTTATAACTTCTACAAAAAATACAATTAGATTTGTAAGACATGATCTCCTTTTTATGAAACCATGTTGGGTGTCCCTAACATGTCCCTCTCTGTACAAGTATTCATATATTGCATATATATCAAGGAATATAAAAAGAAATAGTAAAGTATTCTACAGACATAAATAACAAAATAAAAATCAGGATAGCAATAGGGCCACTAAGGGATTCACAAAATAAACTCACAGGTAATGGCAGAAATATTGAATAGTTACTTTGCCTCAGTATGTACCACGGTAAGAAAGCGGGGGGGGGGAGGGGGGGGAGGTGGGGGGAAGATAATTGATAAACTAATCAAACTTAGAAAGGATAATACCCCTGATCTGATGGACTGCATCTACACATATTAAAAGTTAGGAAAGAGATAGAAGCATATTACCTATACATAAAAATTCATTAGAAAAGGGAATAGTGTCAGAGGACTGGCAGACAGCTAATATTATTCCTGTATTTAAAAAGAGAGATAGAACAAGCCCAGGGAACTATAGACCAGTTAGCTTAACGTCGGTGGTAGGAAACATAATGGAATCTTTACTCAAAGATGTAACAGAAAAACATCTAGAAACTGAAAATATAATAAGGAGTAGTCAGCCCGGATTCTAAAAGGGAAGCAAAATACTGCGGGTGCTGGAAATCTGAAATAAAAACAGAAAATGCTGGAATACTCAGCAGGTCAGGCAGCATTTGTGGAGAGAGAGAAACAGAGTCAACGTTTAAGGTCGATGACATTTTGTCAGAACTGGAACTCATCTATCCATCCACCACTCCCACTCACCCTCATCCTTATGCAATGTCATGCCTCTCCCTCATAGTCACCCTCACGAAATGGACTCCATCCATCAGATGAACACATGCCATTACACTCACTCATACATCTCTTCCTTCCCTCCTTGGAGAAGAAGAGAGAACAAAACAACAGGGAGAGGGAGAGAATCGGAGGAGGCCCTCCAAACATCTCGCAGCTGACAAGCACAGAGGAAGAGGCACTGAAGATCAATAGAGTTTTGGCGTCCCTGGCCGTTGGAGATGGGGAGCTCCCAGCTACCTAGTGACACAATTAAATAAAAGCCACTCACATGCAATGTTCCCTCTAGTTTTTTTTTGGGTGTGTGGTCCCTTTAAGGGGCTGCACGGCCCATTCAAACCTCCATGCATGGTTTTTCCATTGAGAAACCAGCAAGCGGCCTGCGTGGGTGCTTCATACAGCTACACAGTCGTGTTGGAAACATTGCCCATATGTCATATGGCACTCAGTCATGTTGACTTGATTTCAACAGTGAGTGAAATATGATCAGCTTCATGATGATAACTTGCAACATATTCTTACCTTGCCAGGACTAATTCATAGCCAGCATTTTTACCTTTGCGTCAGGTCGGGTGCATGTGGGCCGCATAGCGGGTCGGGAATGCAATGTTTTGAGTAGTGTGTTGTTCAGAGCGACTTTTACTTAATGGCCCCAATTGAAAGACTTGTGCATTTCCCAACCCTATTAAATGGTGCGGGTCTGATGGCGTCACCGATGACTCATTTCCAGTGCCGATATTTAAAGCAGCCTTGCACTCAACTCATTTGAAGGTTGCTAGGCGAGGGTGGAACATGACAAAGAAAGGCCACAGTACTGTTATAACTTTGGAAGAATGGATAGCCAAAGGCAGAGGGCTGTACCACGCTTCTCAGATTCATCACTACATACGCTGGTGGCGGCTGTCAGAGCAAGCAGGGAGGTCGTCTTCCCTGCTGATAGGCAATGGTGACCTCCACAAGAAACAAACAGAGCCTGGCTGGATATACCTGAGGAGGTCAGCAGCAGGGATGTGGTCAGGAAGACGTGGATATAGTGCAGGAAATGCTTCAATGATTTCATGAAGTCAGGAAAGGTGAGTGCAATGCCACACTCACCTACATCCTGATGTGCCTGTCAACACACCCCCATTACTCTGCCTTCCCAAGCCCACTCTTGCATATCATTCCTCACACCAACCTACCTTGCAAGGTGCACCCATCCCTCTCTCTCTATGCACCTACTCACATCCCCATCTGACTAACCACCACTGACACTCACCCTCATCTTAATGCAATCATAGCAAGTAACACTACAGAAGGAGGCCATTTGGCATTGTCACCCCACTCCCTTAGTCACACTCTACAGATGTAACCCACACATTTCCTTATACTCATTCAATCACTCTCACTCAAACTTCGCTTGTTTCTCTCCTTGCAGGAGAAAAGAGGCCAGAACAACAGAGAGAGGGAGAGAACTGAAGGCGGCCCTCCAGTCTTCATACACCTAACAGCAGCAGAGGAGGGGGCTCCGGATATCTCGGGAGCACGAGAGACGCTGGTGGTGAGAGACGGAGGGGGACATCCCAGCAACCTGGTGACAGAATCACATCTCATAAAGCGTGAGGGGGCTGATGTCACAAGCCACTGAGATGATATGTTCTTCTATGGATAGAGCGGCCAGTGCCATGGACCGTCATACGCTCCAATCAAATGAGTCCATGCACGCCTTCAACACCACCATGCAGACTCTGGATGCCAACATGTCTGCCACCTTAAAGATGTTGACATATACCTTAGCCTTGGCCTTACAGGGCCCCACTGATCTGCGCCAAAGTGTTCTCCAGCACAGTGATAGCAGTGAAGTGCGGCTGGGCCATGAGAGGTTCATCAAAGGTCATTGACCTGAAACGTTAACTTTGTTTCTCTCTTCCAGCAATTTCTGTTTTTACTTTAGAGTTCCAGCATCTGCAATATTTTGTTTTTGTAGTAAGGCTTTGTAGTTGCACAAAGGTGTGCACATGGGTGTTTGATAAAATGCTGTGTTGATAAGTTGTTATTTATTCAGATGTTATCCTTTTTCACCACTTTCCTGTCTTGTCCATTCTTGGGTGCTTGGTGGTAAGTGGCCTTCGAACTTGCTTGATGGTGAATGCGAGGACATGAATTGATGGGGACCAATGAGGGATGTTGAACAGATGGTTGGTTGGTTGCAGAACTGTTTTGTGTCAGTGGCACTGGGGGGGGTGGCGAAGGGGGGAGAGTGGCCGTTGCATTTTCTGGTGACATGGATGCACTGGTGCAATCTAAGTGAACCTTGCATTAATAAGGGCATCCCTAGCATCCCAGGCAGCAATGTGAGCAGCTGGGGGTGCATGGCCCTCAGCACCCTCCTCCTCTTCTTCTTCCTCCTCCCCCTCCAAATCATCTGAGGAGGATCTGAGCTCTTCATGTTGTTCCTCCTGCAGGTCCAAGCCTTGCTGTTGCGCAATGCTGCGCAGAGCAGAGCAAACCACAGCCATTCTGGAGACCCTGGCAGGTGCGTACTGAAGGACACCTCCAGATCTGTCCAGGCACCTGAAGTACATCTTCAGCATGCTGATGGTCTGTTCAGTCACACATCTGGTGGTGATGTGGTATTCATTGTAGCACTGTTGGGTTTCAGTGGTCGGGTTTCTGTTGGTGTCATGAGCCAGGTTTGCAGTGGGTATCCGTTGTCGCCTAACAGCCACCCCTTAAGTCTGCTTCCAGGTGTGAAGAGATCAGGGAGCCTGGACTGCCACAGGACAATAGCATCATGGCAGCTGCCCGGGAATCTTTCACACACCTGCATAAAGATCTTTTTGTGGTTGCACACCAGCTGCACATTGATAGAGTGGATGCTCTTGCGGTTGACAAACACTCCTGGTTGTTCTGAGGGTGCCCGGATTGCCATCTGTGTACTGTCGATGGTGCCCTGTACCTGTGGGAAGCCAGCCAGAGCCACAAAGCCAAGTGCCCATTCATTCTGACTGGCATCATTGGTGACAAAGATGACATAATTGCTGGCCCTGGCAAACAACCCAACAGTCACCGGTCTTTCAGCATTTGTGCATGGCCGACTGGGAGATCCTGTGGCAGAGCCCTGGAAGGATCCAGAGGCAAAATAGTTGAGAGCAGTGGTGACTTTGACAGCCACCAGTAACGTGTGGCCACCAGGTCCAGCAGGGAGCATGTCTTCTTCTAGGAGGCTGCAGATGTCTGACACCACCTGATGTGACATCCTGAGCCTCCTGAGACACTGATGTTTCAGACATGTCAAGGAAACTGACTGTAGACCCTGTTTTGTGGGTAGTGCCTCCTGTGAGCTACACCTCTCTGCTGGTCCGCTCTCTGCTGGTCCGCTCTCTGCTGTGCAGCTACAGGTCTGTGAGTAGCAGGCTGCTGTGGGTACTGTTGCTGGTGCTATTGCTGGTCATCTTGGTCTTTATCTGAGGTCCAATCTAAGGTAGCATAAGCGGCACCCATCCTGGTGTGCTATAGCAAACTTCCAAAGTGTAGGAAGTAACCTCTAAATTGTACAAAGTAACCTCTCAGCAAAAGACCTGTGAACAAACTTTTTCCCACTAGCAGGTAAGAAAGCAGCTGTGAGTACTGGGTATTAATTGGCATCTTTGACTGAGATTGCTTCAGCCCCCTCAATTGCCATTGTGTACTCACCTTGGTTTCACTGGCAAGTTTCAGAAAGGTCGGGAAACTCGTGGACCCGACGTTAAAATGAAAACAGTATGTCAATATCACTCTAATTGAGCAATTAGGATATGGAATTGAAACCCGCCTCTCCTGAGGAGGTTGCGCTCAGGCAGCCTAACGTGTTGGAGTAAAATGTGGAAGTCGGCGGGTTGGAGCTGGCTTCCCAACGCACTGTCAATTTTGTCGGTTTTAACACCCCCACCCACACCCAAACCCACACACATTTCCACATTAAAGTTCAGCCCTACGTAACGAAATTGATAGGATTCCAGAGAGACAAAGGAATGTCTGACCTGTTCCATTCCCAGACAAGATAACTAATTAACAAGGACACAATGGGCAGGATTTTCATTGGGCCGTGGAGGCGGGATTGGAGGCATGTGGGGGGTTAAAATCCCGAAATCGGGGGGCACGAACCCATCCCGCCTCCATGCCAGTTTCAAAGGAACCGGGTACCCGCCCCGCACTGGGACCCGCCTCCCCGAGGCAGGAAGGGGATTAGTGCCAATTAACTGCCTGTTAACAAGTAGTTAACAGGCAGTTTTTAGCCTAATCCCTATTTTTAATGTTAAAGTGTGGGATTCCTGACGGCTCCAAACCACACCAAGTTAGAGGAGGCAGACCGTTGGGATGAAGGGCTTGGAGGGGTCACGATGTCCAGTGTTCAGGTGAGTGATGGGTGCATGAGTGCAAAGGCAAGTGTGTTTGGTGTGTGTAAAGTGTTTAAAGAAGTTTTACATGCCTTTACTTACCTTTACAGCCTTCTTTCCTTCAAGTCTCGGGAGTCCCTCGTCTCACCGGCACAGAAAGCAGAATGGCTGCGAGCTGTCAATAATTGCAGCAATCAGCTTTCTGTTCCGGGGAAATCTCTAAATCATCCTGAGAGGAAGGAATTAACTTAGAATACAGATTGTCAGTGTTTGACAGCTTCAAACAACTGTGAAACGCTGATATTTCATCTGTCAAAAGGTCTTGACAGATGAAATATCAATCTGTGACATCACCTGTTGCCGGGTGGCCCTTAATTGACCTGCTGAGCCCACTGGGCGGGCTCAACGAGGTCAATCAAGTCAAAATTGCGTGCATTGACTGGAACTCGATGGAGACGGGACTACAACCCCGAAAGTTGTAGTCCCGCCTCCTACCCGACTCCTCAATGAAAATCCAGCCCAATGTCTCATTTGAGCCAGACACTGCCAAGGAGTGAAAAACAGATGGTGTTGGTGGGGGTGG
The DNA here is from genome assembly GCF_052327205.1 of Somniosus microcephalus. Classification (NCBI taxonomy): domain Eukaryota; kingdom Metazoa; phylum Chordata; class Chondrichthyes; order Squaliformes; family Somniosidae; genus Somniosus; species Somniosus microcephalus. The sequence continues at coordinate 265,622,750 of NC_140988.1, forward strand.
GGGGTTGGGTGTAGAAATGGGGAATGGTCATGAGGTGTTGGCCTGGCCTGGACAGGCGGATCAGTGGGTACGTGGCATCCCTGTAATTGGGTAGTGAAATTCAGGTGTAAGTCCAGGATCGGGTTAACTGGTCTCCATAGACTTTGCTGTGTAGAAGTGGTATAAGGAGGGGTCTCTTAGGCACAAAGAGTGTAGAGGGATTCGGCCAAGGGCTAGGGACCATCTGACAGGTGGGCCAAGGAGGGACGGGCTGGAGAAGGGACCACACGTGTTACACCGATCGGGCAAAGTATCTGGAGGCTAGAGTCGGCGGGGTTAGACTCATGGAGATCGCAACCTTCTACCCAGGGCATAACGGGTAATATAACTCTTGATTGTGCCTTGTTTAACTACTGCTCAGACACTGTGTCATATCAAGTCTTCCTTACACCGAATAAAGTACAACCACTGTCACCAATACAGGTCAAGTTGAATCTTTTGGAACTAAAGAGTGAAAAGGTTAATTGGCCAGGACCCCATAACTCTAACACCTGATGGCTGAATTGTAAGAAAGCCATACAGTTCAATACAGATCAGAAGTCCAGGGCTTGATTCCCAGTTGGTTCTGGTTTGGTTGATTTTTTTAATTCGTTTATGGGATGTGGGCGTCGCTGGCAAGGCCAGCATTTATTGCCCATCCCTAATTGCCCTTGAGAAGGTGGTAGTGAGCCAACTTCTTGAACTGCTGCAGTCCGTGTGGTGAAGGAACTCCCACAGTGCTGTTAGGTAGGGAGTTTCAGGATTTTGACCCAGTGACAATGAAGAATCGGCAATATACTTCTAAGTCAGGATGGTGTGTGACTTGGAGGGGAACTTGGAGATGGTGGTGTTCCCATGTGCCTGCTGCCCTTGTCCTTCTAGGTGGAAGAGGTCGCGGGTTTGGGAGGTGCTGCTGAAGAAGTCTTGGCGAGTTGCTGCAGTACATCTTGCAGATGGTACACACTGCAGCCACGTTAAGTTTGTGAATGTTTAAGGGGGTGGATGGGGTGCCAATCAAGTGGGCTGCTTTGTCCTGGGTGGTGTCAAGCTTCTTGAGTGTTGTTGGAGCTGCACTCATCCAGGAAAGTGGAGAGTATTCCATCACACTCATTACTTGTGCCTTGTAGATGATAGAAAGGCTTTGGGGAGTCAGGAGGTGAGATACTCGCTGCAGAATACCTAGCCTCAGACCTGTTCTTGTTCCCACAGTATTTATGTGGCTGGTCCAGTTAAGTTTCTGGTCAATGGTGACCCCCAGGATGTTGATGGTAGGGGATTCGGTGATGGTAATGCCATTGAATGTCAAGGGACGGTGGTTAGATTCTTGCTTGTTGGTGATAGTCATTGCCTGGCACTTCTGTGGCGTGAATGTTAACCAACCACTTATCAGACCAAGCCTGAACAGGTCATGTTGCATGCGGGCATGGACTGCTTCATTATCTGAGGAGTTGTGAATGGCACTGAACACTGTGCAGTCATCAGCGAACATCCCCATTTCTGGCCTTATGTTGGAGGGAAAGTCATTGATGAAGCAGCTGAAGATGGTTGGGCCTAGGACACTGCCCTGAGGAACTCCTGCAGTGATGTCCTGGGGCTGTGATGATTGACCTTCAATCACCACAACCATCTTCCTTTGTGCTAGGTATGACTCCAGCCAGTGGAGAGTTTTCCCCCCGATTCCCATTGACTTCAGCTTTACTAGGGCTCCTTGATGCCACACTCAGTCAAATGCTGCCTTGATGTCTAGGGCAGTCACTTTCAGATCACCCCTGGAATTCAGCTCCTTTGACTATGTTTGGACCAAGGCTGTAATGAGGTCAGGTGCCGAATGGTCTTGGCAGAACCCAAACTGGGCATCAGTGAGCAGGTTATTGGTGAGTAAGTGCTGCATGATAGCACTGTCGATGACACCTTCCATCACTTTGCTGATGATTGAGAATAGACTGATGGGGCGGTAATTGGCCAGATTGGATTTGTCCGGCTTTTTGTGGACAGGACATACCTGGGCAGTTTTCCACATTGTCGGATAGATGCCAGTGTTGTAGCTGTACTGGAACAGCTTGGCTAGAGGTGCGGCTAGTTGTGGAGCACAAGTCTTCAGCACGACAGCCGGGATGTTGTCGGGGCCCATAGCCTTTGCTGTATCCAGTGCGCTCAGCCGTTTCTTGATATCACGTGAAATGAATCGAATTGGCTGAAGATTGGCTTCTGTGATGGTGGGACCTCAGGAGGAGGCCGATATGGATCATCTACTCAGCACTTCTGGCTGAAGATGGTTGCAAATGATTCAGCCTTGTCTTTTGCACTCACATGCTGGGCTCCACCATCATTGAGGATAAGGATATTTATGAAGCCTCCTCCTCCCGTTAGTTGTTTAATGGTCATAGAGTCATAGAGTTATACAGCACAGAAAGAGGCCCTTCGGCCCATCGTGTCTGCGCCGTCCATCAATCCCTGTCCAGTCTAATCCCATTTTCCAGCATTTGGTCCATAGCCTTGTATGCAATGGCATTTCAAGTGCTCATCCAAATGCTTCTTGAATGTTGTGAGGGTTCCTGCCTCTACCACCCTTTCAGGCAGTGAGTTCCAGATTCCAACCACCCTCTGGGTGAAAAAGTTCCTCCTCAAATCCCCTCTAAATCTCCTGCCCCTTACCCTGAATCTATGCCCCCTTGTTATTGACCCCCCTACTAAGGGGAAAAGTTCCTCTTTCTCTACCCTATCTATGCCCCTCTTCATTTTGTACACCTCAACCAGGTCCCCCCTCAGCCTTCTTTGCTCCAAGGAAAACAACCCCAGCCTGTTTAGTCTTTCTTCATAGCTGAGGCGCTCCATCCCAGGTAACATCCTGGTGAATCTTCTCTGCACCCTCTCCAAAGCAATCACATCCTTCCTATAGTGAGGCGACCAGAACTGCACACAGTACTCCAGCTGTGGCCTCACCAGCGTTTTGTACAGCTCCATCATAACCTCCCTGCTCTTATATTCTATGCCTCGGCTAATGAAGGCAAGTATCCCATATGCCTTTTTAACCACCTTATCTACCTGTTCCGCTGCCTTCAGGGATCTATGTACATGTACACCAAGGTCCCTCTGACCCTCTGTACTTCCTAGGGTCCTACCACCATTCACGACTGGATGTGGCAGGACTGCAGAGCTTTGATCTGATCCGTTGATTGTGGGATTGCTTAGCCCTGTCTATAGCATGCTGCTTCCGCTTTTTAGCTTGCATGTAGTCCTGTGTTGCAGCTTTCAACAGGTTGGCACCTCATTTTTAGGTATGCCTGGTGCTGCTCCTGGCATGCTCTTCTACACTCCTTATTGAACCAGGGTTGGTCCCCTGGCTTGATGGTAATGGTAGAGTGAGGGATATGCCAGGCCATGAGGTTATAGATTGTGGTGGAATATAATTATGCTGCTGCTGATGGCTCACAGCGCCTCATGGATGCCCAGTTTTGAGCTGCTAGATCTGTTCTGAATCTATCCCATTTAGCACAGTGGTAGTGCCACACAACACAATGGGATGGTGTCCTCAATGTAAAGACGGGACTTCGTCTCCACAAGGACTGTGCGGTGGTCACTGCTACCAATACTGTCATGGACAGATGCATCTGCAACAGGTAGATTGGTGAGGACGAGGTCAAGTAGGTTTTTCCCTCGTGTTGGTTCTCTCACCACCCGTCGTAGGCCCAGACTGGCAGCTATGTCCTTCAGGACTCGGCCAGCTCGGTCAGTAGTAAGGTTCCTGAGCCACTCTTGGTGATGGACATTGAAGTCCCCCACCCAGAGTCCATTCTGTGCCCTTGCTAGTCTCAGTGCTTCGTCCATAGTGGTGTTCAACATGGTGAAGTACTGATTCATCAGCTGAGGGAAGGGGTAGGTGGTAATCAGCACGAGGATCTCAGCCTGGTAGTCACTGAATTGCTATAGTTGGCATCATAGTCCTGGGCTAGGAAGAGGAAAATTGGCCAGGGTGCCTAGTTCTGATTGCTAGCAAGCAAACTCTGCTTAACTGTGCATGTAGGTTGGGTAATGCTATATTTTAACTAGATATCAGGAAGTAAAGGTACTCTGCAGATTATAGAAGATGCAAGATGCACTTCAGGAGTAACTGGTGATGCTGAACCCCAAAGAATGTCTAGTGCAGTTCTGAAAGTTTATAAAAGATACATCTACATGTTAGAAGAAGAAGAATGTATTGTGTTCTACATGGAATCATTTTCCTGTCCTTATTCAACAGTGCATCCTCAGTCTTGCCATGGGCAGTACCTCAGGAGCAGATGGAATCCCCGCCGAGGCACTAAAGCATGGCAGAGAAGCACTAATGGTGTGAATTCATGAACTAATTTCTCTTATCTGGAAGGAGGAGTGTATGCCAGGGGATCTCAGAAACGCTGTAATTGTGACCATCTTCAAGAAAGGTGACAAGTCCAATTGCGGTAATTACAGAGGAGTTTCCCTGCTGTCTGCCACAGGGAAAGTAATCGCAAGAATCCTCCTCAATCACCTTCTTCCAGTGGCCGAAGAGCTTCTCCCAGAGTCGCAATGTGGGTTCCGCCCACTAAGGGGCACAATGGACATGATCTTCACCGCAGGTCAATTACAAGAGAAATGCAGGGAACAGCACCAACCGCTGTACATGGCCTTCTTTGATCTCACAAAGGCCTTCGACACTGTCAACCGTGAGGGATTATGGAGTGTCCTCCTCAAATAAGGCTGCCCTCAAAAGTTTGTCACCATCCTCCGCCTGCTTCACGACGACATGCAAGCCGTGATCCTGACCAACGGTTCCACCACAGACCCAATTAACGTGCGAACCGGGGTCAAACAAGGCTGTGTCATCGCATCAACGCTCTTCTCAATCTTCCTTGCTGCAATGCTGCATCTCAACCTCAGTAAGCTCCCCACTGGAGTGGAGCTAATTTACAGAACAAACGAGAAACTGTTCAACCTCCGTTGCCTCCAGTCCAGATCCAAGGTCGTCCCATCCTCTGTCGTCAAATTACAGTATCCATTGGCAGGATAGGCGCACCAACGTCAGTGTTCTTGCTCAGGCCAACATCCCCAGCATCGAAGCTTTGACAACGCTCAATCAGCTCTGATGGACGGGTCACATTGTCCGCATGCCCGATACAAGACTCCCAAAACAAGCGCTCTACTCGGAGCTCCGGTACGGCAAGAGAGCCCCAGGTGGGCAGAGGAAACGCTTCAAGGACACTCTCAAAGCCTCCTTGAAAAAGTGTAACATTCCCACCGACACCTGGGAATCCCTGGCCCAAGACCGCTCAAAGTGGAGGAGAAGCATCCGGGAAGGCGCCGAACACCTCGAGTCTCTTCGCCGGGAGCAAGCGGAAGCCAAGCGCAGGCAGTGCAAGGAGCGCACGTCAACCCAAGCACCCCACCCACCCGCCCCTTCAACCACCGTCTGCCCCACCTGTGACAGAGACTGTAGGTCCCACACTGGACTCATCAGTCACCTGAGCATTCATTTTTAACGTGGAAGCAAGTCATCCTTGGTTCCCGAGGGACTACCTAAGAGAAGAATCATAAGTGCCTCACTAGTAATATGAAAATGGTACATCTAGTACAAATGTTTCTGTCCATCACACATCACTGTCACAATTCAAGTGTCACACTCAAATTTCTGTGTCTAGCTTCCAAAAAAGTATAAAGAAAGAAAGGATCTCTCGAGGAACACAAAATACCTGCGCCAAAATATCTACAGCCTTTTAGTTAAACTCGGTATGAACTCATTCAATGCTTATACAACTGTTAAATTTTGTAACCTTAAAGAGGCGCGAGTGAAGAATAATACAGTGGCCCGTAATTTCCCATCAGAAGCGTCCTGCGTGCGGATGCCTCCTATCGGAAAAAAATCTACGCATTTACCTGAGGGCTCCCGAGATTTGGGCACTTCCGATCCTGGGCCTGTCCACAGTCGAAATGCACAAGGCCCACGTATCCCAGGGGCGCATGCAGTTCGCAATCGTTCCTGGGATCACGTGGGCCATGGGGAGCCAATGGAAGGAGGGAATCTCCCTTCATACTTTTGACAGAGAGACCCGTCAAAAGTATGAATGGGGATCAATGAAAAAATACACTAAAACATTAAATACATTTTTTTTTATCACGTTTTTAAAATGAGTTAAAATTACGTTAAATTAAATATTTTAAACAAAAATTACATTTTTTGAAAAAAATAATTAAAGTTTTTTACGGGGTTAAAATAAACTTAGCTTTTTTAAAAGTATTTTTAAATTATAAATGAGTGAAAAAAAAATTATTTTTTACTTTTTTAAACTCTTATGCTGGTAAAAGCAGGTATAAGATTTCTAAGTATTTTCAGCGGGCGGAGGTACTGCAGAAAGCGGAACTCTCCACCCGCAGAGGCCCTTCTCCAGGGCAGGCGTCCGATCTGTCAAGAGCATTCTTTACAGATCGGAAGTGCCGGTTTTCAGCGCATGCGCTTTGCGTGCCTGAAACCAGCATTTCCGATGTCCCTAAGGGTGTGTACACAGCTCGTACACAGCCGTAGGCATCGGAAAATACGGGCCACTGAGTTTTACATGGTCTAATGTTCCTGGCATTATAAAACAGTGCAGAAACTCTGGGAATTAACCCTTTGTAAACTGAATCTTTATATCAGAAACATATTTAAACCAAATACTTTCCAAATCAAATAGGCAAAAATCTCAAAAATGAACGTTACAGTCCCTTTAATGCCAGTTCATTCAAAAGTTAATTGCTATCCAGATGAATGCAAGAAACCTGTCTTTGTCTGTGGGACAATCAATTAAGTGACTGTAACATTGTGGCTGTAGTATTGTGTGTTCCTGAAGAGTTTTTTTCTGCTCACTGAAACGCCTGCCTTTATTGTACTTTTTAAAGTGTGGTTGAGAAATTTGCATCAGTCTATGTGTGATGTCTCAATTGTGATGGACAGAAAGAGCATGTTTATGTAGCTTTTATAATATTATAGATTGGTATACATCGCTAATTGGTCTGGTGCAAGCCTAATTCAACTGGTTCTATTTCCCTCTAAATCAGTTGAAATCCCTTTGCAATAATTAACTTCTGTTACTGTACCACGCCTGACTGAAAAACATGATTATGTTGCAAGTGGGCAGGAACATGTTTGCTTCGTCTGCCAACATTTTAATCGGCAGTGTTGACAGGGCAGCAATGTGTTACTCCATAGGTAGTCTCAGTATAGCACCCAGCACTGGAAACACTCATCCACCAACCTGAGAATGATACATTTGGCAATGGACTAGTGGCAGTGGGAATACAGTAAAGCTGAAGAGCCATTGAATAGATTACAACGTATGCTGACAGCATTGTGTTTCTCCTATGCCGGAAGCTTCTTCTGGAGGATTTTAAATACCAGTAATCACCTATATAAGGTACAGGAAATTAATTTATAATTTCTATTATGTTGACAGATTAGTGACCTTTCCCACTCAGTTATGCAGTCTTAATTTTGAATTCTGCACCCATAATCTCAAAACTCCATGCAATTCACCACTTCGAGTCCAGCGAATATTGGGCAGGATATTCTGATCCTTACGGGTGGGTACGCGCTGTGTACTCACCCGTAGGGACATCAGAAATGGCGGTTTCAGGCACGCACAGCGCATGCACTGGAAACCAGCATTTCCGATCTGTCAAGAAAGCTCTTGACAGATCCTACGGCTGCCCGGGAGAAGGGCCTCTGCGGGCGGAGAGTTCCGCTTTTTGGAGACCCTCCGCCCGCAGAAAACCCTTAAAATTCTTGCGCCTGGTAAAAAGCAGGCATAAGGCCTACTTTTACCAGGATAAGAGTTGAAAAAAGTTTTTAAATAAATTTCCACTGATTTATCATTTAAAAATGGTAAGTTTATTTTTAGCCCCGTAAAAAACTTTAATTATTTTTTTGAAAAATTTAAAGTTTTGTTTAAAATAGTTAATTTATTGTACTTTCAAGTCATTTTAAAAATGTGATTTAAAAAAAAAATTATTTAAAGTTTTACTATGTTTTGGGGGTGATCTCTGTTGTGTATGTACCTTTAAGGGAATAACTGGTCTTAGACTGCAGTACCGGCAGTGACCACCCCTGTATAAAAGGCCCTAGCAGGCTTCTGTAGTTTCAGTTTCAAGCTGCCTCTTGTTCAGTAAAGTACCTGTTGAACTGTTCTCCCGAAGTCCGTGTATTATTGAGGCGCGGACTTTACAATCTCCATTCATATATTTGACAGGCCTTCCTGTCAAATGCATGAAGGGAGATTCCCTTCTTTGATTGGCTCCCCACGGCCCACGTGATCCCAGGGACACTGCAAACTACTTGCGCCTCCGGAATACGTGGGCCCTGCACACTGGCAGTTTGGAGAGGCCCAGGAGCGGAAGCGTGTGCATCCCGGGAGCCCTCAGGTAAGGGCACAGATTTTTCCAGATCGTAGGTCTCCGCCCGCGGGAGGCCTGCGATCGGAAAATACGGGCCATTAGTTAAATGTAAAAAGTAACCAGGTCCAGATGATTGCACTATTTACAGTGTCACTGATCTCAGAATAGACAATCAAGAAGAGGTGAATAACTTGTCAAATATGTTGAATGGTGGCCTTCCCACATGTCTCAACAAGTTTATTTACAGCAGTTCAGCCATACAGACCAGGAAGCTCCCAGGTTCAACCCCCAATTTTTGCTGATTTAGTTGATCTCAGCCAGGGCATTACAATTGGCTACCTGGATTTGCAATGGTAAAATCTGTCATTGTTCACACTTCTGATTCTATCCAGTGAGCTTTGCTGATAAATGCTCTTCTCATCTGATGTTCAAACATATGCCTCAAGCTCAGCTATAATAATCAAACAGCTGGTCACAAAACCGTCAAAACTCACATAAGAATAACGACCACTTAGACAAGATATCAGAGGGTGCTCAAAGCACTTGAATCCATATCCCAATGAGGATGCAAAGCATTCAGAAGAGAATGGGATAAAATTAGCAGAGAAAATTGCTATTGAACCTCACATAGCAATGAAAGAAGCATATTTGCTTTTCATTTTACTACATTTCTGTTCCTCTTCAGTGGAACTCTACATCCTTCTAGTCTGGCATGAATTGTAAAAGGATCATCCTTCATGTTTTATTTTCTCTCTCTTACATTTTCTTAGTTACTAGCTGTTAAAACTGTCCACAGATAATCAATTGCACCTTGACAATTCATCTTCTGAGCTATTCAGTCATTTGCTGAGAGTTTCTCTATAGATGACATTTCAGATAAACTCACAGGAGATGATACTGAAATGGCAGGGGTACTGAATGGATGCCTCAGTTTTCACTGAAGAGGCTTCCAAGAAAGAAATGACAACAGTAGAATAAGTCATTTACATAGAATTACATAGTATTTACAGCACAGAAACAGGCCATTCCGCCCAACTGGTCTATACCAGTGTTTATGCTCCACACGAGCCACCGCCTCCCAGCTTACTTCATCTCACCCTATCAACAAATACTTTGATTTCTTTCTCCATCTTGTACTTATCAAGCTTCTCCTTAAAGGTATTTATGTAATTTGTCTCAATTACTCTATGTGGTAGCAAGTTTCACATTCTAATCACTTTTTGGGTAAATAAGTTTCTCCTAAATGCTTTATTGGATTTATTAGTGCCTATTAGTGTCAGCTGTGGCTCAGTGGGTAGCATTCTCACCTCCTAGGTCAGAAGGTTCTGAGTTCTAATCCCACTCCAGGGGCTGGATTTTGCCAGTGCTCAGAGTGCGGGTTTGGAGGCGGGTCCGCTGTCAAAATAGTAAAGATTGACAGTGGGTAGGAAACCCGCTGTCAACCCGCCTCCACGCGAGTCTCCCAGGTGTCGGGTCTGTCTGCACAGAACTGACCCGACACCAAGTGGCAGGGGAGGCAATTTAGATCATTAAATGGCTTGTTAACAGCCAATTTAATGCTATTTTGAGCCTACCTAATGCTATTTTGAGTCTACCTTGTAATTTTACGTGCTCCCCCATGGGTTACCCACTGCTCAGGGAACACGCCAGCTCACCCTGGCGTGAGTTGAGTCTGCTTTGATTTATCTGATAACCTGACAGCTGCAGAAGTGGTATAAAGGATGCCATGTTGCAGTTGTTCAGATTCAGAGCTCAGAAACTGTTGGTTACTGCAATTGTAAGATATATAGAGATTTCTTTAGCTTGCAAGTGTTTAGAGCCAACTCTATAATCAGTGTCACCTCATTGGAACAACCTCTCTCAACTTTGACAGATCGCTTCTGTCATCTCAACTGCACCCGCCATCTATTCCAGCAACATCAGTGCCCTTGAAAAAAATCACACATTGGTTCTCTGAATCCTTCCACGATCAGCCCCAACACCAACATCACCAGGCACATCAACATCATCACCAACAACATCACCAACCTTCTCTGCCATCACCTGATGCTGCACAGGACAAAGGGCATCAGCACCTGACAACATTGCTGCCTGGGAGGCCAGCGATGGCATCACCATGGCCAGATTTACTTCACTGGCTGCCACATGATGTGCCAGGTTGACACCATCCCACACCAGCACCATAACGCATCCCTTTAATGTCTCAGCCATTCCTTTCACACTCATCGCTATAGCGGGGGGTGGGAGGGGGCGGGGGAGTTATGTCTCAACATTCACTAGAACTTAGTAAGACACTTCTCAAGGTGTGCACAGACCTGTCCAATAAGGTGAAGAATTGAAAATATAGATTTTGCTGTATGACAACACATTACCAGAAACTTCACATGAACATTGGCTAAACCTCTCAAGGCCTACCCTTGTGTGATGTTAGTTGGTATGCTTGCAGTCGGATGAGGGTGAGTGTGAGGGGTGGCTAGTGAAATGGGGATGTGATAATGTAGATAGAGAGGGATGGGCGGAGATGCAAGGTAAGTTGGTGTGAGTAAGGATGTGCAGGAGTAGGGTAGGGAAGGCAGAGTGATGGGGACGTGAAGAGTGGCACAGCAGGGTGAGTTTGAGTGTGGCACTGCAGTAATGATTTGTGATCTACTGAGATAATTGAAATGTTGGTGCCACTGCAGCCAGGTACTCCTGACGACATCCCTGCTTGTGTCCTCCTGTGCAATGTGCAACCAAACTATGTTTGGGGAGGTCTCTTCCACCCATGGGCTGCGCACCCAAAAAGAAATTAGGGGGAACATTGCTCAGCAGGTCAGGCAGGATCTCTCTCCACAGATGCTGCCTGGCCTGCTGAGTATTTCCAGCATTTTCTGTTTATATTTTATATTTATGGCCCCTAGTTTTGGTCTCCCGCACAAGTGGACAATCTGCTCTACGTCTACCCTATCAAACCCTTTCATATCTTAATGACCTCTATCAGGTCACCCCTCAGACTTCTGTTTTCCAAAGAAAAGAACCCCAGTTGGTTCAGTCTATCCAGATAGGTATAACATCTCAGTTCTGGTACCATCCTTGTAAATCCTTCTCCAGGATTATGTCAAGAGAGATATTACAACAGTTAAAATAAAAAGAAAGAATATACTAGACAAACTAGTCAAACTTAAGGAGGGCAAAACCCCAGGTCCAGATGGATTGCCCCCACAGATACACAAAGAACAGAGGAGGAGAACTCAGAGGAGATAGCAGAGGTGCTAGTGTCCATATATAAAAATTCAATAGAAAATGGAATAGTGTGAATAGCAAATGTAATTCCTATCTTCAAAAGACAGCTAGAACTAACCCAGGGAACTATGGACAGTTAGCTTAAGTGTTAGGAAAAATATTAGAATGTTTGCTAAAAGATCATCTAACAAAACATCTAGAGATGGAGAATATAATAAAAAATAGTCAGCATGGATTTCTAAAAGGAAGGTCATGTTTAACAAACCTTATTGATTTCTTTGCAGAAATAATAGAGCAGACAATGGCAATGCAGTAGATGTGGTATACATGGACTTTCAGAAAGCCTTCAATAAGGTGGCACAGAAGAGACTCATGACAAACGTCAGGGCATGTAGAGTCAGAGGCCAGACAACAGAATGGATTGAAATATGGCTACAAAACAAAAAAAGCGGGTAGGTGTTAACAAAAGTTTCTCGGACTGGCAGAAAGTGGGAAGTGGTGTCCCGCAGGGATCTGTGCTGTTACCCCTGTTGGTCCTAGCATAGATAAATGATTATGACTCAGAAAATGGAAGTATGGTGTAGAATTTGCAAACGTTATCAAATTGGGGATATGAAAGAAACTACTTGCATTTATATAGCGCCTTTCATGACCTCAGGACGTCCCAAAGCGCTTTACAACTAATGAAGTATTTTTGAAGTGTAGTCACTGTTGTAATATGGGAAATAGCTAATAATGTGGAGGACTGCACTAAAATACAGGAAGACATAAGCAGGCTTGCAGAGTGTGTGGATAAATGGCAAAAAAATTCAATATAACGAAGTGTGCGATGGTTTATTTTGGTAGGAGGAATAAGGAGGCTGTTTATTCCTTGGAAGGCAAGAAGCTAAATGGGTAGGGGAGGAAATACAGATACATAAATGACTAAAAGAATCAACACAAGTTAATAAGGCCATAAAGAGTTCAAACAATGTTCTGAGGCTCATTCCTAGAGGAATATAATACAAAACTACAGAGGTAATGTTACATTTATATCGAACCTTGGATAGACCACACTCAGGAGTACTGTGTATAGTTCTGGTTCCATACTACAAAAAGGATATTGAAGCACTATAGAAAAGATTTACGAGGGTGTTACCAGAATTGAGAGGATGCAACTATGAGCAAAGATTGAGCAGACTGGGGCTCTTTCTCAGGGAAAGGGAAGACTGAGAGGAGGTTTGATAAAGGTATTTAAAATTATGAAGGAGTTTGATAGGGTGGATGTGGAAAAATTGTTTCCACTTGTGGATGAGTTCAGAACAAGGGGCCATAAATATAAGGTAGCCACTAACAGATCATATAAAGAATTGAAGAGGAATTTCTTTACACAGAGTGGTGAAAATGTGGAACTTGCTGCCACATTGGGATGGTTGAAGCAGAGATCATTGTTCTGGACTTATGGACATTACAGACATTTTACATGCAGATAGCACCCTCTGGTGGTGGTTATTGTGTTAGCAGTGTTTGTATGTAGCAGAGGTCCTTTGACCTTTCTACCTTTCTTCCTGTGTGACCCAGGAAGTAGAATTCCAGAAAGAACCTAGCAGAGCAATGGAGAATCTGCCATGAGGGATTCTCAATCCAATGTAATCTGATCTCATATGTTAGGCCAGGCGCAAAATCTGTGAGTATCTTTGTCTGTTAGCATGATAGTAACTTTGTCAGCGTAGTATTTTGATAACACTATGTTTATAAAAGGTTAATATTTGATATTTACAGAAGTACAGTCCAAATGTTAGTTAGTTATACAATTAGTCTATTCTACTGTTGTAAATATGTTTACATCTTATGTAATATCGAATGTATAGTACTCAGTTTATGTACAAAACATACTTTGTCTTTGTTTACAGTTTCACAAATTTGTTCAAGTAAAGCTTCAAAACAGCGAAACGGCTTCACGAGGAATTATTTGAATGAGTGTTTAACTTGCTGGATAACTAGATAGGAGCACGTCTAGCGAGGCCAGTACAATCATTGATGCATTTATGGTGAGACTTGATAGATATATGAGAGAGAAGGGAATAGGGGGATCTAGATACAGGGTGGGAAGAGTTAATTAGAGTGGGGGGGGGGCTCATGTGGAATATAAACACCGGCATAGACTACTTGGGCCAAAATGCCTGTTTCCGTGCTGTAGATTCTATGTAACTGTAAGAAAGAAAGAAATAACTTGTATTGCTATAACTTTCATGACCTCAGGGCAGCCAAAAGTGCTTTTGAAGTGTAGTCATCATTGTAATGTAGGACACGCGGCAGCTAATTTGCGGATAGCAAGACACCAAAAAAAGCAATGTGATAGGTCTTAACAATGAAACAAAAAATAGAAAATGCTTCTTCTCCATCATTGTATTGGATTAATTGTGAGCTGAACAATTTTTTCACTACATATTAGTTGGCAGGAAGTAAATGAGTAATTATCTAAAAACTAAAATCAATAAAGCAATTAGGCATTAAAACTGTTAAATGGAATACTTCCTCACAAAGACATACATCAAATTAAACAGAATTCTCTCAAAAATATACTGTAGAATATTGTAAAATTTGCTTTCCATCATACAAGGCATCAAACGTCATTCAATCATGCTAGACTTTGCAAAACTGAAGGGTTGGGCCCATTATCTTCTTTAAATGTTATGCTCCACCAGATTTTACACGTAGTGGTCAAGGTTGTAAAATGTTGCCTTTTCAAATATCTTCTTTTCTAAGACAGTGAGTTTATGCATTGTCAAAAAATGTTATGATTACATAAAATGTTGACAATTTTAACCACTATTACTGATGATTTCTTAACATCTAAAACAAGCCCCTATTATATCTAATATATACAACCTGCAACAGAATAAGTAACATGGCAGCAAATTTATCTCTTTGCATAATACCCTCTCCCAGCAGCTCAGTGGTGTGGCATCAAGAGGCACAGTGCAGTTAAATAATGAAAACCCAAACCATCAAATTAGACAGTCAAACCACTGACTTAATGTCATCCAATTTAACCTGTTGCAGGGTCTAACTTAGACTTTGGGGGGAGAAATTCGGTGGCACCCCATTTGGGGCGCTAACTTCACCAGGACGCTACTTTTAGTGCCCCGAAAAAATTAGCGCCCCTGCGCCATAAATTCAGTGTTAGCGCCCAAAGCAGGAGGCGGGGTGCTACAGGAAACGCTCCACCTCCTTCCTGGGTTGCTAAAATCAAATATTGTGGCGCTACGTACAGCAGCGTAATGCACGTTGACACGTAGCGCCGCAGTATTGCAGGCCTCCCTCCCCTGATTAAAGGGGAGGAGCCTAGCGTTGCGTGCACCGGGGCCCTGCTGGACCACCGGGGAGCGGGTGCCGGGAAAGCAGGAGTGCCGGGCTGAGCGATCGCGGCCGGCACCACGAATAAAAAAGGGGAAGGGGGCAAGTGCTGGCAGTCGACCTAAAAAATAAGGCCGCCCGACACCTGACCTTTAACTTGCGTCACCACAGCTGCAAAAACGCCCTCCTGACCCTGTCGGACATATCGTTCGGCGATAGGTCAGGGGGCGCTACTGAAGTTTGCGGCCGGGGCTCAAGCAGGGTGCTGCGCACGGCAATGACGTCGCTGGCAGTGCAGTGCCGCGCCGCGGGGTGCTTCCGGCTACCACCGCGGCTACTAACCTCTCGCTGAATTTTGCGGGAGCCGTTAGCAGTGCTGCGCCCAGGTGCTAGGGGCTTCGTGCCCCATTAGCGCCCCCGGGAGCGCTAACTGGAAGCACAAGCAACCCAATTTTTCCCCCTATATCTTTTTATCAGTACTCTGGTTTTCAGCTTTTAACGTTCTCTACTCACACTTGAGCTGTAATGTTGGTGCGAAGAGGTCTGACTTCACGCCAATGTTGTAGTTACTGTGTAAATGCAGCATGAATTCAGAAACAGGGCCCAATCTGACACTGGAAGCAGTTTGATTGAAACTCCCCTCACTTAATTTCATTTGGGAATCAGTTCAGGCCTTGGCACCCACATTACACTTCAAGTTTAGCATTGGTGTAAAGATCAGCCATGATCTTATTGAATGGCAGAGCAGGCTCAAAGGGCCAAATGGCCTACTCCTGCTCCTTTCTTATGTCAAGATGTTTAAGCTTTGCATTGACATTAAACGTGTGGAATGTGAATGTGCCCTAAATGCATAATGACAATCAGAAAACAAATTTATATATAAGTGTTCATAATTCAGTTAGATTTAGTGTAGTTATGGAAAAGGACAAAGATAGACCAGGTGTAAAAGTTCTCAACTAGAGAAAGGCCAATTTTACTAAGCTGAAATGTGATTTGGCAAAAGTGGACTGGAAACAGCTACTTGAAGGTAAATCAGTGTCAGAGTAGTGGGAGGCATTCAAGGAGATAGTGAGGGTTCAGTGCAAATATGTTCCCACAAAGAAAAAAGGGTGGGACTCCCAAATTTAGAGCCCCCTGGATGTGAAGGAGCATACAGGGTAGGTTAAGGCAAAAAAGGGAAGCTTCTGTCAGATGCCAAGAGCTCAATACTGCAGAAAGCCCAGAGGAGTATAGAAAGTACAGGGGTGAAATTAAAAAGGAAATTAGGAAAGCAAAGAGAGGGCATGAAAAAATATTGGCAAGTAAAATCAAGGAAAACCAAAAGATGTTTCATAAATACATAAAGAGCAAGAGAATAACTAAGGAAAGAGTAGGGCCTATTAGAGTCCTGCATGTGGAGGCGAAAGTCATGGTTATGGTTCTTAATGAATACTTGCATCTGTCTTCACAAAAAACAGGGACAATACAGACATTGTAGTTAAGGAAGAAGAGTGTGAAATATTAGATGGGATTAACATAGTGAGAGAGGAAGTATTAAGGGGTTTGAATCTTTGAAAGTAGATAAATTGCCAGTCCCGGATGAAATGTATCCCAGGCTGTTGAGAGAAGCAAGAAAGGAAATAGCGGAAGCTCTGACCATCATTTTCCAATCCTCTCTGGCTACAGGAATGGTGCCAGAGGACTGGAGGACTACTAACATTGTTTAAAAAGGGAGAAAGGGATACAAGCCAGTCAGCCTGGCCTCAGTGGTGGGAAAATTATTGGAAAAAATTCTGAGGGACAGTATAAATCGTCATTTAAAAGGCATGGATTAATTAAGGACAGTCAGCATGGATTTGTTAAGGGAAGGTCACGTCTGACGAATTTGATTGAATTTTTTGAGGAGGTAACAAGGGGGGGTCGATGAGGGTAGCACGTTTGATTGAGTCTACATGGATTTTTGCAAGGCTTTTGACAAGGTCCACATGGCAGACTGGTCAGAAAAGTAAAAGCCCATGGAATCCAAGGGAAAGCTGGATCCAAAATTGGCTCAGTGGCAGGAAGCAAAGGGTGTTTTTGTGACTGGAAGGCTGTTACCAGTGGGGTTCCGCAGGGCTCAATGCTAGGTCCCTTGCTGTTTGTGGTATATATCAGTGATTTAGATTTCAATGTAGGGGGCATGATTCAGAAGTTTGTGGATGATACAAAAATTGGCTATGTGGTTGATAGTGAGGAAGAAAGCTGTAGACTGCAGGAGGATATCAATGGACTGGTCAGGAGATCAGAAAAGTGGCAAATGAAATTCAATCCAGAGAAGTGTGAGGTAATGCATTTGGGGAGGGCTAACAAGGCAAGGGAATACACTATAAATGGTAGGATATTGAGACATGTAGAGGAATAGGGGGACCTTGGAGTGCATGTCCACAGATCGCTGAAGGTAGCAGGACAGATAGATAAGGTGGTTAAGAAGGCATACAAGATACTTTTCTTTTTTAGCCGAGGCATAGAATATAAGAGCAGGGAGGTTATGCTAGAACTGTATAAAACACTAGTTAGGCCACAGCTAGAATACTGCGTGCAGTTCTGGTCACCACATTACAGGAAAGAGGTGATTGCACTAGAGTGGGTACAGGCGAGATTTACGAAGATGTTGCCAGGACTGGAGAATTTTAGCTATGAGGAAAGATCGGATAGGCTGGGGTTGTTTTCTTATCTGAGGAAGGATGTTCTTGCCATGGAAGGGGTGCAGCGAAGATTCACCAGGCTGAGACCTGGGATGGCAGGAATGACGTATGAGGAGAGATTGGGTCAATTGGGCTTGTACTCACTGGAGTTTAGAAGAATGAGAGGGGATCTCATTGAAACTTATAAAATTCTAACAGGACTAGACAGCCTAGATGCAGGAAGGATGTTCCCGATGGTTGGGGAGTCCAGAACCAGGGGTCACAATCTAAGGATAAGGGGTAAGCCATTTAGGACAGAGATGAGGAGGAATTTCTTCACCCAGAGAGTGGTGAACCTGTGGAATTCTCTACCACAGAAGGCAGTAGAGGCCAATTCATTAAATATATTCAAGAAGGAGTTGGATATATTTCTTAAGGCTAAAGGGATCAAGGGATATGGGGAGAAAGCAGGGACAGGGTACTGAATTTGGATGATCAGCCATGATCGCATTGAATGGCGGAGCAGGCTCGAGGGGCTGAATAGCCTACTCCTGCTCCTGTCTTCTATAGAAACATAGAAACATAGAACTATGTTTCTATGTTTTGGAACAGAGGAGGTTGAGCGGAGATTTAATTGAGGGGTATAAAATTAATGGGGCCTAGCTAGAGTGGATAGGAAGGACTTATTTCCCTTAGCAGAGAGGTCAATAACCAGGGGGCACAGATTTAAAGTAATTGGTAGAGGGATTAGAGGGGATTTGAGGAGAACTTTTTTCACCCAGAGGGTGGTGATGGTCTGGAACTCACTGCCTGAAAGGGTGGTAGAGGCAGAAACCCTCATCGCATTTCAAATGTACTTGGATATGCACTTGAAGTGCCATAACCTGCAAGGCTACGGACCAAGAGCTGGAAAGTGGGATTAGGCTGGATAGCTCTTAATGGCTGTACAGACACGATGGCTGGAACTTTCACTTTGGAGAGCGTGCAGGTTTGGGGGCGGGTCGGCGGTTAAAAGCGCAGAAAATGACGTGTCAAGACCCTGCCGTCATCCCGCCGAGTTCCACCTTTCATTGGGCGCATTTTGAGGCACGCCACAGACCAGCTCGGGAGAGGCGGGCGACCTTATTGAGCTACTTAACTGCTCATTTACAGACCCTTAACTGCCTTTTTGATGTTAGGTTCGGACTTTAACTGGTTGCGCACAGGATTCACCTACCTTGGGAACTTCGCCTGTGAAGGGAAGGCGGGAGCTCAGTGGCCATTGTGCGAGTTCATTAAGCGACAGCTGGAAAAAGCATATACTCACCCCTTACACCTGCTTCCTTGCCTAATTTGTGCAGGGGTTTAGCTTTCAGGAGTTTGCAGGTGATTTCTGCAGCATCTGAAGCCACTCACACCACATTGCTCGTTACTCTCAGTATATTGGAGGATTGGGCTTCTGATCTTCACCTTACCTGGCATCTATTAGATTAGCATGGGTGCCACTTATGCTGTTTCACTTTGGAACTCAGAATTGGACCAAGATGAGCCCCAGCACCAACAACACCAGCCACACCAGCAGCAGCAGCAACCACACCAGCAGCAGCAACCATACCAGCAGCCTTCTCCTCACCGACCTGATGCTCCACAGGCGAGAGGGGATCAGCACACGGGTGCACTGCCCTGGAGGCAATACCACCAACACAGGGTATACGGGCAGAGGATGAGCTTCCTGGACATGACTGAGCAGCAGTGCTTCACGAGGCTCAGGCTATCGCGCCAGGTCGCTGCAGACATTTGTAGCTTGTTGGAACAAAACCTGCTGCCCAGAGGACCTGGTGGACATGCCTTACCAGTGGCTGTCAAAGACACCACCTCAGCTTCTTCACCTCAGGCTCCTTCCAGGGATCTGCAGCAGACATTTGCAGAATCTCGCAGTCGGCTGCCCACAGATGCATCACCCAGGTGACCGATGCCATGTTTCACAAGTCAGCCAATTATGTGAACTTTGCCATTGATGAAGCCAGTGTTACTGAGCGGGCGCTCAGCTTTGAGGCTCTGGCTGGCTTCCCACAGGTGCAGGGCATCATCGACTGCACACATGTGCCCATCAAGGCACCCCATCAACACCCAGGAGTGTTTGTGAACCACAAGGACTTCCACTCGCTCAATGTGCAGCTCGTCTGTAACCATAAAAAGATCATCATGCATGTGTGTACCAGATTCCTTGGCACTTGTCATGATTCTTTCATTCTGTGCCAGTCCACCCTCCCTCAGCTTTTCACACCTCCAAGCAGACTTACCGGCTGGCTGCTTGGAGACAAGGGCTATCCACTGAAGACACAGTTGATGACACCCTTGAGGAGGCCAAGCAATGAGGACAAGGAGTGCTATAATGACAGCCACATGTCCACCAGATGTGTCATAGAGCAAGCAATCGGCAGGCCGAAGATGCGCTTCAGATGCCTTGACAGCTTTGGAGGAGCTCTTCGGTACGCACCAGCCAGGGTCTCCAGAATCATCATCGTTTGCTGCACGCTGCATAACATAGCGATAATGTCCCACATAAGAGATTAGCGTGCAAAATTAAGGCACATGGGATTGGGGGCAAGGTATTGACTTGGATAGAGAACTGGTTGGCGGACAGAAAGCAAAGAGTTGGAATAAACGGGTCGTTTTCCGAGTGGCAGGCAGTGACTAGTGGGGTACCGCAAGGATCGGTCCTTGGACCCCAGCTGTTCACAATGTATATTAATGATCTGGACGAGGGAATTGGATGTAATATCTCCAAATTTGCAGACGACACAAAGCTGGGTGGGAGGGTAACCTGTGAGGTGGATGTCGTGAAACTCCAGTACGATTTGGACAGATTGGGTGATTGGGCAGAAACATGGCAAATGCACTATAATGTGGATAAATGTGAGGTTATCCACTTTGGTGGCAAAAACAGGAAGGCAGATTATTATTTGAATGGCAATAGATTGGGAGAAGGGGAAGTGCAAAGAGACCTGGGTGTTCTTGTGCACCAGTCGCTGAAGGTAAGCATGCAGGTGCAGCAGGCAGTTAAGAAGGCAAATGGTATGTTGGCCTTTGTAGCAAGAGGGTTCGAGTACAGGAACAAGGATGTCTTGCTGCAGTTGTACAGGGCCTTGGTGAGATCGCACCTTGAGTATTGTGTGCAGTTTTGGCCGCCTTACCTGAGGAAGGACGTTCTTGCCATGGAAGGAGTACAGCGAAGATTCACCAGGCTGATACCTGGGATGGCAGGAATGACGTATGAGGAGAGATTGTGTCGATTGGGCTTATACTCACTGGAGTTTAGAAGATTGAGAGGGGATCTCATCGAAACCTATAAAATTCTGTCAGGCCTGGACAGACTAGATGCAGGAAGGATGTTTCTGATGGCCGGGGAGTCCAAAACCAGGGGTCATAGTCTAAGGATAAGGGGTAAGCCATTTAGGACTGAAATGAGGAGGAATTTCTTCACCCAGAGAGTGGTGAACCTGTGGAATTCTCTGCCACAGAGGGCGGTGGAGGCCAGTTCATTAAGTATATTCAAGAAAGAGTTGGATATATTTCTTAAGGCTAAAGGGATCAAGGGATATGGGGAGAATGCAGGGACCGGGTACTGAATTTGGATGATCAGCCATGATCTCATTGAATGGCGGAGCAGGCTCGAGGGGCCGAATGGCCTACTCCTGCTCCTATCTTCTATGTTTCTATGTTTCTATTCATGATCCAAACATGAACCACCAAAATGAAGAATATTTTAAATGCACCACAAAGATCACAGACAGTAAGGTCCAATATTTATAATCATCAATAACTTTTTACATAAATGATGTATAATTGTTGTAACGACTGAAAAATTAACTCTAGGTTCACAGTTTTGAAACTTAAACACCATACACAAACAGCATGTAAAAAAACAATTAGCTTTCACAAAATAAGGTACCTTCCCCATTAGTGGACTGCCCCTTTAATTTACTAGTATTATGTGCTATTTTCAGAATTTCCTTTTCTAATTGCTGGCAAAATCGTGAATATTGAATGAATTAACAATACAGTTCAAATATTGTAAATAATTAACACATTTGTTTAGCAGAACATCCATTCATTGTAAGGAAACAACTGAGAAGTAAATACAAACTGATAAATACAAGACAACATTCCATCCATATCCACTACATTCATTTCTGTTAACACATGCCCAGAAATTCGGGTCTCCATGGGTGAGTACGCATGGGGTACTCACCCGTAAGCCCAATGGAAGTGCTGGTTTCGTGCATGCACTGCGCATGCGCGGGAAACCGGCACTTCCGTTCCCCTGAAAGAAGGGGTACAGAAGTCGAACGCGTGCGCAGGAGAGGCTGCGCGTGTGCATCGAACTTATGTTTTTTTTGCAGGTTTTCCCGGGAGGGTAAGTCTCCAGAAGTTAGACATGTAAAAAGCAGGCGCAAGGCCTGCTTTTTACAAGGTAAGTGGTGAATTAATTAAAATTAAAACATTTTTTCCACAGGTTTATTATTTTTAAATACTTTAAAGAAAGGTAAGTTTATTTTTAGCCCCGTTAGAAAATGTAATTAATTTTTTCAAAAATTTAAATTATTGTTTAAAATAGTTATTTCATGTTATTTATAGTTTATTTTAAAAATGTGATTTTTTAAAAAATTATTTGAAGATTTAGTGATGTTTTGGGGCTTATAGTATTTATAGTTTTGACAGGTCTTCCTCTCAAACTTATGAATGAAGCATTCCCTGCTACCATTGGCTCTCCATGGCCCACGTGATCCCAGGGGACGCATCAAACTAACTGCGCCCTTGGGATACGC
Source organism: Somniosus microcephalus (assembly GCF_052327205.1). Classification (NCBI taxonomy): domain Eukaryota; kingdom Metazoa; phylum Chordata; class Chondrichthyes; order Squaliformes; family Somniosidae; genus Somniosus; species Somniosus microcephalus. The sequence goes on from NC_140988.1 coordinate 265,645,161, forward strand.
AAGCACTGTGCGCCGGCAGTTGGAGGAGGCCCAGGATCGGAATCCCACTCGGGCCCACAGCTCAACAGCTGGAGCGGTAGGTAAGTGCAGGTCGGGGGCTTGCACCAGCGGGAAGCCCCCGACCCAAATTTCTGGGCCATTAATTTTACCGGGCAAGAAAAGCTTAAATTAACAGGGATTTATAGGTCATTCCATTTTAACCTACTTGCACCCAAATTACATAAAAGGGATGAAATTGGTCTCAGCAGTACTTGTAACACACATGTGTATATGAAGCTCCTCCATATGCTATTTTAATGCATTTGTCAACCCATTTAATTGGAATACTTTGAAACAGCATAGAGAGAATTTCATAGAAACACACTGCATTGTCAGCTTCTGGATAATATGTTACAGGATGTCAGTTATGTCAACAAATTTAAAAGAACATCAGTATAAAACATGCAACTAAAAAGTGACAAAAGTAACAAAAAGATGTTCATTTGGAATTCTGAAAAGCAATTACTTTGGCTAATTGAATAAAATGCTGACTAAACAGGCTATTAAATGGAACTGATTTACTTAATCTAGTTTTATTTCAAATGCCAAACCGAACTTTCAGCATAATGTTACATTTGAGCTTATAGCACCATTAAACAAATATTCAGTCACTGACTGATGTTACAAGTAGCCAAGTGGCAATAAAGCAGATGTATAATAATTCAATTTTCTCAAAACCAGACAGCACATGCAATAAAAACTCTGTACATACTGACGAGAAACAATTGGTCTAATAAGGAAAATGACCTCATCTATGGGTCTTTGTGCTTTTATAATGAAATTACCCATTGGCGTCATCGGAGTATTGACATTGAGCAGACACAGGGCTTTTTGAGCAGGTACTTTTATCAATGCTACTGAACATATAATTGTATCTAAGTTTTTAATTTTAATGAAAAAGCTTCGCTGGCATATTCCTTAACAATCACAAAACAGTTTTATGTTGCTTTTTAAATCACATCCTGTGATATCAGCAAAAGTCTCTCTCTCACACACATAAACAAAATTGACTGCGATTTTGTCATTGATGTCAGGTTGGGTGCAGAACAGCTGGTTTCCGGCTTCCAGTCCCGCCCCCAGCTGCATCCGCTCCACAGACATGATTTTGCCTTGATTGACCTTGTTAAGCCTGCCCTGCGGGCTTGCCGGCCAATTAACAAGAAGCGGGTCTGATGACAGCATTTGATGACACGTCATCTGCCGGTTTCCTTAAAGAGACCATGCACAATTTTATGTTGACAGTTGATTTTTCAGTGTTTGACAGCATTGAGGTGCTGAAAACATTGACAATCACTGCACAAAGGTGACCTCTTGCACCCAGGCTCTCCAATGACTCCCTCCATATGCTGGAATAGATGGCAGCTGCAGGTGAGGTGACAGAAGCGATCTCCCAATGAGGTGGCACTGGACATACAGTTGGATTTAAAAACTTGTAAGCTAAAGAAATCTGTAAATGTTTTAAAAATGCAGTACCCAACATTTTCTTTGCTCTGGAACACACCATGTGCAACATTGGATCCTTCACACCACTTCTGCAGCTGTCATCATTCCACAAACATTACAGCAGACTCACAACACGCCACACTTACCTGGTGTGGTGTCCGGACGTCGGGAAACCCAAGCCAGAAGCGGCAAAATCCAAAAATAGGCTGAAAACTACTGGCAAGTACCTGTTAATAGGCAGGTAATTGCCTTTAATCCACTTCCCGCCGCTAGGTGTCAGGTCCATTTGCAAATCCCGACACTTGGGAAAGCTGTTTGGAGGCGGGTTGACGGCGGGATCAGAACCCGCCGTCAATCAAATCGAATTTAACCTCTGACCCACCTCCAAACCCGCCCTCTGAGCACTGGCAAGATCGTAGCCATAGTGTGCATTTCCCCCCATATATAATTATTATGCATTAATCAAACATTGTGTTTCTCAAAATGTAAGATGATTTTCCCATTAGGGGATTTATCACTTAATTTCATATTTTGTTCACAAGCATCACATTTTCTTAATATTGCTTTTATTATAAATAAGTCTTTTATTTCAATTTAGACTGCGAGATACAGATGAGAGTGAAGCCCAGTTTTGTCCCTTTTCCAATGCTAATTGTAGGCAAAGCAGAAAATAAACATCAGCAATGGTAAAGTATGTTGTTGGGACCTTTAAACTGCATATTGTGACTGGTTTATCTGAATACCATTTCCTAAAGGTTTTTCTTTGAATACAAGTTAAAGAAACAAGGTTTTGAGGTTAAAGAAGGGGGCCGTAATATAATCAAAGATAGTCTTCTAGTTTTGACAGAACCTGATAAATGTCTGTGGTACAAACAAAAAAAAACAAGAAAGATGATTTGAAGAAAACTAATTATCACTACATTTTTGAAAGAAAATTGCCTTTTGATTTGTTTTCCTATTTTAAATGCATTACATGTCAGAATTTCTACTTATCTCTTCAAACTAGTTTTAGTCAATGCTCTTCAGCACAGTAGATATATTATGCTAAAATCTTAGGACTTTGAGTTACAAACATGCCCTAGCTGTTCAGTGAAGCGTAACTACCTTGGATTTCATTCATTAGCTCAATGTGGGGAAAGGGAGGGAGGGAGGAGAACGAACAATGGGCGCCTCCTTTCAGCAACAAAATGGATCCACCCAATTTAGCCATCCATAAGAGGAAAGAGCATCAAACAGTAACCCCTTCACAACCATTTAATTAAGGCATCCTTCCACTTTAAGAAGGAAAAAATTCTTAACTGATGTATAGCAATTCTGATCAATACTATAAAATGTGCTTCTTACTGAGTTGCATGCCTTTTTGATAGCTGAAGAAGCCTATATTATAAACCATATGCATAAACTCACCCAAATTTGCAACTTGATCCTTTTTTCATTTCTGTAGACCGTCTTTACTTTGAAGTCAATACCTACAGTGCTTACAAAGGCAGATGTAAAGGAATCATCAGCATAGCGGAAGAGAAACGAGGTTTTCCCAACACTGCTGTTGCCAATGATCAGTAATTTGAACATGTAGTCAAAATTCTGGTCAGCTGTGTCCTTCTGGCCATATCGAGAATCTTGTGTCGATGCCATCTGGAATACAGATTACAGAGTACCTTCAAATCACCTACTCACCTCAAACCAAGTATATTACATTAACATTCTGATCAAAAAAGCTATCAAAGATTGACTAATAATAAAACCAAGATGCAAATACAATCAATTAACATAATTTACTGATACATGTATGTAGTTATACGACAACTCTTGATTACCAGTAAAATGCTTGGATTATAATTGTGTGTTACACACTGGTGGGAAATTTAAAGTTACACTCTGAGCAATTTAGCAAAATGATGGCAAATTATATTCCCACCACTTGTTGTGTATCAAACTATTTTCTATAAACTGGTACCATAATCCCAGAAAGACTAGCAATCTTCCATTTGCATTATCAATTATACAGTGTAGAAATTAAAATACAGAGTATTAATAGAGCTATATTAAATCAAGATATAAACTAAATGAAATAAACATCTAATCATTTTTAAACTATTAAGAAACCATAAACATTGTTTGCACAACTAACTGCAATAAATATATCATAATTCATATCCAAATAGCACATTTATCATTTAAATAAAAAAAATAAAAAACTTTGTACTGATGAAAATATTTTAATGTCATAAGATGGTGATAAACACATATCATCCAACTGTACATAGCACAGCTGTCTGTTCTACTGGATAAAGGTTGTGGCCCTGTTGTTTAACTAGTCTAATTACTTATATAGCCTTGAAGAGGGTGCAGAGGAGATTGAATAGAATGGTACCAAACATGTGGAGTCAAGAGTCATATAGTCATAGAGTTATACAGCACAGAAAGAGGCCGTTCGGCCCATCGTGTCCGCGCCGGCCATCAAGCTCTGTCTATTCTAATCCCATTTTCCAGCACTTGGTCGGTAGCCTTGTATGCTATGGCATTTCAAGTGCTCATCTAAATGCTTCTTGAATGTTGTGAGGGTTCCTGCCTCTACCACCCTTTCAGGCAGTGAGTTCCAGATTCCAACCACCCTCTGGGTGAAAAGGTTTTCCTCAAATCCCCGCTAAACCTCCTGCCCCTTACCTTGAAACTATGCCCCCTAGTTATTGACCCCTCTACTAAGGGGAAAAGTTCCTTTCTATCTATCCTATCTATGCCCCTCATAATTTTGTACACCTCAATTAGGTCCCCCCTCAGCCTTCACTGCTCTAAGGAAAACAAACCCAGCCTGTCCAGCCTCTCTTCATAGCTGAAGCGCTCCAGCCCAGGTAACATTCTGGTGAATCTCCTCTGCACCATCTCCAATGAAATCACATCCTTCCTATAGTGTGGTGACCAGAACTGCACACAGTGTTCCAGCTGTGGCCTAACTAGCATTTTGTACAGCTCCATCATAACCTCTCTGCTCTTATATTCTATGCCTCGGTTAATGAAGGCAAGTATCCCATATGCCTTTTTAACCACCTTATCTACCTGTCCTGCTGCCTTCAAGGATCTATGTACATGCACACCAAGGTCCCTCTGATCCTCTGTCCTTCCCAGGCTCCTACCATTCATTGTGTATTCCCTTGCCTTGTTAGTCCTCCCAAAATGCATCACCTCACACTTTTCAGGGTTAAATTCCATTTGCCACTGTTCTGCCCATCTGACCATCCCATCTATATCGTCCTGTAGCCTGAAGATGTGATTGTTCTCCTTAGACATGAGAAGGTTAAGAGGAGATTTAATAGTGGTGTACAAAATTATGAAGGGTTTTGATAGAGTAAATAAGAAATGGTTTTCACTTGCAGAAGGAGCGGTAACCAAAGAACACAGATTTAAGATAATTGGCAAAAGAGCCAGCGGGACATGAGGAGAATTTTTTTACGCATCGAATTGTTATGATCTGGAATGCGTTGTCTGAAAGACTGGTGGATGCAGGTAATGGGGGAAAAATTGAGTTGCGCCCCCTTTGGGGCACTAACTTTGCTGGGGTGTTACTTTTAACGCCCCGAAAAGATTAGCGCCCCCGCAGCCGAAATTAATCGGTAGCGCCCTAAGAGAGAAGTGGGGCGCTACTGGAAGCGTCGCACCGCGGTGCTGCAAGCCTTCCTCCCCTTCTAAAAGGGGAGGGGCCTTGTGCAGCACAACCTGGGGCCCAGCTGGGCCCACCAGGGATCGGAGTGCCAGCAAAAGAGCCCGGCACTCAAGAGAAATGACGGGCTCATGGAGCGCAACCGGCACTCCGTGGGGGGCTGGTCAGCAGGCCAGGGACGGCAAAGGGGGCAGGTGCTGGCAGGCGGCCAGCAATAAAAATGGCCGCCGGGTACCGCGCCTTTAATTAGCGCTGCCCCGGCCGCAGGTAGGCCCTCCTGACCCTGTAGGACATAGCGTCCGGCGGTAAGTCAGGGGGCGCTACCGAAGATCGCGGCCGGGGCACGAGTGGGGCGCTGCGCACAATGATGACATCATCGCCGGCGGCGCAGTGCCGCGGGGTGCTAACGGTTGCCGCTGCCGCTAACCTCCCGCAGAATTTCACGGGAGGCGTTGCTAGTGCCACGCCTGGGCGCTAATTGCTTTGTGTCCCATTCGCACCCTATAACGGGAGGTGCAAAGCAACCGAATTTTTAGGTCAATAACTTTCAAAAGGGAATTGGATATAGAAAAAAATATAACATAGAAAAATAGGAGCAGGAGTAGGCCATTTGGCCCTTTGAGCCTGCTCCGCCATTCAATATGATCATGGCTGATCCTTTATCTCAATACCATATTCCCGCTCTCTCTCCATACCCCTTGATGCCTATTGTGTCTAGAAATCTATCTATCTCCTTTTTAAATATATTCAGTGACTTGGACTCCACAGCATTTTGTTGTAGAGAATTCCACAGGTTCACCACCCTCTGAGTGAAGAAATTTCTCCTCATCTCAGTCCTAAATGTCCTACCCTATATTCTGAGACTGTGGCCCCTCGTTCTAGACCACCCCCCAGCCAGGGAAAACATCCTCCCTGCATCCAGTCTGTTTAGCCGTCAGAATTTTATACGTTTCAATGAGATCCCCTCTCATTCTTCAAAACTCTAGTGAATACAGGCCTACTCGACCCAATCTCGCCTCATACGACAGTCCTGCCATCCCAGGAATCAGTCTGGTGAACTTTCGCTGCACTCCCTCTATGGCAAGTATACCCTTTCTTAGGTAAGGAGACCAAAACTGCACACAATACTCCAGGTGGGATCTCACCAAGGCCATGTATAACTGTAGTAAGACATCCTTGCTCCTGTACTCAAAACCTCTTGCAATGAAGGCCAACATACCATTTGCCTTCCTAACTGCTTGCTGCACCTGCATGTTTGCTTTCAGTGACTGGTGTACAAGGACACCCAGGTCCCTTTGTACATCAACATTTCCCAATCTATCACCATTTAAATAATACTCTGCCTTTCTGTTTTTCCTACCGAGTGGATAACTTCACATTTATCCACGTTATACTGCATCTGCCATGTATTTGCCCACTCACTCAACTTGTCTAAATCGCCTTGAAGCCTCTTTGTATCCTCCTCACAACTCACAATCCCACCTAGTTTCGTGTCGTCAGCAAACTTTAAAATATTACATTTGGTTCCCTTATCCAAATCATTGATATATATTGTGAATAGCTGGGGCCCAAGCACTGATCCCTGCGGTACCCCACTAGTCACTGCCTGCCACCCCAAAAACACCCATTTATTCCTACTCTCTGTTTCCTGTCTGTTAACCAATTTTAAATCCATGCCAGTATATTGCCCCCAATCCCATGTGCTTTAATTTTGCTCACTAACCTCTTATGTGGGACTTTATCAAAGGCCTTCTGAAAATCCAAATACACCACATCCACTGGTTCTCCCTTATCTATTCTACCAGTTACATCCTCAAAAAACTCCAGTAGGTTTGTCAAACATGATTTCCCTTTCATAAATCCATGTTGACTTTGTCTAATCCCGTTGATATTTTCTAAGTGTCCTGTTATCACATCCTTTATAATAGACTCTAGCATTTTCCCTACTACTGATGTTAGGCTAACCGGTCTGTCGTTCCCTGTTTCCTCTCTGCCTCCTTTTTTAAAAAGTGTGGTTACATTTGCCACCCTCCAATCTGCAGGAACTGTTCCATAATCTATAGAATTTTGGAAGATGACAACCAATGCAGCCACTATTTCCATGGCTACCTCTTTTAGTACTCTAGAATGCAGATTATCAGGCCCTGGGGATTTATCGGCTTTCAGTCCCATTAATTTCTCCAGCAATATTTTTTTACTAATACTAATTTCCTTTGATTCCTCCTTCTCACTAGACCCTTGATTCCCTAGCATTTCTGGGAAATTATTTGTGTCCTCTTCCGTGAAGACAGAACCAAAGTATTTCTTTAATTGCTCTGCCATTTCCTTGTTCCCCATTATAAATTCTCCCGTTTCTGACTGTAAGGGACTTACATTTGTCTTCACTAATCTTTTTCTTTTTACATACTTGTAGAAGCTTTTACAATCCGCTTTTTTGTTCCTTGCAAGTTTACTCTCATACTCTATTTTTTCCCTCTTAATCAATCTCTTGGTCCTTTTTTGCTGTACTCTAAACTGCTCCCAATCCTCAGGCTTGCTACTTTTTCTGGTAACTTTATATGACTCCTCTTTGGATCTAATACTATCCTTAATTTCTTTTGTTAGCCATTGTTGGGCCATTTTTCCTTTTGTGTTTTTGTGCCAGAAAGGATCATGCATTCGTTCCTTAAATGTTAGCCATTGCCTATCCACTGTCATGCCTTTTAATGAAGCTCCCCAATCTATCATAGCCAACTCACTCCTCATACCTTCATAGTTTCCTTTGTTTAGACTTAGGACTTTAGTTTCCGATGGACTTCTTTACTTTCCATCTTAATGAAGAATTCTATCATGTTATGGTTACTCTTCCCTAAAGGACCCCGCACAATAAGATTATTAATTATCCCCTTCCCAATCTAGGATAGCCTGTTCCCTAGTTGGCTCCTCAACGTACTGGTCTAAAAAACCATCTCATATACCCTCCAGGAATTCATCCTCCACAGTATTATTGCTAATTTGGTTTGGCCAGTCTATATGTAGATTAAAGTCACCCATGATTACTGTAGTACCCTTGTTACATGAATCTCTAATTTCCTGTTTGATGCCATCCCCTACATTACCACTACTGTTTGGAGGCCTATAGAAATCTCCCACCAGTGTTTTCTGCCCCTTGCTGCTTCTTAGCTCCACCCAGACTGATTCTACATCTTGATATTCTGAGCCAATATCCTTTCTCACTATTGCTCTGATTTCATCCTTTACTAACAACGCCACCCCACCTCCTTTTCCTTTTTGCCTGTCTTTCCTAAATATCGAATATCCTTGGATATTCAGCTCCCAGCCTTGGTCACCCTGCAGCCATGTCTCCGTAATTGCAATTATATCGTATCTGTTTACATCTATTTACGCTGTTAATTTGTCTACCTTATTAAGAATGTTTTGTGCATTCAGATACAGTGCCTTTAGATTTGTCTTTTAAACATTTTTAGACATCTTAACTTTTTTTTGTACTATGGCCCTATTTGTCTTATTAACGTTTTTTCTTACCCGGACCCTATTTGTTAGTGCACTCCTTTGTTTGTACGCTCTGTCCCTTCCTGACACAATCTGGTTATCCTTACCCCAATCACTTTCCTGCACTGCTTCCTTGTCTTTTCTCTTTAGCATTCTAGATTTCTCTTCACCGGGACCCTCCCCAACCTTATTTAGTTTAAAGCCCTATCTACCTCCCTAGTTCTTCGATTCGCTAGAACTCTGGTCCCAGCATGGTTCAGGTGTAGTCCGTCCCAACGGAACAGCTCTCTCTTTCCCCAGTACTGGTGCCAGTGCCCCACGAATCGAAACCCACTTCTCCCACACCAATCTTTTAGCCACACATTCATCTCCCTGATCCTATTGACCCTATGCCAATTTATATACTTGAAAAGGAAAAATTTGCAGGGCTATGGGGAAAGAGCAGGGGACTGGGATGCTCTTTCAAAGCCAGCACAAGCACGATGGGATGAATAGCTTCCTTCTGTGCTGTATGATTCTATGATTCCAGACACTAGTCATTTTATCATTTATAAGGTTGCATTTTTGGAGTTTGGAGTTGTTTGCTGTTCAGAGTTGTTCCATGATCTAGTGTCAATTTTGGCAGGATTTTCTGATTTTGTTGCACTTTTACCACTCTCCCCCATCTATATTGGGTTGTATTTTCCGATCGGAGGCTTCCCACGTGAAGAGGCCTCCGATCTGGAAAAATCTACGCACTTACCTGTGGGCTCCCGAGGTCCGGACACTTCTGATCCTGGGCCTCTCCAACTGGAAATATGCAGGGCCCACGTATCCCAGAGACGCATGTGGTTCGCAAGCGTCCCTGGGATCATGTGGGCCATGGGCAGCCAATCAAAGAAGGGAACCTCCCTTCATACACTTGACAGATAGACCTGTCAAATATATGAATGGGGATCACCCAAAAACACTGTAAAACATTATGGGCTAGAAATTGAGTGGGTTGCGCCAGACGTTAACGCCATAAAAGGGCTGTAATTCCAGCGCTAGACACCTAGCGCCGGAATGCAGACCGATCTGCGCCGACGCCCAAATTCAGTTGACATTTTGCGCCGGCGCAAAGTGTTAGCGCCCGCTCGGTTGCGCGCGCAGATTATGACGTCATAGCCGTGCGCAACGCTGGTTTAGCGCCCAAAACCGGAAATTGAGTGGCGCCGGCGCGTTGTTGGCGTGACGCTATTAAGAACTGTTAAATGGAACGTTACACAGACCCTGTGGGCCTCGGGGAGCGCAAATTAAAGGGCTCCTCCACTGACCTATAAAGGACAGCCATTTTGCAGCAATGACTTCGCTGCTTTGGATTTCTACACAGAGACCAAGGGACAGAGATTCCACATTTGGGACAAGAGAGGAGAGGAATTTTTGGCTTCTGCCCAGTGCTTTGACATTTGACTCTTGGTGATTTCAGTGTTGCGAACTTTATTATGGGGGATGTATGGGGGGCCAACCTTGAGTTGCAGCATTATGTGCGGAGGGCTCGCAGACGCTGTGAGAGTTGGGCAGCCATGCCTAGATGCAGAGGGGCCATCATGCGTCGGCAACGTAGGCCTTACCCACTCAGGGAATACCGGCAGCAGGTGTCCTATCTCACCATGACTGCCGGGCATTGTGTTAAGAGGCTGCGCTTCAGAAGGGAGGTGGTTGCAGACAAAGTCGACCCTTGCCCCTTTAAGAGCAGGCCGGCATCAGGGTGTCTGCTGTCAAGCAGCACATGACCGTACCTGCGCTACGCCCGGAATCGGCGTTATCAGGCGGCAGCGCCGGTTTAGCGCTGGAAACGAGCTTAGCAAACCGATTTTAGCGCTCGCCAAAACTTTTGGCCAAAACAAATGAATATCGTCGCGGATGCCTGCAGTTTCTGGCGGCCGTTAAATTTAACGAGCGCCCGACTTTAGCGCCAATAAACTGTCCAAACTCAATTTCTAGGCCTATAATTTTATTTTTTTTAAATCACATTTTTTTAATTAGTTGAAATTACAATAAAGTTAATATTTTAAACAAAAATTTAATTTTTTGAAAAAAATTATGAAAGTTTTTTACGGGCCTAAAAATAAACTTACCTTTTTAAAAATATTTTTAAATGAAAAAACATTTTTTTTTTTTTACTTTTTTTCAAATCTTGTGCTGATAAAAGCAGGCCTTATGCCTGCTTTTACCAGGCGTAAGATTTCTAAGGGTTTTCTGCGGGCAGAGGTTCTCCAGAAAGCAGAACTATCCGCCTGCAGAGGCCCTTCTCTAGGGCAGGTGTCCGATCTGTCACGAGCATTCTTGACAGATCGGAAATGCCGGTTTTCAGCGCATACACTTGGCATGCCTGAAACCGGCATTTCCGATGTCCCTACGGGTGTGTACACAGCGCGTACACACCCATAGGGATCGGAATATCCAGCCCAATATATTAAAAAAAGTCATACCCTACCCATAATTAGTAGTAATCCTATAACCTGCTAAATTTCATCCAGTAACTACAGCCAGAATCCCCACTGCAGTGCACAAGGTGCGGTCAGGCTCTCCAGTCAATGCCACTTTTCATAGGACCGATGTCTCTCCCTATCTCCTTGGGCTCTGGTTTGGACTCAGATTATGTGTTAATAAGGTGAGAACTCTGAACTGGAATACTCATTCAAAGCCGATCTATACGTGGACGTCACACGTCAAAACCAACCTGCACAGACTGACCTGATCCAAGAGGTCGCACAAAAGGCAGTGGGCTTGGTGTTTGTGCCACTTCTCACAGGGCACTTCATCCTAACCTCAGCTCAGTACCAACATTTCTAAATCACTCCCTGGGCTCAGACTCAATAAAGGAGAGTTTTCATAGAATTATATAAAATACAGCACATGAGAAGGCCATTCGCCAACCGCCCCCCCACCCCCCCACCCCCCCCCACCTGTGCCCGTGCTAGTACTGGTGCTCTCTGCTGTAAACCGATTACCCCAAGATCCTTTTATATTCCTTGTTTTCAAATATTTATCCCATTCCCCTTTAACTGATATTCTAGTCTCTACCGCTATATCCACTTGTGGTGAAGCACCCTATGATCTGATCGCCCTCAATTCAAGAACCTTCCTTCTCCCTTCCCCTTTAGTTCTTCCAGTGAGAATCCTCGGTCTCTATCCCCTTGTTCCCCATTCGCCCACCACTGGAAACAATTTTTCCCCATTTACCCACAGTAGGTCCCTAGGTTTGACTCACCCCTTTACTGGCTCCTCCTCTCATGGCACTGCTCCCACTTACTATGTTCCTGCTGCTTCTGGCTCTGCAGGGAATGTTGGTCACCATGTACACCCCTACCCCATTCCCCAGTCACGCTCTCTCCCACCCGCCCAAGTCACAGTTCCCTTGACCCCTAGTCCCTTTCTCTTGCCCGACCCCCATCCCCAGTCTCCCTCTCTCCCCCTCTACCCACACCAAGCCACTTTTTTACAGTCACCCTCTCAGAAGAATGAGAGGCGATCTTATTGAAATATATAAGATTGTGAAGGGGTTGGATCGGGTGGATGCGGGGAAGATGTTCCCGATGATGGGTGAAACTAGAACTAGGGGGCATAGTCTTAGAATAAGGGGCTGCTCTTTCAAAACTGAGATGAGGAGGAACTACTTCACTCAGAGGGTGGTAGGTCCATGGAATATGCTGCCCCAAAAAGCTGTAGAAGCTACATCATTACATAAATTTAAAACAGAAATAGACAGTTTCCTAGAAGTAAAGGGAATTAAGGGTTACGGGGAGCGGGCAGGAATTTGGACATGAGTCTAGGTTCAGATCGGTCATGGCCCTGTGGGTAGCGGAGCGGGCCCAGGGGCCGTGTAGCCTGATCCTGCTCCTATTTCGTGTGTCTAATTCTGTTAGATTCAGGAGATGGTTCTGTGATAGTGGATTGGCGGTTAGGATCAGATCAGCCATGATCTTATTGAATGGCGGAGCAGGCTCGAGGGGCCGATTGGCCTACTCCTGCTCCTACTTCTTATGTTCTTATGTTCTTATGCCCCCAAATCCCTGACTCCAATTCCCCAGTTTTCCCCAACCCCATTCTCCCTTTCACCCCTGACCCCATTCCCCAGTCTTCCCAACCCCGATTCCCCCAGTCTCCTCAGCCCCCATTCCCCACTCCCTCACTCACCAGATTCCATTCTCCAGTCTGCTTCTCTCTCCGACCTCCCCCCCCATCCCCTAACCCACCATTCCTCAGCCTCTTTTTCTCCCTGACTCCCATCCTCCAGTCTCCTGTAGATTCATGAGCCACTTGATTCCTGATTCCTGAGGCCCCCCTTTGAATCCTGACTCCTGAGCACCACCCTCCCCCCCAACTCTCGATTGTCCCTGGTACACTAGCCGGTCCTGGGCTCTTTGCTGCGCCAGGAGGGGAGCGGGGAGGTGAATTCACCGAGTGGGGGAGCTTCTACTAAGGTGGGAAATTTAAACGTAAAGATCTCCCGGGCTGCTACAGCAGCGCCCGGGAGATCCAGGCACTATTCCAGGATAATCCCAGGCAATTCAGAAGAATTTGCAACCCTAGGGTTGGGTGGGGGGGTGGGAGAGGCCTTGGGAGTTGGGGATTGATGTCACATAGTCAGAACACCACATGATCAAACCTCCAGGAATGACTACAACCAGAGCTGGCAAGCCTACCTGTTCCCCGACTCCCACATCCTCCCCAAATCTCGACAATACCCCCCTCCGACTCCCAACTGATCCCGGCTCACCAGCCAGTCCTGGCTCTCTGCGGCGGCGGGGGATGATGTCATGGAGCGGGGATCGCACTGCTGCACCAGGACATTTAAAGCACAAAGATCTCCTGGTCCGCTAGCAGCAATGCCCGGGAGATCCATGCCCCATTCCAGGAGATTCCTGGGCAATCTGGGAGAGTTGGCAACGCTGGTGTCATACTTTCACATCTTGCTGTTACTTTTAACCCACATAGACTGAAAGGCATATATACTTACCATTATACTTACCTTTCAAACCTTTAATGATAGATGACTGCTTTACCAAGCTTCATGTCCCAGGTCTATTTCTAGGTGTCACTGGCGGAATGTATTATTTACATTTTATAATTATTTTTGAATTCTCCAGGCCCCGTTTAGTGATCAAAATCTTTGGGGTGATAGTGATGGAGGAATAAGGATAGGGATGGAGGAAGTGACATCAAGTTGAGGGGAAGGATAAAGGGTAGGGGAAAGGGTGTGGAGATTTAAGGGGACAAATTTATGGCACAGAATGAGGTCATTTGGCCCATTGTGTTTGTGCCGACTGAAAAAAAGCTATCCCGTCTAATCCCACTTTCTATGTCTTGGTCCATAGCCTTGTAGGTTACGGCACTTCAAGTGCATATCCAAGTACAGGAAACTCTCTTTTACCTGGCACCTAAATATCCAGAAATCTCTCTTAACCGGCAAAATTCAGGAGTAGGTTCAGGTAAGTTTTACTATATATTAATGGCCGTGTAACCGGGGTTCCTGGATCTGTGGCCATGTAACCGGGGTTCCTGCACCTGTGGCCATGCAACATGGACTCCTGGATCTGTGGCTGTGTAACCGGGACTCCTGCACAAGTGCCGTGTAACCGGGGCTCCTGCACCTGTGGCTGTGTACGGGGCTCTCGTATCTTGGTAAGTATACCTCTCTGTAATCCGGACTTTTTGATCAACCGACACCACACCGGTCCCGTCGGTGCCGGATAAAAAAGAGTTTCCTGTACATTTTAAATGCGATGAAGGCTTCTGCCTCTACCACCCTTTCAGGCAGTGAGTTTGAGAGCCACACCACCCTCTGGGTGAAAAAACCTCTCCTCAAATCCCCTCTAATCCTTGTACTAATTACTTTAAGTCTGTGCCCCCTGGTTATTTACCTCTCTGCGAAGGGAAATAGGTTCTTCGTATCCACTCTATCTAGGCCCCTCATAATTTGATACGCCTCAATTATGTCTCCCCTCAGCCTTCAAAGAAAACAACCCCAGCCTATCCAAAATAAAAACAGAAAATGCTGGAAATACTCAGCAGGTTAGGCAACATCTGTGGAGAGAGAAATAAAGTTAACGTTTCAGGTCGATGACCTTTTGTCAGAACTGGGTTTCTGCCCAGCCTATCTAATCCTTCCTCATATCTAAAGTTCTCCAGTCCTGGCAACATCCTCGTAAATCTCCTGTGTACCCTCTCTAGTGCAATCACACCTTTCCTGTAATGTGGTGACCAGAACTGTACGCAGTACTCTAGCTGTGGCCTAACTAGTGTTTTATACAGATCAAGCATAACATCCCTGATCTTGTATTCTACACCTCGGCTAATAAAAGGAAGTATCCCATATGCCTTCTTAACCACCTTATCTATCTGCCCTGTTACCTTCAGGGATCCGTGGACATGCACTCCAAGGTCCCTCTGTTCCTCTACGCTTCTCAGTATTCTACCATTTATTGTGTATTCCTTTGCCTTGTTAGCCCTCCCCAAATGCATTAACTCACACTTCTCCAGATTGAATTCCATTTGCCACTTTTCTGACCACTTGACCAGTCCATTGATATCTTCCTGCAGTCTACAGCTTTCTTCCTCATTATCAACCACACGGCCAATTTTTGTATCATCTGCAAACTTCTTAATCATGCCCCTACATTGATGTCTAAATCATTGATATATACCACAAAAAGCAAGGGACCCAGTACTGAGCCCTGTGGAACCCCATTGGAAACATCCTTCCAGTCACAAAAACAACGTTCGACCATTACCCTTTGCTTCCTGCCACTGAGCCAATTTTGGATCCAACTTGCCACTTTCCCTTGGATCCCATGGGCTTTTATTTGTCTGATCAGTCTGCTATATGGGACCTTGTCAAAAGCCTTGCTAAAATCCATGTAGACTATATCAAATGTGTTACCCTCATCAACCCCCTTTGTTACCTCCTCAAAAAATTCAATCAAGTTAGCCAGACATGACCTTCCCTTAATAAGTCGATACTGACTGTCCTTGATTAATCCGTGCCTTTGATAATTCTGTCCTTCAGAATTTTTTCCAATAATTTGCCCACTACCGAGGTTAGGCTGACTGACCTGTAGTTGCTCGGTCTATCCCTTTCTCCCTTTTTAAACAATGGTACAATGTTAGCAGTCCTCCAGTTCTCCGGCACCACACCTGTAGCCTGAGGGGATTGGAAAATGATGGTTACAGCCTCCACTATTTTCTTCCTTGCTTCTCTTAACAGCCTGGGATACATTTCATTTGGGCCTGGTGATTTATCTACTTTCAAAGATGCTAAATCCCTTAATACTTCCTCTCTCATTATGTTTATCTCATCTATCTCATCTAATATTTCACACTCCTCCTCCCTGAATGCAATGTCTGCATCGTCCCTCTCTTTTGTGAAGAAGGACGCAAAGTATTCATTCAGAACCATACCCACGTCTTCCGCCTTCACACTCAGGTTACCTTTTTGGCCTCTAATAAGCCCTACATGTTCCTTAGTCATCCTCTTGCTCTTTATGTATTTATAAAACATCTGTGGGTGAAATGGGGACTTTGGGCTTAAAGCAAGATGGAGCAGAGTGGAGGAGAAGTAGAAAGCAGGAGAGCGTGAAGAAGGGGAGCGGAAAAGAGAAGTAAGAAGAGGAGAAGACAGAAATGATAGGGGAAGAGGAGACTTACAAGGTGAAGCACAGGTGGACATCACTGAGCTGGAAACTGGCACATTAGCTTTCAGAGCGCTCATAATGTATGTGCCAACTACAGTCAGCAAATTCATTATATGCACAATGAGCATTTTGAAAACAAAACTGCCAGTTTCCCAGTTCAATGCTCAGAAAGAAACATAGATTAGGCAGTGATGTAAGAAAAAGGAGTCTCACACATCAAGTAACTTTAAAGTAAGCTTTAAGCAACTTATAATCACACTATATACAAGAGAGGTCTTCACCATGCCTCTGGTAGAAGCCTCTTACAATACTGAGCAGTTCAGTATTTATACCAGTCCAACAGGAAGTGACGTATGACAGGAAGTGATGTGTGTACAAAGTTCACAGTTCATAGTTCACAGTTCACAGGAAGTGACGTGCACACATAACTTCCCGGAAGTTATTATTATTATCACAGGCAGTAGGCCCAGGAGAAGCGGGGAGGGGACAGGAATATCATATAAGAATAGGAGTTGGCCATTCAGCCTTTTCAGCCTATTCTGCCATACTATTAGATCTCCATTGATATATACCTCAACTCTATTTACCTACTGACATAAGAAAACTACTAGGCACTTGGTCTAAGCGTTAAACAAAGCTTTAATCAACTGTTTTACAACATGGAGGTCTAGTTGTGTCCTTCACTAGTTCCTGTTAAGAATGTCCTGCGCAAGCTGGGCCCATGCCCGAGTATTTAAACTCTCCCTGGACAGCGCCACCCGCAGGCCACTCAGTATTATTTCAAAAGTCTTTCTTTCATGAATGACTGATTCATGTCACCTACCTTTTCTCCAAATCCCTTGATATTCTTGCCTAATACAAACGTGTAGTGTATGTACTTTGCAGAAGGAACTATAAACTGCAGCCCCTGTATACTGCAGTACCAGTAGTGACCACCCCTGTATATAAGCCTGTGTAGTAACTTTTGCATAGTAGTTCCAGTTTGTCTCCACTCAGTAAAGACCTGTTATAACCAACTCCTGCAGTCCGTGTCTCAATTACACACGGACATAATACTGGCGACGAGCAGATCCGAACTTACCTACAGTCTGCACCACCTCATGGAGATCCATCCCTGAAGCGAAGTTGTCAGAGGTCGAGGCCAGAAGGAAGAAAGAAAAAAAAGAAAAATAAATAAAACAAACAGAAGAAATGAGCGTCGACCGTGGGCAACCGCCTCTGATTCATCGGAGTTGAAGATTTGCAGGAGAGGCTGTCGAGAGCGGGGCTTGGTTATCCTGTCGATGGTGTTCCAGCTAATCGGGCTGGTGGCAGGTAGTACACTGATCCTTCCTGGGCTGTGGTGGGCTAGAGCTCGATCGGGTGGCTTTTCAACGGGGCCGAGCAGCGTTGTCGGGAAGAGGAGAGAGGGTGGAGCACACAGGGCGCGGCCGGTGCTACGAAGCCGGGCAGCGTACAGACCCGAGAAGAGGGAGGAAAGTGTCCCGCAGGGTTGCTCCGACGACGGGGGAATAAAAGAAATTAGAAGCGCAGAAAGCCGTGAGGAGCTGCAGTTTGTCACGGGAACTGCGGAGAGCGGCGTTAGCAGCAGCGCGGGGGGAAGTGTGCGAAGACCATAGGGCGTCACCATCAAGGCATAAAACGCCAGCAACAGCGCTAGCAGCAGCGGGGAAGACGGAAAGCGCGGGAGGCGCCATCTTAGATTTCCAAGATGCCGAAGACTGGCAATATCACTGCCTTCGATAATGCAATAGAAGACTGGACCACGTATGTGGAAAGAGTCGAAGTATATTGTGAGGCAAACGAAGTAGCCGGTGAGAAAAAGGCATCGGTACAACTAAACTTAATGGGCGCAAGAACGTACGGCCTATTGCAGAACCTGATTACTCCAGCCAAACCGATGGCGAAGATTTTTAACGAAATTGTTGATATCCTACAGGAACACCTAAATCCTACACCGCTGCTGATAGCAGAAAGATTTAAATTCCACAGGAGAAATCAGCATAAAGATGAGAGCAATGCTGATTACCTTACGGAACTACGCAAGCTATCAAAGCACTGCCAGTTCGGAGCAGGACTGGCAGATACCCTATGGGACAAATTTGTCTGTGGACTCCTGAGTGAAGGAACCCAGAAGAGGCTACTCTCAGAGAAAGAGCTGACGCTAGATAAGGCTTTCAGCGTGGCAGTATCGTACAAAGCAGCAGCAAGGGGAGCTGCGGAAATACAGCAAAAGCCACAGGAATATGGCACCCACGAAATGACACGGGGATTTGAAAAATGTTATCGCTGCGGCAGAACAACCCATGACCAGAAGGACTGCTGGTCCAAGGACAAAATATGCAGGCAATGCGGAAAGATGGGACACATTGCACGAGTTTGCAGGTCTGGGAAGAAGACTAACAACAACAAAAAGGCTACTAAGGAAGAGTACAGGAAAGTACAAAAGATGACGGACAGTAGTTCCGAAGACCAGACGAGCGATAGTGAATCCTGGAACAAGAGACTAAGCTGTCTCAAACTTCACAACGTAATCGCAAAAGAGGATCACCGAACCATTTGGGTCACCCTCACGATAGCAGGGTCCCAAGTCAAAATGGAATTGGATACAGGATCAGCCCTGACCGTCATGAATCGACGAGACTACGAGCGGCTATTCTCACACATACCCTTGAAAGAGGCATCCATTGTCTTGAAGACGTATACGGGGCAAAAAGTATACCCCAGAGGGAAAATAAGGGTGCCTGTCGAATACAACGGCAAGGAAATACAGAAATTGTATCTGTACATACTGCAAGATGTTGGACCACCGTTATTGGGACGTGAATGGATCAGAAAGATAAATTTAGACTGGCACTCCATTCAGCCACTGACGGATGACGACATCACACCTGGACAATTGTCAAAAATCTTAGCTAACGCCAAAGAGGTATTTCAAAAAGAACTGGGAACTCTTAAAGACGTAACTGCCTCGATAAAAATAGAAGAGAATGCAATTCCCAAGTTTTTCAAAGCAAGACCGGTACCATATGCAATTCGCCCAGCCGTCGAGGCAGAGCTGGAGAATCTGGAGAATGCAGGCGTGTTATCTAAGGTAGACTGGAGCGAGTGGGCGACACCCATCGTTCCTGTCATGAAGAAAACGTTAAACAATAAGTCTGAGGAGCCAAGGAAGGTTCGCATCTGTGGGGACTTCAAGGTGACGGTGAACCCAGTCCTTCACACAGTACAATATCCTCTCCCGAGGATAGAAGATATTTTCACCTCACTATCTGGAGGGAAGCGTTTTACAAAAATTGACCTAGCACAAGCATATTTGCAGATGGAGGTTGAAGAATCCTCTAGGAAGTATCTCACGATAAACACTCACAAAGGTCTTTACCAGTATAATCGACTGGTATTCGGAGTAGCATCAGCTCCGGCGATATGGCAAAGAGCGATGGAACAAGTCCTGCAAGGGATTCCGGGGACTCAGTGTTACTTGGACGACATCCTAGTGACAGGTGAAGATGACAGTGAACACCTTGCCAACCTAGAGCAGGTGCTCACTAGACTAAGAGAACATGGGCTACGAGCCAATCGCCCCAAGTGCGAGTTTTTTAAGAAACAGATATCGTATTGTGGCCACGTGATTGATGAAGAGGGGTTACATAAGTCCCCTGACAAAATTGAAGCGGTGGTTAAGGCTCCAGCGCCTGAAAATGTGTCGCAACTGAGGTCATTCCTCGGATTGGTGAATTACTACCATAAGTTTTTGCCGAATTTGTCCACAATTCTGCACCCACTGAACGCCCTACTACAAACTGGAGTAGCATGGAAATGGAGCGATGAATGTAAGCGGGCCTTTCAGAAGAGTAAAGACCTAATCACTTCAAGAGAAGTATTGGCTCACTACAACCCATCACTACCGATAAGACTGGCGTGTGATGCGTCTCCCTACGGCATTGGAGCGGTACTGTCACATAAATTCCTTGATGGTTCAGAGAGGCCGATAGCTTTTGCGTCACGCTCGTTAACTTCAGCCAAGCATAACTACGCCCAGATTGACAGAGAGGCCCTCAGCCTGGTGTGGGGGGTGGTGAAGAAGTTCAATCACTACCTGCACGGTCAGAAATTTACTCTACTAACTGATCATCAACCTCTTGTCTCCATTTTCAACCCTCAGAAGGGCGTCCCGATAATGACAGCACAACGGCTACAGAGGTGGTCCCTTTTCCTAGGGGCACGCCAATATGACATCGAGTACAAAGGAACTAAACAGCATGGCAATGCTGATGGATTGTCGCGCCTACCGTTGCCGACGGTGGAAGAAGCACCTGCAGTGGATCCAGTGGAGATATTCCACTCGACCATAGTCGAATGTCTCCCTGTGACGAATGCAAACATAGAAAAGGAAACACGAAGTGACCCGACACTCTCCTGGGTCTATGATTTAACGGTGAAGGGATGGCCAGCACATGGCAAACCACTGTTGCCAGCATTCTCGCCGAGAAGAGAACAGCTGTCAGTGTGCAGAGGAACCTTGATGTGTGGATCCAGAGTAGTAATTCCACCCAAATTGAAGGATAGAGTGCTCAATGAGCTTCATGAGGGTCATCTGGGAGGGGTAAAAATGAAGAACTTAGCCAGAGCGTTTGTGTGGTGGCCGGGAATCGATAGAGAAATCGAAGAGATGACCAAGAGCTGTACAGGATGCCAGAACGTCCAAAACGCCCCACCACAAGCCCCTCTACATCCATGGGAGTGGCCCTCATCTCCATGGCAAAGGGTGCACATTGATTTTGCTGCTCCATTTATGGACTCGATGTTTTTAATTGTGGTGGATGCACATTCAAAGTGGCCAGAGGTAATAAAAATGTCCTCAACCACCACAGAAAAAACTATCACGGTCTTACGAACCACATTCGCCAGAAATGGGCTGCCTGAACAGATTTCCTCCGACAATGGACCACAGTTTGTGTCTGAAGAGTTCCGGAGATTCTTAAAGAACAATGGTGTTAAGCATTACACATCCGCCCCATATCATCCAGCCACCAATGGATTGGCTGAGAGGTTCGTTCAAACATTCAAGAAGGCTATCAAGGCAATGTGTATTGAAGACATACCCCTACAACACAAGGTGGATAACTTCTTGTTTGCCTACCGGAGTGCGACACATGCGGTTACCAACCAAACTCCAGCCCGGATGTTCTTCAATCGAAGACTACGATGCCGCTTGGATTTGGTTAAGCCAAACATCAGAAGAGATGTGGAGAACAGGCAGTTTCAGAATATGAATGAAAGGCCGACCAGGAGTTTTAAGATAGGTCAACCAGTTTTGGCCCGGGACTACCGCACAGAGAAATGGCAGCCAGGAACGATCTGTACACGGCAAGGACCTCTAATGTATACCGTGGACGTTGGCGAGAGCATTGTAAGACGCCATGCTGACCAGATTCTAGAGTCACTGGAAAACGTCAACTCCACACCACGATCCGATACACCTGGTGATGAAACCGAAGTACCAATTGCATCTACCTCAGAATCGGTGATATTGGAAGCAGACGAACCAAACAACGACGTTGATCCCGAATCAACTTTGCCAGAAGAACCTGATACCCCAAAGAGGCGTTATCCAGACAGAATCAGGAAGCCTCCTCAAAGACTGAACTTATAATTGCTTAACTTCAGCTAATGTATCTAGCAACTGTAATTGTAAATATGTTATTTAATTATTAGTCGAATGTTATGTACTGTTTAGCTAAAAGGGGAGGAATTGTAGTGTATGTACTTTGCAGAAGGAACTATATTCTGCAGCCCCTGTATACTGCAGTACCAGTAGTGACCACCCCTGTATATAAGCCTGTGTAGTAACTTTTGCATAGTAGTTCCAGTTTGTCTCCACTCAGTAAAGACCTGTTATAACCAACTCCTGCAGTCCGTGTCTCAATTACACATGGACATAATAAAACCCATTGATCACAGTACTGAAAATTGTAATTGGCCCAACATCTGCAGCCTTTTGGGGAGAGTTCCAAAATTCTGCTACGCTTTGTGTGCAAAAATGCATCCCGATTTCACTCCTAAATGGTCTAGCTCTAATTGTAACCCCTTGTTCTGGATTTGCCCATCAGAGGAAGTAATTCCTCTGTATCTATCCTATTGAATCCCTTTATCATAGAATCATAGAAATTTACAGCACAGAAGGAGGCCATTCGGCCCATCTTGTCTGTGCCGGCCGACAAAGAGCTATCCAGCCTAATCCCACTTTCCAGCACATGGTCCGTATCCTTGTAGGTTACGGCACTTTGAATGCATATCCAAGTACTTTTTAAATGTGATGAGGGTCTCTGCCTCGACCACCCTTTCAGACAGTGAGTTCTAGACCCCCATCACCCTCTGGGTGAAAAGATTTTTTCTCAAATCCCCTCTAAACCTCCTACCAATTACTTTAAATCTATGCCCCCTTGTTATCGACCCCTCTGCTAGGAGAAATAGGTCCTTCATATTCACTCTATCTAGGCCCCTCAGAAATGTATACACTTTTTTAAATTCATTTATGGGATGTGGGTGTCGCTGGCAAGGCCAGCATTTATTGTCCATCCCTAAGTGCCCTTGAGAAGGTGGTGGTGAGCCATCATCTTGAACCGCTGCAGTCCGTGTGGTGAAGGTACTCCCACAATGCTGTTAGGTAGAGAGTTCCAGGATTTTGACTCAGCAACGATGAAGGATTGGCGATATACTTCTAAGTCAGGATGGTGTATGACTTGGAGGAGAACTTGGAGGTGGTGGTGTTCCCATGCGCCTGCTGCCCTTGTCCTTCTAGGTGGAAGAGGTCACGGGTTTGGGAGGTGCTGCCGAAGAAGCCTTGGCAAGTTGCTGCAGTGCATCTTGAAGATGGTACACACTGCAGTCACGGTACACCGGTGGTGGAGGGAGCGAATGTTTAAGGTGGTGGATGGGGTGCCATCCAGGATGATAGAGTGCATCCAGGATGTTTTCCTAGGACAGTATGTAATGGACCCAACCAGGGAGCAGGCTATCTTGGATCTGGTACTATGTAATGAGACAGAATTAATAAATGATCTCATAGTAAAGGATCCTCTAGGAAAGAGTGATCATAGCCTGGTTGAATTTCAAATCCAGTTGGAGGGTGAGAAAGTTGTATCCCAAACCAGTGTCCTGATCTTAAACAAAGGCAATTCATAATCATAATCATAATCAACTTTATTGTCATTGTTAGTGCACAAGTGCAGTACAACGAAATGTAGGCTTGCGGCTCCCGAGAGTGTACATTTAGATTAAGACATTTAAACATTCAACATTCGTTTGGCTTGTAATACATTAACATAAACATAACCATAATAAAGTGCATTGGCAGATGTGCAGGCTTTAGAGTTTATTTGTGGAGTTCAGTAGGATGATAGCCCTGGGAAAGAAGCTGTTCCTAAATCTGGTCGTTCGGGTGCGACTTCATCTGTAGCGTCTCCCAGATGGCAGGAGGGTGAACAGACTGTGGCTGGGGTGGGTAGGGTCTTTGATGATGGTCCGTGACCTCCGTAAACAGCGTTTCTGGTATATGTGCTCTATGGTCGGTAGCCGGGTGCCGGTAATGCATTGGGCAGTTTTGACTACCCGCTGCAGGGCTTTCCGGTCATAGTAGCTACAGCTGCCATACCATACTGTGATACAGTTCGTCACGATGCTCTCTATTGTGCAGCGGTAAAAGTTAGAGAGGATCAGGGGTGACAGTTTACATCCCTTCAGCCTCCTTAGGAAATATAGGCGCTGCTGGGCCTTCTTCACCAGAGAGGAGGTATTGAGGGACCAGGAGAGGTCTTCCGTGATGTGGACTCCGAGGAACTTAAAGCTGTCCATTATAATGGCATGAGGGCAAAACTGGCTAAAGTGGACTGGAAAAAGAAATTAAAGGGTAAGGAAGTTGAAACGCAGTGGCGGACATTTAAGGAGATATTTCATAACTCTCAACAAAAATATATTCCAGTGAGAAAGAAAGATTTTAAGAGATGGGAGCACCATCCGTGGCTAACTAAGGAAGTAAAGGATGGTATGAAATTGAAAATGAAGGCACACAATGTTGCCAAGATTGGTGGCAGAACAGAGGATTGGGAAATTTTTAAAAACCAGCAAAGTATGACTAAAAAAATAATAAAGAGAAAGAAGATGAATTATGAGAGTAAGCTGGCAAGAAATATTAAAACAGATAGTAAGAGCTTCTACAGGTATATAAAAAGGAAGAGGGTAACTAAAGTAAATGTTGGTCCCTTAGAGGATGAGACTGGGGAATTAATAATGGGGAACGGGGAAATGGCAGAGACTCTGAACAAATATTTTGCATCTGTCTTCACTGTAGAAGACACTAACAACATCCCAATAATGGATAATCAAGGGGCCACAGGGAGTGGGGAACTAAAGACAATCACTATCAGTAAGGAAATAGTACTCGATAAAATAATGGGACTAAAAGACGACAAGTCCCCTGGACCAGATGGCCTGCATCCCAGGATCCTAAAAGAAGTGGCTGCAGAGAGAGTGGATGCATTGGTTGCAATATACCAAAATTCCCTGGACTCTGGAGAGGTCCCAGTGGAATGGAGAACTGCTAATGTAACACCCCTATTTAAGAAAGGAGGGAGACAGAAAGCAGGAAACTATAGACCAGTTAACCTAACTTCTGTCATTGGGAAAAGCAGTAGCAGGGCATTTAGAAAAACATACTGCAGCCAAACACAGTCAGCACGGTTTTAGGAAAGGGAAATCGTGTTTAACAAATTTGCTGGAGTTCTTTGAGGATGTAATAAGCAGGGTGGACAAGGGTGAGCCAGTGGATGTGGTCTATTTGGATTTCTAGAAGGCATTCGATAAGGTGCCACATAAAAGGTTACTACATAAGATAAGAGCTCACAGAGTTGGGGGTAATATATTAGCATGGATAGAGAATTGGCTAACTAACAGAAAGCAGAGAGTCGGGATAAATGGGTCATTTTCTGGTGTGCAAACGATAACTAGTGGGGTGCCACAAGGATCGGTGCTAGGGCCCCAACTATTTACAATCTGCATTAATGCCCTGTTTGATTTACACCCTTGATTTCTCTGCCTTCCACTTTTGCTTTTCTCCTTCCCGTCTTTTGTTTCTATCCTTGCTTCCCTTTCCTCTGTCTCCCTGCACAGGTTCCCAACACCCTGCCACTTTAATTTAAACCCTCCCCAACAGCACTAGCAAACATGCCCTCCAGGACATCGGTTCCGGTCCCGCCCAGGTGCAAACCGTCCAGTTTGGACTGGTCCCACCACCCCCAGAACCGGTTCCAATGTCCCAGGAATTTGAATCCCTCCCCCTTGCCTTCCTTCTTTAGGCAGTCCTTAGGCAGTCCCTCGGAACTGAGAGTGACTTGCTTCTACATTAAAAATGAGTTTGCAGGTGACTGATGAGTTCAATGCGGGACCTACAGTCTCTGTCACAGGTGGGCCAGACAGTGGTTGAAGGGGCGGGTGGGTGGGGTGCTTGGGTTGACGTGCACTCCTTGCGCTGCCTGCGCTTGGCTTCCACTTGCTCCCAGCGAGGAGATTCGAGGTGTTTGGCGCCTTCCCGGATGCTTCTCCTCAACTTTGTGCGGTCCTGGGCCAGGGATTCCCAGGTGTTGGTGGGGATGTTACAGTTTTCAAGGAGGCTTTGAGGGTATCCTTGAAGTGTTTCCTCTGCCCACCTGGGGTTCTCTTGCCAAGCCAGAGCTCCAAGTAGAGTGCTTGTTTTGGGAGTCTCGTATCGGGCATGCGGACAATGTGACCCGTCCATCGGAGCTGATCGAGCGTGGTCAAAGCTTCGATGCTGGGGATGTTGGCCTGAGCGAGAACACTCCCCCTTGCACCATTCCTCTAGCAATGCATTCATCTGAAATATCCTTCTATTTCTACTCTGACTAGCACGTGGCACTGGTAGCAATCCTGAGATTACTACCTTTGAGGTCCTACTTTTTTAATTTACCTCCTAACTCCCTATATTCAGCTTTTAGGACCTCATCCCAGTTTTTACCTATATCGTTGGTACCTATATGCCCCACAACAACTGGCTGTTCACCCTCCCCCTCCAGAATGCCCTGCAGCCGCCCCGAGACACCAGGGAGGCAACATACCTTCCTGGAGTCTCGTTTGCGGCTGCAGAAACGCCTATCTATTCCCCTTACAATAGAATCCCCTATCACTATAGCTCTCCCGCTCTTTTTCCTCCTGTCCTGTGCAGCAGGACCACCCATGGTGCCAGAAAGTTGGCTGCTGCTGCCTTCCCCCGATAAGTCATCTCCCTCAACAATATCCAAAGTTGAAAGGGGGATGGCCACAAGGGACCCCTGCACTACCTGCCTGCACCTACTACTCTGCCTGGTGGTCACCCATTCCCTTCCTGCCTGTGCAGCCTTTACTTGCGGTGTGGCCAACTCCCTAAATGTGCTATCCACAATGTCCTCAGCATCTTACTTTAGTTACCCTCTTGGTCTTAATGTATTTATAAAAAATCTTTGGGTTTTCCTTGATTTTTTCATGCTCTCTCTTTGCTTTCCTAATTTCCTTTTTTAATTTCACCCCTGCACTTTCTATACTCCTCTAGGGTTTCTGCAGTATTGAGCCCTCGGTATCTGTCATAAGCTTCCCTTTTTTTCTTTATCCTACCCTGTATGCCCCTTGACATCCAGGGAGCTCTAGATTTGTTAGTCCCACCCTTTTTCTTTAAGGGAACATACATGCTCTGAACCCTCAATATCTCCTCCTTGAATGCCTCCCACTGCTCTGACACTGATTTACCTTCAAGTTTCTGTCTGCAGTCCACTTTGGCTAAATCACATCTCAGCTTAGTAAAATTAGCTTTTCCCCAATTGAGAACTTTATTCCAGGTCTATCCTTGTCCTTTTCCATAACTACGCTAAATCTAACTGAATTATGATCACTACCACCAATATGCTCTCTCACTGATACCCTTTCCACCTGCCCAGCTTCATTCCCTAAAACTAGGTCCAGAACCGACCCCTCTCTTGTTGGGCTTGCTACGTACTGGCTAAAAACATTCTCCTGAATGCATTTGCAGAATTCTGCTCCCTCTAAACCTTTCACACTAATTTTATCCCAGTTAATATTAGGGAAGTTGAAATCCCCTACTATTACTGCCCTATTTTTGCACGTCTCAGAAATTTGCCTACATATTTGCTCTTCAATCCCCCTCTTCTATCCCCCTCAATTTAAAGAACTCAACTAGATCACCCCTCGACCTTCTAAACTCAAGTGAATACAAGGCAAATTTAAGCAACCTGTCCTCATCATTTAACCTTTAAGTCCTGGTATCATTCTGTTGAATTTGCACTGTACCCCTTCCAATACAATACAATACAATACAAATCGCTTTATTGGCATGATAAGGTACATCTTATGTTGCCAAAGCATCAAAATACATTTATGGTTGAACACATAAACGCGGTTCCATTCATACAGTGTATAAACAGGTATATCCCTGAGTTTATAAATATATTTTCGCCTTGTTTATATATACTCTTGTCTTAGTTTTCTGGTTGTCCCTCTGTTCATGGCAAGCTGTAACATAGTGTGCCGCCAGTGTTACACAGCTTCTCTCCTCCCCCAGTAGGAATGGGAGTTTTTGGTTGTCAGTCAGATTTCTGAATTCAGGGCATATTTGTGAGAATTTTTGATAGAAATTCTCTCTGATGCCCTGATATTTTCCACAGGCTGTGAGGAAGTGCATCTCTGTCTCAACTACTCCCTGACTGCAGTGAGAGCATATCCTGTCTTCTCTTGGCAGCCTGGTCTGCCTGTGTCTGCCTTTTTCGATCGCTAGGCTATGTTCGCTAAGTCTGTACCTTGTCAAGGTTCTTCTCAGTTTGTTATCCTTTACCATGGTCAGGTAATCAGCTATGTTGTATTGTCTGTTTAGGGCCAAGTAGCAATTGAGTTTGCTTTGGGTTTTTGTTGTTTCTGCCCAATATGACAGATATTTTTCCTTTTGCTTAGCGACGATTGTGTTGGGTCGAATTCTTTGTGTTACCCTGTCACTGTCCTGGGGCTGGTTATTGTTAGTATTGTTATTAGTTACTTTATTGAGTCCCAGGACTAGTTGACTGAGGGTATTCTTCTTTATGGTCAGCTCTTGGCATTTCAGGGCGTCGTAGTGATAGCATTGGGGGTTGCTCATTTGTAGGTGATTCCAAAATTTGGTGGCTCTTTTTTGGATAGTGATTATTAATGGGTATTGGCCTAGTTCCGCCCTGCATGCGTTGTTTACTGTTTTCCTTTGAGTCCGGAGGATACTTTTACAGAATTCCGCATGTAGGATCTCAATTGGGTGTTTGTCCCATTTTGCAAAATCTTGTTGTGTTAGTGGTCCCCAGACCTCACTGCCATAGAGTGCAATTGGTTCAATTACTGATTTGAAAATTTTGAGCCAAATGCTAATTGGGATTTCTATTTGGATTGATTTTTTGATGGCATAGAAAGCCCTTCTTGCTTCCAAAGTCAATATATCTTTCCTGAGGTGTGGCACCCAAAACTGATCGCTGTATTCCAGATGGGGTTTGGCTAAGGCTCTGTACAACTAAAGCATAACTTCCTCACTGTTGCATTCAATCCAAAAAGCTTGGGGATGATGGTAGTGGTGTGGGAGATGGAGATGGGGAGGAGCTAAGAATTTTAGAAGAAACATGTGAGGGAGTGCAGAGGAAAAGGGATAAAGGGAAGACAGGAAAGGGGAAGGATAGAGATGGTTAATGGAAGGGAAGGGAAGAGTGGAAATGAAGAGGGGAAAAAGGAAGGGGCGAGGCATAAATGGAGGGGGTGTAGAAGATGCCATCCTCCATAGCTCCCCTCCCCAGCACACAATACAAACCATCATTTCCCACCTGAAAAGAAAACATAAAGAAAGAAATACAGACAGACAAACAGACAGACAGACATAAGAACAAACATAAGAACATAAGAAATAGGAGCAGGAGTAGGCCAATCGGCCCCTCGAGCCTGCTCCGCCATTCAATAAGATCATGGCTGATCTGATCCTAACCGCCAATCCACTATCACAGAACCATCTCTTGAATCTAACAGAATTAGACACAAGAAATAGGAGCAGGATCAGGCTACACGGCCCCTGGGCCCGCTCCGCTACCCACAGGGCCATGACCGATCTGAACCTAGACTCATGTCCAAATTCCTGCCCGCTCCCCGTAACCCTTAATTCCCTTTACTTCTAGGAAACTGTCTATTTCTGTTTTAAATTTATGTAATGATGTAGCTTCTACAGCTTTTTGGGGGCAGCATTATCCATGGACCTACCACCCTCTGAGTGAAGTAGTTCCTCCTCATCTCAGTTTTGAAAGAGCAGCCCCTTATTCTAAGACTATGCCCCCTAGTTCTGGTTTCATCCATCATTGGGAACATCCTCCCCGCATCCACCCAATCCAACCCCTTCACAATCTTATATGTTTCAATAAGATCGCCTCTCATTCTTCTGAACTCCAATGAGTAGAGTCCCAATCTACTCAACCTCTCCTCATATGTCCATCCCCTCATCCCTGGGATTAACCGAGTGAACCTTCTTTGTACTGACTCGAGAGCAAGTATGTCCTTTCTTAAGTATGGACACCAAAACTGTACACAGTATTCCAGGTGCGGTCTCACCAATACCTTGTACAACTGAAGCAACTGAAGCAATACCTCCCTATTTTTATATTCTATCCCCCTAGCAATGAAAGCCAACATTCCATTGGCCTTCTTAATCACTTGCTGCACCTGCATACTAACCTTTTGAGTTTTGTGCACCAGGACCCCCAGATCCCTTTGTACTTCAGTACTTTCCAGTTTCTTGCCATTAAGATAATAACTTGCTCTACAATTTTTCCTGCCAAAGTGCATAACCTCACACTTTCCAGTATTGTATTCCATCTGCCAAATCTCTGCCCACTTACTTAGCCTGTCTATGTCCCCTTGCAGACAGCCATACATACAGAAAGAAAGCAAGAAAGAAAGAATGAAAGAAAGCAAGAAAGACCAAAAATATGAAAATGGGAGCTAGAGTAAAGCAACAAAGTGAAGGTGACAAAGGACAGGCAATGCCTTGGGAACTCTAACTAAAAATCTTGTACTCTGATCTTATAATATTTAAATAATTTTTTCAAATTATTTTTACCATATGAACCACCCAAATATTTTCAGTAGAATGCAGCCAAGCAAGTAATGAAAACTGTTGACAAATGACTGCAACTCACAGGGACTCTACCATTTCAGCATTTACTGCATTTTTCTTCTTTCAGAAAGGCATTGAGTTTTTCTGGGTGTAATTCCATGGGCACTTGCTCCAATACCTTGCCCAAGTGGCCATGATGAGCCTTGAATTGCCAGGCACAGTTTCTAGCAAGTGACATTACACAGCAGTAAGAAAGGGGGACCCTTAAGATATTAAGGGATAAGGAACCAAGACGGGTAAATGGAGTTAAGATATACATCAGCCATGATCTAATTGAATGGTGGAACAGACTCGAGGAGCTGAATGGCCTACTCCTGTTCCTATGTTCCTTTGACCCTGCCTGATATTTCCCCTTGACAACCCAGGGACACTGAAGCCAACTGTAGTATCACAAATGCTGACCTAGCTGAAATCAGTTAATTCAGCATAGTCCACATCCAACGTCCTTCTGGTATGTATTGTCAAATGCTGTACGGGACGGTGCCTTCAGCTATTAAGCCATCCAGGGAGCTATTTGTCCCTTTCTGATTTTTTTTGTCTCTGACTTTCATAACTCCACATGAAGAACAATTCCTAGAATAGCATAAGCTATTTCCAGTGTCTGTTTCCAATTGATGTCAGCCATTGAACAAGTACTCAGCTAGAAATAAGATGTAGCATTTTATTCGGCAATACTTTTCTTCTTGTAGCTGGGATGAGTATTATTAGTCCCCTCAGCCATACTTACATAATATCAAAACTGCTTATAAGACAGGAATTAGAAGATCTCTGCAAACTTGCAAAAACGCATGGCATCATTAACAATTCTATACCTCCAATCCACTTAGTCCCAGCAATTTAAGCATATATAATGCTAAATATACACTTTCTAATAACTTATCGCTTGCAAGCACAAAAGTATGTTTCGAATGTGGACCATTCCAGCAAACACAACTTTTCAAATTATGTTTAAGAACGTTATCTGATATTGAGGAATGTTTTAATCATTTACATTAATCAATGGTATATTAAAAATATCCAGTATTTAGTCCACAAAATATAATTTTTATTATAATCAGAACCATATTGTATTGACATTATATTTAAATACCAGAACAAAACGTACTATACTTTTGTAAAACTTTATTTCAAATGGTACTGTATTGTGAATTGCGAATGGGCAAAAAATATAGACTATTTCTTATTCTACTTTATAATGGCAAGCGTGAAAAGTAACTTGGAAATCATTTTAAATTATATTTTTTCAGTATAAAAGGTGTGTATACTTCAAAAACGCGCAAAATATCCCTCACTTAGAGTCGGCACACGATCTCTTTAAAGGTAATCCCCAGGTATTAAAAAGTCGGCATGTTCAAGTCAGCTGGATGTACTCCCTGCACTGCAGCCCAGACATCTTGGTAAATGACTGTACCACCTAAATTAAATGCATGAAAAATGCAAGCGATGACTATGAGAGTGTGCCCTAACAGTAATAAAGCAGTACAAATAAAGGATGCAACCCTGATACAGAAATACATCTGTCATCACAATTTCATCTACCTTAAAGTCCTTTCCCCTTAACCTGAACAGCCCTTAATCGCTGGAAGATATTGAGCACCCATCAATGGAGGAACAAAAACTGTGATGAATACACTGGTTTCGGAGAAAACTGGTTAAACAAAATTCTTAATTCAAATATTTTTATTATTTTAACACATAATCCTACATTCATATTTTTTTGAAAATCTAACTACTGAACAATTCAATTGACGATAAAAACTGTGAAATTAACCGGTTTATAAAAAAAAACACCCTTATAATTGTGCAAATTGTGTAATGGTACAAGTTATTGTAATAATGCAAAAAAAAAAGCAACGTTAATAATCCAACGGGATAAATGTAAATAAGCTTAATTGGCGTAATAAAGCAATCTCCTTGATCCAGAAGTCTCATCCGGACGCCGTTTCCATTTGCCATCTGTTGTATGATATTAAAGGTTAGACAGACCTGCATTGGTGCCTCGTGCCTCATGCTGCCAGAGCGCTCGCGGTCCCTCTGAGCCTGTGTGGAAACCGGAGCCGAACGAGCCGCTTCCCTCCCGCTGTCACCCACTTTTGTATTGACACTGGCACTTGGCTGCGCATGCGCCCACCTCGCGGCGCCCTCTGGAACCTGTAGTTGTTTGGCTCGGGACCCGCTCAGGACAATGGGAGAGAACGGTCGGGGCTGTTGGACTACAACTCCCGACGTGCCCGGCGCCACCCACCACCATAGTGACAGCGCTCGGCGTTGGCACAAACCGGGCTGGAAGCGATGGCTGCGATCAACGATGCCTTGCATCGTGTGGGATAGGTATCTGGGACCAACAGTCAGGAAATGCTGCAAATTTTACAAACCGTCACTAAACCTGAAAAAAATACCTTGCTATATATCATATCACGTTACTTAAGTTATTTTTATATCTTTAAAATTTGTTTGCAAAATATTATGTTGAAATAAACATAACTGAACTATGACAAATATCCTAAACGCACGCATAAGGAAAAACTGATTTTTAATATCCATTTGAAGACTTGGCAGTGGGGACAAAGCAAGCGATCTGGTTGTTTTTCATGGAAACCTATCGAGAATCCAAAAGACCACAGCCCTTTCTGATATTACGGAAATTCGGCCTTTAAAGAGGAAGCCCGTAAGTATTGTAAAACAATGCCTTACCTTTCCATAAAGCTCCATTTATTCCCACAAACTCAAAAATGTGGATAAGATGATCTGCAGATCAAGAAAAGTAAAACGCTGGTGCTAGTTGGCAATTTGCAGCGAGGGTTGTCTACAGATTCACATTTCAGTCCTTAGTTGCTGCCTCCGTGTGTAAAAACCCCGATCTGCCGGCAGTGTAACCTGAACCTTTAACTACAGAGGCGAAAGCAAACGGAAACTCAGCATCCGCGTGTCATCCGCTGCTATGGATAACACACGTCTATCGACTATTATACATATAGACATATCGATTATTACAATAGAGATAATGGAAAGGTAGCTTACAGTAATGTTCCGGGTGAGGTCAAAACTTAATAGGAACTGTTGTTAAAATAAACTAGATTGCCATTTCTCCTGAGTTACTTACCTTTCTGTTTGTGTTATTAATAACCGCAGTTTTTGATCAACAGCCTTTTGTGTCTATCGGAAAACTCGGAAGCTGTTTGGTCTGATCAAGCTCTGTGATCACCAGTCACCTATGGGTCAAGGCAATAGAAATCTGAGCTAATCAATGAATGGGAGAATTCAACACACCCGTCATCCCCGTAGGATTCAGGAGGATGCGAGTGCCTCCCAGCATACATAAAAATATTCACATATATTAGCACACCGAAGTAATATTTAGCGTTGGTAACTGAAGTTTAATATTTTCCTTATTTGTTAAAAATTATATTTTTCCATCAAGCATTATTCATTTCTTTATATGTTTGGCATATCATTCTGTGTGGTAAAATCTTATTGAAATGTTTTATTCATGATTGTTGTATACCTTTATCGAATTAAATGTATTTTCACGATTCATGTTTTATTAATCTATTATAAATTAATGTTTTCCCCCAAATTTTGAAACGAACAAGCAGCGAGGCTGTTTCGAAGGAATCGTCAAATAGGGATATTGCCGGCTGGTCAGCTCTGGGCCTCGCAGGTTATTTGTCGAGAAATTGCGCGACAGAGAACAAATCGCAGCCAGCGATTGCTGTCAAACAAATACTATCAAAGGACCTAATCCAATAAACAGCGAACAACAAGTAATGATCACTCATTCAGAAAGGCGATCAGGTAACGTTTCCACACGCGCAGTTCATTATACTGTATATCGGGAAAAATGAACAATCTAATTGCTGTATTTATATTAGTTTTGTATTAAGTTCAGCGCGATACGAAGGGAAATGAAGACAACTGATAATTGTTTAAGCAATCAAATAAAGCTGTTTGCATTTCGAAATCAATGCAAAATTCTGATTTGCTATGGCAACTAAATGCAAATATGCTTAGAGTGCCTGATACCGCTTGGGACAGACCAAACAGCCACACAAAACCTAATGATTATCGTGATTCTACCGTTTTACTGCCTTCAGTAAAACGGTGACGGAATCTTCCTACTGTAAAACTGCGACTACCAGTATCTATAGAGAAATGTCAATTAGCCGATTTAAATGTGATAATCATTGTAGGATTCTGTGCTTTCCGATGCTCCCCTGCAAGAATATAATGGTCTAATCGTCCTGAACTGGGTACCGTAGTGTAATAATGGTTATGTTACTGGACCAGTAATCCAGAGGTGAAATTGTCCATAATCCCACAAAGGCAATTTGAAAATGTTTACTTAGTTTAAAAGCAGTAAAACATTATAATGAAATTGCTGGATTGTTGTAAAAATCGAACTGATTCACTAATGTTCACCCCTTTAGAGAAGGAATACTGCTGTCCTTAACCAGTCTGGACTGGATGTGACTCCAGTTCCGGGCCAACTTGGTTGACTCTTAAATGTCCTCTGAAGTGACAACTAGGGATGGGCATGGGCAATAAATGTCAACCTTGCAAGTGATGCCTACATCCCAGGAATGAATTTTAAAAACGGTGCCTCATCCTACATTGTTACAATATGGATAGGTTATTTAGTATAGGATAACTGCAACAAATGTATATTGTAACAATATAGATCTTGTTCACAAAAAAACATGCCAACACTGTAAAAAATGAGACATAGGAACAGGAGGATGCCATTCGGCCCCGCGAGTCTGTTCCGCCATTCAATTATATCACGGCTGAACTATACCTCAACTCCATTTCCCTTGATACCCTTATCTAACAAAAATCTATCTATCTGTCTTGAAAATGTTAAATGACCCAGCATCCACAGTTTTTTGGGGAGCAAGTTCCAGTAACCTTTGTGTTAAAAAGTGCTTCCTGATTTCGCTCCTAAATGGCCTAGCTCT
Organism: Somniosus microcephalus; assembly: GCF_052327205.1. Taxonomy (NCBI): domain Eukaryota; kingdom Metazoa; phylum Chordata; class Chondrichthyes; order Squaliformes; family Somniosidae; genus Somniosus; species Somniosus microcephalus. Next base: position 265,680,639 of record NC_140988.1, read on the forward strand.
AATTTTAAGATTACGCCCTCTTGTTCAGAGGAAATCATTTATCTATATCTACCTTATTTAATCCCTTGATCATTTTAAAGACCGCGATTGGATCACTGCTTCAAAACTCAAGGGAATACATAACAGGTTTATGCAATGTGTCCCCATAATTTTACACTTCAAGGCCTGGTATCATTCTGATGAATCTTTACTGTACCCCTTCCAAAGCCAATACATCTTTACTAAGGCTCAGTGCCCAAAACTGAACCAGTACTCCAGATAGAGTCTGACCAAGGCTCTGTACAACTGAAGCATCACTTCCTCACTTTTGTATTCCAATCCCCCCTAGATAAAGGCCAGCATTCCAATAGTCTCTTTGATGATTTTTCATGCCTGTGCACTAGCTATTAGTGATTTGTATACATGGACACCTAATGCCTTGCTCCTCCACAGCTCCTAGTCTCTCCCCATTTAAAATGATCCAATTTGTCTTTCTCAGATCCCAAGTAGATGACTTCACACTTCCCCACATTGAACTACATCTGCTTTAGTTTTGCCCACTCACTTGCGCTGTCCACATCCCTTTCTAACGTCCTGCTACCATCCGCATGACTCACTATGCCTCCTAACTTAATGTCATCTGTAAATGTGAATATACAACTCCCTATTCCTTCATCCAAGTTATTAATATATGGCATGAAAAGATGAGGCCCCAGTATAGATTCCTGGGGAACACCACTTGTCACATCCTGCTAATCAGAGAACAAACCCTTTATCCCTACTCTCTGTCTCCTACTTCCCAACCAATTACCAACCCATGACACAAGGTTACATCCAATTCCATGTGCTCTCATTTTTGCTAATAATCTCTTGTGTGGAACCTTATCAAGTGCCTTCTGGAAGTCCATCCAACATCCATAGACACTCCCCTAGCCACCATAACCTCCACAGTAACCTCAACAAAATTCAACTAGATTAGTTAGACAAGACCTAACCTTCACAAATCCATGCATTGGATAGGTAAGAGTTGAGCCAACTCAGAGCAGTCCCATTGAGCTGGACAGTGGAGGAGATGTGTTAGAGGATGATCGTGTGGCCCACCATGTCAAAGCCAGCAGAGAGGTCAAGAAGTTCAAGGTAGTTATGGTCACAGAGGATGGCAAGGTTGAGAGGGTTTCCGTGAATATGGGTAGGAAAGTTTGTATGGCCAGGTTAAGGGAGGACAGAAGGGCAGTATCAGAGGAGAGAGGGAAAGGTGAGGAGACAGAGATTGAAATCATCGAGGATGAGGAGCCATGCTGAAGGAGGAAAGGCAGGAGGATGTCTCAATGAGAAACCTGGGATGGCATTTGGTGGGGGTGTTAGAGAATAAGGATTTCAAATGAGAGATGAGAGGGTTGGAACACAGTGAGGTGCTTAAAGGAAGAGAAGGTACCAGAGGAGTAGGGAGTGAGACCAAGATGTGATTTGATGATAAAGGCAAACCAAACCACAATAGTTTGGATGGGGCAGATGGTGGAAGGTGGGCATCTTCTGTAATGGGCAAGGTGTTGCCACCTGTGCGCCAATTTTCCATCAAAACTGTGATGTCAATGCAAGCATCCACGATATGGTCATGTACGACAAGAGCTTTGTGCATAAATGGACTTTCTGCCGGGGAATGCAGAGAGTGTCTGTGAGTGTTGATCTGCTGACAGAGTCTGATATGGCAGTGACGGGTGGGGTCAGTGGGATAGGAAGGAGTTTAGTGAGATTAGCCTCATTGGATGTGATTGGTGGGAACATCAGCGAGAGGAGCATTTGGGGTGTCTGGTCATAAGGAGGCAGTGCGAGGTGACTTGATGGGTGCTTTGGAAAATGCCAAGAGAGGCACAGAAGGTAGATGTGGGCTTATTCAAGTGAAATTAAAGTTTACAATGAAAGTTGGTGAATATAAAGGTAGAGGAGTAGTGATGGGTTGAGGTAGTGATTGGGGGGCAAAGTTCCCTGAGAGGGGAGAAATGAAAGATGCAATGACTGGGTGACAGGAAGGGGAGGAGAGAAGGGCCCAAGAGGGGTCAAGAGAAGAGAGGAAAAAAGGAGATAGAAGTAATGGCTTCAGGTCTGGAGCGCCAGCCAAAGTGCACATGTGAATGGACACAGAAAGAGTTCACGTTACATAGGCATGGCAAAGATTAGGAGAGACATGTCCTAGATGTAAACAGAGAACAGTGAGGAGGCAATGCAAGAGAGTCCAAAGTTAAAATCTATGGTCCAGTAATGGGATGAAGTTGACTTGTAGACAGGATTTAGTCAGCTTGGAGCATTGATAAACCAATATCCAGGCTCCGAGACAGTTGTGAAGAGGGTGTGAGTACAGGATCTGTTCGAGGGGCAGGGTATCAGTGGGCGCACTGCTGGAGGTTGTCCTGTGGAAAACAAAGGGCCGAGAAGAAGTGGAGAGTCACCAGGAACCAGCAGAGGTTAATCAAGGGTTCCAGTGGAGGTACATAGTGGCCTCCATGTTAGTAGTGCATTGATCATTGAGTGAAACATTGATCTGTCTGTTCATTTTACAAATGCTGGTGTTCCTGTTGTGTATTTCCACAAATTCCATTTTTATTTTTGATTTCCAGTATTTGTGTTTTTTTTGTTCTGCTGTATTGGTTTTAAACATTAATCAGTTATTCCTTTTCATTCAATCTTGGATTACAAAGAACCCTAACACAAGTTCAAAATAAGATCTTTATTATAATGGGGAACTCATGGGTTTAAAGGGATTTGCACCCTGCTATTCAGAAGCTCATGGACTACCTGTTGGAGCTGCTTGAGGGATGGGAAATAGGTGAGTTAAAACGTACCTATTTCATTAAACTTTGCCCTACCAATGTCTTCTTGCTTCTGGTGCCTGATTCTCCTCCCGCCAATAATTGCAATAGTGCTGGTAGTGTAGCATCTGTTGCACTATCTCATGAGTCTCGGGTCTGACTGGCTCCCGATAAAGGCCCCTGCTCAGAGTTAGGAGTGAAGCCTAATGGTGTATCAAGCAGATAAGGAAACATGTTTCCCAATGGTGGTGAAGGTGGACAGGCTATGACCTCAGAAATCAATGCCTATGGGTGGAAGAATTTCTAGGAATGGGAATGGTGTCCCTCAAAAACACCCATCTATGCCTCCTAATCTCAAGGAATATAATGCATGTAGGAGCATTTAACAAACATGAGCTGCACTACAAATGGCACCAGGATTAAAGCTTCTGTACCTACAGGTCTCAACAGTCGGCCAATGCCTTAAGATGGCACACGTGTGTTTACAGCTAGTGTTACCTAAAGTTCCTCTGGGGACAGTCCCACTTTGATATGGTTGATGCCCGCATCACCCAGTACCAACCTGAGAAGAGCTACCGTCGCATACAGATGTCTATAATTGTGGCTTACGCACCCACTGAGGAAGCCACAGATGCCAACAAAGACAAATTCTATCAGTTGTTAACGGGGTGACAATCTTAGATCACATCGCACGTCTTGGAGACAAAGTTCCCGTAAACCAGGTACTGAAGATTGAAATCGAAGTCAGGAAGGAACACGGACCTGCTGCAGGAGGTGGCCATGGGGTCATCCTTGGTTAACCTGGCTGTATCAGATCAGTAACGATGGATAGTGACGTCATGGACCTCTGCTGTCTAAGTACAATCACTTGATTGCTTGCAGTAATTGGCTCAATTTAAGATTTTAGCCCACTAACATAAAAGATTTACCACTGCATTAACCCTACATTAGAGAACTAGGATAACTATCACCCAAAAGCAATTTTACACCTAAGCAACCATTATCTACTTGGCAGTAAATCAGTAAAATTGCATAATGTGGAAAATCACCTCATGTTTATATAATTTAATCAATAAATTGACTCACAATTCTCTAAAAGTGATTTAAATAATTCATATTTGCACTGCAATATACTACAAGTAATTAAAATTCAATTTGGTGGATGGAAAAATCATGAAGTAATCACATTTCACTAACTGTGAATTAAAATAAACTTTGAAAGCTTTGAGAATCTTAATTGTACAAAGAAACTCCTTTAGGCTATATATATGTATGGGTGTGTATCAACTTCTGTCTTTTGCAGCAGTGTCAGCTGTGGCTCAGTGGGTTTGTGGGTTCAAATTCCACTCCAAAGGACTTGAGCACATAAAACTAGGTTGACATTCCAGCACAGTGCTGAGGGAGTGCTGCATTGTCAGAGGTGCCATCTTTCAGATGAGATGTTAAACTGAAGCCCCATCTGGTGGATGTAAAGGATCCCATAGCACTCTTTTGCAGAAGAGCAGGGGAGTTATCCCTGGTGTCCTGGCCAATATTTATCCCTCAATCAATGTAACAAAAAAATACAGGTAATCTGGTCATTATCACATTGCTATTTGTGGGAGCTTGCTGTGCACAAATTGGCTGCCACATTACAACAGTGACTCCACTCCAAAAGTACTTCATTGGTTGTAAAGTGCCTTGAGACGTCCAGTGGTTGTGAAAGGTGCTTTATAAATGTAAACCTTTCTTTCTATAGATTACAGCTGCTGTGTACATGTTCCTAATGACTGGTCTATCATTAAAATATTCTATCACTGCGTTTTCTATTTACTGTTTACTTCCTCTTAGGTGGCACTTGATTCAACTTTCTTATAATTAGATTTTTTATTATATTGTGCAATTTTTATAATTGCAGCGCTTGGGCTGATCTCAGCAATGGTGAGTGATTTACTCTGATCCAATTTCAGAAGCAAAAAGTGCTTTAGACTGTTCACTGTTTAGGCTGGTGTTGTGAAGCAGGAAATTTGTACTTTGCAGTTTAAATACATGCTGTGGGCTTCCTGTTGATTTCAGGTGGAAATCAATACACAGTGCCTGTGCTGGACAGTTAATTTGATACTCAGTGTATGAACAGACTCAGGGCAGCCCTTAGCATTAACTCACAGAAACGCATTTGGTTCAGTCATCATAACCTAAACTAACTTAACTGAAAGCAGTCTTCATGGATTGGAGACTATAAACAGGATTTAATCTGATTCCTGAGCCTGAAGTTAGATGCTTCAGCTGCTATGTACATGTTCCTAATGACTGGTCTGTCTTTCATCTGTTAATAAGAGTTTCTATGGACACTGAGGGGGCAAAATTGGGTGCATTTGCACCTCCCGTTAGTGCCTCCGGGGGACCCTAATGTGGCGCAAATGGCTTTGCGACCAGGCACGGCGCTGACATCGACTCCCACCATATTCGGCGGGAGTTTTGCGATGGCGCTATGGTGTTGCACCCTGATCTCCTTCGCCCGGAGATTGTGATGTCATTGCCGTGCGTATCGCCCCAGTAGTGCCCCAGACCTAAAATTGACTTCCGCTCCCTGCAGCAGCACCGGGCAAAAACACAACAGCTGCAGAAGGCATGCATCGGGCAGCCGGCCGCTTTGAGGGGGGCGATGATTAAAGGCGAGGTGGCAGAGGTAAGTAAAAAAATAACTTACCTTTCTTGTTCCCGTTTTTTTCGTGGGTTCCTGCCCGCGATCGATGAGCCCGGCACTCTGCTTGAGTGCTGGGCTGATCGCGCGGGATCATGGCAGCCTTGGTGGTCCAGGTAGGTAATTTTCTATTGCACAGCCTGCAGCGATGGCCCTTCCCTTTAAGGGAGGGAAGGAGCCTTTGAACGTGAGAGTGCTGCACCGCCCAGTGTGCAGTGCTGCTGAAGTCTCCGCCCCGCCTGCTGCCGATTGCACTCCAAGAAGGAAGTGGGGCGCTTGAGTTAGTGCTTCACTTCCTTCCTGGAGTGCAAAAAAAACTTAAAACATTTTTAGAAACATTAGCAACTTTTAAAATTTATCGTCCCAAACGGGGCTATAATGAATTTCTTCCCCTGAATATTCCATGTGATTTCAATGTTTCTCTGGACTTCAGACTGTTGCAGAAGTATGATTACTCTTAGATCTTTATGTCTAAAAATCTTTAACGATAAGATGCCATGGGGGAGAAATTCAGTATCGCCCCGTTTGGGGCGCAATTATCGGCTGGGCGCAAAGTTTAGCGCCTGGCGTAAATTATCGCCTCCGACTGCAAACCTGGCTTCTATTGCCCCTGGAGGTGATTGGAGTGCTAAATCAGGCGCTACACACCTCTCTTAAGGTGCTAACGCCGAGGAGCGAGGCACTACCTCAGAGCGCTGGCGAAGCTCAGGTGATATCAGTTAACAATGGAACACAGACACACTGGCGCCGGCTGTTAGATCCGTGATTCTGAGAGTATGATGTTTTTCAATAACCACACGGATGCTGTAACTTAACAATCAACAGGTATTTACTGGAGTAGGGTAGTCTCAAGACTGGGGTACAGAGGCATGCTCAAGGCTTATATACAGGTGTGGTCACTGCCGGTACTACAGTATACAGGAGCTGTAAAAGTAGTTCTCTCTTAAAGGTACATACACTACAATTCCTCCCCTTTTAGATTAGTAGTACCCATAATATTCAAAGAAAAATTAACACTTTAACATGTACATTAAACAACAATAGTCCATTTATAGATTCAGGCCTAGAAATTCAGTTGGGCGCGCCAGCCGTTAGCACCTTAGGAGGAGTAGATCTCGAGCGCTAGGCGCTTAGTGCCCGGGCACAGCGCGATCTGCGCCTTGCCCCAACTTCAGTAGACATTTAGCGCCGGCGCAAAGTCTTAGCGCGCGCCCTGCTGCGCGCGCAGATCATGACGTCATTTCGTCGTGCAACGCCCTTTGTGCGCCCGGAACCGGAACTTCACTCGCGCCGCCCCATTGTGCGCCAGGCGGCCCTAACGACTGTGAAGTGGAAAGGTACACAGCCGAGGCGGGCCGCGGGGAGCGCAAATTAAAGGGCACTTACCCTGCACTATAAAGGCCAGCCATTTTGCAGCATTCACTCTTGTGCAACGGTTTTTTGGAGAGAGACCAAGGAGGAGAGCTTACTGCTTTGGCCCAACACTAGGACAGGTATTTTTGGCTCAGGCCAGAGCTTAGCAATTATCTTTGCCTTCATTGAGATCTCAGTGTTTGCCAGCATAAAATGGGGGCTGCATTGGGTGTCAACGCTGAGTTTCAGCCTTATGCCGGAAGGGCTTACAGACGCCGTGAGAGAGTGGCAGCCCTGGCTAGACGCAGAGGGGGCAACAGGCGTCGCCAAGTGAGGCCTTACCCACCCAGGGTATACCGCCAGCAGTCCTCCTATCTGACCATGTCTGCCGCGCAGTGTGTTAGGAGGCTGCGATTCAGAAGGGAGGTGGTTGCAGACATCTGCCAGCTGCTGCACAGAGATCTGCGTCCACAGCTGATGCGCAGGACATCTCTGTCGGTGGCAGTGAAGGTGACGGTGGCTCTCAACTTCTATGCCACCGGCTCCTTCCAATCCGCTGCTGGGGACATCGCTAACATCTCCCAGTTCGCCGTGCATTGCTGCATCCGCCAGGTGACCAATGCCCTTTTCAGAAGGAGACGTCAATTCATCTCCTTCCCCATGACCCTGGAGAAGCAGCAGCAGCGTGCAGTGGGATTTGCAAGAATAGCGGGCTTCCCCATGGTGCAGGGCGCCATTGACTGCACGCATGTGGCTTTGCGGGCACCTCTGGAGCATGCCGAGGATTTCCGCAACCGGAAGGGCTACCATTCCCTCAACGTACAGCTGGTGTGTGACCACAGGCAGCGCATCCTAGCTGTCAATGCCCGCTTTCCAGGCAGCAGCCACGATGCCTTTATCCTGCGACAGACAACTGTGGCTGACATGTTCCAGGCACAGCCTCACCCAGGAGGATGGCTTATCGGGGACAAAGGCTATCCTTTGTGTACCTGGCTCATGACCCCGCTCCGCGCGCCCACGACCCCTGCTGAAGAGGCATACAACGAGAGCCATCAAGCAACTAGGACCATCATAGAACAAACAATCGGTGTCCTCAAGCAACGGTTCCGCTGTCTGGATCGCTCCGGGGGAGCCCTCCAGTATTCGCAGGAGCGAGGCTCCCAATTCGTCGTCGTTTGCTGCATGCTGCACAACCTGGCTATCCGCAGGACTCAGGCACTGCCACCTCACGTTGGACCACCACCTCAGGAGGAGGAGCAGGAGGAGGAGGAGGACGAGGAGTACCAGCCCAGGAGGGAGGCAGAAGGTCCAAGGGCCGCCCGTCGGCGGCTTATTGACCGTCACTTCTAGGCCCCCTGTCAGGGAATGGCTTGTACCAATGAAAGAACATGATTGCAGCCGCTCCGCAAGCCGTCAGCCGGTTAAGGCAACAAACACTTCAAAGATCAAACATGGACAATGTGAATAAATAAAATGGTTTATTGTACAAACTCAGGGCCCTTCCCACATGAAAACCAAAAACAGATGAAACCCCCAAAAAACACTCACACACATGACTCACTCCCACAACCTGGGGAGCATTAACAAAAGATGTAAATAAAAATGGCCTTCATCCTCGGCCTTCACAAAACACACATTCCAGAAAACACAGCATTTGGACACACCCTCTACTTAGTGGCCCGCGAGGGCGATGCCTTCTGCAAACTTTGGCGGCCCCTGCACGCCCTGCTGCTCCTCCTCAAAGTGAGGCCATTGGCTGCTGCAAGGCTGGGGGCAGGCTCCTGAGGGGCACATGTCGTGACGGCAGATGCCCTTGGGGGTCGGCCTAGACGAGGTCTGGCCGTCGAGGGGCCGGCTGGTGAATGCTGCAGCTGTGGCTGGCCAGCATCAGTCGCTGCAGCAGCTCCTGGCAGCTCCACTGGGGGAGTGGCAGTGGCGGCTGGAGGAATGGGGGCAAGCTGGCGGATGGCAGGCGCTCGCTGGTCACCTGAGACACTGGCACTCGGCCGGGCCAGCACTGCAGCATGCGCACCAATCTGCCGAGGGACAGACCGCTGTGCTGCTGCAGCGCGCCGGGTGCCCTGGCGATGCCTGGCTGACACAACGAGTGTGGCAGCAGTGAGTGCCCGTGTTGACCTGTTCAGTGACCGCATCAGCGCACCCAGTGACTGCACGGCACCACTGATCACCTGGCCACTCGCTGCCTGAGCTGCCCCGAATTCCGCCCGACTGGTGGCCTGTGAGGCCCCGAACTCGGTCACACTCCGAGACAGGGACTCGATGGCCTCAGGCAACCGTGCCACTACCCCCATGAGCTCCGTGTGCCGGCGCTCCGAGTCCGCGGACAAGTCCTCGAGGCGGCGCATCTCCTCGGCGTTGGCCGCCTCCGGACTGGAGGCCGGACTCTCCCTCTGGGGAGAAGGCCGCCGAGCTGGCCGACCCTTCCTGCATTGCTGGACGCCGCTGGGCCCAGCAATTGGACTCCCCTCCGACCCTTCCCCCCTCTGGGGAGAAGGCCGCTGAGCTTCCACCCCCCTCCTGCGTTTCTGCAGGCCGCTGGTCCCAGGAGCTACCCTCCCCTCAGACACTTCCCCCACGCTCCCCTCCAGGGAAGACGTGTCCCCTACATTGGCATGGGTTGCCGCGGCTGAGGGTTCCCCTGATGGGCCGCCTTCCTCTTGCTCCTCCTCCTCCTCCTCTTCTGAGGGGCTGTCACTGGCAACTTCAGGGACCTCCTCCTCACCATCTGAAAGCAGGAAGGCACAAGAGTAGCTTTAGAGTGAGGAGAGGGCGTCAGCGAGGGATGCATGAGTGGTGGCATTCAGCGCATTGGTCGGACAGTGGCAAAGGATGTAGATCTGATGCGCAAGTGGGATGAGAGAGGTCCAAAAGGTGATGTCCTTACCATTGGTGCCCAGAACAGGGTCGGCATCTCCAGATGCAACGGGGCCAATCACCCGGGCACCCATGATGCGCTCCATGCGATGTTGCAGCTCGGTGAGCGGCTGGATCTGGGGTCCGCCTCCCCCGGTCGCAGTCCAGCTCCTCTTATTATTGGCCAGCTTGGCCTGCAAGAGAAAGGACGGCCTCTAAGTACAGTGTGTAGCCCTGATCTTGTGTGCACTGCCTCCCATGGTCGAATAGCCTGGCCAGTGTGTAGCCCTGATCTTGTGTGCACTGCCTCCCATGGTCGAATAGCCTGGCCAGTGTGTTAAGTGCACAATGTGCAATTGATGTTCATGAGTGTCCCATAGCTGCTGCATGAGGGCTGGCCATTAGGGCTTTCAGGTCCCTTTGCCCATAATGTGAGGTGCACATGCAAGGATGAGGAGGACACTGGAAAGGGTACTCACCCTGACAATCCTGGCGAAGTCATTTAGCTTTTTGCGGCATTGGACACCGCTCCTGGGGACCTCGCTGTTGGATGACACCTTGGTGGCGACATGCCTCCAGGCTCTCCGGTAGACGCGGGCCGGCAGCTTCCTGCCATTGTCCGGAAACAAAATATGGCGTCTCTTCCCCACAGCACCAACCAGCACCCTCAGATCAAGCTCTGAGAAGCGCTGCGCTTGTTCACGGGCCTTCTCCATGGTTTCAGGCGCTATTTGGGTCCAGCAGCAGTGTTCAGGCCTAGCTGCAGGGCTCCACTATCCAGGGCCTGGCAGCAGACCAAGTCGACCCTTCCCCCTTAAGAGCTGGCCGGCGCCAGGGTGTCTGCTGTCAATCAAGAAATGGCCGCACCTGCGCTGCGCCCGGCCTCGGCGCTCTCGCTCAGCACCTCCGGCTTAGCGCCTAAAGAGAGGTGTGCATCGCCAGTTTTAGCGCTCGACCAAACTCTTAGGGCGAAGCTAATGAATATCGGAGAAGTGGCCTCGAATTTGCGCCGGGCGCAAACTTTAGCGGCCGCCCGACTTTACCGCCCCAAAAGTGGCTGTAATGAATTTCTAGGCCTCAGTCTTTGGGGCGGCTTCCTGATCCTTTCGGGATAGCGCCTTTCCTGAGATTCTTGTTCTTGGTGCGGAGGCGATTCTGGCCCCTTTTCATCGGTTAGTTCATCGGGTTCCACTGCTACTGGTTCGGAGGTAGATGCTACCGGTATGTCGGGTTCATCCCCAGGTACGCAAGACATGGGGTTGACTCGTTCCTGTGACGCTAAGATCTGATCAACGTGGTGTCTCACAATGTTCTCCCCGACATCCACTGTGTACATTAATGGCCCCTGCCGTGTGCATATCGTTCCGGGTTGCCATTTCTCTGTTCGGTAGTCACGGGCCAAGACTGGTTGTCCTACATTGAAGCTCCTTGTCGGCTTCTCATTGATGTGCTGGAATTGTTTATCCTCAACATTTCTTTGCACATTTGGTCTAAGCAAGTCCAGACGAGATCGCAACCTTCGGTTAAAGAGCATCATGGCCAGGGTCTGGTTGGTAACTGCATGTGTCGCGTTTCGGTAGGCTAATAAGAAATTGTCCACCTTATGCTGTAGTGGAATTTCATCGTCACACATGGCCTTTATCGCCTTCTTAAAGGTTTGTACAAACCTCTCAGCCAATCCATTTGTGGCTGGATGATACGGGGCGGATGTGTAATGCCTTACCCCATTCCTTCTCATGAATTTTCGAAACTCTTCGGACACAAACTGTGGTCCATTATCAGAGCAAATCTGCTCTGGCAAGCCGTTTCTGGCAAATATGGTCCGTAGGACTGCAATCGTTTTCTCTGTAGTGGTTGAGGACATTTTTATCACCTCAGGCCACTTCGAATGAGCATCCACTGCTATTAAGAACATTGAGTCCATGAATGGACCAGCAAAATCAATATGCACCCGTTGCCATGGAGAGGAGGGCCACTCCCATGGGTGTAGAGGGGCATGTGCTGGTGCATTTTGGACCTTCTGGCATCCTGAGCAGCTCTTGGTTAGGTCTTCAATTTGTTGATCGATTCCCGGCCACCACACATAAGCCCTAGCTAGGCTTTTCATTTTCACTCCCCCCAATGACCTTCATGTAGCTCATTTAGCACTCTCTCCCTTAACTTGGGTGGAATCACCACTCTGGATCCACACATCACTGTCCACTGGCATACTGACAGCTGTTCTCTTCTGGATGAGAATGCTGGCAACAGTGAGTCGCCATGTGTTGGCCATCCCCTCACCGTCAAATCATATACCCGAGACAGCGTCGGATCATTGCGGGTCTCCTTCTCTATATCCGTGTTCGTTACTGACAATCGTTCAATTATTGACGAATAAAATATCTCGATAGGGTCCACTGCTGGTGCTTCCTCCACAGTAGGCAATGGCAGGCGCGATAGCCCATCAGCGTTTCCATGCTGTTTCGTGCCTTTATATTCTATTTCATGTTGATTCGCCCCTAGAAACAAGGACCATCTTTGTAACCATTGTGCTGTCATCACTGGAACGCCCTTCTTAGGATTAAAGATGGAGACAAGTGGTTGGTGGTCAGTCAGCAAGGTGAACTTCTGCCCATGCAGATAATGGTTGAATTTTTTTACTCCCCATACTAGGCTGAGGGCCTCCCTGTCAATCTGGGCATAGTTGCGCTCGGCTGAAGTTAGTGACCGAGACGCAAAGGCTACTGGCCTCTCCAACCCATCTGGGAATTTGTGCGACAGCACCGCTCCAATACCATAGGGTGATGCATCACATGCCAAATGAATTGGAAGTGCTGGGTTGAAATGGGCCAACACCTCTTTTGATGTGATCAATTCTTTACACTTCTGGAAAGCTCGTCTACGTTCGTCATTCCACTTCCATGGTACCCCTGTTTGCAGTAGGGTGTTCAGTGGGTGTAATACCGTGGACAATTTTGGTAAGAACTTATGGTAATAGTTTACCAGCCCAAGGAACGACCTCAGTTGTGACACATTTTCTGGTGCTGGAGCCTTGACTACTGCCTCAGTCTTTTCAGGGGACTTATGTAACCCCTCTTCATCGATGATGTGGCCACAATACGAGATCTGCTTCTGGAAAAACTCGCACTTGTGGCGATTAGCTCGTATCCCATATTCCTTTAATCTGGTGAGCACCTTCTCCAAGTTGGCGAGGTGATCACTGTCATTTTCGCCCGTTACCAGGATGTCGTCCAAATAACACTGGGTCCCTGGAATCCCTTGCAGGACTTGATCCGTTGCCCTTTGCCAAATAGCCAGAGCCGATGCTACCCCGAACACCAGCCAGTTGTATTGATAAAGACCTTTATGAGTGTTAATCGTAAGGTATTGTTTCGAGGCTTCTTCTACCTCCATTTGCAAGTACGCCTGGGCTAGATCAATTTTGGTGAAGCGTTTACCTCCAGATAGCGAGGCGAAAATATCCTCAATTCGTGGAAGTGGATATTGTACCGTGTGAAGGACTGGGTTCACTGTCACCTTAAAATCCCCACAGATGCGGACTTTCTTTGGTTCCCCAGGCGTATTACTCAATGACCTCTTCATTACAGGAATGATGGGTGTAGCCCACTCACTCCAGTCTACTTTGGACAGTACTCCTGAACGTTCCAACCCTTCCAGCTCTGCTTTGACAGCTGGTCTGATCGCATAAGGCACTGGTCTGGCCTTAAGAAACTTTGGGCTTGCATTTTCCTCTATTTTAATCGTTGCTGTTATGCCTTTTAGTGTTCCGAGTCCCTCCTGGAGTGCTTCTTTTGCATCAGTTAGCATTTTTGACAGTCGTCCAGGTGTGACGTCGTCATCCTTTTTGGCCTCAACCTTCAGTGCCTGTATGGAATGCCAATCTAATTGTATCTTCCGGATCCATTCATGTCCTAGCAGTGGTGGTCCTCCATCTGGCAATACATTCATATCCATTTTAGGTATTTCCTGGCCTTGATATATCACTTTCACCCTTATTTTTCCTTTGGGGTAGACTTTTTGCCCCGTGTACGTCTTCAAGACAATCTCTGTAGCTTTCAAGGGTATATGTGAAAATAGCCGCTTGTAGTCCTTTTGGTTTATGACTGTTAGGGCTGATCCTGTGTCCAATTCCATTTTCACTTGGACTCCGTCTATCTTGAGTGTTAACCAGATAGTCTGGTGATCCTCCATTTTGGTTACCTTATGTAGTTTCAGACAACCCAGCTCCTTGCTTCCGGAGTCTGTGTCACTTTTCTGTTCGTCTGAACTACTGTCCATCACCTGGTGTACCTTTTTGTACTTCTCCTGTGGAGATTTCTTACTGTTGGTTTTCTTCCCAGACCTGCAGACTCTTGCTATGTGTCCTGCTTTTCCACACTGTCTGCACACTTGGTCCTTGAACCAACAATCCTTCTGGTCGTGTGTTGTTCTGCCGCAGCGATAGCACTTCCCTGTTCCATAGGACATTTCATTGGTGCCATATTCTTGCGGTCTCCGTTGTATCTCTGCAGCGCCCCTTGCGGCTGCTTCGTGTGATACTGCCATACTGAAAGCCTTGTCCAACGTAAGATCCTTTTCTGATAGAAGCCGTTTCTGGGTTCCTTCACTTTGCAGCCCACACACAAACTTGTCCCTTAACGTATCTGCTAGTCCCGCTCCAAACTGGCAGTGTTTCGATAGCTTGCGCAGTTCCGTTAGGTACTCAGCATTGCTTTCGTCTTTGTGTTGGTTCCTTTTATGGAACTTAAATCGTTCTGCTATCAGCAGCGGTGTGGGGTTTAAGTGGTCCTGTAGGATTTCTACTATGCTTTCGAAATTCTTGTTCACAGGCTTCTCTGGGGTTATTAGGTTTCGCAGTAACCCATACGTTTTTGCACCCATGGAATTTAACAAAACCAGTGCTTTCCTAGCATCTGGCACTTCATTCGCCCTGCAGTACACCTCAATACGTTCCACATATGTCGCCTAATCTTCGACTTCATTGTCGAACGTAGAGATACTGCCACTCTTCTGCATCCCTGGGTATGATTTAACTGTCAAAAATGGCATCTCCCGCGCTTCCCCTTCTTCTCTGCTGGCACAAAATGGCGTCTCCCGCGCTTTCCTTCCTTCCCGCGCTCGCCCTTCTTCTCCGCTGCGGCTTCTAAAAATGGCGTCTCCCGTGCTCTTCCTTCTTCTCCGCGGCTCAATGGCGTCTCCCGTGCTCTCCCTTCTTCTCCCCGTGGACACTGTTCACCCCTTGAGCCCTGGCTGTGCTCTGCGCGTTCTTTTTTTTTGTGATCCTTTCCCGTTTCCGCCGCTCGGTCCTGAACCCGGCTGTTGCTTTACCCTCTCTCTCTCCATTTTGTTTTTCCTCGACGCCGCTCGGTTTTCAACCCCCGGCTGCGCCCTGTGCGCTTCACCCTCTGTCTTACCCCGTTGACGCTGCTCGGCTTTCTCTCCGCCGTCGGTCGGCTCCAGCCGCCGCTGTCCGGGAAGGGTCTGCGCTGTACCTGTCGTCAGTCTATTGCTGATCATCGTGGCTGGGGAACCAAGCCCGGCTCTCCACAGCCTCCCCTGCGATGTTCACTCTCTGCCGGACGACTGGGCAGTTGCTCGTGGTCGACGCCCGTGTTCCTGGCCTCGACTTTCTTCCACCGCCCTCCCGGAGTGAATCCTCGAAGGGAAATACAGAGTTGCAGGTAGATTCGAATCGACACTCGTCGCCACTTTTAGATCCGTGATTCTGAGAGTATGATGTTTTTCAATAACCACACGGATGCTGTAACTTAACAATCAACAGGTATTTACTGGAGTAGGGTAGTCTCAAGACTGGGGTACAGAGGCATGCTCAAGATTTATATACAGGTGTGGTCACTGCCGGTACTACAGTATGCAGGAGCTGTAAAAGTACTTCTCTCTTAAAGGTACGTACACTACACCGGCCAGTTCTTAAAGGGGAGGGACAGGTTGGGTGATTGGGCAGAAACATGGCAAATGCACTATAATGTGGATAAATGTGAGGTTATCCACTTTGGTGGCAAAAACAGGAAGGCAGATTATTATTTGAATGGTAATAGATTGGGAGAAGGGGAAGTGCAAAGAGACCTGGGTGTTCTTGTACACCAGTCGCTGAAGGTAAGCATGCAGGTGCAGCAGGCGGTTAAGAAGGCAAATGGTATGTTGGCCTTCGTAGCGAGAGGGTTCGAGTACAAGAACAAGGATGTCTTGCTGCAGTTGTACAGGGCCTTGGTGAGACCACACCTTGAGTATTGTGTGCAGTTTTGGTCGCCTTACCTGAGGAAGGACGTTCTTGCCATGGAAGGAGTGCAGCGAAGATTCACCAGGTTGATACCTGGGATGGCAGGAATGACGTATGAGGAGAGATTGTGTCGATTGGGCTTATACTCACTGGAGTTTAGAAGATTGAGAGGGGATCTCATCGAAACCTATAAAATTCTGTCAGGCCTGGACAGACTAGATGCAGGAAGGATGTTTCTGATGGCTGGGGAGTCCAGAACCAGGGGTCATAGTCTAAGGATAAGGGGTAAGCCATTTAGGACTGAAATGAGGAGGAATTTCTTCACCCAGAGAGTGGTGAACCTGTGGAATTCTCTGCCACAGAGGGCAGTGGAGGCCAGTTCATTAAGTATATTCAAGAGAGAGTTGGATATATTTCTTAAGGCTAAAGGGATCAAGGGATATGTGGAGAAGGCAGGGACCGGGTACTGAATTTGGATGATCAGCCATGATCTCATTGAATGGCGGAGCAGGCTCGAAGGGCCGAATGGCCTACTCCTGCTCCTATCTTCTATGTATCTATGTATGATCTTGCTCTCCAGCCACACCCTGCTCATTGCAGCCTTGAATCTCGGCCTGGACAGACCTCAACTTCAAATCTGCTGCAAAGAACAATGGAGAGGCCCAGGGAACGAGCTCAGCGCTTCAGCGACCGGGCCTTAGTGGCTCTGGTTGGCGCAGTGGAGC
This sequence comes from Somniosus microcephalus, assembly GCF_052327205.1. Taxonomy (NCBI): domain Eukaryota; kingdom Metazoa; phylum Chordata; class Chondrichthyes; order Squaliformes; family Somniosidae; genus Somniosus; species Somniosus microcephalus. The sequence goes on from NC_140988.1 coordinate 265,697,301, forward strand.
GCCAAAGATCAATACTCTACCCACAGAGTGGCAGGAGGCCATTGCCCCACGACTATATAAGAATGGGGAGGGAGGTGGCTCAGCACGTCTCCTCCAGGAGCTTGGTGCCCAGGACCCACAAACAATGTCGAAAGAAGTTCAACGACCTCACTTGGTGATCAGGGTGAGTGGCTGCTTTTCAACATCTCTCTATCCCTCCATCTCAACCTCACTCTGTGGCCAGAGGGTGTAAAAACCCCAAATGCCCAATGCTCATCCAAGACCTATGGCCATCTCATAAAACACACACGCACATTCCACACCTTGCCTACAGTAAGGGCTATTCAACTATGGAAGGCACATCAGGCAAGCACATGGCTGCACATTTACTCAGACGCCGTCCTTTTCCTTGCAGGCCAAGCTATCTCATAATAGGCAGCAGCAACAACGGATGGGTGGAGGGCCGGCTCAGCTGCAGACCCTCAGCGATTTGGAGGTGCATGTCCACAGGATCGTTGCCAGCCAAGTGATCCCGTGGCCGCTGGAGAGGTTGGGGATAGCAATGGTAAGTTCATCAGCTTTCTCTCCTCTCTCATTCCATTTGTCCCTCACAACACCAGCCTTTTACACTTTCAATCCAACTTACTAAATCTCTCCAGTCCTTGCTCCCTTACTGCCCCCCTGTCCTGATGCTAAAGCCACTCTTGTACCTCCCTGCTTTCAGATGGTGAACCACCAGCTGAGGAGACGGGCCCTCAACCAACCAGTGGGAGCGACGCCACAGGCGAGGAGGAAAAGGAAGCCGGAGCCCCAGCGCCAGTGTCTCCCGAGGGAGCCCATGCTCACACTGGGACCATGTCTTCCCTGGAGGGGATCAGGGGGGAAGGGTCTGATGAGGGTGAAGCTCCGGGACCCAGCCGGCTGCAGCAACACCATGGGGGTATGGAAGCTCGGGGGCCTTCTCCCCGGAGGGAGAGCAGGCCAGCGAGTCCTGCTGCACTGGACACAGAGGAGGAGCGGCACATCGTGGAAATGAACACCCAGACGGTGAACATGCACACTCAGCTCATGGGTGCAATGGGAAGGGTGCATTGATGGACTGGCAAGGAGTGTGGAGCACTCTGCTGCAGCACAGGCCGATGCAACGCAACGGCTTAGTGCTGCAATTCAGTCACTGGCTGCAGCGATCCAATCTCAGACTGCTCTCATGCAGTCTCAGATTGAGGTAATGCAAACATTGACTGCTGCCATCGTCGCTGTTTCGGCCACATTGCCCCGGAGCTCTCATGGCGCCTCAGCAGGCCAGCAATCTGTGCTCAAGCAGATTGCTCTGGATGCTGAGGTGCTGCCCCGTGGGAGTGCCAGTGTGTCGGTCGAGCAGCGAGGTGCTGTCCTCTCTCAGGATGACAGCATTCCTGCTCCCACCACTGGCACTTCCCCATTGCACTTGCAACCGCCTGCAAAGCAGCCAGCCCAGACTGCTGCCGCCCATGCAGAGTTGGTGCAGTCTGCAGCCGGGGCCTGCAGGCCCAGAGCTGGTCGAGGGCATCCTTGAAGGCATCTGTAGTCTCAGCATCTGACATTCAGCAACCTTGCTGCAGCCACTGGGGCCCCATTACAGAGGAGCAGTAGGGTGGGAAGGGGGGAAGTGCGCAAGGGAAGGAGATCACCGTCGAAGGGCAAACAGTAGGAGGTCTAAAGAAATGGTGGGAATGTTTTTATTAAAGGTCAAGGTCCGTCTGATAACTTTTGTTTAGTGTTTTGGCCTTTATCTTCAGCTTGTGAGAACCAGTTACGTTAATTAATGATTTGTTGTGTTTGTTTCTATTAGTTTGTCATGAATAAATGACACACACAGAGTTTGTTAAATAAAAAAGATCTATTCAAAATGTACATGTTTGGCCTTTGGAATCATTGCTGCTTTGGTCGGCTATAGGGGTTGAAGGTTGCGTTCCATGATGTTGTTCTCCATGTCAGAAGCCATCTTCTGAGTAGGGGCCTAGAAGTGGCTTGTTATCAGCCATTGACGGACAGCCCTTGCAGTGTCAACATTGTGGGTCTCCCTCCCGCCTTGGTGTTGCTGCTGATCATCCTCCTCATCCTCCTCCTCCTCTTCCTCTTCTTCCTCCGGTGGTGCACCAATCCCTGGTGGCATTGGCTGGGTCCTCAGGATTGCCAGGTTGTGAAGCATGCAGCATACAACTATGAGAGTACTGCAGGGCTCCTCCTGAGTGGTCCAGACAGCGGAACCGTTGCTTGAGCATGCCGATCGTCTGCTCAATTATGTTCCTGGTGACGATATGGCTCTCATTATACCGCAGCTCGGCAGGGGTGTTGGGGTTACAGAGCGGTGTCATCAGCCAGGTGTAGAGTGGATAACCCCTGTCCCCGAGGAACCAACCACTTGGCTGATGCGGTGCCTGGAAAAGGTCTGGCACAGCAGTCTGGCGCAGGATGAAAGCATTATGGCTGCTGCCAGGATAGCGGGCATTGACGGCGAATATCAGCTGTCTGTGGTCACAGACCAACTGGACATTTAAGGAGTGGTAGCCCTTGTGGTTTCAGAACACCTCTGCATTTTCATGCGGTCCCCGCAATGCTACATGCGTGCAGTCAATGGTACCCTGCACCATGGGGAAGCCCGCTATCCTAGCAAAGCCACATGCGCGTTCATGCTGTTTGGCCCGGGTCATGGGGAAAGATATGTACTGGCGTCTCCTTTTATAGAGGGCATTTGTCACCTCCCGGATACAGCAATGGGCCGCGAACTGGGAGATATTGGCGATGTCCCCAGTAGCTGCTTGAAAGGAGCCGCTAGCATAAAAACTCAGAGCCACTGTCACCTTCATTGCACCGACAGAGACGTCCTGGTCCTCAGTAGAGGCTGCAGATCTGGTTGCAGCAGGCGGCAGAGCTCAGTGACCACCTCCTTGATGAAGCACAGCCTGCGCAAACACTGCTCCTCAGACAAATGAATGTAGAAGAATTGTTTCCAGAATACCCTGGGATGGTAAGGTCTCCTGTGCGGAGACCTGTTGGCCCTCCTCCCTCTGGCCATATTTGCCACTCTCTCTCTGCATCTCTGATGCCTCTGATTCTGCAGGTGCAGGACGCCACCCCAAATCAGTGCAGCCCCCATGGTCTCTTGACAATTGATGCAATGAAGGTCAAATCAAAAAGAACCTGCAAGGTGCTGCTCAGTAGCCAAAACTCCTTCACACAGCGTTGAATCTCTCCAGAAGTCTCTCTCTCTCTCAGAATGTGTGCTGCAAAAATGCCTCCGACAAATAAAGGCAGGAAGAGTCCGCCTTTAAATAGCGCTCCCCAGCCCCTTCCCAACTGCAAAACGTTCCCCTCTCCCTGTCGTTGCTAGCGGCAGGCAGAAAGGAAGGGGGCACCACTCAATATCCAGTCCGGGGCACTACCAGGGCGTTGCTCACTCGACTGACGTCATGATCTGCAGGTGCAGGAGATCGTGGTGGTAGAGTTTAGCGCCGCCGCAAAAACTGGTCAATTTCACGAGCGGTGCAAATATCGCCGCGTCCGGGCGCTAGTTGCTTTGCGCCTCATTAGCGCCCTCTTATGGCGCAAACGGGAGGCACTAATCAACCGAATTTTTCCCCCCATAGCTTCAAATTTTGAACTGGGAAAGTGAAGAGTCTGTTGAGATTTACCTGCTTTCTGCAGAAGGTGATGAATGTATGGACCAGGCTGCCAAGAAAGGCAGTGTGGGCTAACTGTATCAGAAAATTCAAGAGAAAGTCAGATAAATGTATGGTACGATATCTGCTAGAAGGATATGAGAGGTGTCATGGGATATGATATGGCCAGGTGGGCACAATGGTTTTTTCCAGTCTTGTACATTCCTGCGTTCCTCTGTTTAACTTTGACATCAGCAATGCCCTGAAGTAAAGATTCATATTAAAGTTAATCTAAAATGTCGGTGTAAAACAGTTCATAAACTTTCAACTGTGGATGAATTTAATGATTTGTAACTTTGTTTTGTTCTGTGACTATAACTTGCAATTACATTTTACTTTACTTAAAAATCAATCTTACCTAAAACAAAATGCCAGAGGTTCGCTGAAATAACTGATACAGAAAATATGTAACTCAAACTACCATATCAATGTTTGTCAAGAGAAAGGTAGCAGTGGTTTAGGCTTTGAAAGGAGTCCAATGAGAATGGCATGAAATGAAAAAATATTAAGTAAAATAAAGCAGCCATCATGTCATTTAAGGGGAGGGCTAACAAGGAAAGGGAATACACATTAAATGGTAGGACACTGAGTAGTGTAGAGGAACAAATGGACCTTGGCGTGCATGTCCACAGATCCCTGAAACATAGAAGATAGATAGGAGCAGGAGTAGGCCATTCGGCCCCTCGAGCCTGCTCCGCCATTTAATGAGATCATGGCTGATCATCCAAATTCAGTACCCTGTCCCTGCTTTCTCCCCATATCCCTTGATCCCTTTAGCCTCAAGAAATATATCCAACTCCTTCTTGAATATATTTAATGAATTGGCCTCAGCTGCCCTGTGTGGCAGAGAATTCCACAGGTTCACCACTCTCTGGGTGAAGAAATTGCTCCTCATCTCAGTCCTATAGAAACATAGAAGATAGGAGCAGGGTGGTTAAGAAGGCATACTGAATGCTTGCCTTTATTAGCCGTGTCATTGAATACAAGAGCAGGGGGGTTATGCTTCAACTGTATAAAACACCACTTAGGCCTCAGCTAGAGTACTGCGTGTAGTTCTGGTCACCACATTACAGGAAAGATGTGATTGCACTAGAGAGGGTACAGAGAAGATTTACAAGGATGTTGCTGGGAGTAGAGAATCTTAGCTATGAGGAAAGACTGGATAGGCTGGGTCTGTTTTCCTTGGAACAGAGGAGGCTGAGGGGAGACCTTATTGAGATGTATAAAATTATGAGGGGCCTAGATAAAGTGGATAGAAAGGACATATTTCCCTTAGCAGCGGGGTCAAAACCCAGGGGGCACAGATTTAAAGTAATTGGGGGAAGGTTTAGAGGGGATTTGAGGGGAAATTTCTGGGTTATGGGGGTCTGGAACTCACTGCCTGAAAGGTTGGTAGAGGCAGGAACCCTAACCACATTTAAAAAGTACTTGGATGTGCACTTGGGATGCTCTAACCTGCAGGGCTACGGACCAAGAGCTGGGAAGTGGGATTAGGCTGGATAGCTCTTTGTTGGCCGGCGCGGACACGATGGGCCGAAATGGCCTCCTTCCGTGCTGTAACTTCCAAAGAAATCATTGTGGACTTCAGGAAGTCTCAAGGCGGAATTCACACCCCCATCCACATCCATGGGGCTGTGGTGGAAAGGGTGTGTGATAAAAATGATAACTTCCGGGAAGTTATGTCATCACTTCCTGTGAACTATGAACTATGAACTGTGTACATACCTCACTTCCTGTCATATGTCACTTCCTGTTGGACTGGTATAAATACTGGTCTGTTCAGTATTGTAAGAGGCTTCTACCAGAGGCATGGTAAAGACCTCTCTTGTGTATATAGTGTGTTTATAAGTTACTTAAAGCTTACTTTAAAGTTACTTGATGGTAAGTCTCCTTTTTCTTACATCAATTTAAGTAACTTAATATTTACACTGACAAATACTAGACCTTCAGACAAACTCGGAAGTTAAGGATCCAGGGAACCACCCATCATGGAGAAAATCCTTAGACCTATTCGTCTGGACTTGGACCCGAATACACCAGCAGCTGGCAGGGTATGGAAGCATTGGTATCGTACTTTTGAGAATTTTCTGGATGAATGTAAAGCGGATGCTCCTGCTAAATTGAAGATACGTGTCAATTATGTGACCCCAAAAGTGTTCGAATATGTTGATGAATGGGATAATTACGAAGAGGTGATTCGGGCACTTAAGAAACTGTATGCGAAGACCCCAAATGAGGTCTATGCATTTTTGAGCTGGTCAACGTGAGTGGGAGGGGGAGAATCCAGTTGTCGTGGTCCCAACAACATAGGAACCAACAACATAGGTAGAACTAGAAATGAGGTTCTGCTCAGAGAATTTGAGGAGCTAGTGTTAAAATTAAAATGCAGAACCTCACAGGTAATAATCTCTGCAAACTGGCACAGGGACAAGCAGATTAGAAGGCTAAATGTGTGGTTGAAAGAATTGTGTGGGAGGCAGGGGTTTCAAATCAAGTGGCACTGGCACCAGTACTGGGGAAAGAGGGAGCTGTTCCGTTGGGACGGGCTCCACTTAAACCGGGCTGGGATCAGTGTTCTGGCAAATTGAATAAATAGGGTGGTAGATTTGGCTTTAAACTAATGAAGGGGGTGAGAGGATTCAGGAAAGAGTAAATTCAAAAGCAGTAAGAGAAATGTCAAAATTGGAGAGCAGAGTAGTGATTTGGGTAAAAATAAGCAGAGTGGGTCAGGAAGGGAAAGAATAATAGGGCATCGGTGACTAAGGTGACATCAGGGGAAAATAGAAAAAAGTCAAAGCTAAAGGCACTATTGATGCGCTATCAGTTACTCATAAAAGACGGAGAGTTAGGAGAGTAACTAAAGGCTTTTATTAGCAAAGAACAGAGCATGCCTCTCGTGGTTGACTGGGTTCCAAGAAGGCAGGGGGCTGCAGGTCAATCACCTTTATACCTGGGCCTGTGGGTGGAGCCAGCCGAGACATGTTGAGGCATGCATAGGTACAACAGTGTGCAACAACAACAACAACAGTGAATAACAATAACAGTGGTTTACCACATTCACCCCTTGTTTAAAATTGAGTCCGGCGGGGTGAAGTGTACTAAAGGTTCGTGTAAGTAAGTCTATCAGGTGGCCTTGTATGCCGTCCTGATCGTCGTGGTGGCAGCGGTGATGGTGCAGCATCCAACGTTGAATCTGGCGTCTCATTGAGTGGTTGGGTGGTCAATGACGGGTCCTGGGGCTGCGGCATGCCGTCTAGCGGGGTTGGGTTGTGGGTAGTGGTGGATGGCAATGGTAGTGTTTCAGGAGCACCCAAAGGTGCGAGATCTCGTGTGGGGGCTGTGTCCTCCCGCCCGTCCGGGTACGCTACGTAAGCGTACTGGGGGTAGGCGTGGGTGGTGGTGGGTGGCGAGGGAGGTGTTTCGGGAGCACCCGAAGGTGCGAGGTCTCGTATGGAGACTGTGTCCTCCCGCCCGTCCGGGTACACCACGTAGGCATACTGAGGGTTGGCATGGAGGAGGCTCACCCTCTCGACCAGGGGGTCCGTCTTATGGGACCTCACGTGCTTCCGCAGTAGGACGGGTCCTGGAAAAGTCAGCCATGTTGGTAACGAGATCCCCGATGTGGACTTCCTGGGGAAGGAGAACATTCTCTCGTGAGGGGTAGCATTGGTGGCTGTACAGAGCAGTGACCGAATGGAATGGAGCGCCGCAGGGAGGACTTCCTGCCAGCAAGAGGTCGGAAGGCCCTTAGATTTCAAGTTTAAAAGGACTGCCTTCCAGACCGTCGCATTCTCCCTTTCCACCTGGCCATTCCCCCGGGGGTTGTAGCTGGTGGTCCTGCTTGTAGCGATACCTCTCGAGAGCAGGTACTGCCGGAGTTCGTCGCTCATAAAGGATGAGCCCCTGTCGCTATGAATATAGGTAGGGAAACCGAACAAGGCGAAGAGGTCATTCAGACATTTAATGACCGTGGTACTGGTCATGTCTGAGCAAGGGATCGCAAACGGGAAATGGGAGTACTCATCAATTATGTTGAGGAAGTACACATTGCGGTTGGAGGAGGGGAGGGGCCCTTTAAAATCGACGCTCAGCTGTTCAAAGGGGCGCGTGGCTTTGATCAGGCTTGCTCTGTCTGGCCTATAAAAATGCGGTTTGCACTCGGCACAGATTTGGCAGTTCCTGGTCATGGTCCTGACCTCCTCGATGGAGTAGGACAGGTTACGGGATTTGATGAAGTGAAAAAACCTGGTGACCCCCGGGTGGCAGAGGTCATTGTGGAGGGTCTTCAGTCTATCGACCTGCGCGTTGGTGCATGTACCACGTGATAGGGCATCTGGGGGCTCATTGAGTTTCCTGGGCCGGTACAAGATATCGTAATTGTAGGTGGAGAGTTCGATTCTCCACCTCAAGATCTTGTCGTTCTTGATTTTGCCCCTCTGCTTATTATTAAACATAAAAGCTACTGAACGCTGGTCAGTGAGCAGGGTAAATCGTTTTCTGGCCAGGTAATGTCTCCAATATCACACAGCTTCCACAATGGCCTGGGCCTCCTTTTCGACAGAGGAGTGTCGAATCTCGGGGCCCTGGAGGGTCCTTGAGAAAAAGGCCACGGGTCTCCCCACCTGGTTAAGGGTTGCAGCTAGGGCAAAGTCGGATGCGTCGCTCTCCACTTGGAAAGGGATGGACTCATCCACTGCGTGCATTGTGACCTTCGCAATATCTCCTTTTATGAGAGTGAAGGCTGCACAGGCCTCTGCTGTCAGGGGGAAGGAGGTGGACTTGATGAGGGGTCTGGCTTTGTCCGCATAGTTGGGCACCCACTGAGCATAGTATGAGAAAAACCCTAGGCATCTCTTCAGTGCTTTTTGGCAGTGGGGGAGGGGGAGCTCCATAAGGGGGCGCATCCTGTCGGGGTCGGGGCCGATGACTCCGTTCTCCACTACACAGCCAAGAATGGCAAGGCGCTTGGTATGAAACATACATTTGTCCTTGTTGTATGTTAGGTTCAGCCGCTGGGCCGTACGGAGGAATCTCTCTAGATTAACATCATGGTCCTGCTGGTCGCGGCCGCAGATGGTGACGTTGTCTAGATAGGGGAAAGTGGCCTGGAGCGCGTTCTGGTCAACCATCCGGTCCATCTCCCGTTGGAAGACTGAAGCCCCGTTGGTGACGCCGAAGGGAACTCTGAGGAAGTGGTAGAGACGACCGTCAGCTTCAAAAGCTGTGTACTGGCGGTCCTCAGCCCTGATGGGGAGCTGGTGGTATGCCGACTTCAGATCAATCGTCGAGAACACCCGGTATTGTGCTATCTGATTGACCATGTCAGATATGCGGGGGAGTGGGTATGCATCTAGCTGGGTGTAGCGATTGATCGTCTGGCTGTAGTCAATAACTAGGCGCTGTTTTTCGCCAGTCTTCACTACCACCACTTGTGCTCGCCATGGGCTGGTGCTACTTTCAATAATCCCTTCCTTCAGGAGTCTTGCTACCTCGGATTTAATGAAGCTCCTATCCCCGGCACTGTAACGCCTGCTTTTGGTAGCGATGGGCTTACAGTCGCGGGTGAGGTTAGCGAATAAGGAGGGGGGGGGGACTTTAAGGGTGGAGAGGCTGCAAATGGTGCGCGGCGGGTGATTTAAAAGCTGCTGGCTGCAGACTGTGAGTGGGGGGAGGGGTCCGTCGTACGCTAATGTGACACTCTTAAGGTGGCACTGAAAATCCAACCCCAGTAGAATGGCAGCGCAAAGATGGGGCAGGACCAGGAGTTTAAAATTTTTGTATTCTGTGCCCCTTACTGAAAGGGTCACTACACAGTAGCCACCGACGTCCGCTGACTGGGCTTTGGAAGCCAAAGAGATCCGATGTCGCGTCGGCAGGACCGGGAGAGAGTAACTGCGCACCGTGTCGGGGTGGATAAAGCTTTCCGTGCTCCCGCTGTCAAAAAGGCAGGTAGTGGCGCGGCCGTTTACCGTAATGTCCATCATGGACCTGGACAGTTGATGAGGGAGAGATTGGTCCAGCGTCACGGAGGCCAGCGTATGGTCGAGCGAGTCGATGTGTTCGTCAGATGAGGCGGTGGTTGAGTCCGGGTCCCCCGTGGTTGAAGTTGGAGACGTCCGAGATGGCGGACAAAATGGCGGCGCCCATGGTCCCGATCCACACGCGGCTGGGGGAGCCCAAGATGGCGGACAAGATGGCTGCCCCCACGGTTCGCACGCGGCGCTGCTGGCGTTAGCGGTTTTACCTTTGCAGGCGCTGACATAGTGTCCTTTCTTCCCGCAGCTGGAGCAGGTAGCGTTTCTCGCTGGGCAGCGTGCTCTGGGGTGTTTTGCCTGGCCACAAAAATAACATTTCTGTGCCTTGGACATCGCAGCAGCAGTTGAAGGTGGCGGTCCCATGACCCAAGGTTGTGGCGTCCACGTTGCGGAGCGGTTAGGGGAGAAGGCGTCCATATTCCTGTGGGCCACGTCGAGCGAGAGCGCAAGGGACACTGCCTTTCTCAGGTCCATTTCTCCCTTTTCCAACAGTCTCTGCCGGGAGTAGTCGGACCTCAGACCCGCAACGAAAGCATCTCGGATCAGTCCCTCCGTGTGTGCTGCAGCTGATACTTCTTTGCAATCGCAGTCTCGGCCGAGTATCCGTAGTGCCCGTAGGAAGGCCTCCACCGATTCCCCGGGCTGCTGTCTGCGGGATCTTAAGAGGTGCCTGGCATAGACCGTATTTACCGGGCGTGCGTATTGCCCTTTTAGCAGATCGATAGCCGCCGCGTAGGTCGTCGCGTCCTGGATTATTGTATAAACTTGGTGGCTCACCTTTGAGGCCAGGATTTCCAACTTGTTTTCGTCCAGGGTCACAGTTGAGGCTTGCTGGTAGGCCTCGAAGCAACGCAGCCAATGCGCGAATTTGGTAGCCGAACCCGCTTCTTGGGGGTCTAGGTCCAGGCATGTTGGTCTGAGGGCTCGCAGCAGCTCCTGCTGCTCAGCGTTTGGTGCAGCAGCCTGCTGTTCAGCGTTTGGTGCAGTAGCCTGCTGTTCAGCGTTTGTCGACATTTTGTTTTTGATAATAAAATTGATGCGCTATCAGTTACTCATAAAAGACGGAGAGTTAGGAGAGTAACTAAAGGCTTTTATTAGCAAAGAACAGAGCATGCCTCTCGTGGTTGACTGGGTTCCAAGAAGGCAGGGGGCTGCAGGTCAATCACCTTTATACCTGGGCCTGTGGGTGGAGCCAGCCGAGACATGTTGAGGCATGCATAGGTACAACAGTGTGCAACAACAACAACAACAGTGAATAACAATAACAGTGGTTTACCACAACTATATCTAAATGCACGAAGCATTCGCAACAAAATAGATGAATTAATAGCACAGACAGAAATAAATGGGTTTGATCTAATAGCCATTACGGAGACATGGTTGCAGAGTGACTAAGGTTGGGAGATAAATATTCCTGGATACTTGACTTTTAGAAGAGATAGGCAGAATGGAAAAAGGGGCGGGGTGGGGATAGGCCTGATAATAGCGGATGGGATAAAGACAGTAGAGAGAAAGGGCTAGAAATTCATTATAGCCAAGGAATGGGCAGTGTCAGTAGAAAAGTTGAGGAATTAGCGCCAGGCGCTAATGCTTTAGACTGCACGCAAAATTCATGTGCACGTCACAGCTCAAAGAAATTATTGGAGTCCTAATTCAAGTCTTAAAGCCCAAGCTCATTGGTGTTACACTCAAAGGGTGGAGACACCAGCAGCGGTGGAGCATAAAACAGCAGGGAAAACTGCGCTGACCTGATTGGAGACACCAGCGGCGGTGGAGCATAAAACAGCAGGGAAAACTGCGCTGACCTGATTGGAGACACCAGCGGCGGTGGAGCATAAAACAGCGGGGAAAACTGCGCCGACCTGATTGGAGACACCAGCAGCGTGGAGCATAAAACAGTGGGGGGAAACAGCGCCGACCTGATTGGAGACACCAACGGCGGTGGAGCATAAAACAGCGGGGAAAACAACGCTGACCTGATTGGAGACACCAGCAGCGGTGGAGCATAAAACAGCGGGGAAAACAGCGCCGACCTGATTGGAGACACCAGCGGCGGCCGAACCGTCGATGATTTCCCAAAAAACCAGAGAGTGACATCACAGGACAGCAGGTAGGTGATTGGTTGGTGAGTATTAAGGTTTTTTTTTTCTCTCTAACCTGGGACAGTGGTTTAAACTAGGAGTCGGAAACTATAACGTACTGTATTAAATTTATAGCTTAACTATTTAATATAACTATAAGTAATTGTTGAATAAAGATTTTAACTAATTAAATAAACAAAATAAGGCTAGCCTAAGATATATGTAAGAAGTCACACAACACCAGGTTATAGTCCAACAGCTTTATTTGAAATCACAAGCCAAGCTCTCCACACCAAGTCTAAGATATGGCAGGGCAGGTTCTGGACTGCAGTATGTGGGAGTTTGTGGAAAGCGAGATTTGGGAAAGCGAGACTGTCCCGAGCAAACATGTCTGCAGGAGATGTCTCCATCTCGAATCTCTCCGGCTCAGAGTCATTGAGCTGGAGGGCGAGTTGGAGACACACTGACACATAAGGAGGAATATCTGGACAGTTTTATCCAGAATACAGTCACACCTCAGAGGAAAGCACAGGTTCAGGAATGGGAGGGTGTGACTGTTGGGGAGGTGGGTAGCGGGGATTTAGGAGAGGTTGAGAAGGAGGTCCCGCAGACACTGGTCCTGTCCAACAGGTATGATGTACTCGCTACCTGTGAGGATAAGGAGTAAGACTGCGGAGAGGACAGCCACAATGTAGAACAAGGCACCGTGGCTCAGAAGGCTGTCCAAGGGAGGGAAGATCAGAATAGAATTTGGTAGTAATAGGGGACTCTATAATTAGGGGGATAGATAGCATCCTCTGCAGCTAAGAACAAGAATCCCAAAGGGTGTGTTGCCTACCTGGTGCCAGGGTAAGGGAGATCTCACAGTGGCTGGAGAGGAACTTGGAATGGGAGGGTGTAAATCCAGTTGTCATGGCCCATTTTGGAACAAACGAGATAGGTAGGAAAAACATAGAAACATAGAAACATAGAGATAGGAACAGGAGTAGGCCATTCGGCCCTTCGAGCCTGCTCCGCCATTCAATGAGATCATGGCTGATCTTCGTCTGAGATCTTAGCTGATCTTACCAGTTCAGTACCCCGTCCCCGCCTTTTCTCCGTAACCCTTAATCCCCTTAGCCTTCAGAAATATATCCAATTCTCTCTTGAAAATATTTATTGAATTAGCCTTCACAGCCCTCTGTGGCAGGGAATTCCACAGGCTCACCACTCTTTGAGTGAAGAAATTCTTCCTCATCTCTGTTTTAAATGATTTGCCCGCTATTTTTAGACTGTGGCCCCTGGTTCTGTGCTCCCCTGCCATTGGAAACATTCTCTCTGAATTCAGCCTGTCCAGGCCTGCCATAATTTTATATGTTTCGATGAGATCCCCTCTCAATCTTCTAAACTCCAGTGAGTACAAGCCCAAACTATTCAATCTCTCCTCGTAGGTCATTCCCGCCATTCCAGGTATCAGCCTGGTGAATCGCCGCTGCACTCTTTCCATGGCAAGAACATCCTTCCGCAGATGGGGCGACCAAAACTGTACACAATACTCCAGATGCGGTCTCACCAGCACCTTGTACAGCTGTAGTAAGGTATCCCTATTCCTATACTCGAACCCCCTTGATATGAAGGCCAACATACCATTTGCCTTCTTAATCGCCTGTTGCACCTGCATGCTCTCCTTCAGTGACTGGTGCACAAGAACACCCAGGTCCCTCTGCACTTCCCCATCTCCCAATCTATTGCCATTTAGATAATAATCTACCCTCCTGTTTTTACCCCCAAAGTGGATAACCTCGCATTTATCCACATTATAGTGCATCTGCCACGTATCCGCCCATTCCCCCAACCTGTCCAAATCGCACTGTAGCCTCCTGACATCCTCATCAGAGCCCACCCCTCCTCCTAGTTTAGTGTCGTCAGCGAATTTGGAAATATTGCATCCAATTCCCTGATCCAGATCATTTATATATATTGTGAACAGCTGGGGTCCCAGGACAGATCCTTGCGGCACCCCGTTGGTCACTGCCTGCCACTCCGAAAACGAGCCGTTTATTCCAACTCTCTGTTTTCTATCCGCCAGCCAGTTCTCTATCCACGTTAATACTTTGCCCCCAATCCCATGAGCCTTAATTTTGCATGATAATCTTTTGTGTGGAACCTTATCGAAGGCTTTCTGGAAGTCAAGGTACACCACATCCACTGGCTCTCCCCCATCTATTTTACCAGTTACTTCCTCAAAAAATTCCAGCAGATTAGTCAAACACGATTTACCCTTTGTAAATCCATGTTGACTCTGTCCGATCCTTTCCCCATTTGTCAAGTGCTCCGCTATTTTATCCTTAATAATGGACTCTAGCATTTTGCCCACAATCGATGTAAGGCTTACTGGTCTATAATTCCCTGCTTTCTCTCTACCCCCCTTTTTAAATATTGGGGTAACATTAGCTACCCTCCAATCCACGGGTACTGTTCCCGAGTCAATGGAGTTCCGGAAGATGATCCTTAGAGCATCTGCTATCTCCAGGGCCACCTCCTTAAGTACCCTAGGATGTAGTTTATCAGGCCCCGGGGATTTGTCGGCCTTCAGTCCCCTCAACTTACCCAACACCATATCCCTAGAGATACTAATTTCTGTCAGCTCCTCCCTCTCATTAGTCCCTATGTTTGCCGATATTCCTGGGAGGTTATTTGTGTCCTCCTTTGTGAATACAGAACCAAAGTATGAGTTTAATTGGTCTGCCATTTCCTTATTCTCCATTATATATTCTCCCGAATCGGACTGCAAGGGACCGACTTGGGATTTTACCAGTCTTTTCCTCCTGATATACCGATAAAAGCTTTTGCAGTCTGTCTTTATGTTTGCTGCAAGTTTACTTTCGTATTCTATTTTCCCCTTCCTGATTAATCCCTTTGTCCTCTTTTGCTGTATCCTGTACTGCCCCCAATCTTCCGGTCTGGTGCTTTTTTTTGCCAGTTGATATGCCCTTTTTTTGATTTTATGCTGTCCCTAATTTCCCTCGTTATCCACGGTTGAGCCACCTTTTTAGGTTTATTTTTATGCCAAACCGGTATAAACATATTCTGGAATTCTTCCATTCTATCTTTGAATGCTTGCCATTGTCTATCCACTGTCAATCCCCCCAGAAACACCACCCAATCAATCTTACCCAATTCCCGTCGGGACCAGCGGGAGCAGCGAGGAGGAGCTCGGGAGAAAACCCGGCGACCAGCGAGGCCCGAGACCAGTCGGGAGCAGTGAGTCAGAGCCCGGTATAAAAACCGGAGAGAGGCGAGGCCCGAGACCAGTCGGGACCAGCGGGAGCAGCGAGGAGGAGCTCGGGAGAAAACCCGGCGACCAGCGAGGCCCGAGACCAGTCGGGAGCAGTGAGTCAGAGCCCGGTATAAAAACCGGAGAGAGGCGAGGCCCGAGACCAGTCGGGACCAGCGGGAGCAGCGAGGAGGAGCTCGGGAGAAAACCCGGCGACCAGCGAGGCCCGAGACCAGTCGGGAGCAGTGAGTCAGAGCCCGGTATAAAAACCGGAGAGAGGCGAGGCCCGAGACCAGTCGGGACCAGCGGGAGCAGCGAGGAGGAGCTCGGGAGAAAACCCGGCGACCAGCGAGGCCCGAGACCAGTCGGGAGCAGTGAGTCAGAGCCCGGTATAAAAACCGGAGAGAGGCGAGGCCCGAGACCACAGCTGGGGCAGTCGGGAGAGCAGGAGGCCAGTAACTGCTGGGGCAGTCGGGAGAGCAGGAGGCCAGTAACTGGTGAGTTTAAAAGCTCACCTTTCGCGGGCTTTTTCTTTCACAGCTGGTGCAGTCGGGAGAGCAGGAGGCCAGTAACTCTTATATAGGTGGAGCTGTTGCTAAACCCGAAACACTACAGTGTAGTGTCTCCCACCCTTCCACCTCCTCTAACCTTTAGGGGTTAGGGGAAGTTGAAAAGGTAGGTTCAATTTATTTTATTTCAGGAGCCTAACCTAGGTGGAGAAGGTTCCAGGACAGGAGGCGGCAGTGAAAATACAACACCAGAAAACAGGTAGGTGACTGGTTGGTGAGTACTTTCACAAACTTATTCTAAGTAGAATTCAATAATTAAGCTAAATCATAGTAAATAAAAGGGTATTGTAAGGGTTAAGTCATGGAAGGGCAGCTCGGACCCGTGTCATGCTTCTCCTGTGCCATGTGGGAAATCAGGGACACTGTCCCTGACAACTATGTGTGCAGGAAGTGTGTCCAGCTGCAGCTCCTAGCAGACCGCATGGCGGCGCTGGAGCTGCGAATGGACTCACTCTGGAGCATACGCGATGCTGAGGATGTTGTGGATAGCACATTCAGTGAGTTGGTCACACCGCAGGTAAAGGCTAGCTCAGACAGTAAATGGGTGACCAAAAGGCAGGGTAAAGGCAGGAAGGTAGTGCAGGAGTCACCTGCGGTCATCTCCCTCCAAAACAGGTTTACCGTTTTGGGTACTGTTGGGGGAGATGACTTATCAGGGGAAGGCACCAGCAGCCAGGTTCAGGGCACCATGACTGGCTCTGCTGCACAGAAGGGCGGGAAAAAGAGGGATAGGGCTATAGTGATAGGGGATTCAATTGTAAGGGGGATAGATAGGAGTTTCTGTGGCCGAGACCGAGACTCCAAGATGGTATGTTGCCTCCCTGGTGCAAGGGTCAAGGATGTCTCGGAGCGGGTGCAGAGCATTCTGAAGGGGGAGGGGGATCAGCCAGTTGTCGTGGTACATGTAGGTACCAACGATGTAGGTAAAAAGAGGGAGGAGGTCCTACAAGCTGAATTTAGGGAGTTAGGAGCTAAATTGAAAAGTAGGACCTCAAAGGTAGTAATCTCTGGATTGCTACCAGTGCCACGAGCTAATAAGTTTAGAGAGAGTAAGATAGATAAGCTAAATACGTGGCTTGAGCAGTGGTGCAAGGGAGAGGGATTTAAATTCTTGAGGCATTGGAACCAGTTCTTGGGGAGGAGTGACCTGTACCAAGGGGACGGTCTACACCTGAACTGTGAGGGAGCCGATGTCCTCGGGGTAATATTTTCTAGGGCGGTTCGGGAGGATTTAAACTAATTTGGCAGGGGGATGGGAACCTAGGTAGTGGAAAAGAGGGAAGTCATATGAAGTCAGAAATAGATGGTAGAAAGGTGAGAAGCAATAAGCAAAGGAGAGAAACACAAAGGGCCAAACTAATTCATAATGAGAGTGTGAAAAAAGCAAGCCTGAAGGCTTTGTATCTTAATGCTAGAAGCATTAGGAACAAGGTGGATGAATTAGTTGTGGAAATAGAGGTAAACAAGTATGATTTGATTGGGATTACAGAAACGTGGCTGCAGGGTGGGCAAGGCTGGGAACTTAACATCCAGGGATATACAATATTTAGGAAGGATCGGCAAAAAGGTAGGGGAGGTGGGGTAGCATTGCTGGTAAAGGAGGGGATTAATGCAATGGAAAGGAAGGATATTAACTCGGATGAAACGGAATCTGTATGGGTAGAAATGAGAAATAGCAAGGGGAGGAAAACGTTAGTGGGTGTGATATATAGGCCTCCAAATAGTAATATGGAGGTGAGGGAAGGCATAAAAAGGGAAATTAGAGAAGCGTGCGATAAGAGCACAGCTGTCATCATGGGTGACTTTAATTTACATATTGATTGGACTACCCAAATTAGTAAAAATTCTGAGGAGGAGGAATTCCTGGAATGTTTTCGGGACGGTTATCTGGACCAATATGTCGAGGAGCCGACTCGAGATCAGGCCATTTTAGACTGGGTATTGTGCAATGAGAAGGGACTTATCAACAATCTTCTTGTACGAGGCCCCTTGGGTCAGAGCGATCATAATATGATCGAGCTCTCAGTCGAGATGGAGAGTGAGGAAATTGAATCAGAGACTAAGGTCCAGAACTTAAATAAAGGGAATTACGAGGAACAGGGAGGAGGTCCTGCTGAAAGAGTTTCAGGAGTTAGGCTCTAATTTCAAAAGCAGGACCTCAAGGGTAATAATCTCTGGATTATTGCCTGAGCCACGTGCAAATTGTTATAGAAGCAGACAGATCAGGAGAATTAACATGTGGCTAAAGGGCTGGTGTGGGAAAGAGGGTTTCCTTTTCATGGAACACTGGCACCAGTTCTGGGACAGGAAGGAGCTATACTGATGGGACGGGCTCCACCTGAACAGGGATGGGACCCATGTCATAGTGGAAAGGGTAATTAGGGAGGTGGCAAAGGCTTTAAACTAGTAAGAAAGGGGGAGGGATCTACAAGAAACGCAAGCAGCCTAAATATAAAGAAAACAGGAAAAGTGAGCATAGGAAAGAATAAAGTAAGGGAGGACATTGACGGCAAGGGAGCAAATAGAGTTAAAAAACAGGAGTATAAAAAGATGGTTAAACATAAAGTGAGAGGAGATCCTATTAAAAATTAGTTAAACTGTCTGTACAGCAATGCACACAGTGTCCGTAATAAAACAAGGGAGCTGGAGGCAATCATGCATTGGGAGGAACCAGACATAATAGGGATTATTGAGACATGGCTACAGAAAAATTAGGACTGGGAATTAAACATTGCAGGGCATAACATATTTAGAAAAGATAGACAGTATAAAAGGGGAGGTGGAGCAGCTGTATTTATTAGGGATAACATAATGGCAGTAGAATAAAAGGACGTAGCTATCAGCAAGACAAAAATAGAATCCATATGGATAGAGATAAAAGATATTGGCCCAGAAATTCGAGTCGGGGGCTTGCCGCGCATGTAAGCCCCCGATGTGCACTTACCCGACGCGCCGGCCGTTGAGCTTCAGGGACGCCTGGAATTCCTGTTTTAAAATGTTGACTCCCGGGCAGCGTCTGACGTCACGCCGCCCAGGAGTGCAGCCAGCGCGAAGCCTGTAGCGCGCTGTGCAACTGAGACACGCCCCTTGAGGTCTCAGTTTAATAGGACACGCCCCCAATGTTTCTCACAAGCTGCTAAGCATTTTTACATGCAAAGCAGCATTTTAAATAGGTTTTTGGTATTTTTATGAAGCTTTTGGTAACTTTTATAAACTTTTAAAAACGTTTACATTATTTTGAAGAATCTGAAGTAGTTTTAAACAGAATTAAAGCAATTTAAAGACTTTTAAAAGCCCTAAAAGAATTTTTTTAATTCCATTTATTTATTTAGCAATGTCGTCATCATACGTGTCTTCACACTGTTCCCTTTGGGGAACTGTATGAAGTGGTGGAAGGATTTATGGCCGTGATTAACGCTCATTCTGTGACCGTAACCATCTTTGAACCAGCCATTAGGGTGGTTAGTCCTATGGCGGGAGGGTTTTACGGGCTCCCACAAGCTATACAAGGAGGGGGGGCCACCCACACCCACGGACGCAAATATCCCACTGGATGTCAACCCAGAATTTAGAGCCGGAGCTCCGACTCCACTTGCCGGGACTGTCTGGAGCGGGGTTCGAAACCCTACCCCGTCTGGCCCAGCGGCGGGGATCCTACCGCTACGCCAAAGGCCCAATCCGATTAGCAACGTGAAATGGCTGGAATGAGCACAATTCACGGCATTAAAAGAACTCACAATTGAACTGATGATGACCTCAGCAATCTCCTCAACGAGGTGGAGGCGCAGCGCCTGCTCATCATTGGTAATGAGAAGTCAAAGGCGCCGCAAAAAGGACAGATGATAGCTTGGTCTTTCAAGTGGCAGCATAGGGCTACAGTCACGGGGAGGGAAAAGGCGCAGGAAACGTATGGGTGTCACCTTTTGCACGGAGTGGGCCTTTTGCGTAGCGGTAAGCATCCCCGCCGCTGGGCCAGAAGGAGTAGGGTTTCGAAGCCCGCTCCAGACAGTCCCGGCAAGTGGAGTCGGAGCTCCAACTATAAATTCTGGGTGGACATCCAGCGGGATACTTGCGTCCGCGGGTGTGGGTGCCCCCCCCCCTCAGATGGGTTGTGGGAGCCCGTAAAACCCTCACGCCATAGGACTAACCACCCTAATGGCTGGTATGAAGATGGTTATGGTCACGGAAGGAGTGTTAACGTGGCCAGAAATCCTTCCACCACTTCATACAGTTCCCGAAAGGGAACAGTGTGAGGATACGTACGACGATGACCTCTTGCGCAATGCACCTCCTTGGACCCTCAGTCGCAGATGCGAGGGGGCAAATCGTGCAATTGTTAAATTTTTCATTTTATTGACATGTAAAATGTTGGCCCAGTAATTCCCTTCCAAACGCGCGAGTACGGTTGGGGTACTTACGCGTCTGGCCGGAGGAAATGCCGGTTTTCAGCATGCACAGCGCATGCGGGGAAAACCAGCATTTCCTGTCCTCTGAACGAAGGGGTTCAGAGGCAGAATGCATGCGACTGTACAGGCAGCACGTGCGCAGTAAAATTCGCCGCTTTCATTCATGCTTTCAGTGAGGTCAAGTCCTTACAACTTACACATGAAAAAAGCATGAGTACAGTTGCTCCAGAGGCTGCGGAGGAAGATATTTCTTATCGTGGAGCTTCTTAAAGGCAATATTTTTGTTTGGGAAAGGGAGGAAAGTTATTTTAAGAAATGCTGAGGTAAGTTTTAAAGTTTATTTTCGTTTTTTAAAACGGGTTTTCAGTACTGTAGGTAGAAGGATCAATTGTGGCTATGTGAATTGAATTTGCTGTGTTTATTAAATGTGAAAATGACTCCAACATTTTTAAGAAAGAAACTTTTCATCAGTAATATATTCTTTTAAGTAATTATGTATGTATGTCTGTATATATTCCTTTGCGTGTATGTATATATTCCTTTTCTTATGTGTATGAATGTATGTATTTAATTATGACTTTCAGAGAAAGTAACTTATTGGAAAATCATAATTAAAAACATACATTCATACACATAAGTAAAGGAATATAAAACATACATACATATACGTAAAGGAATATATGCGGACATACATACATAATTACTTATTACTGATGAAAAGTTTCTTTCTTAAAAGTGCTGGAAATGTTACATTACTCATTTTAGAACACTCATTTTCACATTCCATTCACACAGCCACAATTGCTCCTTCTACCTACCATTCTGAAAACCCGTTTAAAAAAAAAAATTTAAACTTTAAAACTTACTTAAAATTTCTTGAAATAACTTCCCTCCCTTTCCCAAACAAAAATATTGCCTTTCAGAAGCTCCACGATAAAATATATCTTCCTCCGCAGCCTTGGAACAACTTTACACATGCTTTTTTCAAGTGTAACTTGTAAGGACTTACCCTCACTGAATCCATGAATGAAATCGACGAAGTTCACTGCGCAAGCGCTGCCTGTGCAGTCGCACGCGCTGTGCCTCTGAACCCCTTCGTTCAGAGGACTGGAAATGCCGGCGTTCCCCGCATGCGCTGTGCATGCTGAATGCTGGCATTTCCACTGGCCAGATGCGTGAGTACCCAGACCGTACTCACGCATTTGGACACGAATTTCTGGCCCAATAAAGGACCAATCACACTAATAGGCGTAGTCTACAGACCATCTAATAGTGGAAGGGAGGTGGAGGAAGAAACATACAGACAAATTAGGGAAATGAGGAAAAACCATAGAATAATAATCATGGAGGATTTTAACTACTCTGATATTAATTGGACAGAAGACGTAGATAAAGGGATAAGGGAATAGAGTTCCTACAATGTCTACAGGACTCCTTTCTAACCCAATATGTAAAAAGCCCAACATGGAAGGATTCGCTATTGGATCTAGTTATGGGGAATGAGCCAGAGCAGATAAGAGAAGTAAAAGTAGGGGAACATCTAGGCAATAGTGACCATAATATAATATGTTTAAAATGATAATAGTGAAGGACTTAAGTATGACGAAGATTTTGAGGGGCTGAGAATAGAACTTGGGGAGTTAACATGGACAACAATATTGGCAAACAACGATGTAGAACGACAATGGGAAACATTTAAAACGGTGTTCAACAGAGTGCAGGAAAAATATATTCCGCTAAAAGGAAAGAACTAAAAAACTAATGAGACTCCATAGATGAATAAAGACATAAGTAAACAATTGAGGGGAAGGAAAGAGGCATACATTAAGTACATAGGTCTAAATATTGAGTAGGCCTTCGCCGGGGCGCTACTTTTAGCGCCCTGGAGAAATGAGCGCTCCCGTGCTGGAACTTGAGTGGTTGCACCCCAAGAGGGAAGCGGGGCACTACTGGAGGCACCCCGCATCCCTCTTGGGGCGTTGCGAGTCAATATCGCGGCGCTACGTGACGCGGTACTGCAGGCCTTCCTCCCCTTCTTAAAGGGGAGGGGCCTTGCGCAGCACGACTTGGGGCCCAGCTGGGCCCCCGGGGATCAGGAATGCCGGCAAAAGAGCCCAGCACTCAAGAGAAGTGTCGGGCTCTTGGAGCGCAGTCGGCACTCCACGGCGGCGGGGTGGTTCTGGAGGCCAGGGACAGGAGCGCAGGTCCCGCACCTTGCCTTTAAATTGCGCCTCCCCGGCCGCAGGTAGGCCCCCCTGACCCCGTCAGACATAGCGTCCGGAGGTAAGTCAGGGGGCACTCCCAAAGATCGCGGCCAGGGCACGAGCGGGGTGCTGCGCACGGCGATGATGTCATTGCCGGCGGTGCAACGCCATAGGGCGCTTCCAGTTAGCGCCGCCGCTGAATTTCGCAGGAGGCGTGGGTGGCGCCATGCCCGGGTGCTAGTTGCTTTGTGCCCCATTAGTGCCCTCTTAGGGCGTTAATGGGAGGCGCAAAGCAACCCAATTTTCCCCCATAGTCAGCAGGGGAGTGCATGATAAGAGAGAATATGAAGGGATTAGGAGAGAAGTCAAAAAAACAATTAGGAAGGCAAAGAGGAGCTATGAAATTAACTTATCAAGGAGCATAAAACAAAATAGTAAAATATTTTACAGGCACATCAATAAAAAAAGGAAGGCTGGGATGGGAATAGGGCCATGAAGGGATAGACAGGACAATACCACAGGTAATGATAGGGAGATGGCAGAAATATTAAATCATTATTTCGCTTCAGTATTTACTAGGGAGATCGAACAGGTGGACTTGCCATTGGATGATGAGATGAGTTAGGAGATAAGTGCATTTAAAATAAAAAAAAGGGATATATTTAATAAACTAATCAAACTCAAAGAGGATAAAACCCCTGGTCCAGCTGGATTGCACCCACGCATTTTAAAAGAATTTAGGGAAGAGATAGCAGAGGCATTACTACACATATTTAATAATTCGTTAGAAAATGGTGTAGTGCCAGAGGACTGGCGGACAGCTAATGTAATACTTATATTTAAAAGGGGGGATAGAACATGTCCAGGTAATTATAGACCAGTCAGCTTAACATTGGTGGTAGGAAAAATAATGGAATCTCTACTAAAGGAGAGAATAGAAGAACACCTAGAAATGAAAAGTATAACAATGAATAGTCAGCATGGATTTAAAACGGAAAAATCTTGCTTGACTAACCTCTTTGAATTTTATGAAGAGGTAACAGAGAGAGTAGACAATGATAATGCAGTAGATGTAATTTATCGAGATTTTGAAAAGGCCTTTGATAAAGTACCCCACAATAAACTAATGAATAAGGTCAGAGAATGTGGAGTCAGGGGACAAGTAGCAGAATGAATTGCTAGCTGGCTTCAAGACAGAAAGCAGAAAGTGGGAGTAAAAGCTATTCACAGTGGCAGAAGGTGGGAAGTGGTGTTCCACAAGGATCAGTGCTGGGACCACTGCTGTTCACAATTTATATTAACGATTTAGACTTTGGAATCAAAAACACAATTTCTAAATTTGCGGATGATATCAAATTGGAGGCGATAATCAATACTGAGGAGGACTGCAACAAATTACAGGAGGACATTAATAAACTTGCAGAATGGGCAAATAACTAGCAAATGAAGTTCAACACAGATAACTGTGAGGTATTACATTTTGGTGGGAAGAATAGGGAAGTCACTTATCACTTGGAGGGTGCTAGTCTAGGTGGGGTAGAGGAATAAAGGGATCTCGGAGTACAAATACATAGCGAACATCCCCACTTCTGACCTTATGATGGAGGTCATTCATCTCAATCACATGACATCACTGCAGGAGTTCCTCAGGGCAGTGTCCTAGGCCCAACCATCTTCAGCTGTTTCATCAATGACCTTCCCTCCATCATAAGGTCAGAAGTGGGGATGTTCGCTGATGATTGCACACTGTTCAGCACCATTCGAGACTCGTCAGATACTGACGCAGTCCGTGTCCATATGCAGCAAGACCTGGACAACATTCAGACTTGGGCTGACAAGTGGCAAGTAACATTCGCACCACACAAGTGCTAGGCAATGACCATCTCCAACAAGCGAGACTCTAACCATCTCCCCTTGACATTCAATGGCATTACCATTGCTGAATCCCCCACTATCGACATCCTGGGGGTTACCATTGATCAGAAACTGAACTGGACCAGCCATATAAGTACTGTGGCTACAAGAGCAGGCCAGAGGCTGGGAATTCTGCGGCGAGTGTCTCACCTCCTGACTCCCCAAAGCCTTTCCACCATCTACAAGGCACAAGTCAGGAGTGTGATGGAATACTCTCCACTTGCCTGGATGAGTGCAGCTCCAACAACACTAAAGAAGCTCGACACCATTCAGGATAAAGCAGCCCGCTTGATTGGCACTCCATCCACCACCTTCAACATTCACTCCCTCCACCACCGGCGCACTGTGGCTGCAGTGTGTACCATCTACAAGATGCACTGCAGCAACTCGCCAAAGCTCCTTCAACAGCACCTTCCAAACCCGCGACCTCTACCACTTAGAAGGACAAGGGCAGCAGACGCATGGGAACATCACCACCTACAAGTTCCCCTCCAAGCCACACACCATCCTGACTTGGACCTGTATCGCCGTTCCTTCACTGTCACTGGGCCAAAATCCTGGAACTCCCTTCCTAACAGCATTGTGGGTGTACCTACACCATATGGACTGCAGAGGTTCAAGAATGTGGCTCACCACCATCTTCTCAAGGGCAATTAGGGATGGGCACTAAATGCAGGCCTAGCCAGCGACACCCACATCCCATCAATGAATAAAAATTAAAAATCACTAAAAGTTGCGCCACAGGTTAGCAAGGCCATAAAAAAAGCAAACCAAGCACTCGGATTTATTTCTAGAGGGATAGAATTGAAAAGTAGGGAAGTTATGCTAAACCTATATTGAACCTTGGTTAGACCACACTTAGAGTACTACATGCAGTTCTGGTTGCCATATTATAAAAAGGATATATTACATAGGATATATGGCACAGATCAGGCCATTCAACCCAACCAGTCCATGCTGGAGTTTATGCTTCACATGAGCCTCCTCCCGGTTTTCCTCGTCTAAATCTATCAGCATAACCCTCTTTTCCCTTCTCCCTCATATGTTTGTCCAGCCTCCCCTTAAATGCATCTATACTATTCGCTTCAACCACTCCCTGTGGTAGCGAGTTCCACATTCATACCACTCTTTGGGTAAAGAGGTTTCTTCTGAATTCCCTATTGGATTTCTTGGTGACTATCTTATATTGATGGCCTCTAGTTATGCTTTTCCCCACAAGTGGAAACATTTTCCGTATATCCACTCTATCAACTCCTTTCATAGTGTTATAGACCTCTATTAGGTCACCCCTCAGCCGTCTTTTTTCAAGAGAAAAGAGACCCAGCCTATTCATCCTTTCCTGATATGTATACCCTTGCATTTCTAGTATCATCCATGTAAATCTTCTCCGCACCCTTTCCAGTGGCTCTATATCCTTTTTATAATATGGCAATCAAATCACCCCTCAACCTTCTTTGCTCTAATGAAAACAAATCCAGCTTCTCCAACCTGTCCTTGTAGCTAAGATCCCCCATACCAGGAACCATTCTGGTAAATCTCCTCTGCACCCTCTCAAGGGCCTTCACATCCTTCCTAAAGTGTGGTGACCAAAACTGGATGCAATACTCCAGTTGTGGCCTAACCAGCGCTTTATAAAGGTTCAGCATAACTTCTCTACGTTTGTACTCAATGCCTCTATTTATGAAGCCCAAGATCCCATTAGCTTTGTTAACCACTCTCTCAATATGTCCTGCCACCTTTAGGGACCTATGCACATTAACTCCCAGGTCTATCTGTCCCTGCACACTCTTTAAAACTGTGCCATTAAGTGTATATTGCCTCTCCTTGTTCCTTCTGCCGAAATGCACCTCACACTTCTCTGTATTAAATTCCATCTGCCACTTGTCTGCCCATTCTACTAGCCTTTCTATGTCCTGTTGCAGTCGATTGATATCATCATCACTGTTTGCCACACCCCCAAGTTTTGTGTCATCAGCAAATTTAGAAATTCTACTCTGCATTCCAATATCCAGGTCATTTATATTTATCAAAAAAAGCAGTGGCCCCAGCACTGACCCTTGGGGAACACCACTGTCTACCATCCTCCAGTCTGAAAAACAGCCATTTACCACAACTCGCTGTTTTCTGTCCTTAAGCCAATTCCTTATCCAAGCTGCCACTGACCCACCTATTCCGTGAGCCTCAATTTTGTTAACCAGCCTTCTATGTGGTACTTTGTCAAACGCCTTCTGAAAATCCATGTAGACAACATCCATTGCATTCCCTTCATCAATCCTCTCTGTTACTTCATTAAAAATTCAATTAGATTAGTCAAACACAATCTGCCTTTTAGAAATCTGTGTTGGCTCTCCTTAATTAGCTTAAACCTCTCCAAGTGCCCGTTCATTTTTTCCTTGATTATTGTTTCTAAAACTTTACCCACCACTGATATTAAACTGACTGATCTGTAGTTACTAGGATTGTCCTTACACCCTTTCTTGCCCTTTATCTATTGGGGACTTGGCCTGGAGGGTGTTGCATGGAGCAGTCCTGTGCAATAAAGTTTTAAACAGGTTCACAGACTCCCAGGCCACCTGCCTTTTCTGCGGCCTGGAGGAGTCTGTTTTTCATGTATACACCGAATGTGAGAGGTTGCAGCCCCTCTTCCATTATTTGAAGGGGCTGCTGCTCGATTTTTGGCTGCACTTCAGTCCCACGCTCCTGATCTTTGGTTACCCGGTGTGGAGGGGAGTGGGCAGATCGGAGGAATTCCTCGTAGGACTGCTCCTGGGCCTGGCGAAAATAGCCATTAACTGGTCCAGGCAGCGGGTGGTCGAGGGGGTTGTTCGGCCCGATTGCCTGCCTCTCTTCCACAGCCATGTTCGCACCCGGGTGGCCCTGGAGATGTAGCACGCGGTGTCCGCCGGCACGCTTGAGGCCTTCCGCGACCGGTGGGCGCCGCGGGGACTGGAGTGCATCATCACCCCGGCCAATCAAATTTTAATTTAATTTGTTAAGTTTTATTTAATGTTTTATTAAGTTACAGTCTATTTGTTTAATCACCAAAATCAGAAGAGCACACCCTTTCTTGAACAATGGTGTCCCATTTGCCACTTTCCAATCCTCAGGCATCTCCCCCGCATCTAGGGAAGATTGGAAAATTATGGCAAGCCCTTCCGCTATCTCTTTCACGGTGTCACAGCTGGCCAGCAACCTGTGCTCCAACAGATTTCTAGGGATGCTGAGGTGCAGCCCCGGGGGAGTGGCAATGGAGTAGTGGAGCAGGAACCTGTTGTCCTCTCTCAGGATGACAGCATTGCTACTCCCACCATTGCCACTCTGCCATTGCCCTTGTCACTGCCTGTCATGTAGCCAGCCCAGACTGCTGCTGCCCATGCTGAGGTGGTGCAGTCTACAGCCGGGGAACCCTGTCACTCACCCTCATCCTAATGCAATCATACCAAGTAACACCACCGAAGGAGGCCATTTGGCATTGACACCCCACTCCCTCATAGTCACCCTCTACAGATGTAACCCACACATTCCTTACTCTCATGCCATCACTCTCACTCAAACGTCTCTCCTTTCCCTCCAACATGGGCACCATCATGTAGTAGTCGATGACAACGATATGCTCTTCCATGGAAAGGATGGCCACCTACATGGAGCAGCAAATGCGCCACTCACATGAGCACATGTTAGCTATGGAGAATAGATGGCAAAGGCTCATAGACCTCCTCTCTAGGAGGAATGTCAACGTAGACTGGGGTCCTTATGCCTCCCCAGCTCCTTGCTAGGGATGATGGTGAGAGGGGACATGGAAGTGGGGGCTCCCCTCAAAGTGCTCACACTTCTCTCCCATTGCCCCCCACCCTCCCCCCCCCCCAACCTCAGTCAGAGCACCAGATGCTTCCTCAGGTCACGATGACTGAGTCTACCCCTGCACAGTCGCAGGAGGAGCAGACTTTGGCGGGGCCCTCACATGCTCCAAAACCCAAAGGACATCCGCCAAAAGTGTCTACGCAGTCGCAGCAGGAAAGTGAGCAGCCTGCCTCTACCTCTGCTAAAGCCACAGGGGCGCACATTGTAGAAGCATGGGTAAAAGAAAAATGACATAGAAGTAGATGCACAAGGCTAACCACATGGGTATAAAGAAGTGTTGCTGTTAAGGTTCCTTTACTGTTATCACATTTATAAATCTATTTATTTTCACCACTTTCCAGTCATGCCCAGTTTTGTCTGCTAATTTGTGAGTGGGAGTGAATGGTGAGACATAACCTTACCTCCAGCAATGGGGGTCAGTGTGAAAGGAATGGCTTGTTCAATGTAGGGATGCTTTATGGTATTGTTGGCGGGGATGGGGGGAACTTGGCACAGCATGTAGCAGCCATATGGGTGCAATGCAGGCATTCAAGTAAATCTGGCTATGGTGAGGTCATGCCTGGCCTCCTGGGCTGCAGTGTGCTCCAGTGCTGGTGCCATCTGCACCTCAGGTTCCTCCTGCTCCTTCTCCTCATCTTCCAGCAGATGCTGCTCATCCTCCTCTGAAGAGAGGCAGATGTAACAAGGATAATACCGTAATGATGGGGGACTTTAATCTACATATAGTCAGGGCAAACAAATTTGCAGTAATAGTTTGGAGGACAAATTCATGGAATGTATGCAAGATAGTTTTCTAGATCAGTAGGTTGAGGAACCAACTAAGGAACAGGCTATTTTAGATCTAGTATTGTGCAACGAGAAACGGTTAATTAATAACCGTGTAGTAAAGGGGCCTTTAGGGAAGAGTGACCATAATATGATAGAATTTTATATTGAGTTTGAAAGTGACTTAGTTAAATCTGAAACTAGGGTCTTAAATCTAAACCAAGCAAACTACGTAGGTATGAGGAACGAGTTGGCTAAGGTAGGCTGGGAAACTATATTAAAAGGTATGACAGTGGACAAGCAATAGCTAGCATTTAAAGAATTAATACATAATTTACAACAAATATACATTATTTTAAGGCACAAAAACCCCACAGGAAAAGTGGTCCAACCGTGGATAACAAGAGAAGTTAAAGATAGTATTAGATCAAAGGAAGAGGCTTATAATGTTGCCAAAAAGAGTAGTTAGCCTGAGGATTGGAAGGACTTTAGAATTCAGCAAAAGAGGACCAAGAAATTGATAAAGAAAGGGAAAATAAAATGTGAGAGTAAACTAGCGTGAGACATAAAAACAGACTGTAAAAGCTTCTATAGGTATGTAAAAAGGAAAAGATTAGCGAAAGTAAATGTGGGTCCTTTACAGGCTGAGACAGGAGAAATTATAATGGGGAATAAGGAAATGGAAGAGAAATTAAACAAATACTTTGGGCTCGATTTTCCAAGCCCTGAGGAGGCGGGCATGGAGGCGGGACAGCCAGTAAACTCGGAGAAATTGGGGGTGGATGGCAAACTTGCCCCATCCCACCTCCGTGCCCATTTGCCAGGAGGCGGGAAGATGTGCAGCTTCGGGTCCCAACTCCTGGAGGCGGGAAAGGCATTTAATCCTTTTAACTGCCTGTTAACAGGTAGTTAACAGGCAGAAAAAAGGATTAGTGCCATTTTACCTTCACAGGTGAAGGCTTCCCGACCTCGGAGAACCCCATCGGGTTGGAGAAGGCGTGGAGGAGGTCTACAGTGGTTGGAGGCACCTGGAAGTAAGATGTAGAGGTGAGTGATAGGTGCAAGTGTGGAGTGGTAAGTATGCAAGGTGAGTGATAAGTTTAAAAAGTGTTCACTTACCTTGTTTTCCTTCCATAGCCTTTAGCTGTGGAGGATCGGGAGAGCCGACATCCTGCTTGTCAATTTCAGGTAATGGTTGATGGACCCTCTGATCCATCAGACATCTGACATTTACAAATTTGCAATGTTTGATGAGTCCTCACCTCAAAGACTCATCAAACTAAAGAGACCGTCAGTGTTTGACAGCTTCACAGAGCTGTCAAAGGCTATAATTTCTTCTTTTAAGAAGTCTTGACAGATAGCACGTCTGACGTTGATGTGATCTGTCAGTGGCTTCTTCCCTAATTGGCCTGCTGAGCCCGCCGGGCGGGCTTAACAAGCTCAATCAGGGGAAAATCCCTCTGAATGGTCAGGTGAGGATGGAGGCGGGACATTGACACGACAAGCAGCAGTCCCGCCTCCAAGTCGCCTCCATTCACAAAATCCAGCCCACAGGGCTCGATTTTGCCAGGCCCGAGGAGGCGGGATCGGAGGCATGTGAGTTGTTAAAATCGCCAAAAATGGTGGGCGGGCCCGATCCCACCTCCATCCCGCCTCCAAGCAATTTTCCCACATGCGTGTTTTCTGACCCTGTTTCCATCCCGCCTCCAAGAGACGGGATAGGCCCTTAAGGCCCTTAAGAACCACTTAATGCCTCTATTATCCCATTTTGAGAGGCCTTTCTGATTTTAACACTTTTCCCACGTGCTGCACGTCTCCTCTGGAACACGCCAGTGAAACCTGGCGGCATCACAAGTGGATTGCTTACTAACAGCTGCAGCTCCACCATTAAAAAGTAGATTTCAGCAATCATCATTTGCAGGCGGCAGAACTTTGTTGTCTCAGGTCTGGGGGAACTTTTAACAGGCCTACTCATTGTTCTGGAAGTATGGAGCCTGACACCCATCTCCAGTGTGACCTCCTGGGAGACCCCTCACCCCACCTTGAATGAGCGCTCCCTCAACTGAGGTATATACCAGAAGAATGGGAACCATTTATTTCCTTTCCTCCTGGACATCAGATTCGGACGAAGACCAGCCGCGGCAGCAGCAGAACCCTGAACAACAGCAGCACCAACTGCAGGAGCAACAGCAGGAGCTCCAAGCTGCTGCTCACCCACCTGAAGCTGCACAGGCCAGAAGACGCCAGCGCATGGAAGATACCCCCAAAACAGGGTCGACAGACAGAGGATCAGCTACCTCAACATGACTGAGCAGCAGTGCAAAAGGAGGCTCCGACATTCACGAGAGGTAGTGGGTGACATCTGCGCAATGCTGCAGCAAGAGCTGGAGCCCAGAGGAGCAGGTGGACACCCCTTACCAGTGGCCGTCAAAGTCACCACCGCAATCAACTTTTTTGCTTCAGGCTCATTCCAGGAATCAGCAGCAGACATCAGTGGCGCCTCCCAGGCGGCTGCACGCACTTGCCTCATGCAGGTAACCGATGCCCTCTTTGCCATCGCTCACAATTACATCAATTTCTTCAATGGTCAAGCCAGTGTAACTACGCGTGTGGTTGGGTTTGACAATCTGGCAGGCTTTCCAAGGGTGCAGGGCGTCGTTGACTGCACACATGTGGCCCTTAAGGCACCCCATCACAATCCAGGTATTTTTGTCAACCGCAAGGGATTCCACTCCCTCAACATACAGCTGGTGTGTGACCACAAGAAGGAAATTTTGCATGTTTGCGCCAAGTACCCTGGCAGTTGCCATGACTCCTTCATCCTGCACCAGTCTAGTGCGCCTCTGCTCTTCAGTCCACCAGACCAATTTAACGGATGGCTATTTGGAGACAAGGGCTATCCCCTGAAGACATAGCTAATGACGCCGTTGAGGAGCCCATCCAACGAAGCTGAGGAGAGCTACAACTCCAGCCACATTTCCACCAGATCCATAATCAAACAAACCATCGGCTTGCTGAAGATGCGCTTCAGATGCCTTGATAGATCCGGTGGAGCCCTGCAATACTCAGCAGCCAGTGTCTCCAGAATGGTCGTGGTCTGCTGTGCACTTCACAACATGGCACAGCATCATGACTTGCAGATGCCTGAGGAACAAATGGCTCATCACATAGCCTCCTCAGATGAGGAGGTGGAGAGCGACAATGAACAGCTTGCAGAGGCGCATCAACCAGCGGCAGCAGCATGCGAGCACATTGCTGGCTGGGATGCAAGGGACGCACTCATTTTGACCAGATTTGTTTAGCCTAACTAATCAAGCACTTTTGTCTCGCAGCCTCTTACCAGAGCATCGATAATGGCCATGAACCTTCAGATTCCTATCACTCTGACCACCATACTGGCAATTGCAAGTCACCCTAAGCCCTCAATGTTGAAGTCCCATTAGCAAAATGACACACGCCACAACTGCAACAGTTTGCCATCAGAATATTTTATGACAATAAGCACCTGATGGCTTTTCAAAATTAAACACAACATTACACCCAAGTGACTACCCTTGTGATTACTTGTGCATTATCTTCCTCTTACGTGTGCTCCTACGTGATGCTTCCCCTGTGGCTTCAGCAGATGTGGAGGCTGATGCGCTATCAATTACTCATAAAAGACTGAGAGTTAAGAGAGTAACTAAAGGCTTTTATTAACAAAAGAATGAAGGTCTGCCTCGAGTGGACGACCGGTCCAGAAATACAAAGGGCTGGGGAGCAGTCACCTTTATACTAGGACTTGTGGGAGGAGTCAGCCGAGGCATGTCCAGGCATGTACACAGTGGAATACAAACAGTGGTTTACCACATTCACCCCTTGTTTAAAATTGAGTCCGGCGGGGTGAAGTGTATTAAAAGTTAGTGTATTGGAGTCTCTCCGGAGGTCTTGTCTGCCGCTGTGATCGGTGTGGCGACGGCAGGGGTAGTGGAGCTTCCGGCGTCGAGTCCTGCGTGGGCTGTGGCACAGGCGTGTCGTCCTCGTAGATGTCGAGCGGGTCGCGGGGCCCAGGCCTGCCGTCTGCTGGGGCTGGATATCGGATCGTGGGGGAGGGCGGTAGTGAGTAGTGGGTTACTGCGGCCCCCGAGGGTGCAAGGTCTCTTATGGAGACTGTGTCCTCCCGCCCGTCCGGGTATGCAATGTAAGCATACTGGGGGTTGGCGTGGAGGAGGTCGACCCTCTCGACCAGGGGGTCCGTTTTATGGGTCCTCACGTGCCTTCTCAGTAGGACCGGCCCTGGGGACGTCAGCCATGGCGGTAGCGATGTCCCCGATGTGGACTTCCTTGGGAAGACAAACATTTTCTCATGAGGGGTGGCGTTAGTGGCAGTGCAGAGCAGTGACCGAATAGAGTGGAGCGCATCGGGGAGCACATCCTGCCAGCGGGAGGTTGGAAGGCCCCTAGACTTTAAGGCTAGCAGGGCGGCCTTCCAAACTGTCGCATTTTCTCTTTCCACCTGTCCATTCCCCCGGGGGTTGTAACTGGTGGTCCTGCTTGTGGCAATACCCCTAGTTAGCAGGTACTGACGGAGTTCGTCGCTCATAAACGATGAGCCCCGGTCGCTATGGATATAGCTGGGGAAACCGAACAGGGTGAAGAGGTCGTTCAGACATTTAATGACCGTGGCACTGGTCATGTCTGGGCAGGGGATGGCAAACAGGAAACGGGAGTACTCATCAATAATATTGAGGAAGTACACATTGCGGTCGGAGGAGGGGAGAGGCCCTTTAAAATCAACGCTCAGGCGCTCGAAGGGGCGAGTGGCTTTTATCAGGTGGGCCCTGTCTGGCCTATAAAAGTGCGGTTTGCACTCAGCGCAGACTTGGCAGTTCCTGGTCATGGTCCTGACCTCCTCAATAGAGTAAGGCAGGTTGCGGGCCT
Source organism: Somniosus microcephalus (assembly GCF_052327205.1). Taxonomy (NCBI): domain Eukaryota; kingdom Metazoa; phylum Chordata; class Chondrichthyes; order Squaliformes; family Somniosidae; genus Somniosus; species Somniosus microcephalus. The sequence goes on from NC_140988.1 coordinate 265,730,992, forward strand.
TGATGAAGTGGAAGAACCTGGTGAACCCCGGGTGGCAGAGGTCATTGTGGAGGGCCCGCAGTCTATCGATCTGCGCGCTGGCGCAGGTGCCACGCGATAGCGCATCCGGGGGTTCATTGAGCTTCCCGGGCCGGTACAAGATCTCGTAATTGTAGGTGGAAAGTTCGATTCTCCACCTCAAGATCTTGTCATTTTTGATTTTGCCCCTCTGCTTGTTGTTAAACATGAAAGCAACTGAACGTTGGTCAGTGAGCAGGGTAAATCGTTTTCCGGCCAGGTAGTGCCTCCAATGACGCACAGTCGCCACAATCGCCTGGGCCTCCTTCTCAACAGCGGAGTGTCTGGTCTCCGGGCCTTGGAGGGTTCGTGAAAAGAAGGCCACGGGTCTCCCCGCCTGATTGAGGGTAGCGGCCAGGGCAAAGTCGGATGCGTCGCTTTCCACCTGGAAGGGGATGGATTCGTCCACTGCGTGCATGGTGGCTTTGGCAATGTCTTCCTTGATACGGTGGAAGGCTAAGCGGGCCTCTGCCATCAAGGAAAAAGAGGTGGACTTGATCAGCGGATGGGCCTTGTCCGCATAGTAGGGGACCCACTGGGCATAATAGGAGAAAAACCCTGGGCACCTCTTCAGGGTCTTGAGGCAGTGGGGCAGTGGGAGTTCCATAAGGGGACGCATCCGGTCGGGGTCGGGGCCGATGACTCCGTGTTCCACAACACAGCCAAGGATGGCGAGGCAGTTTGTGCGGAATATGCACTTCTCCTTGTTATATGTCAGGTTCAGGAGTTGGGCGGTGCGGAGGAATTTTTCGAGGTTTGCGTCATGGTCCTGCAAGTCATGGCCGCAGATGGTCACATTGTCCAGATATGGGAAAGTGGCCTCCCTTTGGAAGACGGAGACCCCGTTGGTGACGCCAAAGGGAACCCTAAGGAAGTGGTAGAGGCGGCCGTTTGCCTCAAAGGCAGTATACTGGCGGTCCTCAGGGCGGACAGGGAGCTGGTGGTACGCTGATTTCAGGTCAATGGTCAGCATGGTGGCATAGTGGTTAGCACTGTTGCCTCACAGCGCCAGGGACCCGGGTTCGAATCCGGCCTCGGGTGACTGTCTGTGTGGAGTTTGCACATTCTCCCCGTGTTTGCGTGGGTTTCCTCCGGGTGCTCCGGTTTCCTCCCACAGTCCAAAGATGTGCGGGTTAGGTTGATTGGCTATGATAAATTGACCCTTAGTGTTAGGGGGATTAAATACGTGGGGTTACGGGGATAGGATGGGATATGTGTTGGTGTAGGGGTTACGGGGATCGGGTGGGATATGTGTCGGTGCAGGCTCGATGGGCCGAAATGGCCTCTATCTGCACTGTGGGGTTTCTGTGATTCTGTGATTCTGTGATTCTGTGAAGACGCAGTACTGCACGATCTGGTTGACCATATCAGCTATGCGGGGGAGTGGGTAGGCGTCCAGCAGGGTGTAGCGATTTATTGTCTGGCTGTAGTCGATGACCAGGCGCTGCTTCTCGCCGGTCTTAACGACCACAACCTGGGCTCACCAGGGGCTGGTGCTGCCCTCAATAATCCCTTCCTTCAGGAGCCGCTCCACTTCGGTTTTAATGAAAACCCTGTCCCCGGCACTGTATCGCCTGCTCTTTGTGGCGATGGGCTTACAGTCGGGGGTGAGGTTAGCAAACATTGGGGGGGGTGTGACTCTGAGTGTGGAGAGGTTGCACCTGGTGCGCGGCGGGCAATTTGGGAGCTGCTGGCTGCGGACTGTGAGTGGGGGTAGGGGTCCACCGTACGCCATCGTAACACTTTTAAGGTGGCACTGAAAATCTAACCCCAGCAGGACGGCAGCGCAGAGGTCGGGCAGGACCAGAAGTTTAAAATGATCGTACACGGTCCCGTCTACTACGAGTGTCACTACGCAGTAGCCGCCGATGTCCGCCGACTGGGACTCGGAGGCCATAGAAATCCGCTGGTGCGCAGGCAGGACTGGGAGAGAGCAACGCCGCACCGTGTCGGGGTGGACGAATCTCTCCGTGCTCCCAGAGTCAAAAAGGCAGATTATATCGTGGCCATTTACCTTAATGTCCATTGTGGAACTGGCCAGCTGGTGCGGTCTCGCTTGGTCCAGTGTAACGGATGCCAGCGTAGGGGTCGGTGTGTCGCTGCGGGTATCAGATGAGGCGGTGTTGGGGGCCTGCTGCGTTCCGGCTGTCGTCCAAGATGGCGGCGTCCATGATCCCCATGTGGCTGGAGGCGTCCAAAATGGCTGCTGTACCGGTGGTTCGCACATGGCCAGGGAGGCCCAAGATGGCGGCCCGCATGGCCCACACACGGCGCTGCTGGGGTTCGGGGTGGCTTTGGCCCTGCAGATGTTAGCGTAGTGTCCCTTCTTCCCGCAGCCCGAGCAGATCGCGTTTTTCGCCGGGCAGCGTGCTCTGGGGTGTTTTGCCTGGCCACAGAAGTAGCATTTCTGGCCTTGGGGCACTGCTGTCTGGCCTTGGGACACTGCTGCGGTAGTTGGGCCATTGCTGGGGTGTGGCTGGGGTGGCACGGCGCTATGAGGCGGTCCTACCGTGTCCCAGGCTGTCATTCCCCGCGGCGTCCACGGTGCAGAGGAGTAGGCATCCATGCCCCGGTAGGCTGCATCCAATAATAGTGCGAGTTCAGAGGCCTTGTTGAGGTCGAGGTCACTCTGCTCCAACAGTCGCTGTCGGGTGTAATTGGATCTGTGGCCCGCTACAAAAGCGTCCCGGATAAGTTCCTCTGTGTACACGGCGGCCTTTACATCCTTACAACCACAGGCCCGGCCAAGCACAGACAGTGCCTGAAGGTATTCCACGGTCGATTCCCCAGGTTGTTGTTTACGACTCCCCAGAAGGTGCCTGGCGTACACTTCGTTCACTGGGCGCGTGTACTGGTCCTTGAGGAGCTTGATAGCGTCCGCGTACGAGGTCGCGTCTTGGATGACCGAGTACACTCGGTGGTTCACTTTGGAGGTCAGGACATCCAGTTTGTCCTCGTCCGATTTGATTGCTGCGGAGGCGGTCAGGAATTTTTCGAAATACTTAAGCCAGTGAGTAAACTTGGTGGATGAGTCCGCCTCCCGATGATCTAAGTCCAGGCATGCTGGTGTGAGGATCTTCTCCATTATAAAAATTTTGTTAATAAAATTGATGCGCTATCAATTACTCATAAAAGACTGAGAGTTAAGAGAGTAACTAAAGGCTTTTATTAACAAAAGAATGAAGGTCTGCCTCGAGTGGTCGACCGGTCCAGAAATACAAAGGGCTGGGGAGCAGTCACCTTTATACTAGGACTTGTGGGAGGAGTCAGCCGAGGCATGTCCAGGCATGTACACAGTGGAATACAAACAGTGGTTTACCACAGAGGCCCCTTGCTCACTCTCTTGCTGATCCTGCTTCGACACCTTTGGCAGACGTCCTCTGGGTTTGCGAGCCTGTGAGGGCTTGGCAACAGTCTGCTGCTCCTGCGGCTGTGCAGGGGTTGAGACGCCGATCTCAGTTGGGTGTGGACGCTGGTGGGGCTCTGACCGAGGGCTCTGCAGTGGCATGATCGTGTGAGCGCTTGGAGAGGAGCCCCCACTTCCTTGTTGTCTGCCACCAACATCCCTCTCATGGGTCAGCCCCACTTCAGAGCTAGCAAGTGGCTGGACAGCACCTTGCTACACTGCAGGGGGGCCATGAGGACCCGTTTCTGCACTGGATGTCCGACTCCAGAGGACTTCCATGAAGCTCTGGTTTCTATGCTCAATAGCTGACCATCGCTCCTCAAGAGATGCCAGTCTATTCTGAACAATTACCATGTTTTCTGGCGACTTAGCTCCTCCATGGCCGTAGCCATCCTCTCCTCTACTGTAGCCATCCTTTCCACGGAGGTTGCCATCCTTTCTGTGGTGATGCGTTCATGCGCCAATGCCTCCACAAAGGCTCTGCTCGTGTTCGAGTTGGACTCCTGCATTCGCTCGACACTCGCAGCGACCCTGGGAACAAAACCTGCCAGAGACTCCTGCACCTGTTCCTGGAGTTCCAGCACCACTCTTCTTCTGGATGAACCCGGAGGCTCAGGGTCGACATGTAGCTGAGCCGAGCTGGCATAGTCCTGCGCCCTCCGAGGAGGACTCTCCACTGCTGTCCCTGTCTCTACCATCTGCTGATGCTCACTTGTGAGCTGTGATACACCAGGTGACAACTCTACTCTATGTCTGAAGGTCCCACCGAGGTGTGAGTGTCTGCGCTGGTGATGTGTGCACTTAATTTTGCTGATGCTGCGCCCTCAGAGGTTGCAGCTTCCTCTGAGGAGCCTGGAAGCTCAGAGGGCAAGGTATTGACTTGGCTAGAGAACTGGTTGGCGGACAGAAAGCAAAGAGTTGGAATAAACGGGTCGTTTTCCGAGCGGCAAGCAGTGACTAGTGGGGTACCGCAAGGATCGGTCCTAGGATCCCAGCTGTTCACAATATATATTGATCTGGATGAGGGAATTGGATGTAATATCTCCATATTTGCAGACGACACAAAGCTGGGTGGGAGGGTATGCTGTGAGGAGGATGTCGTGAAACTCCAGTACAATTTGGACAGGTTGGGTGATTGGGCAGAAACATGGCAAATGCACTATAATGTGGATAAATGTGAGGTTGTCCACTTTGGTGGCAAAAACAGGAAGGCAGATTAATATTTGAATGGCAATAGATTGGGAGAAGGGGAAGTGCAAAGAGACCTGGGTGTTCTTGTGCACCAGTCGCTGAAGGTAAGCATGCAGGTGCAGCAGGCGGTTAAGAAGGCAAATGGTATGTTGGCCTTCGTAGCGAGAGGGTTCGAGTACAAGAACAAGGATGTCTTGCTGCAGTTGTACAGGGCCTTGGTGAGACCGCACCTTGAGTATTGTGTGCAGTTTTGTTCGCCTTATCTGAGGAAGGACGTTCTTGCCATGGAAGGAGTGCAGCGAAGATTCACCAGGCTGATACCTGGGATGGCAGGAATGACGTATGAGGAGAGATTGTGTCGATTGGGCTTATACTCACTGGAGTTTAGAAGATTGAGAGGGGATCTCATCGAAACCTATAAAATTCTGTCAGGTCTGGACAGACTAGATGCAGGAAGGATGTTTCTGATGGCCGGGGAGTCCAGAACCAGGGGTCATAGTCTAAGGATAAGGGGTAAGCCATTTAGGACTGAAATGAGGAGGAATTTCTTCACCCAGAGAGTGGTGAACCTGTGGAATTCTCTGCCACAGAGGGCGGTGGAGGCCAGTTCATTAAATATATTCAAGAAGGAGTTGGATCTATTTCTTAAGGCTAAAGGGATCAAGGGATATGGGGAGAAAGCAGGGACAGGGTACTAAATTTGGATGATCAGCCATGATCTCATTGAATGGCGGAGCAGGCTCGAAGGGCCGAATGGCCTACTCCTGCTCCTATCTTCTATGTTTCTATGCTCTTCCTCATGGACAGTGGGGACGGGGGCTCTCGATGGTCCTGTGGGGGAATAAAGGAAAGAGTTAGAGCTGTGAGGTCAAGGTTACATGCATATTGAATAGTGCAGATGATCATAAGTCAATGTGTTAGAGCATCAGATTCATTATCAGTGACTCATGCAATGTCAATGAGAGAGATGCCAAACTATTCTGTCACCAGCTTGCTGTGATGCACCTGCCTGTCCATCCCCCACTTAGGAATCCTCCTCGATCCCGGCGATTTCCAGGCCACCTCCTCCAAAATGGTGAGCTGGGCTACTGAGGGTGGCCCTTCTCCTGTCCTTGCTCTTTTGCTCTTATTGTGGGATCTCTTTTCCTGCAATGAGGGACAGAAGTGAAGTTTGAGTGAGAATGAAGGAGTGAGTGAAGAGAATCCATAGCATAGATGCTTAGTAGGATACCAAGGGCCCTCCCTGTGTGTTGTAAGCTGTTGTCATTGCATCACAGTAATAGAGAGTGTGAGGGCTGCATGGTCAAATAGTTAAGTGAATGTGACCATAGAAAGAGAGGGAATGGGTAAGGGTGCAGGGATGTCAGTGTCAAGTGGGATGTGGAGGAAGAGGTTGGAAAAGCAGAGTGCTGGTGAGGAGAGGCGATGGAGATGAAATTGAGGGTGATGAGAAAGTCATACTCACTGTTCCAGTGCGGAGAAGGTCATGAAACCTCTTCCTGCACTGCAGCCACACAGCTTTAGTTTGTTGTGGTGGCTTTTTTCTCCCTGAGGAAGGGAAGAGCACCTCCTTATTGGATCTTGCTCCCTCCACCACAGCTTGGAGGGAGGGCTCATCAAATCGTGGAGCAAATTTTTGCCTGCTGGTGGACATATTTGTACAATAAATTCCTCAGTACAATCAGCATAAAGATTGCAGTCTCCAGAAGAAGCAAGACTGCTTGCAGGCCTTAAAAGCAGCAGCACTGATGATGTCATCGGAGATGACTTTCTGGATGGAAAGACTAATTGGGCCAGGGGTTCCCACACGCTGGAAATCAAGTGCCCAATTAGGGGAAAATCACACTTTTTTCCCACATCACATCGGAGTCGGGGTCCTGACAGGGAAACCACCTGACACGCCCCAGCCCACCCACACTGGCAAAATCCAGCCCTTAGTGTCTGTCTTCACAGAAGAAGACGCAGAAAACTTTGCAGAAATAGTGGAGAACCAAAGGTAAAGCGAGAATGAGTAACTGAAATAAATTAATATTGTTAAAAAAGTAGCACTGGAGAAATTAATGTGATGGAAAGACAATAAATCCCCTGGACCTGATGGCCTACCTCCTAGGGTTTTGAAAGAGTTGGCTATAGAGATAGTGGATGCATTGGTTGTCATTTTCCAAAATTCCATAGATTCTAGAACAGTTCCCGCGGCTTGGAAGGTAGCAAATGTAACCCCACTATTTAAGAAAGGAGGGCGAGAGAAAAAGGGGATCTACAGACCAGTTAGCCTGATATCAGTAGTAGGGAAAATGCTAGAATTTATTATTAAGGATGTGGTAACAGGGCACTTAGAAAATAATAATAGGATTGGGCAAGGTCAACACGGATTTACGAAAGGGAAATCGTGTTTGACGAATCTATTAGAGTTTTTTGAGGTTGTAACAAGCAGAATAGATAAGGGGGAATCAGTGGATGTGATGTATTTGGATTTTTTGAAGGCATTCGATAAGGTGCCACACAAGAGGTTATTAAACAAAATTAGGGCTCATGGGATTGGGGATAATATACTAGCATGGATTGAGGATTGGTTAATGGACAGAAAACAGAGAGTAGGAATAAACGGGTCATTTTCGGGTTGGCAGGCTGTAACTAGTGGGGTACCACAAGGATCAGTGCTTGGGCCTCAGCTATTCACAATCTACATCAATGATTTGGATGAGGGGACCAAATGTAATATATTCAAGTTTGCTGATGATGCAAAGCTGGGTGGGAATGTAAGTTGTGAGGAGAATGCAAGGAGGCTTCAAGGGGATATAGACAGGCTAAGTGAGTAGGCAAGAACACGGCAAATGTAATATAATGTGGAGAAATGTGAAGTTATCCACTTTGGTAGGAAAAATAGAAAAGCAGAGTATTTTTTAAATGGTGAGAGATTGGGAAATGTTGGTGTTCAGAGGGACCTGGGTGTCCTTGTACATGAATCACTGGAAGTTAACATGCATGTACAGCAAGCAATTAGGAAAGCAAATGGTATGTTGGCCTTTATTACAAGAGGATTTGAGTATAAAAGTAAAGACGTCTTACTGTAATTATATGGTGCCCTGGTGAGACCACACCTGGAGTATTGTGTACAGTTTTGGTCTCCTTACCTAAGGAAGGATATACTTGCCATAGAGGGAGTGCAATGAAGGTTCACAAGAGTAAACTTGCAAGGAACATAAAAGTGGACTGTAAAACTTCTACAAGTATGTAAAAAGAAAAAGATTAATGAAGACAAATGTAAGTCCCTTACAGTCAGAAATGGGAGAATTTATAATGGGGAACAAGGAAATGGCAGAGAAATTAAAGAAATACTTTGGTTCTGTCTTCATGGAAGAGAACACAAATAACTTCCCAGAAATGCGAGGGAACCAAGGGTCTAGTGAAAAGGAGGAATTAAAGGAAATTAGTATTAGTAAAAAAATAGTGCTGGAGAAATTAATGGGACTGAAAGCTGATAAATCCCCAGGGGCTGATAATCTGTATCCCAGAGTACTAAAAGAGGTAGCCATGGAAATAATGGATGCATTGGTTGTCATCTTCCAAAATTCTATAGATTATGGAACAGTTCCTGCAGATTGGAGGGTGGCAAATGTAACCCCACTATTTGAAAAAGGAGGGAGAGATTAAACCGGGAACTATAGCCAGTTAGCCTAATATCAGTAGTAGGGAAAATGCTAGAGTCTATTATAAAGGATGTGATAACAGGACACTTAGAAAATATCAATGAGATTAGACAAAGTCAACATGGATTTATGAAAGGAAAATCATGTTTGACAAACCTACTGGAGTTTTTTGAGGATGTAACTGGTAGAATAGATAAGGGAGAACCAGTGGATGTGGTGTATTTGGATTTTCAGAAGGCCTGTGATAAAGTCCCACATAAGAGGTTAGTGTGCAAAATTAAAGCACATGGGATTGGAGGTAATATATTGGCATGGATTTAAAATTGGTTAACAGACAGGAAACAGAGAGTAGGAATAAATGGGTCTTTTTTGGGGTGGCAGGCAGTGACTAGTGGGGTACCACAGGGATCAGTGCTTGGGCCCCAGCTATTCACAATATATATCAATGATTTGGATAAGGGAACCAAATGTAATATTTTAAAGTTTGCTGACGACACGAAACTAGGTGGGATTGTGAGTTGTGAGGAGGATACAAAGAGGCTTCAAGGCGATTTAGACAAGTTGAGTGAGTGGGCAAATACATGGCAGATGCAGTATAACGTGGATAAATGTGAAGTTATCCACTTCGGTAGGAAAAACAGAAAGGTAGAGTATTATTTAAATGGTAATAGATTGGGAAATGTTGATGTACAGAGGGACATGGGTGTCCTTGTACACCAGTTATTGAAAGCAAACATGCAAGTGCAGTAAGCAGTTAGGAAGGCAAATGGTATGTTGGCCTTCATTGTAAGAGGATTTGAGTACAGGAGCAAGGATGTCTTACTACAGTTGTACAGGGCCTTGGTGAGACCACACCTGGAGTACTGTCAGCAGTTTTGGTCTCTTTACCTAAGAAATTATATACTTGCCATAGAGGGAGTGCAGCGAATGTTCACCAGACTGATTCCTGGGATGGCAGGGCTGTTGTATGAGGAGAGATTGGGTCGACTAGGCCTTTAATTCACTAGAGTTTAGAAGAATGAGAGGGGATCTCATTGAAACTTTTAACATTCTGACAGGGCTAGACAAACTGGATGCAGGGAGGATTTCTCCACTGGCTGGGGGGTCTAGAATGAGGGGTCACAGTCTCAGGATATAGGGTAGGACATTCAGGACTGAGATGAGAAATTTCGTCACTCAAAGGGTTGTGAATCTTTGCAACTCTCTACCCCAGAGGGTTGTGCTCAGTCGTTGAGTATATTCAAGACAGAGATCAAAAGATTTTTGGATATGAAGGGAATCAAGGAATATGGGGATAGTGTGGGAAGAGGAGTTGAGGTAGAAGATCAGCCATGATCTTATTGAATGGCGGAGCAAGTTCAAAGGGCCGAATGGCTCACTCCTGCTCCTATTTCTTATGTTCTTAAGTTCATAAGTGCAAGCCCAACTGTACCAGTGGAACTTTTTCCACATCCCACACCAACCACCTTTATGGCCTCTTTGAGTGAGATTGCCAATTTAATGCCAAGTTATGAGCAGTTTGCACTGCGGGCCTGCACTCATTCAGACTTAGGTTAGGACTGTTGAATGCCTTTGCACACAGGCATAGTGGTTAGCACTGTTGCCTCACAGCGCCAGGGACCCGGGTTCGAATCCGGCCTCGGGTGACCGTCTGTGTGGAGTTTGCACATTCTCCCCGTGTTTGCGTGGGTTTCCTCCGGGTGCTCCGGTTTCCCCCCACAGTCCAAAGATGTGCGGTTAGGTTGATTGGCTATGATAAATTGACCCTTAGTGTTAGGGGGATTAAATACGTGGGGATAGGGTGGGACATGTGTTGGTGTAGGGGTTACGGGGATCGGGTGGGATATGTGTCGGTGCAGGCTCGATGGGCCGAAATGGCCTCTATCTGCACTGTGGTGTTTCTGTGATTTCTGTGACCCCTACAACAAGCAGAAATAGAAGATTTTCTTCTATTGGTCTAGACTGGTTTTAAGTGGCCTCATTGTACTGCCTCTTAGCCCTGTTCCATGGGTTGTGCAGAGGTGTCATGACCATAATTACTTAGTATTGCCCATATTTCCCAGCAGTCAGTCATCAAGTCTCTCCAGGCTTTCATAAAAGGTGTCAGTAATTTTGGATTGGTGCAGGATGTATGAATAATGGGTAAGCAGGCATCATCGTGCATAATGCTAACTTGGGGGTGGGGGGGAGTTGTCACATACCATTACATTACTTTAAGAGACTGAACAATCTTTAAATTTGTGTATCCTATGACATTGCTGGATGGTGCTTAAATTGTAATATAGGTGCAATTGATTGTTTCCATTGTGAATGATTGATTGTAAACTGGAGGGTAGTAGGAGTAGGTGTTGGTGAAATGTTCTATAAAGCCTTCGCTCCTGCTCTATCCTTTGTCTCCTGCAGCAATGCAAGAAGCACATAGTGTAATTACAAAGTTTGCCCCTTGTTGACCAATCCTGACGATACAATATGGGCAATTTTACAACTTTACCCTCTCGACAGGATCTCTACCTGCTATAAGTGCATATAGAAAATTTGGGCTTCTGTTGTGCACGATTTTCCAACCATCCATTAAATCATCATAAAAGTATGCACAATAAATGGCCAAATTTCCCATATGTGCTACCAGCTGGCAAAGTTATCTGTCAAGAGTTTAAAGTCAGAAAATTGTAAAGTCTGTGGGTTGTACGGTTAATAATGACACAGACTTCAGGAGTAACAAACAAACAGGTCTTTACTATTCGAAGGTCAGGGCAAATCTGCCCCAGCAATCCTGCCACAACACTTATATACTGGTGTGGTCACTATCGGTATTACAGTATACAGAAGCCAAACAAATAGTGCCACACCTAAAGTAGTTCTCTTAAAGGTGAACGGTTACATTCAATAGTTCCCTTAAAGGTAGACGGGTACATACACTACAATCCTCCCTTTTTAGCTTATTACTTACAGAGTCCCCGTTAAACATACATATCTTCAACTTCCTATAAAACAAATTACAGATATGATCTCGGTGGAGTCAATGTCATATAAAACAATTTACAGATATAATCTTGGTGGGAACAGTTCACAGGTTCAGTCTCTGCGGAAATAGTTCATAGATTCAGTCTCTGATCTTGACTCGTTCCAAACAACATCTCTTTGGTATAGCCGGTTCACATGGCTAGCGTGACTCCTCCATAGCCTTTTTCTTGACGTAACAGCTTGAACTTTCATCCTGTTGAACCAGCAGTGCGGACTTTTACAACCAACTGGCTGTCTTGATATTTTCCAGTTTTTCAACTAATTTAGTTCCTTTCGTAGTGTCCCGCCTAAGATGGTAGAAGTGCTAATATTTTAGACAGTTATTATCTTCTGCTTCTTCTTTTTCTTTTCTGCCTTTTTGACACTCTCGGAGCTCCTTTCTCGGCTGCCAGCTGTAGCGCCACCAACTCTCTATGTTCCTTAGACCTTAAGTGCTTCATCCGGATTTCAGCACTTTGGGAGTTTTCATCACAAACTGAGCAGACCAGATCCTCGTAATATTCAGTGTCACTCAACAGGTCATGGTAATATTCGGGGTCGTCCTGAGTTAGGCCAGTGAGAGGCCCTTCTACTTCCTTCTTATCCATCTGGACGTTAGCCAACGGTGGTTCCTTCCCTAACCATCTTTCTTGAAAAGACTTCTTCAAACATTCATATTCATTCCGCTCTTCCGGGGATGTCTGCCATTCCTTCACTACTGGCCTCATTTGTGAGTTCAATACCTTCCCTTCCATCGGGGATTTCGTTGTCAGGCTATTTAATCCTTCTACTGGAGTATCTGTTTCCACCCCCTTCTGTTCCCCTTGACGCAATTCAGCGTACTTTTGGCATCCTTGTAAAAGCTGTGTTGCCACCTCAGCTATCTCCGTGACTTTTGGAAGCTCCGAATTCTTTCCCTTTGAACCCTGAAACTCGTGTTCCCATTTTGGAGTCTTGTCCCTCAGCATGTGTAAGAGTTGGCTGGCCGTTAACTCTTCTATGGGGACACTGTGGATTAGAGTCTTCTCCATTTCATCCACCTCTCCCTCCAATGTTTTCACCTTCCTTTCCTCCGGTACTTTGGTTTTAAGCGCTCGAAGAAGTTGCGCCTTGATGTTCTCTAACTCCTGTTCAGGGGCCATTCCTACAGTCTCTGTGATCCTTCCAGTTGCCTTTCCTTCCACTGCCCGGATTCCTAGTTGAATATGTTCTTCAAGTTGTTGAACCTCGGCCATTGCCGCCTCATATTTGTCCTGGGTTGCCTTCAATAATTTAATGAGTTCTTGGACATCTTGAATTTCATGTTCTGCTATGTCTTCTACCTCTAATTTTTCATCGATGGATGGAATCTCTACCGATGAGTCTGTCTTGGCCTGGAGCTCATCAAACATTTCCTGCAGCCTTTGTAATTCTCGCTCATGTTCAACCTTTAGCTGTTCAGATGCTTTCACTAAAACTAGCTTTTCGGAGGTTGCCGAGTTAACCCCTTCCAGGATTGTAGTCTGGGCCTGTTCACACTGTTCTTTCAACTTGTTACACTCTGCTTGCAACGAGTCGTAGAGATGAACTGGGATAAAATCCTGGCTTCCTGAAGATTCCTCTTCCTTTGGTTCGTTCTGTAAATATTCTAGTTCCTGAACAGCATCAGGGGAATGTGATTGGTATTTGGCCACGATGGCTCTATGGTCGCTCTCTGCTTGAGCTAGCTGTCTCTGTTGTCTTTCCAGGTTCTCCCATTCGGTGTCCCAGAACTTTTCCATATTTTTCATTTCTTGTACGAGACGGTCACTCAACTGTTCTAATTGTTGTCGTACTTTGACATAAGTTTGAGTCCGAACTCGGTGTTCTTCCATCGTGAATGAATCCTTTGCTTGAACAGGCTCAGAATTCTCTGTCAACCTGGAGTTCTGCTCTGCAACTTTATTCTTCTTGGTAACATACGTCCTTCTGCATGTCTTCGTTTCCTTCCCCATCATCGGCAAGTCCCTTTTAGCCTTGTCTTCCATATTTGAATTGGTCGTATCGTCATCCATTTCAGAATCTGAGCTGATAGCTTGCACTGAGTCCTCCCTCATTATGGCTTTTAGGTAGTGCCATTCCATATCTATTTTCTTAATCCACTCCCGTCCTAGAAGTGGTGGTCCTCCTTCAGGTAATACGTACAAGTTCATTCTTGGGTGTTCTTTACCCCTATCTCTCACCTTGACTCTTATTTTCCCCATGGGGTATACGTTATGCCCCGTGTATGTCTGTAATACGAACTTGGTATTGCTTAAAGGTATGTGAGAGAATAGCCGGTGGTAGTCCCTTCGGTTGATGACTGATAGAGCTGATCCAGTGTCCAGCTCCATCCTTACTTGGACTCCAGCTATTTTTAGTATGACCCAGATGGTTTGTAGATCCGTTTCTTTACCCACATTGTGGATTCTCAGACTACCCAGCTCCTGGCTGTTTGGGTCTGAGTCTGAATTCTGTTCGTCTGAACTCTTCTCAGCCACCTTGTGTACCTTGTTGTACTTTTCTTGTGGTGGCTTCCTTTGATTGTTGGTCTTCTTCCCTGACCGGCATACCTTCGCGATGTGACCCAGTTTGCCACATTTCCTACACTCTTGGTTCTTAAACCAGCATTGATTCTGGTCATGCGTTGTCTTCCCACAACGGTAGCATTTTGTTGTGCTTGAAGTAATTTGGTCCACCCCGAGTGCCGCCGCCTTTAGTTGCATTTCCGCCGTTCCTTTCGCTGCGGCTTCATGCGATGCAGCTATAAGGACAGCCCTGTCCAGTGTGAGGTCGTTCTCTTCCAGTAGTCGCTTCTGCGTCCCTTCTTTGGACAATCCGCCTACGAACTTGTCCCGCAGTGCTTCTGTCAGATTCCTTCCGAACTGGCAGTATTTCGCTAGCCTACGCAGTTCGACCAAGTACTCCGCATTGCTTTCATCTTTCCTCTGCGTTCTTGCGTAGAATTTGAATCGTTCAGCCAGCATCAACGGTGTGGGGTTCAAGTGGTCCTTCAGCACAGCCACAATCTCTTCGAAGGTCTGATCCGCTAGTTTATCTGGTGCTATTAGATGCTTCAAGAGCCCGTATGTTTTTGCCCCCATCGAGTTTAGCAATGTTATCGCCTTGTCGTCTTCCTCTATTTTGTTGGCTTCGCAATAGATCTCTATGTGTTCCACGTACATGGCCCAGTCTTCTATTTCAGAATTAAAGTCGTTAATATTCCCTCGCTTAGGCATCTTTCTTCCCTTGGGAGCAGCACCAGTATTTCTTTAAGTATTCTTATTTATTTGTTTATTTCTAAGATGGCGGTTTTCCCGCGAAATCGTCGGTTTCCCGCTCTTTCCTTCTCTCCCCGCCCACTTCAATGGCGGTATGTCAGTTAAGATGGCGGTTTTCCCGTGAAAATGGCGGTTTCCCACTCTTCCTTTCTCTCCCCGCCCACTTCAATGGCGGTTTCCCGCTTCTGTCGTCTCCTCCGCCTAATGGCGGCTTCCCGCGTTTCTTCCTGGTGGAAGGGGTACGCTTTCCCCACAGCGGACAGGTTCAGCCGCTGGGCTGGCTCTCGCACAGCTCCCCTTACTCGGCTCTGTCTTTTCCTCCCGCCCGCACGGCTCTACCGGCGCTGGGTACACCCCGTTAACGGAGGACAGTTCAGCCGCTGGACTGGCTCTCGCGCAGTCTCTCTCTCCGTACCCGGCTCTGTCGCTCTCTCTCCCGCACGTTCGGTTCTACCGGCCCTGGGTACCCCGTTGGTGGAGAACAGTTCAGCCGCTGGACTGGCTCTCGCACAGTCTCTCTCCCCTTGCTCGGCTCTGTCTCTCCCTCTCCCGCACGTTCGGTTCTACCGGCTCTGGGTACCCCGTTGGTGGAGAACAGCTCAGCCGCTGGACTGGCTCTCGCGCAGTCTCTCTCCCCTTGCTCGGCTCTGTCTCTCTCTCCCACCCGCACGGTTCCTGTTCGCCTCCCCAGCCCTCTCGCAGACCGGTGTTTCCCTCCCCGGCTGCAGCTGGGTTTCTCTTCCCGCGCCTACCCCCAGTCTCAGCGCTTCGTGGCTGCGGTCGCTGCCCGGCTTTTCCCGCCGATCGAGGTCCGACTGTCTCACGACGCCGTTGGACCCAACTTTCTGACCGGCTCCGTTCCCCCTCGACCGTGGTCGAGTGCACAGCCCTTATCCTCTGGATATTCTCTACACCTTCCCCTACTCACAGTCTCCGCGGCCGCCTTGTTTCCAGCTGATCGGCTCACTCCGCACCGTGGTAGAAGGGTAGTCAGTGCCTGTTGCAGATGGAAGCTTTTGTTGCTAAAGTCTTCCTCCTTCCTCCTGCTGCAGCCTCGTGTTTTCTTCCAGCAGCACGACGAGGGCGGTTGCCTCTCTTCGACGCTCTTCGTTGCTTTGGTAGTCTTGCCGCAGGGTACGATCGGACTCGTCGCCACTGTAAAGTCTGTGGGTTGTACGGTTAATAACGACACAGACTTCAGGAGTAACAAACAAACAGGTCTTTACTATTCGAAGGTCAGGGCGAATCTGCCCCAGCAATCCTGCCACAACACTTATATACTGGTGTGGTCACTATCGGTATTACAGTATACAGAAGCCAAACAAATAGTGCCACACCTAAAGTAGTTCTCTTAAAGGTGAACGGTTACATTCAATAGTTCCCTTAAAGGTAGACGGGTACATACACTACAAAAATGACCCCTAATATCTTCATATAAGGGAGAAGCAATGGCTGCCAGTGGAGAATCTACTGCACCAAATGCAAAACAAAATCAGTTGGTCTTAAGAACCATTAGCAAGCTTTTAATTTAGTATCATTAAATAGCAGAGGTTAAAATAATAACAGAACATTGGCTCTAATAACTTCTTTTTTTTACCTAGCAGCAGAAAATACATCTGCTAAAGCAACTTTTCAATTTAGGTCAAAGACTGGGAATGAAAGAGAAATGTTCTTTGTTCATCCTATTTGTCAGCATTGAATTCTACAAGGGTTTGATACACTAGCAGATCTGCTCATTCACACGCTTAAAATAAAAATTTATTGAACAATATATAATGTAGCAATGGTTTTAACAGAAAGCTTCAGTAGCAGCCATTTAATCATGACAAAAACTTATTTTTCTCACATTTACACAATTGCTGATTAAGCTTTAATGCAACTTCTCCTGTCTGCCCTGCTGGTTTCAAATATCTTTCATCCAAAAAAATTTCAGCTTTACATTTTCTTTACATATATATGCCTTCTCCTTGAGGTCGTATATTCTCTCGGGGAGTTAGAGATCTCAGGTGGTGGGGGTGGGGGGTGGTCTTCTCTTCTTTGAGTCGCACTCGAGAAGCACTTCTGCCTGCCCCTCTGTATCCAACCAGCCCCGACCCATTTATGGGCCAGGAGTTATTGGGGATGCAGCTGCAGCATCAGGAGAGACAGCGAGGAACCTGAAAGGGGCAGAAACGCCCCAAAGATCAGAAGGAAGGCTCTAACAGAAGTGCTCAGCAGGTTGACTGCATATTGATCTGAGGCTGACTGGAGGGAGAGGAGGACACTATTTGGCCCTTTCCCTTGACTGGAGGAAATCTGAGCCTCAACTGCTGATTCTTGGGGCCTTATGTTGGCCCTTGAAAGCACTGGTAACTTGGGTGGAAAGAAGGGAAATCCACCAGGGACCTGAGCATCATCCCCCCCCCGCCCCCCGCGCCCCCCCACCCCCCCAGCCACTATTTGCATCAGCACAATGGGGAAGGGGTGATGGGGTGATGAGGTGGCAGTGGGCCACACCAACTAAATTTGCCAACATTTTCTAATGCGATTCCATCCGATTTTGTGTGGGATCACGGAGGAGAATTCTCCCCACCCCTAGAGTGGAGCATCTACTGTCATGAATTTGCTATAAGCTGTTGCTAGCAGCCTAGGCTTTCTGTGTCTCCTTATGGTTATGTATACTGTAACATGTTTAACAATGGTTTATTTTATTTTAAACACTAACTACATAATGACTCAGTAAACCACTGTTAGGATTTTGCTTAGTAGAAGCCAGCTATTATAACCTTTGGTAATTGTCATTGCATCACCACTTCGAACTATTGTTAACCACTTCTCACTAACATGATTGCAATAGCATGTGCTGCAGATTGTAAAATTTAATTTGATTTGAAAATGTATATAGTGCATCTGTGTATAATAATATTAAAAGTCTTGCACATAGCGCGCACTTCCTGTAAGTGTCACACAGATGGACATTCCTGCTGTTGCAGCACTGGTGCTGGAGATGGAGGAGCAATGCCACGGTTGAAAGGGAGGCAGAAGCTCTCCAAAAATTATAGTTTAAATATTCAAGAAAGGCTCTTTATGAGCCACAGTCCTTCAGCTGAAGTTAAGGGGCCTGAAGAGAGGGATAGGTTCCCACAACTACACACACTCCTTCCAACAATGAGAATAGCCATTGGTTTAGGCTGTACCTTCATCCATCTCCTAGAAGTCCTTGGAGTCAGTGGTAATTGAAGCAGGAGACAGAGAAATGGTTTGGTTTCCTCACCCCTCCACCATCACTTGAATGCAGCAGGGTGATCGAGGGATATGTGATTGAGTTCCCTGCAGGCAGCGGTGGGATGGAATGGGAGGCCTACCTTCTGCATTTTCTATAGTGAAGGAACTTGTCTGTACAGCAATGCACACAGTGTCCGTAATAAAACTGGAGAGCTGTGGGCATTGCGAGGAACCAGACATAGTAGGGATTACTGAGACATGGCTACAGAAAAATCAGGACTGGGAACTAACCATTGCAGGGTATAACATATTTAGAAAAGATAGAGAAGGAAAAGGGGGAAGTGGAGTAGCTGTACTTATTAGGGATAACATAATGGCAGTAGAAAAAATTGACACAGCTATCAGCAAGACAGAAACAGAATCCATGTGGATAGTAATAAAGGATAATAAAGGATCAATCACACTAATAGGGGTAGTCTACAAACCACCTAATAGTGGAAGGGAGGTGGAAGAAGAAATACACAAACATTTTAGGGAAATGATTAAAAAACGCCCCGTTTGGGGCGCCAAGCTCGCCTGGGCGCCGGAATTACCGCTGCGAGCGGAGCCACTAGCGCCATCCCGATATTCAGTTTCAGCGCCCCAAACGGAAGCGGGCTGCTACTCGAGACTCCCCGCGTCCCGCTTGGGGCGCTGAAACTGATTATCACAGCGCAACGTGCCGCAGCGCCACACGCTGCGACACGGCACGCTGTGGTACTGCAGGCCTTCCTCCCACTGTTAAGGGGGAGGTGCCTGCAACAGCGTGAGCCCCGCTCGCGAGTGCCGGCAAATGAGCCCGGCACCAAGGAGAAGTGCCGGGCTCTCGGGAAACAGCCGGCAATGCCGCGGGGGGGTGGTTTAGGAGGCCGGGGACGGAGGTGCTGGCAGGCGGCCGCCGAAAAAGCGGCCGCCCCGCACCTCCACCTTAATTTGCGCCACTACCGCCACAGGTAGGCCCTGTGAACCGGTCGCGATTTGCGACCGGCGTTAAAGAGGCGGGCGCGACCAAATATGGTGATCGGGGCGGGAGCGGGGCGCTGCGCACACCGATGACGTCATCGGTGGCGGCGCAGCGCTACAGGCTAACGCCGCCATTTGCGCCCCGCTAAATATCGCGGGAGGTGTGGCCAGTGGCGCTAAAGCCACTGAGTGCCCTCTTTGGGCGCTAATTGGTGGCGCAGCCCACTGAATTTCTAGGCCATAGTATAATAAGCATGGGGGGTTTCAACTACCCCGATATTAATTGGATAGAAGAGTTAGGTAAAGGGGATAAGGAACTAGAGTTCCCACAATGTGTACAGGAATCCTTTCTAACCCAATATGTAAAATGCCCAACAAGGGAGGATTTGCTATTGGATCTAGTAATGGGGAATGAACCAGAGCAGATAAGAGAAGTAAAAGTAGGGGAACATCTAGGCAATAGTGACCATAATATAATATGCTTTAAGATAAAAATTGAGAAGGACATAACTATGATGAAGACCAAGGTAGTAGATTGATGAAAAGCTGATTTTGAGGGGCTGAGATTAGAACTTGGGAAAATAAAATGGACAACAATATTGGCAAACAATTATGTAGAGCAGCAATGGGAAACAATTAAAATGGTGTTCAACAAAGTCCAGGAAAAATATATTCTGCTAAAAAAAAAAGCACTAATGGGACACCATGGATGAATAAAGCCATAAGGGGGAAATTGAGGGTAAGGAAAGAGGCATATATTAAGTACACGGACTGCAGGGGAGAGCATGATAAGGGAGAATACAAAAAGATTAGGAGAGAAGTAAAAAAAAACAATTAGGAAGGCAAAGGGGAACTATGAAATTAAATTATCAAGGAGCATAAAACAAAATAGTAAAATATTTTATAGGCACATAAATAAAATTAGGAAGGTCGGGTTGGGAATAGGACCATTAAGGGATGGACAGAACAATACCACAGGCAATGATAGAGAGATGGCAGAAATATTAAATAATTACTTTGCTTCAGTATTTAACAGGGAGATAGAACAGGTGGACATGACATTGGATCATGAGATTATTAATGAAATAAATGCATTTAAAATAAAAAGGGGAGATCTAATGGCCCAAAATTTGCGATCAGATGCTTCCTGCAGGCGGATGCCTCCGGCCTGTAAAAAATCTATGAATGGACCTGGTGGCCCGGGAGGTATGGAGACTTGCGATCCTGGGCCTCTCCGGGTACACATGGGCAGAGGCCTACATATCCCAGGGGTGTATGCTGTTCGTCGGCCCAATCAATAAAAGAAGGGAATCCCCATTCATACTTATGGGAGTTCTGTACGTACAGAATTCCCATAATTTTGAATGGGGATCACTTAAAAAATGCACGAACACACGAAATAATTTTTTTTAAATTACATATTTAAATTGAATTAAAATGCCATTTAATTAAATATTTTAAACAAAAATTTAATTTTTAAATTTTTTAATATGTTTAAACGGGGCTAAAAATAAACTTACCTTATTGGACAGGGTTTTTAATGTATAAATAAGTAATAACATTTTATTTTTCTATTTTTTAAAACTCTTATGCTGGTAAAAGCAGGCCTTACGGCATTTCACGGGCATTCAGCGGGCAGAAGTTGGGCAAATAGCGCAACTTTCCACCCGAAGAAGCCCTTCTCCCAGGGATACGGAGGATCTGTTAAGAAGATTCTTGACAGATTGCAAGTTCCGGGTTTTAGCGCATGCACTTCGAATGCCTAAACCCGGAACTTGCACGGCTGCGTACTCACCTCGTATGCACCCGTAGGGGTTGCAAAATACAGCCCATTAAATAAACTAATCAAACACAAAGAGGAAAAAAACCCTGGTCCGGACAGATTACATCCGCGCATTTTAAAAGAATCTAGGGAAGAGATAGCAGAGGCATTACTACACATATTTAGTAATTTGTTAGAAAAAAGTGTAGTGCCAGAGGACTGGCAGATAGCTAACGTAATACCTATATTTAAGAAGGGAGATAGAACATATCCAGGGAACTGTAGACCAGTCGGCTTAACATCGGTGGTAGGAAAAATAATTGAATCCCTACTAAAGGAGAAAATAGAAGAACAAGCTCAGGCAGATGCCATTGTGGCTGGGTTTACGTGTGTGGAAAGGGGCTTGCAGGGTCTCACAGCAGTCTAGCAATCTGTGCTCCAACAGATGGCTAGGAATGCTGAGGCACCGGACTGGGGAGTGGCAGTGGCTCCGTGGAGCAAGAACCTGCTGTCCTCTCTCAGGATGACAGCATTCCTACTCCACCCTTTCCAGTCTGTCAGTCATCTTAATGCTGACTGTCAGCCAGCCAACCCAGACTGCTGCCGCCCTTGCCAAGGTGGTGCAGTCTGCAGCCGGGCCTTCTAGACCCAGAGCTGCTCGAGGTCACCCTGCAAGGCCATCTGCCGTCTCCCGCACGGAAAGTCAGCAGCCTTCCACCAGCCATGCTGCAGCCACTGGGGTACCACTGCATAGGAGCACTAGAATAGGCAAAGGAACATGAAAGACAGACGCTAAGGGAATGCCCAAGGGTGATTAGTTGACATTGTGTAGTTTTGCATTGATTCATTTATAAATTACTAGCTGGAGTGCCCGGCGGTGCCGAGGCTTTTTCGAGGGCATGTTGTTGTTGGAAGAGAGAGAGAGAGAGAGCGTGCGACTGGGGAAGAGAGAGCGCGACTGGGGGGAAGAGAGAGAGCGACTGGGGGGAAGAGAGACAGCAACTGGGGGGAAGAAGGGGGGGAGGGAGGGGAAGGGGGGAGGGGGAGGGGAGGGGAGGGGGAGAAGGGAGGGAGGAGGGGGGTGGGGAGGGAGGGGGAGGGAGGGAGGAGGGGGAAGGGGGAGGGGGAGGAGGGGAGGGGGAGGAAGGGGAGGGGAGGAGGAGGGAGGGGGAGGGGGGAGAGGGGAGGAAGGGAGAGGAGGGGGAGAGGAGGGGAGAGGGGGAGTCCCCGAGCCCCGCCCCCCGAT
Organism: Somniosus microcephalus; assembly: GCF_052327205.1. Taxonomy (NCBI): domain Eukaryota; kingdom Metazoa; phylum Chordata; class Chondrichthyes; order Squaliformes; family Somniosidae; genus Somniosus; species Somniosus microcephalus. The sequence continues at coordinate 265,752,791 of NC_140988.1, forward strand.
CTCCCGCCCCCCGATGTCCCGCCCCCGATCTCCCGATGTCCCGCCCCGCGATCTCCCGATGTGCCGCCCCCGATCTCCCGCCCCCCGATCTCCCGCCCCCCGACCTCCCGATGCCCCGCCCCCTGATCTCCCGATGTCCCGCCCCCCGATCTCCCGATGTCCCGCCCCCCGATCTCCCGATGTCCCGCCCCCTGATCTCCCAATGTCCCGCCCCCACGATCTCCCGATGTCCCCGCCCGAGCCGGCTTCAAGACCAGAGAGATGCCGCCGCGCAACCTACCGCGTGAGGCCCGGCCGGACTCAAGTCACGCTCCGGGCAGAAGATGACGCGGACGCTGACTCCCGCCCCGCCCGCCTTTACTAAGATGGCGGCAGTGGTGACGCTCGGCTCAGGCCCGCCCCCCTCCAGCCTTCACAAAGATGGCGGCGATCGCTGGCCTTTTGTCAATCACGACGGGAAGCGCCTAGCTCGGGCGTGGCTGGTCAACAGACGCCCAGGCTTTGAGGCCTGGAAAAACGGTGAAAGGTAGGAAAATTATAGAGGTTAGACAAAAGATTTACAAATGAATTAATTTAAAAAAAAAACAATTTGGGGGAGAAATTGGGTGAGTAGCGCCAGCTGTTAGCGCCTAAAGAGGCAGTCAGTGGCTGTAGCGCCACTGGCTGCATCTGCAGCGATATTCAGTAGGGGCGCTAATGGTGGCATTAGGCATTTGCGCTGCGCTGCCACCGATGACGTCATTGGTGTGCGCAGCACCCCCATTTGTGCCCCGTTCGCGATATTTGGTAGCGAATGCCACAGTTGCGCCGCTCGCTACCCGCACCCGGTTCACGGGGCCTTACTGTGCCGGCAGCGGCGCAAATTAAGGTGGAGGTGCGGGGCGGCTGCTTTTTCGGCGGCCGCCTGCCAGCACCTCCGTCCCCGGCCTCCTAACACCCCCCCCCCGCAGCATTGCCGCCTGTTTCCCGAGAGCCCGGCACTTCTCCTTGGTGCCGGGCTCATTTGCCAGCACTCGCGATCGGGGATCGTGCTGTTGCAGGCACCTCCCCCTTAACAGTGGGAGGAAGGCCTGCAGTACCACAGCGTGCCGTGCCGCAGCATGTGGCGCTGCGGCACGTTGCGCTGCGATAATCAGTTTCAGCGCCCTAAGAGGGACGCTGAGTGCCTCAAGCCTCGCCCCGTGTCCCTCGAGGGGCAATGAAACTGAATTTCTGGTGATCAGTATCACTCCGACCGCCACGCTAAATCCTGCGCTCCGCCGACTTTTGCGCCACTTTGGCGCCCCAACCCAATTTCTAGGCCTTTGTCTTTTAAAAGCAACTTTTTTTTTGCTGGAATTGTAGATTTGAAAGAAACACGCAGAAAGCGGGAAAAAGGAAAAGTTTGGAATCAAGATGGCGGCGACTCACCTCGATTCAGAACGATAAGGCCCGCCCACACAGGCACCGATTGGTGGACCGTCAGGTCACCGAAGCGTAGGATTGGTCAATCGTCCCATCACTCGACCGTAGGAGGGCCCGGCCGCACGCGCCAGGAACCCGCCGTACGATTGGTAGACCTGGACGTCACTCGATGCTAATGAGCGGATAATGAGCGGAATGTTGAACATTTTTTGGATACCTCGGGCGCAATTTTTGTCCGGCTGAAACGTAAATATGCTTAGGACAGTTCTGGAATCGTCAGCTTTCTTTCGACGTAACGCACGTGTAGGTACGCTCTATAACTTTCGAGTTAATTCAAGACAGACAGACAGACAGACAGACAGACGGAATGACAGACAGAAGTATCCTTCTATATATATAGATATTTGGAATGTTTGTTTTGTGGTGACTCTCATTTCAACTTTGTACCCAAGAGGACGCTGTGATGTTCCATGACAGAGGGATAGTAAGGTGGGGAGGTGTTGAGCAATGGTGATCTGGGGTTTCATTCAAGGAAACCGGATTCTGATGAGGTGCTCACGGACAGCCCGTCCGGAACGGGAACCTGTTGCCTGCCTCCTCTCTTCCTCCTTTTCCTCCTCTTCCTCCACTTCCTCCTCCTCTTCCTGAGGTTGTCGCAGAACCCATGGTGGCAAGGGCTGCAGCTTCAAGATTGCTAAGTTGTGGAGGATGCAGCAGACCACAACGAAATGGGACACCCGCTCCGGCGTGTATTGGAGGGCTCCTCCTGAGCAGCCAAATCAGCGGAACCATTGCTTCAGAACCTCGATGGTCTGCTCGATGAGGTTCCTCATGGCAGCATGGTTCTCATTATAAGACTGCTGGCCACGAGTGGTGGGGTTGCGAAGGGGTGTCATCAGCCAGGTGCAGAGCTTGTCTCCAAGCAGCCATCCTCAGTTTGAAGTGGTGGCTGGAAGATTGCTGGCACACCGGACTGGCATAGGATTAAGGAATCATGACTGCTGCCAGGATACCAGACATTCACCATCATGATGTGCTGGGTATGGTCACACACCAACTGCACATTAAGTGAGTGGTAGCCTTTGCGGTTGCGGAACATCTCAGGATTGATATGCGGTGCCCGCAAAGCCACTTGTGTGCAAACAATGCCACCCTACACTGTGGGGAAGCCCAATATCCTGGCAAAGCCATGTGCATGCTCCTCCTGCTTCTCTCTGTTCAGAGAGAAGACAATGAAGTCCCCTGTCCCAGTGTTCAGAGCCTCTGTGACCTCCCGGATGCAGTGATAGGCGGCGAACTGGGAGATGTTAGCTATGTCTCCTACTCCAGACTGAAAGGATCCAGTGCAGAAAAAATTGAGGGCCACGGTGACCAATGTTCCCTCTTATTTTTTGGGGGGTGCGCGGCCCTTTTAAGGAGTTAAGTTGTCAAGGTTCCGAATTTCGCAGCCGTCATTTGTTACCAGAAATCTTCTAGAAAATGTACCTACAATAGTCCCAACCAGCAGTGCATTCTACATTCACAAGACAAGGTTGGCTCATTGTCACATCTATCTCTATCGCAGACCCTATAGCAACACAGACCCTATAGGGAGTGATTTCCTGAACTGAGGGTATGCTGATTAAACCATTTTAAATAACCAATTTTTATTTTAAGAAGTTTCAAAAGGGATAAAGATGAGTCAATATCGTTGAAACAAAACCTTAGAACCAAATGTCATGCTCAAATGTTATCCTCTTTTAGATGCTGATCAATCTGCTGTACATTTCAAGCATTTTCTATCATAGGCGTATTTACTTTTTGGTCAGACAAAAATTGTTCGGACAGTATACAAAAAACGTTCAAAAATCCTCAAAACTCCGCTCATTAGCGGTTGACCAATCCTACCTCTCATTAGCGTTGAGTGACGTGCTGGTTGACCAATCCTACAGTTCAGTGACCTGATGGTTGACCAATCGGTGCATCACAGGCGGGACCTAATCCTCCAGTCTCCCCAAACTTCGCCGCCATTTCTTTCATCCTCACAGACAGCCAAACAAACCCCCACATTGCAGCTCCGGGAGCGGCAGGTGAGTTTACACACAGCGGGCGGGGGAGCAGCAGCGGCCGACCGTCAACCGCGCCACCCGCGCCACCCGTGGGGGAGCTCAGCTGGGGTCCATCTCGGCCCGAGAACCCGGCCGGGCCTGAAGTGCTAGGCCCTGCACGGCCGGTATCACAACCGCACCGGGCCTCAGGCGCTAGGCAGGGATAGCAGACGGAGCGGCAGAAAGAGGGGGAGGGAGGGGATGGAGGGAGAGGAGAGGGGGAGATGGAGGGACAGAGAGAGGGGACAGACAGGGGCAGCGAGACCGCGCGGCCCAAAATTGCCCTGGCAACGCCGGGCACCCCCAGCTCGTTTAAAATAAATGGACTAACACCTGTGTTAAAGTAACGGATAGAGGAATGCCACATGAGAGCATTAAACATTTGTTTACTATGATCGCCAGTAGTAAATTCTAGCCTTTATTTCTGTTTTGAAAGGTTTATTTTATTGCACTGGAAATAAGTCCTACACTACAATCATTAAAAGAATGGGGGTTTGCAGGAACAGGATGGGGAGATGAAATTTGTGCTGTCAGGTGGACCTAACTATCTCCAGTCTGAAGTTTATAATCTATTATATTCTTATTGATTGTTAATATTACTTTACATAAACTATTGAATCATTGAATTCTACAGTACAAAGGGAGATCATTCCCCATATTGAACCTCTCTGAACGAGCTATCCACTTAGTCCTAATTTCCTGCCCGCAACCTATTACAATGTACTTTCTTCAACTATTTATTCACTGGCTTTGAAAAGGTAATATGGATTCTGCTTCCATCACTGTTTCTGGTAGGGCATTGCAGATCCTAACAACCCACTGCATAAAAATAAACCTCTGAACATCTCTCTTCATTCTTTTGGTTATGGTTTTTAATTTTTGCTCTCTAGTTACTGACTCACTGATCAGTGAAAATAATTTTTCCCTATTTACTTTATCAAACTTTGAGCACCTTATCAGATCTCCTCTTAACCTTTCTGCTCAAATTAAGTATTTATACAACACCTTTAACGTAGTAAAACATCCCAAGGCGCTTTTTGAAACATACAAGATTCTGAAGGGGATTGACAGTGTAGATGCTGAGAGGTTGTTTCCCCTGGCTGGAGTGTCTAGAACTAGGGGGCATAGTCTCAGGGTAAGGGGTCAGCCATTTAAGACTGAGATGAGGAGGAATTTCTTCACTCAGAGGGTTTGTGAATCTTTGGAATTCTCTGCCCCAGAGGGCTGTGGATGCTGAGCCTTTGAGTATATTCAAAGTTGAGATAGATAGATTTTTGGACTCTAGGGGAATCAAGGGATATGGAGATCGGATGGGAAAGTGGAGTTGATGTCAATGATCAGCCATGATCTTATTGAATGGCGGAGCAGGCTCGAGGGGCCGAATGGCCTACTCCTGCTCTCATTTCTTATGTTCTTCACAGGAATATTATAAGACAAAAAAAATTGACACCGAGCCACATAAGGAAAAATTAGGGCAGTTGGTCAAAGAGGTAGGTTTTGAGGAGCATCTTGAAGGAGGAAAGAGAGGTAGCAAGGCAGAGAAGTTTAGGCAGGGAATTCCAGAGCCTAGGGCCTAGGCAACAAAAGGCACAGCCACCAATGGTTGAGTGATTATAATCATGGAAGCTCAAGAGGGCAGAATTAGAGGAACATAGATATCTCAGGGTGTTGTGGGGCTGGAGGAGATGTCAGAGATAGGGAAGGGTTATACCATGGAGGGATTTGAAAACAAGGATGAGAATTTTGAAATCGAGGCATTGCTTAACCGAGAGCCAATGTAGGTCAGCGAGCGCAGTGGTGATGGGTGAACGGGACTTGGTGCGAGTTAGGACACAGGCAGCCGAGTTTTGGATCACCTCAAGTTTACGTAGGGTAGAATGTGGGTGGCCAGCCAGGAGTGCATTGGAGTAGTCAAGTCTAGAGGTAACAAAAGCATAGATGAGGGTTTCAGCGGATGAGCTGAGGCAGGGCCGGAGACGGGCTATGTTACGGAGGTGGAAATAGGCGGTCTTAGTTATGGCATGGATATGTGGTCAGAAGCTCATTTCAGGGTCAAATATGACACCAAGGTTGTGAACAGTGTGGTTCAGCCTCAGACAGATGTTAGGGAGAGGGATGGAGGCACTGGCTAGGAAATGGAGTTTGTGGCGGGGATTGAAAACAATGGCTTTGTTCTTCCCAATATTTAATTGGAGAAAATTTCTGCTGATCCAGCACTGGATGTCAAACAAACAGTCTGACAATTTAGAGACCGTGGAGGGGTCGAGAAAAGTGATGGTGAGGTAGAGCTGGGTGCTGTCAGTGTACATGTGGAAACTGATGCTGTGTTTTCGGATGATGTCACCAAGGGCAGCATGTAGATGAGAAATAGGAGGGGTCCAAGGATAGATCCTTGGGGGACACCAGAGATAATGATGTGGGAGCGGGAAGAGAAGCCATTGCAGGTGATTTTCTGGCTACAATTAGATAGATATCAATGGAACCAAGCGAGTGCAGTCCCACCCAGCTGGATAGAAACATAGAAACGATGAAGAGGCGTTGGAGGAGGATGGAGTGGTCAACCTTGTCAAAGGCTGCAGACAAGTCAAGAAGGATGAGGAGGGATAGTTTACCTTTGTCACAGTCAGAAAGCATGTCATTTGTGACTTTGATGAGAGCCGTTTCAGTATGTGGCAGGCGTGGAAACCTGATTGGAGGGATTCAAACGTGGGGCTGCTGGAAAGATGAGCACGGATTTGGGAGGCAACAACACATTCAGGACTTGAGAGGAAAGGGAAGTTGGAGATGGGGCAGTAGTTTGCAAGGACGGAGGAATCAAGGGTTATTTTTTTGAGGAGATGGGTGATGACGGCAGATTTGAGGGAGAGGGGGACAGTACCTGAGGAGAGAGAACTGTTAACAATGTCAGCTAACTTGGGAGCCAGGAAAGGAAGTTGGGTGGTCAGCAGTTTGGTGGGAACAGGGTCGAGGGAGTAGGAAGTGGGTCTCAGATGAGCATGGAGAGGTCATGAGAGGAGCTTGCAGAGAAACTGGAGAAAGATGTGAGTTCAGGGCTAGGGCAGGGGGTAACCTTAGAGGAAGTTTGGCCAAGAGGGCTAGGGAAAGGAAGTGAAGTGGCAGAGGCAGCTGAATGGATGGTCTCAATCTTGGAGTCAAAGAAGTCCATGAGCACTTCACATTTGTTGTCAGAGGTGAGAATGGAGGAGGCAGGGGAGAGGGGTTTAAGAAGATGGTTAGCAGTAGAGAATAGGAGCCATAACTAAACCCTTTCATTTCCTGGCACCATCCTGGTAGCTTCCACGCGGAAAGAAAGAAAGAACTTGCATTTACATAGTAGCTATCACCCCATAGTCAATTAATTTGTTTTGTAGTATAGTTACTGTGGTAAAGTAGGCAAATTTGGCAGCCAAATTGTGCACAGCAAGGTCCCACAAACAGCAGTGTGATAAGTGACCAGCTATATCTGTTTTGGTGGTGTCAGTTGGGGGATAAACATTGGCCAGGACACCGGGAGAACTCTCAGCTCTTCTTTGAATAGTGCCATGGGGTCTTTTATATTCACCTAAAAGGGCAGATCGGGCCTCAGTTTAACATCTCATCAGAAAGAGAAAACCTCCAACAGTGCAGCACTACCTCAGTATTGCATTGAAGTGTCAGCCTGGATTACATTCACAAGTCTATTGAGCAGGGCTTAGACCTGCAACCTTGTGACGCAGGGTTGAGAGTCCTACCACTGAGCAAAGGCTGACACCATGTACGACAATAATACCCAGCTCTACCTCTCCATCACCTCTCTTGACCCCTCCACTATTTCTGTGCTTTCAGACTGCTTATATGATATCCAGTATTGGGTGAGGTGCAATTTTCTCCAGCTAAGCATTGGGGGCTAAATTAAGGCTTTGTAGCCCTAATTTTTTAGGCACTACGCGGCCAAATAAGACTCAAGAATGGGGCCCGAGATGTGCGGCACACATCCGATGAGAAGTACGCAGGACACCATCTTGTAAAGAGGTTTGTGCATGCACGCCTAACGACTGCCAGCAGCATGTAGAGCAGTGAGATGATGACGTGAATCAGTGTGCAACACTGATTTGAAGCCACTGCTGCCATTTTCCAACTCCCCACTCCAGCCATCACATAGAAACATAGAAACATAGAAGATAGGAGCAGGAGTAGGCCATTCGGCCCCTCGAGCCTGCTTCGCCATTCAATGAGATCATGGCTGATCATCCAAATTCAGTACCCTGTCCCTGCTTTCTCCCCATATCCCTTGATCCCTTTAGCCTTAAGAAATATATCCAACTCCTTCTTGAATATATTTAATGAATTGGCCTCTACTGCCTTCTGTGGTAGAGAATTCCACAGGTTCACCACTCTCTGGGTGAAGAAATTCCTCCTCATCTCTGTCCTAAATGGCTTACCCCTTATCCTTAGACTGTGACCCCTGGTTCTGGACTCCCCGGCCATCAGAAACATCCTTCCTGCATCTAGTCTGTCCAGTCCTGTTAGAATTTTATAAGTTTCAATGAGATCCCCTCTCATTCTTCTGAACTCCAACGAGTATAAGCCCAATCGACCCAATCTCTCCTCATACGTCATTCCTGCCATCCCAGGTATCAGCCTGGTGAATCTTCGCTGCACTCCTTCCATGGCAAGAACATCCTTCCTCACCCTGTCTTAATCTCACACAGCTGAACACAATGTTAAATGGAATGAAGGACGCCCGATCAGTGGTATTTAAAGGGATCATGAAGTACTTACAGGTTCCTTGCTGGATTATTTCTTCTGGCTGCTGGTGCAATTGTACGCATTTTTTGAGGTTTCCTATACTTGGCCAAAGTTTGAATACTCTACAGGGAGTGGGCTGGCTGGTCTTGCAGTATTTTCTTTGTCAGATAAAATATTGTGCTGAAAGAAGTTGCTTCCAGACATGGATGGCCTGCTAGGTATTCCTCTGGGAATTGAGCATGACTGAGAGAATGAAGAGATCCACGCAGAGCAGGATCAGTTGCTAGGAGGAGGAGGGAGAGAAAGGCATGCATTTTTTGAGGTTTCCTATACTTGGCCAAAGTTTGAATGCTCTACAGGGAGTGGTCTGGCTGGTCTTGCAGTACTTCCTTTGTCAGATAAAACATTGGCCATATCCTCAGAGAGTCTTCAGGGAGCAATTATCTTACCTCAACTTCAGTGAGGATCAATGCATGAGACATCTTCACTTCACAAAAGAGGTTGGGGGAAAAATTCAATATCGCCACGTTTGGGGCGTAATACTCGAGCGGGCGCGAAATTTAGCTCCCGGCGCAAATTATCGCCACCTACTGCTAAATTGACCTGCTTCGCCCCAGGAGGTGCTTGGAGCGCTAAAACAGGCGCTGCACGACTGTCTTAAGGCGCTAAGCCGGAGAAACGAGGCGCTACCACTGAGGGCAGGCGTAGCGCAGGTGCGGCCAGTTAGCAATTGCACGCAGACACGCTGGCACCGGTCAGCTCTTAAAGGGAAGGTTCGATCTTTGGATTGCAGCCACACCCTGCGCATCGGAACCCTGATTCTTGGCCTGGACAGACCTGCTGCCACATTCTAATGCCTAGGACCATGGAGAGGGCCAGGGAGCGAGTGCAGCGGTTCAGTGAGGGGGCCCTGCAGGTTCTAGTTGGCGCGGTGGAGCGCAGGCGATCTATCCTGTTTCCGGACAGTGGCAGGAGGCTGCTGCCCAACGACTATCGCAAAGCTTGGAGGGAGGTGGCTCACAGAGTGACCTCCAGCAGCATGGTGCCTAGGACCCCTGTGCAATGCAGGAAGAAGTTCAACGACCTCACTCGGGTCGTCAGGGTGAGTACCCTTTTCAGTGTCCTCTTCATCCCTGCATGTCCACCTCACTTTATGGCCAAAGGGTCCAGAAAGCCCCAATGCCTAGCCCTCATCCAACACCTATGGGCCTTTCATGAAACTCACACGCATATCCAGCACTTTACACACTGTAAGGGCTAATCGACCATGGGAGGCAGTGCAGCCAAGATCAGGGCTTCACACTGTACTCGGAGCCCATCCTTTCTCTTGCAGGGCAAGCTGGCCCATAACAGGAGGCAGCAGCAATGGACCGGGGGAGGCCGGCCTCACCTTCAAGGCCTCAGCGATCTGGAGCAGCGAGTCCAGCGGATTATGGCAGGCCGGATGATTGGCCCCGTCGCCACTGGAGATGCCGACCCCGTTCTGGACAGCAATGGTAAGGTCATCACCTTTTTGACCTCTCTCCTCCCACTTGTGCCTCACACCAGCATCCTTTGCCACTATCGAACCAATACAGTGCATTGCAGCACTCATGCCTCCCTCGCTGCTGCCCTGTCCTCACGCTAAAGTAACTCTTGTACCTCCCTGCTTTCAGATGCTGCTTCGCCAGGTGAGGAGGCGGGCCCTCAAGCTGCCACTGTGAGTGACTCTGAAGGCGAGGAGGAAGAGGAAGCCGGACCATCAGTGCCACCCTTAGCCGAGGCAGCCCATGGCCATAATGGGGACACGTCTTCCCTGGAGAGGAGCAGGGGGGAATGGTCTGAGCAGGATGAAGCTCCGGGGCCCAGCGGGCTGCAGCAACGTCGGGAAGCTTGGCGGCCTTCTCCCCGGAGGGAGAGCCTGGCCTCGAGTCCTGCTACAGTGAGCGCAGAAGAGGTGCAGCTCCTCGCTGAAATGAGCGCCCAGGTGGAGCACAGGCACACTGAGCTCATGGCTGCAGTGGCAAGGATGCCCGAATCCATTGAGCCACTGGCAAGTAGTGTCCAGGACTTCGGCGCAGCACTGGCAAGGAGTCTGCAGGACTTCGGCGCAGCACAAGCAAGGAGTCTGCAGGACTTCGGCGCAGCACAGGCAGCACAGGCGGCTTCCACGCAAGTGCTTAGTGGTGCAATGCAGTCAGTGGCTGGTCTGATGCAGACGCAGATTGAGGCCACACGAGCACTGACTGCTGCCACTCTCGCTGGATCGGGCACGAATCGCCGGGGTCCTCGCCGCGCCGCAGCAGGCCAGCAGTCTGTGCTTCAGCAAATTGCTCCGCATGCTGCAGTGCTGCCCCGTGGGAGTGCCAGTGTGTCGTCCGACCAGGGAGTAGCTGTCCTCTGTCAGGATGGCAGCATTCCTGCTGCCAACACTGTCACTTCTCCACTGCAGCTGCCACCACCTGTAGGACAGACTGCTGCCGCCCATGCAGAGTTGGAGCAGTCAGCAGCCGGGCCCTCCAGGCCCAGAGCTGGTCCAGGCCGTACCTCAAGGGCATCTGCCGACTCAGTTTCTGACACACAGCATCCTTCCCCCAGCCTTACTGCAGCCACTGGGGTCCAATTGCGGAGGAGCTGCAGGGTGGGAAGGGACCAATCTCGCAAGTGAAGCAGATCACCCTCGAAGGGCAAAAAGTAGGAGGTGTGGCAAAATGCTGTTAATTTTTTTATGGAAGGCCGAGGATCGTGGTCATTTTTTGGTTACTCTTTTGTTCATTGTCTCCAAGTTGTGAGAGCCAGTTATGTGTCTGACTGCTTTTTTTGGGGTTTCGCTCTATTACTTTGTCATGCGGGAAGGGCACACAGTTTGTTAAATAAAGAAGTGTCTTTATTCAGAATGTGCATGTTTGCTCTTTGAACTATTTGTTGCCTTGACCGGCTTAGGGGTTGCGGAACGGTTCCATTCATGTTCTTTCAATGGCACAAGCCATTCTCTCAGAGGGGGCCTAGAACCAACTTGCAATAAGCCGCTGACGGACGGCCCTTGCACTTTGTGCCTCCCTCCCGTCTTGGTGCTCCTCCTCCTCCTCCTCCTCCTCTGCTGGTGCTCCAATGTCTGGTGGCAGTGGCTGAGTCCTGAGGATTGCCAGGTTATGCAGCATGCAGCACACGACAACGAAATGGGAGATTCGCTCAGGTGAGTACTGAAGGGCTCCCCTGGAATTGTCCAGACAGCGGAACCGTAGCTTGAGCACGCCGATTGTGTGCTCAATGATGTTCCTGGTTGCTTGTTGGCTCTCATTGTATCGTTCTTCAGCAGGGGTGCTGGGCGCACGGAACGGGGTCATCAGCCAGGTGCACAGAGGATAGCCCTTGTACCCGAGAAGCCAGCCTCCTGGGTGAGCCGGGGCTTCGAAAAGGCCTGCCACAGAAGTCTGGCGCAGGATGAAGGCATCGTGGCTGCTGCCTGGAAAGCGGGCATTGATAGCGAGTATCAACTGTATCAGCCATGATCTCATTGAATGGCGGAGCAGGCTCGAAGGGCCAAATAGCCTACTCCTGCTCCTATCTTCTATGTTTCTATGTTTCTATGTCTGTGCTCACACACCAATGAGAAAGGATTAATTAGCAATCTTGTTGAACAAGGCCCCTTGGGTCGGAGCGATCATAATATGATCGAATTCTTCATTAAGATGGAGAATGAAGTCGTTGACTCAGAGACTAGGGTCCTCAATTTAAATAAAGGAAACTACGATGGTCTGAGGAGCGAGTTGGGTAGGATTGATTGGGGAATGGCACTCAAAGGGTTGACGGTGGATAGGCAATGGCAAACATTCAAAGACCGAATGGATGAGCTACAGAATTTGTTCATCTCAGTTTGGCATAAAAGTACAACAAAAAAGGTGACTCAACCGTGGCTAAAAAGGGAAATTAGGGATAGCATAAGATCCAAGGAGAGGACATATAAATTGGCCAGAAAAAGCAATAATCCTGAGGATTGGGAGCAGTTTAGGATTCAACAAAGGAGGACAAAGGGATTAATTAAGAAAAGGAAAATAGAATATGAGAGTAAGCTTGCAGGGAACATAAAAACTGACTGTAAAAGCTTTTATAGATATGTGAAGAGAAAAAGATTGGTGAAGTCAAGCATAGGTCCCTTGCAGTCAGAATCAGGGGAATTTATAATGGGAAACAAAGAAATGGCAGACCAACTAAATACATTCTTTGGTTCTGTCTTCACAAAGGAGGACAAAAATAACCTCCCAGAGATGCCGGGGAACATAGGGTCTGATGAAAGGGTGGAACTGAAAGAAATCAGTATTTGTAGGGAAATGGTGTTAGGAAAATTGATGGGACTGAAGGCCGATAAATCCCCAGGGCCTGATAATCTACATCCCAGGGTACTTAAGGAAGTGGCCCTAGAAATAGTAGATGCATTGCTGGTCATCTTCCAGAACTCGATAGACTCTGGAACAGTACCCATGGATTGGAGGGTAGCTAATGTTACCCCACTATTCAAAAAAGGTGGTAGAGAAAAAGCGGGGAATTATAGACCGGGAAGCCTGACATCGGTAGTGGGGAAAATTCTAGAGTCTATTCTAAAAGATGTAATAGCAGAGCACTTGGAAAGCAGTGACAGGATCGGACAAAGTCAACATGGATTTACAAAAGGTAAATCATGCTTGACTAATCTACTGGAATTTTTTGAGGATGTAACTGGTAAAATAGATAAGGGAGAACCAGTGGATGTGGTGTATTTGGACTTTCAGAAGGCTTTTGATAAGGTCCCACATAAGAGATTAGCGTGCAAAATTAAGACACATGGGATTGGGGGCAAAGTATTGACTTGGATAGAGAACTGGTTGGCGGACAGAAAGCAAAGAGTTGGAATAAACGGGTCGTTTTCCGAGTGGCAGGCAGTGACTAGTGGGGTACCGCAAGGATCGGTCCTAGGACCCCAGCTGTTCACAATATATATTAATGATCTGGACGAGGGAATTGGATGTAATATCTCCAAATTTGCAGATGACACAAAGCTGGGTGGGAGGGTAAGCTGTGAGGAGGATGTCGTGAAACTCCAGTATGATTTGGACAGGTTGGGTGATTGGGCAGAAACATGGCAAATGCACTATAATGTGGATAAATGTGAGGTTATCCACTTTGGTGGCAAAAACAGGAAGGCAGATTATTATTTGAATAGCAGTAGATTGGGAGAAGGGGAAGTGCAAAGAGACCTGGGGTGTTCTTGTGCACCAGTCGCTGAAGGTAAGCATGCAGGTGCAGCAGGCGGTTAAGAAGGCTAATGGTATGTTGGCCTTCGTAGCAAGAGGGTTCGAGTACAAGAACAAGGATGTCTTGCTGCAGTTGTACAGGGCCTTGGTGAGACCACACCTTGAGTATTGTGTACAGTTTTGGTCACCTTACCTGAGGAAGGACGATCTTGCCATGGAGGGAGTGCAGCGAAGATTCACCAGGCTGATACCTGGGATGGCAGGAATGACGTACGAGGAGAGATTGTGTCAATTGGGCTTATACTCACTGGAGTTTAGAAGATTGAGAGGGGATCTCATCGAAAGCTATAAAATTCTGTCAGGCCTGGACAGACTAGATGCAGGAAGGATGCTTCTGATGGCCGGGGAGTCCAGAACCAGGGGTCATAGTCTAAGGATAAGGGGTAAGCCATTTAGGACTGAAATGAGGAGGAATTTCTTCACCCAGAAAGTGGTGAACCTGTGGAATTCTCTGCCACAGAGGGCGGTGGAGGCCAGTTCATTAAATATATTCAAGAAAGAGTTGGATATATTTCTTGAGGCTAAAGGGATCAAGGGATATGGGGAGAAGGCAGGGACAGGGTACTGAATTTGGATGATCAGCCATGATCTCATTGAATGGCGGAGCAGGCTCGAAAGGCCGAATGGCCTACTCCTGCTCCTATCTTCTATGTTTCTATGTAACTGGACGTTCAACGAATGGAACCCCTTCCGGTTGTGGTAATCCTCGGCATTCTCTTGCAGCGCCCGCAAAGCCACATGCGTGCAGTCAATGGCGCCCTGGACCATGGGGAAGCCCACAATTCTTGCAAATCCCATTGCGCGCTCTTGCTGCTTGTCCAGGGTCATGGGGAAGGAAATGTACTGACGTTTCCTTTTAAAGAGGGCATTTGTGACTTGACGGATGCAGCAATGCACCGCAAACTGGGAGATATTGGCAATGTCCCCAGTAGCGGATTGGAAGGAGCCGGTGGCATAGAAGTTGAGAGCCACTGTCACCTTCACTGCCACCGACAGAGACGTCCTGCTCCTCAGTTGAGGCTGCAGATCTGGCTGAAGCAGGTGGCAGAGCTCAGTGACCACCTCCCTGCTGAATCGCAGCCTCTGAAAACACTGCTCCTCAGACATGTTGAGGTATGAGAACTGTTGGCGGAAAACCCTGGGACGGTATGGTCTCGTGTGCCACCGCCTGTTGGCCCTTCCCCGTCTGGCCATGATTGGCACTCTCTCTCGGCGTCTCTGAGCCCTCTCAATGTAGTGGAGAAGCCCAACGTTTCCACCCATTGCAGCCCCCATAGTATGTGGCCACTCAACGTTATGCCAGTGAAAAAGCAAACCAACTACAAAGTTCTGGGCTGAAGCCAGAAGTACCTCTGTGAGCGCTGACTCAATGCAGAAAGCTCTCTCCCTTTGTCTCTCTCTGCAAATCTCTCTCTTTCTCACAGAAGGAGTGGTCCAAAAATGGCTACCACAAAGAAGCCAGGAAGAGCCCCCTTTAAATAGCGCCCCCCCAGCCCCACAGCGACTGAGAACCGTTCCAGTCAACCAGTCGCTGGGAGCGCCAGGCGGAAAGGAGGGGGGCGCCACTGAATTTCCAGTTCGGAGCGCCCCAAGGGCATTACACCATGAAATGACGTCAGGAGCTGCGCGCGCAGCTGAGCGGGCGTTGCGGTTTTGCGCCGCCGCTAAATGTCCGCTCAATTTCACGAGAGGCACAGGTCTCATCGCGCCCGGGCGCTAGCCGCCTCGCGCCCCACTTATCGCCCTCTTAAGGCGCTAATGGGTGGCGCAAACAACTGAATTTCTCCCCCGTTGTGGCTGAAATCTGTCAACTGCTGCAGCCACAACTGCAACCTCAAAGCAGGGCAAGGACAACATGGCCTATGGCTGTAAGGTGTTCGTGGCATTTAATTTTTATGCGTCTGGCTCCTGCCAGGCTGCTGCTGAACATAATAGCAACACCTTGCAGTATCTGCTGTATAAGGGAGGTCACTGAGGCTCTCATTCAGTCCAAGAAAAACACATTCATCTCATTCCCCCTTACCAGAGACAAACAAGACAAGCGAGCATGAGGTTTTGCACAGTTTGCAGACTTCCCCATGGTGCAGAGTGCCATTGATTGCATGCACATTGCCTTGCTTGCGCCGCACGTGAACTTGGCCATTTTCATTCCACAGCCTCAAGGTGCAGCTGGTGTGCAACCACAGGCAGCGCATCATGCAGGTGAATGCCCGTTATCCTGGCAGCAGTCACGATTCTTTCATTCTGCGGCAGTCCTTTATTCCACCTGTATTTTGAACCACCATGGCAAGTCAGAGGCTGACTGCTGGGGACAAGGGTTATCCCCTCATCACATGGCTCATGACTAGTCAGGAACTCATGCATACATACACAGCAGGCCTACAATGAGAGCTATGCTGCCACAAGGAAAATTATAGGGCACACCATCACCACCCTCAGGCAATGTTTCCACTGCCTGGGCTGCTTTGGAGGAGCCCTGCAGTACTCATCTGATGGGCTATCAAGATTTGTGGTTGTATGCTGCACGCTGCACAACCTGGCAATTATGAGGGAACACCTTGCCACCACCTATCAGGCGAGAAGCTGAGGAGCAGGGGCATGAGGAAGAGGAGGAGGTGGAGCAAGAAGTGCAAGAGGAAGAGGAAGAGGAAGTGAGGCTGCAATGTAGACAGCCCCTTTCTGCCTGGGCTCTGAGTGATCAGATTATTCATGAGCGATACCAGGGACCTCAACTACACCTCCCATTCACCAACAGCCCCACATGGCTAATCTTTCCTTTATCACTGACCATCACACAATCCTCTTTCTGACAACACAAATATAAAAACCACAAGAAAATGAAATCCCGTTGATCTGTTGGAGAACAGATTGATTAACTGCTGTGATACCCTGGATGCCCCTTTGAACAGTGGTATCCAGACCCATAATGGCAGCAGCCTGAGATTCAACTGCAGCACTCAGACCTTTGATGGAAGCTGTTTATGTTGCAATAGAAGCTGTGACATCGACCATCAGACGTTGCATCATGGTGAGTTCCACAGGTGTGCTGATGGATGTGACCACCCATTCCATATTTGAAAGGATGGGCTCCAAGCTCTGTGTAAAGCCCTGTGCCAAGTTGGTGCTGGACTCCTCTATACTCCTTGACATTATGCGTAGGCTTTCTGGCAGGCTTTCCAGTGCACCAAGCATTTAGTTGTGCACACCCATCAGACTTCTTCTATAACCTGGCCCATCAAAGTGATCATCTGACTCCTCTACAGCAGAACTAGTGTGCAACTGGTGAGCTGGTACCTGCGCTATCCTTTCCCCCTGCCCTGGCTCCGCCTCTACCATAGCCTCTAAATACATGCAGTCTCTGAGTTGCGAATGTAAGATCGAGTGATGGTTCTATTCTGCCCTCGCAACGCGATCCTATGCAGAGCTAGACAGATAGCGAACAACTTGATATCTTCCCATAAAATCACAAGGCTTGACTTTTCTTGTAACGCTTTATTGAAAGATTCTTATTGTAAAACTGAAATACAACACAGAAATGGAAGCACACATTAGTATACAAACGCATAACTGATATGTATACACAAATTTAGGTACGCCTGGGCAACACAGTACATTTGGCAATGAATATACATTTAGCAGACTGGAAGGCATTCTCTTTAAATTAGCCCTGTACGTAGTGTATCAAAATACAGCTACTAGTTGACAAGCTAGACAGAGAAAAGTTACAACTAAACATTTTCTACAACATACAGTGTATACTAATCATCTATAGCATTCTAAAATACTTACAAAGGCCTAGAAATTCAGTCTGGACACTTTTGGGGCGCTAAAGTCGGGCGCTCGCTAAAGTTAGCGCCCGCCGGAAAGTGTAGGCCACATCGCCGAAATTCAGTAGAGTTGGCCCTAAGTTTGGCCGAGCGCTGAAACTGGCGTTGAAATGCTGTGTTCCGGCGCTAAGCCGGCGATGCGGCCTAATAACGCCGAAGCCGGGCGCAGCGCAGGTGCGGTCATGTTTTGATTGACAGCAGACACCCTGACGCCGGCCAGCTCTTAAAGGGGGAAGGGTCAACTTTGACTGCTGCCACGCCCTGCATACTGGAGCCCTGCAGCTAGGCCTCAGCACTACTGGTGTGCCAAAATAGCGCCTGGAGCAATGGAGAGGGCCCGTGAGCGAGCGCAGCGCTTCTCAGAGCATGCTCTGAGTGTGCTCATTCATGGTGTGGAGAAGAGAAGAGAGATCCTGTGCCCGGACAGTGGCAGGAAGGCTCCCAGGAGCCAGTACAGGAGAGCCTGGGGCAAAATCGCCCGCAGGGTGTCATCCACCTGTGATGTCCCCAGGAGTGCGGACCAATGCCGCAAGAAGTTCAACGACCTCACTCGGATGGTGAAGGTGAGTACCCTTTCCAGTGTCCCCCTCATCCTTGCATGTGCACCTCACATTATGGGCAAAGGGACCTCAAAGGCCTAATGGACAGCCCTCCTCCCGCAGCAATGGCACTTGCATGTTCATCAATAGCACTTTCTGCACTTAACACACTGGCCAAGCTATTTGACCATGGGAGGCAGTGCACCCAGCAACAGGGCACCACACTGGCCAAGCTATTCCACCATGGGAGGCAGTGCACACAGCGACAGGGCACCACACTGTACTTAGAGGCCGTCCTTTCTCTTGCAGGCCAAGCTGGCGAGCAATGTAAGGAGCCAGGCTGTCACTGGTGGAGGCCGTCCCGAGTACCAGGCGCTCACTGATCTGGAGGAGAGCGTGGCACGACTCATGCGTGGCCGGGTGACTGGCCCTGTCGTGATCGGCGAGGCGGACCCTGTACTGGTACCCACTGGTAAGGACATGACCGGTTGCACCTCTCTCATTGCCCTCGCGCTTCAGATCTACATCCTTTCCCACTGACCGACAAATGCGCATAATGCACCACTCAGGCCTCCCTCGCTGACGGCCTGTCCTCACTCTAAAGCTACTCTTGTGCCTTCCTGCTTTCAGCTGGTGAGGAGGAGGTGGTCCCTGAAGCGCAGAGAGCCAGGCCCTTGGAGGAGGAGGACGTCGAGGACCAGGAGGAAGGCGGCACATCGGGGGAACCCTCCTCCGCGCCAGGGGATGGCAATGGAGGGGAGACGTCTGGCCTGCAGGAGAGCCAGGGGGAGGTGTTGGAGGGGAGGGCCGAAGCTGGTCCCAGTAGGGTGGACGCACACGGGAAGGCTCCGGCAGCACGTCGGCCTTCTGCCCAGAGGGGGGAGGTGTTGGAGGGGAGGGCAGAACCTGGCCCAAGTGGGGTCGACGCACGCGGGAAGGGTCGGCCAGCTCGGTGGCCTTCTCCCCGGAGGGAGAGTCCGCCCTCCAGTCCGGACACGGTCCTCGCCCAGGAGGTGCGCGTCCTCGATGAGATGTCGGCGGCGTCTGAGCGGCGCCACCAAGAGTTCATGGGGGTGGTCGAACAGATGCCTCACGCCATTGAGTCCCTGGCTCAGAGTGTGGTGGCTTTCGGGGAATCACAGGCCAGGGGGTTCGAACAACTCACGGCAGCGCACGACAGGGGTGTCCAGCAACTGGCCGCAGTGCACGACAGGGGTGTGCAGCAACTCGCGGCAGCGCAGGACGCGGGTGTGCAGCAACTGGCGGCAGCGCAGGACGCGACTCGCGAGATGAGTGGTGCCGTCCAAACACTGGCAGAGCTGATGCGGGCACATACCAGGGCAGTTCGGGCACTCACTTCTGCCACACTCGCTGTGGCACGGAGGCATCGCCATGGCACCCGCCGCCCTGCTGCAGCACAGCGGTCTGGCCTCCCCCAGATTGCTGCGCTTGCTACACTGCCAGCCCGGCCGAGTGCCAGTGTCTCTGGCGAGCAGCGCGCACCTGCCATCAGCCAGCTTGCCCCCAATGGTGCTGCCGACACTGCCACTCCCCCAGCCAAGGTGCGACAAGCTGCTGCTAAGACTGATGCTGCCCAGCCACAGCTGCAGCAGTCAGCAGCCGGCCCCTCCCGGGCCAGGCCTCGTCTAGGCCGACCCCCAAGAGCATCTGCCGACACGCTTTGTGGCCCTCATGAGCCTTCCCCCAGCCTCGCCACACCTGCAGGGCCCAGGTTGAGGCGGAGCAGCAGGTCGGCCAGGGGCCGGAGAAGCCTGTCTAAGGACTCGCCCTCTCGTCACACCCATTAGAGTGTGGTGAGAGCGGTTTCTTTTATATTGGGGGGCTTGTGTTGTGGGGGGCATTATTTTGTTAAGGCCGAGGATCAAGGCATTTTTTGTTTTCATGGGGGTGACTCTGTTGCGGGGGGGGGCTTATTTTTGTAAGGCCGCTGTTGAAGGCCTTTTGGATGGGCAAGTTTTGTTAGTCCTCCCCAGGTTTTGGGAGTGACAGATGTTTTTGACTGTTTTTTGGGGGTCTTGTCTGTTTTTCTGTTTCATGTGGGAAGGGCCCTGAGTTTGTGAAATAAAGCTTTTGATTTATTCAGCATGTCCAGGTGTCATGTTTGAAGTGGTTGTTGCGTTAACCGGCTGAGGGCTTGCGGAGCAGCTGCCTCAGGTGCGTTCATTGCCACAGGCCATTCCCTGACAGGGGGCCTAGAAGTGTCGATCAATAAGCCCCCGGCGGACGGCCCTTGGACCTTGTCGCTCCCTCCTGGGCTGGTCCTCCTCCTCCGCCTCCTCCTGCTCGTCCTCCTGAGGTGGTGGTGCAATGCCAGGTGGCAGTGCCTGAGTCCTGCGGATAGCCAGGTTGTGCAGCATGCAGCACACGACGACGAACTGGGAGACTCTATCCGGCGAATACTGAAGAGATCCTTCGGAACGATCCAGGCAGCGGAAGCGTTGCTTGAGGACGCCTATCGTTTGCTCAATGATGTTCCTTGTGGCTTGATGGCTTTCGTTATATGCCTCCTCCGCTGGGGTCCTGGGCGCGCGGAGCGGGGTCATGAGCCATGTACACAAAGGGTAGCCCTTGTCCCCGATAAGCCATCCCCTTGGTGGAGGCTGTGCCTCGAACATGTCAGCCACAGTAGTCTGGCGCAGGATAAATGCATCGTGGCTGCTTCCTGGGAAGCGGGCATTGACAGCTAGGATGCGCTGCCTGTGGTCACACACCAGCTGTACATTTAGGGAATGGTAGCCCTTCCGGTTGCGGTAATCCTCGGCATTGTGGATAGGTGCCCGCATAGCCACATGCGTGCAGTCAATGGCGCCCTGCACCATGGGGAAGCCCGCGATCCTGCCAAATCCGACTGCATGCTGCTCCTGCCTCTGTCGGGTCATGGGGAAGGAGATGAATTGGTGTCTCTTCGCGTAAAGTGCATCGGTGACCTGCCGGATGCAGCGATGCGCGGCGAACTGGGAGATGTTCGCTATGTCCGCAGCAGCGGCTTGGAAGGAGCCGCTTGCATAAAAGTTCAGAGCCACCGTGACCTTCACTTCCACCAAGAGAGAGGTCCTGCACATCAGCTGTGGACGCAGATCTGTGTGAAGCAGCTGGCAGATCTCTGCAACCACCTCCCTTCTGAAGTGCAGCCTCTTCACACAATGCGCCGCAGTCATGGTGAGATAGGACACCTGCTGCCGGTATTGCCTGAGTAGGTAAGGCCTACGTTGCCGACGCCTGATGGCCCCTCTGTGTCTAGGCATGGCTGGGCCTCTCTCACAGCATCTGCGAACCCTTCACACATAATGCTGCAACTGAGGGTTGGCCCCCCATACAGCCCCCATAATAAAGTTGAGAACAGATAAATCACAATGAATCAAATGTCAAAGCACTGGCCAGAAGCCAAAAATACCTCCCCTATGTTGTCCCAAATCTGTAACCTCTGTCCCTTGGTCTCTGTCCAGAAATCCAAAGCAGTAAAGTCATTGCAGCAAAATGGCTGGGCTTTATAGGTCAGTGTAAGTGCCCTTTAATTTGCGCTCCCCGAGGCCCACAGGGCCTCTTTTGCGTTCCACCTCACAGTTCTTAGCAGCGCCACGCCCACATTGGGCGGGCGCCACTGAATTTCCGGTTTGGGGCGCACAAACAGCGTTGCACGACGATATGACGTCATAAGCTGCGCGCGCACCTGTGCGGGCGCAAACACTTTGCGCCAGCGCTAAATGTCAACTGAATTTGGGCGTCGGCGCAGATCGGACTGCGTTCAGGCGCTAAGTGTCTAGCGCCGGAAATATAGCCCTTTTATGGCGTTAGCGGCTGGCGCAACCCACTGAATTTCTAGGCCAAACAATTTCCAAGACTCAAGCATGGGGACAATACAACTGCCCGGAGCCTGTGCTGCTGTAGGAGCACCGTGGTGTGGTCTTGTCCCAGCGAGGACTCCACGAGGACTACGTTAGCAGTCCTGTGGGGAGCGTGATGACCTCATCACGCTCGGTCGCGTTGTCCGCGCTTGGGGCGTCACGTGATGCGCGTGGTCGCGTTTCTGGCCGTTGAGGCCGAAGTCGGGAGCGGGAGCTGGAGGCCAGGCTGAGCTGGTGGTTGCCGCGGGAGCGGAAGATCGCGTCGCTCCCGGCGGCTGGTAGATGCGGCCGAAGACGCTAGGTCGGGCTGTGCCGGCGGCCTTTCTGGAAGGCCGAGTCGGGCCGGCAGCCGCCTCACGCACGTCACGTCGTACGTGCCGTGATGTCAGCACGCTACGTCGTACGTGACGTGACGTCAGCACGCTAAGGCGCGTCTTAAAGGGGCAATGGCCCTAAAAGGTAAGTTAAAGGGGCAACGGCCCCAACAGGTAGGTTATACATATATAAGTAAGTTAAATACATACAGTAAGGTTAAGTTAGAGGGAGAGGCAGCACACTCCCCGCTTGGTACAATTCCATTGTACCACTACAGATACAAAATAAACCTAAAGAAAACGTCCTTTGGCTGCAACATACTCAGAGTCCGTTCTCTAGGTTACTTCAGAAAGGAGGACTACGATCTCTGAGACTGGCCTCAGAAACACTTTGACAGGCCCCTCCTTGACAATCTTCACCTCCACCTTGCGGACCCTCTTGTCCCTGGTCGGCAGAGTTTTGACAACCAGTCCCACTGGCCATTCATTTCTGCGTGCTTGGCTGTCTTTCAGCAAGACAACATCTCTCACTTTGACATTTGGCTTGTCTTCTGTCCATTTCCTACGGCTCTGTAGGGTGGACAAATACTCTCCTCTTTGCTTGGGGAATGTCTGTCCCTCTTCAAGACATTTGAATTCCTCCTTGAAGACATCATGCTGGACAGAGCGAATGATCACACCTTTGGCTTGTGAAAGCTCACTTGTGCTGGATACTTTAGAACATTTCCATCCTTTGCGTTCTATGTTGTCCAAATTCCCCTTGAAGGATGCTGCTACGTGAATGAGTCAGGCTGTGGTTCGGCAGAGTGTTCTCCAGCTTGAGAATCGCTCAAAGCGTTGTGAGCCCAACTGAGATTCTGAGGCTTTGGTGACCAAGGCCGTAACTTCAGGTCGAATCTCAGTATCAGCTTCAGGCTCCACAAGGGTGAAGGGATTGGACTCAGGAGTCTCCTCTGTGTTGACATTAGACAGGAAAGAGGGGCCCGAGAACCAACTGCTTTGCTGTAGGTGTGCTGCTGGTATAGACCTGGTAGCATGGTCTGCAGGGTTCAGGTCTGTGGAGACATAGCACCACTGGTCAGGGTGAGTGGATCATCTGATACGAGTCACCCGGTTGGAAACATACACATAAAACCTTCTTGTGGAGTTGTGGATGTAACCAAGTACAATCTTGCTGTCCGGAAGAACTTGACGGCGCCCACATCGATGTCAATCTTGTCTCTGATCAACTGTAGGTTCCATTTTGCTTCTTTTTCTGGGAGGAGTGGAGCATCCCACTCACTCTGATCCGATGAGAGTTCCCGTACTAATGCTTTTCCTTGCATTGTTATGGGAGCTACGAACCCCAAAGGGTCGTACAAACTGTTGACTGTGGACAGGACGTCTCTCCGTGTGAATGGCCTTTCTTCACGGGACACCAGGAATGTGACGCTGTCTGTTTCCAGGTTCCAGGAGAGCCCCAGGCTCTGTTGAAGGGGGGGAGGATCCACTCCAAGGTGCAAATCCTTCAGATCCTTGGCACGGTCCTCTGCAGGGAAGGCTTCCATCACCTGTCCACTGATCGATGCTACCTTGTGTAGTCTCAGGTTGGACTCTTTCCATGACCAACAACTTTCAGGACGGCCATCTAACTCCAGAAGGCCCGAACTCAACAACTCTCGGCGGATAAGGCACCCAGCGAGGTCCTGTGTACCCTGCAGCTCGGGTGAGGACTGCTTGGCTGGATTGGCCGAGTGCTGTGGAGGTCTCTGTAGGTAAGTCTTGCTTGTTTCTTCTCCTTTAAGCTCAGTGTCTCCAAAAACAGGCTGTTTGCTACTGTGATGAGCAGCTGGTTCTGCGTCGAGATAGTTGGATGTTTCCTTGGAGAACAATTTGGAGTGTTGTTGGACATACTCACTTGTACGTTGCACTGGACTGAGGGGCTGTCCCAGAACATATGTTTCCTGGCTGGGCTCCCCGCCTTCGTTCTCCTCACCTTCTTCATAAGCTGCGGCTTTAGCTTTAGCGGCAGCTCTCTGGCTTTGGAGAATGTGGAGACTGGCAGCGAGGTCAGCTCTCTGCTTCGTAACACTAGCGTCGAGGTCAGCTTTCTGCTTCATCACACTAGCTTCTTTTTTAGCAAAGGCCAATTGAGCCTGGGCAGCTTTTGCCTTGGCACGTGCTTTGGCGGCTGCAGAAGCTGTCGATGACGATGGTCTGCTGGACTGCCGAGATGATCTAGTGGATACTTTAGAGGACTGTGCTGTCTGCTTCATCACACTAGCGTCGAGGTCAGCTCTCTGCTTCATCACACTAGCGTCGAGGTCGGCTCTCTGCTTCATAAGGTCAGCTTCTTTTTCAGCGAAGGACAATTGAGCCTGGGCAGCTTTTGCCTTGGCACGTGCTTTGGCGGCTGCAGAAGCTGTCGATGACGACGGTCTGCTGGACCGCCGAGATGACCTAGAGGATACTTTAGAGGACTGTGACTTGGCAGCGTTTGCTCGGAGAGGCTCATGCTTCTCGATTGGCTGGTCGACGTCCTCTATGGTATATTGTCTTCCTGAGCGTAGACTCATGGTAGCTGAGTGGTATCTTCCTGTGCTTGAGCCCGCTGTGCTGTTGTCTTTTTACTATTCTGCCCTCGCAACGCGATCCTATGCAGAGCTAGACAGATAGCGAACAACTTGATATCTTCCCATAAAGTCACAAGGCTTGACTTTTCTTGTAACACTTTATTGAAAGATTCTTATTGTAAAACTGAAATACAACACAGAAATGGAAGCACACATTAGTATACAAACGCATAACTGATATGTATACACAAATTTAGGTACGCCTGAGCAACACAGTACATTTGGCAATGAATATACATTTAGCAGACTGGAAGGCATTCTCTTTAAATTAGCCCTGTACGTAGTGTATCAAAATACAGCTACTAGTTGACCAGCTAGACAGAGAAAAGTTACAACTAAACATTTTCTATAACATACAGTGTATACTAATCATCTATAGCATTCTAAAATACTTACAGACAAACAATTTCCAAGACTCAAGCATGGGGACAATACAACTGCCCGGAGCCTGTGCTGCTGTAGGAGCACCGTGGTGTGGTCTTGTCCCAGCGAGGACTCCACGAGGACTACGTTAGCAGTCCTGTGGGGAGCGTGATGACCTCATCACGCTCGGTCGCGTTGTCCGCGCTTGGGGCGTCACGTGATGCGCGTGGTCGCGTTTCTGGCCGTTGAGGCCGAAGTCGGGAGCGGGAGCTGGAGGCCAGGCTGAGCTGGTGGTTGCCGCGGGAGCGGAAGATCGCGTCGCT
Source organism: Somniosus microcephalus (assembly GCF_052327205.1). NCBI lineage: Eukaryota > Metazoa > Chordata > Chondrichthyes > Squaliformes > Somniosidae > Somniosus > Somniosus microcephalus. The sequence goes on from NC_140988.1 coordinate 265,778,124, forward strand.
CCCGGCGGCTGGTAGATGCGGCCGAAGACGCTAGGTCAGGCTGTGCCGGCGGCCTTTCTGGAAGGCCGAGTCGGGCCGGCAGCCGCCTCACGCACGTCACGTCGTACGTGCCGTGACGTCAGCACACTACGTCGCACGTGACGTGACGTCAGTACGCTAAGGCGCGTCTTAAAGGGGCAATGGCCCTAAAAGGTAAGTTAAAGGGGCAACGGCCCCAACAGGTAGGTTATACATATATAAGTAAGTTAAATACATACAGTAAGGTTAAGTTAGAGGGAGAGGCAGCACAGTGTCTCTTCATCTTCACTGTCTTCTTCCTCTTCCTCCTTTGACTTTGAAGTTGCCAGTACTTGGGTATCTGAAAAAGGACAAGGATTGAGTTGTGGTGATGGGAGAGGAGAAAGTAAGAACATAAGAACATAAGAAATAGGAGCAGGAGTAGGCCAATTGGCCCCTCGAGCCTGCTCCGCCATTCAATAAGATCATGGCTGATCTGATCCTAACCGCCAATCTACTATCACAGAACTATCTCCTGAATCTAACAGAATTAGACACACGAAATAGGAGCAGGATCAGGCTACACGGCCCCTGGGCCCGCTCCGCTACCCACAGGGCCATGACCGATCCGAACCTAGACTCATGTCCAAATTCCTGCCTGCTCCACGTAACCCTTAATTCCCTTTACTTCTAGGAAACTGTCTATTTCTGTTTTAAATTTATGTAATGATGTAGCTTCTACAGCTTTTTGGGGCAGCATATTCCATGGACCTACCACCCTCTGAGTGAAGTAGTTCCTCCTCATCTCAGTTTTGTAAGAGCAGCCCCTTATTCTAAGACTATGCCCCCTAGTTCTAGTTTCACCCATCATCGGGAACATCCTCCCCACATCCACCCGATCCAACCCCTTCACAATCTTATATGTTTCAATAAGATCGCCTCTCATTCTTCTGAACTCCAATGAGTAGAGTCCCAATCTACTCAACCTCTCCTCATATGTCCATCCCCTCATCCCCGGGATTAACCGAGTGAACCTTCTTTGTACTGACTCGAGAGCAAGTATGTCTTTTCTTAAGTATGGACACCAAAACTGTATGCAGTATTTGCGTGCGTATGCCATCTGCAGCTTCTGAGTCAGAAGAGATTGTGGGATGATGGAGAAGTGGGAAGAGAGAAAGAGGATTAGGCATGCAGATACCCTCATCATCGATCCCTCCAGCGCTACCAGTGGCCATGGCCTCAGTGATGCCCCATCTCATGATGGCCAGCACTGTCTCCTCCATGGGGGTTAAAACATATAGGTGCACTTGTCCTCCTCCAGTTCTTTTCTGCTGCCTCCTATTATACACCACCTTCCTTTGCAAGAAAGAGGGAAGTGTATCAGTGAGGATCCTGCAATATGTTTGGGTGATATTGCTGTCATGGTGGAATAGCTGCCAGTGTGTATGAGCTGTGAGTTGTGAGTGCGAAGCTTGCAACAGTGCTAAGCGTGTGAGGGTGATGTAAACCATGTGAATTGAAAGGTTGAGGACTGAGTGATTAAGATTGCTGGTAGGTAGATGAATATAGTGAATTGGGCAGTGGGTGAGGCTAGTGGAGCAGTTGGTAGGATATGCCATTTGAGACTGAACTCACTCACCTTGATAATTCGTGTCAGATTGCTAAACTTCTTCCTGCGCAGCATCCACGTTCTTGGAGCAACACTCCTGGTATTGACCTCCACCACTACTTCTTCCCACTGCTTCCTAAGCATATGTCTGGAGGGCCTCCTGCCCCCCTGCAGATACAGGATGTCTCTCCTTCTCTCCATGTCTTGCACCGAGACTTCCAGTGCATTGTCAGAAAACCTCGGTGCTCGCTCTATTGCATGTTCAGTCATTCTTCACTCTTTCACAGCACATATTCAGTTCACAAAGGACTCCCACCACTGCTTCCAGCCACAATACGCCTCCCCTTTAAGAGGTGCAGGCTGCCTTTAAGTAGCACTAGCCACCCGTGATATCAGGCCCCCTGCTGATGCATGCAACCAATGAAGAGCGTGGGTAGCGTTGGATACACGCAGCAATCATAGAAAACAGCAGGCAGCATGAATTTAACATGCTGCCTACAACACAATGTATGGGTGCAGGTTAATCGCGTACCATGATCCCCATGCCTGTTTTCTGTGGTTATCTAATTTAACCCCCATTGTCTTCAGCTCCTGCCACAAACTCCAAACCTATCCAGACTGTTCTCAACCCCAGCATCCTATTCAACCATTCCCTGTGGCAAAGCATTCCATGTTCCAATAACTTTGAGTAAAGACAGTTTTCCTAACCTCTCTCCTCAATCTCAGTGACACTTTTAAATTGATGAACCCTCATCATTGACTTCCAAAGAGTTTTGGTGAATTTATGTTGTATGCTCTCTGTGGCTTTAATGTCTATTTTATTGTGGGCTGCATAAAACTGCACACAGTACTCCACCTATGGTAGAACCTCATTTAGCCAACTTCTTTTCATTCCAACAACCAACTTTCAATCCAGGCTGTTACCATAGGCATGAATTTTTCTAACATGCATTTCCTGCGACATCTTATTAAACGTGTCTTAAAATCAATATACACTGCATCTACTACGTTCACTTTATCTATCTAATCAGTCATCTACTCTAAAACTCTATTACAGTTGTCAAACATGACTTGCCTTTAATAAATCTGTGCTGGCTGTCCTTGATTAACCCATGCACTTCTAAATGCACACTAATTTTACCTGAAGCTGTGGATTCTAAGGGGCTGATTTTAATATATAGTATACAGTGAGCTGGCAGTGGGCAGAGTGATTGGACTGCCCGCCAGATGGCACCAGCGAGAGGCCCAAAAGATCTCATCTGTATAAATTTGGTGAGCTGCCAGCACTCAATGAGTGCTGACAGGCAGCTCACTGATTGGAGGCCGTGGTGGGGGAGCAGGAAATTCAGCGGCTTTTAACTGTTTTTGTCAGAAACAGAGTGAGGCCCATCTCTTTGTGTGGCATCAGCTACTACAGGGCTGGTTATTGTTGTAAACTTGATGACAACTAAAATCTGTTGCTGTTTCTACAACATCACTTTCTTTGACGATGAATGTAACACAATCACAACCAGCTTCTGTTTTGGATTTTTTAAAAGTGGGAAACTATCTTCACCATCTGATGTTGAAACAATTTATGTTTAGTATTGAGATCAAACCTTGAGATTAATGTTAGTATGTTTCGTAAAATGTGAAAAGAAAGCAATGTTGTGCATTAATTATATTTTTAAACACTTTTAACAATAGCAAATTATATAGTTGAACAAATCCAGCGTGGGATTGAAAAGATAATAGTTTCCTAGATGAAATGACAGCTAATGGTTTCAGTGTTTGTGTTTTGTTGCAAAGCATATTATTGAGGCGTTTTGCTTTTGCTGAAATGCCCAAAGAAGTTGTCCTTTCATGTCAGGTTGAACTTTTCCTGGGCAATTAAGCCACAGAACAAGCTATAATATAATATACTCTTCAAAGTTAAGTGAAGCCACACAGCGAATAACAAGCAAATCAATAGCTGAAGTGACACTTTATGAGTCAATGCCGTGCTGAATTTATGCAAATATCAAGAATCAAATGCCTTAAGAGGCCAAATCAGCGGTCCAGTGAGAGAGCAAGTTTGCAGCTGGCACAAAGGGGGTTGGATTTTGAATTTCAAAGCAAAGAAGCGTCAGTGATTTTGAGCCACAGCTCATTAAGATTTGGCCAAGAAGGCCGACAATTATCGGGCCATTCTGGCCAGCAGAAAAAGGATAGGGGGGCACGATCATGGAGATGGTCCCCTCCTGGCTCTCCAAAAATAATATCAAACTTAACTTGGCTGGGCCTTGTAATGATCAATAACATGTCATTCTATAGTGGACACTAGGTGGAGCCGTAGAGCTGTGTATAGCTGTATGTATAAGACTACACTACCCAGCTGTATGTATATTAAGACTACATTACCCATGAGGCACTAGGCTACCCACAAAGCAACAGTCAAGATGGAAGCCTCTACAGATACAGTACCTAGTCCACATGTGCTCAATAAAAGTGTCTAGCAAAAGCTAGCTGTGTTCATAATAAGAATGTCTATTTATTAATGAACATAAGATGGTACCAGGATGGTGAAGATCTGCTGAAAACTGTGAAAAGCGACATGGAGAATTTGAAGCAACCAGAGCGTTTGAAACTCACAGGAAAAATCGACTACAATTGGCAGACTTTTAAACAACAATTCGAACTCTACATTGCAGCCATCGGATTCGGTACGAAGCCAGATGCAAGGAAGATAGCGTTGCTGCTTACGGTTGCAGGCCCACAGGCGATAGAGGTATTTAATACATTTGTATTTAATCCAGAGGAGAACAGAGAAAAATTAGAAGATGTGCTAAAAAAATTTGATGCACATTGCTCTCCCAAAAAGAATGAGACCTATGAATGATACATCTTCCGTTCTCGGACACAGCAGCAAAATGAGACTTTTGATAGCTTTATAACTGATCTGAAACTGAAAGCACAGACATGTAATTTCTCTGAGCTCAAAGCATCCATGATTCGTGACCAGATTGTGTTTGGTATTCATGATAAAAAAGTCAGGGAACGTCTGTTGAGAGAAACCGAACTAAATTTGGAAAATGCGGTGAAAATATGCCAAGCCAGCGAGCTAGCTCGAAAGCACGCGAAGACTTTCAGTGAAATCAATAATGATGCGATTGTAATGAGTGATAATGCTGCTGTCGGTGCTGTGTCCTACAAGGGGAAGAAACGTGGGCAGAACAGAAATGAAAAGCAATCGGAGGATGAAATTTTTAATTGTAAACGCTGTGGTTACAACCACCAGTTAAGACAATGCCCAGCGTTTGGAAAAATGTGCACAAAGTGTAATGGAAAGAATCACTTTGCCAAACAATGCTTTTCAAAAGTAAAAACAACGAAAGGGCAACAAGTTAATGTGATTGAGGACACTGATTTAAGTGAGACATTTTTTGTAGGAATGGTGTCATGTGACGATATCAAAAAAGATACAGAAAATGTGCAGCCCTCAGAAATGGACAATGCTGAACATAAAGTCAATGCAGTAAAAGTGGACAAATGGATGATCCCACTGCAGATAAATGGAGCATTAGTTACATTGAAACTGGACACTGGGGCAAAAGCAAACTTAATCAGTATGAGTGACATAAAAAATATGAAAGAAAAGCCCAAAATACAGAAAAAGTCAGTACTACTGAAGAGCTATAATGGACAGAAAATAGATAGCTTAGGTGTATGCAGACTTAAAGTGACAGTCAAAGACAAAGTGCATCATCTCATGTTTTCTGTTGTGGCTGAAAGACTTGATTCGATACTAGGTGACAAAGCTTGTGAAGACTTAGAACTGGTCAAGAGAGTCTACCGTATAAACTGTGCCATAAGCAGACCAGATGATGCAGGTGATGAAGCAGAGAGCCCATCAAGGATGAAAAGGCCAAAGGGTATCCATGTCTTCAAAAAGCCTAGTTTCTCCAAGAAGAAAGAAAAAGACTTTAAGGTCAAAGAGAAGCCAAAGGAAGAAAAGCACAAAGAGGAAAAACACAAGGAGAAAAAGTCCAAAGATATAACCACAGCAGATGTTAAGCAGTGGAAAGAGAAAAAGAAAAAGAAGAAGCCTGCACCAGAGCAGGAAGCAGTTCTGGTGGATACTCCTTCTTCCCTCAGGCCAATCTTTGGTGTTCCATTAGCCGAGGCTGCTGAGAGGACTATGCTATATGATGGGATCCAGCTGCCAGCAGTTTTTCGAAAGTGCATTGACTACATTGAGAGTTATGGCATGAAGAGTGAAGGAAACACTGAAACCCTCTCCAAGCAAAGATCGCAAGGAGACCTCGAACTATTCAAGACCAGATTGATGACAATGCCGCAACTGCATCGTCATTCACCACCAGAACAATCTCATGAAGACACATCAGACTTACCTGTGTTGAGAAGATCCACACGTGAAGTAAAAAAGCCTGATAGACGTAATCTTTGAGTACAATGTAAAGCTTTGAAAATGTGTTGACTGTTTTGAAAATGTTTATGTTTATAGAGCACTAACAAAAGTGTTACTGATATTATCTTTATTGTTTTCTTGAAAGTTGATTGATATTGATTTTGTTAAACCTCAAAGAAAGGGGGATGTAATGATCAATAACATGTCATTCTATAGTGGACACTAGGTGGAGCCGTAGAGCTGTGTATAGCTGTATGTATAAGACCACACTACCCAGCTGTATGTATATTAAGACTACATTACCCATGAGGCACTAGGCTACCCACAAGGCAGCAGTCAAGATGGAAGCCTCTACAGATACAGTACCTAGTCCACATGTGCTCAATAAAAGTGTCTAGCAAAAGCTAGCTGTGTTCATAATAAGAATGTCTATTTATTAATGAACATAAGAGGCCTCTTCTCCTCTACACCCGTGGAAATGATCGGAGCGTGCACAGCAATTTTATTACATATTGAAATAGGCCTACCGCCTGAAACAGGCTGGTATTTAAAACGCTCAGTGGTAGGCCCCTTTCACTTTCTTATCAATCTAATATAGTACTGAACACATATGGCCGGAATCTTTACCTGAGAGTCGGGGTAGGTGCGGCGGGCCACGTAGTGGGTCACCATCCCGAACTTTTCAACAACGCGTTCTGCACTGCACGTTTAATGCAATTGCATCAATTGAAACAGTCATGCAGGTTTCCTTGTCCAATTAAATGGAGCGGGTTTGCTGACGTCACCAATGACTCATTTTCAGCTCAGATATTTAAAGCAGCCTTGTACACATCCCAGTTCAAGGTTGTTGTAGGAGAAATAAAAGGTGTTTGGGAGAGCTGGAAATTGCTGCATATCACTGATGCTTCCCTGGAAGTCCTGGTTCAGGAAGTCAGAGCACGCAGTGAGGTCCTATTCCCTGGGAATGGGGGCAGAAGAGCAGCCAGAGATACCAAGTGGGCATGGCTAGAGATCACGGAGGAGGTCAGCAGCAGGGATGTCGTGAAGCGGTCCTGGATCCAGTGCTGCAAAAGATTTGATGATCTAATAAGGTCAGGAAAGGTGAGTACAAAGCCACATTCAACTACATCCTGATGTGCATGTCACCCCAACCCCATCACTCTGCCTTCCCAAGCCTACTCCTGCACGTCACTTCTCACACCAACCTACATTGCAGGTGCACCCATCCCTCACTATCTATGCACCTACTCACATCCCCATCTGATTAAACACCACTGACACTCACCCTCATCCTAATGCAATCATAGGAAGTAACACCACAGAAGGAGGCCATTTGGCAATGTCATGCCACTCCCTCATAGTCACCCTCTACAGATGTAACGCATCCATTCCTTACACTCAGTCTATCACTCTCACTCAAAGTTCTCTTCTTTCCCTCCTTGCAGGAGAAGAGAGCTCAGAACAACAGGAAGAGGCAGCGAACCGGAGATGGCCCTCCAATGTTCACTAACTTGACTCCAGCAGAAGAGGAGGCACTGCAAGTCACTAGAGTTGCAGAGCTGCTGGCAGATACGCACACCTCGGTGGGTCCTGTGAGAGATAGCGTAGTGTTGTCACCTGGTGTCTCACAGATCAAAAGTGAGCAAGAGCAGATGGTGGAGACAGGGACAGCAGTGGAGAGTCTTCACCGGAGGGTGCAGTATGCTCCCACCTCTGCTGAGCTGTATGCAGATGCTGAACCTTGGGGGCCATCGAGAAAGAGGGTGATCTTTGAGGGGCAGCAACAAGTGCGCGAGGCTCTGGCAGCTTTTGCAGCCGCGATGTGTGCGGCTGTACAAAGAATGGAGGAGTCCATCTCCAACATGAGCAGCACCATCTCACAAGTGATGGCGATGATGTGCTGTTCCATGGAAAGGATGTCCACTTGCACGGAGCAACAAATGCACCAGTCGAATGAGAACATGGTTACTGTGAACAACAGATAGCAGACTCTCATTGACCTCATCTCTAGGAGGGATATAAACATAGACTTGGGTGTTCATCACCCCGCTGATGTGCAGCAAGGTGCTCTCCAGCTCCTTGAAAGCCAGGAAGTGCCGGTGGCTCATGAGAGGGATGATGGTGACAGGGGACATGGAAGTGGGGGCGCTGCTCAAAGTGCTTCCACTTCTCCCCCGTTGCCTCCCCCTCAGTCAGAGCCCCACATGCTTCCTCGGATCCCGATGGCAGAGTCTGTCCCTGCACAGTTGCAGGAGGAGCAGTCTTTGGCAGGGCCCTTGCAGGCTCCAAAACACAGAGCACGTCCACCAAGTGTCAAAGCAGTCGCAGCAGGGAAGTGAGAAGCCTGCCTCTACCTCTGCTGAAGCCATAGGGGATGCACCTTGTAGAAGCACGCGGAAACAAAAAAAGACACAATTGTAGATGCACAAGGGTATGCACACGAGTGTTTGACAAAATGTTAATGTTAAGTATCAGTTATATTTATGATGCACATAAATTTATTTCTTTGCACAACTTTCCTGTCTTGTCCATTTTTGCCTGCTACATGGGAAGTGACTTTGTCAATTGGAGTGCATGGTGAGACATTACTTAACCTTGAATAATGGGGTTTTGGGTGACAGGAGTGGCTTCCTCCTCCTCCTTGTGTTCCACCTGTTTCTCCTCCTCCTCATCCGAAGAGGCTGTGCGCTCTGCGCCTTGCTCTTCCTACAGCTCCAATCCTCGCTGCTGCGCTATGTTGTGCAGCGTGCAGCAAACAACAATGATTCTGGAGACCCTGGCTGGTGCGTACTGAAGGCCTCCAGATCTGTCAAGGCATCTGAAGCGTATCTTCTTCATGCCGATTGCTTGCTCTATGACACATCTGGTGGACATGTGGCTGTCATTATCACGCTCCTTGGCCTGATTGCTTGGCATTCTCAACGGTGTCATCAGCCACGTCTTCAGTGGATAGCCCAAGCAGTCAGCCGGTAAGTCTGTTTTGAGGTTTTGCGAAGAGCTGAGGGAAGGTGGATTGGCGCAGCTGCCTGGGAATCAGGTGCACACATGCATGATCTTTTTATGGTTACAGACGAGCTGCACATTGAGGGAGTGGAAGTCCTTGTGGTTCACGAACACTCCTGGGTGTTGATGGGGTGCCTTGATGGGCACATGTGTGCAATCAATGATGCCTTGCACCTGTGGGAAGCCAGCCAGAGCTGAGCGCCCACTCAGTAACACTGGCTTCATCAGTGGCAAAGTTTACATAATTGGCTGATTTGTGAAACATGGCATCGCTCACCTGTGGGCGGGCGACTGTGAGATCCTGCAAATGTTTGCTGTAGATTCCTGGAAGGAGCCTGAGGTGAAGAAGCTGAGGTGGTGACTTTGACAGCCACTGGTAAGGCGTGTCCACCAGGTCCTCTGGGCAGCAGGGCTTGTTCCAACAAACTACAAATGTCTGCGACAACCTGGCGCGATAACTTGAGCCTCCTGAAGCATTGCTGCTCAGTCATGTCCAGGAAGCGTATCCTCTGCCTGTATACCCTGTGTTGGTGGTATTGCCTCTGGCGTGCTGCAGTCCTGTGTTGACCCCCTCTTTCCTGTGGAGCATCAGGTCGTTGAGGAGAAGGCTGCTGGTATGGTTGATGCTGCTGCTGGTGTGGCTGGTGTTGTTGGTGCTGGGGCTCACCTTGGTCTGATTCTGAGGTCCAAGGTGAAACAGCATAAGCGGCACCCACGCTGATCTAATGGATGCCAGGTAAGGTGGAGATCAGAGGCACAATCCTCCAATGCAGTGAGAGTGACTAGCAATGCGATGAGACTGCCTGCCGAGGTTGCAGAAATCACCTACAAACTCCTGAAAGCAAAATCTCTGCACAAAATGGAGTCAACCAGAGCCGCACCCTTAGGCAAGGAAGCAGGTGTAAGGTCTGAGTATTTGTGGGTTTTTTCCAGCTGTCACTTAATGAACTCGCACAATGGCCACTGAGCGCCCGCCTCCCCTTCACAGTCGAGGTTCCCGAGGACCGTGAATCCTGTGCGCAACAAGTTAAAGCTCAAACTTGAGGATAAAAAGGCAGTTAAAGGTCTGTGAATGAGCAGTTAATAGCAAGGATCAATGAGGTCACCCGTCTCTCCCAGCGGGTCCATGGCTTGCCTCGAAACACGCCCAAATTAAATGCGGAAGTCGGCGGGATGACAGTGGGTTCCCGATGCAGTGTCAATTTCCGCGCTTTTAACTGCTGACCCGCCCCCAAACCCGCACGCTCTCCAATGGGAAAATTCCGGCCATAGAGACTGAAAATCTGCACCCCTTCTGCTGCAGTCCTGTCATAGCTCTGGTAGGAATGTGTTGGAAGGTTTGCAAATTAGACTGGAAATTAGATACACCAAGTCCTGGTCTTACATTAAGGATTCTGCGGTGCCCACAATCTCTGCCCACAGCCTGCAGAACTGGAGGTGGGAGGCCCAACGCAGGTGAGCACATCATTGGAGATGCTTCAACCTGCTGAGACCAAGCGTACCAAGCCGTCAAATGGTTGTGGGCTTCTAGTGTTCTGATTGAGGTTATGGCTTGGACTCCTGAAGATGGAGCACATTTTTGGGTCACACTTTGGCCCCGTAAGAAAGGGGATTGACGGGGAAGACTCACTTCTTTCCTGGGCTGGCACACCTCTGATGCACTTTGCAGCTTCAGGGGGAAGGCAGACACCCGAGATAGACACCTAGTGGAATGGGCACCCATCAAAACAATGCAAATGGTGGGGGGAGTGGGGGCTGTGCAAACCCCTTCCCGGCATTTACAGCAGTTTATCAGCCCTCTGGGATTAATGACCCTCAAACAAGATTTACAAAGAGGAAGTCATATCATAGGAAGTCTTGTTAATCATAAACAAAATTCTGGTGTGTCAGCCACATCTTGTCCATCCAAATGGAAAAACAATTTTTTTTAAATCTCCCACATGCTGCCTTCTGATTGGAAATCAGGTGCAAGGAAAACTCTCACCAACTGCCATCACAGTTTGCCACATTTCTGGAGTGAATAAACAGATATTAATTCTTTCAAGGTCCAGTGGTTTTAATTTTATAGCTAACTTCATGCCTTCACCCCTCCTGTGTGCCGCTCCCGAACTCAGAATGGAGCTGTGCTAAACATTATGGCCCAAAAAATTTGGGAAGGAAGGGGACACCACAACTCCAGTGGGACACCCAGGGAAATGTTGCCTGTTTACGGCAATTTCCTAGGAGTTCCAGCAGTCGCCCACTGTAACTCTGGTGAGAGACCAGAAGAACTGCCGTGGAATTTCAGGGCCCACGCAATAGTCTGACCTCCAGACCCCACAAGAGCAATGTCACAAGATTAATAAAACAAAAAAATTAAACTTATAATAAACACAGACCATGGGGGACGATTTTGCCAATGGGGGCCTCCATCGATTTGTGGCCAACCCATGCTATTTTCCCTTGATTTACCTTGTTAAGCCCACCTAGCAGGCTTAGCAGGCCAATTAAGGGAAAGCCGGTTACAGAGAACGTCAGCGTATAATGTTTCATCTGTCAAAAAATTTTGACAGATGAATTGTCATCGTTTGACAGCTCTGTGAAGCTGTCAAACATTGACATTCTCTGTAGTTTGATGAGTTCTTGAATTTAAGACTCATCAAACCTCTTTCTTTTGCAGAAATTAGATGGTTGTTGCATTGGAGAATGTAACAGCCATCTGTCATCTCTGCCGCGGAGGTGCGAGACTCTCCACATACCCAACTCTTGAAGCCTGCAGGAAGAAACAAAGGTAAGTAAACTTTTTCTAACACTTTCCACTTACTTCACATACTCACCTCTCCACACTTGCATCCATCACTTACCTTCACAGCACACTTTTGCAACCCTCCGACCCCCGCAGACTCACTACTCGCCTCGGTTCGCAGCCTTCGGGAAGCCTGCACTTGTGTGGGTAAAATAGGGATAATCTTCTTATCTGCCTGCTAACTACCTGTTAACAGGCAGTTAAGTGGCTGCAATCCCCTTCCCGCCTCCAAGGAGACGGAATCCGGCGCGGGTCGGTTACCTGCCCCCTGGTAAGATGGCACGGCGGCGGATTAGGGGCGGGTTGGGCACCTGCCCCCAACTTCTGCCATTTTTACGGCAGTCCCGCCTCCATACCCACCTCCCCAGGGCTGGCAAGATTGTGCCCTAATGTTAACAATGAACCAAAGGGCATACTTATACTAATGTTATTTATTGTTCTTTCTCCTTGTAGAAAAATAACAACTAATATATTAAATCTGTCATTCCCAGGTATCTTAGAAAGAAACACCATTTGATTTACGAGGATCATTTTACAAACTGAGATGGCCAGTGGGGAGTTTGGGAAATTTGGGCACCGAGGGAAAGGGGAGGGAGCTACAACAGAAAGAAAGTTCAACTTATGCACGTTTCCCATTTTTTTTTCTGTTTTCATTTCATAGAAACATAGAGATAGGAACAGGAGTAGGCCATTCGGCCCTTCGAGCCTGCTCCGCCATTCAATGAGATCATGGCTGATCTTCGTCTGAGATCATAGCTGATCTTACCAGTTCAGTACCCCGTCCCCGCCTTTTCTCCGTAACCCTTAATCCCCTTAGCCTTCAGAAATATATCCAATTCTCTCTTGAAAATATTTATTGAATTAGCCTTCACAGCCCTCTGTGGCAGGGAATTCCACAGGCTCACCACTCTTTGAGTGAAGAAATTCTTCCTCATCTCTGTTTTAAATGATTTGCCCGCTATTTTTAGACTGTGGCCCCTGGTTCTGTGCTCCCCGGCCATTGGAAACATTCTCTCTGAATTCAGCCTGTCCAGGCCTGCCATAATTTTATATGTTTCGATGAGATCCCCTCTCAATCTTCTAAACTCCAGTGAGTACAAGCCCAAACTATTTAATCTCTCTTCGTAGGTCATTCCCGCCATTCCAGGTATCAGCCTGGTGAATCGCCGTTGCACTCTTTCCATGGCAAGAACATCCTTCCGCAGATGGGGCGACCAAAACTGTACACAATACTCCAGATGCGGTCTCACCAGCACCTTGTACAGCTGTAGTAAGGTATCCCTATTCCTATACTCGAACCCCCTTGATATGAAGGCCAACATACCATTTGCCTTCTTGATCGCCTGTTGCACCTGCATGCTCTCCTTCAGTGACTGGTGCACAAGAACACCCAGGTCCCTCTGCACTTCCCCATCTCCCAATCTATTGCCATTTAGATAATAATCTACCCTCCTGTTTTTACCCCCAAAGTGGATAACCTCGCATTTATCCACATTATAGTGCATCTGCCATGTATCTGCCCATTCCCCCAACCTGTCCAAATCGCACTGTAGCCTCCTGACATCCTCATCAGAGCCCACCCCTCCTCCTAGTTTAGTGTCGTCAGCGAATTTGGAAATATTGCATCCAATTCCCTGATCCAGATCATTTATATATATTGTGAACAGCTGGGGTCCCAGGACAGATCCTTGCGGCACCCCGCTGGTCACTGCCTGCCACTCCGAAAACGAGCCGTTTATTCCAACTCTCTGTTTTCTATCCGCCAGCCAGTTCTCTATCCACGTTAATACTTTGCCCCCAATCCCATGAGCCTTAATTTTGCATGATAATCTTTTGTGTGGAACCTTATCTAAGGCTTTCTGGAAGTCAAGGTACACCACATCCACTGGCTCTCCCCCATCTATTTTACCAGTTACTTCCTCAAAAAATTCCAGCAGATTAGTCAAACACGATTTACCCTTTGTAAATCCATGTTGACTCTGTCCGATCCTTTCCCCATTTGTCAAGTGCTCCGCTATTTTATCCTTAATAATGGACTCTAGCATTTTGCCCACAACCGATGTAAGGCTTACTGGTCTATAATTCCCTGCTTTCTCTCTACCCCCCTTTTTAAATATTGGGGTAACATTAGCTACCCTCCAATCCACGGGTACTGTTCCCGAGTCAATGGAGTTCCGGAAGATGATCCTTAGAGCATCTGCTATCTCCAGGGCCACCTCCTTAAGTACCCTAGGATGTAGTTTATCAGGCCCCGGGGATTTGTCGGCCTTCAGTCCCCTCAACTTACCCAACACCATATCCCTAGAGATACTAATTTCTGTCAGCTCCTCCCTCTCATTAGTCCCTATGTTTGCCGATATTCCTGGGAGGTTATTTGTGTCCTCCTTTGTGAATACAGAACCAAAGTATGAGTTTAATTGGTCTGCCATTTCCTTATTCTCCATTATATATTCTCCCGAATCGGACTGCAAGGGACCGACTTGGGATTTTACCAGTCTTTTCCTCCTGATATACCGATAAAAGCTTTTGCAGTCTGTCTTTATGTTTGCTGCAAGTTTACTTTCGTATTCTATTTTCCCCTTCCTGATTAATCCCTTTGTCCTCTTTTGCTGTATCCTGTACTGCCCCCAATCTTCCGGTCTGGTGCTTTTTTTTGCCAGTTGATATGCCCTTTTTTTTTATTTTATGCTGTCCCTAATTTCCCTCGTTATCCACGGTTGAGTCACCTTTTTAGGTTTATTTTTATGCCAAACCGGTATAAACATGTTCTGGAATTCTTCCATTCTATCTTTGAATGCTTGCCATTGTCTCTCCACTGTCAATCCCCCCAGAAACACCACCCAATCAATCTTACCCAATTCCCGTCTCATACCCTCGTAATTCCCTTTATTTAAGTTCTGGACCTTAGTCTCTGATTCAATTTCCTCACTCTCCATCTCGACTGAGAGCTCGATCATATTATGATCGCTCTGACCCAAGGGGCCTCGTACAAGAAGATTGCTGATAAGTCCCTTCTCATTGCACAATACCCAGTCTAAAATGGCCTGATCTCGAGTCGGCTCCTCGACATATTGGTCCAGATAACCGTCCCGAAAACATTCCAGGAATTCCTCCTCCTCAGAATTTTTACTAATTTGGGTAGTCCAATCAATATGTAAATTAAAGTCACCCATGATGACAGCTGTGCTCTTATCGCACGCTTCTCTAATTTCCCTTTTTATGCCTTCCCTCACCTCCATATTACTATTTGGAGGCCTATATATCACACCCACTAACGTTTTCCTCCCCTTGCTATTTCTCATTTCTACCCATACAGATTCCGTTTCATCCGAGTTAATATCCTTCCTTTCCATTGCATTAATCCCCTCCTTTACCAGCAATGCTACCCCACCTCCCCTACCTTTTTGCCGATCCTTCCTAAATATTGTATATCCCTGGATGTTAAGTTCCCAGCCTTGCCCACCCTGCAGCCACGTTTCTGTAATCCCAATCAAATCATACTTGTTTACCTCTATTTCCACAACTAATTCATCCACCTTGTTCCTAATGCTTCTAGCATTAAGATACAAAGCCTTCAGGCTTGCTTTTTTCACACTCTCATTATGAATTAGTTTGGCCCTTTGTGTTTCTCTCCTTTGCTTATTGCTTCTCACCTTTCTACCATCTATTTCTGACTTCATATGACTTCCCTCTTTTCCACTACCTAGGTTCCCATCCCCCTGCCAAATTAGTTTAATGTATCTGCCATTTGTTTCTCTCTGTTCCCCAATTTCTTCCATTTTCTACATTTTTCTTTGTATGGGGCTCTCCATATTTACAGACTCCTTTAATGCCTTTCCATTGCCTCACTGGGATGATCTATTACATCATCCAACAGTTTTCCAGTTTTCTATTTCGCAGTTTGAGCTCATTCAAACCATTAACGTCTCTGTTGGTGGAGTATCTTTTTTTTCTAACCTCTTTTTATTCTCAATCCCACTCAAATGCTTGCTTTTCTTTAGGTTTTCAGTTCTGACCAAAGGTTCTACTCAAAACATTCGCTTGTCTTTTCTCTTTATAGATGCTGATCAATTTGTTGCATATTTTTTGTTTTTATTTTGTATAATTGAGGAACAGTCCTGTGGTCCCAGCTCCCTGCTTCACACTGTGTCTACCATGGGATAGGGGACAGGATCAGTGGAGTCATCACCCATGTAAAATTCTGTCAGTCTAACGATACTGAAAAGAGCTACAAATTCTTTGGCCTTTTCTTGTTTTCGAACAGTTCACACAGAAGGGGTGATTTTCAGTTTTATGCTGCTAGAATTTCTGACATGCACTACCAGCAGGTGTGGCTTGCCATTGGCAGCATAAAGGTTTAACAGTGTAGCTATTAGTATTTTGCTGTGTCGGTGGTATAGTGGTTTGCACTGTTGCCTCACAGCACCAGGGACCCGGGTTCGAATCCGGCCTCGGGCGACTGTCTGTGCGGAGTTTGCACATTCTCCCCGTGTTTGCGTGGGTTTCCTCCGGGTGCTCCGGTTTCCTCCCACAGTCCAAAGATGTGCGGGTTAGGTTGATTGGCTATGATAAAATTGACCCTTAGTGTTAGGGGGATTAAATACGTGGGGTTACAGGGATAGGGTGGGATATGTGTTGGTGTAGGGGTTACGGGGGTCGGGTGGAATATGTGTTGGTGCAGGCTCGATGGGCCGAAATGGCCTCTATCTGCACTGTGGGGTTTGTGTGTGTGTGATCTGTGTGTTACTGTGTATAATCTTACATAATTGTGACCTGAATGTAATGATCTGACAATGTGGTATTTGCTGCCTTTGAGAGTAGACATTTGAACGTATTGGGCATCTCCCATGGTCTCCAGTGCAATATACCATGATTAAGGATATTATTAGTCCCGTGACACACTATCCCACTCACAGCATGTACAAGGATACAGTTTTCGTCACAAAATCTGTCTGCTTATGGAAATTGCCTTGCTGCTGTGAGCACCAGGCAATTTTGTTGGAAGCCCAGACTGGACCAGGCATGTCACCTTGTCTATTAGTACCCAGTCATTGAGTTTAATAAAACTTAAATAGGAGCAATCTTTATAGCAATGAAACTATTATAATCATATTAATTCCATTTATATAGTGTTTTGTCATGTTAAAATGTTTTAAAGCACTTCACACAATTAATTACTTCAGAAGTAGCTGTTGTTATGTAAGCAAACATGACAGACAGTCTGTGCTAGCAACATCCCACAAACAACAACAAGATAACCAGTTGATTTATTTTTGGTGGTGTTAATTGAGGGGGGAATATTATCTATAACACTGAGAGTTCTCCTTGCTATTTGAGCAGCGACATACATAGATACATAGATACATAGAAGATAGGAGCAGGAGTAGGCCATTCGGCCCTTCGTGCCTGCTCCGCCATTCGATGAGATCATGGCTGATCCTTTAATTCAGTATCCCGTCCCCGCCTTCTCTCCGTAACCCTTAACCCCTTTTGCCCGTAGAAATATATCTAATTCCCTCTTAAATATATTTAATGAGCTGGCGTACACTGCCCTCTGTGGCAATGAGTTCCACAGGTTCACCACTCTCTGAGTGAAGAAATTCCCCCTCATCTCTGTCCTAAATGGTTTAGCCCTTATCCTTAAATTATGTCCTCTAGTTCTGTTCTCACCCGCCAAGGGAAACATTCCTTCTGCATCCAGTCTGTCTAGACCTGTCAGAATTTTATACACTTCTATGAGGTCCCCTCTCAATCTTCTAAACTCCAGTGTGTACATCCCTAAACTACATAGTCTCTCCTCATAGGTCATTCCCGCCATTCCTGGTATCAGCCTGGTGAATCGCCGCTGCACCCCCTCCATGGCAAGAACATCCTTCCTCAGATGAGGCGACCAAAACTGTACACAGTACTCGAGGTGTGGTCTCACCAGTGCCCTGTACAGCTGCAGCAAGGTATCCCTGTTCCTGTATTCTAACCCTTTTGCTATGAAGGCCAGCATACCGTTTGCCTTCTTGACCGCCTGTTGCACCTGCATGCTCGCCTTCAGTGACTGGTGTACAAGAACACCCAGGTCTCTCTGTACTTCCCCCTCTCCCAATCTATTGCCATTTAAATAATAATTTGCCCTCCCGTTCCTGCACCCAAGGTGGATAACTTCGCACTTGTCCACATTATAGTGCATCTGCCATTTATCCGCCCAATCGCCCAGTCTGTCCAAATCGCTCTGGAGCTTCCTGGTCTCTTCCTCTGAGCCCACCCCCCCTCCTAGTTTAGTGTCGTCTGCAAATTTGGAAATGCTGCATCCGACTCCCTGATCCAGGTCATTAATGTAAATTGTGAACAGCTGGGGGCCCAGGACAGATCCCTGTGGTACCCCACTTGTTACTGCCTGCCATTCAGAAAATGAGCCGTTTATTCCAACTCTCTGTTTTCTATCTGACAGCCAGTTCCCTATCCACGCCAAAACTTTCCCCTTTATCCCATGAGCCTCAATTTTCCATGCTAATCTTTTATGTGGGACCTTATCGAAGGCCTTTTGGAAGTCCAGGTACACCACATCTACTGGCTCTCCCCCATCTATTCTACCAGTTACTCCCTCAAAAAATTCCAATAGATTAGTCAAGCACGATTTACCCTTTGTAAATCCATGTTGACTCTGTCCTATCCTGTCCCCATTTGCTAAGTGCTCCGCTATTTCATCCTTAATGATGGACTCCAGCATTTTGCCCACAACTGATGTAAGGCTTACAGGTCTGTAATTACCTGCTTTTTCCCTACCCCCCTTTTTGAATAGTGGGGTAACGTTAGCTACCCTCCAATCCATCGGCACTGTTCCCGAGTCTAATGAATTCTGAAAAATCATCCTTAGTGCATCCGCTATCTCTAGGGCCACCTCCTTCAGTACCCTAGGATGCATGTTATCAGGCCCTGGGGATTTGTCCACCTTCAATCCCTTTAGCTTCCTTAACACCATATCCTTAGAGATATTGATTTGCGTCAGTTCCTCCTTTGCCAATGTCCCTATTTTTCCCGATATCCCAGGGAGGTTTTTTGTGTCTTCCTTCGTAAAGACTGACCCAAAGTATGCATTTAGTTGATCTGCCATTTCCTTATTTCCCATTATATATTCCCCCGTATCTGACTGCAATGGACCAACTTTGGTTTTCACCAGTCTTTTCCTTTTGATATACTTATAAAAGCTTTTGGAGTTAGTTTTTATATTTTCCGCCAGCTTGTTTTCGTAAGCTATTTTGCCCCTCTTGATTATGCCCTTTGCCCTCCTTTGCTCTATCTTAAACTGTTCCCAATCTTCCGCTCTGGCGCTTTTTTTGGCTATTTTATACGCCCTATCTTTGGATTTTATGCTGTCTCTAATTTCCCCTGTTATCCACGGTTGAGTCACCTTTTTAGATTTCCTTTTATGCCAGATTGGTATAAACAATTTTTGCAATTTTGTCATTCTATCTTTAAATGTTTGCCATTGTTTATCTACCTCCAGTCCTCCCAGGAACGTTGTCCAATCAGACCTACTCAGTTCCCGTCTCATGGCATCATAATTCCCCTTGTTTAAATTCAGGACCTTAGTCTCTGAGTCAATTTCTTCGCTCTCCATTTCGAGTGAGAAATCGATCATGTTATGATCGCTCTGACCCAAGGGTCCCCGTACAACAAGATTACTGATTAGTCCCTTCTCATTGCACAGTACCCAGTCCAATATAGCCTGTTCCCGAGTTGGTTCCTCGACATATTGATCCAGATAACCATCCCTCAAACACTCAAGGAATTCCTCCTCCTCATTATTTTTACTGATTAGGCTAGTCCAATCTATATGTAAGTTAAAGTCACCTATGATGACAGCTGTGCTCTTATTGCACGCTTCTCTAATTTCCCTCGTGATGCCCTCCCTAACCTCTATTTTACTATTTGGAGGCCTATATACCACTCCTATTAATGTTTTTCGCCCCTCGCTATTTCTTAGCTCCACCCATATAGATTCTGTATTGGGACACAAAATTTCCTGAGGCTTAGCAGGCGAAGGCAAGCGGAGTGGAAAATGAGCCGAGACCTGGTAACACTGGGTCTCTGCCTGGAGCAGGCCGCAGAAGTTTCCTCTGGAGATGAGGGATGGCAATAATTGTTTCTGCCCTCTGGAAGCCTGGCAAATGTAAAGAGGTGGGGCTGTCAAGATGGTGTCATCTTCCAGAATTCACACTGCTTCCACCTACTCTATCCCAAGCAAACTGGACGGCAACAAATCCAGTTGAGTGGAGCCATGCAAGTGGGGCCCACAGGAGTGTTTCAGGTTGGGGATATGGCCCAGAACACACCAAAAAATAAAACCACCTTCAACAGCACCACCAAGTTTCCCATCATCAACATACTGGGCGTCACCACTGATCAGAAGCTGAACTGGACCAGCCATATCAACACTAGTAGACTAGGCCTATATTCTCTAGAGTTGAGAAGAATGAGAGGTGATCTCATTGAAACATATAAAATTATTAAGGAGCTTGACAGGGTAGATGCAGGGAGGATGTTTCCCCTGGCTGGGGAGTCTAGAACTAGGGGTCACAGTCTCAGAATAAGGGGTCAGTCATTTAGGACTGAGATGAGGAAAAATGTCTTCACTCAAAGGGTTGTGAATACTCTAGAGGGCTGTGGATGCTCCGTCGTTGAGTACATTCAAGATAGAGATCGATAGATTTTTGGATACTGAGGGAATCAAGGGATATGGGGAAAGTGAATGGCAGAGCAGGTTCGAAGGGCCGAATGGCCTACTCCTGCTCCATTTCTTATGTTCTCATGTTCATAGTTACAGTGGCAGGGCAGAAACTGGGTACTCTTTGACCAGTGGCTCACCTCCTTCAATTCAGGTGTGTAATGGAATACTCACCATTTGCCTGGATGGGTGTAACCACAATAATGCTCAAGAAGTTCAACACCATCCAAGACAGAGTAGTTTATTTGATGGGTGTCCCTGCCACTGCAATCAATATCCACCCCCTCCACCACTGGTACACTATGGCTGCAATATGTACAATCTACAGGATGCACTGCAGCAACTCACCAAGATAACTTCCAACAACATCTCCCTCCCCTGCAACCTTTACCATCGAGAAGGCCAAAAGCAGCAAAGCTGTGGGAACACCATCTCCTCCATGTTACACACCATCCTGATTTGAACATGCACTGCCATTCCTTTATTGTCACTTGGGATCATGGAAATCCCTACATAACACCATTGTGGAAGCTCCATCACTATAAGGACTGTAGCAGTTCTAAGGGAAACAAATGTAGGCTCACCCATATCACAAGAACAAATTAAAAAGGTGAAGCATTCTCTTATAAAAGGGGGCCAATTTCAAACTTTAACAGATGTCCTACCTGCTTTGCTCACACATGGCTGGCAAGCACTGCATTTTGCTGCTCCCGAGTAGACACTCAAAATGTGCCAATTGTGTTGCGGGCACTCACCTGTTTTATGCAAATGTCCCAACCACAGAACCTACAGCAGGACCAGGCTCCCAACTCATTGGCAGGGTGCAGTTCCTGCTCTGCCACTGTATGACGACAAAGTAGGATCACGGATATTCAAACCTGGGATCTTGAACCTCTATCTGAACCATTGGAATATTATATAAACAGAATTCTATTCCATGTTACATACACGATCAATGATAAATTTCAAATGGATAGAACAATGGGAAACCATAACATTTTACATATTTCTCTTGTGTATGTGTTCTCATTGGTTGAAAGATGACAGTTGCCTCTGCATTTTGGAAAAACATAAAGCAGCCCTGTGCCTCTTTTAGTATATCCTGTCTCTATTAGTATATCAGGGGTCTCTATTAGTATATTCTACACATCAACAGACAGAGAATATTGTTAAGGAGATAGCAGCTTCTTTTTCTTTACAAATCTGTATCTTATTGTTCTTTAATGGCAACTGTATCTTGTTCACCAATGAAACAAAAACAGAAAATGCTGGAAATACTCAGCAGGTCTGGCAGCATCTGTGGAGAGAGAAACAGAGTTAACCCTGGGATGGCAGGAATGACATACGAGGAGAGATTGGGTCGATTAGACTTATATTCACTAGAGTTTAGAAGAATGAGAGGGGATCTCATTGAAACTTATAAAATTCTAACAGGACTAGACAGACTAGATGCAGGAAGGATGTTCCCGATGGCAGGGGAGTCCAGAACCAGGGGTCACAGTCTAAGGATAAGGGGTAAGCCATTTAGGACTGAGATGAGGAGGAACTTCTTCACCCAGAGAGTGGTGAACCTGTGGAATTCTCTGCCACACAAGGCAGCTGAGGCCCAGTCATTAAATATATTCAAGAAGGAGTTAGATATATTTCTTAAGGCTAAAGGGATCAAGGGATATGGGGAGAAAGCAGGGACAGGGTACTGAATTTGGATGATCAGCCATGATCTCATTAAATGGTGGAACAGGCTCGAGGGGCCGAATGGCCTACTCCTGCTCCTATCTTCTATGTTTCTATGTTTCTCTCTGATCATGAGCTATTTTAGTATCCCCCGAGCTCTTTCACCTATTGGTGGTGAGAGTAATACTAAAAAAGACAGGCTTGATTCCTCCTCTCCAGTGCCTGTTCTCCTCGTACAATCCTATCGTAGGAAGAAAGCTGATTGTAACTTTCCACTTCCACTTTCAAAGGAAATTCTCTCTCAAAATTACCAAATTTGTAACTCTTCACACAAGCACAATTCTGTCAATAAAAGAATGCTTACTGCTTATTTTTTTTCTGGGTTATTCTGAGCCCTTCACTGTTCCTTATGTCAGCCTCTTTGATTGCAATCACTGGAAAACAAATTAATTTAATCTCAAAAGACACAATTCTACATGCTGTCCCTCTTCGCTGCATCCTCATTGTGTTGAAACCAAAGTTCATTCCATCTTCTCCAACTCTAACTCATTCTTTCCCCAGACATCACAACTATTCCATTTCTACCTTTCTAAAGTCCTCCCTTCCTCCTACAATCTACAAGGTTTTAAAACCCAAGATTGGTGTCATGCAACCACTACTTCCTGATTTCTCTGATTGTTGGTGGCTAGACATCACTACATAGTTCCTCAGGGTAGCGTGCTTAGCCCAACCATTTTCAGCTGCTTCATCAATGACCTTCCCTCTGTTGTAAGGTCAGCAGTGGGGCTGTTCACTGTAGGAGTTCCTCAAGCAAGCATACTTGGCCCAATCATCTCCGGCTGCTTCATTAATGACCTTCTCTCCATCACAAGGTCAGGAGTTGGTCTGTTTGCTTATGATTTCATAGTGTTCAGCTGCATTCACCATTCTTCTGATAATTAAGAGCCCATGCAAGCCTACAACAGGAACTAGACTTTCTTAGGCTGACAAGTAGCAGATAGCATTTGCACCTAAACCCTCAAAGCCTCTCCACCATCGACAAGACTTAAGTCAGGAGAGTGGTGGAATACTCACCTTTCACCTGAATGGGTGCAGCTGCAACAACACTCAAGAAGCTCAACAGCATCCAAGACAAAACAGTCTGCTGGATTAGCATCCCTGCAACTGGACTCATTAACCACCTCCTCTATCATCTGTGGCTGCAGTGAACACTATCTGCAGGATGCACTGCAGCACCTCACCAAGCTTTCTTTGACTTCACACCGCAGTCCCGTGACCTCTACCCACCAAGAAGGACCAGCGCAACAAGATCGTACAAACCTTATTATCCCCAAGTTCACCCCCATGTCGCATACAATCCTGGCTTGAACATATACCTTCATCATGATGAGTCAAAATCCTGGAATTCCCCACCTAACAGAAGGCTCAGGACCACCTTCTCAGGCTAAAAATGCAGCCTTGCCAATGTTATGCAGATTGTGAAAACCAATGCATTAAACAAATCTTCTCCTTTGGTGGTGTACTGAACTATGGCCTTGATCCTTACATAGAATTACACAGAAACAAGTTGTCCTAATCCCATGTGCCTGCCCTTTGCCAATATCACTTTATATCACTTTCCTTCAAGCACCTATCTAACCTATCCTTAAATGTTGACATGGACTCTGCTCCATTCGTTCATTCTGCTAGTGCATTCCACAGCCTGAGAACCCTTTTTTACACAAAAAGTTTCTCCTCTCTGTCCTCAATCTCTTACATTTAATCTATATATCTATGTCCCTTCGTTCTAGACCCCTCAATCACTGGAAACAATTTGCTCTATCTACTCTGTCCCACTCTTTCATAATTTTAAACATTTCTATCATATTGCTCCATGATCAGCATTGTTCTAATGAACACAGCCCCAATTTATCAAGTTTTTTTTTTGTATTTGTATTTCCTCATACCAGGCAACATCCTGGTGAATCTGCACTGTACTCTCTCTATCGACTCAACACCCTTCCTATATGTGGAGCCCAAAACTGCACACTGCTCCAACTGTCATAAGGCTGGATGTGCATTTTATAAAACCCAGTATTACATGACCTTTTTTTTATAGCCTTATCCATTTGAGGTGTTGCTTTTAATGTCTCATAAACCTAAATCCACAAATCCCTTTTCTTCTACATCACCCAGTTTTCCCTCATTCAAAGTATAATTACTACTTTTATATTTCATTTACAAAAATGTAAAATTCACATTTACTGTCATTGAATTATAACTGCTAAATTTTTGCCCCTTCCACCATCTTATTAATATCCTCTTGCAGTTCTCTTTAGCCTCAGAATTATTTAATATACCTCCTATTTTAGTATCATGTGCAATTTTGGACACCGCTCCCGCTAGACCTATATGCAAATTATTGATGTACACACTGAATAGAAGCTATTCCAGAACAGAACCCTGTGGGACACTGCTATTCACTTCCAACAATTCTGAGAAACTGCCCTTAGTTCCAACTCTCTGGGGCCTAAATTCCTTAGCCACCCAAACTGGACACAATTCTGGTAAATTTGTCATTGGGCTTCATTATAATTCAGGCGAGCTGCAGGTTCCAATTCTCCTGATCTCCTCCTGTAGCCTCAGCCATTTATGCCATTTCTGTCGGGGTTTCGTCAATCTCTCACTAAAGTTACAGCTAGTGATTAGCAGGCTACTCTTTCTGAAGCTTGGTTGTAACACTGTAAGGAGGTCAAAGACAAAGAGGCTGCCATTGAACATTAAATAGCTTGCAAATAGACACCAAATTGGGGGTGTAGTTAATACAAAGATACAATGTGACAAAATACAAGAAAACATTAATAAACTTGCAGATTGGGCGTTTAATTGGCAAATGAATTTCAATATAGATAAGTGTGAGGTGCTGCATTTTGGTAGGAGAAATAAGGGGCCACATACTGTTTGGATAATAAGAGTCTAAATGGGGTAGAGGAGTAAAGGGATCTAGGGGTACAGATACACAAATCACTAAAAGTAGTGATGCTGGTTAATAAGGTCATAAAATACGCAAACCAAACATTGAGATTCATTTCTAGAGGGATAGAATTGAAAAGCAGGAAAGCCACGTTAAACTTCTATAGAACCTTGGTTAGACCACACTTGGAGTATTATGAACAGTTCTGGTCTCCATATTATAAAAAGGATATAGAGGCATTGGAGATGGTGCAAAAAAGATTCACAAGGATGATACCAGAACTGAGAGGTTATAACTATCAGGGATGACTAAACAGGCTAGGCTCTTTTCTCTAAAGAAGAGAAGGCTGAGGGGTGACCTTATCTCTAAGATAATGAAAGGGTTTGATAGGGTAGATATAGAGAAAATGTTTCTACTTGTGGGGAGATCAAAAATAGAGGCCATAAATATAAGATAGTCACTAATAAAAGCAATAGGGAATTCAGGAGAAACTGCTTTTCTCAAAACCTGGTAAGAATGTGGTACGCTCTACCACAAGTAGTTGTTGAGACAAATAGCATAGGTGCATTTAAGGGGAAGCTAGATAAGTACATGAGGGAGAAAGGAATAGAAGGGTATGCTGATAGCATTAGATGATACAGCACAGAAAGAGGCCATTGGGCCCACTGCACCTGTGCCAGCTCTTTGAAAGAGCTATCCAATTAGTCCCACATCGCAGCTCTGTCCCCATAATTTTTTTTCCTTCAAATACTTATCCAATTCCCTTTTGAAAGTTGCTCTTGAATCTGTACCCCCCACCCTATCAGGCAGTGCATTCCAAATCCTAACCACTCGCTGCATAAAAAGTTTTTTCCTCATGTCGCCTCTGGTTCTTTTGCCAATCATCGTAAATCTATGGCCTCTGATTATTGACTCTTCAGCCATTGGAAGCAGTTTCTCTTTATTTACTCTATCTATACCCTTCATGATTTTAAACACCTCCATCAAATCTCCTCTTAGGCTTCTCTGCTCTAAGGAGAACAACCCCAGCTTCTCCAATCTATTCACATAACTGTAATCCCTCATCCCTGTAACCATTCTAGTAAATCTCCAAAGCCTTCGAACATCTTTCGTAAAGTGTGATGCCCAGAATTAGACACAATACTCCAGCTGTTTTTATATATGCTCAGCATAATTTCCTGGCTTTTGTACTCTATGGGCTCGATTTTGTCAATGGGGAGCTTTTGGAGGCGGGACTCCCACTTTTTGGGTTGTCGTCCCACCTCCATTGACTTGTGGCCAACCCACGCTACTTTCCCAGCGGGCTCAGCAGGCCAATTAAGGGACACCTGGTTACTGGTGACATCAGCGATTGACATTTCATCTGTCAAGAGCTTCTAACAGATGATAAATCAGCGTTTGACAGCTCTGTGAAGCTGTCAAACACTGACAATCTGTCTTTTAACTTGAGTCCTTCTACTCAGAGTCAATTAGAGAGCTCTCCAGACCAGAAAGCAGAGGCTGCAGCTTTTGACAGTTCAGCGGCCATTCTGCTTTCTGTGCTGGTGAGCTGAGGGACTCCCGAGAACTGAAGGAAGGAAGCCTGCAGGAGAAAGTAAAGGCAAGTAAAACTTATTAAAACACTTTACACTTACTTCACACACTTACCTCTGCACACATGCACCCATCACTCACTTGCACAACGGACATCTCGACCCCTCCAACCCCTGCAGACCCACGGCCCGCCTTGCTAACTTGGCGTGGTTCGGAGCCGTCGGACAGCCCACACTTCAGGGCTAAAAATAGGGATTAGGCAAAAAACTGCCTTTTAACTACATTAACAGGCAGTTAATTGGCACTAATCCCCTTCCCGCCTCGGGGAGGCGGCTCCCAGCACAGGTCGGGTACCTGCCTCCTGGGACATTGGCACGGAGGCGGGTTGGGGGCGGGATGGGTTCCTGCCCCCCAATTCTGCAATTTTCCCACCTCTCCCGCCTCTAAACCCGCCTCCTCGGGGCTTGGAAAATCGAGCCCAAGGCCTCTATTTATAAAGCCCAGGATCCCATATGATTTATTAACTGCTTTGTTAACCCACCTTAAAAGATTTGTGTACAAACAACCCAAGGTCCCTCTCTTCTTGCACCCCCTTTACAATTGTACCATTTAGCAGGTATTGTCTCTCCTCATTCTTTCTACCAAAATGTATCACCTCACACTTTTCTGCGTTGCATTTCATCTGCCATGTGTCCGCCCATTCCACCAGCCTGTCTATGGCCTCTTGAAGTCTATTACTATCTTTTCACTGTTATGATTTTGAACACCTCTATTAAACCTCCTCTTAACCTTCTCTGCTCTAAGGAGAACAACCCCAGCTTCTCCAGTCTCTCCACATAACCGAAGTCCCTCATTCCTGGAACCATTCTTGTGAATCTTTTCTGTACCCTCTCCAAGGCCTTGACATCCTTCATAAAGTGTGGTGCCCAGAATTGAACACAATACTCCAGCTGGGGCCTAACCAATGTTTATCATAACTCCCTTGCTTTTGCACTCTATGTCTCTATTAATAAAGCCAAGGATCCCATGTGCTTTTTTAACGGCCTTATCAACTTATGTACATACAAATCTGTGAAGATGAAGAAGGGTGGGAGGAGGCTCGTATGGAGCATAAACGGCGGCATCGACTAGTGGGGTCGGATGGCCTTTTTCTGTGCTGTAGACTCAATGTACCTTGATATAATGTGACATAATGTGAGTAGACTATAATCAAATTTAAGAATACAAACTTTCCCTCTTCAAGGAGGGTTATGCCCAGACCATCTCTCCAGTTTCTATTCCAGCATGCTACAATTTTATTTTAGAACAAAACTTACCCTCTACTATACGCTAGGCAACTGGTGCATAATAGACTGGAGGGGGCAACCCTATTGAAAAATATTCTGGTGCATGGCCTGATAGTGTTCAAACATTTAAACCCTCAGGCTTTTCATCAGGTTAATCGCATATTGTTGTGCTGCAGTAATTGATTTCGCCCAACAGAGCCCCTCAGCAAGCTACATAAATGTTGGTGTTCCCTCTAGTGGCAGAACCTGTGGCATTCAAGAGAGCTGTGATTATTCTTGCAGTAGAAAATGGCTTAAATGAGTATTGACCTTTTGCGCTGATATTTTTTAACCTCTCTATCAGTAACACATACTTCTCAGTGGGCCACACATTCCGAGATAGATTGTGGTTTAAACACGCATAATGTAATCTCCGCAGAGAACAGTGCATGTAGTGACTGCAGGGAGGTGCAGATAGGTCTGTCTGCAATGTGATAATGAAAGAAAAGAAAGAAAGACTTGCATTTATATAGTGCCTTTCACGACCACTGGATGTCTCAAAGCGCTTTACAGCCAATGAAGTACTATTTGAAGTGGAGTCACTGTTGTAATGTGGGAAATGCGGCAGCCAATTTGCGCACAGCAAGGTCCCACGAACAGCAATGTGATAATGACAAGATAATCTGTTTTTATTATGTTGGTTGAGGGATAAATATTTTTTTTAATTTTTTTATTCATTGATGGGATGTGGGCGTCGCTGGCTAGGCCTGCATTTAGTGCCCATCCCTAATTGCCCTTGAGAAGATGGTGGTGAGCCACCTTCTTGAACCGCTGCAGTCCATATGGTGTAGGTACACCCACAATGCTGTTAGGAAGGGAGTTCCAGGATTTTGGCCCAGTGACAGTGAAGGAACGGCGATACAGGTCCAAGTCAGGATGGTGTGTGGCTTGGAGGGGAACTTGTAGGTGGTGATGTTCCCATGCGTCTGCTGCCCTTGTCCTTCTAAGTGGTAGAGGTCGCGGGTTTGGAAGGTGCTGTTGAAGGAGCTTTGGCGAGTTGCTGCAGTGCATCTTGTAGATGGTACACACTGCAGCCACAGTGCGCCGGTGGTGGAGGGAGTGAATGTTGAAGGTGGTGGATGGAGTGCCAATCAAGCGGGCTGCTTTATCCTGAATGGTATCGAGCTTCTTGAGTGTTGTTGGAGCTGCATTCATCCAGGCAAGTGGAGAGTATTCCATCACACTCCTGACTTGTGCCTTGTAGATGGTGGAAAGGGTTTGGGGAGTCAGGAGGTGAGACACTCGCCGCAGAATACCCAGCCTCTGGCCTGCTCTTGTAGCCACAGTATTTATATGGCTGGTCCAGTTCAGTTTCTGATCAATGGTAACCCCCAGGATGTTGATAGTGGGGGATTCAGCGATGGTAATGCCATTGAATGTCAAGGGGTCAGGACACTGGGGATAACTCCCCTGCTCTTCTTCAAAATAGTGCCATGGGATCTTTTACGTCCACCTGAGAGAGCAGTAAAGAGAGATTTGAAAGACGGCACCTCCGACGGTGCACCACTCCCTCAGCACTGCACTGGATCATAATCATAATAATCATAATCAACTTTATTGTCATTGTTAGTGCGTTATCTGCTCAAGTCCCTGGAGTGGGACTTGAACCCACAACCTTCTGACTCAAAAGGTGAGTGTGCTAGCAACTTTTTTTTAATACTTTATTGAACATTAAGAACATTTACAACATCGTGATCATTTCATTGTATCATACAAATTAATTCCGCCGCTCTGCGCAGCCATTCCTCCACCACATTTTTACATCAAAACCTGAAGTTTAATTTTCTCCCGTAACATATATTAATCGATAGTACTTTAAAAATTGATTATAAAATACTACCTTTAAATTCCTTTCTAAATAAAACATCCACACACAGAGCCTTATAATGATCTTTTAGCTTATATTTAAAATACTCTTTTAGATTGATTCTCCTCCCCTTAAAAAACAGAGCATTCCTTCTTTGCACAATCATGAATCTAGCCAAACTGAACATTAAATTAATTGTCGCTCCGCTAGAGTCGAGCAGACTCTCCTGCAATCCCCATCTCAAAATTGAGTCCCACGGGATGCCCATTCTCGCTCTTCTGTCCCCACCCAGCAAAAAAGCTTCACACAACTGTCGAACATAGTACTTAAAATCATTTAACTGCGGACATAACACCAGTAAATGGGACAGAGTCTCATCCCGTGTCCCACATACTGGGCAAGTTGCCCCCTCCATTCATCCAATCTTACACAAGACAGTCATGGTAAAAATCCAGTTATGAGTTAATTTGAAATCCAGTTCAATCCACTCTGGACATAATGGGGGTGATTTTCATTCAGAAGTTGGGAAGGAGGCGGGACTACAACTTTCGGGGTTGTAGTCCCGCTTCCATCGAGATGCGGCCAATCCACACGATTTTAACTTGATTGATCTTGTTGAGCCCGCCCAGCGGGCTCAGCAGGCCAATTAAGGGCCACCCGACAACAGGTGACGTCACAGACTGAAATTTCATCTGTCAAGACGTTTTGACAGATGAAATATCAGCGTTTCACAGCTGTTTGAAGCTGTCAAACACTGACAGTCTTACTTCTAACCTGAGTCCTTCTACACAGACTCAGTTAGAAATCTCACCACCACAGAAAGCTGAAGGCTGTCACTTTTGACAGTTCGCAGCCATTCTGCTTTCTGTGCCGGTTAGATGATGGACTCCTGAAACCTAGAGGAAGGAAGGCTTAAAAGGTAAGTACAGGTAATTTAAACTTCTTTACACACTTTAGACACACCAAACACACTTACCTTTGCACTCATGCACCCATCACTCACCTGAACACCGACATCTCCTCCAAGTCCTTCAACCCGACGGCCTGACTCCTCTAACTTGGCGTGGTTTGGAGCCATCGGGAATCCCACACTTCAAGCTTTAAAATAGGGATTAGGCTAAAAACTGCCTGTTAACAGGCAGCTAATTGTCACTAATCCCTTCCCGCCTCGGGTAGGCGGGTCCCAGTGCGGGGCGGGTACCCGCCTCCTTTGAAACATACATGGAGGCGGGTTGGGGGCGGGATGATGTCGGGACCCCCAAATTCAGGACTTTAACCCCCCGCACACCTCCAATCCCGACTCCACGGGTCAATGAAAATCGACCCCTTAAAATTCGCCCACACTCCCTTCCAAATCCTGTTGAAGTCCAGCTGTGGGTATATACTCTGCCAAAACTCCTGACCAGCAGGTGTCTTGAATCTCCATTCTCTAAATACCTCATAGAAATCTTGAGTATTACAGTTGTCAAATTGGACCAACTCTCCCCCTTTCTCCAGCAGAAAGCTTGGAAAAGCGGGATGTATTTTACTTCCTTTGGAGATTTCTGCATTTATTTCTTCCATCCAATCCTGTGGCACTGCCCTCACAATCTTCTCATACATGATCCCTATTGCTTTTTCCTCTACCTCCTGATCCTCCTCCCACACCATGTCCCTCACTATCGCTTCCGGCTTCCAATCTGGAGTTACCTCGTATAATACATCTTTCACAGATATAATCCCAGCTTTTATAAAAGCTTGATTAAATAATACCTCTCCTTCGATGTTGACCCACCTGTTCAAAAATAAGGGCTGTTCTAAAAATTCCTCAGCACCCTTGGGCATTAACTGCAGACTTTTTAAAAATTGGGCCCAAGTCTCTGCAACCCCCTTGTAAAACCTAGGGAGAGGTTTAATCGATTTCAAAAACATATTATTGTATTCCATATATATTATCACCTGCCCTCCTATCCCACTTCGTTTTTAAAAAATGCTCAAAACTCTTCCAAGAACTTGTATTTGACTTCTGAAGAAATCTCTTCACCCATTTGATTCTAAAGGATTTTTTCTTCAAATCAGTATCTGGGAAATTGAGTCCTCCCTGATTTCTCTGTCCAATGATGGTATTGTAAGCCACCAAGGCTGGTTTCCCTTCCCATTAAAACCTCACACAAGCCTCTCGGATGAACTTTTCCGCCCACTCAGGAATATCCTCCACCATCAATAAGTACCAGAGCTTAGATAACAGGAGAGCGGACACCACTGTCGCTCTTCCTTGCACTTTCAACCACCTTCTTTCCCATCTTCCCAAAATCTTTTAAATTTTCATAACCTTCGGTTCCCAATTTAATCGATCCACTTCATCCCTGTCTTTCTTGCACCCCATATGCACCCCCAGAACTTCCAAAACTTCCACCACCTTAAAGGGACTTTCTTCCAACCATTCCCCCCTACCCCTTCCTGCAACCAGGCATAGGGATTTACTATAATTCACTCTGGCTCCTGAAGCTCTACAATATTCCTCCACTATGTCCATAGCTTTCCTCACTGACTCCCCATTTCTCATTGTTAAGGTTGTGTCATCTGCATATTGGCGTATCACCGACACCAGCCCGGAACTGGGAACCGAAATCCCAACTGCACCTTGTTTCTTTCGCATCATGTAACCTAATGGTTCTGCTACCAATGTGTACAACAATGGGGACAGGGGACAACCTTGTCTCACTGACCTCTGTATCGGAAAATACTTGGATAAAAAAACATTACATTTAACACAGCTAAGTATGTTTGAATAAAATATCCTTATCCACTCAATGAAATTTTCCCCGAAACCAAATGCTTCCAAAACCATCAATAAAAACTCATGAGCGACCCTATCAAAGGCTTTCTCTTGATCTATCTTTAATACATAAGCCTCTCTCCAACTCTCTTCCATGAGCTCTGTCGCATCCCGGATTGAGACCACAGAATCTGCGATGTCCCGGCCTATGACTCCATAGGACTGAGAGGGCAAAACTATCTGCGGCAACACCTCCTTCATACAATTTGTCATAACCCTCGCCAAGATCTTATAATCCACATTTAATAATGTGATGGTCCTCCAATTCTTCAGATCCCGTCTATCCCCATTATTATTATATAAGCTAAGCTTATGGCACCTCTCCTCAGAGATGGAGCCAGGCTTCCCTCAATTTTAATTTCCTTAAAAACTTCTGAGAGCAATGGACTTAAAATCTCAAAAAATTCTTCATAAATTTCTGCACTTAGTCCATCGGTCCCTGGGCTTGCCCCACCCTTCATTCCACTTATTGCTACTTTTATTTCCGTTAATCCTACTTCTTTGTCACACATGCTTCTCTCATCCTCCTTTAAATCCTCTTCAATAAAAGCAGTAACCTTCTCCATCACCAAATTGGAAATGTCTTCTTTTGTATATAACTCTTGATAAAAGCTGCTAGCCGCCTCTAAAACCTCCCCACTTTCATGAATGATCTTCTCCCCAACCTTCAACTCTCCAATTAATGATAATCTCTGTCACAGCTTCTCTTGCTCTGGAAAATATCTAGTGCATCTTTCGCCCTCCAATGCATCTCTAGCCTTTGCACGGAGAATGGCCCCCTTGCATTTTTCAGCTTGCAATAATTCCCACTCTTCCTTTAACACCCGGAACTTAGTCTCAGCTTATCCCCTCCGTCAACTGCTTTACAGACATCTGTAAACCTTTTGTTTGTACTCTCTTCTGTCGCTCTCTTTTTCCCATAACGTACCGAAAAAACTTTTACCTCGTATTTGAAATTGTCCCGCCAAACTCTCCTTTCTTTCAAGAACAAAGGTTCCTTCCGAGCATTCTTTCTTATATTTAAAATCCCTTCTTTATAAGCAATTTCTTTCAGGTATTGATCGTTTAAAATCCACACCCCTGAACCGATCTTAACTCTGCTGTTCTTAATTCTAAGAACCAAAGCCGAGTGGTCACTAAAAAATACTTTTTTATAATAAATCTCCATCACCTCAGAACTTAACTCTTCCTGCATTAACACAAAATCTATTTGGCTCTGTTTTAAAACACCACCCACCCAACCTGTTCTGGAGAACTCCCTTTTTAATGGGGTTCCGGTCCCTCCATAAGTCTCTCAAATTTAAATTTGCCATCATTTTTACAATGGAATTATCATCCTTAAAGGTCATCTGGGCTGAAATGCCCATCCAAGATAAAAAATACATTAAAATCCCCCACTATAAAAGGGTTTTCCACCTCTGCCACTTCAGTGAATAACCCCCGAAAAAAACTCGCGACGCTTGCAATGATCATTTGGTGCATAGATATTAAAGAGATCGCAATTAAGTTCCTCCATTTTTACCCTTAGCAGTAAAAATCTCCCCTCAACTCACCAAAACAGCCACCCCTCTATGGTTATTGTTTGCACAACTTGCAAACACCTCTCACTTCCAAACCTTCTGAACTCTTTCTAGGATATCCTTATCCCAAAAGGTTTCTTGCAGACACAAGTCCATGCCTTTAAAACCCTGAAACAACTGTTGCAATTTCTTCTCACCCCTCAGTCCGTTCACATTAATCGAGACCAATGTAATCATGGCTCCGAAGAAGAGAAGTATGCCTGATAATCTCCCCATCATTTAATCTCTGGCCCTTCCCTCCTCTCATGCTCCTTCCCAACTTTTCGGCCAGCTGTTGCTTTTTCCTGCAGCCTCCGACTCTTTTTCACCTCCTGTTTGAACCTTCCCTGCTGTTTCAGCCTCTTCCTTGCATTAAGTTTGGGCCAAGGAGCTGCCCTTTCTCCCTCCTTCTACCTCTCACTAACCTTTCCCTTTCCACATGATGCCACCCCATCCCCGACTTCCATGTCTCTGTCCCCCTCTAATTCCTCACTCTCAAGCTCTTCTGCAACCTTCTGTGCCTGCTCCCAGTCAGATACATAATCCTGCTCCCCATCAGATACATCATCTCCCATAGAGAGTCTTCCTGCTATCGCGGTTTCTCCAAAAGTGCCGCTCCCTTCGACCTCATCTCCACCGCTGACCCTTGCTCCCTGATCCTTCTCTCTCTGGGACAATGGCACACCTATATTGCTCCCTTCTGGCGTCTTTGTCTCACCACTCCTGTCCTGCTGCCCCTTTAAGGCTCCTGCCTCTTGCACCCTCTCCTTGTCTTGCCCCCTCCTACTCACTGAGATGTCTGACTCCCTGTCTTTCTTTGGAGTACTTACATTTACCACGCACCCCGCTCTCGCCTCCTCTCCCCCCGCGGACACCAGATTCTTTAGGGAGAACTGAACCATATTATGGCTCGAGTCTGCCCTCGACCCGTGCTGCCCTCTGCTGTCTTTGTTCTTTTCCACTGTACTTGGTGTGTTTTCCACCATCTCCATCCTGTTCTCTGCTCCGCAATTTTCTGCCTCTTCCTGCGCTCTTTTCTCCTTCAATTTACCAGCTGTGTCCTCCGCCTGCTCCGCTCCTCCAGCCATTCCACTCACACCTCCTGCTCCTTCTTCCATCTCCTCGTCACTCATAGAGCTTCCTTCTGCCTCACACTCACAGTGGGTGGGGCCTTTGTGACACACCTCAAGGCACTCCGCCTTGCAGCTCTGAGCGATGTGTCTAGACTCGCCACAATTATAACAGTACAAGTCCGGACAGTTTCTTACAAGACGGTCGTGTCCAAGACAATAATAACAAACCTTCACTTGGTTATCATACAGTAATCAGAAGTACTGCACTCCTTCCGTTGTCTCGAATTTCATGCTGTACAGTAATGACTTCACCCCCTCTGGGAACTGCACCTTTACGTAACGGGTTCCATCTGCTACCCGTGTTCCTGGATAGTATCTCCTCTTTATTGCTGAGCAAATGTTAATGTCCCACGACTCCAACTTTTTGATTAGCACTTTAGCACAATATAAACTGGCAAGTTTAAGAATGAGAGCACCACCTCTTCCGAATATAGCAGAGATACCTCCAAGAACTTATCACCAACCTTCAAACTGTGTAAAAGTCTTTCCACTTCCTCTCGGCCACTGACCGTCACCTCGAACCCAACATTCAGCTTTGGTCAGCAGGGAAAGCAGCTTCCCTCACCACAGTCCTCATGAACCACTTGGATAATATCCCAAGTGAGTATCTCCTTAGCCTTGCACTGAACCACCACCTGTATTTTCTTTTCCAAACCTCCTGAGGTCCTGGCCCAAATCTTTGGGCCTTTTTCTTTCCCTTCCAACCACAGTTTCTCCCCTGATTAAATTAATCTTGGGAACACTGTCCTTTGAGGGGCCCAGCACTCCGGACCCCTCAGCAGCCATCTGGCTGCTGTTTATGGGCCAAAAAGGTCCTAAAAACAGAAAAACAAACCACCACCAACTTTTTACAAGCTCACTCCAACTCCCTGTAGCAATCAGGCAACCAGTAACACCTGCTCACTCCTAGCCCCTCCCACCTAGACAGTGCTACCCACTGGCCACAGCTGACATAGCTTCATGGTTATGAGACCATCTCCTACCTTCCAATGCAAAGCAGGTTGCGGTTGTAATCCTGAAAATTAGGATTTAAATTAAAAATGAGAGACAACAATAGCATTAAAAACTCCATTTCTGTTACTGTAAATATTACCAAACCATAAAATCCAACTAATAGGGATGAACTCCATTCTTCAATCCTTTCCCAATTTGATGAAAAGGAAACTGATCCAGGCAATACTGTTATGGGTGTTAAGAATCAACGTTCCTGATCTTTTATGCTTCGGGATCATCCAAGGCAAACACTGATGACACATGCAGTGCCAGCCACTTTGCTGTGCATAGATCCATAAAGGAGATGACAGATGCCTTATTCTGCTCGGCCAAAAATTTAATTTCTTTTCCAAAGGACCAATAGCATGAGCAAAATAGGGTGACACATTTTTATAGATGTACTAATTTTCCGTGAATACAGGGAGGCACTGACTACATGCACATTGTTATTTGGCCCCTTGTGTGATGGGCTATTTGAATTGAAAGCATTCTTATTCCATCAACATGCAGCTGGTTCGTGACCACCAACACAGAATTATGCAGTTAAATACCCACTACCCAAAGAAAGAAAGACTTGCATTCCTTGAAAGGAAGTCACATAAGGCTTTAATTTTAAGGCAATGCTCAGTGCCACCATTATTTGCAAGGGCAGAAGAACTGGAAGTTTGGCCGCTGGGAACAAGTCTCCAAAGCAGATGGAAGCAGACTGCAGCTACAATGAGGCACATACAGCAAGGATGATCATTCAATCTACAGTTGGGAACTTCAGATGGCCGAACAGGGAGTGCTGTACAAACATAGCCTTAAAAAGTCTCAAAAATAAACATCAGCTTCTGTGTGTTCCACAACTTTGCTTTGCAAATAAGCAAATAAGCATCACCACAAAGGAAGAACAGCAGAGACTGTAGCAGAGCAGGAGGTTGAGTGGTGACAAAGAACCACTCAGCAAAGCGTACAGCTCGGCAGATTCTATATTAGTAGTGTGAGTAATCATGAGAGGCGCCCCCATCGTGCTAAAGACTGCACCATTGGCACTAATGTTACATGAGCTCCATAGCTGACTGCTTTCCAAACAAATGTTCATCCAGGGCTACAAATCCTGGTACTGGATTTCAGCAAAAGGCCCAGGGAGCAATTCGCACATTACCACCCTTGAGATTTTGCTTTTTGATCTCATGCCTAACTCCTTAAACTCCCATTGCAGGACCTCAAATATACTTTCTATCCTAAGGGACACAGCAGTGAACCACATACTGGTTGATCTGAGTGATATTTCCTCTTGGTGTCTGGAAGAGCCCAGTAGCATAGAAAGCAAAATACTAAAATACTGCAGATGATGAAAATCCGAGGAGAGAGGGATAGGGTTAACGTTTCAGGTCTACGACCCTTCTTCAGAACCAGATGATATTATAGATGAACAACTTATAAGGAGGAACAGAGCCAAGGAAAAGGGGACGGTGAGAAAAAGGGGGAAAAAAAGCCTGTAAAGTGATTAGGTGGAAGACTGGAGATGATTAAATAACAGAAGTGAGACGAGTGTAAGACAAAAGGAGGCAATAATGAGAGAAATTAGAAAACTAAAAAATATATCCGAGACTCAGAGGATGTGTGAGTGGTAACGGCAGAATAGCAGAGCATAGAAAATCTGGAAAAGCAGAAAAGGCCCCAGTGGCGCAGGAGTGTGGTGGAAGAAAAAGACAAGTAGATACCATGGGTGCAGATACCCCATTGGCCGTGTGCTGATAGGGGATCCCCATTCCAAGCATCAGCTCACAATATCCCCTACTGGACCTTGGGGAGCCAGAGCAATATTAATGTTTTTGGAAGCCTCACAAAGAACATGTGTGAACCTCATTAAAGGTCCTAATTTAATGCAATCCCATTCAAGTTAGTTCCACACCAAAGTCAAAGATTTTGTTTCCCCTCTTGTCACTCCATTAGTGCTGTTTGCCCATATAAAATGGGCATGGCTTAGATTTTCTGCTCTGACCTCTGGGAGTTTACTTGTTAAATCTGTGTCTGACTGATTATCACTGCCTCAGAAGTTCTGTTGGTTTACATTTTTAGATATCTGTCTTTAGAGCATTAATTCTGCTGCCTGGCACTGCTTGCTTGCATTGCAAAACAGCAGGTGACACTCACCACTGGAAGCATGAAATGCATGTCTTAATGGAGGAAAGAGCAAGAGTTTAACTGAGAATTCAAATGGGCTCTCTGTCCTAAAGAAAAACAGAAAATGCTGGAAATACTCAGCAGGTCAGGCAGCAACTGTGGAGAGAAAAATAGAACATTTCAGTTCGATGGCCCTTTGCTCTGTCCTATCTGTGGGTTTTTATAGTAAGGGCCAAAAACTGAATAACTTAAGAGAAAATTAAACTCATTTACACATTTCCCTTTTTTTTACTAAATATTTCTGTGTTACTAAAAGGACCTGCTCAAATAAATATTTTTAATTTCAGAACCTTTATTCAAAATCTCCCTCCAAACTTGAATAATGGTATAGCCCTTCCAGAATTTTCTACCAATATTAACATTCGTGGCTGATTGAGAGAAAGCAGTTACATATTAATGTAAGAAATGCTGCTACTATTTCCATTTAGAATATACATACACATATATATATCTATGATGATATATTAAAATCACTGCATGGGTCACAGCAAATATATGGAACAACCCTATGCCAACCACTCCTGAGGTCTTTTTTCATTTAAAAAGTGTCCACATTTGCCTGCAATATGTGTTGCATTTGTAGGTGGCATAGTGACTACTTTTTTTATTTGTTTCTAGGATGTGGGCATCACTGGCAAGGCCAGCATTTATTGCCCATCTCTAATTGCCCTTGAGAAGGTGGTAGTGAGCCGCCTTCTTGAGCCACTGCAGCCCGTGTGGTGAAGGTACTCCCACAGTGCTGTTAGGGAGGGAGTTCCAGGATTTTGACCCAGCGACGATGGAGGACCGGTGATATATTTCCAAGTCAGGGTGGTGTGTAACTTGGAGGGGAACTTGCAGGTGGTGGTGTTCCCAATCACCTGCTGTCCTTGTTCTTCTAGGTCGCGAGTTTGGGAGGTGCTGTTGAAGAAACCTTGGCGAGTTGCTGCAGTGCATCTTGTTGATGGTATACACTGCAGCCACGATGTGCCAGAGCTGGAGGGAGTGAATGTTTAAGGTGGTGGATGGGATGCCAATCAAGCGGGCTGCTTTGTCCTGGACAATGTTGAGCTTCTTGAGTGTTGTTGGAGCTGCAATCTTCCAGGCAAGTGGAGAGTATTCCATCACACTCCTGACTTGTGTCTTGTAGATGGTGGAAAGGCTTTGGGGAGTCAAGAGGTGAGACACTCATCACAGAATACCCAGCCTCTGACTTGCTCTTGAGGCCACAGTATTTAGGTGGCTGGTCCAGTTAAGTTTCTGTTCAATGGTGACCCCTAGGATATATATGGTGGGGGATTCGGCGATGGTAATGACATTGAAGATCAAGGGGCAGAGGTTAGGCTCTCTCTTTTGGAGATGGTCATTGCCTAGCACTTGTGTGGCACGAATGTTACTTGCCACTTATCAGTCCAAGCCTGAATGTCATCCAAGTCTTGCTTCATGCAGGCATGGACTGCTTCATTATCTGAGGAGTTGCGAATGGAACTGAACACTGTGCAATCATCAGCGAACATCCCCACTTCTGACTCTATGAAGGAGGGAAGGTCATTGATGAAGCAGCTGAAGATGGTTGGGCCTAGGACACTGCTCTGAGGAACTCCTACAGCGATGTCTTGGGGCTGAGATGATTGATCTCCAACGACCACAACCATCTTCCTTTGTGCTAGGTATGACTCCAGACAGTGGAGAGTTTTCCCCCTGATTCCCATTGACTTCAATTTTACTAGGGTTCCTTGATGCCACACTCAGTCAAATGCTGCCCTGATGTCAAGGGCACTCACTCTCACTTCACCTCTGGAATTCAGCTCTTTTGTCCGTGTTTGGACCAAGGCTGTAATCAGGTCTGGAGCCAAGTGTTCCTGGCAGAACCCAAACTGAGCATCGGTGAGCAGGTTATTGATAAATAAGTGGCACTTGATAGCACTGTCGACAACACCTTCCATCACTTTGCTGATGATTGAGAGTGGACTGATGGGGCGGTAATTGGTCGGATTGGATTTGTCCTGCTTTTTGTGGACAGGACATACCTGAGCGATTTTCCACATTGTCGGATAGATGCCAGTGTTGTAGCTGCACTGAGGCAGCTTGGCTAGAGGTGTGGCTAGTTCTGGAGCACAAGTCTTCAGCATGACATCCGGGTTGTTGTCGGGTCCCACAGCCTTTGCTGTATCCAGTGCGTTCAGCCATTTCTTGATATCACATCAGTGAATCGAATTGGCTGAAGACTTGCTTCTGTGATGGTGGGGACAACAGGAAGAGACCGAGATGGATCATCCACTCGACACATCTGGCGCTTCTAACAATGGAAAAAGTCATGTCACATAACATAAGTCCAAAAAAGCAGCAACTGCCACTGTAACTAGGAAGAGCGAGTCAGCATTTATAAACAGAAGCCACTGGGTGTTTTCCCTATATTGAAAACAACTTAAATTACATGAGCCAGTAAAAAGTCAGTCATAAATTATACTATTAAGGTATCGCTAATTGAAAAGAAATGTAACTGCTTTTCTGCAGAAGCATATCTTCAGTATTCCCCAAATTCTGTTTTAGGCTTGCCCATCTTTCCTTCCAGCCTTTGTTATTCTCCCAGGCTCCTTGAATGATCCTTGTCTTGCACTTCAATTTTGAACTGTTGTAATAAAAAATCTCACTGGTAAGTTTTATTTTTACAGTTGCCAGGCAAGCTCTCATGCATACTTTGAGAGTAGACAGTAATGGCACTGACAACCCACCTTCCCCCCACCACCCCACCCCTCCCCCAACATGCAACACATTGCCAATTTTTCCAGCTATCGCAAGGGAATTTTGCAAGGCTCCACTTGAGCAATCAGTGCATCAGAAGCATTGCTTGAGTCCCCCGCAAACTTGATTGTGAGTGCTTTGGTTCTACTTTGGACATCTTTCTAACTTTGTTGCGTTTGAGTATGGGGGTTTACCAGAGATACCACTGACCATCGGGCAATGCCTGTCCCTTGACTCCTAGGAGTCTGCCTTCCACGCAAGCCTCCCTATCAAACAATTTGATTACATTGAACTGCCTCAACATGAATGAATCATAATTTTAAACTGCTATTTGGAAACCAATCTGAGGCAATGGAAGTTCTCCCTGTTTGAGGGGAATAGACAGGCGTTTCTGCGGCCGCAAATGAGACTCCAGGATGGTATGTTGCCTCCCTGGTGCAAAGGTCAAGGATGTCTCGGAGCGGCTACAGAGCATTTTGGAAGGGGAGGGTGAACAGCCAGTTGTCATGGTGCATATAGGTACCAACGATATAGGTAAAAAATGGGACGAGGTCCTTAAAGCTGAATATAGGGAGTTAGGAGGTAAATTAAAAAATAGGACCTCAAAGGTAGTAATCTCAGGATTGCTACCAGTGCCACGTGCTAGTCAGAGCAGAAATAGAAGGATATTTCAGATGAATACGTGGCTAGACGAATGGTGCAAGGGGGAGGGATTCAAATTCCTGGGACATTGGAACCGGTTCTGGGGGAGGAGGGACAAGTACAAAATGGACGGTTTGCACCTGGACAGGACTGGGACCAAGGTCCTAGGGGGAGTGTTTGCTAGTGATGTGGGGGAGGGTTTAAACTAAAATGGCAGGGGGTTGGGAACCTGTGCAGGGAGACAGAGGAAAGGAAATCAAGGATAGAAGCAAAAGACAGAAAGGAGAAAAGCAAAAGTGGCAGTCAGAGTAATCAAGGGTTTAAATCAAACATGGCCA
This sequence comes from Somniosus microcephalus, assembly GCF_052327205.1. Taxonomy (NCBI): domain Eukaryota; kingdom Metazoa; phylum Chordata; class Chondrichthyes; order Squaliformes; family Somniosidae; genus Somniosus; species Somniosus microcephalus. The sequence continues at coordinate 265,820,295 of NC_140988.1, forward strand.
CAGTAAATAATAATTCTAAAACGTCTAAGAGTGTTAGAAAAACAAGCCTGAAGGCTTTGTGTCTTAATGCGAGGAGCATTCGTAATAAGGTGGAGGAATTAGCTGCGCAAATAGATGTAAATGGATATGATATGATTGGGATTACAGAAACATGGCTCCAGGGTGACCAGGGCTAGGAACTCAACATCCAGGGGTATTCAATATTCAGGAAAGACAGGCAAAAAGGAAAAGGAGGTGGGATAACATTGCTGGTTAAAGGGGTGATTAACACAATTATAAGGAAGGATATTGTTCTAATGATGTAGAATCTGTATGGGTAGAGCTGAGGAATACCAAGGGACAGAAAATGTTAGTGGGAGTTGTATACAGACCCCCAAACAGTAATGCTGAGGTTGGGGATGGCATTAAACGGGAAATTAGAGACACGTGGAATGAGTGCACAGCAGTTATCATGGGTGACTTTAACCTACATATAGATTGGGCTAACCAAATTAGTAACAATACTGTGGAGGAGGAATTCCTGGAGTGTATACGGGATGGTTTCCTTGAACAATATGTCGAGGAACCAACTAGAGATCAGGCCATCTTAGACTGGGTATTATGTAATTAGAAAGGAATAATTAGCAATCTTGTTGTGCGAGGCCCCTTGGGGCAGAGCGATCATAATATGATAGAATTCTTCATTAACCTGGAGAGTGAAGTATTTGACTCAGAGACTAAGGTCCTGAATTTAAATAAAGGAAACTATGATGGTATGAGGCGCGAGTTGGGTAGGATTGATTGGGGAATATTACTCAAAGGGTTGATGGTGGATAGGCAATGGCAAACATTCAAAGACCGCATGGATGAACTACAGAATTTGTTCATCCCAGTTTGGCGTAAAAATGAAACAAAAAAGGTGACTCAGCCGTGGCTAACAAGGAAAATTAGGGATAGCATAAGATCCAAGGAGAGGACATATAAATTGGCCAGAAAAAGCAGTAAACCTGAGGTTTGGGAGCAGTTTAGGATTTAACAAAGGAGGACAAAGGGAATAATTAAGAGGGGGAAAATAGAATATGAGAGTAAGCTTTCAGGGAACATAAAAACTGACTGTAAAAGCTTCTATAGATATGTGAAGAGAAAAAGATTGGTGAAGTCAAGCATAGGTCCCTTGCAGTCAGAATCAGGGGAATTTAGAATGGGGAACAAAGAAATGGCAGACCAATTAAATACATACATTGGTTCTGTTTTCACAAAGGAGGACACAAATAACCTCGCAGCGATGTCGGGGAACATAGGGTCTAATGAGAGGGAGGAACTGAAAGAAATCAGTATTTGTAGGGAAATGGTGTTAGAGAAATTGATGGGATTGAAGGCCGATAAATCCCCAGGGCCTGATAATCTACATCCTAGGGTACTTAAGGAAGTGGCCCTAGAAATAGTAGATGCTGTAAGGGGTGGTGTGTGTGGTCAGCTTTGCCTCTGACTCTTGAGCGGTTTGAATCGCTCCCACTCCCTTGGTTCTAGACATTGACTTATTTGGGGGTTGTAATGAAATTGCAGCAGACAACTGAATTTGATACACGAACTTTGGTTTTTATTTGAGAAGGAAAAATACAATACAATAGTCTTATCACTCTAAAAGGGGGAACACTTCGGAATATATATATATTTTTTTATTCATTGATGGGTTGTGGGCGTCGCTGGCTAGGCCTGCATTTAGTGCCCATCCCTAATTGCCCTTGAGAAGATGGTGGTGAGCCGCCTTCTTGAACCGCTGCAGTCCATATGGTGTAGGTACATCCACAATGCTGTTAGGAAGGGAGTTCCAGGATTTTGGCCCAGCGACAGTGAAGGAATGGCGAAACAGGTCCAAGTCAGGATGGTGTGTGGCTTGCAGGGGAACTTGTAGGTGGTGATGTTCCCATGTGTCTGCTCCTCTTGTCCTTCTAAGTGGTAGAGGTTGCGGGTTTGGAAGGTGCTGTTGAAGGAGCTTTGGCGAGTTGCTGCAGTGCATCTTGTAGATGGTACACACTGCAGTCACAGTGCGCCGGTGGTGGAGGGAGTGAATGTTGAAGGTGGTGGATGGAGTGCCAATCAAGCGGGCTGCTTTATCCTGAATGGTGTCGAGCTTCTTGAGTGTTGTTGGAGCTGCACTCATCCAGGCAAGTGGAGAGTATTCCATCACACTCCTGACTTGTGCCTTGTAGATGGTGGAAAGGCTTTGGGGAGTCAGGAGGTGAGACACTCGCCGCAGAATTCCCAGAATTCCCAGCCTCTGGCCTGCTCTTGTAGCCACAGTATTTATATGGCTGGTCCAGTTCAGTTTCTGATCAATGGTAACCCCCAGGATAGTGGGGGATTCAGCGATGGTAATGCCATTGAATGTCAAGGGGAGATGGTTAGAGTCTCGCTTGTTGGAGATGGTCATTGCCTGGCACTTGTGTGGTGCGAATGTTACTTGCCACTTGTCAGCCCAAGTCTGAATGTTGTCCAGGTCTTGCTGCATATGGACACGGACTGCGTCAGTATCTGACGAGTCTCGAATGGTGCTGAACAGTGTGCAATCATCAGCGAACATCCCCACTTCTGACCTTATGATGGAGGGAAGGTCATTGATGAAACAGCTGAAGATGGTTGGGCCTAGGACATTGCCCTGAGGAACTCCTGCAGTGATGTCATGTGATTGAGATGAATGACCTCCAACAACCACAGCCAACTTCCTTTGTGCTAGGTATGATTCCAACTAATGGAGAGTTTTCCCCTTGATTCCCATTGACTTCAGTTTTGCTAGGGCTCCTTGATGCCACACTCGATCAAATGCTGCCTTGATGTCAAGGGCAGTCACTCTCACCTCACCTCTTGAGTTCAGCTCTTTTGTCCATGTTTGGACCAAGGCTGTAATAAGGTCAGGAGCTGAGTGGCCCTGGCGGAACCCAAACTGGGCGTCAGTTAGCAGGTTATTGCTGAGTAAGTGCCGCTTGATAGCACTGTCGACGACACCTTCCATCACTTTGCTGATGATTGAGAGTAGACTGATGGGACGGTAATTGGCCGGGTCGGATTTGTCCTGCTTTTTGTAGACAGGACATACTTGGGCAATTTTGCACATTGCCGGGTAGATGCCAGTGCTGTAGCTGTACTAGAACAGCTTGGCTAGGGGCGCAGCTAGTTCTGGAGCACAAGTCTTCAGTACTATTGCCGGAATTTTGTCAGGGCCCATAGCCTTTGCAGTATCCAGTGTCTTCAGCCGTTTCTTGACATCACGTGGAGTGAATTGAATGGGCTGAAGACTGGCATCTGTGATGCTGGGGACCTCAGGAGGAGGCCGGGATGGATCATCCACTTGGCACTTCTGGCTGAAGATAGTTGCAAATGCTTCAGCCTTGTCTTTTGCACTCACGTGCTGGGCTCCACCATCATTGAGGATGGGGATATTTTTGGAGCCTCCTCCTCCTGTTAACTGTTTAATTGTCCACCACCACTCACGACTGGATGTGGCAGGACTGCAGAGCTTTGATTTGATCCGATGATTGTAAGATCGCTTAGCTCTGTCTATCGCATGTTGCTTCCGTTGTTTGGCATGCAAGTAGTCCTGTGTTGTAGCCTCACCAGGTTGACACCTCATTTTTCGGTATGCCTGGTGCTGTTCCTGGCATGCTCTCCTGCACTCTTCGTTAAACCAGGGTTGATCTCCCAGCTTGATGGTAATGGTAGAGTGAGGGATATGCCGGGCCATGAGGTTACAGATTGTGGTTGAATACAATTCTGCTGCTGCTGATGGCCCACAGCGCCTCATGGATGCCCAGTTTTGAGTTGCCAGATCTGTTCGAAATCTGTCCCATTTAGCACGGTGGAGGGTATCCTCAACATGAAGACGGGGCTTCGTCTCCACAAGGACTGTGCGGTGGTCACTTCCACCAATGCTGTCATGGACAGATGCATCTGCAACAGGTAGATGGGTGAGGACGAGATCAAGTAGGTTTTTCCCTCTTGTTGGTTCCCTCACCACCTGTCGCAGACCCAGTCTGGCAGCTATGTCCTTTAGGACTCGGCCAGTTGTGGTGCTACCGATCCACTCTTGGTGATGGACATTGAAGTCCCCCACCCAGAGGACATTTTGTGCCCTTGCTACTCTCAGTGCTTCTTCCAATTGGTGTTCAACATGAAGGAGTACTGATTCATCAGCTGAGGGAGGGCGGTAGGTGATAATTAGCAGGAGGTTTCCTTGCCCATGTTTGACTTGATGCCATGAGACCTCATGGAGTCCTGAGTCAATGTTGAGGACTCCCAGGACGACTCCCAGGACTACTCCCTCCCGACTGTATACCACGGTGCCACCACCTCTGGTGGGTCTGTCCTGCCGGTGGGACAGGACATACCCAGGGATGGTGATGGTGGTGTAAGGTATGATTCGGTAATTATGACTATGTCAGGCTGTTGCTTGACTAGTCTTTGGGGCAGCTCTCCCAATTTTGGCACAAGCCCCCCGATGTTGGTAAGGAGGACTTTGCAGGGTCGACAGGGCTGGTTTTGCCGTTGTCGTTGTCGTTTCCGGTGCCGAGGTCGATGCCGGGTGGTCCGTCCGGTTTTATTCTTATTGTTTTTCGTAGCGGTTGTTTACAATTGAGTGGCTTGCTAGGCCATTAAGAGTCAACCACATTGCTGTGGGTCTGGAGTCACATATAGGCCAGACCAGGTAAGGACGGCAGATTTCCTTCCCTAAAGGGCATTAATGAACCAGATGGGTTTTTGCAACAATCGACAATGGTATCATGGTCACCATTACTAAGACTAACATTTAATTCCAGAATTAAATTGAATTGAATTTAAATTCCACCAGCTGCCGTGGTGGGATTTGAACCCATATCCTCAGAGCATTTGACTGCACCTCTAGGCTTACTAGTCTAGTGACATAACCACTACGCCACCTCCACCGAGGGAGAATAACAATAGACAGAATACTTTTCCCCTCCCAACCCCACTACAATGACTAAGTTGGACTCCAGAGGACCAGGAAAAATGCTCACCAAACACAGGAATAGTTTGTAGAGTGGAAAAACATGCAGATCTTCGGTTTCTTCTGAGTTAGTTCCTTGTTGGTCGCGGTGGCCCAGTATTACTTGGTTGGCTTCTGGTAATATTTGGTTGTTGGTTTCGTGGGGCCCTTGGTGTCACGAGGTGTCCGATGATGTGTTACTTCTTCTTCAAGAGAACTGCTTCCAGATGCTTGCTTCTGAAACCACCGAGTTTCGATGGTGTTTTAAACTTGAATGATGGGTCTCTCCTTTCTTCTCGAACTGGTTGAACTGTTTCTGTTGAACACCTTCTGCTGAACTGTACTTATCGAACTGTTCAAACCCATCGAGCTCATCAAACTCATCGAACGACTGCTTTCTTGTGGAGACAGGCCTTTAGTTTATACTAAACGAAGCCTGCTAACCTTGTTAGATTTTGGATGGGCTTGTTAATTTTGAATGGTCCCATTTATTTAACTGGTTTCGGGATTGCTTCAAAATTGGTTTAAGTGTGTGAAGTGGTTCTGGATGTCTCTCTGAGTGGTTAAACTGTTGTTCGATTGTCTTCTCCTGCTGGGGTCAGGGTCCCTTTTGTTGACCAGTGGCATGTACTGTATTATTCATATTCTTGATGGCTCTGTAATTTTGGTGGGAACTGTCCTTCCGTAGGCCTATTGTCATTTATGTGGAATAACTGAGACGGTCCAGAACATTCCCAGACAATCTGGCCTATGCCAATACTCAAACTGTTTGTTTTACAGGGGCCCATCACAACTCCTTTGTCACAACCTTCCACAGGCCTGTACATGCCTTTTTAAAATGACCAAAATCCTGTGGTTTTAACTTTAAGCCCGTTTTTGGCCCAATATTCTTTAAAACAGTAATCTTCTTGGTTTGGGGGAATCTGTAAAATTTTGCAAACCTTACACTCCCCCCTGTGATACTTTAAACACTATAGTATCATGCTGGGTGAGCAAAATTTCAGATCCCTGGGAGCCAACCTTCCCCTGTATTATCTAAACTAAAACCCAAAACAAAACACTCTCCCGTTCCCCTTTAGGTGTAGTGTTTAACAGATATACAAGGTACGAAAAATTCGATTACATTCACATCCAAGCACGGAGGGGGTCCAACACCCCTGCACCACATGGAAAATTACACACACATAGGAAAAAAAGCGACACACACACTCATCAAACTTTATTTTTAGCAACGGTTAAGAAACATAGAAACATAGAAGATAGGAGCAGGAGTAGGCCATTACTATAGCTCTACCACTCTTTTTCCTCCCATTCTGTGCAGCAGAGCCACCCCTGGTGCCAGGAAGTTGGCTGCTGCTGCCTTCCTCTGATAAGCCATCCCCCCCCCAACAGTACTCAAAGTGGTATATCTGTTGGAGAGGGGGATGGCCACAGGGGACCCCTTTACTACCTGCCTGCGCCTAGTACTCTGCCTGTTGGTCACCCGTTCCCTTTCTTCCTGTCCAACCTCTACCTGTGGTGTGTCCAATACCCTAAACATGCTATTCACAATGTCCCGAGCATCGTGAATGCTCCAGTATGCATCCAATCGCAGCTCCAGCACCACAATGCGGTCTGTCAGTAGCTGCAGCTGGATGCACTTCCTGCACATGTAGTTGTCAGGGACACAGGAAGTGTCCCTGATTTCCCACATATCGCAGGAGGAGCAGATCACGGGGCCGGGCTGTCCTGCCATGACTTACCCTTTAATTAATTGAGTTTAAATTAAATCAATCAATCCCACTAATTACACTACAGTTAAATAGTTTACCAACAGTCCCCGCTACACCAGAGAGACCTTAGAAACTATAAACCAGAGTTAAAGTTTAAAAAAAGAGAGAAATACTCACCACCCAATCACTTACCTGCTTCCTGCTGACGTCACACTTTGATTACTTTTTACCTCTCTCCCCCGCTGCTGAATTGGTCGGGCCTCGCTGAATCCACCAGTTTTAAGCTCTGCCGCGCTCGATGCTGCTCTCTCCCAGGTCCAGGCTCTGTGGTCGGTTTGTTTTATACCTGGTTGTAAACTTTATTTTTATTTTTATCTCATGCTCCCTCATGTTGAGCTCGGAGCATCCTTTCCCTTCCCTTGCACTTTGTGCACAACAAGCAGAAAACTATACTGAGCTGGCAAACCACTAAAATGTGTGAAGCCATTCGAATCCAAGAAGGGACCTCTATATTTTCAAAAATGTCCCACCAGGGTAGAACTACAATATCCAAGATCTTGGCCCCTATCTCGACTGTCTTCTGTTCTAATGTACAGAAATGTTTCTGTGAGATGACTACTGCTTTCAATAGGGCGGTAAGAGGGGGAATTTCATAGCCGAAATGTGTTACGTAATTTTGCAGGTTGGTGATATTTTCCCTGACAGTGAAGTGAACAGTAGAGGGTTCAGGGATGGGTACAATCTGCTCCTGGGCCACTTGAACTTCTGCCTGGGGTTTAAAACAGAAACTGCTGTCACTCACCGGACACCAGATGTGTTGTCCATGCCGGTAGTGGGGCGCACTTGTGGTGACACAATATGTCCCACCCCCTATGAATGCTACCTGTGGGGAAACATGGCCTTGTGCCATTACCTCCATGGTACAGTTCACAGGTTGTGCGCCAGCAGCTTTAAACCCACACTGTGGTCTCGAATAGGCATTTAAGTGCTGGGGACACAGTATTATGTGTGCTCCCCGGCTCCGGCACCCGGAGAGGTCTGTACCTGTCATAGCGTGCTCCCACTTTATGACATAAGGTGGGACCTCTGCGAAACGGACGTGTGCACCCCCTTGAATGATCCCAATGTTCTCTGTGCTGTATACCGGTGCGGGTCGGGCTGTCCCACCCATGACCGGCATCCTCACTACTATCCCCATGATAGTGTGATTGGAGCGTCCACAATCCACTGGGACAGGGTAGGCTTCAGAGGCTAGACGGAGCTGACACGGGCTCAGCAAATTACTAAATGGGTGGAGGGCTGCGAGGTGCTTGTTGCTAATTCAGGAGGGGACTAAACCTTGTTTTAAATCCTCCAGGTTGCTGCAGCCCTCGCCTAGCAACCATGCCCCGTATAGCACGCACACCTCATTCTGTGCAGCTTGATCCGAAGCATTCCTGTCCTCCCCTATGAGTGCATTTACTGTTTTGGCATGTCTCTCCAGCTCAGCTATGATCTCTTTTAAATGGACCGTCATAGCTTGGTCCTCATGTAGCTCTGAGCCAACCACTGTGTTCTCCTCTGTTAGGATCTTTCTTAACTGGGTCTTTAAACCATTTATCTGGGTTTGCAGCTCTATATTTTCTAAGCTGTTTACTACTGAGGATCCTGTACTATAAGCCATGAAAATATAATTCCAGGTCCCCCTTCTTTGTTTCCCCGCGCCCATATTATGCTCAGGGTGTAAACTGTACAGTTTCGCTTTGTCCACATTGGCAAAGTCGAATTCATAAAATTTCTTAAACATTTCCTTCAGCAGGGCTTGGTACAACTGTTCTGTCTCCTTAGGGCACCACTCAGGTAAGTGCACCTCGATCAGGTTCAGGATCACTGAGGCCACTGCATAGTGTACCCCCTGGTACAGTAACTTGTCAGTTGGCACTAGGACTAACCCATTCCCTGGTCCCTTGGTGGTGGTAGGACACCTCTGTACTATTGTCCGTGATGTCGTGGTCATGGGCAGGGGCTTTCGGAGGCGGGTTACGAGTTTGGTGGCATTGACTGGGATCGGGGAGTGTGGGACCGCGCACGCATGCAGGCTGGAATCCCATCCCATCCCCTCCCTGGCATCTTGCCATTGCCGGTGGAAAATGATGGATATGCCTGCGGGGCAGACTTTCTCTGACCCCCCACATACAAACATAAATCCCTTGATCCGGCTCCCACCACTTGTCCCAGCACACACTCACTCCCCCCCGGGTCCCTGTAATCGTCCGATGGGTATTGTTCCCCAATCGTTCCCAATCGACTGCGGGGTTTCCAATATCCTTGCTCAGCTTTCTGAGCCACCACCACCTATCCAAGGGAATCCGTCCCTTGCATGTCAAACACACACATTTCCCCTCAGTGACACTGACCCTTGTAGCAGCGACCTGTACCCTGGGGCACGGGATGGAAGCCGGTCTGGCTGGAGTATTGAGTCGAGTTAGACCCCAGCCACCCTGGCCACCTTCCCTCGTGGAAGTAAATGGCGAGTTCCTCCACACCCCGTTCACCACCCGCTGCGGTGACGATCGGTGCTCTCTCTCCTGAGCACCCATAGATGTGGGAGTCCTCCACGTCTCCTTGGTCACCGATGCTCACCCCTACCAGGGCGAGCAGGAGCAGAACCTTTCTCATCCCGATTTCCTTTCTGTAGGGACACACAAACAAAATAGCCATGTCCCGAGAAGGTTCTCTGGCCTGACGCAGTTACTGAAATTTTCAAAAACTTAAACTTATCATAAACTAAAATTAGACTATTAAAGTTCCAAAACCTAAGAAACTGTATAACACCCTTATACTAAAAGCTATATACATCTGCCGCCTGTCTCTGAACGGCCAGGCTAATCCCTGTTAGGCCTCGCCTTTTATGGAATCTGGGCAGCTTGTACGCCTGGGCGTAAGGTGACCTGTGCCACCGGACCCGGAGAGTCCTTCTTAAAAGAACTGGGGGTTTTTCCGTTTCCCAACTGGCTAGAGGAGTGTGCCCTCCTGTGCTGTAAAACACTACCCCTTTCTGTGTGGCTGCCAAGTCCCTATCCTGTCCTGTGGGTTCCGCGCAGCCTGATGCTGCAGGCTGGGGACCCTTCTCTCTCTCTCTGCCCAACGCTACCCCTCCTGTGAGTCCCTCACCTTTGGAGGCGGCAGGCTGGGGATCTGTGTCCTTAGACTGGTCCCTGACCTTGGTTTTTCCCTTTATGTTAAGGGCTCTCCTGGGGCTGGACCGTTTAAACTGATACTTGGGTGACCATGGTGGTTTAGGCTATGGTATGCGAGGAGACCTTCTTAAGGCTCCGGCTACTGGGGGTGTATCTGAGCCCCACTTAATCGGTGGGAGGGCCTCTCCAGTCACACAATTCACTGCCCCCACCTGTGAGTCTGTCACAGCTGCAGGCTGATGATCTCTAGCTTTAACACGGTTCGCCCTTGCTGGCCGTTCCCCTCTCTCAGTTTTGAACAGCTTGCACTGGTTAATGTGGAACCACTTTGTGCGGTGGGGCATCTTTATGGCATAGGGGCTTGCCTTATCCATAATGCTGTACGGCCCCATATACAATGGTTCGAAACTCCCCAACCGGGCAAAGTTCCTCACCATGACCCGATCCCCTATCTCCCACTCATGGTGCCTGTTGGGTTCTAGCAGCAATCGGTTACTCCGATGCTGTTTTCCCATGTTGCTAGCAGCCTGCAGTGAATCTGTTTAAGGTGTTCAAACAGATTCCTGACGAAGCTGTCCCGGTTCACCTCTCTGAGCTGACCTTCCGTGAGCACCGGGGCTAGCACATGGGTGGGGGTCCGCATAACCCTGCCAGTCATTAGCTCGTGTGGGGAATACCCCGTGCTTTTTGACTGGCTGGCTCGGATCCCCATTAGGCCCAATGGTAAAACTTCTACCCACTCCCGTCTTCTTGTGCAGCCTTTCTTTTATAGTGCGGTTTAAACACTCTACAGGGCCCGATGACTGTGGGTTGTAGGTGACGTGCCATTTCCCTTTAATGCCGAGTACCATGAGGGTCTCTTGCATGACCTGTCCGGTAAAGTGACTCCCTTGGTCGGACTCCACATACTGTGGGAGTCCCCATCGTGAGAACACTTCCCTGACCAGGATCTTGGCTGTAGCCAATGCAGTAGCTGTACGGCAGGGAAAAGCTTCCACCCACTTTGAAAACATATCCACCAGGACTAGGAAGTACTTGTAGCCTCCCTTGGCGGTGGGTAGGGGCCCGATGTAATCGATCTGGATCAACTGCCATGGTCCCTCTACCCTCCTGGTGTGTCCCAAAGATACCTTCCTTTTCTGGGGGTCAGGGTTATTGGCAGCACACACCAGATAGCCGGCACAGAACTCGCGGACATGTTCCCTCAGTCCTGGCCACCATCCTGCCTGTTCCACCCGCCGCCAAGTGCCCTCAGGCCCGGGATGCCCCGCTCCTGGACCCTCATGGGCCAGTTGGAGGAATTCCCTTTGGTGCTGCTGCGGCACTACCCATTGCTCCCCCTGAACAGCATGCCTTCCTTGATGGTGATGGCTGCTGTACCGTACGGGCCCTCTACTTTCTCCCCTTTTGTGAGCGCGTTCAGGACGGCTCTGAGGACGGGATCCCGTACCTGGGCCTGCTTTAGGTCCGGGACCAAAGCTACCCCTTGTGTACCTCTCTTGTCCCGGATTGCGGCTACCGAACCTGTCTGCTAGGGGGTCCCAAAACTCTCCTTCCCTAGCTCCCTGCTTGGCCAATTCATCTGCCTTTTGGTTGCCCTCCCACTTGGTATGGAGGGATCCTAAATCAATGGCCAAAGGTTTGGACATTTCCCCAGCCTGCTCATTCCCTGTGAATCCCATTAGGCTAAATGAGACCTTGTTAGACCTGGGCGAATTGGTCGGGTCTTCCGAATGGATCACCGTGCTGGAAGCTGCAGTGTCCACCAAATATCTCCCCTGCACTGTCTGCACCCCCATCTTAACAGAGGGCCTTCCCCCCTCATCGTATTCAAGGGGACACAAGTTGACAGGCTGCGCTGGTTCTAGTCATAGGTCTGGGTTGTATGGGGCAGATGGGGTTAAAGCACCCGTGGTTCTGGCTACCCTCCCTGGGCCAGCTAACAAAACTCGAAGTGCAGCTACTAATGAATCAACTGTGGGGGGAGAGGGTGGTGTTTCTGTCGTTGGGGCAGGAGCTGGGGAGTTTTTCCCACATTATCCTTCCAAGGATTTCTACAGTCCCTTCTCCAATGCCCACTTTTCCCGCAACAGAAGCAGTTACGCCTCGTATCGGAAGGGTTACCCCCTTCCTGGTGCCATTCCTTCTTACTTTGGTTTGGTTTTAATTCGTGAACCTTTCCTTTCGTTTGGGGTTCTTCTGCCCCTCTACCGTTGCGATAAGCCAGGGTCAGTTGTCTGACTACTGTCTCCTCAGTGACTTGGGGGCCCTTTGGGTTGAACCACAGCTCGGCCTTGGGCCTGATCCGTGGCAAGCTGTTTGCCACCAGACTTTGAAGTCAGTGAGCCAGCTCGTCCTGGTTCAAATTAGTCCAGTCGAGATCCCCATTACAGGCACTCCTGTACACAGGCCACAGCCTGTCTGCGAAAGCCTGTGGGGTCTCCCCTGCTAATTGTGTAGTCTTCTCCACCCGGGAGAAAGGACTACCATCGTTCATCCCCATCGCTTCCAGAACTTGCTCCCGGATGGCAGCGTACCCACCCTGGTCCCTTCTTGTTCTCAGCAGAGAGGGACTGGTACAGCTTGCCATCCAGGGAGAACAGAAGCATTTTGGCCATCTGTGAGTCACTGCACGCAATGATGCCTGCTGCTTGTTCCACTTCCATGAAGTGGACTGAGGGGTCTCGCTTGTGGGTGAGTTTGTTCAGGTGGCTTACCATAGCCCTAAGCTGTTGGGTACCGTGGGGAATCATGAATTGGCTTTCAAGGGGCCCCTGGCCCCCACCACCGTCGGGCGGGCCAATCTTTTGCTGCCGAGCTGGGCACATCAGCCCCGGCTCCGACCATCCTGCATTGGTTTGCTCCCTGCTGCCTGCTGCCAAACCGAGTCAAAACCCGGCGCCACAGGTGGTGGTGGTGTGCACTCCTCCCTGCCCTCCTTACAGATTGCCTGTCCCTCCTGCTGCCCAACCGGGTCGTTCCCCGGCGCCACAGGTGATGTCTGCACAGTTTCTCCTTCTACTTCCAGGCCCACCCAGGCTGCACCCGGGCTCACTAGGCATAGCATGCCTTTTGCCCTGGACAGAGCAAGTTTTAAACTGTCTATCTGCTTTTGGCAGGGGTCGTGATCTCCCGCTTCAATATCCCTAGTGCTTGCTACTTATAAGCTGCCAGCACGTCTCTTAACCTCTCTTCCTGTTCCTTTAACTGTCTGGTTAGGCGAGCATTCTCCACTCTTAACACTAACTCATTGCTTTTAGCCTCGGTGACTTGACACCGAAAATACTCATGTCTGTTCCTGTGTTTCTCCGCTATCTGTAACTTCTCCTGACTTTGGGCCTGTAATTCCTGCAGTAATCCCTCCCCTGCTGTAGCTCTTGCTTGAGACAGTTTGGCTGCCTCCTGCAGCTCTTCTGTTAACATTTTAATGTGCTGATCTAAAAGCTGGATCTGTCGCAGGACGCAGACCAACCAGATGGCCTTTTCCACCGACTTTTTATGATCCTTGCTCTCAGTCTATTTGGCTGCAGCGTCTATCGGACGCTCAGCACGCAACAGACTGGTCACCCAGTTCTTTGTTATATTTACTTTCTTGAACACATAAGAGGAAATCCTCTCTTCCATCTTTGTTCTGTCCTCAAAAACAGTGTTCACTGCATCACATCCCTTTTGCCAAGCTCGTGCCACGGTTGCCATTATGTAAGGGGTGGTGTGTGTGGTCAGCTTTGCCTCTGACTCTTGAGCGGTTTGAATCGCTCCCACTCCCTTGGTTCTAGACCTTGACTTATTTGGGGGTTGTTATGAAATTGCAGCAGACAACTGAATTTGATACACAAACTTTGGTTTTTATTTGAGAAGGAAAAATGCAATACAATAATCTTATCACTCTAAAAGGGGGAACACTTCGGAATATACGAGGGAGAATAACAATAGACAGAATACTTCATCCCTCCCAATCCCACTACAATGACTAAGTTGGATTCCAGAGGACCAGGAAAAATGCTCACCAAACGCAGGACTAGTTTGTAGAGTGGAAAAACTTGCAGATCTTCGGTTTCTTCTGAGTTAGTTTCTTGTTGGTTGCGATGGCCCAGTATTGCTTGGTTGGCTTTTGGTAATATTTGGTTGTTGGTTTCGTGGGGCCCTTGGTACCGCGAGGTGTCCGATGATGTGTTACTTCATCTTCGAGAGAACTGCTTCCAGATGCTTGCTTCTGAAACCACCGAGTTTTGATGGTGTTTTAAACTTGAGCGATGGGTCTCTCCTTTCTTCTCGAACTGGTTGAACTGTTTCTGTTGAACTCCTTCTGCTGAACTGTACTTATCGAACTGTTCGAACCCATCGAACTCATTGAACTCATCGAACGAACTGCTTTCTTGTGGAGACAGGTCTTTAGTTTATACTAAACGAAGCCTGCTAATCTTGTTAGATTTTGGGCGGGCTCGTTAATTTTGATTGGTCCCATTTATTTAACTGGTTTTGGAAAGATAGGCAAAAAGGAAAGGGAGGTGGGGTAGCATTACTGGTTAAAGAAGGGATTAACACAATTGTAATGAAGGATATTAGCTCTGATGAGGTGGAATCTGTATGGGTAGAATTGAGAAATACTAAGGGGAAAAAAACGTTAGTGGGAGTGGTTTGTAGACCTCCAAACAGTAAGGCGGAGGTTGGGGATGGCATTAAAAGGGAAATTAAAGAAGCGTGCAATAAGGGCACAGCAGTCATCATGGGTGACTTTAATCTACATATAGATTGGGCCAACCAAATGAGTAACAATACTGTGGAGGAGGAATTCCTGGAGTGTTTACGGGATGGTTTCCTGGACCAATATGTCGAGGAACCAACCAGAGATCAGGCCATCTTAGACTGGGTATTATGTAACGAGAAAGGATTAATTAGCAGTCTTGTTGTAAGAGGCCCCTTGGGTTGGAGCGATCATAATATGATCGAATTCTTCATTAAGATGGAGAATGAAGTAGTTGACTCGGAGACTAGGGTCCTCAATTTAAATAAAGGAAACTATGATGGTCTGAGGAGCGAGTTGGGTAGGATTGATTGGGGAATGGCACTCAAAGGGTTGACGGTGGATAGGCAATGACAAACATTCAAAGACCGAATGGATGAACTACAGAATTTGTTCATCCCAGTTTGGCATAAAAATAAAACAAAAAAGGTGACCCAACCGTGGCTAACAAGGGAAATTAGGGATAGCATAAGGTCCAAGGAGAGGGCATATAAATTGGCCAGAAAAAGCAATAATCCTGAGGATTGGGAGCAGTTTAGGATTCAACAAAGGAGGACAAAGGGATTAATTAAGAAAGGGAAAATAGAATATGAGAGTAAGCTTGCAGAGAACATAAAAACTGACTGTAAAAGCTTTTATAGATATGTGAAGAGAAAAAGATTGGTGAAGTCAAGCGTAGGTCCCTTGCAGTCAGAATCGGGGGAATTTATAATGGGGGACAAAGAAATGGCATACCAACTAAATACATATTTTGGTTCTGTCTTCACAAAGGAGGACACAAATAACCTCCCAGAGATGCCGGGGAACATAGGGTCTGATGAAAGGGTGGAACTGAAAGAAATCAGTATTTGTAGGGAAATGGTGTTAGGAAAATTGATGGGACTGAAGGCTGATAAATCCACAGGGCCTGATAATCTACATCCCAGGGTACTTAAGGAAGTGGCCCTAGAAATAGTAGATGCATTGCTGGTCATCTTCCAGAACTCGATAGACTCTGGAACGGTACCCATGGATTGGCGGGTAGCTAATGTTACCCCACTATTCAAAAAAGGTGGTAGAGAAAAGGCGGGGAATTATAGACCGGTAAGCTTGACATCGGTAGTGGGGAAAATGCTAGAGTCCATTATAAAAGATGTAATAGCAGAGCACTTGGAAAGCAGTGACTGGATCGGACAAAGTCAACATGGATTTACAAAAGGTAAATCATGCTTGACTAATCTACTGGAATTGTTTGAGGATGTAACTGGTAAAATAGATAAGGGAGAACCAGTGGATGTGGTGTATTTGGACTTTCAGAAGGCTTTCGATAAGGTCCCGCATAAGAGATTAGCGTGCAAAATTAAGGCACATGGGATTGGGGGCAAGGTATTGACGTGGATAGAGAACTGGTTGGCGGACAGAAAGCAAAGAGTTGGAATAAACGGGTCATTTTCTGAGTGGCAGGCAGTGACTAGTGGGGTACCGCAAGGATCGGTCCTAGGACCCCAGCTGTTCACAATATATATTAATGATCTGGATGAGGGAATTGGATGTAATATCTCCAAATTTGCAGATGACACAAAGCTGGGGGGGAGGATATGCTGTGAGGAGGAAGTCGTGAAACTCCAGCACGATTTGGACAGGTTGGGTGATTGCGCAGAAACATGGGAAATGTACTATAATGTGGATAAATGTGAGGTTATCCACTTTGGTGGCAAAAACAGGAAGGCAGATTGTTATTTGAATGGTAATAGATTGGGAGAAGGGGAAGTGCAAAGAGACCTGGGTGTTCTTGTACACCAGTCGCTGAAGGTAAGCATGCAGGTGCAGCAGGCGGTTAAGAAGGCAAATGGTATGTTGGCCTTCGTAGCAAGAGGGTTCGAGTACAAGAACAAGGATGTCTTGCTGCAGTTGTACAGGGCCTTGGTGAGACCACACCTTGAGTATTGTGTGCAGTTTTGGTCGTCTTACCTGAGGAAGGACGTTCTTGCCATGGAAGGAGTGCAGCGAAGATTCACCAGGCTGATACCTGGGAAGGCAGGAATGACGTATGAGGAGAGATTGGGTCGATTGGGCTTATACTCGCTGGAGTTTAGAAGAATGAGAGGGGATCTCATCGAAACCTATAAAATTCTGTCAGGCCTGGACAGAGGGCGGTGGAGGCCAGTTCATTAAGTATATTCAAGAAAGAGTTGGATATATTTCTTAAGGCTAAAGGGATCAAGGGACATGGGGAGAAGGCAGGGACCGGGTACTGAATTTGGGTGATCAGCCATGATCTCATTGAATGGCGGAGCAGGCTCGAAGGGCCGAATGGCCTACTCCTGCTCCTATCTTCTATGTATCTATGTATCTATGAGACTGTACAGGTACAGGTGCATCAGGTGAGCTATCAGCACAGTTAGAGCTCTCAGCTGTGGATGAGGCTGGTGCTGATGCTGATGAATCAGGAGTGTCTGTTTCCATGTCAGGTGAGTCTGGGCGAGGTATAGGGGTGTTTTCCACCTGAACGTCCAGAATTTGGTCCACATGACGTCTCAAAACGTTCTCTCCCACATCCACAGTATACATCAGTGGTCCCTCTCTTGTGGATATTGTCCCTGGTTGCCTCTTTTCCGTCCGGAAATCACGAGTAAGAACTGACTGTCCCACACTGAAGCTTCTTGTTGGCTTAGTATTCAAATGTTTGAACTGTTTGTTCTCTACATCACGACGTACATTCGGTTTAAGAAGGTCCATGCGAGATCTCAGGTTCCTGTTCAGAAACATCATCGCTGGAGTCTGATTATTGGCTGCATGTACTGCGTTCCGATAAGCAAAGAGGAAATTGTCTATCTTGTGTTGCAGTGGTAGATTCTCGCTGTACATTGCTTTGATGGCCTTCTTGAAAGTCTGTACGAATCTTTCTCCCAAGCCATTTGTAGCTGGATGGTACGGGGCAGATGTGTAGTGCTTGATTCCATTTTTCCTCATGAAACCTTGGAATTCGTCAGAGACAAATTGTCGTCCATTGTCTGTGCAGATTTGTTCTGGTAGGCCATTTCTAGCGAACATGGTCCTCAGAACTGAAATGGTCTTTTCAGATGTGGTTAATTTCATTTTAATAACCTCGGGCCATTTGGAATGTGCATCGACTGCAATCAAGAACATGGAGTCCATGAACGGTCCAGCAAAGTCGATGTGCAAATGTTGCCATGGTGATGAGGGCCATTCCCATGGATGAAGAGGGGCTTGTGGTGGTGCGTTCTGGACCTTTTGACATCCAGAGCAGCTCTTTGTCAGGTCCTCGATCTGTTTGTCAATTCCCGGCCACCACACGTATCCACGGGCAAGGCTTTTCATCTTTACCGTACCTAAGTGGCCTTCATGCAGTTCATCTAGCACTCGGTTACGAAGCTTGGGAGGAATCACAACTCGTGAGCCGTACATCAGTGTTCCCCAACACACTGATAACTGCTCCCTCCTAGCTGAGAATGCTGGAAACAATAAGTCACCAAGCGCTGGCCATCCCTTCACAGTGATGTCATAAACTTTTGACAATGTAGGGTCATTGCGTGTTTCTCTTTCAATGAGGGAGTTTTTCACTGGTAGCTGCTCAACTATTGTTGTGTGAAATACCTCTGCTGAGTCAACTGTTGTAGTTCTCTCTGAGGTCAGCAGTGGTAAACGTGACAAACCATCGGCGTTGCCATGTTGCTTGGTCCCCTTGCATTCAATGTCATATAGGTGAGCCCCTAGGAAGAGTAACCATCGCTGCAGCCGCTGTGCCGTCATCACTGGAACGCCCTTCCTTGGATTGAAGATTGAAACGAGAGGCTGGTGGTCAGTTAACAGTGTAAACTGTTGACCATACAAGTAGTGGTTGAATTTCTTGACTCCCCACACAAGGCTGAGGGCCTCTCGGTCAATCTGTGCATAATTGCGTTCAGCTGTAGTCAATGATCTTGAGGCAAAGGCTATTGGTCTTTCTGAGCCATCTGGGAACTTATGTGACAACACGGCACCAATGCCATGGGGTGAAGCATCACATGCCAGTCGAATAGGTAAGGATGGGTCAAAGTGAGCTAGCACCTCTTCTGAAGTAATGAGTCTTTTACTCTCTTGAAAAGCTTGTTCACAGCTGTCACTCCACTTCCATTGTGATCCTGTTTGTAGCAGTGCATTTAGTGGATGTAACACTGTGGATAGGTTGGGCAAGAACTTGTGATAGTAGTTCACCAGTCCAAGATATGATCTCAACTGAGACACATTTTCAGGTGTTGGTGCATTAATCACAGCTTCAATCTGGTCTGGAGACTTGTGTAAACCGTCCTTGTCAATTACATGTCCACAGTATGAGATTTCCTTTTTGAAAAACTCACACTTGTTTCGGTTCGCTCGGAGCCCATACTCCTGTAACCTGATGAGCACCTGTTCGAGGTTGGAAAGGTGGTTGTTTTCATTCTTGCCAGTAATGATGATGTCATCAAGATAACACTGAGTACCTGGGATCCCCTGCAGGACTTGGTCCATTGCCCTTTGCCAGATTGCAGGAGGTGATGCTATTCCGAATACCAGCCGATTGTACTGGTAAAGGCCTTTGTGCATATTTATTGTCAGGTACTTCTTTGATGCATCATCAATTTCCATTTGGAGATAGGCCTGGGCCAAGTCAATCTTTGTGAAGTGTTCCCCTCTTGACAGGGAAGCAAAGATGTCCTCAATGCGAGGCAATGGGTACTGTATTGTGTGGAGGACTGGGTTAACAGTCACTTTAAAGTCTCCGCAGATGCGCACTTTTCTTGGCTTTCCTGGTTTTGTGCTGGAGGTTTTCTTCATCACTGGAACTATAGGTGTGGCCCATTCACTCCAATCCACCTTGGACAGGAACCCTAACTGCTCCAAGTTCTCCAGCTCTGCTTCTACTGAAGGGTGAATTGCATAAGGCACTGGCCTGGCCTTGTGGAACTTTGGATTTGCGTTCTCTTCAATCTTAATTTTTGCTTTCGTGCCCTTAAGTGTTCCTATTCCCTTCTTGAACACTTCCTGAGAGTCAGAGAGTATTTGTGACAGTCTCTCAGGAGTGGCGTTGCTGTCCTCCTTTGCTGACACAAACAGTGCTTGGATGGTGTGCCAATCCAACTGTATTTTCCTGAGCCATTCGCGTCCCAGCAATGGTGGTCCTCCATTTTTCAGTATCACAGAATCACAGAATCACAGAAACCCCACAGTGCAGATAGAGGCCATTTCGGCCCATCGAGCCTGCACCGACACATATCCCA
Organism: Somniosus microcephalus; assembly: GCF_052327205.1. Lineage (NCBI taxonomy): Eukaryota > Metazoa > Chordata > Chondrichthyes > Squaliformes > Somniosidae > Somniosus > Somniosus microcephalus. The sequence continues at coordinate 265,840,151 of NC_140988.1, forward strand.
CCCGATCCCCGTAACCCCTACACCAACACATATCCCACCCTATCCCCGTAACCCCACGTATTTAATCCCCCTAACACTAAGGGTCAATTTATCATAGCCAATCAACCTAACCCGCACATCTTTGGACTGTGGGAGGAAACCGGAGCACCCGGAGGAAACCCACGCAAACACGGGGAGAATGTGCAAACTCCACACAGACAGTCACCCGAGGCCGGATTCGAACCCGGGTCCCTGGCGCTGTGAGGCAACAGTGCTAACCACTATGCCACCATGCTGCATAGAGGTACAATTGCGGTATTTTTTTTTCTTTGTATGTCACTGTCACTTTTATTTTACCTTTGGGGCACACTCTTTGTCCTGTGAATGTCTTTAACAGTACTTTAGTTGGCCTTAGCGGTATGTGTGAAAACAGTCGTTTGTAGTCATGTACAGAGATCACTGTTAAAGCTGAGCCTGTGTCCAACTCCATTTTCAGCCTAAGTCCTGCCACTTCTGGAGTAATCCATATTATTCTGTGATCCTCTGTCTCTTTCACATTGTGTAGCTTCAGACAAGCCAAATCCTCTTCCTCTGAGTCTGTGTCACTTTTTTTTAAATCTGAACTGTTTCCAGTCACGTGGTGTACCTTCTTATATCTTTCTTTGAAAGGTTTCTTGTTTTCAGTCACTTGATGTACCTTCTTGTTACTCTGTATTATATCAGTTTTCTGCTTCTTATTTGCTTTGCAGACTCTTTCAATGTGCCCTTGTCTGCCACATTGTCTGCAGTCTTTGTCTTTAAACCAACAGTCATTGTGGTCATGTGACATTTTGCCACAGCAATAACACTTCTTTTCTTGTTTCAGTGACATTTTATTAGTTGAATATTCATGGGATTTTTGTTGAATTTCTAAAGCGCCACGTGCTGCTGCTTCCATTGATATCGTGATACTCAGAGCCTTCTCCAATGTGAGGTCTTTTTCAGACAGGAGCTTCTTTTGTGTGCTTTCACTTTGCATACCACACACAAATCTGTCCCTCAATGCGTCTGATAAGCCCAGCCCAAATTGGCAATGTTCTGATAATTTGCGCAACTTTGCCAAATATTCAGAAATGCTTTCATTTTTGCTCTGGTTCCGTTTATGGAATTTAATTCTTTCAGCTATGAGCAGTGGTTTGGGGCTTAAATGGTCTTGGAGTGTGTCCACTATTTGTTTGAATGTTTTGTTTGCTGGCTTTTCAGGGGTTAATAAACTACGTAGCAGCCCATATGTCTTTGCGCCCATAACACTCAGCAAAACAGTGGCTTTCTTTTCTACCTCCACTCCATTAGCCTCACAGTACAATTCCACTCTTTCAATGTAAGTTGCCCAGTCTTCAATGCTGCTATCAAATGCTGCAATAGTGCCAATCATCGCCATTTTTTTTTCCAAACCCGTTTTTCTTTCTTTACTAGTTAGCTAGCGTCATGCAAGTCACTGTGCACTTTTCACTTGACTTACGTATCCCCTGCCTAGCTTAGCAAGCATACTCCATTTTCTCTGCCTTCTCGCTCCTTCCTTCCAAGTTTCGGTGTCCTCTGGATGCGATGCCAGAATAGGAAGACGTAGGTTCATAATTCTCATCACCAATTTGTTGTGTTTGTACCGCTATACACAACTACATAAAATAATAAAGCAGCAGAGACTGAGAGTAACTTCAAGTGATCTTTACTAGTTAACTGGAACTTCGGCACTGACTATACAAATCGATATGCGTCTGTTATATACGCTCGCAACTAAGGATGTACATCCGTAAAACAAAGTAGTCCCTTCAATGTTGTATACATTACATACTCCATTGAGACTTGGACAGCCTTTCACTTTTTGATAAACTAATGAGTGATCCAACTAGATGAGAAGACAACTATCTTTCAAATGTCAACCATGGTGAAGTGATAGCATCTCAACTCAGAGTCAGAAGGTTGTGGGTTCAAACCCCACTCCAAAGCACATAATCTAGGCTGATACTTCAAAACAGTACTGAGGGAGTGCACACTGTCGGAGGAGCCCTTTTTCAGATGAAGTGTTAAATCATGGCCCCATCTGCCCTCTCAGGTTTTTTTTAATTCGATTTTATGGGATGTGGGCATCGCTGGCAAGGCCAGCATTTATTGCCCATCCCTAATTGCCCTTGAGAAGGTCGTGGTGAGCCACCTTCTTGAACCGCTGCAGCCCGTGTGGTGAAGGTACTCCCACAGTGTTGTTAGGTAGGGAGTTCCTGGATTTTGACCCAGCGACGATGAAGGATCGGTGATATATTTCTAAGTCAGGATGACGTGTGACTTGGAGGGGAATGTGGAGGTGGTGGTGTTCCCATGTGTCTGCTGCCCTTGTCCTTTTAGGTGGAAGAGGTCGCGGGTTTGGGAGGTGCTGTTGAAGAAGCCTTGGTGAGTTGCTGCAGTGCATCTTGTAGAGGGTACACACTGCAGCCATGGTACGCCGGTGGTGGAGAGAGTGAATGTTTAAGGTGGTAGAGCGGGTGCCAATCAAGTGGGCTGTTTAGTCCTGGATAGTGTCGAGCTTCTTGATTGTTGCTGGAGCTGCACTCATCCAGGCAAGTGGAGAGTATTCCATCACACTCCCGACTTGTGCCTTGTAGATGGTAGAAAGGCTTTGGGGAGTAAGGAGGTGAGACACTCACCACAGAATACCTAGCCTCTGACCTGTTCTTGTTGCCACATTATTTACGTGGCTGGTCCAGTATAGTAATCTGGGATGTAATGTTTAAGTTATCCACCAGATGGAGCCAAATATTAAAGGTTCACATTCTCCAGTATTTAAGGTAATGGGTCATGTATTCAATGTCCTGGTACACCAGTTAATACGGTAATGTGGCATTGCATTATGGGTGTCACTCAGAGGTTGATCCTCCATCTTGTGCTCATGCAATAAGAATTGTGCCTTGCCTCCAGCTTGTAAGATATATGTTTCTCTGCTACACCGTGTAAATAAACAGTTGGGTTTGTTCCTAATATCTCGCTTCTCTCAGTTTCTGACCTTACCACTCGGATATCACATATTGGCAACGAGGATAAACAGATCACATCTTGACGAAGAAAAAAAAGAACAGGAACACTGAATAACGGATCATGGCTGCTACGGTAGGAAAGATCTCTGCTTTTGATGTTCAGACGCAGACCTGGGATGAATACTGCGAGGTGTTGATGCATTTCTTTGAAGAAAATGATATAAATGATGTCGGAAAAAGGAGAGCAATTTTGCTCACTTCTGTGGGAAGTCAGACGTATAGTTTAATGAGAAACTTATGCAGTCCTGCAAAGCCTGGAGACAGATCATTTGCTGACTTAGTGGCCTTGCTAAAGGACCATTTCAATCCCAGACCGAGTGAGATTGTACAGCATTTCAAATTTAATTCATGGAACAGAAAACCGGGAGAGACTGTATTGGATTATATAGCGGTGTTGCGAAAATTGGCACACGATTGCAATTACGGCAACAACCTGAAAAACATGCTGAGAGATAGGCTAGTTTGCGGGATAATGGATGATCGAATGCAGCAGAGATTATTGTCCGAGACTGTGCTTACGTATGAAAAAGCGTTGGAACTTGCTCAAGCCATAGAGACAGCGAACCGAGATGTAAAAGAAATACAAGGTTCAGACTGGGCTACTACAAAGCAAGTTGCAGGTCAGGTTATTGTGCATCAGAAACCACAACGTGAGCATGTAAAGGCATGTTATAGATGCAATGGCGATCACCTGGCGAGGGAATGCAGGTTCCTGGAGGAAATGTGCCACAAGTGTGGGAAAAAAGGGCACATAAAACGTGCATGCAGGGCAAAAGCAATTGTGGAGGAATACAAACCAAAAGGGGGAGGAAAGCAAAACCTAGGAAGAGAAGTGAAAAAACAGGGAGCACACCACATCAGCGGAGAAGCTGAGAAAGAAGACGACATGTTCGTAATGCATAGTATGGTAGAGAACATTCCAAAAGTGGATCCTATCACTTTGCAACTGACAGTAAATGACTCTAAGGTCAACTTTGAAGTGCATACAGGATGCGGTGTAACCATAATGAATAGGGAGGAGTACTCAAAATTGTGGAACCGTGCAAAAGTTCCAGAGTTAAAGTCTTGCTCTATGCAGCTTAAAACATATACCGGTGAACGAGTGGCGACATTGGGTACAGCTACTGTAACTGTGCAACACAGGGACACAGTGGAACAGCTACCTGTAGTTGTAGTATTGGGTTCCGGACCAAACCTGTTAGGTAGGGGCTGGATACAAGAACTTAAATTAGATTGGGGAGCAATACATCAAATAGAGGGAGGCAAACAGTTGTCTTTGCAAGAAGTGTTGATTGAACATGAGAATGTGTTCAAGGAAGAACTTGGCACATTTAATGGCCCCCCAGCTAAGATTTATGTAGACAAGGAGGCACTGCCAAGGTTTTTTAAACAACGACCTGTGCCGTAAGCCATGAAACCGAAGGTAGAGGTTGAGCTTGATTGACTTTTGAGAGAGAACATACTGGAACCCATGAAATGTTCAGAATGGGCAGCTCCCATTGTACCTGTTTTAAAACCGGATAATTCGGTAAGACTCTGTGGAGATTATAAATTGACAGTAAATAGGGTGTCTAAACTAGAACAGTATCCTATTCCCAAAACAGAGGATCTCTTTGCAAACCTGGCTGGAGGGAAGAAATTCATGAAGCTGGATATGAGTCATGCATACTTGCAGATTACACTAGATGAGGAATCCAAGAAGTATATAACCATAAATACACACAAGGGTTTGTTTACCTATAACCGCTTACCATTCGGTGTCTCATCTAGTCCAGCTATTGTCCAGAGGACTATCAAGGGTGTACTGCAAGGGATCCCACATGTTTCAATCTATCTGGATGACATTCTGGTGACGGGAAGAACCGACCAGGAGCATCTGAGCACTCTGAGAGCGGTACTACAAAGATTGGATAAGGCTGGGTTACGGCTCAAGAGGAGTAAGTGCACTTTCCTGGGGAATGAGGCCGTGTTCCTGGGACACAGAGTGGACGCCACCAGGCTCCATCCAATCAAGGAGAAGGTACAAGCACTGCAGGAGGCCCCAGCACCTACCAATGTGACTGAGTTAAAAGCTTACCTGGGACTGCTAAACTATTATAACAGATTTTTACCAAACTTGGCAGCAGTGTTAGCACCTCTTCACAAACTTCTGTGCAAGGAGACACAGTGGCAGTGGGAAGAGGAACAGAGGGTTTCATTTGAACAGTCCAAGAAATTGATGCTGTCCTCGGATGTGCTGGTTCACTACAATGCAGAGAAAGACATCATTCTCTCTTGTGATGCTTCACCTTACGGGGTGGGGGCGGTTCTTTCACACAGCTTGGAAGATGGAACAGAAAGACCAATAGTGTTTATGTCTCGAGCTCTGACACCGGCGGAAAAAAACGATTCCCAATTAGATAAGGAGGGGTTAGCAGTAATGTTTGGGTTACGGAGGTTTCACAAGTACATATATGGCAGGAAATTCACCATATGCACCGATCATAAACCTCTTCTATCTCTTTTAATGAAATGAAAGCAGTACCACAGATGGTGTCACCCCGGATCCAGAGGTGGGCAGTGACGTTGAGGGCATATGAGTATGTCATCGTTTACAAGGCGGGCAAGTACCATGGGAACGCAGATGCCTTGAGCCATCTTCCACTGCCAGGTACACCTATCCATGCAGCTCCAGAGGACAGAGTTTTGATGTTGGAGGACACGGACACGGCAATTGTGACCACAGAACAAGTAAGGACATGGACTGGTAAAGATCCAGTACTGTCTAGAGTCCGAGAATATGTGATGAGGGGTTGGCCACAGCATCCGGAAGGGACTGATTTCATACCTTACAGTGTCAGGAAGACAGAGCTGGGTGTGCAGGATGGTTGCGTGTTGTGGGGAGCACGAGTGATTATTCTACAGCCAGCACGACAGTCTATCCTAGGGCAACTACATCAGTGTCATCCTGGAGTTTCGCATATGAAAGCCTTGGCAAGGAGTTAATTGTGGTGGCCAAAGCTAGATGAGAAGATAGAAAATCTAGTCAAGACATGCAGCACTTGTCAAGTACACAGGAAGGCACCAGCAGCGGCTCCTCTCCACCCCTGGGAGTGGCCGGATAAACCATGGAGAAGATTACATGTAGATTATGCGGGTCCATTCATGGGAAAGATGTTCCTCATAATCATTGATGCCCATTCCAAATGGATGAATGTTTATCCTGTAAATTCTGCTTCATCTACTGTTACTATAGACTGCCTGCGTAGGAGTTTTATTAATCAAGGGCTACCGGAGATCGTAGTAAGTGACAATGCCACGTGTGTAGTGTATGTGCCTTTAAGAGCCCTAGGTGTGCTGTGGTGCCGGTGATTGCCACTCGGGCTATATAAGCCTGTGTATTGTGTATATCCGTTAGAACCACCCCCCCAGACTTTGCTTAGTAAATACCTATGAACCAACTCCTGCCTTCAGTGTCTTTATCAACACACGGACACTACAGTGGCGACGAAGTGGAAACGGACTTACCTGCAATTCGGCAGCACCTCAAGGACATCGATTCCTCGGGCGACCTGAAGACTCAAGGAAGTGAGAGAAGCTGTGGTTTCACCAGCTGGCCAAGCTGGTGGCAAGTACTGCGCTAATCCTTCCTGGGCATCAGGCTGGGGCTCCAGCGGCTGGCTCTACAGCTGAGACAGGCAGCGAAATCGGAGGCAAGCAATAACGGACTGGGAGGGAGCACTCGGGAGACGGCCGGCGCGGCAAGCAGGTCAGCGTTCAGACCTGGAGAGAAACTCCAGCGGGAACGAGTCTCCAACAGTAAATAAAAAAATAAAACAAACGGAAACCGCAGTAAACAGCGTTGTCATCGGCAGCAGCGGCGGGAAAGCACGGGAAGCGCCATATCTTTACAGAAAAGAAAGAAAAGCGCGGGAAGCGCCATATCTTTTCTAAGATGCCTAATTCTGGCAATATTGATGTTTTTGATAACGAGATAGAGGATTGGACCACATATGTGGAAAGAGTGGAGGTATATTGCACCGCAAATGGAATAGAAGATGAAAAAAAAGCTTCAGTGCTTCTGGATCTAATGGGCGCAAAGACATACAAGCTGTTACGAAACTTAATCACTCCAGCCGAACCGATGGACAAGAATTTTGAGGAGATTGTTGATACCCTACACTGCCAATTCGAGGCAGGACTGGCAGATTTTCTGCGAGACAAATTCATCTGCGATCCCCTAAGTGTAGAAACACAAAAAAAGTTATCTTCTGAGAAAAATTTAACACTGGACAAGGCTTTCAGTGCAATGGGAGCTGCAAAGATACAGCAAAGGCCACAGGACTTCGGCACCCATGAAATGACACGGGGTTTCGAGAGATGTTTTCGCTGCGGCAGATTCACCCATGACCAGAGGGACTGCTGGTTCAAGGAAAAAGCATGCAGGCGATGCGGAAAGATGGGACACATTCCATGTGTGTGCCGATCTGAAAACAAAAAATCCACTAACGGGAAAAGAATCAATAAGGAAAAGCACAGAAAGGTACAAATGATGACGGACAGTAGCTCCGAAGACCAGAAGAGCGATAGCGACTCCGGGAACAAGAGACTAAGCTCTCTCAAATTACATAATGTAATTGCCAAAGAAGATTACCAGACCATTTGGGTTACCCTCACAATAGCAGGGTCCCCAGTTAAAATGGAGCTAGATACAGGATCAGCTCTGACCGTCATAAATTGACGGGATTACGAGCGGCTATTTCCGCATATACCTTTAAAAGACACATCCATTATCTTGAAAACATATACGGGGCAGAAAGTATACCCCAAAGGAAAAATAAGGGTGCCTGTTGTATACAACGGCAAGGAAATACAGAAGTTGTATTTATACGTTCTACAAGATGGTGGTCCACCGCTGTTGGGACGTGAATGGATCAGAAAAATACGTTTAGACTGGCACTCCATTCAGGCACTGACGGTGACCAGTAAGGAAAAAAATGATGATGACATCATACCTGAACGATTAAAAGACATCTTGGCCAACGCCAAGGAAGTATTTCAAGAGAAACTAGGAAACTTGAAAGGCATCACCGCCTCAATAAAAGTGGAAGATGCAGCAATTCCCAAGTTTTTTAAGGCAAGGCCGGTGCCATACGCAATTCGTCCAGCAGTCGAGGCAGAGCTGGAGAATTTGGAAAAGGCAGGCGTATTATCTAAAATAGATTGGAGCGAGTGGGCAACACCCATCATCCCAGTCATGAAGAAAGCATTGAAGAATGATAAATCTGAAGAACAGAGAAAAATTTGCATCTGTGGAGACTTCAAGGTGACTGTAAACCCGGTCCTTCACACGGTACAGTATCCTCTTCCGAGGATAGAAGATATTTTCGCCTCACTATCCGGAGGGAAACGTTTCACCAAAATTGACTTGGCACAGGCATATCTACAGATGGAGGTTGAAGAGGCCTCTAAAAAATATCTCACGATAAATACACACAAAGGTCTGTACCAGTACAATCGACTGGTTTTCGGAGTAGCATCCGCTCCAGCTATCTGGCAAAGAGCTATGGAGCAAGTCCTCCAAGGGATTCTGGGGACTCAATGCTACCTAGACGACATCCTTGTAACAGGAGAAAACGACAACGAATACCTTGCCAATTTAGAGCAGGTGCTCACTAGGCTGAGAGAACGGGGCCTACGAGCAAATCGCCCCAAGTGCGAATTTTTCCAAAATCAAATATCATATTGTGGCCACATAATAAATAAGGAAGGGTTGCATAAGTCACCTGAAAAAATTGAGGCGGTCATAAAAGCCCCAGCACCTGAAAATGTTTCACAATTAAGGTCGTTCCTGGGATTAATAAATTACTATCATAAATTTTTACCGAACTTATCAACTCTTCTACACCCTCTTAATGAACTGCTACAAACAGGAGTAATTTGGAAATGGAACGAAGGCTGCAAAAGTGCCTTCCATAAATGCAAAGACTTAATCACATCCAAAGAAGTTTTGGCTCATTACAACCCATCACTGCCAATCAGACTGGCGTGCGATGCATCCCCTTACGGCATAGGAGCAGTATTATCGCATAAATTCCCTGATGGCTCGGAACGGCCGATAGCTTTTGCGTCACGCTCATTGAACTCAGCTGAGCGTAACTATGCCCAAATCGACAGGGAAGCACTCAGCCTGGTATGGGGAGTAAAGAAATTCAACCATTACCTACACGGACAAAAATTTACCTTGTTGACTGACCATCAACCCCTCATCTCCATATTCAACCCTAAAAAGGGTGTTCCCATCATGACAGCACAAAGGCTACAGAGGTGGTCCCTTTTTCTAGGGGCACACCAATACAACATAGAATACAAAGGGTCAAAACAGCATGGGAATGCTGACGGTTTATCGCGCCTACCGTTGCCAACGGTAGAAGAGGCACCTACAGTAGACCCAATGGAAATGTTCCACTCTACCATAGTGGAATGTCTACCAGTAACAGATTCTGCCATTGAAAGGGAAACGAGAAATGACCCGACTCTTTCACGGGTCTACGATTTAACAGTGAAGGGATGGCCAGCACATGGCGAACCATTGTTGCCAGCATTCTCGCAAAGAAGAGAACAGCTGTCAGTGTGCCGAGGAACCTTGATGTGTGGATCCAGAGTGGTGATTCCACCCAAACTCCAGGATAAAGTTCTAAAGGAGCTTCACGAGGGGCATCTGGGTGGAGTGAAAATGAAGAACCTAGCCAGGGCGTTTGTATGGTGGCCAGGTATCGATGGAGACATCGAAGAAATGACCAAGAGCTGCCTAGGATGCCAGAAGGTCCAAACGCTCCACCACAAGCCCCTCTACATCCATGGGAGTGGCCCTCATCTCCCTGGCAAAGGGTACACATCGACTTTGCTGGTCCATTTATGGACTCAATGTTCTTAATCGCGGTTGATGCACACTCCAAGTGGCCGGAGGTAATAAAGATGTCCTCCACCACCACGGAAAAAACCATCACAGTATTAAGGACCATATTTGCCAGGAATGGGCTGCCGGAACAGATCTGTTCTGATAATGGACCGCAATTTGTGTCCGAAGAATTCAGAAAGTTCTTAAAAAACAATGGGGTTAAGCACTACACGTCCGCCCCATACCATCCCGCCACCAATGGATTGGCTGAAAGGTTTGTCCAGACCTTCAAGAAGGCCATAAAGGCCATGGGTAATGAAGACATAAAACTTCAGCACAAGGTGGATAACTTCTTATTCGCATACAGGAATGCAACACATATGGTTACCAACCAAACTCCTGCCATGATGTTCTTCAATAGAAACCTAAGATGCCGGCTGGATTTGGTCAAGCCCAACATCAGAAGGGACGTGGAGAACCGGCAGTTTCAAGGCATGAATGAAAGGCCAACTAGAACCTTCCAGATAGGTCAACAAGTTTTGGCCCGGGACTACCGTACCGAGAAATGGCAGCCTGGAACTATCCGCACACGACTAGGACCACTGATGTATACCGTGGACATCGGAGAAAGCATAATAAGGTGCCATGCTGACCAAATCATAAAGTCATCCGAAGAGGGACAACCTACACCACAACTCTATACATCTAATGATGAAGTAGAGATACCCATATTTACCTCCGATCCGGTGATACTGGAACCCGATGAACCCAACACTGGCATTCAAGCCGAATCAGCCTTGCCAGAAGAACCTACTACACCACCAGAAACTACTACACCCCCGAGGCGTTATCCGGACCGAGTCAGGAAGCCTCCTGAGAGACTGACTTATAATTAATTAACTACAGCAATGTATATTATTTTGCTTATAACATGTAATTAATAATTACTTAAAATATGATGTACTGGTTAGCTAAAAGGGGAGGAATTGTAGTGTATGTGCCTTTTAGAGCCCTAGGTGTGTTACGGTGCCGGTGATTGCCACTCGGGCTATATAAGCCTGTGTATTGTGTATATCCGTTAGAACCCCCCCCCCCAGACTTTGCTTAGTAAATACCTATGAACCAACTCCTGTCTTCAGTGTCTTTATCAACACACGGACACTACAATGTGTTTTGTGAGTACAGAAACAAAAGAGTTCATGAGAAACAATGGCATAGTGCACGTGACCTCAGCTCCATATCATCCGTCTTCAAATGGACTTGCGGAGAGAGCCATACAAACATTTAAGGAGATGATGAAAAAAAGTGCGGAAGGGAGTTTGGCAGCCAAGGTGTCACGAGTTCTGTTCAGCTACAGAATAAAACCTCAATCTACCACAGGACTCTCTCCTGCTGAGCTGTTGTTAGGACATCGACTACGCTCCACTCTTGACCTGGTTCACCCAGATCTAAAAAGGAAGGTGGAAAACCGACAAATCAAACAAAAGGAGAACCATGACGGAAGGACAAAGAGCCGCAGTTTTGGAGAAGGAGATGCGGTCCTTACCAGGAATTTCAGTTATGGTCCAAAATGGATTCCTGGCATCATAGACTCAATGACCAGTCCAGTATCATATACGGTCATGGTGCGAACTGGTCAGGTAGTACACAGACATGTAGATCAGATACTGACCAGACAAGGGGAAATCAAAATGGAGGTTCCAGAGGAGATCTCGGAGGACAAGTTGGCCCCCAGTTATCCAAATGCATCGGTGGTACCACCACCACTAACAGAGCCAGTTCCACCTGGACCCCTTCGTCAAGAGGAAACCATCGTAGCAGAGTCAGATACTCTGAGTACTGCTCAGGAGCAGCAGGTGGCTCTACCACAACCAATCAGGGACTTGACTGTAAGACGTTCACCAAGGGCTCACACGCCACCAGAGAGATTGATAACGACCTGCTAGATTCGTTCAGTATGGACTATCGTTAAAGGAGTTTCCTTATGGGACTTTTTAAGAATGTTGTTAAGAAATTAATGTTCAACTTAAGAGGGGAGGGATATAGTAATCTGGGATGTAATGTTTAAATTATCCACCAGATGGAGCCAAATATTAAGGGTTCACATTCACCAGTATTTAAGGTAATGGGTCATGTATTCAATGTCCTGGTACACCAGTTAATACGGTAATGTGGCATTGCATTATGGATATGACTCAAAGGTTGATCCTCCATCTTGTGCTCGTGCAATAAGAATTGTGCCTTGCCTCCAGCTTGTAAGATATATGTTTCTCTGCTACACCATGTAAATAAACAGTTGGGTTTGTTCCTAATATCTCGCTTCTCTCAGTTTCTGACCTTACCACTCGGATATCACATCCAGTTAAGTTTCTGGTCAATGGTGACCCTCAGGATGTTGATGGTGGGGGATTCGGTGATGGTAATGCCATTGAAAGTCATGTGGAGGTGGTTAGATGCTCGCTTGTTGGAGATGGTCATTGCCTGGCACTTGTGTGGCGTAAATGTTACCTGCCACTTATCAGCCCAAGCCTGAACTTCATCCAGGTCTTGTTGCATCCGGGCATGGACTAATTCATTATCTCAGGAGTTGTGAATGGCACTGAACACTGTGCAATCAGCAGCGAACATCCCCATTTCTGACGTTATGTTGGAGGGAAGGGTGGGCTTAAAAGATCTTATGGCAATTATTGAAGAAGAGTAATGAGTTCTCCTGGTGTCCTGGCCAGCATTTAACCCTCAATCAACATCACCAAAAAAAAATGATCTGGTAATTTATCTCATTGCTGCTTTTGGGACCTTGCTCTGTGCAAATTGGCTGCTGTGATTCCTACAATACAACAGTGACTACATTTTAAAAAGTACTTAATTGGTTGAAACATTTTGGGACATCCTGAGGTCATGAAAGGTGCAATATATATATCAAGTTCTTGCTTTCTTTTCTTCATTGAAGAAAGTATCACTGTTTTTGTGCAATTTGAATATTAACAAGTCATAAGCAGGTTTTTACCTCCTTTCATTCTTTACACTTTCATAAGCTCTTTGAAATGGGAGGAAATTGTCTTAAGGTGATAACTCACTTTGAAGGAAGTTTACAAATAATACTGACATTTCTTGCCAGTTTATCCGCTGCTTCCTTTTTTATACACCATCAAGAGGCAGTTACACGCTGTGTTGTGAGGGTTGTAGGTTTCTATAGAAGGATAAGCTAGATAGACTGAATGGCTTCCTTTATCTTTTGGAAAATATATACCATAGTGTGAATTAAAACAAACTGAGCTATTTATCTAAAAATGTTAATTAAAGCAGAATCTTGTTCTATATAGTCATTGTTAAGAAGCAATAGCCTTATCATGAAAATTACAGTACATTGTACTCTGGAAATCTTGCAACACCATAGCTGTTATGGAGTCAGGACTTCCTGTGAACTTTCAGACTGAAAAAGTATTTAAATCAGACCAAGATGTTTACACCTGCGTGCACACTGCTAGCCAGCCCCATTACTGCGGGGCAAACGGAAAAATAAAGTGAAGTTATGCCACATTTTAGGAGGGTGTCAAATTTCTTACGTTTCTCTTCGGGCTCATTACTAGCAGAAGCTATGAGTTGGACAGCCTGCTTTCAATGTCAGTTTGGCGCAGGAGGCAGCTCTGTCACCTCTGAGTCAGAAGGATGTGGGTTCAGTTCAATTACGGCCTTGAACACATTATCTAGGCTAACAATTATGATGCTGATTTTTGAACAGTGCGTTAAAGCGAGGCCCTGTCTGTTTGTTCAGGTGAATGTGAAACATCCCACAGCACCGTTTGAAGAAGAGTGGGGAGTTCCCCCATTGTCCTGGCCAACACTCCTCCTTCAAAAAACACCACCAAAAAACAGATTAACTGGTCATTCTGGTTTGTTGTCTATGAGGCCTTGCTGTGAGTAAATGAACTGTTGCATTTGACTATATAACAACAGTGATTGCACGTTGAAAGTAATCCATTGGCTGTACAGCGCCTTGAGTCATCCTTAGGGCCTGATAAGATGTCATATACATGCAAATTCTTTCTTTCTCATACAGCTTTTGAACCAGCAGCTGTGGCACATACTGCTTTTAGGCAATGTAGCTGATATTGATAGGAAGACTGAACCTGCAGCCTATTACTCATTGGTGTAATGTGCGCGAACTCTACTTTGCCAGCTGGCATTTTGTGACCTGCTTGTAATGGTCAGTAACCTGTCATTCTGGAATGGTACACTAGGTGGTGCTGTATGCAGGTATTGTTTCCTCAGAATGCCTTTCGGGATAATATCTGCATCTGAAATCTTTCATAGAGCGATGGAACACATAATTGAAGGTCTGGAAGGAGTTCGGGTCTATGTTGATGACATCATCATCTGGGGCACCACACTGAAAGAACACAATGAGAGACTGACTAAAGTGCTACAGAGCATACGCCGGAATGGACTGAAGCTCAACAAAGCCAAGTGTCAGTTTGGCATCCAGGAAGTCACTTTCCTAGGAGATAATCTATCTGGTAAAGGAATAGAGCCAGATATGGAAAAAGTAAACGCCATACTCAAAATGCCCCGACCCACTGACAAAAAAGGAGTGCTACGCATCATGGGGATGATAAACTTCATTGGAAAGTTCATTCCTAACTTGTCAGCCAAGACAGCCTGTCTGCGAGACCTGCTACGTAAAACAAATGAGTTCGCATGGACAGAAAGACATGAACAAGAGTGGATAAACCTCAAAACAGTGCTGACAACCACACCTGTACTCATCTTCTTTGACCCAACAAAAAGAATCAAAGTGTCAACGGATGCATCAAAAGATGGCCTAGGTGCGGTCTTGCTACAAGAAGATTGGAAGCCTGTTGCCTATGCCTCCAGGTCTATGACTGATACTGAGTGTCGATACGCCCAGATTGAAAAGGAATGTCTAGGCTTGGTAGTTGGACTAGAAAAGTTCCATGGCTACATATATGGACTTCCCACCTTCACAGTTGAGACAGACCACAGCTCACTGGTTGCCATCATAAAAAAGAACCTGAATGAGATGTCTCCAAGGATTCAACGACTCATGATGAAGCTGCAAAGATATGAATTTGAACTGATCTACACACCAGGCAAATACATAGTGTTAGCAGATGCACTATCCCGAGCACCCACAATGAGTCATGTGAGCTCTACTGAAGAAGACGTGGATGTTCATGTGAGTATGGTCACTGCTGCGCTGCCCGTGTCAGACACAAAATCAAAGCAAATAGCAGAAGAAACAGTAAAAGATACAGTATTACAAACATTAATAGAGAACATTCATCATGGTTGGCCAAAAGGTTCCTGTCCAAAATATTTTCACATAAGGTCAGAATTGAGTGTCGCAAGTGGACTATTACTAAAACAGAACAGAATAGTCATTCCACAGGCTCTACATCAAGACATGCTCAAAAGGATTCATGAGGGACACCTCGGAATTGAAAAATGCAAAAGGAGAGCAAGAGACACTGTTTATTGGCCTGGCATAAATAAGGACATTGAGAACATGATAGGCAAATGTGAGACATGTCAGAAACACCAAAACAAACAAGCAAAGGAACCAATGATCGTAGCTGACATACCAACAGCACCATGGCAAAAGGTTGGTATGGACCTTTTTCATTTAAATGGTAAAGACTATCTAATAGTGATTGACTACTATTCTAACTATCCTGAGATGGCGCTGCTCTCAAGCACCACAGCAAGCAGTGTCATAATGCATGTGAAATCCACCTTCGCCAGACATGGAATCCCCAGGATTGCCGTTAGCGACAATGGTCCGTGCTTCAACTGTAAGGAGTGGCAACAGTTTGCAGCACATTATGACTTTCAACACATCACATCCAGTCCTTTGTATGCTCAGTCGAATGGTAAGGCAGAGAAAGGTGTTCAAGTTCTCAAGCAGCTACTGAAGAAAGCGACAGAAAGCAAGTCTGATCCTTATCTCGCCCTGCTGAGCTACCGAGCCTCACCTTTAGACTCTGGTTCTTCACCTGCTGAACTCCTAATGGGTCGCAAGTTGCGTACCATGCTACCCTGCTGTGCAAAAGAAAAGCAGAGTAAGGAACTGAGACAGAGACTTCAACTGTTAAAGCTGAAACAGAAATCATACTATGACAAGTCATCCAAAATTCTGAAACCATTGACAAGGGATGATGTTGTCAGGATTGAGGATCCAGATGCATGGAACAGGAAAGCTACAGTTCTTGAGGAAGTAGGGCCAAGGTCATACACTGTTAGAACTGAGGAAGGACAGATTCTCAGGAGGAACCGCCATTCCCTCCTGAAAACACAAGAGACTATCGAAGAGCAAATCGATGACAATGCCGCAACTGAATCTTGTCACTCACCACCAGAACAATCTAACACAAATACACATACAGGCTCTCATGAAAACACATCAGACTTACCTGTGCTGAGAAGATCCACACGTGAAGTAAAAAAGCCTGATAGACTTAATCTTTGAGTACAAAGAAAACTACATTGAAAATGTATTGACTGTTGAAAATGTTTATGTTGTTATTGATTGTTATTGATTGATACTGATTTTGTTTCACCTCAAAGAAAGGGGGATGTAATGATCAGTAACCTGTCATTCTGGAATGGTACACTAGGTGGTGCTGTATGTATATAAGAATGGGCTACCCACAATGCACTAGGCTACCCACAAGGCAGCAGTCAAGATGGAGGCCTTTACAGATACTGTACCTAGTCCACATGTGCTCAATAAAGTGTCTAGCAAAAGCTAGCTGTTCTTAATAAAAACGACTAGTTATTAATGAACATAACACTGCTGTTTTAGACGAGTTGAAAGTAGACTTGGCAAACTAAATACATCCCCAATAAAAACAGAAAATGCTAGAAATACTCAGTGGGTCAGTCAGCATCTGTGGAGAGAGAAACAGAGAGGGTGAGTTTCTCAGCCCTGGGGAGGCGGGTATGGAGGTGGGACTGCCGGTAAAATGGCAGAATTTGGGGGTGGGTGGCAAACCCACCCCCAACCCACCTCCGTGCCACTCCCCAGGAGGCAGATTGCTGTCCTGCGCAGGGACTCGTCTCCTTGGAGGCGGGAAGGGATTAAAGCCTATTAACTGCCAGGTAGTTAACAGGCAGAAAATAGGATTATCCCGCTTTTGCCCTCACGAGTGCAGGCTTCGCGATGGCTCCAAAACCCGCCAGGTCAGCAAGGTGAGTACTAGCTCTGTGGGGGTCGGGGGGGGGGTGCAAAAGTGTGGTGTGAAGGTAAGTGATGGGTGCAAGAGTGGAGAGGAATAGGTGCAGGGTGGAGAGGGATAGGTGCAGGGTGGAGAGGGATAGGTGCAGGAGTGGAGAGGGATAGGTGCAGGGGTGGAGAGGGATAGGTGTCGGGTGGAGAGGGATAGGTGCAGGGTGGAGAGGGATAGGTGCAGGGTGGAGAGGGATAGGTGTAGGGTGGAGAGGGATAGGTGCAGGGTGGAGAGGGATAGGTGCAGGGTGGAGAGGGATAGGTGCAGGGTGGAGAGGGATAGGTGCCGGGTGGAGTGGTATAGGTGTAGGGTCGAGAGGGATAGGGTCAGGGTGGAGAGGGATAGGGTCAGGAGTGGAGAGGGATAGGTGCAGGAGTGGAGAGGGATAGGGTCAGGAGTGGAGAGGGATAGGGTCAGGAGTGGAGAGGGATAGGTGCAGGAGTGGAGAGGGATAGGGTCAGGAGTGGAGAGGGATAGGGTCAGGAGTGGAGTGGGATAGGTGCAGGAGTGGAGAGGGATAGGGTCAGGAGTGGAGAGGGATAGGGTCAGGAGTGGAGAGGGATAGGGTCAGGAGTGGAGAGGGATAGGGTCAGGATGGAGTGGGATAGGAGCAGGAGTGGAGCGGGATAGGAGCAGGAGTGGAGAGGGATAGGGTCAGGGTGGAGTGGGATAGGTGTAGGGTGGAGAGGGATAGGTTCAGGAGTGGAGAGGGATAGGAGCAGGAGTGGAGAGGGATAGGTGCAGGGTGGAGTTGGATAGGGTCAGGAGTGGAGAGGGATAGGAGCAGGAGTGGAGAGGGATAGGTGCAGGAGTGGAGAGGGATAGGGTCAGGAGTGGAGAGGGATAGGTGCAGGAGTGGAGAGGGATAGGGTCAGGAGTGGAGAGGGATAGGTGCAGGAGTGGAAAGGGATAGGTGCAGGAGTGGAGAGGGATAGGTGTAGGGTGGAGAGGGATAGGGTCAGGAGTGGAGAGGGATAGGAGCAGGAGTGGAGAGGGATAGGGTCAGGGTGGAGTGGGATAGGTGCAGGAGTGGAGAGGGATAGGAGCAGGAGTGGAGAGGGATAGGGTCAGGGTGGAGTGGGATAGGAGCAGGAGTGGAGAGGGATAGGGTCAGGAGTGGAGAGGGATAGGGTCAGGAGTGGAGAGGGATAGGTGCAGGAGTGGAGTGGGATAGGTGCAGGAGTGGAGTGGGATAGGGTCAGGAGTGGAGAGGGATAGGTGCAGGAGTGGAGAGGGATAGGGTCAGGAGTGGAGAGGGATAGGGTCAGGAGTGGAGAGGGATAGGTGCAGGAGTGGAGAGGGATAGGGTCAGGAGTGGAGAGGGATAGGTGCAGGAGTGGAGAGGGATAGGTGCAGGAGTGGAGATGGATAGGTGTAGGGTGGAGAGGGATAGGCGCAGGAGTGGAGAGGGATAGGAGCAGGAGTGGAGAGGGATAGGGTCAGGAGTGGAGAGGGATAGGTGCAGGAGTGGAGAGGGATAGGTGTAGGGTGGAGAGGGATAGGGTCAGGAGTGGAGAGGGATAGGTGCAGGAGTGGAGAGGGATAGGTGTAGGGTGGAGAGGGATAGGGTCAGGAGTGGAGAGGGATAGGAGCAGGAGTGGAGAGGGATAGGGTCAGGGTGGAGTGGGATAGGTGCAGGAGTGGAGAGGGATAGGAGCAGGAGTGGAGAGGGATAGGGTCAGGGTGGAGTGGGATAGGAGCAGGAGTGGAGAGGGATAGGGTCAGGAGTGGAGAGGGATAGGGTCAGGAGTGGAGAGGGATAGGTGCAGGAGTGGAGTGGGATAGGGTCAGGAGTGGAGAGGGATAGGTGCAGGAGTGGAGAGGGATAGGGTCAGGAGTGGAGAGGGATAGGGTCAGGAGTGGAGAGGGATAGGTGCAGGAGTGGAGAGGGATAGGGTCAGGAGTGGAGAGGGATAGGTGCAGGAGTGGAGAGGGATAGGTGCAGGAGTGGAGTGGGATAGGGTCAGGAGTGGAGAGGGATAGGTGCAGGGGTGGAGAGGGATAGGTGCAGGAGTGGAGAGGGATAGGTGGAGGAGTGGAGAGGGATAGGTGTAGGGTGGAGAGGGATAGGCGCAGGAGTGGAGAGGGATAGGTGCAGGAGTGGAGAGGGATAGGGTCAGGAGTGGAGAGGGATAGGGTCAGGAGTGGAGAGGGATAGGTGCAGGAGTGGAGAGGGATAGGAGCAGGAGTGGAGAGGGATAGGTGCAGGAGTGGAGAGGGATAGGTGCAGGAGTGGAGAGGGATAGGGTCAGGAGTGGAGAGGGATAGGGTCAGGATGGAGTGGGATAGGAGCAGGAGTGGAGAGGGATAGGTGCAGGAGTGGAGAGGGATAGGGTCAGGAGTGGAGAGGGATAGGGTCAGGAGTGGAGAGGGATAGGTGCAGGAGTGGAGAGGGATAGGGTCAGGAGTGGAGAGGGATAGGTGCAGGAGTGGAGAGGGATAGGTGCAGGAGTGGAGAGGGATAGGCGCAGGAGTGGAGAGGGATAGGGTCAGGAGTGGAGAGGGATAGGGTCAGGAGTGGAGAGGGATAGGTGCAGGAGTGGAGAGGGATAGGTGCAGGAGTGGAGAGGGATAGGGTCAGGAGTGGAGTGGCATAGGCGCAGGAGTGGAGAGGGATAGGAGCAGGAGTGGAGAGGGATAGGGTCAGGAGTGTAGAGGGATAGGGTCAGGAGTGGAGAGGGATAGGTGTAGGGTGGAGAGGGATAGGCGCAGGAGTGGAGAGGGATAGGTGCAGGAGTGGAGAGGGATAGGGTCAGGAGTGGAGAGGGATAGGTGCAGGAGTGGAGAGGGATAGGGTCAGGAGTGGAGAGGGATAGGTGTAGGGTGGAGTGGGATAGGTGCAGGAGTGGAGAGGGATAGGATCAGGAGTGGAGTGGGATAGGGTCAGGAGTGGAGAGGGATAGGGTCAGGAGTGGAGAGGGATAGGGTCAGGAGTGGAGAGGGATAGGTGTAGGAGTGGAGTGGGATAGGGTCAGGAGTGGAGAGGGATAGGTGTAGGAGTGGAGTGGGATAGGTGCAGGAGTGGAGTGGGATAGGTGCAGGAGTGGAGAGGGATAGGGTCAGGAGTGGAGAGGGATAGGTGCAGGTGTGGAGAGGGATAGGAGCAGGAGTGGAGAGGGATAGGAGCAGGAGTGGAGAGGGATAGGGTCAGGAGTGGAGAGGGATAGGTGCAGGAGTGGAGAGGGATAGGAGCAGGAGTGGAGAGGGATAGGGTCAGGAGTGGAGAGGGATAGGTGCAGGAGTGGAGAGGGATAGGAGCAGGAGTGGAGAGGGATAGGAGCAGGAGTGGAGAGGGATAGGAGCAGGAGTGGAGAGGGATAGGGTCAGGAGTGGAGAGGGATAGGTGCAGGAGTGGAGAGGGATAGGAGCAGGAGTGGAGAGGGATAGGTGCAGGAGTGGAGAGGGATAGGGTCAGGAGTGGAGAGGGATAGGAGCAGGAGTGGAGAGGGATAGGAGCAGGAGTGGAGAGGGATAGGAGCAGGAGTGGAGAGGGATAGGGTCAGGGTGGAGAGGGATAGGGTCAGGAGTGGAGAGGGATAGGAGCAGGAGTGGAGAGGGATAGGGTCAGGAGTGGAGAGGGATAGGTGCAGGAGTGGAGAGGGATAGGGTCAGGAGTGGAGAGGGATAGGTGCAGGAGTGGAGAGGGATAGGAGCAGGAGTGGAGAGGGATAGGTGCAGGAGTGGAGAGGGATAGGAGCAGGAGTGGAGAGGGATAGGGTCAGGAGTGGAGAGGGATAGGAGCAGGAGTGGAGAGGGATAGGTGCAGGAGTGGAGAGGGATAGGGTCAGGAGTGGAGAGGGATAGGAGCAGGAGTGGAGAGGGATAGGTGCAGAAGTGGAGAGAGATAGGTGTAGGGTGGAGAGGGATAGGTGTAGGAGTGGAGAGGGATAGGGTCAGGAGTGGAGAGGGATAGGGTCAGGGTGGAGTGGGATAGGTGCAGGAGTGGAGTGGGATAGGTGCAGGAGTGGAGAGGGATAGGGTCAGGAGTGGAGAGGGATAGGGTCAGGGGTGGAGAGGGATAGGGTCAGGGTGGAGTGGGTTAGGTGCAGGAGTGGAGAGGGATAGGGTCAGGAGTGGAGAGGGATAGGTGCAGGAGTGGAGAGGGATAGGAGCAGGAGTGGAGAGGGATAGGTGCAGGAGTGGAGAGGGATAGGGTCAGGAGTGGAGAGGGATACGAGCAGGAGTGGAGAGGGATAGGAGCAGGAGTGGAGAGGGATAGGAGCAGGAGTGGAGAGGGATAGGGTCAGGGTGGAGAGGGATAGGGTCAGGAGTGAAGAGGGATAGGAGCAGGAGTGGAGAGGGATAGGGTCAGGAGTGGAGAGGGATAGGTGCAGGAGTGGAGAGGGATAGGGTCAGGAGTGGAGAGGGATAGGTGCAGGAGTGGAGAGGGATAGGAGCAGGAGTGGAGAGGGATAGGTGCAGGAGTGGAGAGGGATAGGAGCAGGAGTGGAGAGGGATAGGGTCAGGAGTGGAGAGGGATAGGAGCAGGAGTGGAGAGGGATAGGTGCAGGAGTGGAGAGGGATAGGGTCAGGAGTGGAGAGGGATAGGAGCAGGAGTGGAGAGGGATAGGTGCAGAAGTGGAGAGAGATAGGTGTAGGAGTGGAGAGGGATAGGGTCAGGAGTGGAGAGGGATAGGGTCAGGGTGGAGTTGGATAGGTGCAGGAGTGGAGTGGGATAGGTGCAGGAGTGGAGAGGGATAGGGTCAGGAGTGGAGAGGGATAGGGTCAGGGGTGGAGAGGGATAGGGTCAGGGTGGAGTGGGATAGGTGCAGGAGTGGAGAGGGATAGGTGCAGGAGTGGAGAGGGATAGGGTCAGGGGTGGAGAGGGATAGGGTCAGGGGTGGAGAGGGATAGGAGCAGGAGTGGAGAGGGATAGGTGCAGGAGTGGAGAGGGATAGGGTCAGGAGTGGAGAGGGATAGGTGCAGGAGTGGAGAGGGATAGGGTCAGGAGTGGAGAGGGATAGGTGCAGGAGTGGAGAGGGATAGGTGCAGAAGTGGAGAGAGATAGGTGTAGGGTGGAGAGGGATAGGTGTAGGAGTGGAGAGGGATAGGATCAGGAGTGGAGAGGGATAGGGTCAGGGTGGAGTGGGATAGGTGCAGGAGTGGAGTGGGATAGGTGCAGGAGTGGAGAGGGATAGGTGCAGGAGTGGAGAGGGATAGGGTCAGGAGTGGAGAGGGATAGGTGTAGGAGTGGAGTGGGATAGGAGCAGGAGTGGAGAGGGATAGGGTCAGGAGTGGAGAGGGATAGGGTCAGGAGTGGAGAGTGATAGGTGTAGGAGTGGAGTGGGATAGGAGCAGGAGTGGAGAGGGATAGGGTCAGGAGTGGAGAGGGATAGGTGTAGGAGTGGAGTGGGATAGGAGCAGGAGTGGAGAGGGATAGGGTCAGGAGTGGAGAGGGATAGGTGCAGGAGTGGAGAGGGATAGGTGCAGGAGTGGAGAGGGATAGGAGCAGGAGTGGAGAGGGATAGGTGCAGGAGTGGAGAGGGATAGGAGCAGGAGTGGAGAGGGATAGGGTCAGGGTGGAGAGGGATAGGGTCAGGAGTGGAGAGGGATAGGAGCAGGAGTGGAGAGGGATAGGGTCAGGAGTGGAGAGGGATAGGTGCAGGAGTGGAGAGGGATAGGGTCAGGAGTGGAGAGGGATAGGTGCAGGAGTGGAGAGGGATAGGAGCAGGAGTGGAGAGGGATAGGTGCAGGAGTGGAGAGGGATAGGAGCAGGAGTGGAGAGGGATAGGGTCAGGAGTGGAGAGGGATAGGAGCAGGAGTGGAGAGGGATAGGTGCAGGAGTGGAGAGGGATAGGGTCAGGAGTGGAGAAGGATAGGAGCAGGAGTGGAGAGGGATAGGTGCAGAAGTGGAGAGAGATAGGTGTAGGGTGGAGAGGGATAGGTGTAGGAGTGGAGAGGGATAGGGTCAGGAGTGGAGAGGGATAGGTGCAGGAGTGGAGAGGGATAGGGTCAGGAGTGGAGAGGGATAGGTGTAGGGTGGAGTGGGATAGGTGCAGGAGTGGAGAGGGATAGGATCAGGAGTGGAGTGGGATAGGGTCAGGAGTGGAGAGGGATAGGTGCAGGAGTGGAGAGGGATAGGAGCAGGAGTGGAGAGGGATAGGTGCAGGAGTGGAGAGGGATAGCTGCAGGAGTGGAGAGGGATAGGGTCAGGAGTGGAGAGGGATAGGGTCAGGATGGAGTGGGATAGGAGCAGGAGTGGAGAGGGATAGGTGCAGGAGTGGAGAGGGATAGGGTCAGGAGTGGAGAGGGATAGGGTCAGGAGTGGAGAGGGATAGGTGCAGGAGTGGAGAGGGATAGGGTCAGGAGTGGAGAGGGATAGGTGCAGGAGTGGAGAGGGATAGGTGCAGGAGTGGAGAGGGATAGGCGCAGGAGTGGAGAGGGATAGGGTCAGGAGTGGAGAGGGATAGGCGCAGGAGTGGAGAGGGATAGGTGCAGGAGTGGAGAGGGATATGGTCAGGAGTGGAGAGGGATAGGTGCAGGAGTGGAGAGGGATAGGTGCAGGAGTGGAGAGGGATAGGGTCAGGAGTGGAGTGGGATAGGCGCAGGAGTGGAGAGGGATAGGAGCAGGAGTGGAGAGGGATAGGGTCAGGAGTGTAGAGGGATAGGGTCAGGAGTGGAGAGGGATAGGTGTAGGGTGGAGAGGGATTGGCGCAGGAGTGGAGAGGGATAGGTGCAGGAGTGGAGAGGGATAGGGTCAGGAGTGGAGAGGGATAGGTGCAGGAGTGGAGAGGGATAGGGTCAGGAGTGGAGAGGGATAGGTGTAGGGTGGAGTGGGATAGGTGCAGGAGTGGAGAGGGATAGGATCAGGAGTGGAGTGGGATAGGGTCAGGAGTGGAGAGGGATAGGGTCAGGAGTGGAGAGGGATAGGGTCAGGAGTGGAGAGGGATAGGTGTAGGAGTGGAGTGGGATAGGGTCAGGAGTGGAGAGGGATAGGTGTAGGAGTGAAGTGGGATAGCTGCAGGAGTGGAGTGGGATAGGTGCAGGAGTGGAGAGGGATAGGGTCAGGAGTGGAGAGGGATAGGTGCAGGAGTGGAGAGGGATAGGAGCAGGAGTGGAGAGGGATAGGAGCAGGAGTGGAGAGGGATAGGGTCAGGAGTGGAGAGGGATAGGTGCAGGAGTGGAGAGGGATAGGAGCAGGAGTGGAGAGGGATAGGTGCAGGAGTGGAGAGGGATAGGAGCAGGAGTGGAGAGGGATAGGGTCAGGAGTGGAGAGGGATAGGTGCAGGAGTGGAGAGGGATAGGAGCAGGAGTGGAGAGGGATAGGAGCAGGAGTGGAGAGGGATAGGAGCAGGAGTGGAGAGGGATAGGGTCAGGAGTGGAGAGGGATAGGTGCAGGAGTGGAGAGGGATAGGAGCAGGAGTGGAGAGGGATAGGTGCAGGAGTGGAGAGGGATAGGGTCAGGAGTGGAGAGGGATAGGAGCAGGAGTGGAGAGGTATAGGAGCAGGAGTGGAGAGGGATAGGAGCAGGAGTGGAGAGGGATAGGGTCAGGGTGGAGAGGGATAGGGTCAGGAGTGGAGAGGGATAGGAGCAGGAGTGGAGAGGGATAGGGTCAGGAGTGGAGAGGGATAGGTGCAGGAGTGGAGAGGGATAGGGTCAGGAGTGGAGAGGGATAGGTGCAGGAGTGGAGAGGGATAGGAGCAGGAGTGGAGAGGGATAGGTGCAGGAGTGGAGAGGGATAGGAGCAGGAGTGGAGAGGGATAGGGTCAGGAGTGGAGAGGGATAGGAGCAGGAGTGGAGAGGGATAGGTGCAGGAGTGGAGAGGGATAGGGTCAGGAGTGGAGAGGGATAGGAGCAGGAGTGGAGAGGGATAGGTGCAGAAGTGGAGAGAGATAGGTGTAGGGTGGAGAGGGATAGGTGTAGGAGTGGAGAGGGATAGGGTCAGGAGTGGAGAGGGATAGGGCCAGGGTGGAGTGGGATAGGTGCAGGAGTGGAGTGGGATAGGTGCAGGAGTGGAGAGGGATAGGGTCAGGAGTGGAGAGGGATAGGGTCAGGGGTGGAGAGGGATAGGGTCAGGGTGGAGTGGGATAGGTGCAGGAGTGGAGAGGGATAGGGTCAGGAGTGGAGAGGGATAGGTGCAGGAGTGGAGAGGGATAGGAGCAGGAGTGGAGAGGGATAGGTGCAGGAGTGGAGAGGGATAGGGTCAGGAGTGGAGAGGGATACGAGCAGGAGTGGAGAGGGATAGGAGCAGGAGTGGAGAGGGATAGGAGCAGGAGTGGAGAGGGATAGGGTCAGGGTGGAGAGGGATAGGGTCAGGAGTGGAGAGGGATAGGAGCAGGAGTGGAGAGGGATAGGGTCAGGAGTGGAGAGGGATAGGTGCAGGAGTGGAGAGGGATAGGGTCAGGAGTGGAGAGGGATAGGTGCAGGAGTGGAGAGGGATAGGAGCAGGAGTGGAGAGGGATAGGTGCAGGAGTGGAGAGGGATAGGAGCAGGAGTGGAGAGGGATAGGGTCAGGAGTGGAGAGGGATAGGAGCAGGAGTGGAGAGGGATAGGTGCAGGAGTGGAGAGGGATAGGGTCAGGAGTGGAGAGGGATAGGAGCAGGAGTGGAGAGGGATAGGTGCAGAAGTGGAGAGAGATAGGTGTAGGGTGGAGAGGAATAGGTGTAGGAGTGGAGAGGGATAGGGTCAGGAGTGGAGAGGGATAGGGTCAGGGTGGAGTGGGATAGGTGCAGGAGTGGAGTGGGATAGGTGCAGGAGTGGAGAGGGATAGGGTCAGGAGTGGAGAGGGATAGGGTCAGGGGTGGAGAGGGATAGGGTCAGGGTGGAGTGGGATAGGTGCAGGAGTGGAGAGGGATAGGTGCAGGAGTGGAGAGGGATAGGGTCAGGGGTGGAGAGGGATAGGGTCAGGGGTGGAGAGGGATAGGAGCAGGAGTGGAGAGGGATAGGTGCAGGAGTGGAGAGGGATAGTGTCAGGAGTGGAGAGGGATAGGTGCAGGAGTGGAGAGGGATAGGGTCAGGAGTGGAGAGGGATAGGTGCAGGAGTGGAGAGGGATAGGTGCAGAAGTGGAGAGAGATAGGTGTAGGGTGGAGAGGGATAGGTGTAGGAGTGGAGAGGGATAGGATCAGGAGTGGAGAGGGATAGGGTCAGGGTGGAGTGGGATAGGTGCAGGAGTGGAGTGGGATAGGTGCAGGAGTGGAGAGGGATAGGTGCAGGAGTGGAGAGGGATAGGGTCAGGAGTGGAGAGGGATAGGTGTAGGAGTGGAGTGGGATAGGAGCAGGAGTGGAGAGGGATAGGGTCAGGAGTGGAGAGGGATAGGGTCAGGAGTGGAGAGTGATAGGTGTAGGAGTGGAGTGGGATAGGAGCAGGAGTGGAGAGGGATAGGGTCAGGAGTAGAGAGGGATAGGTGTAGGAGTGGAGTGGGATAGGAGCAGGAGTGGAGAGGGATAGGGTCAGGAGTGGAGAGGGATAGGTGCAGGAGTGGAGAGGGATAGGTGCAGGAGTGGAGAGGGATAGGTGCAGGAGTGGAGAGGGATAGGTGCAGGAGTGGAGAGGGATAGGAGCAGGAGTGGAGAGGGATAGGGTCAGGGTGGAGAGGGATAGGGTCAGGAGTGGAGAGGGATAGGAGCAGGAGTGGAGAGGGATAGGGTCAGGAGTGGAGAGGGATAGGTGCAGGAGTGGAGAGGGATAGGGTCAGGAGTGGAGAGGGATAGGTGCAGGAGTGGAGAGGGATAGGAGCAGGAGTGGAGAGGGATAGGTGCAGGAGTGGAGAGGGATAGGAGCAGGAGTGGAGAGGGATAGGGTCAGGAGTGGAGAGGGATAGGAGCAGGAGTGGAGAGGGATAGGTGCAGGAGTGGAGAGGGATAGGGTCAGGAGTGGAGAGGGATAGGAGCAGGAGTGGAGAGGGATAGGTGCAGAAGTGGAGAGAGATAGGTGTAGGGTGGAGAGGGATAGGTGTAGGAGTGGAGAGGGATAGGGTCAGGAGTGGAGAGGGATAGGGTCAGGGTGGAGTGGGATAGGTGCAGGAGTGGAGTGGGATAGGTGCAGGAGTGGAGAGGGATAGGGTCAGGAGTGGAGAGGGATAGGGTCAGGGGTGGAGAGGGATAGGGTCAGGGTGGAGTGGGATAGGTGCAGGAGTGGAGAGGGATAGGTGCAGGAGTGGAGAGGGATAGGGTCAGGGGTGGAGAGGGATAGGGTCAGGGGTGGAGAGGGATAGGAGCAGGAGTGGAGAGGGATAGGTGCAGGAGTGGAGAGGGATAGGGTCAGGAGTGGAGAGGGATAGGTGCAGGAGTGGAGAGGGATAGGGTCAGGAGTGGAGAGGGATAGGTGCAGGAGTGGAGAGGGATAGGTGCAGAAGTGGAGAGAGATAGGTGTAGGGTGGAGAGGGATAGGTGTAGGAGTGGAGAGGGATAGGATCAGGAGTGGAGAGGGATAGGGTCAGGGTGGAGTGGGATAGGTGCAGGAGTGGAGTGGGATAGGTGCAGGAGTGGAGAGGGATAGGTGCAGGAGTGGAGAGGGATAGGGTCAGGAGTGGAGAGGGATAGGTGTAGGAGTGGAGTGGGATAGGAGCAGGAGTGGAGAGGGATAGGGTCAGGAGTGGAGAGGGATAGGGTCAGGAGTGGAGAGAGATAGGTGTAGGAGTGGAGTGGGATAGGAGCAGGAGTGGAGAGGGATAGGGTCAGGAGTGGAGAGGGATAGGTGTAGGAGTGGAGTGGGATAGGAGCAGGAGTGGAGAGGGATAGGGTCAGGAGTGGAGAGGGATAGGTGCAGGAGTGGAGAGGGATAGGAGCAGGAGTGGAGAGGGATAGGTGCAGGAGTGGAGAGGTATATGGTCAGGAGTGGAGAGGGATAGGGTCAGGGTGGAGTGGGATAGGTGCAGGAGTGGAGAGGGATAGGGTCAGGAGTGGAGAGGGATAGGGTCAGGGTGGAGTGGGATAGGTGCAGGAGTGGAGAGGGATAGGTGCAGGAGTGGAGAGGGATAGGGTCAGGAGTGGAGAGGGATAGGGTCAGGGTGGAGTGGGATAGGGTCAGGAGTGGAGAGGGATAGGCGCAGGAGTGGAGTGGTATAGGTGTAGGGTAGAGACGGATAGGTGCAGGAGTGGAGAGGTGAGTATCTGAGGGGGAAAAATTCAGTTGATTAGCGCCTCCTGTTTGCGCCCTAAGAGGGCGCTAACGGGGCACAAAACAACTGGTGCCCAGGCGCGGCGATGGTTGCGCTGCTCGCGAATTTGACCAGAGTTTTTGTGCCGGCGCTAAACTCTACTGCCACAATCTCTTGTGCCCGCGGATCGTGAATTCAGTTGAGCATGCAACGCCCCAGACTGGATATTGAGTGGCACCCCCTTCCATTCCGCCTGCCGCTAGCAACGACAGGTAGAAGGGAACGTTTTGCAGTTGGGAAGGGACTGGGGCAGTACTATTTAAAGGCGGTCTCTTCCTGCCTTTTTTTGCTGGAGACAGTTTTGCACCACGCATTCTGAGAGAGAGAGATTCTGAGAGAGCGGGAGAATTCTGGAGAGATTCAACACTGTGTGAAGGAGTTTTGGTTATTGAGCAGCACCTTGCAGGTTCATTTGGATTTGACCTTTCTTGCATCGATTTACAAGAGACTTTGGGGGCTGCACTGATTTGGGGCGTCGTCCTGCACCTGCAGAATCAGAGGCATCAACACGCAGAGAGAGAGTGGCAAACATGGCCAGAGGGAGGAGGGCCAACAGGCCTCAGCACAGGAGACCTTACCCTCCCAGGGTATTCCGGGAACAATTCTCCTACATTCATTTATCTGAGGAGCAGTGTTTGCTCAGGCTGCGCTTCAGCAAGGAGGTGGTCACTGAGCTCTGCCATCTGCTGCAACCAGATCTGCAGCCTCTACTGAGGACCAGGACGTCTCTGTCAGTGGCTCTGAATTTTTATGAAACCAGCTCCTTTCAAGCAGCTACTGGGGACATAGTGAATATCTCCCAGTTCTCTGTCCATTGCTGTATTTGGAGGTGACAAATGCCCTCTATAAAAGGAGACACCAGTACATCTCTTTCCCCATGACCTGGGCCAAACAGCATGAACGCGCATGTGGCTTTGCTAGGATAACGGGCTTCCCCATGGTGCAGGACGCCACTGACTGCATGCATGTAGCATTGCGGGTACCGCATGAAAATGCAGAGGTTTTCCGAAACCACAAGGGCTACCACTCCTTAAATGTCCAGCTGGTCTGTGACCACAGACAGCTGATATTCGCAGTCAATGCCCGCTATCTTGGCAGCAGCCACCATGCTTTCATCCTGCGCCAGACTGATGTGCCAGACCTTTTCCAGGCACCGCATCAGCCAAGTGGTTGGTGTTAAGTCTGTGTGTTCTAGTTATTGTTAATAAGAATCACTGCACACAGGCCACAAGAATAAATTCAACAGGTCTTTACTAGTCGAAGGTCAGGCTGAACTGCCCAATAAATCATTACACAGCACTTATATACCGGTGTGGTCACCACCGGTATTACAGTATACAGCAGCCAAGATAAAGTAGTGCATCTCTTAAAATAGTTCTCTTAAAGGTGGAACGGTTACATACACCACAATCCTCCCTTTTTAGCTTAACAGTATATATTCCCCATTTAACATAACATAATAACATATATACACAACTTCACGTAAAAACAGTTCACAGATTCAGTCTCTGAGGAGGCCTCCTGATCCGAGACGGATAACGCCTTTCAGGGGTCTCTGGTTCTTGTTGCTGGGGTGACTCATCTAGTTGATCCCCTATGGATAGGACATCATCATCAGGTATATTCACTTCTGAGGTAGATGCTTCAGGTTCACTAACTTCTTCCACGGTTGTCTCTGTCGTAACCATGTTCTCGATCCCACCAGTTGGTCAGCATGACGTTGCATTACGTTTTCACCAACATCTACCGTGTACATCAGGGGTCCTTGTCTGGCCCGAATTGTTCCAGGTTGCCATTTCTCGTTTTTATAGTCCCTGGCTAACACCGGTTGTCCTATTTCAAAACTCCGAGTGGGCTTGTTATTGATATGCTGGAACTGTTTGTTTTCGACTTCCCTCCGCACATTAGGTTTTAACAAGTCCAACCTGGACCGCAACCTCCTGTTATAGAACATCATGGCAGGACTTTGGTTTGTTGTTGCATGGGTGGCGTTTCGATATGCCAGTAGGAAATTGTCCACCTTGTGTTGCAGTGGAATCTGATCTTCGCTCATGGCCTTTATTGCCTTTTTTAACGTCTGTACAAACCTCTCGGCCAGCCCATTCGTAGCTGGATGATATGGGGCAGAGGTATAATGTTTCACCCCATTCTTCTTCAGGAATTTCTGGAATTCCTCTGACACGAACTGTGGTCCGTTGTCTGAACATATTTGCTCTAGCAATCCATTTCTTGCAAATATCGTTCTTAACACCGCGATCGTCTTCTCCGAGGTAGTGGTAGTCATTTTAATCACTTCTGGCCATTTAGAATGTGCGTCCACCGCAATTAAAAACACGGAGTCCATGAATGGACCAGCAAAGTCAATATATACACGTTGCCATGGGGTTGAAGGCCATTCCCATGGATGCAGCGGTGCAATTGGAGGTGCATTTTGTACTTTTTGGCACCCTGAGCAGCTTTTCGTCAGATCCTCTATCTGTTGGTCGATACCCGGCCACCACACATAAGCCCTAGCAAGGCTCTTCATCTTGACTCCCCCCAGATGACCTTGATGTAGTTCTTTTAGAACTCTCTCTCTTAACTTAGGAGGGATAATCACCCTTGTTCCATACATCAATGTTCCCTGACAGATGGACAGCTGTTCTCGTCTTGCTGAGAATGCCGGTAACAGTGGATCACCATGGGCTGGCCATCCCTTTACTGCCAATTTGTAGACCCAGGACAGTGTCGGGTCATTCCTAGTCTCCCTTTCAATATTTGCATTGGTGACAGGTAAACATTCGATGATGGTCGAGTGAAATAACTCCACCGGGTCAACCGTCGGTGCCTCCTCCTCAGCAGGTAGTGGCAGGCGCGACAGCCCATCAGCATTACCATGCTGCTTTGTACCTTTGAATTCTATCTGATATTGATGTGCCCCTAGGAAAAGGGACCATCTCTGGAGCCTCTGTGCTGTCATCACCGAAACACCCTCCTTAGGGTTAAAAATGGATACCAACGGCTGGTGGTCTGTCAGCAGTGTAAACTTCTGGCCCTGCAGGTAATGATTAAACTTCTTTACTCCCCACACAAGGCTGAGAGCCTCCCTATCTATCTGAGCATAGTTGCGCTCAGCGGAGGTCAATGATCTGGATGCAAATACGACTGGCCTTTCCAAGCCATTTGGCAACTTGTGTGAGAGTACTGCTCCAATACCATAAGGAGAAGCATCACAAGCTAAACGAATAGGTAGCGTTGGGTTGAAGTGAGCCAACACTTCCTCTGAGGTGATCAATGCCTTGCTTTTGCGAAAGGCCTTCTTACAGTCCTCGCTCCACTTCCATGGTACTTCTTTCTGCAAAAGAGCATTCAGCGGGTGCAGCACCGTGGATAGATTTGGCAGAAACTTATGGTAATAGTTAATCAACCCTAGGAACGACCTCAACTGGGATACATTTTCCGGAGCGGGAGCCTTCACAACAGCTTCGATCTTGTCAGGTGACTTGTGCAGCCCCTCCTGGTCAATGACATGACCACAGTACGAGATCCGTTTCTGAAAGAACTCACATTTCTGGCGATTAACTCGAAGTCCATATTCCTTCAATCTGGTGAGCACCAGTTTCAAATTTGCAAGGTGTTCCTCATCGTCATCTCCTGTAATCAGGATATCGTCCAAGTAACATTGAGTGCTTGGAATCCCCTGTAATACCTGCTCCATGGCCCTCTGCCAAATTGCTGGAGCCGAAGCCACTCCAAAAACCAGTCTATTATATCGATACAAGCCTCTGTGCGTGTTGATTGTGAGATACTGGCGCGACTCTTCCTCAACTTCCATCTGTAAGTACGCTTGCGCCAGGTCTATCTTGGTGAAGTGTTTCCCGCCAGACAATGAAGCAAAGATATCCTCAATCCGCGGAAGCGGATATTGCACTGTGTGAAGCACCGGATTAACCGTGATCTTGAAGTCGCCACAGATGCGGACCTTCCCCGGTTCCCCTGGCTTGTTACTCGATGAACGCTTCATGACGGGAACAATGGGCGTGGCCCACTCACTCCAGTCCACCTTAGACAGTACTCCTGAACGTTCTAGCCCTTCCAGCTCAGCTTCCACAGCAGGTCGTATCGCATAAGGTACCGGTCTGGCTTTGAAAAATTTTGGGTTTGCATGTTCTGCAATCTTGATTTTTGCTGTAATTCCTCTCAGTGTTCCCAGTCCCTGTTGGAACACCTCTTTAGCCTCATCCAATATTCTGGACAATTGTTCAGGTTTGACATCTTTTTTTCCGGAATCTACCGTTATTGCTTTTAGGGAGTGCCAGTCCATATTTATTTTCCTGATCCACTCCCGTCCCAGAAGTGGTGGACCTCCCTCAGGTAGTACATATATGTCCATTCCTTGGTGTTCTTTGCCCTTGTGTACCACCTTGACTTTTATCTTTCCGATGGGGTATACTCTTTGCCCCATGTATGTCTGCAATACTATCTCCGTATCCCGTAGGGGAATATGTGTGAATAACCTTTTGTAATCTTGCTTATTCATGACCGTCAACGCCGATCCAGTGTCCAATTCCATCTTCACTTGGACTCCTGCTATCTGAAGTGTGACCCAGATAGTTTGTAGGTCAGCTTCCTTACTCACATTGTGAATTCTCAGACTACCCAGTTCCTTGCTGTTGGAGTCTGAATCCGAATTCTGTTCATCCGAACTCTTCTCAGCCACCTTATGTACCTTTCTGCACTTTTCCTGCGGTGACTTTTTGTTGCTGGTCTTCTTTCCTGACCGGCATACTTTAGCTATGTGACCAAGCTTGCCACATTTTCTACATTCCTGATTTTTAAACCAGCATTGGTTCTGATCGTGTGTTGTCTTTCCACAACGATAACATTTCGCTGTACCCAAAGCCATTTGATCTACGCTGAGTACCGCAGTGCCTCTCGCTGCGGCTTCGTGCGATGCTGCAATAGTGACAGCCTTATCAAGTGTAAGATCATTCTCTTCAAGCAGCCGCTTTTGCGTTCCTTCTTTCGACAATCCACACACGAATTTGTCTCTCAGTGCCTCTGTCAGTCTTTCCCCAAACTGACAGTATTTCGCTAGCTTACGCAGTTCAATTAAATACTCCGCGCTGCTTTCCTCTTTCAGTTGCGTTCTCGCAT
This sequence comes from Somniosus microcephalus, assembly GCF_052327205.1. Classification (NCBI taxonomy): domain Eukaryota; kingdom Metazoa; phylum Chordata; class Chondrichthyes; order Squaliformes; family Somniosidae; genus Somniosus; species Somniosus microcephalus. The sequence continues at coordinate 265,873,562 of NC_140988.1, forward strand.
AAAATTTAAATCGTTCCGCTAACATCAGCGGTGTGGGGTTCAAATGATTTCTCAGGACAGCAACAATATTAGCGAAAGCCTGATCCGCCGGTTTAGCTGGTGATAGAAGATGCTTCAATAGCCCGTATGTCTTCGCACCCATTGAGTTTAGTAAGGTTAGTGCTTTATCTTCATCTGTTATTTTATTTGCCTTACAATAAATCTCTATGCGTTCTACATACGTGGCCCAATCTTCAACATCGGCATCGAAATCGTTGATGTTACCACGCTTAGGCATCCTCGCAATCTTCTTGAGAAACAAAAAGAAATTTTTCTTTTATTTTTTTTTCAAAATGGCGGTTTCCCGCGCTTGTCTTCTTCCCCCGCCTACGAAAATGGTGGCTTCCCGCATTTGCCTTTCTCCCCCGCTGGCTGTAATGGCGATTGCCGTATTGCTGCGTTCGCCCTCCCCAGCGGTTCTCAAATCGTGCCTCCCAGCCCCTCTTGCAGTCCGGTCCTTTCCCCCGGCTGCGGCTGAGTTCTCCGCGGTTTTTTAAAAAAAAATTCTCCCGCGCCTCGCGGCCTCGGTAGCTGCCCGGCCTTTTTCCCCGGTCGCGGTCGAGCTCTCTCTCGATGCTGTTGCGTCTCCCAGCCCGCTTGCAGCCCGGTCTTTTACACCGGCTGCGTTTGCATTCACCGCGGCTCCCGTGCCTTACGCTGCCCCAGTCTCAGCGCCTCTGGCCCCGACTTCTGTCCGGCTCTTTTCCCCGGCCGTGGTCGAGTTCTCTGCCTTATATCCTCCGTTTTTCCCTCCCCTACTTCACAGCCAACGTGGCCGACTTGCTGCTCGTCGCTGATCAGCTTACCCACGACCGTGGTAGAAGGGATGATCACTGCCTGTTGCTGATGGAAGGCTTCGTGTCAGGATTCTTCCTTGCTCTTCAGACCCGAGTCTTTTCTCAGCAGGATGATGAGGGCGGATGCCTCTTCTCGACGCCCGTTAAACTGCCTTGGATATATCTCTGCCGCAGGGTAAGATCGTCATCGTCGCCACTGTTAAGTCTGTGTGTTCTAGTTATTGTTAATAAGAATCACTGCACACAGACCACAAGAATAAATTCAACAGGTCTTTACTAGTCGAAGGTCAGGCTGAACTGCCCAATAAATCATTACACAGCACTTATATACCGGTGTGGTCACCACCGGTATTACAGTATACAGCAGCCAAGATAAAGTAGTGCATCTCTTAAAACAGTTCTCTTAAAGGTGGAACGGTTACATACACCACAGTTGGTTGCTCGGGGACAAGGGTTATCCACTCTGCACCTGGCTGATGACACCGCTCCGTAACTCCAACACCCCTGCCGAGCTGCGGTATAATGAGAGCCATATCGTCACCAGGAACATAATTGAGCAGATGATCGGCGTGCTCAAGCAACGGTTCCGCTGTCTAGACCACTCAGGAGGAGCCCTGCAGTACTCACCTGAGCGAGTCTCCCTCTTTGTAGTTGTGTAAGAAGTCACACAACACCAGGTTATAGTCCAACAGCTTTATTTGAAATCAGTTGTGTGCTGCATGCGGCACAATCTGGCAATCCTGAGGACCCGGTCAATGCCACTAGGGATTGGTGCAGCAACGGAGGAGGAGGAGGAAGAGGAGGGGGAGGATGATCAGCAGCAGCACCAAGGCGGGAGGGAGGCCCACAATGTTGACACGCAAGGGCCGTCCATCAACGGCTAATAACAAACCGCTTCTAGACCCCTACTCAGAAGATGGCTTCTGACATGGAGAACAACATCAAGGAAAGCAACCTGCAACCCCTATAGCCGGCCAAAGCAGCAATGATTCCAAAGGTCAAACATGTACATTTTGAATACAACAACTTTTTTATTTAACAAATTCTGTGTGTGTCATTTATTCATGACAAACTAATAGAAACAAACACAACAAATCATTAATTAACATAACTGGTTCTCACAAGCTGGAGATAAAGGCCAAAACACTGAACAAAACTTATCAGACGAACCTCGACCTTTAATAAAAACATTCCCACCATTTCTTTAGACCTCCTACTGTTTGCCCTTCGAGGGTGATCTCCATCCCTTGCGCACTTTCCCCCTTCCCACCCTACTGCTCCTCTGTAATGGGGCCCCAGTGGCTGCAGCAAGGCTGGTGGAAGGCTGCTGAATGTCAGATGCTGAGACTACAGATGCCCTTGAAGGACGCCCTCGGCCAGCTCTGGGCCTGGAGGCCCCGGCTGCAGACTGCACCAACTCTGCATGGGCGCAAGCAGTCTGGGCTGGCTGTGTTGCAGGCGGTGGCAAGTGCAATGGGGAAGTGCCAGTGGTGGGAGCAGGAATGCTGTCATCCTGAAAGACAACAGCACCTCGCTGCTCGACCGACACACTGGCACTCCCACGGGGCAGCACCTCAGCATCCAGAGCAATCTGCTTGAGCACAGATTGCTGGCCTGCTGAGGCGCCGTGAGAGTCCCGGGGCAATGTGGCTGAACCAGCGACAATGGCAGCAGTCAGTGCTTGCGTTACCTCAATCTGAGACTGCATGAGAGCAGTCTGAGATTGGATCGCTGCAGCCAGTGACTGAATTGCAGCACTAAACAGTTGCGTTACGTCGGCCTGTGCTGCAGCAGAGTGCTCCACACTCCTTGCCAGTCCATCAATGCACCCTTCCCATTGCACCCATGAGCTGAGTGTGCATGTTCACCGTCTGGGTGTTCATTTCAGCAATGAGCCGCTCCTCCTCTGTGTCCAGTGCAGCAGGACTCGCTGCCCTGCTCTCCCTCCAGGGAGATGGCCCCAGAGCTTCCATACCCTCATGGTGTTGCTGCAGCCCGCTGGGTCCCGGAGCTTCACCCTCATCAGACCCTTCCCCCCTGATCCCCTCCAGGGAAGACGTGGTCCCAGTGTGGGCATGTGTTCCCTCGGGAGACACTGGCGCTGAGGCTCCGGCTTCCTCTTCTTCCTCGTCTGCGGCCTAGCTCCCACTGGTTGGTTGAGGGCCAGACTGCTCAGCTGGTGGTTCACCGTCTGAAAACAGGAAGGTACAAGAGTGGCTTTAGCGTCAGGACAGGGGGGCAGTAAGGGAGCAAGGACTGGAGAGATTTAGTAAGTTGGATTGAAAGTGTAAAAGGCTGGTTTTGTGAGGGACAAGTGGAATGAGAGAGGAGAGAAAGCTGATGAACTTACCATTACTGACACCAAGGGGGTCGACTCTCCAGCGGCCACGGGACCTATCACCTGGCTAGCAACGATCCTGTGGACACGCGCCTCCAAATCACTGAGGGTCTGCAGCTGAGCCGGCCCTCCACGCATCCATTGCTGCTGCCGCCTATTATGAGATAGCTTGGCCTGCAAGAAAAAGGACAGCGTCTGAGTAAATGTGCAGCCATGTGCTTGCCTGATGTGCCTCCCATAGTTGAATAGCCCTTAATGTATGCAGCCATGTGCTTGCCTGATGTGCCTCCCATAGATGTGTTTGGTGGTGTGATCATGCTGGAATTGACAGAAATGGTGGAGGATGATCTGTTGATTGTGGAGGCTGGTGGGGTGAAAGGTGAGGACAAGGGGAACCCTATCGTGGTTATAGGAGGGAGGGGAAGGGATGAGGGTAGAAGTGCGGGAGATAGAATGGACACGGTCGAGGGCCATGTCAACCACGGTAGAGGGGAATTCTCAGTTGAGGAAAAAGGAAGACATATCGGAAGCATTAGTATGGAAGGTGTCATTGTCAGAGCAGATGCGGCAGAGATGGAGCAACTTGGAGAATGGAATAGAATCCTTAAAGGAAGTGGGGTGGGAGGAAGTGTAGTCCAGGTAGCTGTGGGAGTCAGTGAGCTTATAGTGAATGTTTGTCAATAGCCTATCCCCAGAAATGGAGACATTGAAGTCGAGGAAGGGAAGGGAAGAGTCGGAGATGGACCAGGTAAAGGTGAGGGGAGGGCGGAAATTGGAAGTAAAGTGAATGAATTTTCCTAGTTCAGGGCGAGAGCAGGAAACGGCACCAATACAGTCATCAATACACCTGAAAAAGAGGTAAGGGAGGGGACCCGAATAGGACTGGAACAAAGAGTGTTCCACATATCCCACGAAAAGGCAGGCATAGCTAGGACCCAAATAACAACAGAAAATGTTAGAAAAACTCAGCAGGCCAGGCAACATCCGTGGAGAGAAAATAGAGTCGACATTTCGGGTCTAACCCTTTTTCAAAACTAGAAAGGAAATGAAATAGATCGAAAGGCAGGGCTGCGAGAGAACAAAAGAAGTGAAGACACATTAAGAGGTATTCAAAACAAGACGAGATGGTGATAGGACTAATGGAGACAAAAGACGACGATGGTCGAATGGAATATCTCAACAGGGTCCACTGCAAGTGCTTCCTCCACCGTCGGCAATGGTAGGCGCGACAGCCCATCAGCGTTTCCATGCTGTTTCGTACCCTTGTACTCTATGTCGTACTGATGTGCCCCTAGAAAAAGTGACCATCTTTGCAGCCGTTGCGCCGTCATCACCAGAACGCCCTTCTTTGGGGTAAAAATGGAGACCAGATGCTGATGATCAGTCAGTAGGGTGAATTTCTGCCCGTGCAGATAGTGATTGAACTTCTTCACCCCCCACACCAGGCTGAGGGCCTCCCTGTCAATCTGGGCGTAGTTACGCTCGGCTGAGGTTAACGAGCGCGACGCAAAGGCTATTGGCCTCTCTGAACCATCAAGGAATTTCTGTGACAGCACCGCTCCGATGCCATAGGGAGACGCATCACATGCTAACCGAATCGGTAGTGTTGGATTGTAGTGGGCCAATACTTCTTTTGAAGTGATTAGGCATTTACATTTCTGAAAGGCACGCTTACACTCATCACTCCATTTCCATGTTACTCCAGTTTGCAGCAGGGCATTCAGTGGGTGCAGAATTGTAGATAAATTCGGCAAGAACTTATGGTAGTAGTTCACCAACCCGAGGAACGACCTCAGTTGCGCACATTTTCCGGTGCTGGAGCCTTGACAACTGCTTCAATCTTGTCTGGGGACTTATGCAACCCTTCCTCATCAATCATGTGGCCACAATACGAGATTTGTCTCCTGAAGAACTCACATTTGGGGCGGTTGGCTCGTAGCCCACATTCTTGTAATCTAGTGAGCACCTGCTCCAGGTTGGCAAGGTGTTCACTGTCATTTTCGCCCGTAACCAGGATGTCGTCCAAATAACACTGGGTCCCCGGGATCCCTTGCAGGACTTGTTCCATCGCCCTCTGCCAAATAGCCGGGGCTGATGCTACCCCGAATACCAGTCGGTTGTACTGGTAAAGACCTTTGTGAGAGTTTATCGTGAGGTATTTCCTAGATGCTTCTTCCACCTCCATTTGTAGATACGCTTGGGCCAGATCAATCTTCGTAAAGCTTTTCCCTCCAGATAGTGAGGCGAAAATATCTTCTAGCTGTGGAAGTGGATATTGTACTGTGTGCAGGACTGGGTTCACAGTTACCTTGAAGTCCCCACAGATGTGAACCTTCTTCGGCTCCCCAGGCGTGCTGCTCAATGATTTCTTCATTACAGGAATGATGGGTGTGGCCCACTCGCTCCAGTCCACCTTGGACAGCACACCCGAATGCTCCAGACTCTCCAGCTCTGCTTCAACGGCTAGGCGGATCGCGTACGGTACCGGTCTGGCCTGAAAATTTTTTGGGTTTGCGTTATCTTCGATTTTTATCGTTGCCGTTACTCCTTTTAGAGTCCCAAGTCCTTGTTGGAACACCTCCTTCGCGTCAGTTAGAATTTTTGACAGTCGTCCAGGTGTGACGTCGTCATCCTTTTTGTCAGTCACAGTTAGCGCCTGAATGGAATGCCAATCCAATTGTATTTTTCGGATCCATTCACGTCCCAATAATGGTGGTCCTCCATCTTGTAGTATATATAGATACAGTTTCTGTGTTTCCTTGCCGTTGTATTTAACTGGCACCCTTATTTTTCCTCTGGGGTAGACTTTTTGCCCCGTGTATGTCTTCAATACAATGGACATGTCCTTCAAGGGTATGTGTGAGAATAGCCGCTCATAGTCTCGTCGATTCATGACAGTTAGGGCTGATCCTGTGTCCAATTCCATCTTTACTTGGGACCCTGCTATCATGAGGGTAACCCAAATAGTTCGGTGATCCTCCTTTGCGATCACGTTGTATAACTTTAGACAACTTAGTCTCCTGCTCCCGGAGTCATTATCACTCTCCTGATCTTCTGAACTACTGTCTGTCATTTTTTTTACTTTCTTGTACTTTTCCTCAGTAGTTCTTTTAGTGTTGGTTTTCTTTCCTGACCTGCAGACTCTTGCTATGTGTCCCATTTTCCCACATTGCCTGCATACTTTGTCCTTAAACCAGAAGTCCTTCTGATCATGGGTTGTTCTGCCACAGCGATAGCACTTTTCTGCTCCATATGCCATTTCGTTAGCGCTGTATTCTTGTGGTTTCTGTTGTATTTCCGCAGCTCCCCGTGCTACTGCTTCGTAGGATACTGCCACGCTGAAAGCCTGTTCTAGCGTCAGGTCCTTTTCCGAAAGTAGTCGTTTCTGGGTTCCTTCACTCTGGAGCCCGCAGACAAGCTTATCCCTTAAGGTGTCTGCCAGTCCTGCTCCGAACTGGCAGTGCTTCGATAACTTGCATAGTTCCGTAAGATAGTCAGCATTGCTCTCATCTTTGTGCTGGTTTCTTTTATGGAACTTGAATCTTTCTGCTATCAGCAGCGGTGTAGGGTTTAGGTGTTCTGTAAGATATTAACAATCTCTTCAAAACTTTTCTCCATTGGCTTAGCTGGGGTAATTAAATTCCGCAATGGGCCCTACGTTCTCGCGCCCATCAAATTTAATAATACCGACGCCTTCTTTCCATCGGCCACCTCATTTGCCTTGCAGTACACTTCAATTCTTTCCACATACGTGGTCCAGTCTTCTACCTCATTGTCGAAAGCAGTGATACTGCCACTCTTCGGCATCTTGGGTGGTTTAAAATGGCGCCTCCCGCGCTTTTTCTTCTTCCCCAATGGATTAAAATGGCGCCTCCCGCGCTTTTCCTTCTTCCCCAATGGAATAAAATGGCGCCTCCCGCGCTTTTCCTTCTTCCCCTTACTGCCAACGCTGCTCCTAGCGTTCTACAGGGTAATGGCGACGACCCGCGGCTTCAGCGCGTCTCACTTTTCCTTCCCCTCGTTTTATTTTCTCTACGCTGCCCGGTTCTTGAGCACCGGCCGCGCCCTGTGCACTCCACCCTCTCTCTCACTCTTTTGCTCCCGACGATGCTGCACGGCCCCTTTGCAGAGCCGCTCGATCGAGCTCGAGCCCGCTGCAGTCCGGAAGGGTCAGCGCACTACCTGCTACCAGCACGATTTGCTGGAACACCTTGACTGGGGAGCCAAGCCCAGCTCTCCACAGCCTCCCCTGCAATTCCCCGAACTCCGATGGATCACTGGGCGGTTGCCCGCGGTCGACGCCCGTTGCTCTGACTTCGACCTCCAAGAAGCTTCTTTTCAGGGAAAGATCCCCGTGAGGTGATGCAGTACTGCAGGTGAGTTCGAACCTGCTCGTCGCCAGTGTAGTGTCCGCGTAGCAATAACACACGGACTGCAGGAGAACAATAATAACAGGTATTTACTGAACAGAGGGTATGCTTAAACTGAAAGTACAGAAGCCTGCTATGGCTTTATATACAGGTGTGGTCACTGCCGGTACTACAGTATAAAATCAGTTCTCTCTTAAAGGTACATACACAACAGTGAGGACGAGGCCAAGTAGGTTTTTCCCTCGTGTTGGTTCTCTCACCACCTCTCGCAGGCCCAGACTGGCAGCTATATCCTTCAGGACTCAACCAGCAGTGGTACTACCGAGCCACTCTTGGTGATGGACTGCATGTCCCCACCCAGAGTATATTCTGTGCCCTTTCTACCCTCAGTGCTTCTTCCAAGTGGTGTTCAACATGGAGTACTGATTCATCAGCTGAGGGAAGGCAGTATGTACTAATCAGCAAGAGGTTTCCTTGCCCATGCTTGACCTGAAGCCATGAGTCTTTTATTCTTATTATTGTTTCTCGTAGCAGCTTGTTATAACTGAGTGGCTTGCTAGGCCATTTCAGAGGGCAGTTAAGAGTCAACCACATTGCTGTGGGTCTGGAGCTACATATAGGCCAGATCAGGTAAGGATGGTAGATTTCCTCCCGAAAAGACATTAGTGATCCAGATGGGTTTTTACAACAATCCGATAGTTTCATGGTTCACCATTACGGATACTAGCTTTTTATTCCAGGTTTATTTAATTAACTAATTTAAATTCCACAGCTGCCATGGTGGGATTGAGCTCACATCTCCAGATCATTATTCCAGGCATTATGAATTACTAGTCCAGCAACATAACCACTATGCTGCCATCCCCATAGCCTCTGCTTCCCAGCAGCGTCATTGATTGCCAATTCCCCTTCCCAGTACTAACTTTAGGCCAGAGACCATTTCCTTCTGTCCCCAGCATCCTTGGACTCCCGACCCCATTTTTGTCCCTGTCCCCCAGCCCTAATGTCAATCCCGCCTATTTCAGGCGGGGGCGGAGGGGCGGTTCTGTTTTGTTCAAATGCTCTGTTACATTGAAGCGGAGCGTTAAGCAGCTTTATGTTTGTTTATTTATTAACTAGCTGAAGTGCCCGGTGGTGCCGAGGGACTTTTGAGGGCATGTTGTTGTTGGAAGAGAGAGGGAGAGAGAGCGACTGGGGGGAAGAGAGAGCGCGACTGGGGGGAAGAGAGAGCGCAACTGGGGGGAAGAGAGAGAGCGACGGGGGAAGAGAGAGCGCGACTGGGGGGAAGGGGGGGAAGGGGGGAAAGGGGAAGGGAGGGGAGGGGAGGGAGGGGAGGGGAGGGGGAAGGGAGGGGAGGGGAGGGGAGGGGGGCAGGGAGGGGAGGGGGGGAAGGAGGGGAGGGGGAAGGGAGGGGAGGGGGGGAAGGAGGGGGGGAAGGGGGGAAGGGGAGGGGGGAGGGTGTGTGGAGGGGGAGGGGGGGTGGAGGGGGGTGGGGGGAGGAGGAGGGGGGAGGAGGAAGGGGGGAGGAGGAGGGGAGGAGGAGGGGGGAGGAGGAGGGGGAGGAGGGGTGGAGGAGGAGGGGTGGAGGAGGAGGGAAGGAGGGGGGGAGGAGGAGGGGGGGAGGGCGGCAGGAAGGGGAGGGGGGAGGAGGGAGGAAGGGGAGGGGGAGGGGAGGAATGGGAGGGGGAGGGGGAGGAGGGGGGAGGAAGGGAGGAGGGAGGAGGGAGGGGAGGGGGAGGGGAGGGGGAGAGGAGAGGGAGGGGGAGAGGGGGGAGGGGAGGGGGGAGGAGGGGGAAGGAGGGGGGGAGAAAGGGAGGGGGGAGCCAGCAGACCCTCTCCCCTCTGCCGGCGATGGGAGGGAAGGGGGAAGGAGGGGGAGAGGGGGGAAGGGGGAAGGAGGGGGAGAGGGGGGGGGAGGGGGGGGAGTGCCCGAGCCCCACCCCCGATCTCCCGAAGTCCCGCCCCCCGATCCCCCGATGTCCCGCCCCCTGATCTCCCGATGTCCAGAGCCCCGCCCCCGATGTCCCGAGCCCCGCCCCCCGCCCTCCCGAGGCCCGATCTCACGAGGCCCGATCTCCCGAGCCCTGCCCCCCGATCTCCCGAGCGCCGATCTCCCGAGGCCCGATCTCCGATCTCCCGAGCCCCGCCCCCCCATCTCCCGAGGCTCGCCCCCCCCGATCTCCCGAGGCCCGATCTCATGAGCCCCGCCCCCCCCCCAGCCCCGATCTGCTGAACCCCGATCTCCCGAGCCCCGCCCCCCACCCGAGCCGGCTTCAAGAGCAGAGAGAGAGACGCCGCCGCGCAACCTACCGCGTGAGGCCCGGCCGGACTCAAGTCGTGCGCGCTGACTCCTGCCCCACCCACCTTTACTAAGATGGTGGCGGGTGGCGACGCTCGGCTCAGGCCTGCCCCCTCCAGCCTTCACAAAGATGGCGGCGATCGCGAGCCGCTTGTTGAGCACGATGGGTGGTGCCTAGCTCGGGCGTGGCTGGGCAACAGAGGCCCAGGCTTACAGGCCTGGAAAAACGGTGAAAGGTAGGAAAATTCTAGATGTTAGAGAAAAGATTTACAAATTAATTAACTTTTTTTATAAACAATTTGTGTTTTAAAAGCAACTTTGTCTTTGCTGAAAATGTAGATTTGAAAAGAAACACGCAGAATGTGGGAAAAAGAAATGAAAAGATTGGAATCAAGATGGCGGCGACTCACCTCGGTTCAGAATGATAAGGCCCGCCCACACACGCACCGATTGGTCAACCGTCAGGTCACTGAACTGTAGGATTGGTCAATCATCACATCACTCAACTGTAGGATGGCCCGCCCACATACACAATGAACCCGCCCCCACTCGATGTAAATGAGCGGATAATGAGAGGAATTTTGAACGTTTTTTGGATACCGTCGGCACAATTTTTGTCCGACCGTCGGCACAATTTTTGTCCGAGCAAAAAGTAAATACGCCTACAAGAGTCCCCTAATGATGAGCTTTCTTTTGATATAACATATGTGTAGGTACGCTCTATAACTTTTGATTGTATAGCCGGCCAGAGAGACAGACAGAGAGACAGACAGACAGAGAGACAGGCAGACAGACATATCCTTTTATTTTATATATATAGATGCACAATTTGGACCATCCCTTTGCTAAAAGTCCCAATGGATTTCTACCTGCAGCTCTATTGAGAGTGAAGCACTGCTAGTGCCAATTACAAGGTGAGATGCTTCTTAAGCACATACACCAAGGGCTCGATTTTGCCACTGGCGCGGGCTGGGTGCGTGTCAGCCACTTTTCGTGTTAGCCACCCGACTCCAATTTGATGTGGGAAAAATATGCGATTTTCCCCTAATGGGGCAATTGATTTCCAGCGTGTGGGAACCCCTGGCCCACTTAGTCTTTCCATCCTGAAAGTCGCCTCCGATGACGTCATCAGTGCTGCTGGATTTAAGGCCTGCAAGCAGCCTTGCGTCTTCTGCAGACTGCAAACCCTATGCCCTTTGGTGTGATAGATTCCTCCAGCCAATATGTCCAGCAGTAGGCCAAAGTCTACACCAAGGTTCGATAACGCCGCCCTGCAAGCTTTGGTGGAGGGAGCAAGAGGAAATAAGGAGGGGCTCTTCCCTTCCTCAGGGAGGAAGAAGCCTCCCCAGCAGACGAAAGCTGTGTGGATGCAAGTGGCCCAGGAGGGCAGCTCTTTGTCTATGTGCCGCAGAACCTGGCTGCAGTGCAGGAAGAGGTTTCATGACTTTCTGCGCACTGGAAAAGTGAGTATGACTTTCCCATCACCCTCAATCTGATCCCCATTGCCTCTCCTCACCAGCACTCAGCTTTGACAACCTCTTCCTCCACATCCCACTTGACACTGACATCCCTGTACCCTTACCCATTCCCTCTTTCTCTATGGTCACATTCACCTAACTATTCGACTATGCAGCTCTCACACTCCCTATCGCTGTGATGCCATGAAAACAACTTACAACACACAGGGAGGGCCCTTGGTCTTGTCACCTCACTCCATCTTTGTCTCCTTCTACCCATCAATGATATGGATTCTCTGCACTCAGTCCTTCATTCTCACTCAAACTCCACTTGTCTCCCTCATTGCAGGAAAAGAGAGCTCACAATAAGAGGGAAAGAGCGAGCCAGGACAGGAGGAGGACCACCATCAGTAGCCCAGCTCACCGCCTGGGAGGAGGCGACCTTGGAGATCGTGGGAGTGGAGGAGGATGCGCAAGTGGGGGACGGACAGACGGGTGCATCAGAGCAAGCTGGTGACAGAATAGTTTATCATCTCTCTCATTGACATTGCATGAATGACTGATACTGACTTTTGATCATCTGCAATATTCAATGTGCATGTAACCTTGGCCTCACATCTCTGACTCTTTCCTTTACTCCCCCACAGGGCCAACAAAAGCCCCCGTCCCTACTATCCAGGAGGAACAGCCTGAGCCTCCAGACTCCTCAGAGGAAGCTGCAACATCTGAGAGTGCAGCATCAGCAGAATTCAGTGCACCCAGCACCAGCGCAGACACTCACACCTCGGTGGTACCTTCGCGAGATAGTGCAGTGTTTTCACCTGGTGTATCACAGCTCACAAGTGAGCATCAGCAGATGGTGGAGACAGGGACAGCAGTGGAGAGTCCTAGTCGGAGGGCACAGGACTCTGCCAGCTCGGCTCAGCTGCATGTCTACCCTCTGCCTCCAGGTCCATCCAGAAGAAGAGCGGTGCTGGAACTCCAGGAAGAGGTGCAGGAGTCTCTGGCCGGTTTTGTCTCCAGGGTCGCTGCGAGTGTGGAGCGAATGGAGGAGTCCATCGCTAACATGAGCAGAGCCTTTGTGGAGCTGTTGGTGCATGAACGCATCACCATGGAAAGGATGGCAACCTCCGTGAAAAGGATGGCTACCTCCATGGTAAGGCTGGCTACCGTAGAAGAGAGGGTGGCTATGGTAGAGGAGAGGATGGCTACGTCCATGGAGGAGCTTAGTCGCCAGGGTATGGAAAACATGGTATTTGTTCAGAATAGACTGACATCTCTTGAGGAGCAATGGTCAGCTCTTGAGAAAACAAACCAGACCTTCAGGCAAATCCTCAGGAGTAGGACCTCCCATACAGAAACTGGTCCTCATGGCCCCCCTGAATTGCAGCAAGGTGCTGTCAAGCCACTTGCTAGCTCTGAAGTGGGGCTGACCCATGAGAGGGATGTTGGTGGCATACAACAAGGAAGTGGGGGCTCCTCTCCAAGCGCTCACACGACCATGTCACTGCAGAGCCCTCGGTCAGAGCCCCACAAGAGTCCCCACCCAACTGAGATCGGCGTCTCAACCCCTGCACAGCCATAGGAGCAGCAGGCTGTTGCCGAGCCCTCACAGGTTCGCAACCCCAGAGGACACCCGCCAAAGGTGTCGAGACAGGAGCAGCAAGAAAGTGAGCAAGGGGCCTCCACATCTGCTGAAGCCACAGGGGAAGCACCACGTAGGAGTACGCGTAAGAGGAACATAATGCACAAGTAGTCACAAGGGTAGTCACTTGGGTGAAATGTTATGTTTAATGTTGAAAAGCCATCAGATGGTTATTGTCATTAAAAATTCTGATGTCAACTTTTGCAGTTGTGGCATGTGTCATATTGCTAATGGGACTTCCACATTGAGGGTTTAGGATGACTTACAATTGTCAGTATGGTGGTCAGAGTGGTAGGAACCGTAGGTTCTTGGCCATTGTCGATGCTCTGGTAAGAAGCTGTGAGGCAGAAGTGCTGATTGGCTAGGCTAAGCAAATCTGACCAAGATGAGTGCATGCCTTGCATTCCGGCCAGCAATGTGCTTGCATGCTGCTGGCGCTGGTTGATGCACCTCTGCAAGCTGGTCGTTGTCGGTCTCCTCCTCCTCCTCCTCCTCATCTGAGGAGGCTATGTGATGAGCCATTTGTTCCTCAGGCATCTGCAAGCCACAATGCTGTGCCATGTTATGAAGTGCACAGCAAACCACGACGATTCTGGAGACCCTGGCTGCTGAGTACTGCAGAGCTCCACCTGATGTATCCAGGCATCTGAAGCGCATCTTCAGCAAGCCGATGGTTTGCTCGATTATGGATCTGGTGGAAATGTGGCTTGAGTTGTAGCTTTCCTCAGCTTCGTTGGATGGACTCCTCAACAGCGTCATTAGCCATGCCTTCAGGGGATAGCCCTTGTCTCCAAGTAGCCATCCATTAAGTTGGTCTGGTGGACTGAAGAGCGGAGGCACACTAGACTGGCACAGGATGAAGGAGTCATGGCAACTGCCAGGGTACTTGGCACAAACATGCAAAATGTCCTTCTTGTGGTCACACACCAGCTGTACGTTGAGGGAGTGGAAGCCCTTGCGGTTGACAAAAATACCTGGATTGTGATGGGGTGCCTTAAGGGCCACATGTGAGCAGTCAACGACACCCTGCACCCTTGGAAAGCCTGCCAGATTGTCAAACCCAACCAAACGCGCAGTTACACTGGCTTGATCCTTGGAGAAATGGATGTGATTGTGCACGATGGCAAAGAATGCATCGGTTACCTGTGTGATGCAAGTGTGTGCAGCTGCTTGGGAGACGCCACTGATGTCTGCTGCTGATCCCTGGAATGAGCCTGAAGCAAAAAAGGTTGAGTGCGGTGGTGACTTTGACGGCCACTGGTAAGGGGTGTCCACCTGTTCCTCTGGGCTCCAGCTCTTGCTGCAGCATTGCGCAGATGTCACCCACTACCTCTTGCGAAAGTCGGAGCCCCCTTTGGCACTGCTGCTCAGCCATGTTGAGGTTGCTGATCCTCTGTCTGTAGACCATGTTTGAGGGGTATCTCCTGCGCCAACGGGCTTCCATGCGCTGGCGCCTTCTGGCCTGTGCAGCTTCAGGTGGGTGAGCAGCAGCTTGGAGCTCCTGCTGTTGCTCCTGCAGTTGGTGCTGCTGTTGTTCAGGGTTCTGCTGCTGCCGCGGCTGGTCTTCGTCCGAATCTGATGTCCAGGAGGAAAGGAAATAAATGGTTCCCATTCTTCTGGTATATACCTCAGTTGAGGAAGCGCTCATTCAAGGTGGGGAGAGGGGTCTCCCAGGAGCTCACACTGGAGATGGGTGTCAGGCTCCAAACTTCCACAACAATGAGTAGGCCTGTTAAAAGTTCCCCCAGACCTGAGACAACAAAGTTCTGCCACCTGCAAATGATGATTGGTGAAAACTCCTTTTTAATGGTGGAGCTGCAACTGTTAGTAAGCAATCCACTTGTGCTGCCACCAGGTTTCACTGGCGTGTTTCAGAGGAGGCATGCAGCATGTGGGAAAACTGTTAAAATCAGAAAGGCCTCTCAAAATGGGATTATGGAGGCACTTAACTGGTTGTTAATGGCCTTAAGGGCCTATCCCGCCTCTTGGAGGCGGGATGGAGACAGGGTCAGAAAACTCGCATGTGGGAACATTGCTCGGAGGCGGGATGGAGGCGAGATCGTGCCCGCCTGCCCGTTTTTGCAATTTTAACACCTCACACGCCTCCAATCCTGCCTCCTTGGGCCTGGCAAAATCGAGCCCCAAATGTTTAAACCTGCGTTTCCTGTCGTATTGAGCAGGATTACAATTGCAACAACACATCATCAGTAAGATAAAACTAACCTGTCCCACAATGGTCCAAACCCAGCTCACGTTCCGTGTCAGTGGTTAAACAATCCAACGCTTGGTGAATCCTGCTTCACAATGATTCTAAGAGGAAGCGTTCTTTGGGTGTTAGTGGTGGAGCATTGCAAGCAGCCGTCTGTCATTTATGGTAGCCTTTTACCTGCAGCACCCAGTTGTTCTCTTTCATGAAGCAATGTATAAAATGTACTGCTTATGTTGAAATAACCTCCATTGTCATGCCAACGTTTTTGCTAAACATGCAGCAAGACCTTGTTAGTTTGTCTAAGGGGTTGAAAGGTAAGAGTGGGGAGAAGAAAATGGAAGACCAACCATGCTCCGTATTCCAGTACACATAAGTGTCAGCCATGGCTCAGTGGTTAGCACTCTCTTCTCTGAATCAGAAGGTTGTGGGTGCAAGTCCCATTCCAGAGACTTGAGCACAAAATCTAGGCTGACACTCCAGTGTAGTACTGAGGGAGTGCTGCACTGTCGGAGGTGCTGTCTTTCGAATGAGATATTATACCGAGGCTCTACCTGCCCACTCAGGTGGACGTAAAAGATACCATGGCAGTATTTTGAAGAACAGCAGGGGAGTTCTCCCTGGTATCCTGGCCAATATTAGTTCCTCAACCAGCATCACATTCAGTCCGCAAATGTGACCCCGAGCTTCTGGTCGCCTGTCACTTTAATTCTCTGCTCCACTCCCACTCTGACCTCTCTGTCCTTGGCCTCTTGCACTGTTCCAATGAAGCTCAACAGAAGCTCGAGGGACAGCACCTCATCTTTCGATTAAGCCCTTTGCAGCCTTCTGGACTCAACATTGAGTTCAACAAGTTGAGATCATATCCTCTGCCCCTATTTTTTTCAGATGGCAGCTGTTGATGATTCTGTTATTCACATTTACACCTCTTCTAGACTCATCTTTTGTTTTTTTACTTGTCCCATTACCATCTCCTTTGCTTTGTACTATCATACCCTTTGTCATTTAGTCTCTCTTGCCTTCCACCCTATCACAGACCTTCCATTTTGTTCGTTCCTCCTCTCCCCCCCTCCCCCTGCCTCTGCACTTGCTTAAAATCTGTTACATCTCTAACTTTGACCAGCTCTGACGAAGGGTCATCGACTTGAAACGTTAACCCTGTTTCTCTCTCCACAGATGCTGCCTGACCTGCTGAGTGTTTCCAGCATTTTCTGTTTTTATTTACTCTGAGGCTAGCTGTGCTATACCTAACCTGGGAGTGCTTAATGTTGGCATTGGCATCCTTTGCCTTGAATACAGAATTCACCCAAAAATTACCTCAAATTTCAGAAGAAGTTGCTTTTCTAAGTGCATTGTGTTTCTGTATTATTGACTTTTGTTTCGTTGCAAAATTAATTTCTTATCTAGTCTTTCATTGTAAACTAGAATTGTGTAATTCTTCACAGTGATAATAGGATGTATGTACAACAGAGATAATGCAGTTATCACTTGCATCATCCCTCTTGAGTTTCTGACAACGATAAAGCTGACTGGACTTCCTCGATATCCTTCTATCCTTTCCCCCCTCCCCTGCCCCGCATATTTTGTTTATTCATTTTAATCACTTGTTTAAATGATGCCTTGCTCCCATATGCCCCTGCCCCTCCTGCACCCTGGGTTAAGAGAGATCAAGGAAATGATCTGCTCCCATGCCTTTCCTAATCTATAAACCATTGCTGGGCAATTCAGTCCTGGATTTCCCTAAACCTGTGCATGGTGTCCCCCAGGAAAGCCTTTCCAAACAGTCATGTGGGAAACCTGTATCAGGTTTGCATATATGGTTTGAATAATTTTATTTGTTCTTGGGATTTGGGTGAGACTAGCAAGGCCACATGTATTGCCCAACCCGAGTTGCTCTCAGAAGCTGGTGGTGGGACTTCCTCTTGAACTGCTGCAGTCCTTGTGATGATAGTGCTCCAACTTGATGTTATGTGGGAATTCCAGGATTTTGACCCAGTGATGCTAAAGGAATGGCTGTGCATGTCCAAGTTACAATGATGCGTGACTTGGAGGGAAACCTAGAGGTGATGGTGTTTTCCTTACATTGCTGTTCTTGTCCTCCTTGGTGGTAAAGGTTGCAGGGCTGGGAGGTTGAAGTGAGCTTGGTGAGCTCCTGTAATGTATTCTGTAGACAGTGCATACTGCAGCTTCATTGTGTGGGAAGTGGATGCTGAGTTCAGAGGCAGGGGCACCAATCAAGTCAACTTGCTTTATCCTGGATTGTGTCGTGTTTCTTAAGTGTTGCAGCTGCACCCATCCAGGTGAGTGGTGAGTATTTCATCACACTCTTGACTTGAGCCTTGCAGGTGGTGGAAAGCATAGAAGGTCAGGAGGCGAGCCACTCATCGCTGAGTACCCAGCCTTGGTCCTGCTATTATAGTCACACTGTTGATATAGCTGATGGAGACCCTCCTCCTCCCCCCTCCAAGAACCTGATGGTCAGGGAATTTGGTGATGTTGGGTGCTGTTGAATGTCAGGAGGAGGTGGTAAAGTAAACCCAAGTGCAGCATATGTCTTCTGACTCTAGAGCCAGGGTTACTGCTATTAGCAATCTGTCTTTCTGCTGATCAACTGCATTGCACAATTTAAAAAGGGGGTGAAGAAGCAAATGGTGCAGTAAAATGTGTAATAACACAAATTTGGACTGCATTAAGGAGGTGCAGATGACAATTAACATTTGCAGAAATTTCAGTGCAGTTTTAGAATATTATTCTCAATAATATTTGATACTGACTTGCTAAATGAACTGTTTTGCAAATGAAAGTTCAGTGGGAAGTGACCAACCACCTACATGTTGTGGTTATCAGGACTTGGTGGAAGTTAATGATTAGATGACCTGTTGGAGATGTTAAAAACTGATAAAGGGAGCTGTAACTTTCATCTAACTTTCATCTGATTAATGCTAAGTGTGAAGCTGCAAAGTAGACAAATAATAAAAAAGGATCTTGCTGAAATAAAGGTCAGCATGAAGCCAATATTAAAGCACAACTCAAAGAACGGCCAAAAGTTTGATTTACTTTTAACTAGTAGGTCTCTGAAGTAGTCAAATATAAATTTAATGTTTGTTTATGGAAAAAAAGGTCTTGTAGGGCAATTACATGTGTTAACCACAGTAGATTTTTATTTTAGCTGCCTGACAGAAAGTAAGCTTTACTGACACACTTAGTCTTCAGTGGAAGCCTTTTGCAACATTTCCACCTGATGTTGTATTACCCAGACCAACCATACTTCTTTACACAGACATTTGTTAAGGCATGGAATTTACTTCATGGGTTAATATTAGAAACTATGTCAACATTCAAGATTAGTTAGGTAACTGGATGAAGGATAAGGGGATGAAAGGACATGGAAACAGGGTGGGTTAATGTGATTCGGAACATTTGTTTACGTGGAAACCAAACCTTGACACAGACTAATTGGGCGAATGGCCTGTTTCTGTATATGTATTTCTATTCTGAAAGAATTATCGAAATTTCAGGCCATTGTGCCTGTGCTGATGCTAGCTTCACTGTAATCCCATTTATATATTGTTTGGAATTTAAAAAATGTCTGCCCAAAATATGTATATAAAAAGCACTGTTAAATCTGTGAGTTGTTCAAGTAATTAATACTCAGACTTAATCAGTAACAATAAAACAGGTCTTTACTGGTTGGAGGTAGGGACTATACGTAGGTCTTTACTTCATGCCCACAGGCGGGAACTGAGGGGGATCAGTACCCACAGTACTATTTATACCCCTATGGCCAGGAGTGGTACTGCGTATCACTATGCCCAACAAGTAGTGCAGTCCTGTCCATAGGTTCAAAGTAGCACACATATTACATACACAACATTCCTCCCTTCCTAGCTTTACAGTCATCTCCCCATTTAACATAACGTAATAACATATATACATATATAACTTCAGGTTTACATAACAGAATAACATAGATACATAGATAACTTCATGTCAAAACAGATCACAGATTCAGTCTCTGCGGCAAACAGTTCACAGATTCAATCTCTGTGGTGGAGTCGGTTCACGTTGCTGGAGTGACTCATTCAATAGTCCTTCCATGGATTTAACAGTTTGAACTTCCGAACTGAATTGGCTCCGTTCGGAGGGACCACGTGTGTGATCTGGTAGAGGTAATAATGGTTCAGATGGGTCATCTTCTGTTTCAACTTTTCCTTTTCTGCTTCTTGGAGACTCTCTGGGCTCCACTGTCAGCTGCCAGCTGCATGCGCAGTTCCTCCTTCTCTCCCTCCTTTTTCCGTAGTAGAGCCACCTTCTCCCGATGTTCCGTAGACTTTCGGTGCTCCTCCATGATTTCTGTATGGTGGGAGTCGAAGTTACAAGTTGGGCAGGACAGGACATAGTAATATTCGGTGTCGTCCTGATCTAGGCCAGCGAGAGGGTCTTCTATTTCCTCCATACCCAGCTGGGCGTTAGCCAGCTTTTGTTCCAAGTCCAGACATCTTTCCTGAAGAGACTTCTTCATGCGTACCTCTTCATCCAGCTTTTTCTGGGCTTTCAGCAAGTCGTTTACTAATGACCTCATTTGAGATTTTACTACTTCAACTTCTTTTGGAGATTGATTGATCGGACTATTCAATCCCTCTACCGGAGCAGCTGTTTCAGCGGTCTGTTGTTCTACGTTGACGTGAGTCAGCGTACTTTTGGCATCCAAGGGCTGCTCTGTTGCAGTCATCTCAGTCTGTGTTGCCACCTCAGCTCTTCCAATAACCTTTGAGAGCTCCGAACCCCTTTTGTTTGAATATTGAAGTTCGTGTTCAAGTTTTTCCCATTTCAGAGTCCTGTCCTTCAGCATATGCAGGAGTTGGCTGACCATTAACTCCTCTGACATCAGATGTTTTGTGTGCTCCTGCTCCATTTTCTCCATCAGCTGCTTCTGTTGTCTTTCCAGATTCTCCAACTCTATATCAAAGAACTCTTTCGTTGCATTCAACTCTTGCTCACAACGGCGAAGCATTTGTTCTAATTGCTGTTGTAGTTTGAAATGGAGTTGAGTTCGAGCCCGGTGTCCCTCAGAAATGGGCACATCAGTAGACTTGCCAGACTCAGAATCCACAGTTAAACTATGTTGTTGTTGCTCAGTGGAATTCTGTGCTGAAACTTTGTCTTTTGCACCTGAGTTGGGCTTACCATCATCCGTTCCAGAGTCTGGGCCGACTATCTTCACCGAGTTCTCACTCGTTATTGTTTGTAGGAAATGCCAGTCCATATTCATTTTCCTAATCCACTCCCGTCCTAGTAGTGGAGGACCTCCTTCAGATATCACATATAAGTCCATTATTTGACTGTCTTCGCCCTTGTGGACCACTGCAACCTCTATTTTCCCGATGGGGTACACTCTTTGCCCCGTGTATGTTTTCAATATAATCCCCGTATCCTGTAGGGGAATATGTTGGAATAACTTTCTGTAATCTTTCTTATTTATGACCGTCAATGCCGATCCAGTGTCCAATTCCAGTTTTACTTGGACTCCTTCTATCTGAAGAGTGACCCAAATTGTCTGGAGGTCTGCACCCTTACCAGCGTTGAGTACTCTTAAGCTAGCCAGTTCATTACAGCTTAAGCTAGCCAGTTCATTACTGCTAGCATCTGAATCGGACTCCTGTTCGGTCACCTTGTGTACCTTTGCATATTTTCCTTGCGGTGACTTCTTGTTGCTGGTCTTCTTCCCTGACCTGCATACTCTAGCTATATGTCCAAGCCTACCACAAGTTCTACATTCTTGGTTTTTAAACCAACACTGGTTCTGATCATGCATTGTCTTTCCACAACGATAACATTTGCCAGAACTCACACCCAATTTGTGTGCACTGAGCTCCGGTGACCGTAGCTGCATTACTGCCGTGCCTCTCGCTGCGGCTTCGTGTGCTGCTGCCATAGTGACCGCCTTCTCAAGCGTCAGCTCATTCTCCTCGAGCAGTCGCTTTTGTGTATCCTGTTTAAATAAACCACACACAAATTTGTCTCGAAGTGCCTCTGTCAGTCCCGTTCCAAACTGGCAATATTTCGCTAATTTACGCAATTCCAGCAAATATTCAGCATTGCTTTCATGCTGTAGCTGCCTTCTGTCGTAAAATTTAAATCGTTCCGCTAGCATCAGCGGCGTGGGGTTTAGATGATCTTTCAGGACAGTAACAATCTCATCGAACGTCTTATCCGCCGGTTCATCTGGTGATAACAGGTGTTTCAATTGCCCGTATGTCTTCGCACCCATTAAATTTAATAATGTTAGAGCTTTATCTTGGTCACGAATTTTATTGGCCTTACAATAATTTTTTACTCTTTCAACATATATGGCCCAATCTTCGAGGTCACTATCAAAGGTACTAATATTCCCGTGTTTAGGCATTGTAGATTTGCAATTTCTCAGATTTTTTTTTTTTACTGCTATCCAAGATGGCGGCTTCCCGCTCTTGCCGTCGTCCTCCGCCCACAAAATGGCGGTTTTCCCACGCTTGGCGGTCTTCACCCGTCCCCCAACGCCGTCTCCCTTCAGCCCCCGAGTGCGGCCCTTATCTTCGCCGCGATCGCCCGAGTGCGGCCCTTATCAGCGGATGCGATCGCTGGATCGCGAAGCGGCTCTCGGCTCTTATCAGGAGATGCGATCGCTCTGTTGAAACGCCTCCCGCTCGAAGCGGCTCTCGCGCCCTATTCCTCCAGCTCCCCCAGCCCCGTTCGTGCGGCCAACGCAGTCGACTGCCTGTCGCGTCGCTGCCCGGCTCAGACAACGGCTTACCCACCACCAAGCTGGAGAAGAAGCTGACGGTCGCCGATGGAGGCTCCGAGGTCAGGATGTCTTCCAGTGGGGTGGAGAGGGTGGAAACCTCTCTGCAACGTCCTGGCTGTGGATGAAGCTGCCGTGGAGTGACTGCCGCAGGGTCCGAATCAGACTCGTCGCCAGTGTTAAATCTGTGAGTTGTTCAAGTAATTAATACTCAGACTTAATCAGTAACAATAAAACAGGTCTTTACTGGTTGGAGGTAGGGACTATACGTAGGTCTTTACTTCATGCCCACAGGCGGGAACTGAGGGGGATCAGTACCCACAGTACTATTTATACCCCTATGGCCAGGAGTGGTACTGCGTATCACTACGCCCAACAAGTAGTGCAGTCCTGTCCATAGGTTCAAAGTAGCACACATATTACATACACAACAAGCACCAACTGAGGACAGAAAACTTGCTTGCTAACTGAAACCTTGGGCAACAACAGTGTAAAGGTGGCTAGTGTAAAGTTGCTGAATCTTACCCCGGCATAAGTGGAGTATTGTCCAGTGTAGCTGCAATATCATGCTTATTTCTCGGGCTGGAGAAAAGAACATTCAGCTTACAAGTAGTGAAGTCATAGTGATGGAAATCTTCCTTACAAGTGATTTAAAAAAACATTGTGCACTTTCCCATTGACCTTTTTTTTTATACCACAAGATTTAAAAAAAAGTTACTATTTAATTTCGATGAGGACTAATACACCTCATTAGTATTAACACACGAGATGGCCATGTGCTGCACTTCAGCAGCCTTCAGAATTATTGGCCTGTAATTTTGAAAATCTCCTAAATGAGATTCAGGTAAAACTTTTTGTGGGGAGCTGAACAGAGATAAGAACATAAGAACATAAGTAGGAGCAGGAGTAGGCCATACGGACCCTCGGGCCTGCTCCGCCATTCAATAGGATCATGGCTGATCCGAACTTAGACTCACGTCCACTTCCCTGCCTGCTCCCCGTAACCCCTAATTCCCTTATCAGCTAGGAAACTGTCCATCTCCGTTTTAAATTTATTTAATGTCGAAGCTTCCACAGCTCTCTGAGGTAGCAAATTCCATAGATTTACTACCCTCTGAGTGAAGAAGTTTCTCCTCATCCCAGTTTTGGAAAGGGCAGCCCCTTATTCTAAGATTATGCCCCCTTGTTCTAGTCTCACCCATCAGTGGAAACATCCTCACCGCATCCACCCGATCAAGCCCCCTCACAATCTTATATGTTTGGATAAGATCGCCTCTCATTCTTCTGAATTCCAATGAGTAGAGGCCCAACCTACTCAACCTTTCCTCATAAGCCAACCCCCTCATCTCCGGAATCAGCCAAGTGAACCTTCTCTGAACTGCCTCGAGAGCAAGTATATCTTTTCTTAATTATGGAAACCAAAACTGTACGCAGTATTCCAGGTGTGGCCTCACCAGTACCCTGTATAACTGAAGCAAGACTTCCCTGCTTTTATACTCCATCCCCCTTGCAATAAAAGCCAAGATTCCATTGGCCTTCCTGATCACCTGCATACTAACCTTCTGTGTTTCATGCACCAGGACCCCCAGATCCCTTTGTACTGTAGCACTTTGCAGTTTCTCTCCATTTAGATAATAACTTGCTCTTTGATTTTTTTCTGCCAAAGTGCATAACCTCACACTTTCCAACATTATATTCCATCTGCCAAATTTCTACCCACTCACTTAGCCTGTCTATGTCCTTTTGCAGGTTTTTTATGTCCTCCTCACTCACTGCTTTCCCTCCCATCTTTGTATCATCAGCAAACTTGGATACGTTGCACTCGGTCCCTTCCTCCAAATCGTTAATATAGATTGTAAAGAGTTGGGGTCCCTGCACTGACCCTGCGGAACACCACTAGTCACTGATTGCCAACCCGAGAATGAACCATTTATCTCAACTCTCTGTTTTCTGTTAGATAGCCAACCTTCCACCCATGCCAGTATATTACCCCCAATCCTGAGATGTTTTATCTTGTGCAGTAATCTTTTGTGTGGTACCTTGTCAAATGCCTTTTGGAAGTCCAAATACACCACATCCACTGGTTCCCCTTTATCCACCCTGTTTGTTACGTCCTCAAAGAATTCGAGCAAATTTGTCAAACATGACATCCCCTTCATAAAACCATGCTGACTCTGTCCGATTAAATTACGCTTATCCAAATGTCCTGTTACTGCTTCCTTAATAATGGACTCCAACATTTTACCAACCACAGATGTTAGGCTAACTGGTCTATAGTTTCCAGCCTTTTGTCTACTTCCCTTTTTAAATAAGGGAATCTGCTGGGACCTTTCCTGAATCCAGGGAGTTTTGGAAAATTACCACTAATGCATCCACAATCCCTACCGCTACTTCTCTCAAGACCCTAGGATGTAAGCCATCAGGTCCAGGGGATTTATCCGCCTTTAGGCCCATTATCTTACCGAGTACCACCTCCTTAGTGATTTTAATCGTGTTTAGCTCCTCCCCCCCTATGGCCCCCTGTTTGTCCAGTGTTGGGATATTATTAGTGTCCTCTACTGTAAAGACTGATACAAAATATTTGTTCAGCATTTTTGCCATCTACATGTTCCCCACCACTAATTTCCTGATCTGGTCATGTATTCCATTACCTGCTGGCTATTGTATATATACTTTATTAACTAATAAAATGCTACAAGAATGGTATAAATCTGTACATGGAAGAATCCTCATGCCTTGATTTAAAATAGCATAGCTAAGAAAAAAAATTGTAAAGTGTACAAACATTGATCATTATTAATGTTTCTAAAATTATACATTTGCTACATCTTTGTTGTGTAGCAGTGTAGTAGCCATTCCTATGATTTTCTTTCCACACTCCTCACCATTTTCCCATTTTGAAAGTGGTGACTTACTCCATGGTGTACCTTGTTCATTTGTGTCTGGGCTTGTGCCAACAAGCTATTCGAGCCAGTTGCTGCCCTCATCTGGTGTCCACACATGCTTTAGTAGGAGTCACCAGCTAGCAGTCAGGTATGGGAGCCATTGGTTTGAAACTGTACTGAACAGTACTGGTAGCATTAGTATGAAATTCCTTTGCCCTTTACTTTCAACAAAGTGCAAAGACTTATCAGCAAGCTGTGCATGCTCTGTATTCCTGTACACAAGCTGAGGTATTCAGTTTGATAGTCATTCAAAGCAAGTGTCAGCTGTGGCTCAGTGGGTAGCACTCTTGCCTCTGCATTATAAGGCTGTGGGTTCAAGTCCTGCTCCCTGAGACATGTAGTGGGCCAGAAATTCGGGTCCCCACAGGTGAGTACGCGCTGGGTACTCACACGTAGGCCCAACAAAAGTGCCGGTTTCGTACATGCACAGAAAACCGGAACTTCCGTTCCCTTAAAGCAAGGGGTTCACAGATCGAACGCGTGTGCCGGAGAGGCAGTGCGTACGCCTGGAACTTACGTTTTTTTTGCAGGTTTCTCCGGAAGGGTAAGTCTCCAGGAGCTACGCTTTTAAAAAGCAGTCGTAAGGCTTGCTTTTAACAAATAAGTGGTGAATTAAGTAAAATTTAAAAAAAAATTTCCACAGGTTTATTATTTTTAAGTATTTTAAAGAAAGGGAAGTTTATTTTTAGCCCCGTTAGAAACTGTAATTAATTTTTTCAAAAATTTGAATTACTGTTTAAAATAGTTATTTTATGTAATTTATAGTTATTTTAAAAATGTGATTTAAAAAAAAATGTATTTGAAGTTTTAGTTATGTTTTGGGGCTGAATAATATTCATAGATTTGACAGGTCTTCCTATACACCCTCTCCCTCTCTCGGGGAGATCGCCTGTACACCCTCTCCCTCTCTCGGGGAGCTCGCCTGTACACCCTCTCCCTCTCTCGGGGAGCTCGCCTGTACAACCTCTCCCTCTCTCGGGGAGCTCGCCTGTACACCCTCTCCCTCTCTCGGGGAGATCGCCTGTACACCCTCTCCCTCTCTCGGGGAGCTCGCCTGTACACCCTCTCCCTCTCTCGGGGAGCTCGCCTGTACAACCTCTCCCTCTCTCGGGGAGCTCGCCTGTACACCCTCTCCCTCTCTCGGGGAGATCGCCTGTACACCCTCTCCCTCTCTCAGGGAGCTCGCCTGTACACCCTCTCCCTCTCTTGGGGAGCTCGCCTGTACAACCTCTCCCTCTCTCGGGGAGCTCGCCTGTACACCCTCTCCCTCTCTCAAAGAGCTCGCCTGTACACCCTCTCCCTCTCTCGGGGAGCTCGCCTGTACACTCTCTCCCTCTCTCGGGGAGCTCGCCTGTACACCCTCTCCCTCTCTCGGGGAGCTCGCCTGTACACCCTCTCCCTCTCTCGGGGAGCTCGCCTGTACACCCTCTCCCTCTCTCGGGGAGTTCGCCTGTACACCCTCTCCCTCTCTCGGGGAGTTCGCCTGTACACCCTCTCCCTCTCTCGGGGAGTTCGCCTGTACACCCTCTCCCTCTCTCGGGGAGCTCGCCTGTACACCCTCTCCCTCGAAGAGCGTGCCTGTACACCCTCTCCCTCTCTCGAAGAGCTCGCCTGTACACCCTCGCCCTCTCTCGGGGAGTTCGCCTGTACACCCTCTCCCTCTCTCGAAGAGTTCACCTGTACACCCTCTCCCTCTCTCGGGGAGCTCGCCTGTACACCCTATCCCTCTCTCGGGGAGCTCGCCTGTACACCCTCTCCCTCTCTCTCTCGAAGAGTTCGCCTGTGATGTAAGAAAACTACTAGGCACTTGGTCTAACCGTTAAACAAAGCTTTAATCAACTGTTTTACAACATGGACGTCTAGTTGTGTCCTTCACTAGTTCCTGTTAAAGAATGTGCCAAGCAAGCTGGGCCCATGCCCGAGTATTTATACTCTCCCTGGACAGCGCCACCAGCAGGCCGCCCAGTATTATTTCATAAGTCATTTCCACATGAATGACAAGATTCATGTCATTCTTCCCGCCTGAAGGATTGGTAGTCCGGCGACTTCCTTCTACCGGATTAATCGGACTACGAATATCCGCAGTCGTTTGGAGCTCCATTTTTGGCCAGAAGGCACGTCTCCTCGGACTGTGTCTTGGTCCCTGGGTTGCTTGGTTCATACCGGTGGACTAGCAGAGCCCGTGTCACCTTGATTGACCTAAGGGGGACTGGGGAGATCGTGACTCCGCGTGCGGGCCCCCACAGGCGCAGAGCTGGCTTCATCCTGCTCAGTAGTCAGTGATTGACCAGCGTCCTGGCTTCGGGTGGTCATCCTGCGGGGAGTGCTCTGTTCCCCGGGTTGATCCGGCGGAGTAGCTGGCAGATCCCTTGACATCCCAGGTAGGGTGTCATCCTTGGAGGAGCGCAGAGTATCGGCATCATCCTCGGAGGAGCGCAGAGTATCGGCGTCATTAATACGGATCCCTCGATCGATTGGGTCCGTGGGACCGGTTGGGCAGGGAGCCAGATCCCGAATGAAACTGTGGACTCCTGGCCTTCAGGATACCGCACATACGCGTACGTAGGATTGACATCTGTTAGTTCCACTTCGTCGACAAGGGGATCACTCTTGGAGGATTGGACGAATCTTCGGAGCAGCACGGGGCCAGGAGCTGCCAACCATGATGGTAGGGATGTCCCATGAGTGGAGCGACGTTGGAACCCGAAGAATCGTTCGTGAGGAGTAACATTGGTGGATGTAGACAGGAGAGACCTGATGGAATGCAATGCTTCAGGGAGCATAGTTTCCCACTGCTGGTCTAATAGGTTGTGTGACCTCAGTGCAAGACGAACAGCGTTCCAAATGATAGCGTTGTATCTCTCAACCTGTCCATTTCCAATAGGATGATGCGATGTCGTTTTACTTGTGGCGATTCCCCGTTGGGAAAGATAACTTTTGAGTTCTCTTGACATGAAAGAGGGACCCCGATCAGAATGGATGAAATTGGCCATACCGCAAAGGGAAAAGACCTGATCGAGGCATTTGATCACTGTGGAAGTAAGCATATTACGACAGGGGAAAGCAAAGGGAAAGCGTGAATATTCATCCACCATAGTAAGCAAGTAGGTGTTTCACATTGAAGAA
Source organism: Somniosus microcephalus (assembly GCF_052327205.1). Lineage (NCBI taxonomy): Eukaryota > Metazoa > Chordata > Chondrichthyes > Squaliformes > Somniosidae > Somniosus > Somniosus microcephalus. The sequence continues at coordinate 265,901,565 of NC_140988.1, forward strand.
GGCAGTGGCCCTTTAAAGTCAATGCTGAGTCACTGCACAGGCTGTGTAGGGTGTATGAGTGAGCCATCTGATGGACGGAAGAATTGCGGTTTTAATTCCATGCAAATTCTACAAGTGGAGCATGTTCTTTTCATGTCTTCCGTAGAAAATGGAGATTTTTAGATCGCACAAAGTGTAACATACGGGTAACGCCAGGATGGCATAAGTCAGTATGAAGATCCGCAAGAGTCGAAGTTGACATGGAAGAGCAGAATGCACGTGTGAGGGTATCCGGGGCCACATTATCTTTGCCGGGTTGATAATGCATGGTGTAGCCAAAGGCGGCCAATTCCATTCTCCAGAGCTGTATCTTGTTATTCTTGACCTTAGTGCGTTTCCGGTTATCCAGCATAAAGGCCATGGAGTGCTGATCAGTTATAAGCATGAAATGGCGACGAGCGAGAAAATGACTCCATTTACGTACTGCTTCGATGATAACCGTAGCCTCCTTCTCGACAGGAGGATAATGGAGCTCGCTACCCTGCAACGTTCTGGACAAAAATGCACCAGGTCGACCACCTTGACTCAAGGTAGCCAAGATCGCCACCTCCGATGCATCGCACTCGACCACAAAAGGGAGATTTTCATTGATGGAACAAAGCGTGGCTTTTTCCAGTTGTTGCTTGAGGAGGTTGAAAGCTGAAATAGCCGTTGCCTCCAACAGGAATGACTTCGCGTGAAGCAGGGGCTGGATCTTGTCAGAAAAGTGGGGTATCCACTTTGCATAATAGGCGAACATGCCGAGGGCCCGATGAAGAGAGCCGAGATTCATAGGAGGAGGGAGCTCCTGAAGCGGACGAAGTCGCTCCGGGTCCGGTTTGATGACACCATTGCCCACCCAGTAGCCAAGGATGTTGACTGATGGTACTGATTTCATGGATTTGAACTCATTTAAGGTTAAGTTGCGACGATGGAGAACGTCAGAAATTTCTGGAGGTTGGCATTGTGCTCCTTCTGGTCATGGCCAGCAATGGTGATATTATCCAGATATGGGAAAGTGTCCGTTAAGTTCTCCTGTTTGACTAGGCTATCCATTGCCCATTGAAAGACGGCCACCCCATTGGTGACCCCAAACGGAAGGCGACAAAACTGGTAAAGCTGACCATTGGCCTCAAAGGCCGTATACTTCTTGTCAGAGTCCTTTAAAGGTACTTGATGATGTGCGCTCTTTAAATCAAAAGTTGAAAATACCCTGTAGTTGACAAGGTTATTGACCATGTCATCGATGCGTGGTAGTGGGTAGGCATCCAGGTCAGTATACTGGTTAATAGTTTGCGAGTAATCGATGCAAAGATGTTTCTTGTGTTGCTTCAGAGGATTTTTAACAACGACGACTTGAGCCCGCCAGGAAGATGAACATGGCTCAATGATACCGGCAGCTAGAAGGTGAGAGATTTCTGCCTCGATAAAGGATTGATCATCTTGGCTGAAACATCGTGATTTAGTGACTATGGGCTTACATCGGGGGGAAAGATTGACAAACAAGGCGGGCTTGTCGAGCGAAGCCGCCGAAAGCGCACAAAACGGTACTTTGGAAATAGTAAGCTCCGGCTTTGACCCTCCAAACTCGAAAGTGAGTCTTTTGTGTTGCTTCTGGAAATCCTGTCCCAGGAGCACATCATTGCATAGGTTTTTGAGCACCCTAAGCTGGGTGGAAAAATAAGTCTGGCCATTGAGAATAAGGTCAACAAGACAAAAGCCGGAAGAGTTGGTGGTCAGTGTCGTCAGAGCCATTGCAATTTCCCTGTCTGAGGGGTAAATGTGCAGTTTTAACTTACTGACAGCCTGCTCACTGATGAAACTGTCAGAGCTACATAAGTCGATTAGTGCACCCAAAGGTGTCCATTTACCAAAACCGTCATGGCTGCATGGGACAGACTTTGGGGAAAAACGGCTGTGATGAGAGGAGGGGCAGTTTTATACTTGACAGCTGTAATATTAGTAGTGGCTCTTGGGGGAGGAGCAGTTTTATAGATGACAGCTATAACATTAGTAATGGCTCTTGGGGAAGGAGCAGTTTTATACTTGGCAGCTGTAACCCTAGAAGAGGCTCTTGACTGACATACTTTAAAAAAGTGACCTTTCTTACTGCAATGATTGCAGATTGCATTATGGGCAGGACAAAATTTCCTATAGTGAAATGCACCTCCACAGAAGAAACACTTCTTTTTAGATTGCCAAGATGCCGCTAGGGTAGGGTCATCATCAGTTAGGATAGAGTCGTCATCAGTGAGGGCTTCTGCCTGAGGCTTATCGGAGGAGTCACTAAAAGTGATAGCAGCAGTCCGTGCACGTGGTACAAGATAGGCATCTGCATTTTCTTTGCTAAGTCCAGAGAGTATGCCTGGTCATAGGCAGCTTGTAACTCGAGGGTTCTATTCTCCAACAGACGCTGGCGTATGAAGGGAGACGCAATTCCATTAATACTGTAAAAGAATCACAAATTAATTCCTTCTGGTACTGCTCAGCTGAGACAGCTTTGAGATTACAGTCTTTGCTGAGCCTGCAAAGCTTTTGAAGGAATTCGTCAAGTGATACCCTGGGTTGTTGTCGAGTTGCGGCCAATAAGTGACGATCAAAAATTTCATTTGGGGGCTTAACATATAGTTGCTGCAGTATTTGGATAGCGGAGTCATAGGCGTCGATTTTAACTCAGGTGCGGGGAATTGTCGGGTTCCCTGAATTTAGTGTTTCCCACACGAATCCAAATGGGTCTGTGAGATTGATGCAATTTTAACTCAATTGGCCGATTGATTTCCAACGTGTGGGAAGCCTTGGCAATTGAGTATTTCCAATCAGAAAATCGCAGAATATGACGTCATCATTGCTGCTGCTTTTAAGGTCCACAGCAAGCCTTGCTTCTTCTGCAGGCATCCAAACTTTACCATTAGGGTGGCACAGGAGCCTGCAGGAGCAGCGGCCAGCGGGAGGGCAAGAGCTGCCCCCAAATTTGATGAGGCTTCACTCCAGGCATTGCTGGATGGTGCTAGGGCCCACAGGGAGGTCCTGTTCCCTTCTTCAAGGAGGAAAAGGCCTCCCAGTCAGACCAAGGCTGTGTGGCTACAGATGGCTGGTGAAGTCAGCTCCTTGGGGCTCATGCGGCGCACCTGGATGCAGTGCAGGAAAAGATTCCATGACCTTCATCGCACTGGAAAAGTAAGTACTGTATGAAGTTTCCATCACCTTCAATCTGATCCCCATTGCCTTTCCTCACCAGCACTCAGCTTTAGCAATCTCTTCCTCCACATCCCACTTGACACTCACACCCATTCCCTCTCTCTCTATGCTCACATTCATGTAACTATTCCACCATGCAGCCCTCACACTCCCTCTCACTCTGATGCTTTGAACACAACTGACAACACACAGGGAGGGCCCTTGGTCTTGCAACCTCACTCCATCTTTGTCTCTTTCTAAGTATCTATGCTATGCAATCTCTGCACTCACTCCTTCATTCTCACTCAACCTCCACTTGTCTCCCTCATTGCAAGAAAAGAGAGCTCACAACAGGAGAGAGCGAGCCAGGACAGGCGGAGGGCCGCCCTCATTAGCCCAGCTCACCCCCTGAGAGGAAGGCGTGCTGGAGATTGTTGGGGCTGACAGAGATGCGGAAGTTGGGGAAGGTCAGACAGGTGCATCCCCGCAAGCTGGTGACAGAATAGTTTTCCATCTCTCTCATTGGCATTGCATGAGTCGCTGATAATGTTTCTGAAGCTACATCATATGGACTTATGATCATCTGCAAAATGCAATGTGCATGTAACCTTGGCATCACATCTCTAACTTTTTCCTTGACTCCCCCACAGGACCATCGAGAGCCCCCGTCCCCACTGTGCAGGAGGAAGAGCCTGAGAAGCCAGACTCCTCAGAGGAATCTGCAACCTCTGAGGGTGCACCGTCAGCAGAAATAAGCGCACCCAGCACCAGCGCAGACACTCACACCTCCGTGGGACCTTCGGGACATAGAGAAGAGTTGTCACCTGGTGTATCACAGCTCACAAGTGAGCATCAACAGATTGTGGAGACAGGGACAGCAGTGGAGAGTCCTCGTCGGAGGGCGCAGGACTCTGCCAGCTCGGCTCAGCTGCATGTCGACCCTCTGCCTCTGGGTCCATCCGTAAGTTCAGAGGTGATGGAACTGCATGCACAGATGCAGGAGTCTCTGGCAGGTTTTGTCTCCAGGGTCGCTGCAAGTTTGGAGCGAATGGAGGAGCCCATAGCGAACATGAGCAGAGCCTTTGTGGAGTCATTGGCGCATGAACGCATCAACACGGAAAGGATGGCTACCTATGTGGAAATGATTGCTGCCTCCGTGGTAAGGCTGGCTACCGTAGAGGAGAGGATGGCTACGGTAGAGGAGAGGAGGGCAATGGTAGAGGAGAGGAGGGCTACGGCCATGGAGGAGGTTAGTCGCCAGGGTATGGAAAACATGGTGAGTGTTCAGAATAGAATGACATCTCTTGAGGAGCGATGGGCATCTATTGAACAGAGAAACCAGACCTTCATGGAAGTCCTTCTGAGTAGGACTGCCATTGCAGATACAGGTCCCCATGCACCCCGCCCCCCCCACCCCCGATGTGCAGCAAGCTGCTCTCAAGCCACTTGCAGGCACTGAGAGGGACCTGACCCATGAGAGGGAGGTTGGTGGCAGACCTCAAGGAAGTGGGGACTCCTCTCCAAGCGCTCAGACTTCCATGCCACAGCAGAGCCCTCGGTCAGAGCCCCGCCAGAGTCCACACCCAACTGAGATAGACGTCTCAACTCCTGCACAGCCGTAGGAGCAGCAGACTGCTGACGAGCTCTCACAGGCTCGCCACCCCAGAGGACGCCCGCCAAAGGTGTCGAGACAGGAGCAGCAGGAAAGTGAGCAAGGAGCCTCCACATCTGCTGAAGCCACAGGGAAACCACTACGTAGGAGCATGCGTAAGAGGAAAATAATGCACAAATAGTTACAAGGGTAGTCACTTGGGTGAAATGCTGTGTATTTTGTAAAAATGCCATCAGTTGTTTGTTTTGCATAAAAATTCTGATGGCAACTGCTGCAGTTCTGGCGTGTGTCATTTCGCGAATGGGGCTGGAGGTCCTCTAATGCCAAGAAGGGAAGGAAAAAAAGGCCTCCCATGCTTCTGGTAGATGCCTCAGTTGAGGAAGCGCTGAGTGAGGGTGGCGAGAGGGGTTTCACAGGAGGTCACACTGGAGAAGTGTGTGAGGCTCCAACCTTCCACAGGTGTGGTTAAGCCTGGTAAAAGTTGCCCCAGGCCTGAGACAACAAAGTCCTGCCACCTGCAAATGATGACTGATCAAATCTCCTCTTTAATGGTTGACCTGCAGCTGATAGTCAGCAAGCCAATAGTGTTCACGCCAGATTTCACAGGCATGATCCCCACCAGGTGTGTTTTACGTGGGAAAAGGGTTAAACAGGCAAGGGCCTGTTAAAATGGGATTATAAAGGCCAATGAGTGCTGTTTAAGGGCCCTAAAGACCAGTCCTGCCTGTTGGAGGCGGGACTGATTCGGGACCATCAGACACCATCAGTCCAAAGATGTGCGGGTTAGGTTGATTGGCTATGATAAATTGACCCTTAGTGTTAGGGGGATTAAATACGTGGGGTTACGGGGATAGGATGGGATATGTGTTGGTGTAGGGGTTACGGGGATCGGGTGGGATATGTGTCGGTGCAGGCTCGATGGGCCGAAATGGCCTCTATCTGCACTGTGGGGTTTCTGTGATTCTGTGATTCTGTGATACGCCTGGGTTAAAATGGCTAGGTGTCAGGAACCAGGCTGGGGGTGTCCCGACCCCCAGGTTTTGCGATTTTAACCCCCCACACGCCTCAAAGCCCGCCTGACGGCTGAGTTAAAATTGAGCCCATAGTCTACACAGTCTTCGATATAGTTAAACACATGAAGAGATACATAATTGGCAAGCATTTGTAACTTATCAGGAACATTCTCACCACAAGCCCCGAGGAAGTTGCCGAAGGTACGATACCAGTGTTTCCATACCTTAGCATTTGTAGGTGAATTCGGGTCCAGGTCAAGACAGGTGGGTCTGAGTAGTTTCTCCATGATGGATTGATTACTACGTCTGGTTCCCTTCTACCATTTGAGTCGTAGCCATCAGTTCCCAAAATCACTCGGAGCGTGGAGCAAGTTCAGTTGATAAAATTGACGTAAGAAAACTACTAGGCACTTGGGCTAAGCGTTAAAAAAAGCTTTAATCAACTGTTTTACAACATGGAAGTCCAGTTGTGTCCTTTACTAGTTCCTGTTAAAGAATGTTCTGAGCAAGCTGGGCCCATGCCCGAGTATTTATACTCTCCCTGGACAGCACCACCAGCAGGCCGCCCAGTATTATTTCAGAAGTCATTTCCACATGAATGACAAGATTCATGTCAGCCTGTACACCCTCTCCCTCTCTTGGGGAGTTCACCTGTACACCCTCTCCCTCTCTTGGGGAGTTCACCTGTACACCCTCTCCCTCTCACGAAGAGCTCGCCTGTACACCTTCCCCCTCTCTTGAAGAGTTCGCCTGTACACCCTCTCCCTCTCTTGGGGAGTTCACCTGTACACCCTCTCCCTCTCTCGGAGAGCTCGCCTGTACACCCTCTCCCTCTCTCGAAGAGTTCGCCTGTACACCCTCTCCCTCTCTCGAAGAGTTTGCCTGTACACCCTCTCCCTCTCTCGGAGAGCTCGCCTGTACACCCTCTCCCTCTCTCGAAGAGCTAGCCTGTACACCCTCTCCCTCTCTCGGAGAGTTCACCTGTACACCCTCTCCCTCTCTCGAAGAGCTCGCCTGTACACCCTCTCCCTCTCTCGGAGAGCTCGCTTGTACACCCTCTCCGTCTCTCGGGGAGTTCACCTGTACACCGTCTCCCTCTCTCTAAGAGCTCGCCTGTACACCCTCTCCCTCTCTCAAAGTGAGCTCGCCTGTACACCCTCTCCCTCTCTCGAAGAGCTCACCTGTACACCCTCTCCCTCTCTCGGGGAGCTCACCTGTAAACTCTCTCCCTCTCTCAGAGAGCTCACCTGTACACCCTCTCCCTCTCTCGAAGAGCTCGCCTGTACACCCTCTCCCTCTCTCGGAGAGCTCGCCTGTACACCCTCTCCCTCTCTTGGGGAGCTCGCCTGTACACCCCCTCCCTCTCTGGAGGAGCTTGCCTGTACACCCTCTCCCTCTCTCGAAGAGTTCACCTGTACACCCTCTCCCTCCCTCAAAGAGAGTTCACTTGTACACCCTCTCCCTCTCTCGAAGAGTTTGCCTGTATACCCTCTCCCTCTCTCGAAGAGTTCGCCTATACACCCTCTCCCTCTCTCGGGGAGCTCGCCTGTACACCCTTCTCCCTCTCTCAGGGAGCTCGCCTGTACACCCTCTCCCTCTCTTAGAGAGCTCGCCTGTACACCCTCTCCCTCTCTCGGAGAGCTCGCCTGTAGACTCTCTCCCTCTCACGGCGAGCTCGCCTGTAAACCCTCTCCCTCTCTTGAAGAGTTCGCCTGAACACCCTCACCCTCCCTCAAAGAGAGTTCTCCTGTACACCCCCTCCCTCTCTCAAAGAGAGTTTGCCTGTACACCCTCTCTCAGAGAGTTCGCCTGTACACCCTCTCCCTCTCTCGGAGAGTTCGCCTGTACACCCTCGCCCTCTCTTGAAGAGTTCGCCTGTACACCCTCTCCCTCTCTCGAAGAGTTCGCCTGTACACCCTCTCTCTCTCTCGAAGAGCTCACCTGTAAACCCTTTCCCTCTCTCGGAGAGCTCACCTGTACACCCTCTCCCTCTCTCGAAGAGAGCGCCTGTACACCCTCTCTGTCTCTGGAAGAGCTCGTCTGTACACCCTCTCCCTCTCTCAAAGAGACTTCGCCTGTACACCCTCTCCCTCCCTCAAAGAGACTTCGCCTGTACACCCTCTCCCTCTCTCGAAGAGCTCGCCTGTACACCCTCTCCCTCTCTTGGGAATCTCGCCTGTACACCCTCTCCCTCTCTCGAAGAGCTCGCCTGTACACCCTCTCCCTCTCTTGGGAATCTCGCCTGTACACCCTCTCCCTCTCTCGAAGAGTTCACCTGTACACCCTCTCCCTCTCTTGGGGATCTCGCCTGTACACCCTCTCCCTCTCTCGAAGAGCTCGCCTGTACACCCTCTCCCTCTCTTGGGAATCTCGCCTGTACACCCTCTCCCTCTCTCGAAGAGTTCGCCTGTACACCCTCTCCCTCTCTTGGGGAGCTCGCCTGTACACCCTCTCCCTCCCTCGGAGAGAGCGTCCTGGCTATATAATGGAATGGGGCAGAGCGGATGCTGTGGCCACTGGCAATGTTGGAGGAGACATCACTCTTTGACTCCTGTGACTTGTCCCTCACCCAACAAACTCTACATGGAAAACTATCAACACCCGTTTGTTTCTCTCTGCTGTCCCTAACACCACAAGCTAACTCTTGTCTCTTTCTTTCAAAGGCCCGAACGCTGTCATAGTATTCTATCACTACTTGGTTATGTCTCTGCATTCTTCTGTTGAGCGACTTCAGTTGCTCTGTAATATCCATCATGAAAGCAAGGTCTTGGTTGTCCTGTAAGTCAGTGACATCTTTCCTTTTCTGATCCAAGAACAGTTGGATCTCAAGTTGGACTTCAAAAACACTCTTCAACACGGCTCACTGATGTAGCCATCAAACTGCAGTGTGATATGGCTTGAATAAAATTTAGTTTTTATAACCACATCCATAACATGACTAATTTTCAAAGTTTTACTACATAGAGATTCTTGATGTAAAATGCAGTGAAAACTACTAAACTGCTGATTTGTGTTGATACTTGGCGATTTAGCCATCAGGTTTGCCACAACCCCAGCTTTCTTGCCCACCATTGCAGGTGCCCTGCCTGTGGCCAGACTCCCAGCTCTTGTCCAGTACACATCCAATTTGCCCAGCGCTCCCACCAAGCTGTTGACGAGGTCATTTGCTGCTGCTCTGTCTCTCATTGTGGAGTTCTTCAAAAATTCTCCCTTAGAAAATGGTTTCGTGGACCCAGCTATTTCATGGCCAATCACATAGCTCATCTTAACAGCAGCATCACTTGCACAGCAAGCATTAGTAAACATCGATTGCTGCTTCCTCAACGACTGTACTAATTCAGAAAATTTATCTTCCCGTAACTTTCCTGTGTACTTAACATATTTCTCACCAAGGTTCGCTTCATAGTGTCTTCAGAGCTACCTATTACCTACAAATCAAGCACGTGGGCTTTCCATTTGTGTCCGCAAAGAAAAGTGAAATTCTCCAATCGCCTTGAAACGCACGGCACTCTTTCTCTACTTGGATGAAGATATGATGGTCACTTCTGACTACGGGACTTCAAAACTAGGGACCAATGCTATGAGACAATGAATGAAAAAAGAAATTAAGTTTCATGGGGAAATAATCCTGTCACATTAAGCAACTCCAGTAGCACTTTTCCTTCATTAAACATTAAGGGGGAGAAATAGGGGCGATAACTTTAGCAGTAACGAAAATGTAGTGCCAGGCGCTACGCCAGTGAATCTGACGCAAATTTCGGGTTTAGCGCTCCAGGAAGGAAGTGGCACACTAAATCAAGCGCTACCACTTTACTTTCCTTGGAGCGCTAAAGTTTGGCAAGGGGGCGGTAGCGGTGCAGCGCTGTCCAATGTTGAGGGCAGCGCTGCCAGGAATGGAGGCTCCTTCCCTCCCTTAAAGGGAAGGGCCATCGCTGCAGGCTCTGCATTGAAATGAGGTCCCTCATTGCTGACGGCAGCTGTGATCCGTAACAATCAGCCCCAAGCACACCAACAGAGCACAGGGCTGATCAATCGCGGCACAGGAAAAAGTTAAAAAAACAACCTAAGGAGTGAAAACAAATTTTTCATTGAGACAAGCGGCCTTACCTTTAAATACCGCTCCCCAAGCGGCCGGTCTCCCTAACAACACCTCCTGCAGCTGTCGGTGTTATCGTCCGGCGATGCTGCAGGGGGCGGAACCGAAGTTCAGATCCTGTGTGCTACCGGGGCGCTGCGCCGTCGGATGACATCACGATCTCCGGGTGCAGTAGATTGAGGCGCTAGTGGTTATCGCTGCCGCAAACCTCCACGTCAATTTCGCGGGTGTCAGTACTATTGCTATGCTCGGTCACAAGGCCGGTAGCGCCCCGTTAACACCCCTCAAAGGCGCTAACGGGAGGCTCAAAGGAGACCAATTTCTCCCCCTAACACTACAAAATTATGCATTAATATATCTTTATTTTCTTTTACACTGGTAAATCAGTCCAGTGTGTGTGAAAACCACCCAGTCTGTAAAAAATCCACCGCCAAGTCTGTGAAAAGCACCCAGTCTGTGAAAAGCACCCTGTCTTCAAGAAGCACCCTGTGATGTGCCTCAATAAATCCGAGACTCGATGTTAGCGAAACAAAACAAGGCTTTTATTGACTTAGAAGGTAACACACAGGAGAGAGGTATCTTCCATCCAGAGCTCTGCCGTACTGGATGTGCTGCAGGCTGGGCCAGCTTACATAGGGGCCAGGTATGGGCGGAGCCCTACACATAATATAATACAATGGGCCAGGTATGGGCGGAGCCCTACACATAGTACAATACAATGGTGAGGGAAATGAAACTGAAACCAACCACAGTCACAGGCAGTGATGAATGGAATATTTCATCACATTCACCCCTTCTATAGATTTAGTCTGTTCGGGGGTTTGATAGTCCTCTGCGACCGACGTGGCTGTTGTGGTGCCGCGGGTGTCGGCTGGGTGTCCCCGGTGGCCTCCTGGGTCTCTGCCGGGGGTGCCGCCAGGGTTGTTGAAGGGGTAGTTGGTGGGGGTGCCGTTGGTCGATGTTCTTCCGGGGGTGATGAAAGAGTAGTGGGTGGGTAAGAGTTGCTGTGATCGTTGTTGCTGCTATTGTCGTGGTTGTTGTCGTTACCGGCTGGGGCGACGTCTTTTATGGACACGGTGTTCTCCCTTCCGTCGGCGTGCCGGACATACGCGTATTGGGGGTTGGCGTGGAGTAGGTGCACTGGCTCCACGAGAGGGTCCGTCTTGTGGCCCCTCACATGCCTTCGCACGAATACCGGACCTGGGGTGGAGAGCCATGACGGCATGGATATGCCTGAGGTGGATTTCCGGGGAAAGGCAAACATTCGTTCATGAGGCATGGCATTAGTGGCAGTACACAATAGCAACCGTATCGAATGGTGCACATCTGGGAGGACTTCCTGCCAGCGGGAGATAGGGAGGCCCTTGGTCCTTAGAGCTAGAGTGACTGCTTTCCATACTGTCCCGTTCTCTCGCTCCACTTGACCGTTACCCCGGGGGTTGTAGCTGGTGGTACGGCTCGTGGCGATCCCCCTGGACAGCATGTACTGGCATAGCTCTTCACTCATGAAGGACGCCCCCCTATCCGTATGGATGTAGCTCGGCATACCGAACAGGCAGAACAGGCTGTTGAGGCATTTAATGACCGTGGCGCTGGTCATGTCTGGGCAGGGGAAGGCGAATGGGAACAGGGAGTATTCATCCACAATGTTCAGGAAGTAAACATTGCGGTCGACGGACGGAAGGGGGCCCTTGAAATCTAAGCTGAGCCGCTCAAAGGGCCGTGTAGCTTTGATTAAGTGGGCTCTATCTGGGCGGTAGAACCGAGGCTTGCACTCAGCGCAAGTGCTGCAGTTCCTGGTCAGAGACCGAACTTCCTCAATCGAGTAGGGTAAGTTGCGGGACTTTATGAAGTGGAACAGCCGCGTGACCCCTGGGTGGCAGAGGTCGTTGTGGAGGGTCTGTAGCCGATCCCCGGTGGCGCTGGCACACATCCCTCGTGAGAGGGCGTCAGGGGATTCGTTAAGGGCCCCTGGCCGGTAAATGATGTCATACTCGAAGGTGGAGAGCTCGATCCGCCACCTAAGAATCTTATCATTTTTGATCTTCCCCCTCTGTTTATTATTGAACATAAACGCTACCGACCGCTGGTCGGTAAGTAGGGTGAAGCGTTTGCCGGCTAGGTAGTGGCGCCAGTGGCGCACTGCCTCCACGATGGCTTGGGCCTCCTTTTCCACGGAGGAGTGTCTGATCTCGGGCCCTTGGAGGGTCCTCGAGAAGAAAGCTACGGGCCGCCCCGCCTGGTTGAGGGTGGCCGCCAAGGCAAAGTCAGACGCATCACTTTCCACTTGAAATGGAGTGTTCTCGTCCACTGCCTGTAGCGTGGCCCGCTCAATATCCTGCTTAATGCTTTTGAAGGTGGCGTGGGCCTCAGCAGAGAGCGGAAAAGAGGATGCTTTCAAGAGGGGGCGGGCTTTGTCGGAGTAGTTGGGGACCCATTGGGAATAATAAGAAAATAACCCCAGGCACCTTTTCAGGGCTTTGGGAGTGTTGGGCAGGGGCAGCTCCCGTAGGGGGCGCAATCGGTCGGGGTCTGGTCCGATTTCCCCATTCTCCACCACGCTGCCTAGTATGCAGAGGCGCGTTTTGTTGAAAACGCACTTGTCCTCGTTGTAGGTGAGGTTGAGTTTTTGTGCGGTTTTCAGGAACCTCTCGAGGTTCGAGTCATGATCCTGCTGGTTGTGACCGCAGATGGTGACGTTGTCGAGGTAGGGGAAGGTTGCCTGCAAGTGGTGGTCATCGACCATGCGGTCCATCTCCCTCTGGAAGACCGAGACCCCATTCGTCACCCCAAAGGGGACTCTGAGGAATTGGTGGAGGCGTCCGTTCGCCTCGAAGGCGGTGTACGGGCGTTCCTCTGGTCTGATAGGGAGCTGGTGGTACGCTGACTTGAGGTCGATGGTGGAGAACACCCGGTATTGGGCGATTTGGTTCACCATTTCTGATATGCGGGGTAGCGGGTAGGCGTCTAGTTGGGTGTACCTGTTGATCGTTTGGCTATCGTCGATCACCATCCGTTTCTTCTCGCTACCCCTTACCACTACCACTTGGGCGCGCCACGGGCTGTTGCTGCGTTCAATAATGCGCTCTTTCAGGAGCCTGTCTACCTCGGTCGCGATAAACCGCCTGTCCTCCCAGCTGTACCTTCTGCTTTTGGTCGCTATTGGCCGGCAGTTAGGGGTAAGGTTCGCGAATAGCGAAGGCAGCTTTACCTTCAGGGTAGCCAGACCGCACACTGTGAGGGGCGGCTGGGACCCACCGTACTTGAGCGTGATGCTTTGGTGGCTGCACTGGAAATCCAGGCCCAAGATCACGCTCGCACATAGATTCTTCATGATTAATACTTTAAAATTATCGTATACAGTTCCGTTAACGGACAATTGTACCGTGCAGTAACCCATAATGGTCGATGTCTGGGTTTTATCAGCCATAGAGATGGTACCCCGAGTAGGGACCACCTTTAGGGAGAGTTGTTGTGCCAGTTCAGGGTGGATAAAACGCTCCGTGCTTCCACTGTCAATTAAACATTTAACCCCGCACCCGTTTACCTCGATGTCCACCATTGATTTGGATAGCGGGTGCGGTCTGGTCTGGTCCACTGTGACCGATGCCACTGTAGGGCCCTGATCGAGACAAGATGGCGTCCACGCTGTCTGCTCATAAGATGGCGGACCCCATGAGGTCGGGCAAGATGGCATCCAAGATGGCCGCTCCCACGGCGCACACGCGGCGGTGGCGGGTTTTCCGGCGGGGTTCCCTCTGCACACCTTCCCGAAGTGCCCCTTCTTACCGCACTTAAAGCAGGTGGTGCCTTTCGCCAGGCACAGGTTTCTGGTGTGCTTCGGCTGCCCGCAGAAGTAGCAGTTGGGTCCCCGACGCGTCGCGGCTGTCGTAGGGCTTCTGGGGGGAGAGCGGGGCCCCGACGGTGTCGGGCTGCCGGGCGGGGAAGATGCCTTCCAAGATGGCGGCGCCCTTGGTGCGCACGTGGCGGCGTGGACAGCGCGGGCTGAAGAGTAGGCGTCCGAGTTTCTCTGGGCCACATCCAGGGATCGCGCTGTGTCCGCAGCCTGTTTCAGGTCCAATCCCATTTTTTCCAGCAGTCTCTGCCGGATGTAAGTGGAGCTGAGGCCTGTGATAAAGGCATCGCGAACAAGCTCTTCAGTGTACACTGCGGCTTTTAAATCTTGGCACTTGCAGTCTTTGCCAAGCGTTTTCAGGGTGCCTAGGAACTCCTCCACCGATTCCCCAGGTCGCTGTGCGCGAGTAGCGAGCAGATGCCTAGCATACACCTCATTCGTAGGCTGCTGGTAATGCGCCTTTAAGATGTCGCAGGCGGCCGGGTACGTGTCGGCATCTTGGATGAGGGGGTAAACCCGGTGGCTTACCCAATTCCGCAGAATTCCGAGTTTCATACTCGCAGCGTCCGTAGCGCCTTTGATGGCTGCGGAATTGTCCAGGAAGAATTCCATACACATAAACCAGTGTCCGAAGCGTGCCGATGCGTCCGAAGCATGCTGGTCCAAATCCAAACGTTCGGGTTTCAAGAGTTGATGCATTGTGTTGAAAATTAAGTCAATAAAATTGATGTGCCTCAATAAATCCGAGACTCGATGTTAGCGAAACAAAACAAGGCTTTTATTGACTTAGAAGGTAACACACAGGAGAGAGGTATCTTCCATCCAGAGCTCTGCCGTACTGGATGTGCTGCAGGCTGGGCCAGCTTACATAGGGGCCAGGTATGGGCGGAGCCCTACACATAATACAATACAATGGGCCAGGTATGGGCGGAGCCCTACACATAGTACAATACAATGGTGAGGGAAATGAAACTGAAACCAACCACAGTCACAGGCAGTGATGAATGGAATATTTCATCAAACCCTGTCTGTAAAGGCTGCTCTAAAACACACTCACCTGAAACACAAGCAACCCATTCAGCAGTTACGAGAAGCCCAACCAGCACTGACCATGAGCTACAGCTGAAAGGGAAATAGAGAATCCGTATGGTCAATTTAAAATAACCGGGCTTCAAGAAATCAGCGCTTCACACTGAATTTCAAATTACAATGCCAGGTGATTGACAAATCATACGCAATTTAAAACAACCAGGCTTTCACCTCAGTGCGGGAAATGCAGCCAATTAGCGCTTCCCACCCCATTTTAAATTTTTTTCAGTGAACTAGGACGGTCAATTGGGCATTCTGTGGGTCGGGTGAAAGTGTTTCATGGGCCGGATTAGGCCCGTGGGCCATCCGTTTGACACACAGGAACAGGAATAGGCCTTTCAGCCCCTCGAGCCTGTTCAATTAGATCATGGCTAATCTGTACTCAACTCTATTTACCAACCTTTGATCCATATCTCTTATCCAATAAAAATCTGTAAATTTCAATTGATCCAGCATCCACAGCCTTTTGGGGGAGAGAATTCCACGTTTCCACTATTATCTTCCAGATTTCATTCTTGAATGGCCTGGCTTTAAGATTGTGCCCCCTTGTTCTAGATTACCCACCAGAGGAAATAGCTTCTCTGTATCTACTCTATTGAATCCTGTTATCCTTTTAAACACATCAACTAGATCACCCCCTCCACCTTCTAAACTAAAAAAAAAAGAAACCAGGTTTATGCAACCTCTCCTCATAATTTAACCCTTTAAGTCCCATTATTACTTTGGCAAATCTGTACTGCTCCCCCTCCAAGCAATGTTCCCTTTAATTATTTTTAGGTGCGCGGTCCCTTTAACAGGCTGCGTGACCCATTCAAATTCCATTGTATGCACAATTTTTCCTATTGTAAAGCCAGCAAGCAGCCTGTGTGGGATCTCCAGACAGTTGTGCCCGCGCAGCTTGAAGGGAACATTGTCTCCAAAACCAATATATCCTTCCTGAGGTTCGGTGTCCAGAACTGAATGCAATACTCCAGATGGGGTCTGACCAAGGCTCTGTACAATAATAAATGCATGACTTCTACCCTTTATATTCCAACCGCCTTGAAATAAAGACCAACATTCCATTAGCTTTATTGATTACTTTCTGTACCTGTGCATTAGCTTTTAATGATTTGTGTACCTGGACACCCAAATCTCTTTGGTCCTCCACAGTTTCTAGTCTCTCACCATCAAGAAAATATTCTGCTTCGTCTTTCTTGGACCCAAAGTGGATGGCCTCACACTTCCCACATTGAACTCCATCTGCCACAATCTTGCCCACTCACTTAATCTGTCTAAGTCCCTTTTAACTTCTTGCTTCCATCAACACAACTTAATGTTCCTCCTAACCTGGTGTCCTCTGCAAACTTGGATATACAACTCTCTATTCCTTCATTCAAGTTACTGATATATATATAGTGAAAAGCTGAGGCCCCAGTACAGATCGCTGGGGAACACCACTCATCACATATTGCCAATCAGAGTACATTCTCATTATTCCAACGGGATATTGTCTGTCTCCTACCCCCCAACCAATCATCAATCCATGTCCTAAGGTTACCTCCAATTCCATGCTTGCTAATAATCTCTTTTACGGAACATTATCACCCGTGTGTTAGTGCACTGGCGTAGTACACCACTTTAAAAGTCAGAATATACTTAAAGTTATTTGGATTTCCCCCCCACTCCCAATAATTGGTCCATTTGTATTTTTGGTCTGCCGGAATAGAACGTTTATCACTATATCGCAATATTAAACTCTAGCATTAATAGCTTTAAATTAGCTAGGCTGCTGTGCGAGCCTTTGGCTTAGAGGTAGCAATCTGGCCTCTGAGTCAGAAGGTGCAATGTTAAAATCCCCCTCCTGGAGATCCAGTTTTGCATTCTGGGTTACCATCCAGCAGGATACTCAAGTCTGGTGGGTATGGGTTGTGTACGCCCATAAAACCCTCCCATATTATAGAACTAACCATCCTATTGGCTGGTTTAAAGATGATTATGGCCATGGAAGAAGCATTTGTAGTGTCCAAGTATAAATAATACATGGACTGCAGGAGAACAATAATAACAGGTATTTACTGAACAGAGGGTACTCTTTTTGTTTGGACCCCAAAAAAAACCCAATTGGACTGTAAATAAACAAAAGTTCAACTAAAACTTAACAAATCAAATTAAAATTTGGTTTTCCGGGTTGATAATGCACTCCAGTCCCCGCGGCACCCACCGCGTGCTCCATCTCCAGGGCCACCCAGGCGCGAACATGGCCGCGGAAGAGAGGCAGGCAATCCGGCTGGACGACCCCCTCGACCGCCCGCTGCCTGGACCAATTGATGGCTCTTTTAGCCAGGCCCAGGAGCAGGCCGTAGATCAAGAGCGTGGGACTGAAGTGCAACCAAAAATCGAGGAGCAGCCCCTTCAAGTAGTGAAAGAGGGGCTGCAACCTCTCACACTCCATATAAACGTGAAACACGGACTCCTCCAGGCCGCAAAAAATGCAGGTGGCCTGGGAGTCCGTGAACCTACTTAAAACCTTATTGCACGGGACCGCTCCGTGCAACACCCTCCAGGCCAAGTCCCTGATGGAACAAGGGAGGACTCCCGCGTAGAGAGCCCTCCATTGGGGACCTCCGCCACCGCCAGTCGGCAAGACGCCACGCCAAGGCGTGTCCGGACGGTAGACGAAGATGGCAAAGTGGAGAGTGTGCAGGAGCAGCCCGTGCAGGAAACCCCTCCGCGTGGAATGAAAAGGCACGGAGGGTATTTCCTCGAGATGGCTCAAGTTGTGAGGCGCCGGTTCCCGAGGGGAGTTTCGGGGCCGGGCGCCGATGAGGAATTCCGTCCGAACGGGAGTAAGCTTGGACGGGATCGCCCCACATGCTTGAGCCGCCTCGATACACCTAGTGGAGTCAGGGCCCAGTGCCGCTTTCACCGATTCGATGGCTTCGACTGCGAGCCGGGCGTTGGCACAGGACAGGCGCCGCGCCAGCTCCTCCGGCGCCATCCAGCCCGCTCCTCCGCCATCGAGCAGGTTCCCGACTCTGGTCACCTTGCCAGGCACAGCCCTGCCCTCCGCCAACCGCCCGAACCCGCGTTCGTGGAGGTGCGGATTCCTGAGCAGCGGCTCCCGAAGGAGAGCCACCGCTCCTGACGGGGGAGAGCTCCGCCTGGAAGCGATGTAGTTCCAAACCCATACCAGTTCCTGGTAGAAGACAGGCAGCTCCCGCAGGCCGGCACGCCTGCCGCCCACTTTCGCGAACAGGAGCTGCGTGTCGTAATTGAGGCCGTGCAGCTGGCGGAAGAAAAACGTCACCAGCGCACACCATCTTGGAGGATTCTCGACGTACAGGTATCTCTGCAGCGTTTGAAGACGGAAAGTCGCAGCCTGGGTGCGAAGGCACACCAGCGCCGGACCGCGCTCCCTAAGCGGGAGACACAGAACCGCGGCAGAGACCCAGTGCTTCCTTTTGTCCCAGAAGTCGATGAGCTTCTTCTGCATCTTGGCGACAAACGCAGGGGGAGGGATCAAAGTGACCAACCGGCACCACAACATGGCGGCCACCAGCTGGTTTATGACCAGCGCTCGACCCCTGTAGGACAACACTCGGAGCAGTCCTGTCCAGCGTCCTAGGCGAGCGGTGACTTTGGCCTCCAGCTCTTGCCAGTGCGCCGGCCAGACGTCCTCGGCAGGGCTAAGGTAGACTCCCAAATAGAGGAGGTGCATGGTGCTCCAGGCGAAAGGCCTGAACTCCTCCGGCAGGGAGTCCACCCGCCACTGACCCACCAGAAGTCCGGAACATTTCTCCCAGTTGATCTTGGCGGAGGATGCGTCCGAGTAAATCTGCTGGCATTCCCGCATCCTCTGCAAGTCAGCGGGATCCGTTACCATGAGGAGCACGTCATCGGCGTAAGCCGAGAGGACCACCTCCACGCCCGGCCCTTGCAGAGCCAGTCCCGTCAACCTCTTCCGCAAGAGGCGCAGGAAAGGCTCCACGCAAATGGCGTATAACTGACCGGACATGGGGCATCCCTGACGCACCCCCCTCCCGAAGCGAAGGGGCGCCGTCAAGGACCCGTTAACATTAATCAGACACTCCGCGGCGACGTACAGAAGTCGGATCCGGGCGACGAAATGCGTCCCAAACCCGAATGCGCGCAGAGTCCCGAAGAGATACTCATGATCCACCCTGTCGAATGCCTTCTCCTGATCCAGGGAAAGAAAGGCGACTGACAGACCAGCCCTCTGGGAGTGGTGGACCAGGTCCCGGACCAGATGGATGTTATCGTGGATGGTCCGGCCCGGGACCATGTAGGACTGGTCGGGGTGGATCATGTGGGCCAGCACGGTGCCAAGGCGAGCAGACATGGTCCTGGCAAAGATTTTATAGTCCATGCTGAGGAGGGAGACCGGGCGCCAGTTCTTAAGGAGGCGGAGATCGCCCTTCTTAGGCAGCAGGACAATGACCGCCCTGAGCCAAGAGAGGGGCATCTCCCCGGTCGCCAAACTTTCCCCCAGGACCCGCGTGTAGTTGCCCCCCAAGACGTCCCAGAATGCCCTGTGGAACTCCACGGTCAGCCCGTCCAGCCCCGGGGACTTTCCCCTAGAGAGCTGGTGGAGGGCGCCGGTCAGCTCCGCCAGGCTTAGCGGAGCATCCAATTTTTCGGCGCCCTCCGGGCTGACCTTTGGCAGGTCCTCCCACAAAACTCTGCGCGCATCCTCGCTGGACAGATCTGGAGAGAACAGAGCTGCATAATAGGCGTGGGTCTCTGCGCTGATTCCCTCCAGATCCGAGACCAGTGATCCGTCGTCGGCCAGCAGCCCCAAGAGCTGCTTACGGACCCCCCGTCTTTTTTCCAGCGAGTAGAAGAAGGGGGAGCCACGGTCCAGGTCCCGCAGGAGCTGGATCCGCGACCTCACGTACGCGCCTCTGGACCCGACGAGCTGCAGGTCCTTCAGCGCGCCCTTCTTCTCTTCGTACACCTTCCGCAGGGCCGGGTCCTCGATGACCTGACCGAGACGGGACTCCAGGTCGAGCACCTCCTTCTCCAACCGCCCGACCCGGGCCTCCCGCCTCTTGGTCGACCCCTTCGCGTACTCCTGACAGAAGAGATGGATGTGAGCCTTGCCCACATCCCACCATAGCCTCAAGGAGGCGAAGCCCCCCCGCTTCCTACTCCAGTCGACCCAGAACCGACTAAATGAATCCCGGAACCGCGCGTCCTCCAGTAGCAGGTTGTTAAAATGCCAGTACGCGGACCCCCCCCGCGCGCGCAGCGGAGTGAGCTCCGCCCACACCAGGTGGTGGTCCGTGCACGGCACCGGCCGCATGGAAGCCGTCGGAATGCAGGAGATGTACGCTCGGGAAATGTAGAGGCGGTCGATTCTGGACCTTCCTCCCCCAGACCTCACGCTAGTGAAGGCGCTGGAGTCGGGGTGGAAATTTCGCCAGACGTCCACCAAGTCGAAGGACCCGACCAGGTCCCTCAACTTCTCCATCGCCGCCGGGCTTCGCGGGGGACCCGAATGGTCCCTCGCCTCGAGGGTGCAGTTAAAATCCCCCCCGAGGATGACGCACTCGCCCGCGTCGACGGAGCCCAAAAGAGCGGACACTTCTTCGAAGAAGCGCACTTGCTGCGCACCGGTCTGAGGGGCGTACACGTTCACTAGATGGAGCAGCACGCACCCCAGGCGAACAGTGACCTGGAGCAAGCGGCCCGGCACGTGCTCCTTGACCCCCAAGATCTCCGGCTGAAAATGCGGGGCCAAAAAGATAGCCACCCCGCTAGAAATGTTGGAGAGGTGACTCATGCTGACCCCTCCTTGCCACTCCAGGAGTCATGTGGCTTCGTCTCCCAGAACGGTGTGGGTTTCTTGCAGGAAACACACCGCATATTCCCGTCCCGAAGGACCGAGAAGTTCTTGAATCTGCGGCGCGCCTCCCTGCTGCCGTTGATGTTGAGGCTGGCTATGGTTATCTTCATGTCAGAAGCATAGTGCAGCCTTTACCTACACCTAACGGGGGGAGGGAGTGCAGCCGCTGGTCAGCCGCCACTTCCTCAGCAGCCCAGTGAGAAACGTTCTGAGCCGACGCAGCTCGAGCGGGTCCACGCCCTCGTCCGCACCCATGATGTTAACGGCGGCGCGGACGGACACGATGAGCAGCGCCAGCTCCGACCACCTTTCGTGGGCCAGCCGGATCTTATTTTGCCGACCCCGGCACGTGGCCATAAAGTCCCGGAGTTCCCTTACGGGAATGAGGAGAGACTCGGCGAGGGGCACGAGGTCATCCAGCGCCTCGTGGACGGTGGAGTCCAAATCGTCCTCCGTGCCCATCACCAAGTCCCCATCCTCCTCCAGGGGGTCGTCACCAGCGGCCGACCCGTCCGTCGCGCAGTGCGCAGCGAATGGCTCACCCGCACCAGCCGGCCCTGCCTCCGCCCGGATCCCACCCCCAGGATCGGTGGCAGATGATTCCTCCCTGGGCTCCTCTAGGGGCGCCGGGCCAGAAGACGGCGGCGGTTCGGAGTCCCCCCCCGCCTCAGACGTCAGAACGACCGGAGAAACCGGGGAGAGAACAATTCCCAGCTCCTCCAGTACGTCCGGCACCAGAGACGCAGCCAGGGGGCCATCCTCCTCCCCGCCACCAGCCACCGACCCAGCGGATGGGGTGTTTTCAATTAAAACCTCCACTGGGACGAGCAGCCCCTGGGAGATGTCCGGGTCGTATTGGGCGAGCTCATTTTCCTCGAGCTCGCCCGACCCAGACCCCAGGCCGCCCGACCCAGCGAGGGGTAACGGCCCCGATAAAATGTCAATAGCCGCGGGTTGTTCCGTAACCCCCCCCACGGGCAGGGTCTCGTCCCCATCCCCGGGAGTCATGTGCCGGACAGACACATCTGCCTCAGCCTCCCGAGGGACAGGCGACCCCTGCCGATCGCTGGTGCTGACGACAGCGGGGGCGGGGGGCGCAGTACCCGTGGCGGGCGACGACTCCCCCTGCTCGGAGGGACCTTCCTCCTCCCGGTCCTCCTCCTCTTCCAGGGGTCGCGCCTTCTTTTTAGCATGGAGGGAGCGAGGGAGACCTCCATGTCTGCAGAGGCCTCCTCCTCTGCTCCCTCCGGCGGAGCAGGTTTGTCGGGTTCCTCGGGCCCGAGCCCGGCCGCAGGTATTGGGGTTACCGCTGCGGCGGTTGTGGCCACAGGCTCGGGCACGAAGCCCCTCCCACTTGCGTCTGCCCCGATTAACTCCGCGAGGAGCGCGGGTGTAAGGGTCGCAAGCGGCAAGGGCTGGCCATCCATGGGGGGACCCGCCCTAAGGTGTTTATTTTTCCGCCGCGCCTTCTTTCCGGCCGGACGCGCTCCCTCCCCCCCGCCGGAGGCCTTGGTGGCATCGGCCCCCGACGTCGACCGCGCATCAGACGTTCCCGACACGCGGGCAGATCCGTGGGGAGGAGCGGCGGCGGCACCAGCCTCGGCCGCTCGAGATGATCCGGCGGCCTTGGAGGTGGGGCAGTTTTTCCGGATGTGCCCCACCTCCTTGCAGGCGTGGCACCGCACACCGTCCGATGTCCAGAAGACGCGATAGGCGGTCCCCTCGTGGTGGACGACGAACGCCCCGTCGGTGTCCTCCTCCCGCGCCAGCTGGATAAACAGCTGGCGCCGGAAGGAGAAGACGTGGCAAAGGCTGGTTTCCCGGAAGCCGAGCGGGATGGGCGTAATCCCCGACCTCACCTCCCCAAGTTGGCATAAATGGGGGAGGAGGAGCTCACCAGGAACATAGGGCGGGACGTTCGAGATGACGATCCTCTGCGCGGTGGCCTCGAGAGGATCCACCGGCAGGAAGGTCCCGCCCATGGTGAGCCCCTTGGCGACGGCCAGGGACACCACCCGTTCCGACCCCAGGAAGAACACAGCCTTCCCGTACATTTTTGAGGCCGCGACGATGGCTGAGGGGCCGACAACCCCAGCCATGGCTTTAACGCAGGCCTCAATGGTCATAGTGAGGTGAGTGTAGCTCTTCACCCCAAGCTTTTTTGTCATAAGTTTAAAAGGTGATGGGGCAGCAGAAGCAGCGGGAGCAGCTGTGGCTGTGGCTGCCACTCCCGCATAAGTCCTGGCTGGCCCCGCCACCGGCGAAGATGCAGTCGCCATTATGGGGTGTTTTTATAAGGGCTACACCCACCCCAAGTCACAGGCCTGAAGGTGTTAATGGCCTCAGGTATTTTTTTGGTCCTCTATTGAGCAGAGGGAGCTGTTTAAAATGAAGACACACCTCTCCCCTTATTGATTGAAATTGGGAGAGGGGCCTTCTCCCCTCTGCTCAATAGGCAATTAATAAAAAGAGATGAAATTGAGTCGCCTCAGAGAAACAGGCAGAGAGAGACAAAGAGAGAGAGAGAGGGGGGTGGTGGGAAGGAGGGAGACCGCAAGGGCAGGGTTGCCACTCAGGATGGTGGGTGTTGGCAGGGGTGCACTCTCCGATGGGAATTTAAAGTCTTTGAAGGTGGTCTTCTGGCAGGGGGAGAAGATGTCTTCACCTGGGAAAGCTGGAGGTGCTCCAGGCTCAGTCCCACACCAGGTCTTAACGATGTAATTGGACTTCACCTAGGCAGCTCCAGCTGTCCCAGGTCAGGCAATTGAAGGGGTGCTTATTAGTGGTGTGTGGGGCCTAGTTTTTAACAAGAGCCACACACACACACACAGACACCCCTTGATGATCCGGCCTTGTTTCTTCTTTTCTCCCCCCACCTAAAATACAAAGGCCTAGAAATTGAGTTTTGGCGCTGCCAGGGCTTGAGCGCCGGAAGTTAGTGCCGGAGCTAAGTCGCGCTGGTCGGGCCCAAAATTCACTGGTTCTGCGCCCAAACGGCTGCCGGCGCTGCTGAAAGCTGTTAGCGCCTGAAAACTGGCGCTATGCGCTGAATTTCGGCGCTATTCCGGCGCTGCGGCGCCCGCTGCGGTGCGGCAGGTTCGGGAAGTGCAGGCCTCCTCCTTCCCTTAAGGAGGAGCTGCCTGCACCCGGCCGCGGCCCGCGATAATCTTATTAAAAATGAGCCCGGCACCTCGGACAAGTGCCGGGCTTGCTTCTTTTCCGGGGGGGGGGGGGGGGAAGTCCGGGGAGGGAGCTGCGGCCAGGCGGGCGGCGGGAAAGCGGCCGGCCGCCGCGGGGCCTTTAATGCGCCGGCGCAAACTTGTGCAAGGCACCTCTGCCAGAACGTTGCTTGCGGCTGCCACGGGCGAGGCGGCCGCAAGTCAATTTCGGCGCTGGGGCCCATCACCACGGCAACCGGGACGCTGCGCACACCGATGACATCATCGGTGCCGGCGCAGCGCCACCGGTCTACCGCGGCGGAAGGGCCCCAGGCAATTTAGGCGCCGGCGCCAATTGCAGCGCTAGGCCCTCTAGCGCCGCAAAATCGGCGCTAAGGGCACTGAATTTCTAGGCCAAAGTCTTTTGGAGAGTGCACCAAATAACACCCACCTGAAAGATGATGCTGTTCTTCCCTCCTTCCAAACAGTTGGTGGTTGTTGGTTGTTTCTCTCCCCTCTCTCCCTCTCCTGAAGTGGAGGCCAATTTGGGGAGGCAGTAATGGAAAGGCCTCTCCCCTGGTTGGTGTTGTTGCTGGCCTCCCTTCTCCTTCTCCTCCTCTGTCCTCTCACTCCAGGCACCTCAGTTGCTGTGATGATGGTGGAGGTGGAAGTGGTGGTTGTCTATCGATATCCTCCTCTTCCTGGTCAGGGGACCACCACTTTAGTCCACTCTCCTAGTCTGGCTGCTCCCTCTGCTTGCTGCTGCACAGCCAGCAATGCTGTGAAGAGGGTAACTTAAGACTGACGTACAGAAGCCTGCTATGGCTTTATATACAGGGGTGGTCACTGCCGGTGCTGCAGTATAGAATCAGTTCTTCTCTTAAAGGTACATACACAACAATTCCTCCCCTTTTAGATAAACAGTACATAACATTCATTTAACAACTAAATAATAACTAATTACAATTACAATTTTCTCTGTACTATATACATCAACTGAAATAATCATTTCTAAGTTTAGTCTTTGAGGAGGCTTCCTGATCCTGACTGGATAGCGCCTTTCTCGAGTATCCTGTTCTTGCGGCGGAGTTGATTCTGGCTCATTGTCATTGGTTGGTTCGTCAGCTTCCAACACCACTGCTTCTGAGGTAGACGCAATCTGTACTTCGGGTTGATTACCAGGTGCACCTGCTCGTGGTATGGGTTTGGCTTGTTCCTGTGACTCTAGAATCTGGTCAGCATGGCGTCTCATGATGCTCTCTCCAATGTCCACTGTGTACATTAGTGGTCCCTGCTGTGTGCATATCATTCCTGGCTGCCATTTTTCTGTTCGGTAGTCGCGGGCTAAGACTGGTTGCCCTATCTTGAAGCTTCTGGTTGGCTTCTAATTTATGTGCTGGAATTGCTTATCCTCAACATCTCGTCTTATGTTTGGTTTGAGCAAATCCAGGCGACATCTTAGCCTTCGGTTGAAGAACATTACGGCTGGAGCTTGGTTGGTGACTGCATGTGTCGTATTCCGGTAAGCAAACAAGAAATTATCCACCTTGTGTTGTAGTGGTATGTCGTCATTACACATTGCCTTTATGGCCTTTTAAAGGTCTGAACAAACCTCTCAGCCAATCCATTTGTGGTTTGATGACATGGGGCAGATGTGTAATGTTTCACCCCATTATTCCTCAGAAACCTCCGGAAATCCTCGGACACAAACTGTGGCCCATTGTCAGAGCAAATCTGTCAGAATCAACTCCGCCGCAAGAACAGGATACTCGAGAAAGGCACTATCCAGTAGGACTGCAATAGTTTTCTCTGTGGTGGTGGAGGACATTTTGATGACCTCTGGCCATTTCGAATGGGCGTCCACAGCGATTAGCAACATTGAGTCCATAAATGGACCAGCAAAATCAATGTGTACCCGTTGCCATGGAGATGAGGGCCACTCCCATGGATGTAGCGGGGCCTCTGGTGGAGCGTTTTGGACCTTCTGGCATCCTGTGCATCTCTTGGTCATATCCTCGATTTCTTGATCAATTCCCGGCCACCACACAAACGCCCTGGCTAGGCTCTTCATTTTTACCCCTCCCAGATGACCCTCATGAAGCTCATTGAGCACTCTATCTGTCAACTTGGGTGGAATTACCACTCAGGATCCACACATCAAGGTTCCCCGGCACACTGACAGCTGTTCTCTCCTTGGCGAGAATGCTGGCAACAGTGAGTCGCCATGTGCTGGCCATCCCTTCACCGTCAAATCATAGACCCGAGAGAGTGTCGGGTCATTTCGGGTTTCCTTCTCTATACTTGAGTTTGTAACAGGTAGACATTCGACTATGGTCGCATGGAATATCTCAACAGGGGCCACTGCAGGTGCTTCCTCTACCGTAGGCAACGGTAGGCGCGACAGCCCATCAGCGTTTCCATGCTGTTTCGTACCCTTGTACTCTATGTCGTACTGATGTGCCCCTAGAAAAAGTGACCATCTTTGCAGCCGTTGCACCGTCATCACCGGAACGCCCTTCTTTGGGTTAAAAATGGAGACCAGGGGCTGATGATCAGTCAGTAGGGTGAATTTCTGCCCGTGCAGATAGTGATTGAACTTCTTCACCCCCCACACCAGGCTGAGGGCCTCCCTGTCAATCTGGGCGTAGTTACGCTCGGCTGAGGTTAACGAGCGCGACGCAAAGGCTATTGGCCTCTCTGAACCGTCAAGGAATTTGTGTGACAGCACCGCTCCGATGCCATAGGGAGACGCATCACATGCTAACCGAATCGGTAGTGTTGGATTGTAGTGGGCCAATACTTCTTTTGAAGTGATTAGGCATTTACATTTCTGAAAGGCACGCTTACACTCATCACTCCATTTCCATGTTACTCCAGTTTGCAGTAGGGCATTCAGTGGGTGCAGAATTGTAGATAAATTCAGCAAGAATTTATGGTAGTAGTTCACCAACCCGAGGAACGACCTCAGTTGCGACACATTTTCCGGTGCTGGAGCCTTGACTACAGCCTCAATCTTGTCCGGCGACTTATGCAACCCTTCCTCATCAATCATGTGGCCACAGTATGAGATTTGTCTGCTGAAGAACTCACATTTGGGGTGGTTGGCTCATAGCCCATATTCCTGTAATCTCGTGAGCACCTGCTCCAGGTTGGCAAGGTGTTCACTGTCATTTTCGCCCGTAACCAGGATGTCGTCCAAATAACACTGGGTCCCCGGGATCCCTTGCAGGACTTGTTCCATCGCCCTCTGCCAAATAGCCGGGGCTGATGCTACCCCGAATACCAGTCGATTGTACTGGTAAAGGCCTTTGTGAGTGTTTATCGTGAGGTATTTCCTAGATGCTTCTTCCACCTCCATTTGTAGATATGCTTGGGCCAGATCAATCTTTGTAAACCGTTTCCCTCCAGATAGTGAGGCGAAAATATCTTCTATCCATGGAAGTGGATATTGTACTGTGTGCAGGACTGGGTTCACAGTTAACTTGAAGTCCCCACAGGTGCGAACCTTCTTCGGTTCCCCAGGCGTGCTGCTCAATGATTTCTTCATTACAGGAACGATGGGTGTGGCCCACTCGCTCCAGTCCACCTTGGACAGCACACCCAAATGCTCCAGATTCTCCAGCTCTGCTTCAACGGCTGGGCGGATCGCGTAAGGTACCGGTCTGAACTTAAAAAATTTTGGGTTTGCTTTATCTTCGATTTTTATCGTTGCCGTTACTCCTTTTAGAGTCCCAAGTCCTTGTCGGAACACCTCTTTCACGTCAGTTAGAATCTTTGACAATCGTCCAGGTGTGACGTCATCGTCCTTTTTATCAGTCACAGTTAGCGCCTGAATGGAATGCCAATCCAATTGTATTTTTCGGATCCATTCACGTCCCAATAATGGTGGTCCTCCATCTGGTAGTATATATAGATACAGTTTCTGTGTTTCCTTGCCGTTGTATTCAACTGGCACCCTTATTTTTCCTCTGGGGTAGACTTTTTGCCCCATGTATGTCTTCAATACAATGGACGTGTCCTTCAAGGGTGTGTGTGAGAATAGCCGCTCATAGTCTCGTCGATTCATGGCAGTTAGGGCTGATCCTGTGTCGAATTCCATCTTTACTGGGTGTGGTAAACCACGTTCACTATCGTATCACTGTTAGTAGTTAGCACTGTTCACCACTGTTCGTTATAACTGTATCACTGACCACTATTGTATCACGGTACGAGGTCGCCTCTTGCCACACTGCTATACCTGGGATGACCACTGCCGACTCCGCCTTGGCTCCACCCACCAGGCCAGGTATAAAGGTGAGCGACTGGCTGGTATTCCTCCTGCTTGGATCGGATCACCCACGAGAGTGGGCTCTGTTATTTAGTCAATAAAAACCTTTAGTCACCTTCGTAACTCTTCGCCTTTTATTGGAGGAATTGATAGGTATATCAATTTTATTGATTATGGAGAACGCGACGGTATGGAAGGCCGTCCTCTTAGCCTTAAAGTCTAAGGGCCTCCCAACCTCCCGCTGGTGGAAAGAGAGAACGCGACGGTATGGAAGGCCGTCCTCTTCGCCTTGTTCGGGTTCCCGAACTATATACACAGCGACCGGGGCTCCTCCTTCATGAGCGAGGAACTCCGGCAATTCCTCCTAGAGAGAGGTATTGCAGCAAGCAGGACCACCAGCTACAACCCCAGAGGTAACGGTCAGGTGGAAAGAGAGAACGCGACGGTATGGAAGGCCGTCCTCTTAGCCTTAAAGTCTAAGGGCCTCCCAACCTCCCGCTGGCAAGAAGTCCTCCCGACAGCGCTGCACTCCATCCGGTCATTACTTTGCACGGCCACTAACACCACCCCCCATGAACGAATGTTCGTTTTCCCCAGGAAGTCGACTACGGGAACCACTCTACCAACCTGGCTGACCGCCCCGGGGCCGGTCTGGCTGCGGAAACACGTGAGGACCCATAAAACGGACCCCCTGGTCGAGAGGGTGAACCTCCTGCACGCCAACCCCCAGTACGCCTACGTGGCGTACCCAGACGGGCGGGAGGACACTGTCTCCCTACGAGACCTCGCACCCTCAGCCGATCCGGAAACACCGCCACCACCCCCCCCAACCTCAGTCCAGGTAGACGGCATGCCGGAACCCCACGAGCCCTCGCCGACCACGCAAACACCAGCATCAACACCGGATAAGGCACCAGCACCGGATAAGGCAACACCACCGCTGCGGCGATCGGAGAGGCTTACGAAGCCTCCGGACAGACTGACCTACCAGAATTGGTAGTACACTTCACCCCGCCGGACTTAATTCTAAACAAGGGGTGAATGTGGTAAACCACGTTCACTATCGTATCACTGTTAGTAGTTAGCACTGTTCACCACTGTTCGTTATAACTGTATCACTGACCACTATTGTATCACGGTACGAGGTCGCCTCTTGCCACACTGCTATACCTGGGATGACCACTGCCGACTCCGCCTTGGCTCCACCCACCAGGCCAGGTATAAAGGTGAGCGACTGGCTGGTATTCCTCCTGCTTGGATCGGATCACCCACGAGAGTGGGCTCTGTTATTTAGTCAATAAAAACCTTTAGTCACCTTCGTAACTCTTCGCCTTTTATTGGAGGAATTGATAGGTATATCAATGGGGACCCTGCTATCATGAGGGTGACCCAAATGGTTCGGTGATCCTCCTTTGCGATCACATTGTGTAACTTTAGACAACTTAGTCTCCTGCTCCCGGAGTCCTTATCACTCTCCTGATCTTCCGAACTACTGTCTGTCAATTTCTTTACTTTCTTGTACTTTTCCTCAGTAGTTCTTTTAGTGTTGGTTTTCTTTCCTGACCTGCAGACTCTTGCTATGTGTCCCATTTTCCCACATTGCCTGCATACTTTGTCCTTAAACCAGCAGTCCTTCTGATCATGGGTTGTTCTGCTGCAGCGATAGCACTTTTCTGCTCCATACGCCATTTCGTTAGCGCTGTATTCCTGTGGTTTCTGTTGTATTTCCGCAGCTCCCCGTGCTGCTGCTTCGTAGGATACTGCCACGCTGAAAGCCTGTTCTAGCGTCAGGTCCTTTTCCGAAAGTAGTCGTTTCTGGGTTCCTTCACTCTGGAGCCCGCAGACAAACTTATCCCGTAAGGTATCTGCCAGTCCTGCTCCGAACTGGCAGTGCTTCGATAACTTGCGTAGTTCCGTAAGATAGTCAGCATTGCTCTCATCTTTGTGCTGGTTTCTTTTATGGAACTTGAATCTTTCTGCTATCAGCAGCGGTGTAGGGTTTAGGTGTTCCTGTACGATATTAACAATCTCCTCAAAACTTTTCTCCATTGGTTTAGCTGGGGTAATTAAATTCCGCAATAGGCCGTACGTTCTCGCGCCCATCAAATTTAATAATACCGACGCCTTCTTTCCATCGGCCACCTCATTTGCCTTGCAGTACACTTCAATTCTTTCCACATACGTGGTCCAGTCTTCTACCTCGTTGTCGAAAGCAGTGATACTGCCACTTTTCGGCATCTTGGGTGATTTAAAATGGCGCCTCCCGCGCTTTTTCTTCTTCACCAATGGATTAAAATGGCACCTCCCGCGCTTTTCCTTCTTCCCCAGTGGAATAAAATGGCGCCTCCCGCGCTTTTCCTTCTTCCCCTTGCTGCCACGCTGCTCCTAGCGTTCTGCAGGGTAATGGCGGTGACCCGCGGCTTCGGCGCGTCTCACTTTTCCTTCCCCTTGTTTTATTTTCGCTACGCTGCCCGGTTCTTGAGCACCGACTGCGCCCTGTGCGCTCCACCCTCTCTCTCTCTCTTTTCCTCCCGACGACGCTGCACCGCCCCTTTGCAGAGCCGCTTGATCGAGCTCGAGCCCGCCGCAGTCCGGAAGGGTCAGCGCACTACCTGCTACCAGCACGATTTGCTGGAACACCTTGACTGGGGAGCCAAGCCCAGCTCTCCACAGCCTCTCCTGCAACTCTCCGAACTCCGATGGATCCTTGGGCGGTTGCCTACGGTCGACACCTGTTGTTCTGACTTCAACCTCCAAAAGCTTCTTCTCAGGGAAAGATCCCCGTGAGGTGATGCAGTACTGCAGGTGAGTTCGAACCTGTTCGTCGCCAATGTAGTGTCCGAGTATAAATAATACACGGACTGCAGGAGAACAATAATAACAGGTATTTACTGAACAGAGGGTACTCTTTTATTTGGACCCAAAAAAAACCAATTCGACTGTAAATAAACAAAAGTTCAACTAAAGCTTAACAAATCAAATTAAAATTTGGTTTTCCGTGTTGATGATGCACTCCAGTCCCCGCGGCGCCCACCGGTCGCGGAAATACTCAAGCGCACCGGCGGACACCGCATGCTCCATCTCCAGGGCCACCCGGGCGCGAACATGGCCGCGGAAGAGATGCAGGCAATCCGGCTGGACGACCCCCTCGACCGCCCGCTGCCTGGACCAATTGATGGCTCTTTTAGCCAGGCCCAGGAGCAGGCCCACAAGGAGGTCCTCCAACCTGTCCGCTCCCCTCCGCACCGGGTGACCGTAGATCAAGAGCGTGGGACTGAAGTGCAACCAAAAATCGAGGAGCAGCCCCTTCAAGTAGTGAAAGAGGGGCTGCAACCTCTCACAATCCATATAAACGTGAAACACGGACTCCTCCAGGCCGCAAAAAATGCAGGCGGCCTGGGAGTCCGTGAACCTACTTAAAACCTTATTGCACGGGACCGCTCCGTGCAACACCCTCCAGGCCAAGTCCCCGATGGAACAAGGGAGGACTCCCGCATAGAGAGCCCTCCATTGGGGACCTCCGCTACCGCCGGTCGGCAAAACGCCACGCCAAGGCGTGTCCGGACGGTAGACGAAGATGGCAAAGTGGAGAGTGTGCAGGAGCAGCCCGTACAGGAAACCCCTCCGCGCGGAATGAAAAGGCACGGAGGGTATTTCCTCGAGACGGCTCAAGTTGTGAGGCGCCGGTTCCCGAGGGGAGTTTCGGGGCCGGGCGCCGATGAGGAATTCCGTCCGAACGGGGGTAAGCTCGGACGGGATCGCCCCACATGCTTGAGCCGCCTCGATACACCTAGTGGAGTCGGGGCCCAGTGCCGCTTTTACCGAATCGATGGTTTCGACCGCGAGCTGGACGTTGGCCCAGGACAGGCGCCGCGCCAGCTCCTCCGGCGCCATCCAGCCCGCTCCTCCGCCATCGAGCAGGTCCCCGACTCTGGTCACCTTGCCAGCCACAGCCCTACCCTCCGCCAGCCGCCCGAACCCGTGTTCGTGGAGGTGCGGATTCCTGAGCAGCGGCTCCCGAAGGAGAGCCGCCGCTCCTGACGGGGGAGAGCTCCGCCTGGAAGCGACGTAGTTCCAAACCCATAGTAGTTCCTGGTAGAAGACAGGCAGCTCCCGCAGGCCGGCACGCCTGCTGCCCACTTTCGCAAACAGGAGCTGCGTGTCGTAATTGAGGCCATGCAGCTGGCGGAAGAAAAACGTCGCCAGCGCACACCATCTCGGAGGATTCTCGACGTACAGGTATCTCTGCAGCGTCTGAAGACGGAAAGTCGCAGCCTGGGTGCAAAGGCACACCAGCGCCTGACCGCCCTCCCTAAGTGGGAGACACAGAACCGCGGCAGAGACCCAGTGCTTCCTTTTGTCCCAGAAGAAGTCGATGAGCTTCTTCTGAATCTTGGCGACAAACGCAGGGGGAGGGATCAAAGTGACCAACCGGTACCACAACATGGCGGCCACCAGCTGGTTTATGACCAGCGCTCGACCCCTGTAGGACAACACTCGGAGCAGTCCTGTCCAGCGTCCTAGGCGAGCGGTGACTTTGGCCTCCAGCTCTTGCCAGTTCGCCGGCCAAGCGTCCTCGGCAGGGCTAAGGTAGACTCCCAAATAGAGGAGGTGCGTGGTGCTCCAGGCGAAAGGCCTGAACTCCTCCGGCAGGGAGTCCACCCGCCACTGACCCACCAGAAGTCCGGAACATTTCTCCCAGTTGATCTTGGCGGAGGATGCGTCCGAGTAAATCTGCTGGCATTCTCGCATCCTCCGCAAGTCAGCGGGATCCGTGACCATGAGGAGCACGTCATCGGCGTAAGCCGAGAGGACCACCTCCACGCCCGGCCCTTGCAGAGCCAGTCCCGTCAACCTCTTCCGCAAGAGGCGCAGGAAAGGCTCCACGCAAATGGCATATAACTGACCGGACATGGGGCATCCCTGACGCACCCCCCTCCCGAAGCGAAGGGGCGCCGTCAAGGACCCGTTAACTTTAATCAGACACTCCGCGGCGGCGTACAGAAGTCGGATCCGGGCGACGAAATGCGTCCCGAACCCGAATGCGCGCAGAGTCCCGAAGAGATACTCGTGATCCACCCTGTCGAACGCCTTCTCCTGATCCAGGGAAAGGAAGGCGACCGACAGACCAGCCCTCTGGGAGTTGTGGACCAGGTCCCGGACCAGATGGATGTTATCGTGGATGGTCCGGCCCGGGACCGTGTAGGACTGGTCGGGGTGGATCATGTGGGCCAGCACGGTGCCAAGGCGAGCAGACATGGCCCTGGCAAAGATTTTATAGTCCGTGCTGAGGAGGGAGACCGGGCGCCAGTTCTTAAGGAGGCGGAGATCGCCCTTCTTAGGCAGCAGGACAATGACCGCCCTGCGCCAAGAGAGGGGCATCTCCCCGGTCGCCAAACTTTCCCCCAGGACCCGCGCGTAGTCGCCCCCCAAGACGTCCCAGAACGCCCTGTGGAACTCCACGGTCAGCCCGTCCAGCCCCGGGGACTTTCCCCTAGAGAGCTGGCGGAGGGCGCCGGTCAGCTCCGCCAGACTTAGCGGAGCGTCCAATTTTTCGGCGCCCTCCGGGCCAACCTTCGTCAGGTCCTCCCACAAAACTCTGCGCGCATCCTCGCTGGACGGATCCGGAGAGAACAGAGCCCCGTAATAGGCGCGGGTCTCCGCGCTGATTCCCTCCGGATCCGAGACCAGAGATCCGTCGTCGGCCAGCAGCCCCAAGAGCTGCTTACGGACCCCCCGTCTTTTTTCCAGCGAGTAGAAGAAGGGGGAGCCGCGGTCCAGGTCCCGCAGGAGCTGGATCCGCGACCTCACGTACGCGCCTCGGGACCCGACGAGCTGCAGGTCCTTCAGCGCGCCCTTCTTCTCTTCGTACACCTTCCGCAGGGCCGGGTCCTCGACGACCTGACCGAGACGGGACTCCAGGTCGAGCACCTCCTTCTCCAACCGCCCGACCCGGGCCTCCCGCCTCTTGGTCGACCCCTTCGCGTACTCCTGACAGAAGAGACGGATGTGAGCCTTGCCCACATCCCACCATAGCCTCAAGGAGGGGAAGCCCCCCTGCTTCCTTCTCCAGTCGGCCCAGAATCGACGAAATGAATCCCGGAACCGTGCGTCCTCCAGCAGCAGGTTGTTAAAATGCCAGTACACGGACCCCCCCCGCGCGCGCAGCGGAGCGAGCTCCGCCCACACCAGGTGGTGGTCCGTGCACAGCACCGGCCGCATGGAAGCTGCCGGAACGCAGGAGACGAACGCCCGGGAAATGTAGAGGCGGTCGATTCTGGACCTTCCTCCCCCAGACCTCACGCTAGTGAAGGCGCTGGAGTCGGGGTGGAGATTTCGCCAGACGTCCACCAAGTCGAAGGACCCAACCAGGTCCCTCAACTTCTCCATCGCCGCCGGGCTTCGCGGGGGACCCGAACGGTCCCTCGCCTCGAGGGTGCAGTTAAAATCCCCCCCGAGGATGACGCACTCGCCCACGTCGATGGAGCCCAAGAGAGCGGACACTTCTTCGAAGAAGCGCACTTGCTGCGCACTGGTCTGAGGGGCGTACACGTTCACTAGATGGAGCGGCACGCCCCCCAGGCGAACAGTGACATGGAGCAAGCGGCCCGGCACGTGCTCCTTGACCCCCAAGATCTCCGGCTGAAAATGCGGGGCCAGCAAGATAGCCACCCCGCTGGAATTGTTGGAGAGGTGACTCATGCTGACCCCTCCTTGCCACTCCAGGAGCCACGTGGCTTCGTCTCCCGGAACGGTGTGGGTTTCTTGCAGGAAGCACACCGCATACTTCCCGTCCCGAAGGACCGAGAAGTTATTGAATCTGCGGCGCGCCTCCCTGCTGCCGTTGATGTTGAGGCTGGCTATGGTTATCTTCATGTCAGAAGCATAGTGCAACCTCTACCTACACCTAACGGGGCGAGGAAGCGCAGCCGCTGGTCCGCCGCCACTTCCTCAGCAGCCCAGTGAGAAACGTTGTGAGCCGACGCAGCTCGAGCGGGTTCACACCCTCGTCCGCGCCCAAGATCTTAACGGCGGCGCGGACGGAATCGATGAGCAGCGCCAGCTCCGACCACCTGTCGAGGGCCAGCCGGACCTTATTGCGCTGACCCAGGCACGTGGCCATAAAATCCCGGAGTTCCCTTACGGAAATGAGGGGAGACTCGGCAAGGGGCACGAGGTCATCCATCGCCACGTCGGCGCTGGAGTCCGAATCGTCCTCCGTGCCCATCACCGAGTCCCCATCCTCCTCCAGGGGGTCGTCACCAGCGGCCGACCCGTCCGCCGCGCAGTGCGAAGCGAACGACTCGGCCGCGCCAGCCAGCCCCGCCTCCGCCCGGATCCCACCCCCAGGATCGGCGGCAGAGGATTTCTCCCTGGGCTCCTCTAGGGGTGCCGGGCCAGAAGACGGCGGCGGTTCAGAGCTCCCCTCCGCCCCAGACGCCGGAAGGACCGCAGAAACCGGGGAGAGAACAATTTCCAGCTCCTCCAGTACGTCCGGCACCAGAGACGCAGCCAGGGGGCCATCCTCCTCCCCGCCACCAACCTCCGACCCAGCGGACGGGGGGTTTTGAATTAAAAGCTCTACCAGGACGAGCATCCCCTGGGAGACGTCCGGGTCGCATTGGGCGAGCTCATTATCCTCGAGCTCGCCCGACCCAGCCCCCAGGCTGCCCGACCCAGCGAGGGGTAACGACACCGATAAAAGATCAACTTCAATTACTGCCGCGGGTTGTTCCGCAACCCCCCCCACGGGCAGGGTCTCATCCCCATCCCCGGGAGGCACGTGCTGGACAGACACATCTGCCTCAGCCTCCCGAGGGACAGGCGACCCCTGCCGATCGCTGGTGATGACGACAGCGCTGGGGGTGCGGGGGGGCGCAGTACCCGCGGCGGGCGACGACTCCCCCTGCTCGGAGGGACCTTCCTCCTCCCGGTCCTCCTCCTCATCCAGGGGGTCGCGCCTTCTTTTTAGCACGGAGGGAGCGAGGGAGACCTCCATGTCTGCAAAGGCCTCCTCCTCGACTCCCTCCGGCGGAGCAGGTTTGTCGGGTTCCTCGGGCCCGAGCCCGGCCGCAGGTATTGGCATTACCGCTGCGGCGGTTGCGGCCACAGGCTCGGGCACGGGGCCCCTCCCGCTCACATCTGCCCTGATCAACTCCGCGAGGAGCGCGGGTGTAAGGGGCTCAAGGGGCAAGGGCTCACCATCCACGGGGGGACCTGCCCTAAGGTGCTTCTTTTTTCCCCGCGCCTTCTTTCCGGCCGGACACGCTCCCTCCCCCCCGCCGGAGGCCTTGGTGGCATCGGCCCCCGACGTCAACCGCGCATCAGACGTACTTGACGCGCGGGCAGATC
Organism: Somniosus microcephalus; assembly: GCF_052327205.1. Taxonomy (NCBI): domain Eukaryota; kingdom Metazoa; phylum Chordata; class Chondrichthyes; order Squaliformes; family Somniosidae; genus Somniosus; species Somniosus microcephalus. Next base: position 265,938,051 of record NC_140988.1, read on the forward strand.
CGGGGGGAAGGGCGGCGGCGGCGCCAGCCTCGGCCGCACGAGATGATCCGGCGGCCTTGGAGGCAGGGCAGTTCCTCCTGATGTGCCCCACCTCCCTGCAGGCATGGCACCTCACACCGTCCGACGTCCAAAAGGCGCGGTAGGCGGTCCCCTCGTGGAGGACGACGAACGCCCCTTCAGTGTCCTCCTCCCGCGCCAGCTGGATAAACAGCTGGCGCCGGAAGGAGAAGACGTGGCGAAGGCTGGCCTCCCGGAAGCCGAGCGGGATGGGCGTGATCCCCGACCTCACCTCCCCAAGTTGTCGCAAATGGGGAAGGAGGAGCTCACCAGGAACATAGGGCGGGACGTTGGAAATAATGATCCTCTGCGCGGTGGCCTCGAGAGGATCCACCGGCAGGAAGGTCCCGCCCATGGTGAGCCCCTTGGCGACAGCCAGGGACACCGCCCGCTCCGACCCCAGGAAGAACACAGCCTTCCCATACATTTTCGAGGCCACGACGATGGCTGAGGGGCCGACAACCCCAGCCATGGCCTTGACGCAGGCCTCGATGGTCATAGTGGGGTGAGTGTAGCTCTTCACCCCAAGCTTTTTTGTTATTAATCGAAAAGGTGACGGGGCAGCAGGAACAGCGGGAGCAGCTGTGGCTGTGGCTACCACTCTCGCATAGGTCCCGGCTGGCCCCGCCACCGGCGAAGACGCATTCGCCATTCTGGGGTGCTCTTTTTTTTTTTTTTTTAAGGGCTACACTCACCCCAAGTCACAGGCCTGAAGGTGTTAATGGCCTCGGTGTATATATATATTTTTTTGTCCTCTATTGAGCAGAGGGAGCTGATTAAAATGAGGACACACCTCTCTCCCTATTGATTTAAATTGGGAGAGGAGCCCTCGCCCCTCTGCTCAATTGGCAATTAATAAAATAGATGAAACTAAGGTGCCTTAGAAAGACAGGCAGAGAGAGACAAAGAGAGAGAGAGAGGTGGGGGGGTGGGAAGGAGGGAGGCCGCAAAGGGCAGTGTTGCCACTCAGGATGGTGGGTGGGTGTTGGCAGGGTTGCACTCTCCGATGGAAAAAGTCTTTGGTGATGGTGGTCTTCTGGCAGGGGGAGAAGACGTCTTCACCTGGAAAAGCTGGAGAAGCCCAGGCTTAGTCCTGCAACAGGTCTTAACGATGTAATTAAATTAAATTAAGGACTTCACCTTGGGCAGCTCCAAGCTCTCCCAGGGCAGGCAATAGAAGGGATGCTAATTAGTGGTGTGTGTGGCCTTGCTTTTAACAAGAGCACACACACACACACTACACCCCTTGATGATCCGGCCTTGCTTCTTCTTTTCTCCCCCCACCTAAAATACAAAGTCTTGGGAGAGTGCCCCAAATAACACCCACCTGTAGATGTTCCGGATGAAGTTTTCTTCCCTCCTTTCAAGCAGTTGGTTTCTCTCCCCTCTCTCCCTCTCCTGAAGTGGAGGCCAATTTGGGGAGGCAGTGATAGAAAGGCCTCTCCCCTGGTTGATGTTGATGTAGGCCTCCTTTCTCCTTCTCCTCCTCTGTCCTCTCTCTCCAGGCACCTCAGTTGATGTAATGATGGTGGAGTTGGTGGTGGTGGTCCAACGTTCTCCTCCTCTTCCTGGTCAGGGGACCACCACTTTAATCCACTCTCCAAAGTCTGGCTGCTCCCTCTGCTCGTGCTTGCAGCTGAACAGAGGGTACTCTTTTATTTGGACCCAAAAAAAACCCAATTCGACTGTAAATAAACAAAAGTTCAACTAAAGTTAACAAATCAAATTAAAATTTGGTTTTCCGTGTTGATGATGCACTCCAGTCCCCGCGGCGCCCACCGGTCGCGGAAATACTCAAGCGCACCGGCGGACACCGCGTGCTCCATCTCCAGGGCCACCCGGGCGCGAACATGGCCGCGGAAGAGATGCAGGCAATCCGGCTGGACGACCCCCTCGACCGCCCGCTGCCTGGACCAATTGATGGCTCTTTTAGCCAGGCCCAGGAGCAGGCCCACAAGGAGGTCCTCCAACCTGTCCGCTCCCCTCCGCACCGGGTGACCGTAGATCAAGAGCGTGGGACTGAAGTGCAACCAAAAATCGAGGAGCAGCCCCTTCAAGTAGTGAAAGAGGGGCTGCAACCTCTCACAATCCATATAAACGTGAAACACGGACTCCTCCAGGCCGCAAAAAATGCAGGCGGCCTGGGAGTCCGTGAACCTACTTAAAACCTTATTGCACGGGACCGCTCCGTGCAACACCCTCCAGGCCAAGTCCCCGATGGAACAAGGGAGGACTCCCGCATAGAGAGCCCTCCATTGGGGACCTCCGCTACCGCTGGTCGGCAAAACGCCACGCCAAGGCGTGTCCGGACGGTAGACGAAGATGGCAAAGTGGAGAGTGTGCAGGAGCAGCCCGTACAGGAAACCCCTCCGCGCGGAATGAAAAGGCACGGAGGGTATTTCCTCGAGACGGCTCAAGTTGTGAGGCGCCGGTTCCCGAGGGGAGTTTCGGGGCCGGGCGCCGATGAGGAATTCCGTCCGAACGGGGGTAAGCTCGGACGGGATCGCCCCACGTGCTTGAGCCGCCTCGATACACCTAGTGGAGTCGGGGCCCAGTGCCGCTTTTACCGATTCGATGGTTTCGACCGCGAGCCGGACGTTGGCCCAGGACAGGCGCCGCGCCAGCTCCTCCGGCGCCATCCAGCCCGCTCCTCCGCCATCGAGCAGGTCCCCGACTCTGGTCACCTTGCCAGCCACAGCCCTACCCTCCGCCAGCCGCCCGAACCCGTGTTCGTGGAGGTGCGGATTCCTGAGCAGCGGCTCCCGAAGGAGAGCCGCCGCTCCTGACGGGGGAGAGCTCCGCCTGGAAGCGACGTAGTTCCAAACCCATAGTAGTTCCTGGTAGAAGACAGGCAGCTCCCGCAGGCCGGCACGCCTGCTGCCCACTTTTGCAAACAGGAGCTGCGTGTCGTAATTGAGGCCATGCAGCTGGCGGAAGAAAAACGTCGCCAGCGCACACCATCTCGGAGGATTCTCGACGTACAGGTATCTCTGCAGCGTCTGAAGACGGAAAGTCGCAGCCTGGGTGCGAAGGCACACCAGCGCCTGACCGCCCTCCCTAAGCGGGAGACACAGAACCGCGGCAGAGACCCAGTGCTTCCTTTTGTCCCAGAAGAAGTCGATGAGCTTCTTCTGAATCTTGGCGACAAACGCAGGGGGAGGGATCAAAGTGACCAACCGGTACCACAACATGGCGGCCACCAGCTGGTTTATGACCAGCGCTCGACCCCTGTAGGACAACACTTGGAGCAGTCCTGTCCAGCGTCCTAGGCGAGCGGTGACTTTGGCCTCCAGCTCTTGCCAGTTCGCCGGCCAAGCGTCCTCGGCAGGGCTAAGGTAGACTCCCAAATAGAGGAGGTGCGTGGTGCTCCAGGCGAAAGGCCTGAACTCCTCCGGCAGGGAGTCCACCCGCCACTGACCCACCAGGAGTCCGGAACATTTCTCCCAGTTGATCTTGGCGGAGGATGCGTCCGAGTAAATCTGCTGGCATTCCCGCATCCTCCGCAAGTCAGCGGGATCCGTGACCGTGAGGAGCACGTCATCGGCGTAAGCCGAGAGGACCACCTCCACGCCCGGCCCTTGCAGAGCCAGTCCCGTCAACCTCTTCCGCAAGAGGCGCAGGAAAGGCTCCACGCAAATGGCATATAACTGACCGGACATGGGGCATCCCTGACGCACCCCCCTCCCGAAGCGAAGGGGCGCCGTCAAGGACCCGTTAACTTTAATCAGACACTCCGCGGCGGCGTACAGAAGTCGGATCCGGGCGACGAAATGCGTCCCGAACCCGAATGCGCGCAGAGTCCCGAAGAGATACTCGTGATCCACCCTGTCGAACGCCTTCTCCTGATCCAGGGAAAGGAAGGCGACCGACAAACCAGCCCTCTGGGAGTGGTGGACCAGGTCCCGGACCAGATGGATGTTATCGTGGATGGTCCGGCCCGGGACCGTGTAGGACTGGTCGGGGTGGATCATGTGGGCCAGCACGGTGCCAAGGCGAGCAGACATGGCCCTGGCAAAGATTTTATAGTCCGTGCTGAGGAGGGAGACCGGGCGCCAGTTCTTAAGGAGGCGGAGATCGCCCTTCTTAGGCAGCAGGACAATGACCGCCCTGCGCCAAGAGAGGGGCATCTCCCCGGTCGCCAAACTTTCCCCCAGGACCCGCGCGTAGTCGCCCCCCAAGACGTCCCAGAACGCCCTGTGGAACTCCACGGTCAGCCCGTCCAGCCCCGGGGACTTTCCCCTAGAGAGCTGGCGGAGGGCGCCGGTCAGCTCCGCCAGACTTAGCGGAGCGTCCAATTTTTCGGCGCCCTCCGGGCCAACCTTCGTCAGGTCCTCCCACAAAACTCTGCGCGCATCCTCGCTGGACGGATCCGGAGAGAACAGAGCCCCGTAATAGGCGCGGGTCTCCGCGCTGATTCCCTCCGGATCCGAGACCAGAGATCCGTCGTCGGCCAGCAGCCCCAAGAGCTGCTTACGGACCCCCCGTCTTTTTTCCAGCGAGTAGAAGAAGGGGGAGCCGCGGTCCAGGTCCCGCAGGAGCTGGATCCGCGACCTCACGTACGCGCCTCGGGACCCGACGAGCTGCAGGTCCTTCAGCGCGCCCTTCTTCTCTTCGTACACCTTCCGCAGGGCCGGGTCCTCGACGACCTGACCGAGACGGGACTCCAGGTCGAGCACCTCCTTCTCCAACCGCCCGACCCGGGCCTCCCGCCTCTTGGTCGACCCCTTCGCGTACTCCTGACAGAAGAGACGGATGTGAGCCTTGCCCACATCCCACCATAGCCTCAAGGAGGGGAAGCCCCCCTGCTTCCTTCTCCAGTCGGCCCAGAATCGACGAAACGAATCCCGGAACCGTGCGTTCTCCAGCAGCAGGTTGTTAAAATGCCAGTACACGGACCCCCCCCCGCGCGCGCAGCGGAGCGAGCTCCGCCCACACCAGGTGGTGGTCCGTGCACGGCACCGGCCGCATGGAAGCTGCCGGAACGCAGGAGACGAACGCCCGGGAAATGTAGAGGCGGTCGATTCTGGACCTTCCTCCCCCAGACCTCACGCTAGTGAAGGCGCTGGAGTCGGGGTGGAGATTTCGCCAGACGTCCACCAAGTCGAAGGACCCAACCAGGTCCCTCAACTTCTCCATCGCCGCCGGGCTTCGCGGGGGACCCGAACGGTCCCTCGCCTCGAGGGTGCAGTTAAAATCCCCCCCGAGGATGACGCACTCGCCCACGTCGATGGAGCCCAAGAGAGCGGACACTTCTTCGAAGAAGCGCACTTGCTGCGCACTGGTCTGAGGGGCGTACACGTTCACTAGATGGAGCGGCACGCCCCCCAGGCGAACAGTGACATGGAGCAAGCGGCCCGGCACGTGCTCCTTGACCCCCAAGATCTCCGGCTGAAAATGCGGGGCCAGCAAGATAGCCACCCCGCTGGAATTGTTGGAGAGGTGACTCATGCTGACCCCTCCTTGCCACTCCAGGAGCCACGTGGCTTCGTCTCCCGGAACGGTGTGGGTTTCTTGCAGGAAGCACACCGCATACTTCCCGTCCCGAAGGACCGAGAAGTTATTGAATCTGCGGCGCGCCTCCCTGCTGCCGTTGATGTTGAGGCTGGCTATGGTTATCTTCATGTCAGAAGCATAGTGCAACCTCTACCTACACCTAACGGGGCGAGGAAGCGCAGCCGCTGGTCCGCCGCCACTTCCTCAGCAGCCCAGTGAGAAACGTTGTGAGCCGACGCAGCTCGAGCGGGTTCACACCCTCGTCCGCGCCCAAGATCTTAACGGCGGCGCGGACGGAATCGATGAGCAGCGCCAGCTCCGACCACCTGTCGAGGGCCAGCCGGACCTTATTGCGCTGACCCAGGCACGTGGCCATAAAATCCCGGAGTTCCCTTACGGAAATGAGGGGAGACTCGGCAAGGGGCACGAGGTCATCCATCGCCACGTCGGCGCTGGAGTCCGAATCGTCCTCCGTGCCCATCACCGAGTCCCCATCCTCCTCCAGGGGGTCGTCACCAGCGGCCGACCCGTCCGCCGCGCAGTGCGAAGCGAACGACTCGGCCGCGCCAGCCAGCCCCGCCTCCGCCCGGATCCCACCCCCAGGATCGGCGGCAGAGGATTTCTCCCTGGGCTCCTCTAGGGGTGCCGGGCCAGAAGACGGCGGCGGTTCAGAGCTCCCCTCCGCCCCAGACGCCGGAAGGACCGCAGAAACCGGGGAGAGAACAATTTCCAGCTCCTCCAGTACGTCCGGCACCAGAGACGCAGCCAGGGGGCCATCCTCCTCCCCGCCACCAACCTCCGACCCAGCGGACGGGGGGTTTTGAATTAAAAGCTCTACCAGGACGAGCATCCCCTGGGAGACGTCCGGGTCGCATTGGGCGAGCTCATTATCCTCGAGCTCGCCCGACCCAGCCCCCAGGCTGCCCGACCCAGCGAGGGGTAACGACACCGATAAAAGATCAACTTCAATTACTGCCGCAGGTTGTTCCGCAACCCCCCCCACGGGCAGGGTCTCATCCCCATCCCCGGGAGGCACGTGCTGGACAGACACATCTGCCTCAGCCTCCCGAGGGACAGGCGACCCCTGCCGATCGCTGGTGATGACGACAGCGCTGGGGGTGCGGGGGGGCGCAGTACCCGCGGCGGGCGACGACTCCCCCTGCTCGGAGGGACCTTCCTCCTCCCGGTCCTCCTCCTCATCCAGGGGGTCGCGCCTTCTTTTTAGCACGGAGGGAGCGAGGGAGACCTCCATGTCTGCAAAGGCCTCCTCCTCGACTCCCTCCGGCGGAGCAGGTTTGTCGGGTTCCTCGGGCCCGAGCCCGGCCGCAGGTATTGGCATTACCGCTGCGGCGGTTGCGGCCACAGGCTCGGGCACGGGGCCCCTCCCGCTCACATCTGCCCTGATCAACTCCGCGAGGAGCGCGGGTGTAAGGGGCTCAAGGGGCAAGGGCTCACCATCCACGGGGGGACCTGCCCTAAGGTGCTTCTTTTTTCCCCGCGCCTTCTTTCCGGCCGGACACGCTCCCTCCCCCCCGCCGGAGGCCTTGGTGGCATCGGCCCCCGACGTCAACCGCGCATCAGACGTACTTGACGCGCGGGCAGATCCGGGGGGAAGGGCGGCGGCGGCGCCAGCCTCGGCCGCACGAGATGATCCGGCGGCCTTGGAGGCAGGGCAGTTCCTCCTGATGTGCCCCACCTCCCTGCAGGCATGGCACCTCACACCGTCCGACGTCCAAAAGGCGCGGTAGGCGGTCCCCTCGTGGAGGACGACGAACGCCCCTTCAGTGTCCTCCTCCCGCGCCAGCTGGATAAACAGCTGGCGCCGGAAGGAGAAGACGTGGCGAAGGCTGGCCTCCCGGAAGCCGAGCGGGATGGGCGTGATCCCCGACCTCACCTCCCCAAGTTGTCGCAAATGGGGAAGGAGGAGCTCACCAGGAACATAGGGCGGGACGTTGGAAATAATGATCCTCTGCGCGGTGGCCTCGAGAGGATCCACCGGCAGGAAGGTCCCGCCCATGGTGAGCCCCTTGGCGACAGCCAGGGACACCGCCCGCTCCGACCCCAGGAAGAACACAGCCTTCCCATACATTTTCGAGGCCACGACGATGGCTGAGGGGCCGACAACCCCAGCCATGGCCTTGACGCAGGCCTCGATGGTCATAGTGGGGTGAGTGTAGCTCTTCACCCCAAGCTTTTTTGTTATTAATCGAAAAGGTGACGGGGCAGCAGGAACAGCGGGAGCAGCTGTGGCTGTGGCTACCACTCTCGCATAGGTCCCGGCTGGCCCCGCCACCGGCGAAGACGCATTCGCCATTCTGGGGTGCTCTTTTTTTTTTTTTTTTAAGGGCTACACTCACCCCAAGTCACAGGCCTGAAGGTGTTAATGGCCTCGGTGTATATATATATTTTTTTGTCCTCTATTGAGCAGAGGGAGCTGATTAAAATGAGGACACACCTCTCTCCCTATTGATTTAAATTGGGAGAGGAGCCCTCGCCCCTCTGCTCAATTGGCAATTAATAAAATAGATGAAACTAAGGTGCCTTAGAAAGACAGGCAGAGAGAGACAAAGAGAGAGAGAGAGGTGGGGGGGTGGGAAGGAGGGAGGCCGCAAAGGGCAGTGTTGCCACTCAGGATGGTGGGTGGGTGTTGGCAGGGTTGCACTCTCCGATGGAAAAAGTCTTTGGTGATGGTGGTCTTCTGGCAGGGGGAGAAGACGTCTTCACCTGGAAAAGCTGGAGAAGCCCAGGCTTAGTCCTGCAACAGGTCTTAACGATGTAATTAAATTAAATTAAGGACTTCACCTTGGGCAGCTCCAAGCTCTCCCAGGGCAGGCAATAGAAGGGATGCTAATTAGTGGTGTGTGTGGCCTTGCTTTTAACAAGAGCACACACACACACACTACACCCCTTGATGATCCGGCCTTGCTTCTTCTTTTCTCCCCCCACCTAAAATACAAAGTCTTGGGAGAGTGCCCCAAATAACACCCACCTGTAGATGTTCCGGATGAAGTTTTCTTCCCTCCTTTCAAGCAGTTGGTTTCTCTCCCCTCTCTCCCTCTCCTGAAGTGGAGGCCAATTTGGGGAGGCAGTGATAGAAAGGCCTCTCCCCTGGTTGATGTTGATGTAGGCCTCCTTTCTCCTTCTCCTCCTCTGTCCTCTCTCTCCAGGCACCTCAGTTGATGTAATGATGGTGGAGTTGGTGGTGGTGGTCCAACGTTCTCCTCCTCTTCCTGGTCAGGGGACCACCACTTTAATCCACTCTCCAAAGTCTGGCTGCTCCCTCTGCTCGTGCTTGCAGCTGAACAGAGGGTAACTTAAGACTGACGTACAGAAGCCTGCTATGGCTTTAGATACAGGGGTGGTCACTGCCGGTACTGCAGTATAGAATCAGTTCTTCTCTTAAAGGTACATACACAACAGCATTCACATCAGCCTATGAATATATTTCCACTAAAGGAAGTGTGTGAAGATACAAAAACAACAACCTAAGCTGCTGGTTAGATTATCAACAATTCTAAAATAATTATGTTGTTGTTTTTCTGGGATGGGTGTTGAACATTCAAGAAGTGGATTGTGGGTAAAATTTGACTGTAATAACCACAATATCCTAAGTTTTTTTTAATATTCATTCACAGGATGTGGGCATCGCTGGCAAGGCCAGCATTTATTGCCCATCCCTAATTGCCTTTGAGAGGCTTGCTAGGCCATTTCAGGGGGCAGTTAAAAGTCAACCACATTGCTGTGGGTCTGGAGTCACACATAGGCCAGACTGAGTAAGGACGGCAAATTTCCTTCCCTAAAGGACATTAGTGAACCAGATGGGTTTTTACAACAATCTAGTAGTTACATGGTCACCATTACTGATACTAGCTTTTTATTCCAGATTTATTTAATGAACTGAATTTAAATTCCCCAGCTGGCGAGGTGGTGGCTTGAACTCGTGTCCCCTCTGGTAATCCAGAGACCAGGCCTTTGGATTACTAGTCCAGTAACATTACCACTATGCTACCGTTCCCAAGTTGAATATTAAATTTCATCAGACATTTTTCTGCCCTCTCACATATTTTGTTTTACTGATTCTGTAATTTCTGAGCTGCCGCCTTCAATTCCACTGCATCCGTTGCAAATTTGACCAATGTGCATTGCGTTTCTCATTCCAAGCCATTGCTGTAAAATAGAAACACCAACCCCTGGGATACCCCACTCAATACTTCCCCACACCCCAATGTAAGTCATTTAAAAAGTACCTGTTGTTTTCTACCCTTCTTCCAATTTCTTATCCATACCCAAGATTTACTCTGAATTCCCACCACAACCTTATTGTGGATTATTGCATTGACATCATGGCTTTGACTGAAACTTGGCTCACGGGTGGTGACACTCCTTCGAGCACCTCACCTTGTTCCACCTCTGTTGCCTCTCCTTCAAAATTCTAGTTCTGTACTGTCCCCCAAGCCCTCCTTCTCACCAAGATAACCTCCCTCCGTTTCTCCTTCAGCTTTTGTACTGAGCTACTCCTCATCTTCGGTGATTTCAATCTCCATATCAGCTCCCCTTGCCCTCTGAATTTACTTTCCTCCTGAAACATCTCCCTCCATATAAACTTTCCTACCGATATTCACAGCCACACTCTCAACCTTGCCATCTCCCGTGACTTCTCTACTTTGATGCTCTTGGTCACAGACAAAGCCACCTCCGAACACTTCTGCATATCCTTCATCATCCACACACCCCTAATTTCCTTCCAACCTCACTTTCGTCTGCATCTGTCCCTGGAAAAACTCTTCCTCAAGTCACTTACAACTGCACTTTCTAACTCACAACTGCCTAGCCTTTAGGCCTCCATTTGCCACAATACTTCTACAGTCATTGATCTGCTCAAACACTCCCTCATCTCCACTTTGGATGTCCTTGTCCCAGTAAAGACTTTACTCTCTCCCACCTTGGTCGTTTCTATGGTATGGCCCATATCTTCGCTCCCTCAAGTCCTAAGGGCGCAGGCCTGAGTGTACCTAGTGCACAACTAGTTTAGCTATTCATCATAAGCTCTGGCTGGACCACATTAAGTGCTATTGGGTCTCACATGCTTCTGCCAAAACTGCCCACTCCTGGAGAGCAGAGATTAGCCCTGACTTGTTTTCTCCACTACCAACCGCCACCTCAAACTCCTCTGCCCTGCTCCCTCCACCCTCACCTCCAACAACAGTTACAAGGAGCTCATGGTCTTCTGCCAAATCTCCACCCAGGAGATCCCAACACTGAATCCACATCTTACTGTCATTTCTCCTCTGTCTCACGTCATGTCCTCACCAAGCTCATCTTGTCCATGAGACCCACGACCTGCTCCCTTGACCTCATTCCAACTAAACTGCTGAACACCCAACTTCTGTTCTTGGCCCCTATGCTAGCTGAAATTACTTCTCTTTAGATACTGTAATCCCACCCCCCCCCCGCCCTTTTCAAAAATGCTATCATCAGCCTCCCTCAAAAAAAAATTGGAATTGTTTTCCTCTCCATCTCCCTTTCCCCCTTTAAGAGCCTCCTTAAAACCTTCCTCCTTTGGTTTAGCAACCATTTTCATCTGATTACTCCTCTGTGAAGCACCTTGGGACATTTTTTTACATTAAAGGTGCCATATAAATGCAAGTTGTTACTGTTAAAAACCCTTTCCACACATGGGGAGCTCTAGAGAAGTGTAAGTTATTGTGCATCTGCACATATGGGGATACATTTTTATGTGACCACTTCTATCGGGTCGAAGGGAAGCTGCCTGGCTGTTAAAACCGGTCAGGGGCCCAAGCCATTTTCATGGTCAAGCCTCATCAACATTCCGTCAGCGAGCTGCTTAGGCTTTTGGAGCAGCTTGCAGATAGGAGGGGGTGGGTAATCAGATGGCTCCATTGCAGTGCCTAGTTGGTGCATCTAGGTTGAAGGGAGGGGAGACAACCCAGTGGAGGGCTGCGGAGGTTTGGGCACCTGGGGCGGGGAGTGGTGGGGGTTGTTTTTTGTGGGGCCAGGAGTAATCTTAATGCACCTCCTGCCCCCACAAACCTTTTTTATCCACTTTTCTTTGAGCAGCCTCCAGTGGTCCCTTTAACTGGATCCAGCTGGTTAGTCCGCTCGACACCAAAGTACCAATGGGTGGACTGTGTGTCGCCCATCTGATGGTCTAGGACCCTGATTTGCATTGATTCATGAGGCTACTGTCAGGCACCTGTGCTAATCATTTCAAGGTCCCCACTTAAATGGTGCAGACATAGACGTGAGTGGCAATGGGCCGGTGAGTGCTGTACTGCTATTCTGATCTACTGCAGCCCTGTGCCCCTGCCCAGCGGAGGGGATGAAAATCAGTCCCATAGAAACCATTAAAATTGAGGTCCCATTTTGAGGGTAGTTGCCCAGGCTTCATACTAAATTGGGAAGCACACTACTGTCAGACTAATAAAGGAATAAAAGTGAATTGCTGATATGAGAAAATGCCAGCCTTATTTTGTGTCTTGCTGATGGTGACCTTTTGACAATTAATCAAAGTCATTGGGGTGAGATTCGGCTTAGGCAGGTATGTAAAACAGACAGTATCAAATTGGCAATGGAACTGAATATCGGGCAGGCCGTATAATGGGCAGATGTCCTCACCCAAGTCGAATTACTTCCTCAATGTATTTCCTTGAACTGAAAGTTGCCTTCTGTAGAGGCAAGTCACCTTTAAAAACATCAAAATATTGGACGTGACCTTTTTAATTAGACTTAGGGGGAGAAATTCAGTACCGCCCCTTTTGGGGCGCAATTATCGGCCGGGCGCAAAGTTTAGCGCCTGATGCTAATTATCGCCCACGACTGCAAACTTGGCTTCTATTGCCCCTGGAGGTGATTGGAGCACTAAATCAGGCACTACACACCTCTCTTAAGGTGCTAATGCCAAGGATCAAGGGGCTACCTCAGAGCGCTGGCGAAGCTCATGTGATGTCAGTCAGCAATTGAACACAGACACACTGGCGCCAGCCAGTTCTTAAAGGGGAGGGTCGATCTTGCTCTCCATCCACATCCTGCTCATTGCAGCCTTGAATCTCGGCCTGGAGAGACCTGTATATCAAATCTGCTTGAAATAACAATGGAGAGGCCCAGGGAAAGAACTCAGAGTGCAGCCCCCATAGTCTCTTCTAAATCGATGCAAGGAAGGTCAAATCAAAATGAACCTGCAAAGTGCTGCTCAGTACCCAAAACTCCTTCACACGGCGTTGAATCTCTCCAGACGTCTCTCTCTCTCTCTCTCTGAGTGCGTGGTGCAAAAATGTCGCCGACAATAAAAGGCAGGAAGCGGTCGCCTTTAAATAGTGCTCCCCCAGTCTCTTCCCAACTGCAAAACGCTCTGCTCAACCTGTCGTTGCTAGCAGCAGGCAGTAAGGCAGGGGGCGCCACTCAATATCCAGTCTGGGGAGCTACCGGGGCATTGTATGCTCGACTGACGTCACGATCTGTTGGAAAACAGTGACAGGATCAGACAAAGTCAACATGGATTTACAAAAGGTAAATCATGCTTGACTAACCTACTGGAATTTTTTGAGAATGTAACTGGTAGAATAGATAAGGGAGAACCAGTGGATGTGGTGTATTTGGACTTTCAGAAGGCTTTCGATAAGGTCCCGCATAAGAGACTAGCGTGCAAAGTTAAAGCACATGGGATTGGGGGCAAGGTACTGACTTGGATAGAAAACTGGTTGGCAGACAGGAAGCAAAGAGTTGGAATAAACGGGTCTTTTTCCGAGTGGAAGGCAGTAACTAGTGGGGTACCGCAGGGATCAGTGCTAGGACCCCAGTTATTCACAATGGGCCAGTAATTCCGGTCCCAACGCGTGAGTACGGACGGTGTACTCACGCGTGGGCCCGTTGGAAGTGCCGGATTTCAGCATGCACAGCGCATGCGCGGGAAACCGGCATTTCCTCTCCATCGAACCAAGGGGTTAAGAGGTCCAACGCGTGCGCGCAGGACTCTGCGCGCAAGCGTTGAACTTCCTTCTTTTTGACAGGTTTGCGCGTGTGCAAGGGCCTGAACTTTTTAGAAATGAAAAAAGGAGGCATAAGGAGTGGATTCTTGAAGGTAAGCGGTCTATTATTTAAAATTATTACATTTTTTCCACAGCTTCACTGTTTTTAAGGACTTTACAGTAAGGTAAGTTTATTTTTAGACCCGATTTCGTAAAAAATTATTTTTTTCAAAAATTTTATTAATTGTTTTAAATAGTCTTTTAAAGTTATTTATAGTTTATTTAATTATTGGGATGTTTTTTAAAATTTTAATTAAAGTTAAACTAGTCTTTTGGGCGCCCGTACTTTTCATGAGTTTGACAGTCTTTACTATCAAACTCATGAATGAGTTTCCCCTCCCCTGATTGGCTGCAGTGTGCTCACCTGATCCCAGCCGGCACCTCGCACTAACTACGCCGCTGGATCAGGCAAGCACTTCGCGCCAACATCTGAACCGGGCCAGTGACAGGAAATGCAAGCAGGCCCGGGCTTCAGATGTCGGCGCGCAGGGTGAGTGCACATCGGGGGCTTGCACGCGCGGCAAGCACCCGATCCTAATTTCTGGCCCAATATATATTAATGATCTAGACAAGGGAACTAGATGTAATATCTCCAAGTTTGCAAATGACACAAAGCTGGGTGGGCGTGTGTACTGTGAGGAGGATGCAGAGAAACTCCAGTACGATTTGGACAGGTTGGGCGATTGGGCAGATGCATGGCAGATGCAGTATAATGTGGATAAATGTGAGGTTATCCACTTTGGTGGCAAAAACAGGAAGGCAGATTATTATCTGAACGGCAATAGATTGGGAAAAGGGGAAGTGCAATGAGACCTGGGTGTCCTTGTGCACCAGTCACTGAAGGTAAGCATGCAGGTGCAGCAGGTGGTTAAGAAGGCAAATGGTATGCTGGCCTTCATAGTGAGAGGATTCAAGTACAGGAGCAAGGATGTCTTGCTGCAGTTGTACGGGGCCTTGGTGAGGCCACATTTTGAGTATTATGTGCAGTTTTGGTCGCCTTATCTGAGGAAGGATGTTCTTGCCATGGAGGGAGTGCAGCGAAGATTCACCAGACTGATACCTGGGATGGCAGGAATGATGTATGAAGAGAGTTTGGGTCGATTAGGCTTATATTTGCTAGAGTTTAGAAGAATGAGAGGGGATCTCATTGAAACTTATAAAATTCTAACAGGACTAGACAGACTAGATGCAGGAAGGCTGTTCCTGATGGAGTCCAGAACCAGGGGTCACAGTCTAAGGATAAGGGGTAAGCCATTTAGGACTGAGATGCGGAGGAATTTCTTCACCCAGAGAGTGGTGAACCTGTGGAATTCTCTACTACAGAAGACAGTTGAGGACAATTCATTAAATATATTCAAGAAGGAGTTAGATATATTTCTTAAGGCTAAGGGGATCAAGGGATATGGGGAGAAGGCAGGGACCGGGTACTGAATTTGGATGATCAGCCATGATCGCATTGAATGGCGGAGCAGGCTCAAAGGGCCAAATGGTCTACTCCTGCTCCTATCTTCTATGTTTCTATGTGGCGGTAGAGTTAGCGCCACCGCAAAATGTCTGGTCAATTTCGCAAGTTGCGCAAACATCGCCATGCCCGGGCGCTAGTTGCTTTGCGCCCCATTAGTGCCCTCTTAGGCACTAATGGGAGGCGCAAACCAACCAAATTTTTCCCCCTTAGTCTTTTCTGTAAGTACATTCTAGTCGATTGAGATTCTTACAGCTGCCTTGCGCTGAACCTGTGAGTTACTCATGAACTAGCAGAAAGATTAATCTTAGATCACATTTCTAAATCCCAAAACAATGACCACGGGCCATGATGAACTGTAAACTCTCATTGCTGTGGTCTAAGATGGGTTTAGCACATTTAGACAGGCATGCATTTGTTCCCAAATAGATATGATGTCTGACTGCACTAACTCTCACTTCACAGTGTGAACAGACAGTTTTGAGTTCATCGTCACGTTCCGTGGTCGGTTATTTTGGATTTTAAGTTGTAACTAGTGGTGGAAGTTTCAAAGACCATTGTGCTAGTCTATAGGCAGCTCACATCCGGCTTCATCTCAAGGCAGCTCTGCTATGATGTGCTTACAAAATATTGTCTATCTCTTTACTGTGATGGAGGACGAGATTAGAACAAGTTGTACAATGCTTTCTGGGAGTGTTTTTTGACACTGTAGCTTAGTTACATAAAGTGCTGTGTTCTGTTACTCAACAGGCAATGCGCGTTGCAGATTCTTTCCTGTGATGCTTGGAACAGTTCTCTTGTTTCCTGCTGTATCTTTCATTGTCATATGAACTTACAAATATGAAAAATACTATAGAAAATGGATAAGATAATATCAGGATAGCAATGTCATCAGGTTAGGATGATCCTAGGATAATGAGCAGTCTTGGCAAACAAGAGTAGGACCCAATAATGCTTCATATGGTCCAGCCAGATCTGGCGGTGAATGGCTAAACCAGTTGTCCACCGTATACAAGGTAGATAGAAGCAGATTGTTTTCAGTAGTTGAGGAATCTACAAAGAGAAGCCATTGGTACAAAAATTAAATGTAAGTGATTGAGAAACCTCTTCACACAGAGAGTTGTGAGGCTGTGGAATTCACTTCCAGGTTAGTGGTTGTGCCAGAAACTATGTCAACATTTAATATTTGATTGGATAAGTGGATGAAGAAAAAGGGGACGAAAGGATAGAAGGATAGGGAAACAGGATGAATAAATGTCCCAGTCGGGACCAGCGGGAGCAGCGAGGAGGAGCTCGGGAGAAAACCCGGCGACCAGCGAGGCCCGAGACCAGTCGGGAGCAGTGTGGTGAGACCGGTATAAAAACCGGAGAGAGGCGAGGCCCGAGACCAGTCGGGACCAGCGGGAGCAGCGAGGAGGAGCTCGGGAGAAAACCCGGCGACCAGCGAGGCCCGAGACCAGTCGGGAGCAGTGTGGTGAGACCGGTATAAAAACCGGAGAGAGGCGAGGCCTGAGACCAGTCGGGACCAGCGGGAGCAGCGAGGAGGAGCTCGGGAGAAAACCCGGCGACCAGCGAGGCCCGAGACCAGTCGGGAGCAGTGTGGTGAGACCGGTATAAAAACCGGAGAGAGGCGAGGCATACCAACTCAGCAGCGGGGAGAGAGGTAAAAAGTAATCAGTGTGTGACGTCACCAGGGAGCAGGTAGGTGATTGGTTGGTGAGTATTTCTCTTTTTTCAATACAAGCTTGAATTCTGTGGTGTTAAATTTCTGTGGTGTAGTGGGGATAGTTGGTAAATAAAGCGCCCTAGAGCATACCTGTAACTGGGGTATTGAATAAATTTTTAAAGAAATTAAAGGGGTAAGTCATGGCAGGAGAGTTCAGACCCGTGCTCTGCTCCTCCTGCTCTATGTGGGAAGTCAGGGATGCTGCCAGTGTCCCTGATGACCATGTGTGCAGGAAATGCATCCAGCTGCAGCTACTTGTAGACTGCATTGCGGCGCTCGAGCTGCGGGTGGATGAATTTTGGAGCATGCGCGATGCTGAAAGGCTCGTGGATAACACGTTTAGCGAGTTGTGCACGCCTCAGGGTAGGGCAGCACAGGGGGTGACCATCAGGTGGAGCAACAAAGGCAGGCAGGTAGTGCAGGGAACCCCTGCGGACATCCCCCTTTCAAACAAGTATACCGCTTTGGATACTGTTGAGGGGGATGACTCACCAGGGGAAGGCAGCAGCGGCCAACTTCCTGGCACTGGGGGTGCTCCTGCTGCCCAGGAAGGGGGGAAAAAGAGTGGGAGAGCAATAGTGGTAGGGGATTCTATAGTAAGGGGAACAGATAGGCGTTTCTGTGGCCGTAGACGTGAATCCAGGATGGTTTGTTGCCTCCCTGGTGCCAGGGTCAAGGATGTCACTGAGCGGCTGCAGGGCATTCTGGAGGGGGAGGGAGAACAGCCAGTGGTCGTGGTCCACATTGGTACCAACGACATAGGTAAAAAGAGGGATGAGGTCCTGCAGCAAGAATTTAGGGAGCTAGGTGAAGGATTAAGGAGCAGGACCTCAAAGGTTGTAATCTCTGGATTACTCCCGGTGCCACGTGCTAGTAAGTATAGGAATAGGAAGATAGAACAGATGAATGCGTGGCTAAAGGGATGGTGCAAGGGGGAGGGCTTTAGTTTCCTGGATCACTGGGTCTGCTTCTGGGAAAGGTGGGACTTGTACAAGTCGGACGGTTTACACCTGAACCAGGGGGGAACCAATATCCTTGCGGGGAGGTTTGCTAGCACTGCTGGGGAGGGTTTAAACTAACTTGGCAGGGGGTTGGGGTACAGAGTGGAGCTATAGTAGGGGGTGATTTACGGCCAAATACAGAGGGAAAAACAAGTCAGCTGGGAAGGCAGAGCAAATATGTGAAGGCAAAAGAGAATATGGCAGGGCTGGAAGGCATTTATTTTAATGCAAGGAGTCTTGCAAATAAGGTGGATGAACTGAAGTTGTTGTTGAACACATGGGAGTACGATATTGTTGCTATCACGGAGACATGGTTGAGGGAGGGTCAGGACTGGCAGCTCAATATTCCGGGGTATAGAATCTTCAGGCGAGACAGAGGGGGGTGTAAAAGGGGAGGGGGTATTGCAATATTAATTAAGGAGTCAATTACTGCTGTAAGGAGGGATGATATATTAGCGGGTTCCTCTAATGAGGCCATATGGGTAGAACTTAAAAACAAAAAAGGGGCAAGCACTTTGCTGGGAGTGTACTATAGGCCCCCAAACAGTCAGGGGGAGATAGAGGAACAGATATGTAGGCAAATCTCCGAGAAGTGCGAAAATAATAGGGTAATAATAGTGGGGGATTTCAACTTCCCCAATATAAATTGGGACAGTCAGAGTGTGAAAGGCTTAGAGGGTGCAGAATTCTTAAAGTGCATCCAGGAGAGCTTTTTGAGCCAACATGTAGAAAGTCCTACAAGAGAGGGGGCGGTACTGGACCTAATTCTGGGGAATGTAGCCGGGCAAGTGGTGGAAGTGTCAGTAGGAGAGCATTTTGGCGACAGTGACCATAATTCGGTGAGATTTAAGGTGGTCATGGAAAAAGACAAAGACGGCCCGGAAATAAGGGTTCTAAATAGGGGGAAGGCCGATTTTAATATGATAAGGCAGGATCTGGCCAAAGTGGACTGGGAGCAGCTGCTTATAGGAAAATCCACATCAAAACAGTGGGAGACTTTCAGAAGGGAAATAGAGAGAGTACAACGCCAACATGTTCCTGTAAAGGTCAAGGGTGGGACCAACAAGCAAAGGGAACCTTGGATGACAAGGGATATACAGAAATGCATTAGAAATAAGAGGGGGGCTTTTGGCAGTTACAAAAGACTAAAGACAGAAGAAGCCCTAGAGGAGTATAAAAAGTGCAGGGGCATATTTAAAAAAGAAATTAGGAGGGCGAGGAGGGGCCATGAAATAACACTGGCGAGCAAAATAAAGGAAAATCCTAAGATGTTTTATAAGTATATTAAGGGCAAGAGGATAACCAGGGAAAGGGTAGGGCCCATTAGGGACCAAAGTGGCAATCTGTGTGTAGAGCCAGAGGATGTAGGCGGGGTTTTAAATGAATTTTTTGCATCTGTGTTCACTATGGAGAAAGACGATGCAGACATAGAAATCGGGCAAGGGGACTGTGACATACTTGAACATATTAGCATCGAGAGGGAGGAGGTGCTAGCGGTTTTAGCGGGCCAAAAAGTGGATAAATCCCCAGGCCCGGACGAGATGTATCCCAGGCTGCTGTGGGAGGCAAGGGAGGAGATTGCAGGGGCTCTGACACTAATTTTCAGAACCTCTCTGGCCACAGGGGATGTACCAGAGGACTGGAGAACAGCTAACGTAGTACCATTATTCAAGAAAGGTAGCAGGGATAAACCAGGGAATTACAGGCCAGTGAGTCTAACATCTGTGGTGGGGAAATTATTGGAAAAAATTCTGAGGGACAAAATTAATCTCCACTTGGAGAGGCAAGGATTAATCGGGGATAGTCAGCATGGCTTTGTCAAGGGTAAATCATGTCTAACAAATCTGATTGAATTTTTCGAGGGGGTGACTAGTGGGGTGGATGAGGGAAATGCTGTGGATGTGGTGTACATGGACTTCAGTAAAGCTTTTGACAAAGTCCCGCATAGGAGACTGGTCAAGAAGGTAAGAGCCCATGGGATCCAGGGTGCCTTGGCGCGTTGGATCCTAAACTGGCTGAGTGGCAGGAGGCAGAGGGTGATGGTCGAAGGTTGCTTTTGTGACTGGAAGCCTGTGTCCAGTGGGGTACCTCAGGGATCGGTGCTGGGTCCCTTATTGTTTGTGATCTACATAAATGATTTGGATGAAAATGTAAAAGGTATGATCAGTAAGTTCGCAGATGACACGAAAATTGGTGGGGTGGTAAATTGCGAGGAGGAAAGCCGCCGGCTACAGGACGATATAAACGGGTTGGTCAGATGGGCGGAAAAGTGGCAAATGGAATTTAACCCTGAAAAGTGCGAGGTGATGCATTTTGGACGGACAAATAAGGCAAGGGAATACACAATGAGTGGTAGGACCCTAGGAAGTACAGAGGGTCAGAGGGACCTTGGTGTACATGTACATAGATCCCTGAAGGCAGCGGAGCAGGTAGATAAGGTGGTTAAAAAGGCATATGGGATACTTGCCTTCATTAGCCGAGGCATAGAATATAAGAGCAGGGAGGTTATGATGGAGCTGTACAAAACGCTGGTGAGGCCACAGCTGGAGTACTGTGTGCAGTTCTGGTCGCCTCACTATAGGAAGGATGTGATTGCTTTGGAGAGGGTGCAGAGAAGATTCACCAGGATGTTACCTGGGATGGAGCGCCTCAGCTATGAAGAGAGGCTGGACAGGCTGGAGTTGTTTTCCTTGGAGCAGAGAAGGCTGAGGGGGGACCTGATTGAGGTGTACAAAATAATGAGGGGCATAGATAGGGTAGATAAAGAGGAACTTTTTCCCTTAGTGGGGGGGTCAATAACAAGGGGGCATAGATTCAGGGTAAGGGGCAGGAGATTTAGAGGGGATTTGAGGAGGAACTTTTTCACCCAGAGGGTGGTTGGAATGTGGAACTCAATGCCTGAAAGGGTGGTGGAGGCAGGAACCCTCACAACATTCAAGAAGCATTTGGATGAGCACTTGAAATGCCATTGCATACAAGGCTATGGACCAAATGCTGGAAAATGGGATTAGACTGGACAGGGATGGATGGGCGGCGCAGACACGATGGGCCGAAGGGCCTCTTTCTGTGCTGTAAAACTCTATGACTCTATGACTCTATGACTCTATTACATGGAGGGTAAACACCAAGGCAGACTTGTTTGGGCTGAATGGCCTGTTTCCATGTTGAAACATCTACGTATTTCTATGTAAATTTGAATTGTTATGTGAGAGCTGTGTGTATGGCTGTAGATTGAGCTCTCTCCTGGGCTGGAGAATTGTAATTTGACCCAAGCAGTATAAACTGGTACTGTTTGGCAGGAACTGACACTGCAGCTGCCCCTGCCTCAATAAAACTATCCAGCCCAGATCAGTTAAGCTCTTCCGGCCTGCTATTGTTTGGTTGACTTTAGCAGATATCATTGGAACCAATACCAGTGCAGATCTAATCATTCACTATGTCATAAGTGTGGACTGAATTGCATCTTTTACCATATCTATCATGTCTGCTTCTCCTGCTATGCTGCAATGAAATGTAGGCACTAATCACTGGAGTAAGAGTGGTCCAACACTGACTGGCGTTCTATCTGTATTTACAGCAGCCACATAGGCCATCCGACAACTGAAGAACAACAAGGCCTCAGGAGCAGATGGAATCCAGTGTCACAATGTGGATTCCACCCACTAAGGGGCACAATGGACATGATCTTCACCGCGCGTCAACTACAAGAGAAATGCAGGGAACAACACCAACCGCTGTACAAGGCCTTCTTTGACCTCATAAAGGCCTTCGACACTGTCAACCATGAGGGATTATGGAGTGTCCTCCTCAAATTCAGCTGCCCTCAAAAGTTTGTCACCATCCTTCGCCTGCTTCACGACGACATGCAAGCAGTGATCCTGACCAACAGTTCCACCACAGACCCAATTCACGTACGGTCTGGGGTCAAGCAAGGCTGTGTCATCGCACCAACGCTCTTCTCGATCTTCCTTGCTGCAATGCTCCATCTCACCCTTAGTAAGCTCCCCGCTGGAGTGGAGCTAATTTTCAGAACAAACGGGAAACTGTTCAACCTCCGTCGCCTCCAGTCCAGATCCAAGGTCGTCCCATCCGCTGTCGTTGAATTACAGTATGCAGACGACGCTTGCATCTGCACACACTCGGACGTCGAACTCCAAACCATCATCAACACCTTCACCGAAGCATACGAGAGCATGGGCCTTACACTAAACATCCGTAAAACAAAGGTCCTCTACCAACCTGCCCCCGCCACACCGTACTGCTCCCCGATTATCAAAATCCATGACGAGGCCTTGGACAACGTGGTCCACTTTCCATACCTCGGGAGCCTACTGTCAACAAGGGCAGACGTCGATGACGAAGTCCAACACCACCTTCAGTGTGCCAGTGCAGTCTTCGGTCGCCTGAGGAACAGAGTTTTTGAAGACCAGGACCTCAAACCCGGCACCAAGCTCATGGTCTACAGAGCAGTAGTGATATCCGCCCTCCTGTATGCCTCAGAGACATGGACCATGTACAGCAGGCACCTCAAAGCACTGGAGAGGTACCACCAACGCTGCCTCTGTAGGATCCTGCAAATCCATTGGCAGGATAGGCGCACCAACATCAGTGTTCTCGCTCAGGCCAACATCCCCAGCATCGAAGCTTTGACCACGCTCGATCAGCTCTGATGGAGGGGTCTCAGCTCCGCTGGACGGGTCACATCGTCCGCATACCTGATACGAGACTCCCAAAACAAGCGCTCTACTCGGAGCTCCGACACGGCAAGAGAGCCCCAGGTGGGCAGAGGAAACGCTTCAAGGACACTCACAAAGCCTCCTTGAAAAAGTGCAACATCCCCACCGACACCTGGGAATCCCTGGCCCAAGACTGCACAAAGTGGAGGAGAAGCATCCGGGAAGGCGTCGAATACCTCGAGTCTCTTCGCCGGGAGCAAGCGGAAGCCAAGCGCAAGCAGCGCAAGGAGCGCATGTCAACCCAAGCACCCCACCCACCCGCCCCTTCAACCACTGTCTGCCCCACCTGTGACAGAGACTGTAGGTCCCGCATTGGACTCATCAGTCACCTGAGAACTCATTTTTAATGTGGAAACAAGTCATCCTCGGTTCCGAGGGGTCTGCCTAAGAAGAAGAATGCAGCCTTTTCAAAGCAAGGCATTTGGCAAGGCTTTCATAAATCTGGGCATTCTGATCTTGAATCATTTGATTGAGCAATAGCATTAGTCCACTCTAATGAAACTAAAAAGCATTTTTTAAGCAATTTCAGAGCTAGGAACCACTTCATTAAGTTCACTAACCACACAGTTCCTCATCTTGATTCCCATTATACATAACTCACAGCTGTCAAAAGAGAATGCAAATTTTTTAAGGAGTTAGTCTATTATTAGAATGGTTACACTAGGTTCCCCCAATAGCTTTGTGAGTTTGTCCGGTGAGTAGCTAAACCATACAAAGTAGGGAGGTCCCAGTTTAAATCCTCTGTCAGGGCAATAAAATAGATATACTACAGTTGGTCTTAATGTTTCTGGGTTAAGGAGAGGAAAAATAACTGGGGCCCCCGTCCTGAATGCTGGAAATGAATGTATTTTAGGACACAATTAGGCTTGGCTGTGATGCCTGTTTTGGTCCAAATGCCCTTCCAATACCTACTGTTAATGCTACTTGGGTGCCTTGTTAGAGATCATATGCCAGCAAGGAATCATTGCTTTTAGGAGGGCAGGGAAGAAAATTGGCACAGAAGAAAGAAGGGCCTAGAAATTTTGCATCCCCCAAAAATGGGCGTGGGGATCGCGATGTGATAGGAACCTGCACCTGTTCGGAGGACTGCAGGCAGCACATAAAATTCATGCTGCCTGCTACTGTGCATGATTGTAGCGTTCAGCTGAACGCACTGCTGAGTGGCTGAACATTCAACAGGGGGCCCAAGTTCGTGCGAAGCTAGCTCCAATTAAAGCTATGTAGTCAATGGCAGCTGTGTAGCCCCGAGGACCTGGACTCAGTGCAGGGAGAAGTTTAATAACCTCACAGGAATGGTCAAGGTCAGTGAATTCAACTTCAAATGCCATATCCCATCATCTACACCACTAGCCTCACACACTGCTCAATGCACCACACCCCCATCACTCACCTACCAACAATCTCTACCAAACATGACTCGTACCTCACATTCATAGCTTCACCTCACCCTCTCACATAGGGCTGCTGCAAGACTCACACCCACATCTCACAGCGTGAACACACTGTCACCTCTTCAACCATGACAGGCACCACCTAAACACATTATGCTATAATTGCTGACCACTTCCCTTTCTCTTGCAGGAAAAGGTGGCGCATAACTGCAGGCAGCAGAGCTTAACCGGCGGGGGACAGGCTTGCTTGTATCAACTCACCCCCTTGGAGGAGACAGTGCTGGCCAATCTTGGCAGGGGCATGGCTGAGCCCGTGGCCAGCGGTGGGACTGAAGGACTACAAGATGCCAGGATCCTCATAAGTTACCCTCCTTCTCACATCCCACTTCCCCCTCATCCTACAATCTCTTCTGATTTACAATCTGTACATGGTGTAAGCATGCAGCTATTGCTTCCACCCGCCCCCCTCACCACAACCCTACCATTGTGCCATTCTCATTTCAGACACCCAAGAATTGCAGCCTGCCCAGCCAGTGGTCAAAGAACAAGAGGGAGAGGAGAGTCCAGAAGAAGAAGAAGAAACACCGTCACTTGATTTCACATTCCTAGCCACGAGCTCAGATACTGACACTCCACTTACTATCGTGAATAGGTTAGATGCCAGATCTACACGTGTTGAAACACCAGGCACAAGCGGGCTGCAGCCATGGCAGGGGGAAAGGGTAGCTCAGGTGCCAGCTCCCTGGAGGGCAAGGTCACACACAACTACTGCTACACAATCTCAGAAGAAGACCTCGATGAGACGGCCTACAGAAGAAGGCTGATGGGTATGCACAATGAAATGCTTGGTGCATTGGCAGGCCTGCCAGAAAGCCTGAGTGCAACATCAAGGAGCATGGGGGAGTTCAGCTCCAGCCTTGCACCGGGCTTTGGGCAGAGCTTGGAGCCCATCCTTTCCAGCGTGAAAGGGCTGGGCAGATCCATTAACACACTTGTGGAGCCGACCATCATGCCACGTCTGATGGCTGAAGTCTCAGCTTCCATTGCAGCACAAGCACAAGCCACCCAACGTCTGAGAGCTGCAATGGAAGTTCAGACTGAAGTCATGCAAGCTCAGACTGTTGCCATCATGGCTGAGTTTACCAGTGTGGAAAGAGGCTTGTAGGGTCTCACAGCAGTCCACCAGTCTGTACTCCAGCAGATTACTAGGATTGCTGGGGAGTGACAATGAATCCATGGAGGCTGACCCTGAGGTCCACTCTCAGGATGACAGCATTCATCCTCCCACCACTGCCACTCCACCAGTGCCCTTGCTGTTGCCTGTCAGCCAGCCAGCCCAGATTGCTGCCGCCAATACTGAGGTTGTGCAGTCTGAAGCCGGGCCTACTAGGTCCAACGCCGCTCAAGGTCATCCTGCAAGGTCATCTGCAGTCTGCCCTGTAGGGGTGGCGTGTGCCCAGTCAGCTTTGCCTCTGACTGTCTCTGAGCGGTTCGAATCGCTCCCACACCCCTGGGTTCTAGACACCGTACTTAGGTACAGGCGGCGATACAGAAAATCCAGTGGACAAGTGGTTTGGTGCAAGAAAACCGCAATTTTTATTGAAGGCACAATAAAACACAATCTTACTGAGGATTACTGAAA
Organism: Somniosus microcephalus; assembly: GCF_052327205.1. Taxonomy (NCBI): domain Eukaryota; kingdom Metazoa; phylum Chordata; class Chondrichthyes; order Squaliformes; family Somniosidae; genus Somniosus; species Somniosus microcephalus. The sequence goes on from NC_140988.1 coordinate 265,963,604, forward strand.
TAATTACAGGCATATAAAATTACACTTATATGAGAATGGGGAACACACGGCACATCGAGGGAACAAACACATTAAAAATCCCCTTATCCTTATCCCACCCCCAATACCTAACTAGATTATGCTACGAGGGGCCAGGAATTCATGCTCACCAATGGAGTTTCTTTTACGGTTCGAAACCTGTCGATTAAGCCGGTTGTGGTTTTTGGGGTTCGCTCTTGTTGTCTTCTGGGCCTGCCGTCGTCACGTGGTCACAGGATGAAGTTGTCTGTGCGAAGTACCCTTCCCTTTTCTCTCTTCGTTAAATGAAAGTCTTTTGTGGGGTACTTCACCTTGCAGGAATGGTTGTTCTTCTGGTGGCGGTTTGGTCGCCGATGGTTTTGCTGCGGTTGGGGCTCTGGTGGCGGTTTTTACCGTTAATATGATTTTACTACCCAAGCATGAAACGCCAGTTTATTCTTGATTGACTTTACTGTCCATGCATCAAACGCCAGCTTATAACTAGGCCGTTTGTCCCCCAACGCTTCTTCTTGCTGCCCTTCTCTGCCTATCGGTTTTACCATTTGTCTCATCTCGTCTCGTCTGCCCGCTCGTGGCCCCGTGTGTCCTGTGCATTTTCGATTCGGATTTCGTTCTCCTCCCGCGTTTGGCCCCCGGTGTTGTAATGGGCGTTCTTGGTGTCGAGCGGCGCGGGGAGGGAGAAGAGAGCGAGAGGCAAGAGGCAAGAGAGAGAGCAAGAGGCCGAGCAAGAGAGCGAGCACTACTGGTGGGCCTACAATTATACCCAGTTCTTCACCCCTTATCTGCGTGCCAAATCAGGTCAGTTCTTTGTCTAACTTTTGGCGGGCTCGTCTAAAATGATTGCAGTCATTTACTTTAACGACTTCTGGGGCGGTTGTCTCCTTGTTTAATGGCTTCGATATCCTGGCTGTTTGTTATTTATGAAATGTAATCATTGTTCCTGGCTTGGCAGCTACCTGTGAGCTGTTACCGATTATTTATGCGAGAAGTTAATGGCCTCCAGATTAGGGCCATCCTGACTTGATCTGTTCCAAGGTGAAGAATGCATATGCTGTGTTTACCTAGCTGTCTGGCTTTACAAAGTCTTTCACAGATCCATGCATATTAGGTTTCATTTCAGGTTTTGAATGGGCCTGCCTTCTGCAGGGCCTTGCTTTTAAAATTCTGTAAGCCTTGGTCACGAGGTCTCAGAAGCCATTTTGGGTACCCTTTTTAATAACTTGTCCATACAGGGTCCCTTTATCCATAACTTTTGGGGAATGTGGGAATTTTGAGAACCCTACAGCCCCACTGAGAGTCAGCACCCTTCCACCAGCCATGCTGTAGCCACTGAGGGAGCACGGCATAGGAGCATTTGGATAGGCAAAGGCACAGTTAAAATAACAACAGAAAATGCTGGAAATACTCAACAGGCCAGGCAGCATCCGTGGAGAGAGAAACAGAGTTAATGTTTCCGGTCTGGGAACCTTCATCAGTACTGGAAAATGCTGGAGATGTAACAGATATTAAGCAGGTGCAGAGACGGGGGGAGCGGGGGGTGGATTTAGGAGGGGAGGAAGGAATTGAAACAACATTCTGTGAAAATGTTGCAAATAGGAATGGCAAAATCAGACAGCATGAAAAATGGGGGCAGGGATTATTATCTGAAATTGTTGAACTCAATATTGAGTCCAGAAAGCTATAAAGTGCCTCATCGAAAGATGAGGTGCTGTTCCTCGAGCTTACGTTGAGCTTCATTGGAACTATGTAATAGGCCGAGGATGGAGAGATCAAAGTGGGAGTGAAGCGGAGAATTAAAGTGACAGGCGACCGGAAGCTCAGGGTCAGGGCGTCCCACTGTCCAGGGCCCCAAACACCCCTTCCAGGTGAAACAGCAATTTACTTGTACTTCTTGCAATTTAGTATACTGTACTCGCTGCTCACGATGCGGTCTCCTCTACATTGAGGAGGCCAAACGCAGATTGAGCGACCTCTTTGTGGAACGCCTCCATTCAGTCTGTAAGGGTGACCCTGCCTCCTCCTCCTCCTGCTCCTGAGCTGCTGGCCATATCCATGGTGGCAAGGGCTGTGCCCTCATGATGGCCAGGTTGTGGAGGATACAACATGCTCATCCTGCTTCTCTGGTCAGAGAGAAGACAATAAACTCCCCTCTCCTGGCATAAAGAGCTTCTGTCACCTCTCTTATGCAGCAGTGGATGGCAAACAAGAAGGTGTTATAGATGTTGCCTGCTCCAGCCTGGAAGGATCCCGACACAAAGAAATTCAGGGCCACGGTCACCTTCACAGCCACTGACAGCACTGTCCTTGCCCTGGTGTGCGGCTGCAGGTCTGGTTGCAAGAAGTGGCAGAGTTCTGTGAGCATCTCCTTCATAAAGCACAGATGCCTCACACACTGCTTCTGGCTCAGGCTGAGGTAAGAGAATTGCTCCCTGAAGACCCTAGGTGGGTAAGGCCTCCTGCTGAGAGCCCTTCTCCCCCATCACCTTCTCCCTCTGCGAGCAGCTTGTCCTCTTCGTTGCTGCCTCTGCTCCATCTCCCTGTCATGCTGCAGGCCAAGGGGGATGACAACTAGAGCACCCATGACTGGGAGCACGTGGTCTAACCAGAACCCTTGAAGTCAGAAGCAAGGCCTTCTTCACTCCCTGTCACCTGACCAACTTTAAACTACTCTAGAAAGCTCCAAACACTTCCACAAACTTACACAGAGCTAGTAGAAATCAATCATTAACAAACCTTAGAGTGGTTGCAGATCCCTTTAAATATCGCTGGTGGGGGGTCCTTGCTGACGCTGAACGCATGTTCAGCTGTGTGAGGTTAGCTCCAGCGATGATGACGAAACTGGCAACGCCGGCGTCATATCAGCGTTGCATGCTGATTGATGTCACAATCTGCGCACTCTGCATACCTCCGCTGCACGCTCCTAACGCCCGTCCTCAGCAAGATCGTGTCCGGCGTGGCACACATCAGAAGTGGGCGCACGCGGAGGCCATTTTCGGCACAAAACGGCACCCTGTAAAACTTAAAAATTTGGCACTACGCAGCCAAATTTTTCGCCCTATGATTTGAATTGAACTGATATCAACGTGCTGGCAGTGAAAGTAAATTTGGCGATGCAGGAGGATTTAAACTAATGAAATGGGGTGGGAGCAAACAGAGCAAACCTAGAAAATGGAAAATAAAGAGTGATGGAGATAGAAAAATCCAGAAGCTAGGTGTACGGTAGATGTTGGTTCAAGCACAGAAACTGATACCAGCTGATAAGTATGCAGAGTATAAGCTTATGACCAAATGATGAAGTAATAGCAAAATAAATAAAACAACAGTCTCAGGGAGTATTGAAAATGGGTTGGAAATCTAAGTAAAAAATTGGAAGCCCTGAAGATTTTTGCTAGAAAGGGGGTTTATGATATCACAGCTATCACACTGATGTGGGTCAACAATGAATTTGCCGAAGTAGAAAAAGATAAACTGGGAAAGTCATGTAGCCTTTATATGAATGAGAACTTGCATATGGCCTACTGATTCTCCTATTTCTTATGTTATTATGTTAACTGCTGCAACAAGACATTTGTTCCGTTCATGTTTGAACACAGAAAGTGTAGGAGGTTCAGCCAAAAGGACATCAATAATCCAGTTCACATCATATTTACAAAAGGGCACTCCAGAAAGGGTCAGTTGAAAGCAATCAGGAATAGACATCCTGGGCTATAAATTGAGTAGTGTCCCATTTAGGGCGCTAACTTCGCCAGGGCGCTACTTTTAGCGCCCCAGAAAAATTAGCGCTCCCGCGCCAGAAATTGATTGGCTGTGCCCCAAGAGGGAAGCGGGGCGCTACTGGAAGCACCCTGCATCCCTCTTGGGGCGCTGCGAGTCAATATCGCGGCATGTCACACCACAGTATTTCAGGCCTTCCTCCCCTTCTTGAAGGGGAGGGGCCTTGCACAGCGATACCCTGGGCCCAGCTGGGCCCCCGGGGATCGGAAGTTCCAGCAAAAGAGCCCTGCACTCAAGAGAAGTGCCGGGCTCTTGGAGCACAGCCGGCACTCCGCAGGGAGGAGCCATTCAGGAGGCCGGGGATGGGAGCACAGGCAGGTGCTGGCAGGTGGCCAGCAACAAAAATGGCCGCCCCGCACCTCACCTTTAAATAGCGCCTCCCCGGCCGCAGGTAGGACCCCTTAACCCGTCGGATTTGGCATCCAGCAGTAAGTCAGGGGGCCGGGGCGCAAGTGGGGTGCTGCGCACAGTGATGACGTCATCGCCGGTGGTGCAGCGCTGCGGGGCGCTACTGGTTTGCGCCGCCGCTAACCTCCCGCTGAATTTCGCAGGAGGTGTGGGCGGCGCCGCGCCCGGGCACTAGTTGCTTTGTGCCCCGTTAGCGCCCTCTTAGCCACAAAGCAACCCAATTTTTACTCCCCTGACTCTTATTTGTGGTCCGGGGACACTGAAGCCTGGATTCTCCTCCTGTTGATGGGTTTGCGATGGAGTGATTCTAACACTCAACAAAGTGAAACTGCCACGAATCTTCAACTATTTCCTCCCAGAATTCTCATCAGCCATGCAGGGCATTCTGGAGGCCAGGAAACTGCCCTTCATTGGCTTACCGCTGCTGGGAGGGAGGAAATACAGTTCTGGTACAGCCTTTAAAAAGCTACAATTAAAAGGGGACCTTACCCTGATAGCTCCAAACACTGCAAGGTGGCTGAGGGAGCAGCAGTCTTGGGTGTGCCAGCATTTACTGAGCAACAGCTGCTGACACTCCCAGACCTGCCATTTCTGTCACATCTTCACCAACTCCATCATTACCTGTGCAAACACCAGCACAGAGATGCCACTTGCAAGGAGTTACTCAGTGTAAGATGTTTAAATTCCCCCAGTCCTTTTACCCATCCAACAGTTTCCAAAGTTCAGACCCGTGGAACAGACAATACAAAACCCAAGGATTCGGGAATAACTTTGTTTACTTAAAAAATTAACAGGAGGTTACAAGCAATTTTGCACACATATATTTGTTAATTTGCCTATTACAGGTAAGCATGCACAATTCTTCTTATTTACTTTAAGCTCAAGCGTTGTAAGTAAAACACATACATACTAAGACCCACGAGTGGTTGGTTCGGCGGTGACTGGTACCTTCTTAACTGGCAACTGACCAAGTTGCTCGACTGCAGCCCCGAGTGTCTTTTAACTGCACCTTTTATATCCCAAACTTGGCAACCCACCCATTGCATACGTTTCCCAAACTATGTGAGTAATGGTCAGTCATTGTTTTCTCTTCTTTTTTATCAGTGGTCAGTCAGTGGCCAAAGTCTGAAGGTGTTCCTGTTTTTGTAATGTTTCTATAGTTCTATAGTTTGTTTCTACAGAACTCTCAAGGTCTGATACTTATCTATGAAGGACAGTTGTCAGCCTTCACAGCTTACAACCACAGCATCCTATTTTTGCAAAAGTTCTCTCAGCAAGCAGTTTCTTGGCCTCATGAAGCATGCTGGTACAGAAAGTGTGGTCAACTTTAAATTTAGTCAAGTTACAGCAAAAGTTACAGCGAATGACTTATTCTTACATCAGTGTGATTGTGATCAGTGAGAATTAGAACCTGGGTGTAGAAGGAAGGGAGAGGGCCATTCCCTTCCTCCACGGAGGGTGGGGAGACAAGTGCCCTTGGCTGAGGAGTGAGGCAACCCAGATCTCAGGAGCCCATTCTTCAAAAGAGCAATGATTAGAAAGCATAGGTCTCATGTGGAGACTCTTCTCACATATATGGCTGAGATGATGAATAAGTGGGAGGAGTCCACTATCCAGATTTGCAACACACTGAAGGAAGTATCTCATGACCTGCAGAACATCAGGAGACTGTGAGAGCACAAGAGATTGCTGGTAGGAAGAGCTTGCAAGAGTACTAGGGGCTTCTGTAGTGGCAACTACCACTACTCTAGCAATGCTTTCATCAGGACAGCATCATAGGGCTTACAAGAGCTGATTGGAACTACTTGGTCAATGATGATACCAAACAGTAGCACCATCACAGAAGCCAGTCTTCAGCCAATTCGATTCACTCCACTTGTTATCAAGAAACAGCTGAACGCACTGGATACAGAAAATCTATGGGCCCTGACAACATCCCAGCTGTCGTGCTGAAGACTTGAGCTCCAGAACTAGCCATGCTTCTAGCCAAGCTGTTCCAGTCCAGCTAAAACATTGGCATCTACCCGACAATGTCGAAAATATCTCAGGTATGTCCTGTCCACAAAAAGCAGGACAAATCCAATCCGGCTGATTACCACCATATCAATCTATTCTCAATCATCAGCAAACTGATGGAAGGAGTAATTTACAGTGCTATGAAGTGGCACTTACTCACCAGGACAAAGCAGCCCGCATGATTGGCACCCCATCCACCACCTTAAACATTCACTCCCTCCACCACCAGCGTACCATGGCTGCAGTGTGTACCATCTACAAGATGCTCTGCAGCAACTCACCAAGGCTTCTTCAGCAGCACTTCCCAAACCCATTACCTCTTCCACCTAGAAGGACAAGGGCAGCAGGCGCATGGGGACACCATCACCTCCAAGTTCCCCTCAAAGTGAAACGCCATCCTGACTTGGAAATATATCACCATTCCTTCATCGTCACTGGGTCAAAATCCTGGAAATCCCTCCATAACAGCATTGTGGGAGTACCTTCACCACACGGACTGCAGCGGTTCAAGAAGGCAGCTCATGACCACCTTCTCAAGGGCAATTAAGGATAGGCAATAAATGCTGGTCTTGCCAGCGATGCTAACATCCCATAAACAAATAAAAAGAAAAATTTTGCCTGCTCCAGCCTGAAAGGATCCCAGCAATGTCTTTGCCCTGGAGAGAGGCTGCAGGTCTGGTTGTAAGAGGTAGCAGAGTTCGGTGAGCACCTCCTCCTTAAAGCAGTCTGCACAGAGCAGGATTAAATGGAGAGGACTTGAACAAGGTGTTTTGTTTGAAAATTTGGAAAGAGTGGGAATTTCTGGTAAGTATTGGGTAAGTAGAAGGTGTAAAAAGTGAAATTTAGTTTAAGACTGTGATTTTAACATAGAACTTAAAAAATTTAAAAACTATAGTTATGTAAGGTTTGCAAAAATTCTACAGATTCCCCCAAACCAAGAAGATTACTGTTTAAAAAAATATTGGGCCAGAAAGGGGCTTAAAGTCAAAACCCCAGGATTTTGGCTATTTTAAAAAGGACATGTCCAGGCCTGTGGACGGCTGCGACAAACAGTTTGCGTATTGGCATAGGCCAGATTGTCTGGGAATGTTCTGGACTGTCTCAGTCACTCCACATAAATGACAATAGGTCTACGGAAGGACAGTTACCGCCAAAATTACAGAGCCATCAAGAATATGAATAATACAGTACATGCCACTGATCAACAAAAGGGACCCTGACCCCAGCAGTCGCAGACAATCGAACAACAGTTTAACCACTCAGAGAAACATCCAAACCCATTTCACACACTTAAACTGATTTCGAAGCAATCCTGAAACTAGTTAAAAATCAATTAAAGATAGATGGGACCAAGTCGAAACTCAATAAAGAATTTTAAAATATTAAAGTTAACGAACCCGCCAAAATTAACAATGGGCCAGAGAAGATTTGGCGGGCAGATAAGCAAGGCCTCAAACGGTATACTTGAGGCCTGCTTTGTCAGTTCAACACAGTCTTTCAGAACAACAACACGGGAGAAGTCACAGGACTACTCATCATCATCATCACCACACACAGTCGGAGAATAGGAGACTTGAGGAAAGGAGAATGGAACGGAAGGAGAAAGGAATCACGGCAACCAAGGGCCCCAAGAAACAAACAACCAACAATATTACCAACAACTAGGCAATATTGGGCCACCGCGACCAACAAGAAACCAACCTGGAAGAAACCGAAGATTCGCAAGTTTGTTTCCACTCTACAAGCTATCCTGACTTACCCCTGGGTAAGATTTGATGAAAAAGACTCTAAACCCTATACCTAACCAAAGGAAATCGGGTACTTACCCGATAGATTCAAATACGCACCCGACCGCATCAGCGGACACGCGGAGACCGAAAAACCAATGCAGGAGAAGTCTTCCACCACGTCCGGGGTACGGCAGGCCCCAACCGCCACACCTAAAGAGAACCCCGAAATTGCGAACCTCTACAACTGTCAAGAAAGTCATTTGGTGAGCATTTCCCTGGTCCTCTGGAATCCAACCTAGTTAGTGTACTGGGATTGGGAGGGGTGAAGTATTTTGTCTATTGTCATTCTCCCTCATATATTCCGAAGTGTTCCCCCCTTTTTAGAGTGATAAGATTATTGTATTGTATATTTTCCTGTCTCAAAATGAAAATCCAAGTTCTTTTCACCAACTCAGTTTTCTGTTGCAATTTCATTACAACCCCCAAATAAGTCCAAAGTCTAGAACCAAGGGAGTGGGAGTGATTCGAACTGCTCAGGGTGTCAGAGGCAAAGTTGACCACACACACCGCCCCTTACAGAAAATGGCAACCGCAGCAGGACTTTGGCAAAAGGGATGTAATGCAATAGACCCTGGGGGAAAAATTGGGTGAGTAGCGCCACCTGTTAGCGCCTAAAGAGGCAGTCAGTGGCTGTAGCCCCACTGGCTGCACCTCCCGCGATATTCAGCAGGGGCGCTAATGGTGTCGTTAGCCTTTTCCGCTGCGCCACCACCGATGACATCATCGGTGTGCGCAGGGCCCCATTCGCGCCCCGATCGTGATATTTGGTAGCAAACGCCGCTGTAGCACCGTTTGCTACCTGCGCCCGGTTCACGGGGCCTTGCTGCGCCGGCAGAGGCACAAGTTAAGGTGGAGGTGCGGGGCGGCCGCTTTTTCGGCAGCCGCCTGCCAGCACCTCCGTCCCCGGCCTCCTGGTCCCCCCCCCGCGGCATTGCCGGCTGTTTCCCAAGAGCCCGGCACTTCTCCTTGGTGCCGGGCTCTTTTGCCGGCACTCGCGATCGGGGCTCGCGCTGTTGCAGGCCCCTCCCCCTTAACAGTGGGAGGAAGGCCTGCAGTACTGCAGCGTGCCGTGCCGCAGCGTGTGGCACTGCGGCACGTAGCGCTGCGAAATTCACTTTCAGCGCCCTAAGAGGTACGCGGAGAGCCTCGAGCCGCGCCCCGTCTCCCTCTCGGGGCACTTCAACTGAATTTGCGGCGATCGCTAATGCGGCGATCACGGCGCAATTTCCAGCGCCCAGGCAAACTTTGCGCCGCTTGGGTGCCTCAAGCCAATTTCTAGGCCCCTGTGTTTGACGAGAGAACAAAGATGGAAGAGAGGATTTCCTCTTATGTGTTTGAGAAGGTGAATATCACCAAGAAATGGGTGACCAGTCTGTTGCGCGCTGAGCGTCCCATGGACGCTGCAGCCAAATGGACTGAGAGCAAGGATCATAAGAAGTCGGTGGAAAAGGCCATCTGGTTGGTCTGCGCCCTGCGACAGATCCAGCTTTTAGATCAGCACATTAAAATGTTAACAGAAGAGCTGCAGGAGGCAGCCAAACTGTCTCAAGCAAGGGCTACAGCAGGGGAGGGATTACTGCAGGAATTACAGGTCCAAAGTCAGGAGAAGTTACATCTAGCGGAGAAACACAGGAACAGACATGAGTATTTTTGGTGTCAAGTTACCGAGGCTAAAAGCAATGAGTTAGTGTTAAGAGAGGAGAACGCTCGCCTAACTAGACAGTTAAAAGAACAGGAGGAAAAGTTCAGAGACGTGCAAGCAGCTTATAAGTTGCAAGCACTGGGGATTTTGAAGCGGGAGATCACGACCCCTGCCAAAAGCAGATCGACAGTTTAAAACTTGCTCTGTCCAGGGCAAAAGGCATGGTATGCCTAGTAAGCCCGGGTGCAGGCCGGGTGGACCTGGAAGTAGAAGGAGAAACTGTTCAGACGTCACCTGTGGTGTCGGGGAACAACCCGGTTGGGCAGCAGGAGGGACAAGCAATCTGTAGGGGGGGCAGGGAGGAGTGCACACCACCACCACCTGTGGTGCAGGGTTTTAACTCGGTTTGGCAGCAGGCAGCAGGGGGCAAACCAATGCAGGAAGGTCGGAGCCGGGGCCGATGTGCCCAGCTCGACAGCAAAAGTTTGGCCCGCCCGGCGGTGGTGCGGGCCAGGGACCCCTTGAAAGCCAATTCGTGATTCCCCACGGTACCCAACAGCTTAGGGCTATGGTAAGCCACCTGAACAAACTCACCCACAAGCGAGACCCCTCAGTCCACTTCATGGAAGTGGAACAAACAGCAGGCATCAATGAGTGCGACGACTCAGAGATGGCCAAAATGCTCCTGTTCACCTTGGATGGCAAGCTGTACCAGTCCCTCTCTGCTGAGAACAAGAAGGGACCAGGGAGGGTACGCTACCATCCGGGAGCAAGTTCTGGAGGCGATGGGGATGAACGATGGTAGTCCATTCTCCCGGGTGGAGAAGACTACACAGTTAGCAGGGGAGACCCCACAGGCTTTTGCAGAAAGGCTGTGGCCTGTGTACAGGAGTGCCTGAAATGGGGATCTCGACCGGACTAACTTGAACCAGGACGAGCTGGCTCACTGGCTCCGGAGTCTGGTGGCAAACAGCTTGCCACGGATCAGAGCCAAGGCCGAGCTGTGGTTCGACCCAAAGGGCCCCCAAGTCACTGAGGAGACAGTAGTCAGACAACTGACCCTGGCTTACCGCAACGGTAGAGGGGCAGAAGAACCCCAAACGAAAGGAAAGGTTCACGAGTTAAAACTAAGCCAAAGTAAGAAGGAATGGCACCAGGAAGGGGGTAACCCTTCCGATATGAGGCGTAACTGCTTCGGGTGCGGGAAAAGTGGGCATTGGAGAAGGGACTGTAGAAATCCTTGGAAGGATAATGTGGGGGAAAAACTCCCCAGCTCCTGCCCCAAAGACAGAAACACCACCCTCTCCCCCCACAGTTGATTCATTAGTAGCTGCACTTCGAGTTTTGTTAGCTGGCCCAGGGAGGGTAGCCAGAACCACGGGTGCTTTAACTCCATCTGCCCCACCTAACACAGACTTATGACTGGAGCCAGTGCAGCCTGTCTATCTGTGTCCCCTTGAGTACGATGTATGGAAGCGACCGCTTGTTAAGATGGAGGTGGAAAAGGTGAAAGGGACCTATCTGTTGGACACGGGAGTATCGAGCACCATAGTCTATTCAGATAACCCCACCCCCTCACCTCTGTCTAACGGGGTCCCATACAGCTTAGTGGGGTTTACAGGTAATGAGCAGGTTGGCTCGTTCTCTATCCCGCTGTCCATTCATTCAGGAGCACTCCGCACCAAGTGGACTTGTGTTTTAATGAAGTGGGAGCAGGAAGGGAAAGGGGCTGATTTTATTATAGGCCACAGGATTCTAGTGGATCTTAGGAACCACTGTCTGTGGGGAGCATGCACCAACAAAGAAAGTGAAGTGGCAGTTATCCCAGAGAAACAGGGCAAGGGGACCTTGTGTACTCTAAAACCCAAGGAGGGTTACGACCTCGAACAAATGGTCAGTAACACTCCAGTGGAGTACCAGGCATTTGTGCGAGCACACCTCGACGCATTTGCTACTCACAAGCATGATTGTGGGAGGGTGAACGGGGTCGAGGTCAGTGTAGACGGGGACCCCATGACCCGACCACAAAAGCAGTATAATTTCCCCAAAGAGGCAGAGGCAGACATGGAAACGGCCATGAACTCTCTGGTCAAACAGAGGGTATTGAGACTGATAGCCACCCACGTAAACTCTCCACTGTGGCCGGTGAGGAAACCAGACAACTCCTGGGGAGCCACAGTGGACTATCGGGTACTCAATCGAAACATCCCCACCTGTGCACCCACGGTCGCAGCTGTCGCCGACCTCATTGGAAGAATTCCTGCCTCCGCGACCACCTTCACGGTGCTGGATACTTCCAATGAGTTTTGGTCCATCCCTCTACGGAGAGAGGACCAGTACAAGTTTGCCTTCAGGCTTAAAGGCCAACAGTACACCTGGAACTACCTACCACAGGGTTTCCACAATAACCCCAGTATTTTCCACCAGTGTATGGCAGATTGTTTAAAGAGCTTCAGCCGGCCCCGACAGTTAGTCCAGTATGTGGATGACCTGCTCCTATTCACTGATGAAGGAGAGGAACACGGTCCACTACTGGCTGAACTGCTGGAGTTGCTCAGGCAAGAAGGTTTTAAAGTAAACCCCAAGAAAGTACAGATCGGCCAACAGGAAGTAAAATTCCTAGGGCTGGCTGTGCGCGCAGGGGAAAGGGCCATCGATAAAGCCAGAAGGGAAGCAGCGCAGGAGTTACCAGCCCCCAATACAGTGACAGGAGTGAGATCTTTTCTAGGGCTAACCAGGTACTGCCGAGATTTTATTGAGGATTACGCCGCCACAGCAGCCCCACTGCTCCGACTCCTACACAAGGGAGTGGGGTGGGTTTGGGATGAGGGTTGCGAGGCAGCATTTGTAAAACTCAAGCAAAATCTGCAGACCGCGTCGGCTCTAGGGGCCGTTGATGGGGAAAAGGAGTTTTTCTTGGAGGTAGCAACCAGCGAGGACAGTCTGAGTGCAGTGCTGCTCAAGGAGTGGCACAGTCAACTGAGACCAGTGGTTTACTCCTCCAGAATACTCACGGATGTGGAAAAGGGCTATTCCAACTTTGAGAGGCACCTCCTCGCCACTCACTGGGCTGTGAAAAGATCACTGATCTTCACAGGCACCTCGCCCATCACCCTCCTCACCCATCACACACCCACCCAAATGCTCCTGATGGGAGAATTAAAGATAGGACAGTGAGCAGTGCCCGCATTGCTCGCTGGACCTTGCTTCTCTCCCAGATGGACCGAAGGGTGAAAGGTCTCTGCGAGCCGAAGCTCGCTGCCAACATGATTTACCCAGGGACGGCCTGCCAGCGTTCCATTGAAGGAGTATGGGAAGTCAACATAGGTTTTCGGGCCGGGATACACCCCACAGGCCACAAAATCTATGTAGATGGTTCGAGCACATTTATCTGCTGGGGAACGACTCACAGGGTGTGGAGTTTATGACCCAGGGGCAGACATTGCCCTGGCAATTAAACTCCCCAGCACCATGAGCGCCCAGCAGGCTGAACTGTCCGCGGTAGTGTACGTGGTTACACACCCAGAGAAATTCCCTACCCCGTACACGATTTGCTCGGACAGCATGTTCACATGCAATTCATGTACGGAATACCTGGCCATCTGGTCCTGTCGTGGAGACACCTCCGCTGACGGGAGACCCCTGGCAATCAAGCCTCTGCTGGAGAAAATCATGACAGCCGTAGGGAAGGAAGGGAAGGTCTATATCCATAAGGTTAAGGCCCATTCGAAGACAGAACCCATGTGGGAGGGCAATCAAAGGGCAGATGAATTGGCCAAGCAGGGAGCTAGGGAAGGAGAGTTTTGGGACCCCTACCAGACAGGTTCGGTAGCCACCATCCGGGACAAGGGAGGTACACAAGGGGTAGCTTTGGTCCCGGACCTAAAGCAGGCCCAGGTACGGGATCCCGTCCTCAGAGCCGTCTTGAACGCGCTCACAAAAGGGGAGAAAGTAGAGGGCCCGTACGGTACAGCAGCCATCATCGTCAAGGAAGGCATGCTGTTCAGGGGGGAGCAATGGGTAGTGCCGCAGCAGCACCAAAGGGAATTCCTCCAACTGGCCCATGAGGGTCCAGGAGCGAGGCATCCCGGGCCTGAGGCCACCTGGCAGCGGGTGGAGCAGGCAGGATGGTGGTCAGGACTGAGGGAGCAGGTCTGCGAGTTCTGTGCCAGCTGTCTGGTGTGTGCTGACAGTTTACACCCTGAGCATAATATGGGTGCGGGGAGACAAAGAAGGGGGACCTGGAATGATATTTTCACTGCCTATAGTACAGGATCCTCAGTAGTAAACAGCCTAGACAATATAGAGCTACAAACCCAGATAAATGGTTTAAAGGCCCAATTAAGAAAAATCCTAACAGAGGAGAACACAGTGGTTGGCTCAGAGCTACATGAGGACCAAGCTATGACGGTCCATTTAAAAGAGATTATTGTTCAGCTGGAGAGACATGCCAAAACAGTAAATGCACTCATACGGGAGGACAGGAATGCTTCGGATCAAGCTGCACAGAATGAGGTGTGCGTGCTATATGGGGCATGGTTGCTGGGTGAGGGCCGCAGCAACCTGGAGGATTTAAAACAAGGTTTAGTCCCCTCCTGGATTAGCAACAAGCACCTCGCAGCCCTCCACCCATTTAGTAATTCGCTGAGCCCATGTCAGCTCCGTCTAGCCTCTGAAGCCTACCCTGTCCCAGTGGATTGTGGACGTTCCAATCACACTATCATGGGGATAGTAGTGAGGATGCCGGTCATGGGTGGGACAACCCGACCCGCACCGGTATACAGCACAGAGAACATTGGGATCATTCAAGAGGGTGCACACGTCCGTTTCGCAGAGGTCCCACCGTTATGTCTTAAAGTGGGAGCACGCTATGACAGGTACAGACCTCTCCGGGTGCCGGAGCCGGGGTGCACACATAATACTGTGTCCCCAGCACTTGAATGCCTATTCGAGACCACAGTATGGGTTTAAAGCTGCTGGCGCACAACCTGTGAACTGTACCATGGAGATAATGGCACAAGGCCATGTTTCCCCACAGGTAGCATTCATAGGGGGTGGGGCATATTGGCCCTGATTTTCTCCCAGACATCGGGCGGGTTTTCAGGCGGGCAGGGGCCAAAAATCGCAGAAATAGGGGGTCGCTGTATTGATTTCTTTGTGGGTTCAATGACGAGACATTTATGAAAGAGAATGTCTTTTAATCTAAAGCTTGTTCAACTCTTTTAACAGCATTTACAGGAGACATCATGCTAGTGATGCATCTAGAATGAAACCGAAACTAAACTCAACTGCTTGTCTCTCACATGACCTCTGCTGGTCAGGCATAAGTAATCAATACATGCAAACCTGCTGGTAAGGCATCATAATCAAACAGGCAAATACCATCTCTATTTGCTGATATAATTACATCTCCTTTTCTTAAAACAAAAGTATTTTCCTTTTAACTAACAACATGTTTTCTTTGTATTAATCTGCATTTTAATGGTAACACTTAATGAACTTACATTATCATTATCATGATCAAGGTTTTTTAACCTTGCTTTGTGTGTTCACATGAAATATGTAACTACACTAGAACTTGAAGAAAGAATAAGATAACATTACTTCCTTCTATAACAATAGTCCTTAAATTTGCTCAATGAGTCTCTCAGGAGGCTTCACATGTCTTGAGGATTTTCTGATTGATTGTCCTTGAATCTGAGTTGTTGCCTCAGATGATGTGTTCTCAGCTGTGTGATCAGGTTGTTCAACAGTATCAGTCTCTTGACCTGCTGTGGCTGGTCCCATGAGAAGATCTCGACGATTTCTTCTCAGAACAGCACCCTCATCTGTCTGAATGGTGTATGATCTTGGTTGAACTTCACTCAGGACAGTTCCCTTCTGAGTCCATGTGTTTGTTTTGTCTTTGAACCTTACTTGGTCACCAGTGTGGAGTTCAGGTAGGTTTTGTGTTCCTCTGTCATAGTAGTACTTTTGCTTTTCTTTCTGTTGTTCTTTGAACTTCCTCACTTTCTCCCCCTCTTTTGTTTTCAGGAGGTTCTCCAGGATGGGTAGGTTTGACCTTAGCCGACGTCCCATCAGGAGTTGGGCTGGTGACTTACCACACTCGAGCGGCGTTGTGCGGTATACAAGCATGCTTTGGTAGAAGTCAGTTCCACTGTCTTTTGCCTTGTACATCAGCCTTTTCATTGTGTTTGCGGGCTCTCCTGGGTCAACAGCTCTGGACAACGTGTCTGCTGTATACATCAGCTTACCCGGTGTGTACGCAACATTCAGTTCATCATAGACTGTCTCTCCTTCGCTTTCCACAACGAGGACTCTCTTTACCAGGTTCAGTCTCTCACAGGCTTTTAAGCCTAGTATGGCTTGCACATCCTTTGGCACCACGATTAATGCTAGCGTGTGCTCTCTGTCCTTGTGTGTTACTTTGACAATGCATCTTCCTTTCACTGGTATATCAGTACCTGTGTATCCTTTCACTTTCACTTTTATTCCATGTATCTTTGGTCTGGGTCTAATTTTCTTAAACTCAGTCTCTGATATCACATTAACTTGTGCTCCAGTATCCAATTTAAATGGAATATGTATGTCATTCACTTTTAGTGTCAACATCCAGTCTCTTTCTTCTTTTTTGTTTTCAGACACAACATCTACATTGAACTCTATCTCGCTTTCATCTACTGTATGGACCTTGCTTTGTTGCGCTTGGTTCTTACAGCAACGGGCATAATGGTTGTTTTTGTTGGAACTATTGCATGTTTTACCATATGCTGGACACTTTCTTGGTGTATGCTGTGTACCGCATCGACTACATGACTTCCGATTGTCCCTTTCATTTTCGTTCGCTGGCCACGCCTCTTTTTTCACATTGGCGCTCTTTTTGTTAAACGGTTTGTATCCGTTCTTTCTCACTGCATCCACGTTGCAGCTATTGTCACTGAACAGCTCCTTTGCCTGCAACTTCACAGTCTCTGTAGCCCTATACAGTGCTATGGCTTTTCCCAGGTCTAGATCTTGCTCTCTTAGCAGTCTTTCCCTTAGACCATTATCTGGAATACCACGCACCAGTCTGTCTTTTATCAGCGAGTCTGTCAGTCCCCCAAATTCACATGTTTTGCTTCTGTTTCTCAGTTCAGTCACATACTGATCAATAGTATCACCCATTTTCTGTACACATGTGAAAAATCTGTGCCTCTCAAACGTCACGTTACGTTTAGGTATGCAGTAGGCCTCATTATTTTATCTAGCTTCATTTTGTCTCCATCAGCAGCGAATGTGAAATTATTATACACCTCCAGCGCTTCATCACCCACGACATGTAAGAACAGTGACGATTTCTTTTTATTACTTTTCTCGTCAGCTCCGATTGCTGATAAATACAACCCCAAACGTTGTTTGAACCTCCTCCAATTTTCAGCCACATTACCTGTCAACTGAAGCGTCGCCGGTGGGTGTAAACCTTCCATTTTTTTCACTTCGTTAGCTATTCTCCAATGGTAAGCAACGATGTTCTCTTTTGGCTTGCTAATTTGTGGAGAGCTGATTTAACTTCAGATTTTTTCTCTTCATCTCTTTCAATCACTTCTGACACCATGTATTGATTTCTTTGTGGGTTCAATGACGAGACATTTATGAAAGAGAATGGCCTAGAAATTCAGTTGGGCGCGGCAGCCGTTAGCGCCTTAGGAGGAGTAGATTTCGAGCGCTAGGCGCTTAGCGGCCGGGCGCAGCGCGATCTGCGCCTCGCCCCAACTTCAGTACACATTTAGCGCCGGCGCAAAGTCTTAGCGCGCGCCCTGCTGCGCGCGCACATCATGACGTCATTTGCTAGTGCAACGCCTTTTGTGCGCCCCGAACTGGAACTTCACTCGCGTCGGCCCATTGTGCGCCGGGCGGCCCGAGCGACTGTGAAGTGGAACGGTACACAGCCCAGCCGGGCCGCGGGGAGCGCAAATTAAAGGGCACTTACCCAGCAGTATAAAGGCCAGCCATTTTGCAGCATTCACTCTTGTGCAACGGTTTTTTGGACAGAGACCAAGGAGGAGAGTTTACTGGTTTGGACCAACACTTGGACAGGTATTTTTGGCTCAGGCCAGAGCTTACCAATTATCTTTGCCTTCATTCAGAGCTCAGTGTTTGTCAGCATATAATGGGGGCTGCATTGGGTGGCAACGCTGAATTTCAGCCTTATGCTAGAAGGGCTTACAGACGCCGTGAGAGAGTGGCAGCCCTGGCTAGACGCAGAGGGGGCAACAGGCGTCACCAACTGAGGCCTTACCCACGCAGGGTATACCGCCAGCAGACCTCCTATCTGACCATGTCTGCCGCGATGTGTGATAGGAGGCTGCGATTCCGAAGGGAGGTGGTTGCAGACATCTGCCGGCTGCTTCAGAGAGATCTGCAGCCACAGCTGATGCGCAGGACGTCTCTGTCGGTGGCAGTGAAGGTGACGGTGGCTCTCAACTTCTATGCCTCCGGCTCCTTCCAATCCGCTACTGGGGACATCGCTAACATCTCCCAGTTCGCCGTGCATTGCTGCATCCGCCAGGTGACCGAAGCCCTTTTCAGAAGGAGACATCAATTCATCTCCTTCCGCATGACCCTGGACAAGCAGCAGCAGCGTGCAGTGGGGTTTGCAAGAATAGCGGGCTTCCCCATGGTGCAGGGCGCCATTGACTACACGCATGTGGCTTTGCGGGCACCTCTTGAGCATGCCGAGGATTACCACAACCGGAAGGGCTACCATTCCCTCAATGTACAGCTGGTGTGTGACCACAGGCAGCGCATCCTAGCTGTCAATGCCCGCTTTCCAGGCAGCAGCCACGATGCCTTTATCCTGCGACAGACAACTGTGGCTGACATGTTCCAGGCACAGCCTCCCCCAAGAGGATGGCTTATCGGGGACAAAGGCTATCCTTTGTGTACCTGGCTCATGACCCCGCTCCGCGCGCCCACGACCCCTGCTGAAGAGGCATACAACGAGAGCCATCAAGCGACGAGGAACCTCATAGAACAAACAATCGGCGTGCTCAAGCAATGGTTCCGCTGTCTCGATCGCTCCGGGGGAGCCCTCCAGTATTCGCAGGATCGAGTCTCCCAATTCGTCATCGTTTGCTGCCTGCTGCACAACCTGGCTATCCGCAGGACTCAGGCACTGCCACCTCACGTTGGACCACCACCTCAGGAGGAGGAACAGGAGGAGCATGAGGATGACGAGGACGAGGAGTACCAGCCCAGGAGGGAGGCACAAGGTCCAAGGGCCGCCCGTCGGCGGCTTATTGAACGTCACTTCTAGGCCCCCTATCAGGGAATGGCTTGTGCCAATGATAGAACATGATTGCAGCCGCTCCGCAAGCCCTCAGCCGGTTAAGGCAACAAACACTTCAAAGATCAAACATGAACAATGTGAATAAATAAAATGGTTTATTGTACAAACTCTGGGCCCTTCCCACATGAAAACCAAAAACAGACGAAACCCCCAAAAAACACTCAAACACATTACTCGCTCCCACAACCTGGAGAGGATTAATAAAATAGGGCAACTAAAATGGCCGTCATTCTCGGCCTTCGTCAAAAACAAACATCACATCATCGGCCTTCAAAAAACAAACATCCAATTCTCGGCCTCAAGAAACAAACACAAATGGCCACACATTCGACTATTTGGCCTGCTAGGGCGATGCCTTGGCCATCTTTGGGTGGCCCCTACCCGCCCTGCTGCTCCGCCTCAAAGTAAGGCCATTGGCTGCTGCAAGGCTGGGGGCAGGCTCCTGAGGGGCACATGTCGTGACGGCAGATGCCCTTGGGGGTCGGCCTAGTCGAGGTCTGGCCGTCGAGCGGGCGGCTGTTGATTGCTGCAGCTGTGGCTGGCCAGCATCAGTCGCTGCAGCAGCTCCTGGCAGCTCCACTGGGGGACTGGCAGTGGCGGCTGGAGGAATGGCGGCAAGCTGGCAGATGGCAGGCGCTCGCTGGTCGCCTGAGACACTGGCACTCACCCGGGCCAGCACTGCAGCATGCGCACCAATCTGCCGAGGGACAGACCGTTGTGCTGCTGCAGCGCGCCGGGTGCCCTGGCGATGCCTGGCTGACACAGCGAGTGTGGCAGCAGTGAGTGCCCGTGTTGACCTGTTCACTGACCGCATCAGAGCAGCCAGTGACTGGACGGCACCACTGATCACCTGGCCAGTCGCTGACAGAGCGGCCCGAATTCCGCCCGACTCGCTGCCTGATCTGCCCGGTATTCCACCCGACTGGTGGCCTCTGAGGGCCCGAACTCGGCCACACTCCGAGAGAGGGAATCGATGGACTCAGCCAACCGTGCCACTGCCGCCATGAGCTCCGTGTGCCGGCGCTCCGAGTCCGCGGACAAGTCTTCGAGGCGTTCCATCTCCTCGGCGAAGAGCATCTCCTGACTGGAGGCCGGACTCTCCCTCTGGGGAGAAGGCCGCCGAGCTGGCCGACCCTTCCTGCGTTGCTGGAGGCCGCTGGGCCCAGCAATTGGACTCCCCTCCGACGCTTCCCCCCTCTGGGGAGAAGGCTGCCGAGCTTCCACCCCCCTCCCGCCTTTCTGCAGCCCGCAGGTCCCAGGAGCTCCCCTCCCCTTCGACACTTCCGCCACGCTGCCCTCCAGGGAAGACGTGTCCCCTACATTGGCCTGAGTGGCCACGGCTGAGGGTTCCCCTGATGGGCCGCCTTCCTCTTGCTCCTCCTCCTGCTCCTCTTCGGAGGGTCTGTCACTGGCAAGTTCAGGGACCTCCTCTTGACCATCTGACAGCAGGAAGGCACAAGAGTAGCTTTAGAGTGAGGAGAGGGCGTCAGTGCGGGATGCATGAGTGGTGGCATTCAGCGCATTGGTCGGACAGTGGCAAAGGATGTAGATCTGATGCGCAAGTGGGACGAGAGAGGTGCAAAAGGTGATGTCCTTACCATTGCTGCCCAGAACAGGGTCGGCATCTCCACATGCAACGGGCCCAATCACCCGGCCACCCATGAGGCGCTCCACGCGATGTTGCAGGTCGGTGAGTGGCTGGATGTGGGGTCGGCCTCCCCCGGTCGCAGTCCGGCTCTTGCGATTATTCGCCAGCTTGGCCTGCAAGAGAAAGGACGGCCTCTAAGTACAATGTGTCGCCGTGATCTTGTGTGCACTGCCTGCCATGGTGGAATACCTTGGCCAGTGTGTCGCCATGATCTGGTGTGCACTGCCTCCCATGGTGGAATAGCCTGGCCAGTTTGTCGCCATGATCTGGTGTGCACTGCCTCCCATGGTGGAATAGCCTGGCCAGTGTGTCGCCATGATCTGGTGTGCAATGCCTCCCATGGTGGAATAGCTTGGCCAGTGTGTTAAGTGCAGAATGTGCAATTGATGCTCATGCCTGTCCCATAGCTGCTGGATGAAGGCTGGCCATTAAAGCTTTCAGGTCCCTTTGCCCATAATGTGAGGTGCACATGCAAGGATGAGGAGGTCACTGGAAAGGGTACTCACCCTGACAATGCGTGTGAGGTCATTAAACTTTTTGCGGCATTGGGCACCGCTCCTGGGGACGTCGCTGTTGGCTGACAGCTTGGTGGCGACATGCCTCCAGGCTCTCCTGTAGATGCGGACCGTCGCCTTCTTGCCATTGCCCGGGTACAAAACATGGCGCCTCTTCTCCACAGCAGCAAGCAGCACACTCAGATCACGCTCTGAGAAGCGCTGCGCACGCTCACGGGCCTTCTCCATGTCTTCAGGCGCTATTTGGGTCCAGCAGCAGTGTTCAGGCCTAGCTGGAGGGCTCCACTATCCAGGGCGTGGCAGCAGACACAGTCGACCCTTCCCCCTTAAGAGCTGGCCGGCGCCAGGGTGTCTGCTGTCAATCACGAGATGGCCGCACCTGCGCTGCGCCCGGCCTCGGCGCTATCGATCACCACCTCCGGCTTAGCGCCCAAAGAGAGGCGTCCAGCAGCAGTTTTAGCGCTCGCCCGAACTCCTAGGGCGAAGCTGATGAATATCGGAGAAGTGGCATCGATTTGGCGGCGGCCGCAAACTTTAGCGGACGCCCCACTTTAGCGCCCCAAAAGTGGCGTCAATGAATTTCTAGGCCAGTGTCTTTTAATCTAAAGCTTGTTCAACTCTTTTAACAGCATTTACAGGAGACATCATGCTAGTGATGCATCTAGAACGAAACCGAAACTAAACTCAACTGCTTGTCTCTCACATGACCTCTGCTGGTCAGGCATAAGTAATCAATACATGCAAACCTGCTGGTAAGGCATCATAATCAAACAGGCAAATACCATCTCTATTTGCTGATATCATTACAGTCGCGACCCCCCGTGCCCGATTACCCGCCCCGCCCGACTTTCGCCCCCGTGTTTCGGCGGGACCCGAATCAGTCCCGCCCGCCATAGGTGGGAATGGTCGGCGGGAGCCTAATGACCAATTATTAGCATGGTTAAACCTATTTTCAGGGGCCCTTGCAATTTTCTGGCTTCCCCCATGTAAAACACGCCTGCGGGGAACCCCGCTGATGAAACCTGGCGTGAAAAGAGTTGGCTTGCTTGCTTTCAGCTGCAGGTCAATCAGGACTGAAGAGATTTAAACAGGCAGCATTTGCAGGCTGCGGGACCTTGTTGCTGAAGGCTTGGGGCAACTTTTTGAATGCTTAGGCACAGCTGTGGAAGGTTGAAGCCTCACACACTTCTCCAGTGTGAGCTCCTGGGAAGCCCCTCTCACCACCCTAACTCAGCGCCTCCTCAACGGAGGCATCTGCCAGAAGCATGGGAGGCCTTATGTTCCTTCCCTTCCTGGCATTAGAGGATCTCCAACAGCAGAGGAGGCTGGAGCAACTCCAGCAACAGCATCTCCAGCAACAACAGCAGCACCAGCAGGAGCGGCAGGCTGCGGCTCAGCGACCTGGGGCAGCACAGGCCAGAAGAGGCCAGCGCATGGAAGGCCGTCGGCGCAGGAGATACCCCCCAAACAGGGTTTACAGACATAGGGTCAGCTACCTCAACATGACTGAGCAGCAGTGCCAGAGGCAGCTCTGACTTTCGTGAGAGGTTGTGACTGGCATCTGCGCAATGCTGCAGCAAGACCTGGAGCCCAGAGCACCAGGTCCACACTCCTTACCAGTGGCCATCAAAGTCACCACCGCACTCAACTTTTATGCCTCAGGCTCCTTCCAGGGATCAGCAGCAGACATCAGCGGCATCTCCCAGGCGGCCGCACACACTTGCATCACGCAGGTGACCGATGCCCTCTTTGCCCTCGCGCACAATCACATCCATTTCACCAGGGATCGCGCAAGTGTCACGGTGCGAGCGCGTGGATTAGCTCAGCTGGCAGACTTTCCAAGGGTGCAGGGCATCATTGACTGCACACATGTGGCCCTTAGGGCACCCCACCGCAATCCAGGAGTTTTTGTCAACTGCAAGGGCTTCCACTCCCTTAACGTTCAGCTGGTGTGTGACCACAAGAAGGTGATTTTGCATGTTTGTGCCAGGTTCCCTGGCAGCTGCCATGACTCCTTCATACTGCGCCAGTCTACTGTGCCTCCGCTATTCAGTCCGCCAAACGAACTTCAAGGATGGCTACTTGGAGACAAGGGATATCCCCTGCGCTCTTGGCTAATGACGCTGTTGAGGAGACCAGCCAGCAAAGCTGAGGAGCGCTACAACTCCAGCCACATTACCACCAGATACATTATCGAGCAAACCATCGGATTGCTGAAGATGCGCTTCAGATGCCTCGATAGACCAGGTGGAGCCCTACAGTACTCATCAGCCAGGGTCTCCAAAATCGTCGTGGTATGCTGTGTTCTTCACAACATGGCACAGCGTCGTGGCTTGCCAATTCCGCAGAACCAAGAGGCTCCTCACAGAGCCGCCTCGGATGAGGATGATGCTGAGGAGGAGGAGGAGGAGGAGGAGGAGGAGGAGGACGGAAACGAGCATCCTGCAGAGGCCCGCCAACCAGTGGCACCAGTGCACGAGAACATTGCTGGGCGGAATGCAAGGAACGCACTCATCCTGGGTAGATTTGCGTAGCCTGGTACATCAAACACTGCAGCCTCACTGCTTCTTAACTGATCATGGACTGTGGCCCATGCCTACACTTTCCTACCTATTTGACCAGCTTGCTGACATCTGCAAGTTATCCTAAGGCCTCTATGTGATACCCCCATTCGCCAAATGACAGACGCCATAACTGCAGCAGCTGCCACCAGATTTTTTATGTACAGGGAAATGATGGCATTAAAACTATTTACAAGACTGGATGGTGGAATAGTTATGTGAATGTGAACATAGAGAGATACGGAATGGGTAAGGGTGCATGGATGTGACTGTGAAGTGGGATGTGGAGGAAGAGATTGCTGAAGCTGAGTGCTGTCGGGGAAAGGCAATGGGGATCAGGTTGAGGATGATGGAAACTTCGTACTTGCTTTCCCTGTGCGGTGAAGGTCATGGAAGCGCTTCCTGCACTGCATCCAGGTGCGACGGATGAGTCCCAGAGAGTTCACCTCTGCTGCCACCTCCATCCAGGCAGCCCTGGACTCTTTGGGAGGCCTCTTCCTCCCTGAGCGAGGGTAGAGGACCTCCCTGTGGGCCCTTACCCCATCCACCAAGGTCTGCAGTGACGTCTCGTTGAATTTGGCCGCAGCTTGGCCTCTGCCGCTGGCAGCAGCTGGTGCAGGCTCCTCTGCCATTGTGCAAGAGTGGTTGAGAAGCCTGCAGAGGTGGAGAAGCTTGCTGGACACTTTAAAAGCACCACGAATGATGATATCATACTGTGGGGCTTTCCGACTGGAAATGGACACTTAGCAAGGCTGCCCACACGCTGGAACTTAATTGGCCACTTGAGGGAAACTTGCGTCCAGCTGGCTGACCCATTTTTTATGTGGGTTGGAACCCCTCATTCGGGGAACCCGCCCATTTCCCGCACGATCCACAAAATCGGGCCCGTTGTGTTGCCTGCCCGGTGCCAGGGTTAAAGACATCTCCTTGAAGTGGGAGGGGGAGGATCCGGTTGTGGTGGTCCAATCTGGTTGTGGTGGTCCAATCCAATTGTGGTGATCCACGTAGGAACCAATGACACAGATAGAATTAGGAATGAGGTTCTGCTGAGGGAGTTTGAGGAGCTAGGATCCAAATTAAAAAGCAGAACCTCAACAGTAATAATCCCTGGATTGTTACCTGAGCCACGTGCAAATTGGCATAGGGACAAACCGATTAGAGGTTTAAATGTGTGGCTCAAAGAGTTGTGTGGGAGGAAGGGGTTTTGGTTCATGTGGCACTGGCACCAGTACTGTGGAAAGTGGGTGCTGTTCTGTCGGGACGGGCTCCAGCTAAACCGGGCTGGGACCAGTGTCTTGGTGAAATGAATAACTAGGGTAGTAGACAGGGCTTTAAACGAATGAAGGCAGGGCGGGAGGATTCAGGAAAGAGTAAATTTAAAAACAACGAGAGAAATGTCAAGGCTCTAGAACAGAGAAGAGTTTTGGGTAAAAATAAGCAAGAGTGGGTCAAGAAGGGACAGTGAGTAACAAAGGTAATAAGGTATCAGTGACTAAGGTGACATCAGGGAAAAATAGAAATAAGTCAAAGCTCAAGGCACTATATCTGAATGCGTGAAGCATTCGCAACAAAATAGATGAGTTAATAGCGCAGATAGAAATTAACAGGTTTGATCTAATAGCCATAATGAAGATGTGATTGCAAAGTGGCCAAGGTTGGGAACTAAATATTCCAGGATACATAACTTTTAGAAGGGATAGGCAAAATGGAAAAGGAGGAGGGGTAGCCTGGATAATAAAGGATGGGATAAAGACAGTAGAGAAAAGATCTTTGCTTCCAAAACCAAAACAACAAATCAGTTTGGGTGGAGCTAAGAAACAGCAAGGGGCAGAAAACATTGGGAGTTGTTTATAGGCCCCCAAACAGTAGTTGTAATGTAGGGCAGAGTATAAATCAGGAAATTAGAGATGCATGTAACAAGGGTAATACAGTAATCATGGGGGACTTTAATCTACATATAGACTGGGCAAACCAAATTTGCAGTAATAGTGTGGAGGACGAACTCATGGAATGTATGCAAGATAGTTTTCTAGATCAGTATGTTGAGGAACCAACAAGGGAACAGGCTATTTTAGATCTAGTATTGTGCAATGAGAGGATTAATTAATAACCTTGTCGTAAAGAGGACTTTAGGGAAGAGTGACCATAATGTGATAGAATTTTATATTGAGTTTGAAAGTGATTTGGTTAAATCCGAAACTAATAAGAACATAAGAAGTAGGAGCAGGAGTAGGCCATACGGCCCCTCGGGCCTGCTCCGCCATTCAATAGGATCATGGCTGATCCGAACCTAGACTCACGTCCACTTCCCTGCACTCTCCCCGTAACCCCTAATTCCCTTATCTGCTAGGTAACTGTCTATCTCCGTTTTAAATTTATTTAATGTTGCAGCTTCCACAGCTCTCTGGGGTAGCAAATTCCATAGATTTACTACCATCTGAGTGAAGAAGTTTCTCCTCATCTCAGTTTTGAAATGGCAGCCCCTTATTCTAAGATTATGCTCCCTAGTTCTAGTCTCACCCATCAGTGGAAACATCCTCACCGAATCCACCCGATCAAGCCCCCTCACAATCTTATATGTTTCGATAAGATCGCCTCTCATTCTTCTGAACTCCAATGAGCAGAGGCCCAAACTACTTAACCTTTCCTCATATATCAACCCCCTCATCTCCGGAATCAACCGAGTGAACCTTCTCTGAACTGCCTCGAGAGCAAGTATATCTTTTCTTAAATATGGAAACCAAATCTGCACGCAGTATTCCAAGTGTGGCCACACCAATACCCTGTATAACTGCAGCAAGACTTCTCTGGTTTTATATTCCATCCCCCTTGCAATAAAAGCCAAGATTCCATTGGCCTTCCTGATCACCTGCTGCACCTGCATACTAACTTTTTGTGTTTCATGCACCAGGACCCCCAGATACCTTTTTACTGTAGCACTTTGCAGTTTTTCTCCATTTAGATAATAACTTGCTCTTTGATTTTTTCTGCCAAAGTGCATAACCTCACACTTTCCAGTATTATATTGCATCTGCCAAGTCTCTGCCCACTCACTTAGCCTGTCTATGTCCTTTTGCAGGTTTTTTATGTCCTCCTCACTCACTGCTTTCCCTCCCAAATTTGTATCGTCGGCAAACTTGGATATGTTGCACTCGGTCCCTTTCTCCAAATCATTAATATAGATTGTAAAGAGTTGGGGTCCCAGCACTGACCCCTGCGGAACACTACTAGTTACTGATTGCCAGCCCGAGAACGAACCATTTATCTCAACTCTTTGTTTTCTGTTAGATAGCCAATCTTCCACCCATGCCAGTATATTACCCCCAATCCCGTGATTTTTTATCTTGATCAGTAATCTTTTGTGTGGCACCTTGTCAAATGCCTTTTGGAAGTCCAAATACACTACATCCACTGGTTCCCCCTTATCCACCCTGTATGTTATGTCCTCAAAAAATTTGAGCAAATTTGTCAAACATGACTTCCCCTTCACAAAACCATGCTGACTCTGTCCTATTAAATTATATTTATCCAAATGCCCTGTTACTGTTTCCTTAATAATGGACTCCAACATTTTACCAACCACAGATGTTAGGCTAACTGGTCTATAGTTTCCAGCCTTTTCTCTACTTCCCTTCCTAAATAAGGGCGTTACATTAGCAGTTTTCCAATCTGCCGGGACCTTTCCTGAGTTCAGGGAGTTTTGGAAAATAATCACCAATGCATCCACAATCCCTACCGCTACTTCTCTCAAGACCCTAGGATGTAAGCCATCAGGTCCGGGGGATTTATCTGCCTTAAGTCCCATTATTTTACCCAGTACCACCTCCTTCGTGATTTTAAACGTGTTTAGCTCCTCCCCCCCCCATAGCCCCCTGTTTGTCCAGTGTTGGGATATTTTTAGCATCCTCTACTGTAAAGACTGATACAAAATATTGGCCTAGAAATTGAGTTTGCGCTGCGCCAGGGCTTTAGCGCCGGAAGTTAGTGCCGGCGCTAAGTCCCTTTGCGCGCGCCAAAAATTCAGTAGCGCCGCGCCCAAACGGCTGCCGGCGCTACTGAAGGGTTTTAGCGCCTGAAAACTGGCGCAACGCGCCGCATTGCGGCGCTATTCCGGCGCTGCGGCGCCTGCTGCGGTGCGGCAGGCTCGGGAAGTGCAGGCCTCCTCCTTCCGTTAAGGAGGAGCTGCCTGCACCCGGCCACGGCCCGCGCAAATCTCCTCAAAAATGAGCCCGGCACCTCGGACAAGTGCCGGGCTTGCATCTGCTGGGGGGGGGCGGGGAGAAGTCCGGGGAGGGAGCTGCGGGCAGGCGGCCGGTGGGAAAGCGGCCGGCCGCCGCGCCTCCTTAAAGCGCTGGCGCAGACTCCGGCAACACTCGTTTGCCGGAGTCTTAGTTGCGGCTGCCACTGGCGAGGCGGCCGCAACTGAATTTCGGCTTGGGGCCGGGTTACCACGGCAACCGGGACGCTGCACACACCGATGACGTCATCGGTGCCGGTGCAGCGCTACCGGTCTACCGCCGCGGAAGGGCCCCAGGCAATTTAGGAACCGGCGCCAATTGCAGCGCTAGGCCCTCTAGCGCCGCAAAATCGGTGCTAAGGGCACTGAATTTCTAGGGCATTGGTTCAGCGTTTTTGCCATCTCCATGTTCCCCACCACTAATTTCCCAGTCTCATCCTGTAAGGGACCAACGTTCACTTTAGCCACCCTTTTTCTTTTTATATAACTGTAGAAACTTTTGCTGTCCGTTTTTATATTTTTTTGCTAGTTTACTTTCATAATCTATCTTCCCTTTCTTAATTAATCTTTTAGTTATTCTTTGCTGGCTTTTAAATGCTTCCCAATCTCCTATCCTCCCACTAGATTTGGCTACTTTATATGCCCTTGTTTTCAGTTGGATACTATCCTTTATTACTTTACTAAGCCACGGATGGCTATCTTTTCTTTTACTCCCCTTTTTCCTCAGTGGAATATATTTTTCTTGAAAGTTGTGAAATATCTCCTTGAATGAAGACCACTGCTCTTGTACCGTCCTACACTTTAATCTATTTTCCCAGTCCACCTTAGTCAATTCTACTCTCATACCTTCATAGTCTCCTTTATTTAAGCTCAGTACGTTGGTTTGAGATCCAACTCTCTCACCCTCCAACTGAATTTGGAATTCAACCATGTTATGGTCACTCATTCCAAGGGGATCCTTTACTAGGACATTTTTTATTAATCCTGTCTCATTACACAGGACCAGATCTAAGATTGCCTGCCCCCTGGTTGGTTCAGCTACATACTGCTCAAGGAACCCATCCCTAATGCACTCTATGAAATCTTCCTCAAGGCTGCAATGCCCAATTTGATTTGTCCAGCCAATATGAAAGTTAAAATCCCCCATGATTATAGCTGTCCCCTTATTACAAGCCCCAACTATTTCCTGATTTATACTCCAACCAACAGAGTTGCAACTGTTAGGAGGCCTATAGACTACACCCACTGGTGACTTCTTCCCCTTATTATTCCTTATCTCCACCCAAACTGTTTCACTATCCTGATCCTTTGACCCAATATCATATCTGACTATTGCAGTGATTCCATCCTTGATTAACATAGCAACCCCACCTCCCCTTCCTTCCTGTCTGTCCTTCCTAATTGTCAAATACCCCTGTATGTTTAGTTCCCAGTCATGGTCACCTTGCAGCCATGTTTCTGTCATGGCCACCAGGTCATAACCATGTGTAGTTATTTGTACCGTCAACTCGTCTATTTTGTTACGAATGCTGCGTGCATTCAGATAAAGAACTTTCAAATATGTTTTGTGACAATTTATTCCTGCTTTTACCCCTTTTACTACTTTACCTTTATCTTTATACATTCTGTCCCTTCCTGACACGCTCTGGTTTTTAATTCCCCTGCTACCTTGCTCTATTGCCTTCTCCGCTGTCATTTTTATTTTTTGCTCTCTTAATACCTCCCCCCGACTAATTAGTTTAAAGCCCTCTCTACAGCCTTAGTTATTCGATTTGCCAGGATTCTAGTTCCAGTACTGGCCAAGTGAAGTCTGTCCCAACGGAACAGCTCTCTCCTGTCCCAGTACTGATGCCAGTGTCCCAAGAAGCAAAACCCATTTCTCCCACACCAGTCTTTGAGCCACGCATTTAACTCTCTAATTTTATTTACCCTAGCCAAATTTGCTCGTGGCTCAGGTAGTAATCCAGAGATTAATACCCTTGTGGTTCTGCTTTTTAATTTGGCCCCTAGCTGCTCAAAGTCCCTCAGCAGAACCTCTTTCCTTGTCCTATCTATGTCACTGGTACCAACATGGACCATGACAACTGGATCCTCCCCCTACAAGTTTCTCTCCAGCCCAGAGGGGATGTCCTTAACCCTGGCAACACAGCCTTCAGGACTCTCGCTCTCGGCTGCAAAGAACCCTATCTATCCCCCTAACGATACCATCCCCTACCACTACAACATTTCTTTTTACTCCCCCCACTTGAATGGCCCCCCGTTCCACGGTGCTGTGGCCAGGTTGCTCATCCTCCCTGCAGTCCCCATTCCCGTCCTCACAGGGAGTAAGAGCCTCAAACCTGTTGGACAAGAGCAAGGGCTGTGGCTCCTCCAACACTACCCCCTGGATCCTCGTACCTGCCTCACTCCTAGTCACACCACCCTGCCCTGACCATGGACTACATCTGAATTAATTAATCTCAAAGGTGTGACTACCTCCTGAAACATAGAGTTCAGGTAACTCTCCCCCTCCCTGATGTGTCGCAGTGTCTGAAGCTCGATCTCAAGCTCATCAACACGGAGCCGGAATTCCCCTAGCATCAAACACTTACCGCAAATGTAATCACCGTGAGCATCAATGGTGTCCACCAGCTCCCACATTTCGCAGCAGTAACACATCACCTGCTCTCCCATTCTATGTAATGAATTAAATTTATTATTATTTAAAAGACCCTCTGCCCCTATTCTAGGTGAGGATCACACCTAGGGTCTTAAATCTAAACAAAGTAAACTACGTAGGTATGAGGGGCGAGTTGGCTAAGGTAGATTGGGAAACTAGTTAAAACATATGACAGTGGATGAGCAATGACGAGCATTTAAAGAATTAATACATAATTTACAACAAATAAATGTTCCTATAAGACACAAAAAACCCCATAGGAAAAGTGGTCCAATCGTGGATAACAAGAGAAGTTAAAAATAGTATTAGATCAAAGGAAGAGGCTTATAATGCTGCCAAAAAGAGTAGTTGGCCTGAGGATTGGGAGGATTTTAGAATTCAGCGAAGGAGGACCAAGAAATTCATGAAGAAAGGGAAAATAGACTGAGAGTAAACGAGCGAGAGACATAAAAACAAACTGTAAAAGTTTCTATCGGTATGTAAAAAGGAAAAGATTAGCAAAAGTAAATGTGGGTCCCTTGCAGGCTGAGACAGGAGAAATTATAATGGGGAATAAGGAAATGGAAGAGAAATTAAACAAATACTTTGGGGTCGATTTTTGTTCAGGTGCGGGGAATTGGCGGTTTCCCCGAATTTAATGATTCCGACACGATTGTAAATGGGTCTGTGAGATTGATGCAAATTTAACACAATTGGCCAATTGATTTCCAGCATGTAGGAAGCCTTGGCAATTGAATATTTCCCGTCAGAAGGTCGCAGAATATGACGTCATCATTGCTGCTGCTTTTAAGGTCCACAGCAAGCCTTGCTTCCTCTGCAGGCTTCCAACCTTCAACATTAAGATGGCACAGGAGCCTGCAGGAGGAACGACCAGTGGGAGGGCCAGATCTGCACCCAAATTTGATGAGGCTTCACTACAGGCATTATTGGATGGTGCTAGGGCCTACAGGGAGGTCCTCTTCCCTTCTTCAGGGAGGAAGAGGTCTCCCAGCCAGACCAAGGCTGTGTGGCTACAGGGGGCAGGTCAAGTCAACTCCTTGGGGCTGACACGAAGAACGTGGTTGCAGTGCAGGAAAAGATTCCATGACCTTCTTCACACTGGAAAAGTAAGTACTGCATGAAGTTTCCATCACACTCAATCTGTTCCCCATTGTCTTTCCTCACCAGCACTCAGCCTTAGCAATCTCTTCCTGCACATCCTACTAGACACTCACATCCATGAACCCTTAGCCATTCCCTCTCTCTCTATGCTCACAATCACAGAACTATTCCACCATGCAGCCCTCACACTCCCTCTCACTCTGATGCGTTGAACACAACTGACTACACACAGGGAGAGCCCTTGGTCTTGCAACCTCACTCCATCTTTGTCTCCTTCTAAGTATCTATGCTATGCAATCTCTGCACTCACTCCTTCATTCTCACTCAACCTCCACTTGACTCCCTCATTGCAGGAAAAGAGAACTCACAATAGGAGAGAGCGAGCCAGGACAGGAGGAGGGCTGCCCTCATTAGCCCAGCTCACCCCCTGGGAGGAAGGTGTCCTGGAGATTTCCGGGCCTGACTGAGATGTGGACGTTGGGGAAGGACAGGCAGGAGCTTCCCCGCAAGCTGGTGACAGAATAGTTTTCCATCTCTCTCACTGGCATTGCATCAGCCGCTAATAATGATTCTGAAGCTGAATCATATGGACTTATGATCATCTGCAAAATTCAATGTGCATGTAACCTTGGCATTACAACTCTAACTTTTTCCTTGACTCCCCCACAGGACCATCGAGAGCCCCCGTCCCCACGGTGCAGGCGGAAGAGCCTGAGCAGCCGGACTCCTCGGAGGAATCTGCAACCTCAAAGGGTGCAGCGTCATAAGAAATAAGCACACCAAGCACCAGCGCAGACACTCGCACCTCGGTGGGACCTTCGGGACATAGAGTAGAGTTGTCACCTGGTGTATCACAGTTCACAAGTGAGCTTCAGCAGATTGTGGAGACAGGGACAGCAGTGGAGAGTCCTAGTCGGAGGGCGCAGGACTCTGCCAGCTCGGCTCAGCTGCATGTCGACCCTCTGCCTCTGGGTCCATCCATAAGATCAGAGATGATGGAACTCCAGGCACAGATGCAGGAGTCTCTGGCAGGTTTTGTCTCTAGGGTTGTTGTGAGTGTGGAGCGAATGGAGGAGTCCATAGCGAACATGAGCAGAGCCTTTGTGGAGTCATTGGCGCATGAACGCATCAACACGGAAAGGATGGCTACTTACATGGAAATGATTGCTGCCTCCGTGGTAAGGCTGGCTATGGTAGAGGAGAGGAGGGCTACGGCCAGGGTATGGAAAACATGGTGAGTGTTCAGAATAGAATGACATCTCCTGAGGAGCGATGGGCATCTATTGAACAGAGAAACCAGACCTTCATGGAAGTCGTTCTGAGTAGGACTGCCATTGCAGATATGGGCCCCCATGGCCCCCCTGATGTGCAGGAAGCTGCTCTCAAGCCACTTGCAGGCACTGAGGGGGACCTGACCCATGAGAGGGAGGTTGGTGGCAGACCTCAAGGAAGTGGGGGGCTCCTCTCCAAGCGCTCACACTTCCATGCCACTGCAGAGCCCTCGGTCAGAGCCCCGCCGGAGTACACACCCAACGGAGATAGAGGTCTCAACCCCTGCACAGCCGCAGGAGCAGCAGACTGCTGACGAGCCCTCACAGGCTCGCCATCCCAGAGGACGCCCGCCAAAGGTGTCGAGACAGGAGCAGCAGGAAAGTGAGCAAGGGGCCTCCACATCTGCTGAAGCCACAGGGGAAGCACCACGTAGGAGCATGCGTAAGAGAAAGATACTGC
This sequence comes from Somniosus microcephalus, assembly GCF_052327205.1. Taxonomy (NCBI): domain Eukaryota; kingdom Metazoa; phylum Chordata; class Chondrichthyes; order Squaliformes; family Somniosidae; genus Somniosus; species Somniosus microcephalus. Next base: position 265,997,032 of record NC_140988.1, read on the forward strand.
ACAAATAGTCACAGGGGTAGTCACTTGGGTGAAATGTTGTGTTTATTTTAAAAATGCCATCAGGTGGTTATTGTAAATAAAATTTCTGATGGCAACTTCTACAGTTGTGGCATGTGTCATTTCTCACATGGGGCTGGAGGTCCTCTAATGCCTAGAGGGGAAGGAAAAAAAGGCCTCCCTTGCTTCTGGTCGGTGCCTCAGTTGAGGAAGCGCTGAGTGAGGGTGGCGAGAGGGGTCTCGCAGGAGGTCACACTGGAGATGCGTGTCAGGCTCCAAACTTCCACAGCTGTGGTTATGCCTTCTAAAAGTTCCCCCAGACCTGAGACAACAAAGTCCTGCCACTTGCAAATGATGACTGATCAAATATCCTCTTTAATGTTAGACCTGCAGCTGATAGTCAACAAGCCAATAGTGTTTATGCCAGGTTTCACAGGCATCATCCCCACCAGGCACGTTTTACGTGGGAAAAGGGTTATAAACAGGCAAGGGCCTGTTAAAATGGGATTATAATGGCCAATCAGTGCTATTTAAGGGCCCTAAAGACCAGTCCCACCTTTTGCAGACGGGGCTGATTCGGGTCAATCGGACACACCTAGGTTAAAATGGCATGGAGGCAGAAACCAGGTGGGGTGGTCACGACCCCTAGGTTTTGCGATTTTAACCCCCCGCACGCCTAAAAGCCCGCCTCACGGCCCAGTGAAAATTGAGGCCTTTGTGTCTGTCTTCATGGAAGAAGACACAAAAAACTTCCCGGAAATGGTGGAGAACCAAGGCTCTAGCGAGAATGAGGAACTGAAAGAAAGTAAAAAAGTAGTACTGGAGAAAGTAATGGGACTGAACACTGATAAATCCCCTGGAACTGATGGCCTACATCCCCTGGAACTGATGGCCTACATCCTAGGGTTTTGAAAGAGGTGGCTATAGAGATAGTGGATGCATTGGTTGTCATTTTCCAAAATTCCATAGATTCTGGAATGGTTCACATGGATTGGAAGGTAGCAAATGTAACCCCACTATTTAAGAAAGGAGGGAGAGAGAAAATGGGGAACTACAGACCAGTTAGCCTGACATCAGTAGTAGGGAAAATGCTAGAATCTATTATTAAGGACGTGGTAACAGGGCACTTAGAAAATAATAATAGGATTGGGCAGAGTCAACACGGGTTTATGAAAGGGAAATCGCATTTGACAAATCTGTTAAAGTTTTGAGGTTGTAACTAGCAGAATAGATCAGGGGAACCAGTGGATGTGATGTATTTGGATTTTCAGAAGGCATTTGTTAAGGTGGCTCACAAAAGGCTATTAAACAAAATTAGAGCTCATGGATTGGGGATAATATACTAGCATGGATTGAGGGTTGGTTAATGGACAAAAAACAGAGAGTAGGAATAAACGGGTCATTTTCAGGTTGGCAGGCTGTAACTAGTGGGGTACCACAAGGATCAGTGCTTGGGCCTCAGCTATTCACAATCTATATCAATGATTTGGATGAGAGGACCAAATGTAATATATCCAAGTTTGCTGATGATACAAAGCTGGGTGGGAATGTAAGTTGTGAGGAGGATGCAAGGAGGCTTCAAGGCAATGTAAACAGGCTTAGTGAGTGGGCAAGAACATGGCAAATGGAATATAACATGGAGAAATATGAAGTTAGCCACTTTGGTAGGAAAAATAGAAAAGCAGAGTATTTTTTAAATGGTGGGAGATTGGGAAATGTTGGTGTTCAGAGGGACCTGGTTGTCCTTGTACACGAATCACTGAAAGTTAACATGCAGATACAGCAAGCAATCAGGAAAGCAAATAGTATGTTGGCCTTTATTACAAGAGGATTTGAGTATAAGAGTAAAGACGTCTTACTGCAATTATATAGGGCCCTGGTGAGACCACATCTGGAGTATTGTGTACAGGTTTGGACTCCTCACCTAAGGAAGGATATACTTGCCATAGAGGGAGTGCAACAAAGGTTCACCAGACTGGTTCCTGGGATGGGGGGATTGTCCTATGAGGAGAGATTGAGTAGACTAGGCCTATATTCACAGAATCACAGAATCTACAGTGCAGATAGAGGCCATTTCGGCCCATCGAGCCTGCACCGACACATATCCCACCCTATCCCCGTAACCCCACGTATTTAATCCCCTAACACTAAGGGTCAATTTATCATAGCCAAATCAACCTAAACTGCACATCTTTGGACTGTGGGAGGAAACCCACGCAGACACAGGGAGAATGTGCAAACTCCACACAGACAGTCGCCCGAGGCCAGATTTGAACCCGGGTCTCTGGCGCTGTGAGGCAACAGTGCTAACCACTATGCCACCGAGCTTAGAAGAATGAGAGGTGATCTCATTGAAACATACAAAATTCTTACAGGGCTTGACAGGGTAGATGCAGGGAGAATGTTTCCCCTGGCTGGGGAGTCTAGAACCAGGGGTCACAGTCTCAGAATAAGGGGTCGGCCATTTAGGACTGAGATGAGGAGAAATTTCTTCACTCAGAGGGTGGTGAATCTTTGGAATTCTCTACCCCAGAGGGCTGTGGAGGCTCTGTTGTTGAATATATTCTGGATAGAGATCGATAGATTTTTGATTATTAAGGGAATCAAGGGATATGGGGATAGTACAGGAAAGTGGATGAGGTAGAATATCAGCCATGATCTTATTGAATGGCGGAGCAGGCACGAAGGGCCAAATGGCCGACTCCTGCTCCTATTTTCTTATGTAAAGCAGACACTTCACACACTGCTCCTGGCTCAGGTTGAGGTAAGAGAATTTATTTTGGAAGAACCTAGGTGGTAAGACCTCCTGCTGAGAGCCCTTCTCCCTCTCCTCCTCCTCCCCCTGTGAACAGCTTGTCTTCTTCCTCGCTGCCTCTGCTCTATCTCCCTGTCATGCTGCAGGCCAAGAACGATAGCAACTAGAGCACCCATGACTCAGAGCAAGTGGTCTGACCATAACCCTTGAATTTAAAAGCAAGGCCTTCTCCACTTACAGCACCACTCCCTGTCACCTAACCAACGTTAACTAGCTCTAGAAAGCTCCAAACAGTTCCATAAACTTACACAGAGCCAGTTGAAATCAAAAAGCAAGTTACCTGAAAGTTGATGATGATCCCTTTAAATATCGCTGGTGGGGGGCCCTTCCTGCTGCTGTTCAGCTGTGCAAGTTTAGGAGAGGGCTTTAGCTCCAGCAATGGCGATGAAAATGGCAGCGCTGGCATCAAATCAGCATTGCACGCTGAATGACATCACGATCTGCCTACTTACCATACTTCTAGTGCAGGCTCCTAATGGCTGTCCTACTGCCCGCACCAAGATGGCATCCAGCGCTGCCCGCACCAGAAGTTTGTGCACACTGCTCGGAAGGCATTTTGGTCCCAATTTGGCGCACGTAGCACCCCAACAACCAACGCTATGGAACCAAATTTCTAGGCCAAGAACTTTACCTAAAAACATTGAGCTTATGTGGTTTTGTAGCTCTTGTATAAAATGGATGCAATGTTTGTTTTGTTGTAGTTTGAGCATTAGATTAATTTTAGAGGAGCCAAATCATGGCTCTTCTCTGCACTGCCTCTGGGGCAGATCAGTTAATTCCCGTGGAATTAAAATGAGGTGGGTTGCCTAAAGAGCGTGTAATCTACACTGCGGTGAAGACCAAAATCTACCCCCTAGAGCGGAGAGTCTCCAGGAGCCTGCTGGATATCATAAGAGAATTAATCCCCCTTTCTCTTTTCATAATTATATAATCAAGGAGAGTGCTTTGACAGTACTCCCCTTCATCCCTACATTTACCTTTTCCTAGATACTGTCTACCTAATCATTTTAGTATCATGCTTTTGCTGTGACCTTCATACCACAATATTTCATAGTAGTGGTTTACTGGCTGTGCATATATACCCATCTTTATTTTTGGGGGGGGGGGGGGAAGCCCTTACAGACTCCTAACTCATATGGGATCAATATCCAACCTGTTTGAAATGTTACTTTTAAAGGATATCCCATTTTTATCAAAAGGGGGAAATAGCCTGAGTGTCTGCCACGCAGTGTAAGGGTATTTGCTCTTTCAGTGTGCCATCAGAATTCAGGTGTACTGACGTGAGAATGCAATGGAAGTGGAAAGAATTTATCTCTGCTTTACTCCGCACCATTAAATATACATTGTGCTGCTGACTAGACTTTGAAACAATGGGGTAGATTTTCAACTTGAAATCAATGGAAATGAAAATCAGGCAGTTTCTATAACAGGTGACTGATTCCTGATGCCAGTTTTATACCCAGATAGCAAGATTGGCACTCCATGTGGGTTAGATAGTGAGGCAGAATGGTTTGCACCTGATGAAACACCCAGGAGAGAGATTGCCGAGGAGGACAGAGTTGCAGACTTCAGGGGCCCAGCTATGGCATCAGCACTCTGCAGTCTACCTTCTGGTCATCTCCAGGCATGCTACAGCCAGGCCCTATAAAGGGAGTCAGTGTCTCTGGTGTTTGCAGCTTTGGTTGAAGCTCAATCAGCTGCCATGCAGACTCTGGGCTCAAACTTGTGCTCCGCCTTGGGGAGGCAGATGTTCACCTTGCAGCGACTGATCCCCACCTTGGCGAGGCAGATGTTCGCCTTGCAGCGACTGATGCCCACCTTGGAGAGGCAGATGTTCACCTTGCAGCGACTGATGCCCACCTTGGAGAGGCAGATGTTCACCTTGCAGCGACTGATGCCCACCTTGGAGAGGCAGATGTTCGCCTTGCAGCGACTGATGTCCACCTTGGAGAGGCAGATGTTCACCTTGCAGCGACTGATGCCCACCTTGGAGAGGCAGATGTTCACCTTGCAGCGACTGATGCCCACCTTGGAGAGGCAGATGTTCACCTTGCAGCGACTGATGTCCACCTTGGAGAGGCAGATGTTCACCTTGCAGCGACTGATGCCCACCTTGGAGAGATTGGTGGAACAAATGGGTAGGGGCTTTCAAAGCGTCACTCATCTTCTGCAGCCTGCTGTCCTGCAGATCAGTAGAAGTGATACGCACCAGTCTCACAGCAGTGGCAGTGGCAGCAGCACATGTTGCCCCTCTCAGGACGGGCTGTCTGCTCTCTCACCACCCCTCCAACCAATACCAACCACGTTGCTAGCTGGGCCAAACTGCCCAGGCAGCAGCCGAAGTGCTGCAGCCTGTAGCCAGATCCTCAGAGGTTCGAGCACCTGGCCACAAGATAGTTCAAGGGTCCTGCTGCAGGAGGCAGCATAGATGAGCAACAACCGTCCAGGTGAATCGCCGGCTCCTGATCCAGTGCTCCGCAGGGATTTTTCTCCACTCTATCTCTACACCCACCTCCAACCCTCTATCCCCCAAATAAGTGTTCTTCTGATTCAGGCGTCATGTGCTTTCCCCTCCTTTTGTATGAAGGCAACAAAGGCAGATCCTTCAGATACCTGGGTTTTACATCTGGAATTCCCTTCCTGAATTTCCCCACTGCTTCTCTTCCTTAAAAAACCTCCTCAAAACACATCTCTTTGACCGAGCTTTTGGTCACCTCTCCTAATTGCTTCTTCTCAGGCTTGAAGTCCATTTTCCATATGCCTGCTGTGAAGCACTTTGAGAAGATTCTTTTATACATTATAGGTGCTATATACTGTAAATGGAAACTGTAGCTGTAATGCCTCTTTGTCTATTAACTCTCAGTGAATCAGTCTGTCACCTCTCAGTTTATCTTTGTACTCTCTCACTCTAATTTTTATACCCTCAGTCTGTCACTTATAGGTGATTGTTGTGCCAACATGATTTTTGCAAAGTAACACACTCTGGTTGGCTGAATCTTATCAGTTCAAGGTGCAAACATGATGCACATATGAACTCAAAAGTCAGGTCAATGGTATTAGTTAATGAAGATACAATGGACTTTATAGTGAGGGACAAAGTGAAGTTTCACAGGGAACATGGAGGTCTGCTGAATCTACAACCTTTTACAGCACCAACAAATGATGTATATACTGAGACATGTGTTGCATTATCCAACACTCTTTTATTTTTGTTTTCAGTAGCAGATTTTTAAGTGTTCATTTATTTACTCCACACCAAACTGACGCCTGAAGTTAATGTATCCCTATTTCTGGATTCACCGTGAAGCCACCTCTGCTTTCTAATTGGAGTTGCCTGGTTTTGAAATGGGCAGTGTGGTTTTTGAGCGGCTTGTCCAGAAATTTGCACTTGTGTTATATGGAGCACAATTCACTTTTAACATTGTTAAGGTCAAGGAATTTTCATGAGCAGCAAAGCAAATAGGAAAACTTGAACTATGATCCCCACCACTGCCTAATTACCTGTCCAGTCTTCAACTTGGGAGACTAATTTCTAAAGCAAGTGTAGTTTATTTTTATTCTTATGTTATGTAGGTATTTGCTGCCGCATCCATGGGTTTTCAAAGCACTGGGTATGAATTAAACAGTCTCCAGTTAGTCTATGCATGAATACGAGCATGGTGGAAGGGAATGCCAATTTTCTCAACAAAGATCTCCAGGGTAAGGAAAGGATGGCTTTTTTTGCCTTTCCTGAATGACAATGACCCTGCCTCTTCCAGAAGAGTAAGTAGAAGCAAAACAAAAGGACAGAAAAGTTTCAGCTTTCTTGATACAGGGAAAAAAGAACTGAAGATAAATCCTCAAATGTGCTCAAAAGGGTCAATTTTGAACCTTCCTGCCCGGCAGAAACTGGGCAGGTGGGCAATTAAAATGGCCTGTGGGGCTTACCCACACCCATGACATTGTCTTCCCGCAGACTGCAACCTTAACCTGCTCTTCAAAGCAGCCGAGAGGAACACCCGCCAGAAGGCAGTGGAGTCCTTCTTTAAATATGATGATTGAGCTCCGATTACATCATTAGGACCCGGTTGCAATTTTAACCCGCAGCCTGTGCGGACTGCCCGCTGTTGTGGCTTTCCCATCTGGCGAACCTGGCAGTAGAAGAAGCCGGGGCCAGAAGAGGCCCAAAAAGGTCATTGTCATTTACTCACTCCTGCACTCCACCCTATCACAGACCTCTCCCTTTTGTTTCTTTCCTGCCACCCACCACACCCACCAACCTCTTTTCTCTGACTCTGCACTTCCTTAAAGACTGTTCACCTCTAACATCTTCCAATTCTGATGAAAGGTCATCGACCTGAAACATGAATTCTGTTCCTCTCTCCACAGATGCTGCCTGACCAGCATTTTCTGTTTTTATTTCAGATATCCAGCATCTGCAGTATTTTGCTTTTAGCTTGTTTTTTAGTTTCCTTGTGGACCAAAAGAAGCAGGAGTGCTCCACCAGGCCCACAAGGAAACCTTGGGGTAGATTTTGACTGTGCGATAGTGTAAAACGGGTGACAGCGAATCGACAGCCCGTTTTACATCTCCCAATTTTTATTTCCATTGACTTCAATAGAAATAGAAATCGGGGAGATGTAAAACAGACTGTCCCCCTTTTTACACCATCGCACAAAGTCAAAATCTACCCCCTTGAACCTCCTGTGCCCTAGGCTTCCCTCACCTGACTACAAGGCCCACCTGACCACCCTCCCCTACTCCACTCCCCTCCTAACTATTTACCAGAGTGCTGGGGAACCATTCCCACGGGTCTCCAGCAGCTGCCCCGCATTCTGCTCCCGCCCGCTGGCCAGCTACCACTTCCCACCGGGTTCAAGCAGTGTGTGCAAATGAGGCCCGGGAAGTAAACTCCCCTGAGCCTCACGCTGCGGAGGTCTGGATGGTTTTCCATGTGCTTCGGCCCCTGCCCGCGTGACTTTTGCTTTGAGTTGAAATTGGGGGCTTAATTGTTCACTGAGGGCAGGTAAAAGCTGTGAAATGAAACAACTGCATTTCCTCTCAGAATAGCTGAAGGGAAGATGATGTTTAGGAGTGAAAAGCAATCCTAGTTACTCTGAGAGTGGGTGATGTTACCAAATCAGTTAGAGGCATATGTATATTCCCCATATAAACATTAATTATCTCATTGGCCAGCGGGAGGAATTCTGAGTAGATCTGAAAAGTTCCACAGGTGGCACCTGTGGGCAATGGATGGGTTCTTCCTTTTTGCACTACTTTCAATAAACAGTAGAGGCCCTGTGTTATATACTTGCGTTAGTCAGAAAAACACCAAATTGGACATAAAACTGCTACTTGCTTTCCCATGTCCAAGGCACAGCATGAGGAAACCAAGTAGGCATTTGTGATTTTTCTGGGACTATAAAGATTCTAGTCAAAACACGTGCAAACACTAATTGAGGTAAGAATGATTTCCATGGAATCCAAAACTAAAATCAGGCATGAAGGGGTGTTTGATTATGCCTAGATATTACACAGAATCACTGAAATAGAAGTGGTTGTGCTTGTCTTGGTCCCTGGTGCTCTGGAATCGCTCCCATTTGCCTTGTGGTTCATTGCAAAGCACTGACAGAATAGATTAATACTGCATGCCAGGAGGATGAAAACCTCTTTACTGGCCTGTGCAGGCAGGCCGAATATTAGAAAACAATGGCAGCCAGCACCTGCTCACGATGCCGGTAACAGCTGTTTATATGTCTGCTCTGGTTCTGATGCTGCCAGTGGCATTGTGGAAAAAATACACCGGAAAGATAGAACACTGATTACCATATGCAAATTTTTTTTTTTAAATACTATTAAACAGTGTAGACTTTATTTACAGTCTACCTTTAAGCACAGATCATGTACAGTGTGTAAACAATTTCATTTAATCATCCACATCTGTTTTGACTAAAAATCCTACATTCATTCAGACAGGTTAATTTGCCACTTTTTTCAGGCTGGATTTTATTCAAGTCTTTTTTTACACATGATCGCAAAGCACAATAAACAAGTCCCACACTGTTTGCTTACCATTTGTGAACCTTATAAATGCTTAAGTCAATTTAAATTGTACATCAAAAAAATGCCACACAGAAATCTTGTGATCTCAAATTCACAAGAGCATCCAGTATAGCTTACAATAATGTTGCTTGATTCTTGTTGACTTTTTCAAATTGGCATTTACATAATCCATGTTGAATGTGAGGTTGATCATCATTTTCTTAATATTCTCCCCCCAGGCGGAGCTCTCAGGTTATAATAATGTGACCATTTTCTTGGTAAGTTGAGGGTAACTGTTGAACAAGTTCTAAAATGTTCCAATTTTTATTTACATTCAAAATGTAATTTGAAAAATGATTGGGAGCGCTATGGAATCACCACATTATGCTACAACTAGTAGAGTTTTTAAAGTGGCACATTTGATGATTGCACCATATCTCAAGTAAACCCCATTTGTCAGCAATAACAATGATTCACAAGTGCAGTCTATCTTCTGCAACTGGACCACATCATCTTCTTAACCAGATCTGCTTGCCATTGTTGATTAAAAAGAAAAAAAAGTCTAAACGGTGAAAATCTAAAATAAAACCAGAAAATGCTGGAATTCACGGCAGGCTGATTAGCGTTTCAAAAGAGCAAAGACTTTCTTTACGATTTATCTTTATTGTTTCAGATAGATACACAACAATTTTAATGTATCTTCTCTCGATGGAACTGATGTATATTTCCAGCATTTTCTGGATTTACTTTCTGGCAGTGTTACCAGGCCAACAATCAGGTCAGCCTGGTCTCCACTGTCTGCCTCCAGAGCTCAGTCTTTCTCCTCCTCGCCATTCCTTCCAGTTAGTCAGCAGTCTCACTAATTGTACCTCACTGCTGTCCTAAATCTATGGGCGCAATCTCCTCAGCGGCTATGAAGATAACCATCACCCTCAACATCTAAGGCACAGGGTCATTTTAGCAGGCACAAGGAGGGAGGGAGGGGTTATATAACATCAAACAGGGTGCAGTGTGGAATTGTATTTGGCAGGTCACTGATGCTCTTTACAGAAAAGCATGCCAATTCATCTGCTTTGGCTTTACAGCAAGGTAGCAGCGAGACTGGGTCATACAGTTTTATGGGGTTCCTGGCTTCTCCAAAGTCCAGGGTGCAATCAGTGGCACCCACATTGTATTGAGGGCACCCACAAAATATGCACTCAACAATGTCAACAGTTTCCACTCCCTCAGTGTCCAGATACCATGGGCTGGATTTTGCCAGCCCTGGGGAGGCAGGTATGGAGGCGGAACTGCCGGGAAAATGGCAGAATTTGGGGGCGTCCCGTGCCGGGTCCCGTCTCCTTGGAGGCGGGAAGGGATTACAGCCACTTAAATGCCTGTTAACAGGTAGTTAACATGCAGAAAATAGCCTTATCACCATTTTGCCCGCACAAGTGCAGGCTTCCCGAAGGCTCCGAAACCCGCCAGGGTCACCAAGGCGAGTAGTGGGTCTGCGGTGGTCGGAAGGGTGCAAAGGTGTGCTGTGGAGGTAAGTGATGGGTGCAAGTGTGGAGAGGTGAGTATCTGAGGTAAGTGCAAAGTGTTAGAAAAAGTGTACTTACCTTTGTTTCTTCCTGCAGGCTTCAGTCGGTGTGTGTGCGGAGAGTCTCACACCTCCGCGGTAGAGATGACAGATGGCCGTTGCATTCTCCAATGCAACAACCATCTCATTTCTGCAAAAGAAAGAGAATGTCACTACAGAGAATGTCACTGTTTGACAGCTTCACAGAGCTGTCAAACGATGATAATTCATCTGTCAAAAAGTTTTGACAGATGAAATGTCATACGTTGACGTTCTCTGCAACCAGCTTTCCATTAATTGGCCTGCTAAGCCCGCTGGGCGGGCTTAACAAGGTCAATCAAGGGAAAATAGCATGGGTTGGCCAGAAGTTGATGGAGGCGGGACTGAAACCTAACAAGTGGGAGTCCCGCCTCCAAAAGCTCCCCATTGGCAAAATCACCCCCTTTGTGACTGTAAACCAACAACATGTGCTTAGATAATACTTTTGATGTAACAAAACATCACAAAAGGGAGCTTGGACACCAGGTAAGACTGATAGAAGAGTTCAGGAAGATGTTCAAGATTTGGTAGAAAGAGTAGGTTTTGAGGGGTCATTTGAAATTGGGGAGAGATATGACAAGCTGGTTAAAAAGAGAGTTCCAGAGTATAGGAACATGATGACTGAAGGGTCTGCCTGATGGAGCAGAGGGCATACGTTAAAGCAGAATCAGAAAAACAGCCGCTGTGAGCTGGGATATACAGTTGGAGGAGGTTCCAGAAGGGTATACAGGGATTTGTAAATGAGGCTGAGGATTCTGAAATCAATATGCTCAGGGACATGGAGCCAAGGGAGATGGGTAAGGATAAGGATGATAGAAGAGTTAGATTAGTAAAGAAGAGGACACAAGCAGCATACTTTGAGGAAGTAACATGTGCTGTGGATAAAGGGGAACCGGTGGTTGTACTGTACTTAGATTTCCAGAAGGCATTTGATAAGATGCCACATCAAAGGTTATTGTGGAAAAATAAAAGTGCATGGTCTAGGGGGTAACATATTGGCATGGATAGAAGATTGGCTAGCTAACAGGAAACAGAGAGTAGGCATAAATGGGTCATTTTCTGATTGGCAAGATGTAACGAGTGGCGTGCCACAGGGATCAGTGCTGGGGCCTCAACTTTTTACAAGTTATATAAATGACTTGGATGAAGGGACCGAAGGTATGGTTGCTAAATTTGCTGATGACACAAAGATAGGTAGGAAAGTAAATAGTGAAGAGGACATAAGGAGGCTACAAAGGTATATAGATAGGTTAAGTGAGTGGTCAAAGATCTGGCAAATGGAGTATAATGTGGGAAAATGTGAAGTTGTCCATTTTGGCAGGAAGAATAAAAAGGAAGCATATTATCTAAATGGTGAGAGATTGCAGAGCTCTGAGATGCAGAGGGGTCTGGGTGTCCTCGTGCATGAATCGCAAAAGGTTACTATGTAGGTACAGCAAGTAATTAGGAAAGTTAATAGAATGTTATTGTTTATTGCGAGGGGAATTGAATACAAAAGTAGGGAGGTTATGCTTCAGTTATACAGGGCATTGGTGAGACCACATCTGGAGTAATGTGTACAGTATTGGTCTCCTTATTTAAGGAAGGATGTAAATGCGTTGGAAGCGGTTCAGAGAAGGTTTACTGGACTAATACCTGGAATGGGCGGGTTGTCTTATGAGGAAAGGTTGGACAGGCTAGGTTTGTATCCGCTGGAGTTTAGAAGAGTAAGAGGTGACTTGATTGAAACATATAAGATCCTGAGGGGTCTTGACAGGGTGGATGTGGAGAGGATGTTTCCTCTTGTGGGAGAATCTAGAACTAGGGGTCACTGTTTAAAAATAAGGGGTTGCCCATTTAAGACAGTGATGAGGAGAATTTTTTTCTCACAGAGGTGTAGGGTTTGGCCGGTGCCAACATCAGTGGGTGCATGGGCCTGAACATAGAAACATAGAAGATAGGAGCAGGAGTAGGCCATTCGGCCCCTCGAGCCTGCTCCGCCATTCAATGAGATCATGGCTGATCATCCAAATTCAGTACCCTGTCCCTGCTTTCTCTCCATATCCCTTGATCCCTTTAGCCTTAAGAAATATATCTAACTCCTTCTTGAATATATTTAATGAATTGGCCTCTACTGCCTTCTGTGGTAGAGAATTCCACAGGTTCAACACTCTCTGGGTGAAGAAATTCCTCCTCATCTCTGTCCTAAATGGCTTACCCCTTATCCTTTGACTGTGACCCCTGGTTCTGGACTCCCCGACCATCGGGAAGATCCTTCCTGCATCTAGTCTGTCTACTCCTGTTAGAATTTTATAAGTTTCAATGAGATCCCCTCTCATTCTTCTAAACTCCAGCGAGTATAAGCCTAATCGACCCAATCTCTCCTCATATGTTATTCCTGCCATCCCAGATATCAGCCTGGTAAACCTTCGCTGCACTCCCTCCATGGCAAGAACATCCTTCCTTGGATAAGGCGACCAAAACTGCACACAATACTCAAGATGTGGTCTCACCAAGGCCCTGTACAACTGCAGCAAGACATCCTTGTTCCTGTACTCAAACCCTCTCGCTACGAAGGCCAACATACCATTTGCCTTCTTAACCGTCTGCTGCACCTGCATGCTTACCTTCAGCGACTGGTGCACAAGGACACCCAGATCTCGTTGCACTTCCCCTTCTCCCAATCTATTTCCGTTCAGATAATAATCTGCCTTCCTGTTTTTGACACTAAAGTGGATAACCTTGCATTTATCCACGTTATATTGCATCTGCCATGCTTCTGCCTAATCACCCAACCTGTCCAAATCATACTGGAGCTTCTTGGCATCCTCCTCACAGCACCCAGCTTTGTGTCGTCTGCAAACTTGGAGATATTACATCTAGTTCCCTCGTCTAGATCATTAATATATATTGTGAATAGCTGGGGTCCAATGACCGATCCCTGCGGTACCCCACTAGTCACTGCCTGCCACTTGGAAAAAGACCCGTTTATTCCTGCTCTTTGCTTTCTGTCTGCCAACCAGTTCTCTATCCAAGTCAATACCTTGCCCCCAATCCCATGTGCCTTAACTTTACATGCTAATCTCTTATGCGGGACCTTATCGAAAGCCTTTTGAAAGTCCAAATACACCACATCCACTGGTTCTCCCTTATCTATTTTACCAGTTACAGCCTCAAAAAATTCCAGTAGATTAGTCAAGCACGATTTACCTTTTGTAAATCCATGTTGACTTTTAAGGATTTTTGGACTTTTAAAATGGATATGTACCCTTTTAAAATGGAGACGCACATGGGCTGCTTTCAAAATGGAGTTTGGACTTCTCCACTTTTTTTTAAAAAAAGGACTGATTTTTGGTTTCTGTGAAGGTAGCAGGAACTGTCTGTCTTTTGGGTTGCCATGGGACCAGTCTCAACGCGGACATCTCCACTTTTTTTTAGGACAGAGATGAGGAAGAATTTCTTCACCCAGAGAGTGGTGAACCTGTGGAATTCTCTACCACAGAAGGCGGTTGAGGCCAAGTCTTTAAATATATTCAAGAAGGAGTTAGATATATTTCTTAGAGCTAAAGGTATCAAGGGATATGGGGAGAAGGCAGGTACGGGGTACTGAGTTTGGATGATCAGCCATGATCTCATCGAATGGCGGAGCAGGCTCGAGGGGCCGAATGGCCTACTCCTGCTCCTATCTTCTATGTTTCTATGTTTCTATGAAAGGCAGAGGCCTTTTCATATTCGAACCTGTGTGATTTGTGGAAAAATACCTTTTGTCCATGGAGCCGGGATGTTTGGATGGACAATGAGGTTTGCAGGCCAAAAGTAACACCTCTGGGCTCTTTCAATGAAGGAGCAGTCAAGAACTTAACAAACAGTTAGCACTTCGAGAACTGCTCATCTACAGTAATGGCCTACCATTGTTTTCATCAAGATGACCAATCCAGGACAGAGACGTCACCAGGAAGACCAACTAACGTCTCTTAGACCATGGTAACCAGGAATCGCCCAGCCAGTTTTGTGTATTATACGGGGTATAAACATGCTGAACTTTGGGGGATTCGCGCTTACTTTTTTTCTCTCCCATCTGGAACGGGGTTCTCCACGTGGCTACGCGTCCGTCAACTCTCCAAGAACGCCCGAAGTGAGTGCCTCGCCGTACCGCCTGAATGTAACTCTCTAGGCCTCATTGCATGCCTCTGTTAGGCACGGTTTTGTCTCTGGAGTCAAACGGACCCGGGACCGCGTGAATCAATGACAAGGGCTGGTAATTATATCCAGCATACACCTCTAGAAATCCTCAGGGCCGCCCGTGTGTTTGGCTGCTGAGGAACTGCAAGCGTCCAAGACGCAGGGTAACACGTGTGTGTGTGTGTGTGAGGAGGCTTCCAAGTGTGGGTTCTGACCAAACTGGGAGAGGGGTTTAGTTAGAAGGGTTTTTCTGGTATCTAGGCTTAGAATCTGGGAAGGGGGTTGGCTCAGCATAACCGACAGGGTGGGTATTTTAATCTAAGGTTATAAGCTAGTGTCCATGGTCACCTACTTGTTATGCCGTAAGCGAGAGGAGTAGGGGTTGTCGTTTTGTGAGTGTAGTAAAAGGAATCGATCTTTGACCAACCTGAACCGTTTCATTTTGTCTGAGTCAATTATAATCTAACCATAGTAACTCCTTGGGTCCGAACTTGGGGGTTGCGGGGCTTGTGGTTCGCGGTATAATTCGGAAGACCAACCGGGTGGCATCCAGTCATGGCTGGGTTACACAGAAATCCCGCTGGGGACGCTGCGCATCGGGCATAGGAGAAGACCTATTTGGCTTTGGTCTCTCTCTTTCTCTCTGTGGGATTACCCGCTAATCGATGGGCTAGGCAGGGACTATTGGCAAAAGCTCCTGCCATCCAAGGGAAACAACCCAAACTGGGGAGTTTTTAATGCACGGGTCGACTCAAGAGACAGTCATAGAAACACGGGGCACGTAAAAACACCCTACAGAGGGTCGTGAATCTTTGGAACTCTCTTCCTCAGGGGGCAGTGGAAGCAGAGTCTTTGAATATTTTTAAGGCAAAGGTAGATAGATTCTTGACCTCACCATCCTCGGGCTCTTGCATTGTTCCACGGAAGCTCAGCGTAAGTTCGAGGAACAGGACCTCATCTTCCGATTAGGCACTTTACAGCCTTCCGGACTCAATATCGAGTTCAACAATTTCAGATCATAACCTCGGCCCCTATTACATTTTTATATATTTTTTATCCACACCTTCGGTTTGTGCCATTTCCCTTTTTTTCTCTCCCACATGGCAGCTGTCTCTCATTCTGCCAGCGCATTTCACACTTCATCTAGAGCCATCTTTTGTCTCTTTACTTGTCCTATTACTATCTCGTCTCGTCTAGAATATCTCATAATGTCTCTTCACTTCCCTTTTGTTCTTTCATCCCCTCCCCCATTTCCCAGCCCCCAAACTGGCCTTTTAATCTGTTTCATTTCCTGCCTTTTTTCTCAGTCCTGACGAAGGGTTTCGACCTGAAACGTTAACTCTATTTCTCTCTCCACGGATGTTGCCTGGCCTGCTGAGTTTTTCCAGCATTTTCTGTTGTTATTTTAGATTCTTAATAAGCTAGGGGGTGAAAGGTTATTGGGGGTAGGCAGGAATGTGGAGTAATCAGATCAGCCATGATCTTATTGAAAGGCGGAGCAGGCTCGAGGGGCCGAGTGGCCTACTCCTGCTCCTAATTCGTATGTATGTATGTTCGTATGTTCTGTAATGTGGAGCTGGGAGGCCAGTGAGGAGAATGGAGCAGTCATTCCTGGAGGTGAAATGGGAGAAGGATTCTGTAGTGGTGGGAGTGAGATTCAGACATTGGGAGGTGATAGTATATAGGTGAAAATAGAGTGTTTTGCAGATAAAAGCTCAGCATAGGGTCAAATAAAAAACTGAGGTTTCAGTTTGACCACACAGATAGGATGAAGGCTGGAATTGGAGGTTTTGGTCTTGCCATTATTGAGCTGCAGGAAGTTTTGTCCCATGCATGGCTTAATATCAGACAAGCAGTTGGACAACATAGCAAAAGCCATGGAGTTGAGATTGCTGGTGAAGAGGTAAATTTGGTTGTTGTTGTCATATATATGAAGCTGACCCCATGCTTATAGATAATGGCCCAGAAATTCGGGTCGGAGGCTTCCCGCGGGTGCAAGCCCCCGACCTGCACTTGCCTGGTGCGCCGGCCGTTGTGCTGTGGGCCTGCGTGGGATTCCGATCCTGGGCCTCCTCCAACTGCTGGCGCACAGTGCTTGCGTATCCCAGGGGCGCAGTTAGTTCGATGCGTCCCCTGGGATCACGTGGGCCATGGAGAGCCAATGGTAGCAGGGAATGCTTCATTCGTAAGTTTGACAGGAAGAGCTGTCAAACCTATAAATACCATAAGCCCCAAAACATCACTAAAACTTCAAATAAATTTTTTAAAAACATCACATTTTTAAAATAACTATAAATTACATGAAATAACTATTTTAAACAATAATTTAAATTTTTCAAAAAATTAATTACATTTTCTAACGGGGCTAAAAATAAACTTACCTTTCTTTAAAGTATTTAAAAATAATAAACCTGTGGAAAAAATGTTTTTATTTTAATTAATTCACCACTTACCTTGTTAAAAGCAGGCCTTGTGCCTGCTTTTTAAAAGTGTAACTACTGGAGACTTACCCTCCCGGAGAAACCTGCCAACAAAACGTAAGTTCGATGCGCATGCGCTGCCTCTCTGGCGCACGCGTTCCACCTCTCAACCCCTTCTTTCAGGGGAACGGAAGTACCGGTTTCCTGCGCATGCGCAGTGCATGCACGAAACCGGCACTTTCGTTGGGCCGATGCGTGAGTACCCAGTGTGTACTCACGCGTTGGGACCCGAATTTCTGGGCCAATGGCACTAGTAGACAACATGCAGATCGGGAATAGAACAGGGCCACTGATAGAACTTATGGACCATCAGAAGTGACTGTGCAGGCAGATGAGGTGAAGCTATTGCAAAAGATATCATGGATATATAGAAATAAATGTAAATAGGAGTGAAAAGGGACAGAGGAAAGGAGGATGGAGTGGTCCAACTGTATCAAAAATTGAGGAGAGGTTGAGTTGGAATAACGTGTCCAGAGACTATCATTGGTAACCAATGCTGTCCTGGTGCTATCAGAGGAACATAAACCAGAATAAAGGGATTCAAACAGGGAGTAGTGGAAGAAACATAGAAACATAGAAACATAGAAGATAGGAGCAGGAGTGGGCCATTCGGCCCCTCGAGCCTGCTCCACCATTCAATGAGATCATGGCTGATCATCCAAATTCAGTACCCTGTCCCTGCTTTCTCCCCATATCCCTTGATCACTTTAGCCTTAAGAAATATATCTAACTCCTTCTTGAATATATTTAATGAATTGGCCTCAACTGCCTTCTGTGGTAGAGAATTCCACAGGTTCACCACTCTCTGAGTGAAGAAATTCCTCCTCATCTCTGTCCTAAATGGCTTACCCCTTATCCTTAGACTGTGACCCCCTGGTTCTGGACTCCCCCGCCATCGGGAACATCCTTCCTGCATCTAGTCTGTCTAGTCCTGTTAGAATTTTATAAGTTTCAATGAGATCCCCTCTCATTCTTCTAAACTCCAGCGAGTATAAGCCCAATCGACCCAATCTCTCCTCATACGTCATTCCTGCCATCACAGGCATCAGTCTGGTGAATCTTCGTTGCACTCCCTCCATGGCAAGAGCATCCTTCCTCAGATAAGGCGACCAAAACTGCACACAATACTCAAGGTGTGGTCTCACCAAGGCCCTGTACAACTGCAGCAAGACATCCTTGTTCCTGTACTTGAATCCTCTCGCTACGAAGGCCAACATACCATTTGCCTTCTTAACCGCCTGCTGCACCTGCATGCTTACCTTTAGCGACTGGTGCACAAGGACACCCAGATCTCGTTGCACTTCCCCTTCTCCCAATCTATTGCCGTTCAGATAATAATCTGTCTTCTTGTTTTTGCCACCAAAGTAGATAACCTCGCATTTATCCACATTATACTACATCTGCCAAGCATCTGCCCAATCACCCAACCTGTCCAAATCATACTGGAGTTTCTCGGCATCCTCCTCACAGCACACACGCCCACCCAGCTTTGTGTCATCTGCAAGCTTGGAGATATTACATCTAGTTCCCTCGTTTAGATCATTAATATATATTGTGAATAGCTGGGGTCCTAGGACCGATCCCTGTGGTACCCCACTAGTCACTGCCTGCCAATCGGAAAAAGACCCGTTTATTCCAACTCTTTGCTTTCTGTCTGCCAACCAGTTCTCTATCCAAGTCAGTACCTTGCCCCCAGTCCCATGTGCCTTAACTTTACACGCTAATCTCTTATGTGGGACCTTATCGAAAGCCTTCTGAAAGTCCAAATACACCACATCCACTGGTTCTCCCTTATCTATTCTACCAGTTACACCCTCAAAAAATTCCAGTAGAGTAGTGAAGCATGATTTACCTTTTGTAAATCCATGTTGACTTTGTCCGATCCTGTCACTGTTTTCCAAGTGCTCTGCTATTACATCTTTTATTGGTGGCAAGGATGCATTTGAGGACCTTAAAGAGAAAGGGGTATTGGAAATGTGGTGGTAGTTGGAGAGGATGGAAGAGTTTAGGGCAGGCTTTTTAATGAGGTGGAGTCTAAAGTAGTTTTGAAATGAGGAACAATGATTGTAGAAAGTGAACTGGTGAGAAGGTAGCCAGCATTGAGTAGTAACTAAGTAGACAGAAACTGTGGTGTGGAGATGCCGGAGTTGGACTGGGGTGGACAAATGTAAGAAGTCACACAACACCAGGTTATAGTCCAACAGCTTTATTTGAAATCACAAGCTTTCGGAGCGCTGTTCCTTCTTCAGGTGAAGTGGAGAAATGCATAAAGACACAGCTTATATAGTCAGAGAATCATGTCAGATGTTTACAGGTAACCTTTCCAACTGCCATTTATCGCACCTCGGCAGAGAGATAATCACAGCAGTCAAAGGTGTGAATGGTGTCCAAACAGGTCAGTCAGGCAAACATTACATCAAAGAACAATGAGGTGGGGTCACAAGGGGTCAAATATTGCAGATGCTGGGGTCTGTATGAAAAACAAAAAAACAGACAAAAAACATTTTTTTTGGCTGGAAATCACAGCAGGTCCGGCCGCATCTGTGTAGAGAGAACAAGCCAATGTCGACTCGAGTCTGGATGACCCTGCATCAGGTGGGGTTACATGTAGCGTGACATGAACCCAAGATCTCGGTTGAGGCCGTCCTCATGAGTGCGGAACTTGGCTATCAGTTTCTGCTCGACGATTTTGCGTTGTCGTGTGTCTCGAAGGCCACCTTGGAGAATGCTTACCCGAAGATCAGAGGCTGAATGTCCTTGACTGCTGAAGTGTTCCCCGACTGGGAGGGAACACTCCTGCCTGGTGATTGTTGCGCGGTGTCCGTTCATCCGTTGTCGCAGTGTCTGCATGGTCTCACCGATATACCATGCTCCGGGGCATCCTTTCCTGCAACGTATGAGGTAGACAACGTTGGCCGAGTCACATGAGTATGTACCATGTACCTGGTGGGTGGTGTCCTCACGTGTGATGATGGTATCTGTGTTGATGATCTGGCATGTCTTGCAGAGGTTGCTGTGGCAGGGTTGTGTGGTGTCGTGGTCGCTGTTCTCCTGAAAGCTGGGTAATTTGTTGCGAACGATGGTCTGTTTGAGGTTAGGCGGCTGTTTGAAAGCGAGTAGTGGAGGCATGGGGATGGCCTTAGCGAGGTGTTCGTCGTCATCGATGACATGTTGAAGGCTGCGAAGAACATGGCGTAGTTTCTCCGCTCCGGGGAAGTACTGGACGACGAAGGGTACTCTGTTGGTTGTGTCCCGTGTTTGTCTTCTGAGGAGGTCTATGCGATTTTTCGCTGTGGCCCGTCGGAACTGTCGATCGACGAGTCGAGCGTCATATCCCGTTCTTACAAGGGCGTCTTTCAGTGTCTGTAGGTGTCCATCGCGTTCCTCCTCGTCTGAGCAGATCCTGTGTATTCGCAGGGCTTGTCCATAGGGGATGGCTTCTTTAACGTGGTTAGGGTGGAAGCTGGAGAAGTGAAGCATCGTGAGGTTGTCCGTGGGCTTGCGGTAGAGTGAAGTGCTGAGGTGTCCGTCTTTGATGGAGATTCGTGTGTCCAGGAATGAGACTGATTCTGAGGAGTAGTCCATGGTGAGTTTGATGGTGGGATGGAACTTGTTGATGTTATCGTGTAGTCTTTTCAGTGATTCTTCGCCGTGGGTCCATAGGAAGAAAATGTCGTCGATGTATCTGGTGTATAGCGTTGGTTGGAGATCCTGTGCTGCGAAGAAGTCTTGCTCGAACTTGTGCATGAAGATGTTTGCGTATTGGGGTGCGAATTTGGTCCCCATGGCTGTTCCGTGTGTTTGGGTAAAGAACTGGTTGTCGAAGGTGAAGACATTGTGGTCAAGGATGAAGCGGATGAGTTGTAGGATGGTGTCTGGAGATTGGCTGTTGTTGGTGTTGAGTACTGAGGCTGTCGCAGCGATGCCGTCATCGTGGGCTTCGAGACACACGACAACGCAAAATCGTCGAGCAGAAACTGATAGCCAAGTTCCGCACTCATGAGGACGGCCTCAACCGAGATCTTGGGTTCATGTCACGCTACATGTAACCCCACCTGATGCAGGGTCATCCAGACTCGAGTCGACATTGGCTTGTTCTCTCTACACAGATGCGGCCGGACCTGCTGTGATTTCCAGCCAAAAAAAATGTTTTTTGTCTGTTTTTTTGTTTTTCATACAGACCCCAGCATCTGCAATATTTGACCCCTTGTGACCCCACCTCATTGTTCTTTGATGTAATGTTTCCCTGACTGACCTGTTTGGACACCATTCACACCTTTGACTGCTGTGATTATCTCTCTGCCGAGGTGTGATAAATGGCAGTTGGAAAGGTTACCTGTAAACATCTGACATGATTCTCTGACTATATAAGCTGTGTCTTTATGCATTTCTCCACTTCACCTGAAGAAGGAGCAGCGCTCCGAAAGCTTGTGATTTCAAATAAAGCTGTTGGACTATAACCTGGTGTTGTGTGACTTCAGACAGAAACTGGGCCAGGAAGAGGTTAAGGGAGCGAGTAGTAATCGTCATAATTAATCAATGTAAGGTTCTTGCTATCTTTCTCGTTTATACATCCTAACCACTTGGTAACATCGGTGACATGCTTAACAACGAGCAGTCAAGTTGCAAAACCAAAACAGGAAGGAGCATTACACTTACAGGACAGGTACGATTGGTTGAGTAAAGGTAACATATTTTATACTTTCTGTACAAATGCAAATTCTTTCTTTAGCATATTTGAAACATTCTTTCTGAGTGAGCCAACACTGTCTCTGTCTTTTTGCTCCCAACTTGCAGATTAGGGTGGAGTTTTCTCACTGGTGGGATTGCTTCCATAAATGGATCAGGGCAGGACTTCCACCACCGGTCTGACCAAACCATGACCATGTTCCATTTTCCGAGGTTGGAGTCAATTAAGTATTCATGGCAGGCTCCCAGTGCTAATGGTACTTTCCAGTGGGAGTCTACATGTATGAGGGTGGTGGGAGGTGCTGTACTGCTGCCCTGAGGCAGTACACCAGAGCTGGGCCAGAACATCGTGAGAACAAACTGATTGCCTGGAATATTTTGGCAGCCTGACTCCCGCCACATAGAAACATAGAAGATCGAAGCAGGAGCAGGCCATTCGGCCCATCGAGCCTGTTCCACCATTTAATGAGATCATGGTTGATCATCCAAATTCAGTACCCTGTCCCTGCTTTCTCCCCATATCCCTTGATCCCTTTAGCCTTAAGAAATATATGTAACTCCTTCTTGAATATATTTAATAAGTTGGCCTCAACTGCCTTCTGTGGTAGAGAATTCCACAGGTTCACCACTCTCTGGGTGAAGAAATTCCTCCTCATCTCAGTCCTAAATGGCTTGCCCCTTATCCTTAGACTGTGACCCTGGTTCTGGACTCCCCCGCCATTGGGAACATCCTTCCTGCATCCAGTCTGTCTAGTCGTGTTAGAATTTTATAAGTTTCAATGAGATCCCCTTTCATTCTTCTAAACTGTAGCGAATATAAGCCTAATTGACTCAATCTCTCTTCATACGTTATTCCTGCCATCCCAGGTATCAGTCTGGTGAATCTTCGCTGCACTCCCTCCATGGCAAGAACATCCTTCCTCGGATAAGGCGACCAAAACTGCACACAATACTCAAGATGTGGTCTCACCAAGGCCCTGTACAACTGCAGCAAGACATCCTTGCTCCTGTACTCGAACCCTCATGCTACGAAGGCCAACATACCATTTGCCTTCTTAACCGCCTGCTGCACCTGCATGCTTACCTTCAACGACTGGTGCACAAGGACACCCAGGTCTCATTGCACTTCAGCTTCTCCCAATCTATTGCCATTCAGATAATAATCTGTCTTCCTGTTCTTGCCACCAAAGTGGATAACCTCGCATTTATCCACATTATACTGCATCTGCCATGCATCTGGCCAATCACCCAACCTATCCAAATCATACTGGAGTTTCTCAGCATCCTTCTCACAGCACACACGCCCACCCAGCTTTGTGTCATCTGCAAACTTGGAGATATTACATCTAGTTCCCTCGTCTAGATCATTAATATATATTGTGAATAGCTGGGGTCCTATGACCGATCCCTGCGGTACCCCACTAGTCACTGTCTGCCACTCGGAAAAAGACCCGTTTATTCCAACTCTTTGCTTCCTGTCTGCCAACCAGTTCTCTATCCAAGTCAGTACCTTACCCCCAATCCCATGTGCTTTAACTTTGCACGCCAATCTCTTATGCGGGACCTTATCGAAAGCCTTCTGAAAGTGCAAATGCACCACATCCACTGGTTCGCCTTTATCTATTCTACCAGTTACATCCTCAAAAAATTCCAGTAGATTAGTCAAGCCTGATTTACCTTTTGTAAATCCATGTTGACTTTGTCCGATCCTGTCATTGTTTTCCAAGTGCTCTGCTATTACATCTTTTATAATGGACTCTAGCATTTTCCCCACTACCGATGTCAGGCTTATCAAGATAAATCCTATTGCCTCTTCTATGCAAGTGTTGTTTACTGGACCCGGAGCAGTGGCGTAATGGGAGAGAAATTTAATTTTTTTTTGATAGAGTAAATAAGAAGAAACTGTTTCCACTTGTGGGTGGGTCAGTAGCTAAAGGACACAGATTTAAGATAATTGGCAAAAGAACCAGGGGGGAGCTGAGGAGAATTTTTTTTTATGCATTGCGTTGTTATGATCTAAAAATGTGGTGGAAGCAGATTCAATAGTAACTTTCAAAAGGGAGTTGGATATATACTTGAAAAGGAGAAATTTGCTGGGCTATGGGGAAAGGCAAGGGGAGTGGAACTAATTGGGTAGCTCTTTCAAAGAGCCGGCACAGGCACGATGGGCTGAATAACCTCTTTATGTGCTGCATCATTCTAATATTCTATGAAATGTTATGGAGCACAAAGCCCTGCCTGCTTGCTGTCATCTAAATGTGGCAGAGTGGACAAGCGGATATGTGTCAGGCTGTATGAAGAAAATATCTGTAGCCAATTATAGGGATGTGAATTTCAGACAGCCGGTGGGAGGTATACCAGAACAGTGCATGTTTATTCACTGTCTAGTTCTTTCCGCTCCTCTTCTTTGAGGAAGCACTTTGCCTCATCTCGGCAGCCTTCCTGCATTTAGGAACTCACCACATAAGGATTATCAACAAACCAACATCCTATCAGTCTGCAGTGATGTTCTACACCCCGAGACTGCCTAAAAGCTGGCAGTTTCCCAAATTAAAATCTACCCCTCCCCTCCCTCCTGGGTGTTTGTGCTGGGGGGATTTTTCTGAGGTGAACTTGAACCTAATTAAAGGCCGTTTATATTGTCGATTTGAAATCCTGGGGGGTTTTTGGATAATTTTTCAGACTCTACTTTTATCAAAAACTGGTGGGAAATCAAGATAAAAAATGTAATGCCAAAAACGAATTGAAATTTGGATAAAATGAGTAAAAATCAGTTTTTATTTGGAACATCACTAAACCTCAAGAAAACAAGTAAGAAACGAACAAGCTGCAGTTCAGCTAAATGGTAAGCTACAATTATTTACACAGTTCACAGACATAACTTTTACAGGTCTTAATTGCAGTTTCAAAAGTTCTAGCAAATGTATGCTCGTAGTAGTTATGTTAAACTATGGGTTGCAAAGATTGGTTCTCCTGAAATCTTGGATGTAGCCAAGTCTAAAAAAACATTCACTCTGCATCAGCTGACTCAGGTAGGACACTGAGGAAGCAAGAAGCAGCACAACTCAAATTTGAAATGTAGACAGGATCCTTGCACCACTCATCTGAATAGAGGGCCGAGATTAACATCGACCTTGTGCTTTTATCCCTCTGTAAATGCCAATTTTCAGACAGTCAATGGGAAGCATGCAACAACAGTGCAGGCTTATTCACTGTCTAATTTTTTCCTCCTCTCCTTTGAAGAATAACTTTGCCTCCCATAGAGAGCCAATCTGGAATTAAGAACTCGCCATGTAAAGATTATCAAAGGATGTCCTATGATCCTGCAGTGGATGTCAGAACATTAGAGTACTGCCTTAAATGACCACTGGGAAACAGTCAATAAATCTGTTTTATCCATTAAAGTTCCCTCTCCAAAAATAGGAATAACACCTTTTTCTGTTTATTGAAAATGAAAAGAGAAAAATCAGTTTTTCCATTCAATGGGTCACACTTCAGCTGATGGTGACCTCAAGCTAATATTGGCACACTTTGATTCTGGTCTCAGCTATTTACCCCAGTATTAGCAGAGAAGCTTATCAAATGGCTGTAAGCAATATGACAAGTGAACTCACCTCGGATTGCTTTTCAGGTCCTGTGGTGCTTGCACATTTCACTATTAACACCATTGGGCATGTGGGGGAAAAATTTGGTTGCTTTGCACCTCCCGTTAGCGCCCGGGCACGGCGCTGCTAACGCCTCCCATGAAATTCAGCGGGAGGTTAGCGGAGGCACTGCGCCTCCAGCGATGACGTCATCACCGTGCGCAGTGCTCCGCTCGCACCCTGGCCGCAAACTTGGCTCGCGAGCCCTGATCTATCGCCGGACACTATGTCCGACAGGGTCAGGGTGGCGTTTTTGCGGCCGGGGCGGGGCAAATTAAAGGGCAGGTGCTGGGGAAGCCATTTTTTTTATGCCGCCTGCCAGCACATGCCTCCCCTCACCTCCCCCTGTGGGGTGCCGGCCGCGATCGCTCAGCCCGGCACTCCTCTTGAGTGCCAGGCTCTTTTGCCGGCACCCCG
The DNA here is from genome assembly GCF_052327205.1 of Somniosus microcephalus. NCBI lineage: Eukaryota > Metazoa > Chordata > Chondrichthyes > Squaliformes > Somniosidae > Somniosus > Somniosus microcephalus. Next base: position 266,022,856 of record NC_140988.1, read on the forward strand.
CTCCACGGTGGTCCAGCAGGGCCCCGGTGTACGCTGCGCTAGGCCCCTCCCCTTTAATCGGGAGGGAGGTGCACGTAGCGCCATGATATTCCATGGGAGCGCCCCCAAGAGGGAGGGGGAGTGCTTCCAGTAGCACCCCACCTCCTGCTGGGGGCACTACCATTCAATTTCAGGTGCGGGGACACTAAAAGTAGCACCTCGGTGAAGTTAGCGCCCCAAAGGAGGCGCGAGCCAGTTTTTCTCCCGTTTAGTGCATAAATCTTTATGCAACATGTGCATCTCAGGAGTCACTCAGAAACAGGGAGAATCCCTCTTTGTGTAGCTCAGATTCCAGCAAAGATCATTTGTTATCGATCTGTCAATCCAGGAATTTATCCCTGGAAAAGGGTAAAAAAAACGCTAAAGATGTTTAAATATGATGAAGGCTATGGAGAGAATTTTAACCCCCAAAAACAGGTGGGTTTGGGTTAGGTAGTAGGTTAAAATGTTAAAAATCTGAATTCTGACCCCAACCCGCCCACTTCTGGTTTTAACGGAGGTGGGACTGGGACAGCAACCAACCCACTCCTAGGAGGCAGGTTGGCAATTTAAATATTATAATGAGGCTGCGTGCCTCATATTTAACCACCATTTTAAATTTAACCCTGGCCGGCTGAGTTTTCCAGGCCTTGGGAAACCTGGCAGCTAAAGAGAGACGAAAACTGCTGAATCCAGTTTACCTGCTTCACCAACCTCCCGCGATCGGACATCACCTTTCGATCTCCCCCCGACTCTTCTGATCTCTCCACAAGACCTCCGATCTCCCCCCAACTTTTCTGATCTCCCCCGACTCCTCTGATCTCCTCTACGAGGCCTGTGCTCTCCCCCGAACCTGGCCTCCGATTTTCCCTCTGGCCTCCAATCTGCCTTCTGGCCACTGATCTTGCCTTCTGGCCTCCGATCTCCCCCCCGCTCCAGACCCCGATTTTTCCTCTGGCCTCTGATCTTACCTCTGGCCTCCAATCTTGCCCCCTCCCCCCCACCCCCCCCACGGCCTTTCCGATCCCTCTCTACCTCCTCCCCTCTCCCCGGCTGCAGCCTGGTGCTGAAGGCTTACCTGCCTCTCAGTCTGGTTGGCTGTGGTCGGGAAACGGAGATAAAAAATGCTAATCAGGTCAACCCGGTCTTCCGGCTTTCCTGACCTCAAAGAAGCAGCCTCACCACACATACCCCCCTCCCCCCACACACCCCAGCTCCCTCCCAGCCTCCGAGTTAATATCCAGCCCTTTGTGTCACTAGATGGTGGACTTGCATTTGGGACCAGCATATCCCCAGCACCACAGGAAATCTACTAGTTCTATGGAATCTATTTACTGTTGGACATAGTCTGTTTAAAGAATGGATATCCCATATTTTGAAACCAGACTGTTACACAGAATTATTAACTTGAGTTAAAAAGAAGAGTGTTTAAAAGTGGGTAGTGGCAGACAGGAAGGATCTATTTCAGAGAAGTTATTGTGCTGAATAAAATGAGAACTCAGTTGACGTACACAGTTAAAGCTGTAGTACCTCAGGTAATGAGTACTTGACTATCAGCTGATGGTTTGCTGATATCTTCACGCTGTCATATTCTTCCTTAAAGCCAGTTTCCTTTCAGACCCAATCACTCATTTTGGTTTAAAAGTGTGGTCTATTTTGATATAGGTTATTCTTAAAAATAAACATGATTAAATGGATTGCTGTCTGTTACTCTTGCTAATTACAAATGACACTGCTAACATCTCCTTGATTTTGACACTTGTACCAGCAACTCAGATTGCAACCCATTTAAACACATGCAGCTATGTTTATCCTTTTGAGTCACATACATCAAAGTAGGTCTTTTAAACCAAAATGACTTGATTGTCAGTGGACACTTGTTGAGTATTCTGGGAAACTGGCTTCAAGGTGTATGATTCTGTGAAGGAGTTGGCTTACCACCAACAGAGATAGGGGATGAAATTGTTCAGTTTACTAATATTAGCAAAGTAAAGCTTGAGTATAAAGAGAGAACAGAGCAATTTCACTCCTCCCCAGTGTCAACTAATCATTAACCTGGGGTGGCTCAACTTCAGCTCTGTATGTTAATGCAGTTCCCTTGCACTGTCAATGTAACCCCCTGGATTTTATATCAATCTAGTCCAGTTTAGCCTGGTCTTGTATCCTAACAAATATTTGGAACCTTGCACTGTATTTAAATTTGTTTTTATACAGGTCAGTTTATCTCTTCAAATGAGTAAAAACTTGAATTTGAAATACAAATGGATTCTCAGGACTAATCTCAGCAGTTGAAATTCTCGTGGCAAATTGCTGCTGTCAAGAATAAATAATCATTTGCATTAACTTTTTCTTTGGACGCTCTTGTTTAAGCAAAAGATTGTAATGTAAATTTTAGACGTTTCAAAATTGGGATGTGCCTAAGTTGTAAACAGGTTCTGGGACCCACTGGTGATCTAGTCATCCTCAGTAAACCTGCAGCAATATGATTATAATATCTAATAATGTTATACTTTGTGGTTCTGTAGCATGCTGTAAATCTCAATATTGTGGAATCTGCCCCATTCCTGCTGCAGGCAGATTCCACAATACGTCTGGCAACAGATAAGTAGCTTTGCATGTGCCAAATTGTTGTTTAAAAATCAGAAAATGCAATTTATTTCTGACCATGAACCATCCACAATCACTGGTAACTACACAGGGAAGTCTGGGAAAACCACCTCTTGGATTTGCTCTCAACTCCTCTGGAGACAGCAACACCATACCATCAGACCTCAAGGCTGCTGTTGGTGGTGATGCGCTAATGTAAAGGGGCCATTAGACATAACTGTAACCAGTTTATTGTCATGTGGTTAATGAAAATGTCAATACTATGTTGAATGCAATTTCTTCTTAATAAATGGAGATGCTGGAGAAAAAATGATCTGATGAACTGCCAACTCATGCCGGATGATTTCTTGTTGATTTCTTTCCCCTCAGTAGCCAGCAACCTGCTCTGTGGGTTCCGTATTGGACCAAGAGGCCTATGATGTCAAGTCTCTGAAGAGGAAGCAGTCGTCTCTCTCTGCAAACCAGTTTCATCTGCATCTCAGGCTAGAAAGACAACTTTGAAATAAAATATGTGATATATACAGTACAATGTTTTTCAACATTCTTTTCTACTTTAATCTAATGCCCTGGGTAATGAGGGATTTACCTCAGTAAGTTGCTGCCTCACTTTTTCTTTGAAGCATTAAGGAGGAATTTCACAATCTTGTTCTATTACTTTGTGCATCGTATGCTGAGCTGATTATTCTTCAGACTGTATTTGAATTATATGTTCTGTGTTAACAAATATTATTTGGACATTCCCCTTCCAATTTTTCAATGTCTACAAAACAGCAAAATGATCTTATTTGGATGTAATTTTCCAGTGCAGTAATATTCTGGAATTCACAACATGCAGGTGACTATTTGCTTGGAATAATGTAAGTATCGTCATCTTCATCATTGTGTTGGCCTGTATAGTTACAGTACACAGCTGAGTCATTCACTGATGGGTTATTTTCATAAATATGGTCATCATAATCCATGGACTGAGAAACCTCAAATTGCTGGAGAGCAGCAGGTGATATGTGTGCTGGTTTCATCACACACTCTTCAGTTAGGCTAATGGGACCGATCATAACATTTTCATAATTTTGTTGAGAATATAGTGCTTCATTGACTTGGTATGTTGGATAGGTGTCTGAACTAGAAAATTGCTCATTAGAACAATTGGTTGCCTGAGGATTGCAGATGTTTTGTTGCTGAACATCTGGTTGTGTTGCATTCACCTCACTGGCATGTCCCCTGGAGCACTTCTGCAGTCTTGGGAAATTAAAGCCTTTTGAGCGAATATGTATATAGTACCAGATCAAGAATCCAGCAATACCAAGCACCAGCAGCAAGGGGATGACGATCGATAGGGCAATAGTTGTACTGTGGTCCGTAGGGGGCTGTGTAGTTGGTTCAGTAGTAGACATGGTACTTGTACTATCCGTGAGGAAAATAAAGACTATGAGCATTAATCCTCTTGGGATAAGCATCTGAAATGCAAAAGAAAAAGATTCTGTGATATAGAAGTCACATTCGATATTTTAATTTTTTTGTTCTTTTTATTACGTCCCTTGATGTCATACACCAGTGCAGTCAACTTTCTTGTAGACATCTGCCAACACCACCCTTAATGATCTGCTCAACGGTGCATGAGGGTAACACATCCTTTAGATTTCTTTCTACCCACCACAGCTTGACAAAGATTGGGAACCCTGTGTGTGAATAAGCAGATGCACAAGCCACGACAATATGTTGGTATCACAGTGTTGAAAGATTCAGGCTTGCCAACTGTGTTTAAGGTAAATTTTACATTCCTGAGTTGGGACACCAGTGTGAACAACCCTTATAGGGACAATTTTAACCCTATCTGCCCGGTGGAAACTGGGCGGGCAGTTAAACTCAACCAGGTGACTTACCTGCTGACATCACGCACCGAACCTGTCGTCTTCTATTGTAATGCCTTGTCGGAGCAGGCGGCAAGGACACTCACCTGAAGCCAGCGGGGTCCTTCTTTAAATATGCAGATTCGGGTCCTATGACATTATTGGGCCTCGTCTGCAATTTTAACTGTGGCCTGAGCATAGAAACGGTTGTGGCTTTCCTGTCTGGTGAAGCCAGCGGGAGGAGGCCCAAACAGGTCAATTTTTTTCCTTACCTCCTGGGCCAGGAGGAGTAGGAGTGCTCTGCCTGGCTGCAAAAGGAAAGTTAAGGCCTCCCTTGCCCCAGGTTCTGCAATTGTCTCCCGCGAGGACCTCTTGAAACCACCACCTGTGACTCATCTTCTTGCTGATGACTGTTGGTGCCGGTGGCTGTGGATGGCCAGCAGACTGGGCAGCATGAAGATGAGGCACGAGAGTTAAAATCACCCGGGCCTCACGCTGCCGAGATTGGTGGGATTTGGCCATCGCCTCATCCAATTCCCATTTCCGGCTAAAATCAGAACTTATGCGTAGGGGTCAAAAGATAATCCTTTGAAAGGAAGTATACCTTTTTTTGGTCAGGGCAAATTTGTTTGTTAATATCTGTACCCAGTGAAAACAATATACTGTAGCTAGTAAGTTATTTTCATATCTAAGCTGCATCCATTGTGGTGATGACTTAGGGAGTAATTTTAACCTAACCCGGGGGAAAGTGATGGATCGGATTGTTCACCCATTTTAAACCCCGATTTTACTGTCCCAGGTGGGTTAAGTTTAAAATTACCTCACAATTTCTAGTCATTTTTCCTGTGCTTTTTTGTTGCGTGAAAATGTTCTTGCATGACAGAGGAAAAAAAATTGGACAGTTTCTTTCCTGGGTTGGTGAAGGAACAATAAATAAAAATACAAAGACCTGGCACTGTGAAGTGTAGATCCATCAGGGCATACCTATAATTGTTACTTTATATTTAGTAGGTCTGTATCCTTTGTGAAATTAAAGATTATGCCACGTTGGGACTGAGGCTGGTGCACTTTCTAAAATTAATTTTGTTTCATCTGCCGTTTAAAGTGGAAGCTGCTCATAGCTGGGCATCATGCAATATTCGGTATAAACTGGACCAAGCATGTGCAGAGGCCGCCGATGAAAAGGTAAGTTAACTTTCATTTACTTACAACTATGTGGAGCCAGAAGGAGCAGGAACAGTACTGTGGTCTGCTGCAGGCCTGGGCTCTTCCCTGCCTCCACCCCCCGCACCCCATCGCCCGATTCATCTCTTCTGCCCCCACCCCCTCCTACAAACTACCGGCCTAAAGATTTTCCTTTGGCTCTGGCCTGCGAGCTGCATCGGAATTGGGGTCTGCAGCTCACCAATTTTATGCAGATGAGTCCAGCAGCCCAATTTCCTGCGAGCCTTGGGCTGATGTCTTTGGGCATGCATTCCCTTCACAATGCACATTTTGTGCCAGTATTTGGCGCTACTCCAATTTTCTGGCCGGAAATCCTCTGATTTTCCCTTGTAAAACAGGCGATTCTGATTGGAAAAGTGAGTGGAGATCATTATGCTGGATCTCTGCCCACATTGCAACATGAACCAGGCTATAGGATCTTTAGAAAGGACAAGGAAATTGGGAAAGGAGGAGTAGCAGCAGTACTGATGAAAGACACAATTACAGCAGCTTCTCCACCACCTACAAGGCATAAGTCAAGAATGTGAGGGAATACTCTTCACTTGTCTGGATGCTCTCAAGAAGCTCAACACCATCCAGGACAAAGCAGTCCTCTTGATCGGCAGCCCATCCACCACCTTAAACATCCACTCCTTCCACCACTGGCGCATCATAGCTGCAGTGTGTACTACCTACAGGATGCACTGCAGCAACCTCCACTGGGAACACCAGCACCTCCAAGTTCCCCTCCAAATCACATGCCATAGATTGCCATTCCTTCATTATTGCTGGGTCAAAATCCTGGAACTCCTGCCCCAACAGCACTGTGGGAGTACCTTCACCACATGGACTGCAGCGATTCAAGAAGAAGGCTCACCACCACCATCTCAAGGGGAACTACGGATGGGCAATAACTGCTAGCCCTGCCAGTGATGCCCACATCCCAGGAATGAATTTTTTTTTAAGTAGAAAGAAGGGTCTCAGTAAGGTGATCAGGCAATGGAAACACTATCGATAGAACTAAGGAACAGTAAAGGGTGCAAGACTCTGGAGGGAGTTGTCTACAGACTTCCTGACAGTAGTGATGTAATGGGAGAGTTTAATATTCATATCAACTGGGAGATGCAGAACAGTTCAAGTAGTAAAGGCAATGAATATCCAGAATCTATTCAGGACAGTTTTCTGGAACAATATATTTTTGAACCGACAAGAGAACATGCCATACTGAATTTAGTGATGAGTAATGAATCAACAATCTGATTGTAAGGGAGAGTCTTGTGAACAGTGACTGTAATATGATTGAATTTGATGTTAGGTGTGAGAGGGAGAGTCACAAACCAGGGTTTTAAATTTAAGTAAGGCAAACTTTGAAGGGATGAGAAATAAATTGAGCGCAGTAAACTTGGCTGAACTGTTTATGGGTAAACATACTGACAAACAGTTAGAAGTATTCAAAGAAGTATTTGGTGCAACACAAAACCAGCACTTACCCCATAAAGGCAAAGGCTCCACTTGTGCAGTTAAGCAACCATGGTCAACAAATGAGGTAAGCTCAAAGAAAAGGTTTACACAAATGCCAAGAAAAGTGGAAATGCAGCAGACTGGGAGAGTTATAAAAAAATAACAAAGGGATACAACAAAAGAAATGAGATGTACAAAAAGGAACATAAACAAACTTGCAAGGATATCAAAGCCAGCAATAAAGGTTTTCATAAATATATTGGCCCAGAAATTCGGGTCGGGGGCTTCCCGCGGGTGCAAGCCCCCGACCTGCACTTACCTTGCGCGCCGGCCGTTGAGCTGTGGGCCCCCGTGGAATTGCGATCCTGGGCCTCCTCCAACTGCCGGTGCACAGTGCTTGCATATCCCAGGGGCGCAGTTAGTTCGATGCGTCCCCTGGGATCACGTGGGCCACGGAGAGCCAATGGTAGCAGGGAATGCTTCATTCATAAGTTTGAGAGGAAGACCTGTCAAACCTATAAATACTACAAGCCCCAAAACATCACTAAATCTTCAAATAAATTTTTAAAAAACCATCACATTTTTAAAATAAGCTATAAATTACATGAAATAACTATTTTAAACAATAATTTAAATTTTTGAAAAAATTAATTACATTTTCTAACGGGGCTAAAAATAAACTTACCTTTCTTTAAAGTATTTAAAAATAATAAGCCTGTGGAAAAAATGTTTTAATTTTAATTAATTCACCACTTACCTTGTAAAAAACAGGCCTTGCAACTGCTTTTTACATGTCTAACTTCTGGAGACTTACCCTCCTGGGAAAACCTGCAAAAAATCCGTAAGTTCGATACGCACGCGCAGCCTCTCCTGTGCACGCGTTCGACTTCTGAACCCCTTCTTTCAGGGGAATGGAAGTGCCGGTTTCCCGCGCATGCACAATGCATGCAGGAAACCGGCACTTCCATTGGGCTTACGGGTGAGTACCCCGAGCGTACTCACCCATGGAGACCCGAATTTCTGGGCCAATAAGAGAAAGAGAGTGGTAAGGGAAATGTGGGTCCATTAAAGACAGTTACAGGTGAAACTATAATAGACAATAAGAAAAGGGCAGATTTTTAAATTAATATTTTGTATTCAATTTTACAATGAAGAGGACAAAATACTAGTGGTACAACTGAACCTAAAAATAAGTCAAGGGAAGGAACTTATTGGATTTAATCTAAGTAAAAAAAAATGGTAATAGTGAAAATAATGGAAGTTAAGATGAACAAATCTCCAAGACCTGATGGTTTGCACTCCAAATATGGTTCGATATTAAAAGAGTATTAAAAGAAATAGTTGAGGAAATTCCAGATGCATTAGTCATAATTTTCCAAAGCTCTCTAAACTTGGGAATTGTGCTATGGATTGGAAAATTGCAAATGTCCTATTATTTAAGAAGGGCGGGTGGGAGGAACCAGAAAATTACAAACCTGTTAGTTTAACAAACAGGGAATGTACTCTGATGGTGGGATGTGTCAAGTGGTGTTCTCCAGGAATCTGTGACAGGGCCTCAGCTTTCCACCATATATATTAATGACTTGAATGAAGCAATGGAGAGTTGTGTCCAAGTTAGAAGGCACAGGAAGTTCCAAAAAGACATGGATAGATTAAGTGAGTGGGCAAGACTATGGCAGATAGAGTTCAATGTGGGGGAATGTGAGGTCATCCATTTTGGATTCAAGAATGACAAATCAGAATATTTTCTAAATGGTGAGGGATTAGGAACCGTGGAAGAGCAAAATGATTTGGGTGTCCATGTACTAGTGGATATGTACAAATAGCAATCAAAAAGGCTAATGGTATGTTGGCCTTTATCTCAAGGTGGCTGGAATGTAAAGGGGAGGAAGTTATGCTACAGTTGTATCGAACCTTGGTCAGACCCCATCTGGGGTACTGCACTCGGTTCTGGGCACCGCACCTCAGGAAGGATATATTGGTCTTGGAAGGGGTGCAGTGCAAATTCATACTGAATGATACTGGGTTTTAAAGGGTTAGATTCTGAGGACAGGTTACATAAACTTGGCTCGTATTCTCTTGAATTTGAAGGTTATGGGGTGATCTAACCGAGGTATTTAAAATGATAAAGGGGTTTAACATGATAGACTCAGAGAAACTATTTCCACTGGTGGGGGAAATCCAGAACAAGGGGACACAATCAAAATGACAGCTAAGCCATTCAGGAGTGAAATCAGGAAGCACTTTTTCACACAAAGGGTAGCGGAAATCTGCAACTCTCCCCTCCAAATGGGATAGGGAATCAAACAAGCTTGAGCTACAGACCAGTGAAGATAGGACCAACAGGAGGGGCTGAATGGCGTACTCTTATGTTTCATGGTTGGTGAATGCCAATGTAAGAAGCATCCACTTGAAACAGACAGGGGCCTCATTTACATATTTATTTGGAAGTTTGGACATTCTGCATGCAATTACCCAACAGTCTGGCATGATTTTTGAAACACTTTTTAAATGGTATAACAATAGGTTATTTTCATCACAAAAAACATTGACCCAGGGACACTGAAATTACTTGGAGCTGTTGACCAGTCAAACTGATTTCACTGAGGCCTGTCATAAGTTTAATCTTGCACAATTTTATTAAAGAATTAGGCGCGACACTTCCACCAAAGGGGGCGCGACCCAATTTTTCCCCCATAGGCCTAGAAATTGGGTATAGCCCCGCTTGGGGCGTTAGAATTGGCGCAGCGCAATGTTTATAGCCAGACGCAACTTATCGCCACCTGGCGCGATATTGGGTTGCATCGCCCCTAAAGGTGATTAAGGCGCGAATTCAGGCGTTACACGGGACTCCTAAGGAGCTAAACTTCCAGCGCAACCCAATATCGGAGCGGACGGGCGCAGCGCAGGTTCTCTCAATTACTGATGACCACGAGACTTCCAGGCGTCGGCCAGCTCTTAAAGGGGTGGGTCAGTCAGCTTCAGCATCCACACTCTGCACCTTGCAGGCCTCAGAATCGGCGCAGGCCCTTCTCTGGCGCTAAAAACTTGGACCAGATGGAGAAGGTGAGACAGAGAGCAGAGCGCTTCACCAATGAGGCTCTGGAGCAATTGGTGGCCGCAGTGGAGCGCCGGCGAGATGTTCTCTACCCAGACAATGGCAGGAGGCCGAATCATAAGGACTACCGACGAGCTTGCAGGGATGTATGCCAGAGGGTCAACTCCAGCAGCATGGTGACCAGGAGCCCTGTCCAATGCAGAAAGAAATTCAACGACCTCACTCGGGTCGTGAGGGTGAGTGTTGTTTCTGCAAACTTCTGCATCCCTTCATTTGCACCTGACTTTATGGCTACAGGGTGGGCTGTGCCCCATTGGCCATCTGCCAGCAAGCACCCATGGACCTTTCTGGGCACACACATGCACATTTGACTCAAGGCATCAGGTAAGGGCTCTTGCACCATGGGGGGCATGAGATGATCACTCAGGGCATCATGTAAAGGCTCTTCCACCATGGGGGGCATGAGATGATCACTCAGGGCATCAGGTAACATAACTTCCCCTCCTTTCCCCTGCAGTCCAAGCTGGCGAGGATTGGTAAAGACCAGCTTCGCACCGGTGGAGGACCTCCACAAGTGGTCACTCTCACGGATCTCGAGGAGAGAGTCCACCAGATTCTTGGAGGATGTCTGAGTGGTCCTGTAACCACTGCAGCTGCCGACCCCATTGTCGACAGCGATGGTAAGGTTCTCACCTTTTACAACTGTCTCCTTCCACTTGTTCCCCCCGCCAGCATGCTTTCTCACTGTGGACCCATGTCATAGCCTTGCCGCAATCTGGCATCCCTTGCTGCCAAGCTGTCCTTTTGCTAAAGCCACTCTTCCACCTCCCTGCTTTCAGATGCTGCATCACCAGCTCGGGAGCCGGGCCCTCAAGCTGTCAGTGCCAGTGCCTCCGAAGGCTCAATGAGAAAATTACTGTCCAACAGAAGGTCAGCAACTCTCTCCAGCAACGATCAGAATGGCCAGCCCAAATGGCTGCAGCTTTTATACTAGTGCTGTCCCCTTTAAATAGCGCCCCCCGAGTCCGAGAAGGGCCTGGGAACGCTCCATCCAACTGTCACTAATAGCGCCAGGCGGAAAGGTTGCGGGCGCCACCGAATATCCGGTCCGGGGCGCAAAAAAGGCGTTGCACACTGAAATGACGTCATGATCTGCCTGCGCCCGTGGGCGAGCGCAAAGTGTTAGCGCCGGCGCTAAAACGATACTCAATATGGGAGGTGGCGCTATATTCACTGCGCCCGCCCGAAAATTGGGTAACGCCCCAATTCTCGGGCTCCTTAGGCGCTAATCACTGGTGCTACCAACCGAATTTCTAGGCCATAGAATTACATAGAATCTACAACACAGAAACAGGCCATTCGGCCCAACTGGTCTATGCTGGCATTGATGCTCCAGCAAGCCTCCTTCCACCCCTCTTCAACTCACCCTATCAGCATATCCCTCGATACCTTTCTCCCTCATGTGCTTATCTAGTTTCCCCTTAAATGCATCAATGCTATTCGCCTCAACTACTCCATGTGGTAGCGAGTTCCACAGTCTAACCACTCTCTGGGTAAAGACATTTCTCCTGAATTCCCTATTGGATTTATTGATGACTATCTTATATTTATGGTCCCTAGTTTTGGATCCGCTGAATAAAAAAAAAATCTCAGCTCCCCTCTGGATTTTTTTGCCAAATATCTTAAATCTGTATCGTCTGGTTACTGACCCACCCGCCAGTGGAAACAGTTTCTCCCCATCTACCCTATGAAAACCCCTCAGAATCTTGAACCCCTCTATTAGATCTCTCCTTAACCTTCCTTGCTCTAAGGAAAACAATCCCAGCTTCTCTAATCTCTCCACAAATCTGAATTCCCTCATCCCTGGTACCATTCTGGTAAATCTCTTCTGCACTCTCTCCAAGGTCTTGACATGCTTTCTAAAGTGTGGTTCCAGAATTGAACATAATATTCTAGCTGATGTCTAACCAGTGATTTTTAAAGGTTTACCATAACGTTTTTGCTTTTGTACTCTTTACCACTATTAATAAAGCCATGTGCTTTTTTTAACAGCTTTATCAACTTGTCCTGCTGCCTTCAAAGATTTGTGTACATACACCCCCCAGGTCTCTCTGTTCCTGCACCCCCTTTAAAATGTTACCATTTAGTTTATATTGCCTCTCCTAATTTTTCCTACCAAAATGCATCACTTCACACTTCTCTGCATTAAATTTCATCTGCCATGTGTCTGCCCATTGCACCAGTCTGTCTATGTCCTCCTGAAGTCTGCTACTATCCTCCTCACTGTTCATTACATTTCCAAGCTTTGTGCCTTCTGCAAACATTGAAATGATGCCCTGTATACCCAAGTCCAGGTCATTAAGATGTATCAAAAATATCTTTCCCATTATTTACTGAAATCTTCTATGTACATGCTTTACTCTTTCATTTTGTTTTTTATTCTATCTTAGATATGCAGTGTATTGCAGAAACACACTAAATTTCCGTAGGGGTTCTGCCAACCTCCTGCTGTAACCTCAGCAGAAGGTTCCGGAAACTCCAGAGATAAGCCCATTACGCCATTTCTCCGGAGTTTTTGCCAATCCTCTGTCGAAGTTTCGGTGGGAGAACCTCCACAGAAATTCAACCCCAAATTGCATAAAATTAAGATTTTTTTTCCTTGCAGAGATTTGCCGCGCCACCACTTGCCATTTTTCTCCTCACAGACGCCATTTGAAACTTTTAGCAGTGGCAGATCCTGGTCCTAAACTACGTCTGGCCACTGTACACCACGGCCCTGTGTCACTGCTCTGATGTGACCAACAATATCAGCTTATTCATTTCAACAGCAACAACTTGCATTTATACAGCACCTTTGTGGTGTATGTGCCTTTAAAAGCCCCCTGTGTACTGTAATGCCGGTAATGGCCACTCGGGCTATATAAGCCTGTATAGTGTCTTGTATCTGTTAGTTCACCTCCAGACTTTGTTCAGTAAACACCTGTGAAACCAACTCCTGCCTTCCGTGTCTCCATTAACACACGGATACAACAGTGGCGACGAATTGGAAACGGACTTACCTGCAATTCGGCAGCACCTCAAGGAGATCGATTCCTCAGACGAAAGTCGACGAAAAGCAAGAAAGAAAAAAAAAGAAAAAAATACTGTGGTTTCACCAGCTAGCCGAGCTGGTGGCAGGTACTGCAATAATCCTTCCTGGGCGGCGGGCTGGGGCTCCATCGGCTGGATCTGCAGCGGGGCCGAGCAGCGAAGGCGGAGGCAAACAGAGACAGAGGGAGGGAGCACTCGGGAGACGGCCGGCACAGCAAAGCAGGTCGGCGTTCGGACCAAGTAGAGGGAGGGAAAAGTCCCAGAGAGTCTGGCGGGAACGAGTCTCCACCTGTAAATAAAAACCGTGGAAAACAGCGTTGTCAGCAGCAGCAGCGGCGGGAAAGCGCGGGAAACGCCATTTTTTTCTGCAGCGAAGAAAGGAAAGCGCGGGAGGCGCCATTTTTTTTTTTCAGGATGCCTAAGGCTGGCAATATTAATGCTTTCGATAAAGATATAGAGGATTCGACCACGTATGTGGAAAGAGTGGAGGTATATTGCACAGCAAATGAAATAGAAAATGATAAAAAGGCATCAGTACTTCTAAATCTAATGGGCGCAAGGACATACGGGCTGTTACGAAACTTAATCACTCCAGCCAAACCAAAGGACAAGAATTTTAAGGAGATTGTTGATACCCTACAGGAGCACTTAAACCCAACACCGCTGCTGATAGCGGAACGATTCAAATTCTTCAAGAGGAATCAGCACAAGAATGAAAGTAACGCTGATTACCTCACCGAATTAAGGAAGCTATCAAAGCACTGCCAATTTGGGGCAGGACTGGCAGATTCTCTTCGAGACAAATTCGTCTGCGGTCTCCTAAGTGAAGGAACACAGAAAAGGCTACTTTCTGAGAAAGATTTGACACTGGACAAGGCTTTCAGTATGGCTGTATCATACGAAGCAGCCGCAAGAGGAGCTGCAGAGATACAGCAAAAGCCACAGGACTTCGGCACCCATGATATGACACAGGGTTTCGAGAGATGTTATCGCTGCGGCAGATCCACCCATGACCAGAGGGACTGCTGGTTCAAGGACAAAGCATGCAGGCAATGCGGAAAGATTGGACACATTGCACGTGTATGCCGATCTGGACACAAAAAATCCACAGACAGGAAAAAAATCAATAAGGAAAAGTACAGAAAGGTACAAATGATGACGGACAGTAGCTCCGAAGACCAGAAGAGCGATAGCGACTCAGGAAACAAGAGACTAAGCTGTCTCAAATTACATAATGTAATTGCCAAAGAAGATTACCAGACCATTTGGGTTACCCTCACGATAGCAGGGTCCCCAGTTAAAATGGAGCTAGATACAGGATCAGCTCTGACCGTCATAAGTCAACGGGATTACGAGCGACTATTTCCGCATATACCTTTGAAAGACACATCCATTATCTTGAAAACATATACGGGGCACAAAGTATACCCCAAAGGGAAAATAAGGGTGCCTGTTGTATACAACGGCAAGGAAATACAGAAGTTGTATTTATACGTTCTGCAAGATGGTGGTCCACCGCTGTTGGGACGTGAATGGATTAGGAAGATACGTTTAGATTGGCACTCCATTCAGGCACTGACGGTGACCAGTAAGAAAAAAAATGATGATGACGTCATACCTGAACGATTAAAAGACATCTTGGCCAACGCCAAGGAAGTGTTTCAACAGAAACTAGGAACATTAAAAGGCATCACCGCCTCAATAAAAGTGGAAGATGCGGCATTTCCCAAGTTTTTTAAGGCAAGGCCGGTGCCATATGCAATTCGTCCAGCAGTCGAGGCAGAGCTGGAGAATTTGGAAAAGGCAAGCGTATTATCCAAGATAGATTGGAGCGAGTGGGCAACGCCCATCGTCCCGGTCATGAAGAAAACATTGAATAATGATAAATCTGAAGAACAGAGAAAAATTTGCATCTGTGGGGACTTCAAGGTGACTGTAAACCCGGTCCTTCACACGGTACAGTATCCTCTTCCGAGGATAGAAGATATTTTCGCCTCACTATCCGGAGGGAAACGATTCACCAAAATTGACTTGGCACAGGCATATCTACAGATGGAGGTTGAAGAGGCATCTAAAAAGTATCTCACGATAAATACACACAAAGGCCTGTACCAGTACAATCGACTGGTTTTCGGAGTACCATCAGCTCCAGCTATCTGGCAAAGAGCTATGGAGCAAGTCCTCCAAGGGATTCTGGGGACTCAATGCTACCTAGACGACATCCTTGTAACAGGAGAAAATGACAACGAGCACCTTGCCAATTTGGAGCAGGTGCTCACTAGGCTGAGAGAACGGGACCTACGAGCAAATCGCCCCAAGTGCGAATTTTTCCAGAAACAAATATCATATTGTGGCCACATAATTAATGAGGAAGGGTTGCATAAGTCACCTGAAAAAATTGAAGCAGTCATAAAAGCCCCAGCACCTGAAAATGTCTCACAATTAAGGTCGTTCCTGGGATTGATAAATTACTATCATAAATTTTTACCGAACTTGTCAACTCTTCTGCACCCTCTAAACGAACTGCTACAAACGGGAGTAATTTGGAAATGGAACGAAGACTGTAAACGTGCCTTCCATAAATGCAAAGGCTTGATCACGTCCAAGGAAGTTTTGGCTCATTACAACCCATCACTGCCAATCAGACTGGCGTGCGATGCATCCCCTTACGGCGTAGGAGCGGTATTATCGCATAGATTCCCTGATGGCTCGGAGCGGCCGATAGCTTTTGCGTCATGCTCATTGAACTCAGCTGAGCGTAACTATGCCCAGATCGACAGGGAAGCACTCAGCCTGGTATGGGGAGTGAAGAAATTCAACCATTACCTACACGGACAAAAATTTACCTTGTTGACTGACCATCAACCCCTCGTCTCCATATTCAACCCTAAAAAGGGTGTTCCCATTATGACAGCGCAAAGGCTACAGAGGTGGTCCCTTTTCCTAGGGGCACACCAATATGACATAGAATACAAAGGATCAAAACAGCATGGGAATGCGGACGGTTTATCGCGCCTACCGTTGCCAACTGTAGAAGAGGCACCTACAGTAGACCCAGTGGAGATGTTCCACTCAACCATAGTGGAATGTCTACCAGTAACAAATTCTGCCATTGAAAAGGAAACGAGAAATGACCCGACTCTCTCACGAGTCTACGATTTAATGGTGAAGGGATGGCCAGCACATGGCGAACCACTGTTGCCAGCATTCTCGCAAAGAAGAGAACAGCTGTCAGTGTGCTGAGGAACCTTGATGTGTGGATCCAGAGTGGTGATTCCACCCAAACTCCAGGATAAAGTGCTAAAGGAGCTTCACGAGGGGCATCTGGGTGGAGTGAAAATGGAGAACCTAGCCAGAGCGTTTGTGTGGTGGCCAGGTATCGATGGAGACATCGAAGAAATGACCAAGAGCTGCCTAGGATGCCAGAAGGTCCAAAACGCCCCACCACAAGCCCCTCTACATCCATGGGTGTGGCCCTCATCTCCATGGCAAAGGGTACACATCGACTTTGCTGGTCCATTTATGGACTCAAAGGGCTAGATTTTCAGTCGCTTGCGCCAGCAGTTAGCGCCTTAAGAGAAGTGATTTTCAGGCGCTATGCGTGTAGCGCCCGGGCGCAGCGCAGTTTGCGCCCCGCCCCAAATTAAGTTGCCCATTAGCGCCGGCGCAAAGTTTAGCGCCCGCCCGGATGCGCGCGCAGAAAATGACGTCACATCCTCGTGCAACGCCCTTTGTGCGCCCCAATTCCAAACTTCAGTCGGACCGCCCCATTGTGCGGCTGGCGGCCGGAGCGTTTGGAAAAAGGAACGCAACACAACCAGCGCGGGCCCCGGGGGGCGCAAATTAAAGGGGACGTACTCCCCAGTATAAAGGCCAGCCTTTTTTCAGAAAACACTCTTGTGCAACGCATTTCTGGAGACACAACAAGGAGGATAGCTAACTGGTTTCAAGCAGCAAGAGCCAGGTATTTTTGGACTCAGGCCAGAGCGCTGCAAGTGGCCTTTTGGAAATTAGAGTGTTTGCCAGGATTTGATGGGGGTTGCATGGGGTGCCAACGCGGAGCTGCAGCTCCATGTCCATCGGGCTCGCAGACGCATTGTGAGAGGGGCAGCCCTGGCTAGAGGCAGAGGGGGCTACAGGCGTCGGCCACGTAGGCCTTACCCAGTCAGGCTATACCGCCAGCAGCGCTCCTACCTAAACATGAGTGCCGCGCGATGTGTTAAAAGGCTCCGATTCCGAAAGGAGGTGATTGCAGAGATCTGCCACCTGCTTCGCCGAGATCTGCGGCCAAAGCTCAGGTGCAGGACGTCTCTGTCGGTGGAAGTGAAGGTGACGGTGGCATTGAACTTCTATGCCACCGGCTCCTTCCAATACGCTGCTGGGGACATAGCAAACATCTCCCAGTACGGCGCGCATCGCTGCATCCGCCAGGTGACCGAAGCACTGTTCAGAAGGAGAAGCCAATTCATCTCCTTCCCCATGGCCCTGGAGAGCCAGCATCAGCGCGCATTGGGATTTTCCAGACTCGGGGAATTCCCCTTGGTGCAGGGCGCCATTGACTGTACGCATGTGGCTTTGCGGGCCCCTCTGGAGCATGGCGAGCAGTATCGCAACAGGAAGGGCTACCATTCTCTGAATGTGCAGCTGGTCTGTGACCACAAGCAGCGCATCATGGCAGTCAATGCCAGCTTCCCAGGCAGCAGCCACGATGCCTTTATCCTGCGGCAGAGTACTGTGCATGACATGTTCCAGGCACAGCCTCCCCCAAGAGGATGGCTACTCGGGGACAAAGGCTATCCTTTGTGCACCTGGCTCATGACCCCGCTCCGCGCGCCCAGGACCGCTGCTGAAGAGGCCTACAACGAGAGCCATCAAACCACCAGCAACATCATCGAGCTAACTATTGGGGTCCTCAAGCAGCGGTTCCGCTGCCTTGATCGCTCCGGAGGAGCTCTCCAGTATTCGCCGGACCGGGTCTCCCAATTTGTGGTGGTTTGCTGCATGCTACACAACCTGGCTATCCGCAGGACTCAGGCACTGCCACCTGACGTTGGACCAGCACCTCAGGAGGAGGAGCAGGAGGAGCATGAGGAGGAGGAGGAGGAGGAGCAGGAGTACGTTCCCAGGAGGGAGCGACCAGGGCCAAGGGCCGCACGACGCCACCTTATTACACGGTACTTCTAAGCCCCCTGTCAGGGAATGGCCAGGGGCCATGAGGGAAGATGAATGCAGCCGCTCCGCAAGCCCTCAGCCGGCGAAGCCAACAAACACTAAGAAGAACAACCATGGAGACTGCATGAATAAAGATAATTTTTTATTACACAAAAATGAAAAGCCCTTCCCACATGAATCCCCAAAAACAATAAACGGGCCCCACAAAAAGCCCAACAAACGACTCACTCCCACAAACTGGGGAGGAGTCACTCCACCTTTCTTCAAACCGGGCCTCAACGTCGGCCTAACGCAAAAAATAAGCCCTCCAACAACACAACCATGGGCAAAATAAAGATGGCCACCGCCATATAAAAGGAAAGCTGCCCACACCCTCTACTGAGTGGCCCGCGAGGGCGAGACCTTGCCCAGCCTTTTGCCTCCCCTGCCCGGCCTGCTGCTCCTTCGCAAGCTCTGCCCAGTGGCTGCTGCGAGGCTGGGGGAAGGCGCCTGAGGCTCAGATGCCCTTCCGCCAGATGCCGCTGGGGGGCGGCCTACACGGCGTTTGGGCCTCGAGGGGCCGTCTGCTGAGTGGCGCACCTGAGCCTGGCCACCATCAGCTGCAGCCGCTTGCCCTTGACGCCCCAGTGGGGGAATGGCGGCGACGGATGGCGCAATGTGGGCCAGCTGGCGTCTGGGATGCGCTGGCTGGTGCTGTGGCGCGGTGGCACTCGGCCGGGCCCGCACCGCAGGATCCGCAACAATCAGCCAAGGGGCGGCTTGCTGGGATGGTCCAGCGCGGCGGCTGCCCTGGCGATGCCTGCCTGAGACAGCGCGTGTGGCAGCAGTTAGTACCCCTGTGGTCCTGGTGTGCGCGCGCATCACAGCCGCCAGGGTCTTGACGGCATCAGTCAGCATGCGGCCACTCGCGGCAGTTGCTGCCCCGAACTCGCGCACACTGGTCGCCAGCGACTCGATGGCCTCAGGCATGCGCCCCACCACGCTCATGAGCTCCGTGTGGCGCCGGTCCGAATCCTCGGCCATCTTATCCAGCTTCCGCACCTCCTCCGAGGTGAAGGTGTCCGGACTGGAGTTGCGACTCTCCCGCTGGGGAGGAGGGGGCCGAACTAGGGAACCCTTGCCGCGTTGGTGGCGGCGAGTGTGCCGAACAGCAGCACTCCCCTCTGATCCTTCCCCCCTTTGGGGGGAAGGCCGCGGGCCACGCGCACGGCTCCTGGGTGGCTGGACGCCACTGGTCCCAGAAGCTGCATTGCCCTGCGACAGTTCCTCCAGGCACTCGTCCAGTGAGGAGGTGTCAAGCATTTCCTCCTCTCCTGCGGGACGTGACTGTTCCCCCGAAGGTCCGGCTTGCTCCTCCTCCTCCTCCTCGTCGGAGGTGCTGTCACTGGCAGCTTCAGGGTCCTGGTCATCACCAGCTGAAAGCAGGAATGCACAAGAGTAGCTTCAGAGTGAGGAGACGGCGTCAGCGAGGGAGTTAGGACTGGTGGCATTCAGCACATTGGTGGGACAGTGGCAAAGGAGGTAGCTCGGATGGGCCAGTGCGATGCGAGAGGGCCAAAAGGCGAGGTCCTTACCATTGCCGGACAGTGGAGTGTCGGATACTCCGCACGCTGTGGGGACAATCACACGGGCTCCCATGAGCACACACACGCGCTCCTCCAGCCGAGTGAGCTTCTGCAGCTTGGCGCGGCCACCCCTGGCACGCGCCTGGCGATTAAACGCTACTTTAGCCTGCAAGAGAAAGGACGGGCTGTAAGTGCGCAGTGAAGCCCTGATGTAGTGTGCACTGCCTCCCATGGTGGAATAGCGTGGTCAGAGTGAAGCCCTGATGTAGTGTGCACTGCCTCCCATGGTGGAATAGCGTGGTCAGAGTGAAGCCCTGATGTAGTGTGCACTGCCTCCCATGGTGGAATAGCGTGGTCAGAGTGAAGCCCTGATGTAGTGTGCACTGCCTCCCATGGTGGAATAGCGTGGTCAGAGTGAAGCCCTGATGTAGTGTGCACTGCCTCCCATGGTGGAATAGCGTGGACAGAGTGAAGCCCTGATGTAGTGTGCACTGCCTCCCATGGTGGAATAGCGTGGACAGAGTGAAGCCCTGATGTAGTGTGCACTGCCTCCCATGGTGGAATAGCGTGGTCAGAGTGAAGCCCTGATGTAGTATGCACTGCCTCCCATGGTGGAATAGCGTGGACAGAGTGAAGCCCTGATGTAGTGTACACTGCCTCCCATGGTGGAATAGCGTGGTCAGAGTGAAGCCCTGATGTAGTGTGCACTGCCTCCCATGGTGGAATAGCGTGGCCAGAGTGAAGCCCTGATGTAGTGTGCACTGCCTCCCATGGTGGAATAGCGTGGACAGAGTGAAGCCCTGATGTAGTGTGCACTGCCTCCCATGGTGGAATAGCGTGGTCAGAGTGAAGCCCTGATGTAGTGTGCACTGCCTCCCATGGTGGAATAGCGTGGTCAGAGTGAAGCCCTGATGTAGTGTGCACTGCCTCCCATGGTGGAATAGCTTGGACAAAGTGTAGAGTGCCGAATGGCCATGTGATGCTCATGACTGTCCCAATGCTGCTGGCTGAGGGCTGGCCAATAGGACTTTCAGCTCCCTTTGCCCATCATGTCAGGTGTACATGCAAGAATGAGGAGGAGACTGGAAAGGCTACTCACCTTCACAATCCTGGTCAGATCGTTGTATTTTTTACGACATTGTTTGTGGGTCCTGGGGGCATCGCCGGTGAACGTCACCCTCTGGGCGATCTGCTTCCAGGCTTTGGTGTAGTCGTGATGGGTTGGCTTCCTCCCACTCTCTGGGAACAAGATCTTGCGCCTCACCTCCAGAGCTGTGACCATTATGTCCAGATCACCCTCTGAGAAGCGCAGGGCACGCTGACGGGCCTTCTCTGGCGTTGCCATGACTCCCTGGGGCTGAGGAGCAGTGTTGAGGCCTCTTTGCAAGGCTGCAGTGTGCAGGGCGTGGCAGCAGACCAATTCGTCCCTTCCCCCTTTAAGAGCTGGTCGGCGCCATGGGGTCTGCTGTCAGTCCAAAAATGACCGCACCCGCGCTGCGCCCCGCCTGGGCGCTATCCCTCTGGACCGCCGGCTTAGCGCCTAAAGATAGGAGTGGAACGCCTCTTTTAGCGCTCCACCAATCTCTTAGGGCGAAGCCACTGAATTTCCGGCAACGGGGCGCTACTTTGGGGCGGGCGCTAACTTCGGGCGGGCGCTAAGGTTAGCGCCCCAAAACTGTCTATACTGAAAATCTAGCCCAATGTTCTTAATCGCGGTTGATGCACACTTCAAGTGGCCGGAGGTACTAAAGATGTCCTCCACCACCACGGAAAAAACCATTACAGTATTAAGGACCATATTTGCCAGGAATGGGCTGCCTGAACAGATCTGTTCTGATAATGGACTGCAATTTGTGTCCGAAGAATTCAGGAAGTTCTTAAAAAACAATGGGGTTAAGCACTACACGTCCGCCCCTTACCATCCCGCCACCAATGGATTGGCTGAAAGGTTTGTCCAGACCTTCAAGAAGGCCATAAAGGCCATGGGTAATGAAGACATAAAACTTCAGCATAAGGTAGATAACTTCTTGTTTGCATACAGGAATGCAACACATGTGGTTACAAACCAAACTCCCGCCATGATGTTCTTCAATAGAAGCCTAAGATGCCGGCTGGATTTGATCAAGCCAAACATCAGAAGGGACGTGGAGAACCGGCAATTTCAAGGCATGAATGAAAGGCCAACTAGAACCTTCCAGATAGGTCAACAAGTTTTGCCCCGGGACTACCGTACCGAGAAATGGCAGCCTGGAACTATTTGCACACGACTAGGACCGCTGATGTATACCGTGGACATTGGAGAAAGCATAATAAGGTGCCATGCTGACCAGATCATAGAGTCATCCGAAAAGGGACAACCTACACCACAACTCTATATGCCTAATGATGAAGTAGAGATACCCATAGTATCTACCTCCGACCCGGTGATACTGGAACCAGATGAACCCGACACTGGCATTCAAGCCGAATCGACCTTGCCAAAAGAACCTACTACACCACCAGAAACTACTACACCACCGAGGCGTTATCCGGACCGAGTCAGGAAGCCTCCAGAGAGACTGACTTATAATTGATTAACTGCAGCAAATGTGTAGATTATTGTTCTTGTAACATGTTAATTAATGATTACTTAAAATATTATGTACTGGTTGTCTAAAAGGGGAGGAATTGTGGTGTATGTGCCTTTAAGAGCCCCCTGTGTACTGTAATGCCGGTAATGGCCACTCGGGCTATATAAGCCTGTATATTGTCTTGTATCAGTTAGTTCACCTCCAGACTTTGTTCAGTAAACACCTGTGAAACCAACTCCTGCCTTCCGTGTCTCCATTAACACACGGACACAACAACCTTTAACGTAATAAAACGTCCCAAGGCATTTAACAGGAACGTTATCAAACAAAATTTGGTACCAAGCCACCTAAGGAGATATTAGTACAAGTGACCAAAAGCTTCATCAAAGAGGTATATTTTAAGGAGTGTCTTAAAAAAGGAGAGAGAGGTAGAGAGGTAAAGAGGATTAGGAAGGAAATTCCAGAGCTTAGGGCCTAGGCAGCTGAAGGCAAGGCCGCCAATTGTTGGGTGAAGAAAGTCGGAGATGTGCAGGAGGCCAGTATTGGAGGAGCGCGGAGATCTCGGAGAACTGATGGGCTGGGAGAGGTTACAGATATAGGGAGGGGCCAGGCCATGGAGGAATTTGCAAACAACGATGAGAATTTTAAAATCCAGGTGTTGTCGGACCACGAGCCAATGTAGGTCAGCGAGCACGGGGGTGATGGGTGAATGGGACTTAGTACAAGTCAGGACACGGGCAACAGAGTTTTGGATGAGCTCAAGTTTATAGAGGGTGCAATGTGGGAGGCCAGCCAGTAGAGCTTTGGAATAGTCAAGTCTAGAGGTAACAAAGGCATGGATGAGGGTTTCAGCAGCAGCTGAGCTGAGACAAGGGCAGAGATGGGAAAGGTTACAGAAGTGCAATTTGATGGTCTTGGTGATGGAGAGGATATGGGGTCGGAAGCTCAGCTGAGGATCAAATAGGACGCCAAGGTTGCGAACAATTTCCTCTAAATATGTACTCATTTTGAGTACAATTGTGATGAATATTTTTCACATTAAAACTAGCAGTACGCAAGAATAGTGGCAATGAACAAAACCCAAAAATGAAAAAGTTGAGGCCTTCCCAGCAAAGTCAACTAATACATGAAACAAAATGGAGCCAAAGATACATAGAAACATGAAAAAAAAAACTTACCTCCTTCCTTTAAGAGGCCTGATCGAGCTCCCAAATACCCCAGTGCAACCCTTTTATATGGGCAAAACTCACGCTGTGGGTAAATTCTCATATTTTAACAAGGCTTCACTTTTCACCCCTAAATTAATGGTTGCAAAATTTGGCACCTTGTGAATCAGGTGTGAGAGATCAAGTGACTGGTGGGAACCCATGACTGCTACTTGCAAGGCTTCACCAGATCTATCGCAGATTCTACCTAACCCATTACATCTCTTGAGGGAAATGTTGGCGATTTCTCTCTGCCCAGGACAACCATCATGTTCCACAAAGCTTTTGATCATTTCAACCAGCATTTATATACTTATAATCCCCAATCGTGCTAGACACATAGGGTGAGAAATTGGCCTGGTTTGCACCCCGTTAGCGCCTCTGAGGGGTGGTAACGGGGCGCTAAGGGCTTACCTTATCCAAAATCACAGATGCCCGTGAACTTCCATGGCGGGTTTGCGCTGGCGCTAAAACTTACCGCCTCAATCTCTTGCACCCGGGAGATCGTGCAGCGTCCCGTTACCACCCCGGATGCAATGTTCGCTTCTGCCCCCTGCAGCTTTGCCAGGCATCAACAACGGCAGCTGCAGGAGCCATTGTCACATCTGTTGGCTCCCCAAGCGGCCAGCCCTAATTAAAGG
Source organism: Somniosus microcephalus (assembly GCF_052327205.1). Lineage (NCBI taxonomy): Eukaryota > Metazoa > Chordata > Chondrichthyes > Squaliformes > Somniosidae > Somniosus > Somniosus microcephalus. The sequence continues at coordinate 266,047,296 of NC_140988.1, forward strand.
CAGTTGTGGTCAGGTAGGCAAAATGTATTTATGTCCCCATTCTGGTGTTTTTTTATTTTATTGTACCCCGCGATTGCTTAGTCCTGCACTCTCTTAGAGTGCTTGGGGCTGCAATGCGCGCATCGCAGGTGCCATTGCCCAACAGACACAGCCTTAGGATTCCTTCAACGCAGTATTGGCCCTTCCCTTTAATGGGAGGGAAGTAGCCTGTAAAACCAGCAGCGCTGCACGGAACATTGCTCAGCGCTCTGCCGCTACCGCCCCTCTCACTCCATTTAGTGCTCTAAGGGAAGTGGTAGCGCTTGATTTAGCACTTCACCTCCCTCTTGGAGCGCTAAAGCGGAAGTTCCCGGCAGATTCAAATGTTTTGCTCCCGCAAAAATTATCACCCCAAACGGGGCGCTACGCAATTTCTAGCCCTAAATATTAATTTAGTTCCTTTTCAGAAATATTATCCTTGTTTTAGCTGGGAGTCTATTCCACAGTTGGAGTCCTCATAAAGCTTACTTGCAGTTTGTTAATTTTGAGCAAATTACCCAATCCTGTGCTCAAATTCAATAACTTGCCTGCATCAACATTCTTTGCATCTTAAATGCTAAAATGGTTCCTTCTTAATCAAATTTCTCTTATGAAAACATGTTCTGCTTTGTAATGACTTTTCATAATTTAGAGCTCAAAAGTTCCAGATCATTGTTATTCCTTTCTGAGCCCTCTTCAAAATCTCACTGTCCTTTTGAAGATACGCAGCCAATTTATCCAAAAAAGACAAAGGGCTAGATTTTCAGTATAGACAGTTTTGGGGCGCTAACCTTAGCGCCCGCCCGAAGTTAGCGCCCGCCCCAAAGTAGCGTCCCGTTGCCGGAAATTCAGTGGCTTCGCCCTAAGAGGTTGGTGGAGCGCTAAAAGAGGCGTTCCACTACTATCTTTAGGCGCTAAGCCGGCGGTGCAGAGCGCAACACCCGCCAGTGAGCTCTTAAAGGGGAAGGGTGCATGTGTTTTTTCAAAGGCAGAGTCTGGGGGGGGAAACAGGAGGAGGAGGAGGAGGAGGAGGAGGAGGAGGAGGAGGAGGTGGTGGTGGTGGTGGCCGGAAACATAAATACACCATTCACAACAACACACTGGATCCATCCACACAACACATGCAGACTGCCGTTTATAGTGCAGGAGGAGTGCCCTTTAATTTGCGCTCCCCAGGGTGTGTTGCGTTCCATTTTACAAACGCTCTGGACGCCAGCCGCACAATGGGGCGGTCCGACTGAAGTTTGGATTCGGGGCGGCCAAAGGGCGTTGCACGAGGATGTGACGTCATTTTCTGCGCGCGCATCCGGGCGGCCGCTAAACTTTGCGCCGGCGCTAACGGGCAACTTAATTTGGGGCGGGGCGCAAACTGCGCTGCGCCCAGGCGCTACACGCATAGCGCCCGAAAATCACTTCTCTTAAGGCGCTAACTGCTGGCGCAAGCAACTGAAAATCTAGCCCAAATACCCTTAAGATGACACTAGTACATGAATAGCCTTGTTGATACAGATTCTCATTTACTGGATACCTTCTATGATTAATCAGTAATAATGATCAAATATCTTTAATTTTACACATTTGCTCATAGATTCCCATTGAGCAACAACTTGCATAGGTATACCACCTGTAATATTGTGAAAAATCCCAAGGCGCTTTACAAATAGAGACTGGATACCAAGCAAAAGTTTGGAAGGGAGGTTCAGAGCACTGAGACATGATGGCTGAAAGATCTGCCACTGATGGAGTGGAGGAAGGAGGAACACCAGAGTCAGAAGAGCAGAGGCTGAAAGCTAGAATTGAAAAGGTTGCAGAGGTCGGGTTGTTGAGATCAGGCACAGGCAAATGAAATTCACGGTGCTCCCAATTAAATTAATCATCAGAATATCAAGGAGCTCGTGCTCACCTTTGTGTCTGACTCTCTGATCTACACTCCTGCTAAGTGATGTTCTGCACCAGCGTCTTGCAAATTAAAACCTTATATCTACATTAACTCCATTGGCCATAAGCTACTCATTGTTAAGGAAACACAACCTCACTGCTAACCCTCTGGTGCTTCAGCACAGCACCGAATGGCACAAGTAAAACCTCTTTACATATCACTGAGAACAAAATGTGTCATTTGTATCCTGAATGCTCATTGTTGCACTTGAGAGGGTGCAGAGGAGATTTACCAGAATGGTTCCGGGGATGGGGATCTTAGCTACAAGGACAGGTTGGAGAAGCTGGATTTGTTTTCATTAGAGTAAAGGAGGTTGAGGGGTGATTTGTTAGAGGTGTACAAAATTATGACAGGTTTGGATAGGCTAGACGGGGAAAGGCTGCTCCCACTAGTTGATGGTACAAGGACTAGGGGACACAGATTTAAGGTTCTGGGCAAGGGATACAGGGGGGATGTGAGGAAAAACTTTTTTACGCAGCGAGTGGTGAGGACCTGGAATTCACTGCCGACGGAAGTGGTGGAAGCGGACACATTCAATGTTTTCAAGGGGAGACTGGATAGGCACTTGAGGGAAATAAACTTGCAGGGCTACGGGGATAGAGCGGGGGAATGGAACTGACTGGATTGCTCTGGAGAGAGCCGGCATGGACTCGATGGGCCGTTATGACTCTATGACATATCTAATTATTTAATAATAGATTTGCCTTCGGCTTGAGTTTGGAAAATAGCCTTCAATAGAATTCTATTGATACTATTCAATATTTACAAGCTTGTTCCTGAAAATCTGGAGATTGTTATTGTGGGGATACTTTTCAAAACTGAAGTAAGATGGAAATCCTAGGGGCAAGTACAAATCTTCTGATTCTTTTTGACACCATTAATGTACTAGTATATTTTCTGTCTAGCTGTAGATACAGAACTTGATCACTATATTCTTACAGTAACAGAAAAGTATAAATAAGCAAATGAGTACAATCACTTACCTTTCGGTGAACTGAAGTGAGACAGAAAATCATCTTAAATTTACTTGTGCTAATTCTGTCAGCTTTGGTACGTTTAAATGTGAACACATGCTAGCTGTGGGGAACTACTAGCCAGTGCAGATGACTAGACGGACTTTTCAACCACAAAAGGAATTCAGTAATCTCTTTGATCAGAGTTCATGAGCTACGTTTCCTCATTTACCATATCTGGCAGCCTTAAAATATTTAACTTCTTATGAGCTATTTAACGATCTCAACATAAGAATTAAATAAAAAACCTTTTTCAAAAAGGAAGCATATTATGAACAACTATAGAGATGAAAAGTAAAACCAGGCAGTCTTTTGAAATACATTGATCTTTAACCATCTTTCTTCAAAGCAATTTTTTTTGAGTTGGCAATACTTGAACATTTTGGGTGCGATTTTCACCGGATACTTTAGGCACTAATGAGCCTCCGAGGAGGTCAAGATTGGGTCTTAAGCTGAAACGCAGCTGAATCTTGCACTAGAAACGGCCGCCCGGAGGATCGTTAAGCGGCTGATTGCCTCTTAAGTTACCTGCTAGCGCTCATGAACGAGGCTGCATGACATTTTGATGGCTAGCACTTGACCTAACACGCTCTCCTAACAGCGAGCAGCTGATTGGGAGTAAACAAGTCGTTGCACCTTTTACTGATCGCTTACTGCTAGAAGTTTGAAGAGGACTTTGGCCATATGCTTATACACTGCATACATTCTTTAAAATTTATTCGTTCATGGGATGTGGACGTCGTTGGCAAGACCGGCATTTATTGCCCATCCCTAGTTGCCCTTGAGAAGGTGGTGGTGAGCCGCCTTCTTCAGCCGCTGCAGTCCGTGCGGTGAAGGTACTCCCACAGTGCTGTTAGGGAGGGAGTTCCAGGATTTTGACCCAGCGGTGATGAAGGAATGGAGATATACTTCCAAGTCAGGATGGTATGTTACTTGGAGTGGAACTTGGAGGTGATAGTGTTCCCATGAGCCTGCTGCCCTTGTCCTTCTAGGTGGAAGAGGTCACGGGTTTGGGAGGTGCTGCCGAAGAAGCCTTGGTGAGTTGCTGCAATGCATCTTGTAGATGGTACACACTGCAGCCATAGTACACTGGTGGTGGAGGGAGTGAATGTTTAAGATGGTGGATGGGTTGCCAATCAAGCGGGCTGCTTTGTCCTGGATGGTGTCGAGCTTCTTGAGTGTTGTTGGAGCTGCACTCATCCAGGCAAATGGAGAGTATTCCATCACACTCCTTACTTGTGCCTTGTAGGTAGTGGAAAGGCTTTGGAGAGTCAGGAGGTGAGACACTCGCCACAGAATACCTAGCCTCTGACCTGCTCTTGTTGCCACAGTATTTATGTGGCTGGTCCAGTTAAGTTTCTGGTCAATGGTGACCCCCAGGATGTTGATGGTGAGGGATTCAATGATGGTAATGCTGTTGAATGTCATGGGATGGTGATTAGAATCTCGCTTGTGGCGTGGCGCGAATGTTACCTGCCACTTATCAGCCCAGCCTGAACGTCATCCAGGTCTTGTTGCATGCGAGCATGGACTGCTTTATTATCTGAGGAGTTGTGAATGGCACTGAAAACTGTGCAGTCATCGGTGATCATCTCCATTTCTGACCTTATGATGGAGGGAAGGTCATTGATGAAGCAGCTGAAGATGGTTGGGCCTAGGACACTGCCCTGAAGAACTCCTGCAGCAATGTCCTGGGGCTGTGATGATTGACCATCAACCACAACAACCATCTTCCTTTGTGCTAGGTATGACTCCAGCCAGGGGAGAGTTTTCCCCCCGATTCCCATTGACTTCAGTTTTACTAGGGCTCCTTGATGCCACACTCGTTCAAATGCTGCCTTGATGTCAAGGGCAGTCACCCTCATTTCACCTCTGAAATTCAGCTCCTTTGTCCATGTTTGGACCAAGGCTGTAATGAGGTCGGGAGCCGAGTTGTCTTGGCGGAACCCAAACTGGGCATCAGTGAGCAGGTTACTCGTGAGTAAGTGTCGCTTGATAGCACTGTCGATGACACTTTCCATCACTTTGCTGATGATTGAGAATAGACTGATGGGGCGGTAATTGGCCGGGTTGGATTTGCTCTGCTTTTTGTGGACAGGACATCCCTGGCCAGTTTTCCACATTGTCAGATAGATGCCAGTGTTGTAGCTGTACTAGAATAGCTTGGCTAGAGGCGCGGCTAGTTCTGGAGCACAAGTCTTTAGCGCAACAGCTGGGATGATGTCATGGAGTGAATCGAATTGGCTGAAGACTGGCTTCTGTGATGGTGGGGAACTCAGGAGGAGGCTGCGATGGATCATCAACTTGGCACTTCTGGCTGAAGGTGGTTGCAAATGCTTCAGCCTTGTCTTTTGCACTCATGTGCTGGGCTCTACCATCATTGAGGATGGGGATATTCATGGAGCCTCCTCCTTCCGTTAGTTGTTTAATGGTCCACCACCATTCACGACTGGATGTGGCAGGACTGCAGAGCTTTGATCTGATCCATTGATTGTGGGATTGCTTAGCCCTGTCTATAACATGCTGCATCTGCTTTTTAGCATGCATGTAATCCTGAGTTGCAGCTTCCCAGGTTGGCACCTCATTTTTAGGTGTGCCTGGTGCTGCTCCTGGCATGCTCTTCTACACTCCTTATTGAACCAGGGTTGGTCCCCTGGCTTGATGGTATTGATAGAGTGAGGGATATGCCGGGCCATGAGGTTGCAGATTGTGGTGGAATATAATTCTGCTGCTGCTGATGGCTCACAGTGCCTCATGGATGCCCAGTTTGGAGCTGCTAGATCTGTTCTGAATCTATCCCATTTAGCATGGTGGTAGTGCCACACAACACAATGGAGGGTGTCCTCAGTGTGAAGATGGGACTTTGTCTCCACAAGGACTGTGCGGTGGTCACTGCTACCATTGCTCTCATGGAGAAATGTATCTGCGACAGGTAGACTAGTGAGGACGAGGTTAAGTAGGTTTTTCCCTCATGTTGGTCCTCTCACCACCTGTCGCAGGCCCAGACTGGCAGCTAATGTCCTTCAGGACTTGGCCAGCTTGGTCAGTAGTGGTGCTACCGAGCCACTCTTGGTGATGGTCATTGAAGTCCCCCACCCAGAGTACATTCTGTGTCCTTGCTAATCTCGGTGCTTCTTCCAAGTGGTGTTCAACATGGAGGAGTACTGATTCATCAGCTGAGGGAGGGCGGTAGGTGGTAATCAGCAGGAGGTTTCCTTGCCCGTGCTTGACCTGAAGCCATGAGACTTCATGGGGTCCAGAGTCAATGTTGAGGACTCCCAGGGCCACTCCTTCCTGACTGTATACCACTGTGCCACCACCTCTGGTGGGTCTTTCCTGCCGGTGGGACAGGACATACCCAGGGATGGTGATGGAGGAGTTTGGGACATTGGCTGATCTGCTGTTATCAGATTCTGCGCTTGAACCCTCATCTACCAGCCTTTGCTCTATACGAGTGGTGGTTGTGAAAGGCGTTATATAAATGCAAGTCTTTCTTTTCTTTTTTTTATAAAACACTGGTCCGACTTCAACTGGAGTATCGTGTTCAATTCTGGGCACCGCACTTTATTAAGGATGTGAAGACCTTAGAGAGAGTGCAGAAAAGATTAACGAGAATGATTCCAGGGATGAGGGACTTCAGTTACGTGGATAGACTGGAGCAGCTGGGGTTGTTCTCCTTAGAGCAGAGAAGGTTGAGAGGAGATTTGATAGAGGTGTTGAAGATCATGAGGGGTCTTATCAGAGTAGATAGAGAGAAACTGTTCCCATTGGCGGAAGGGTCGAGAAGCAGAGGACACAGATTCATGGTGTTTGGCAGAAGAACCAAAGGTGACATGAGGAAAAACTTTTTTACGTAGTGAGTGGTTAGGATCTGGGAGGCACTGCCTGAGAGGGTGGTGGAGGCAGATTCAATCATAGCTTTCAAAAGGGAGTTGGATAAGCACCTGAAGGAAAAAAATTTGCCGGGCTACGGGGAAAGGGTGAGGGAGTGGGACTAACTGAAGTGCTGTTGCAGAGAGCTGGCATGAGCTTGATGGGCTGAATGGCCTCCTTCTGTGCTGTAACCTTTCTATGATTCTATGATTCTATGTTGAGGAGTGTTCAACATCCTGGAGAGATGTACGTTGGACATCTTGGGGAGTTAAAAGTTTAACAGTCGAACTACTTTGTATCTTAAAGCAATAGGTTTTCCTGGAAGTGTTGTAAAAGGAATGCATTGTCAGGCTTTCTGTTATAAACAGGATGACATTGAAGTGTCGTGAGGAGAAAGCATGGCTTGTCAACTATTTACAATCTATATTAATGACTTGGATGAAGCGACCGAGTGTACTGTAGCCAAATTTGCTGACGATACAAAGATAGGTGGGGAAGCAAGTTGTGAGGAGGACACTTGGGGCTGGATTTTGTCAGTGTGGGCGGGCTGGGGCGTGTCAGGTGGAAATCGTGTCAGGACCCCGACTCCTAAGTGAAGTGTTGAAAAAGTGCGATTTTCCCCTAATTGGCCAATTGATTTCCTGCATGTGGGAACCACTGGCCCAATTAGTCTTTTCATACAGAAAGTCGCCTCCGATGGCATCATCAATGCTGTTGGATTTAAGGCCTGCAAGCAGCCTTGATTCTTCTGGAGACTGCAAAGGCTCTGCAATTTATATGAAGGAGTTGAATTGTGGAAAATGTCAACGATCAAGCAAAAGTGTGCTCCTCGGTTTGATGAGCCCTCCCTCCAAGCTCTGGTGTACGGAGCCAGCTGTAATAAGGAGGTGCTGTTCCCTTCCTCAGGGAGAAAAAAGCCACCCCAGCAGACAAAAGCTGTGTGGCTACAAGTGGCCCAGGTTGTCAACTCCAGTTCAATGACCCGCAGAACCTGGCTGCAATGCAGGAAGAGGTTTCATGACCTTCTCCGCACCAGAAAAGTGAGTATGACTTTCTCATCACCCTCAATCTGATCCCCATCGCCTCTCCTCACCAGCACTCTGCTTTGTCAACCTCTTCCTCCACATCCCACTTGACACTTACATCCCTGCACCCTTACCCATTCCCTCTCTCTCTATGGTCACATTCACTTAACTATTCGACTATGCAGCCCTCACACTTCCTATCACTGTGATGCCATGACAACAACTACTTACAACACACAAGGAGGGTCCTTTGTATCCTTCTAAGCATCTATACTATGCATTCACTGCACTCACTCCTTCCATGGTCCATGGAGGAGCTTAGTCGCAAGGGTATTGAAAACATGGTCATTGTTCAGAATAGAATGACATCTCTTGAGGAGCGATGGTCAGCTATTGGGCAAACAAAGCAGACCTTCATGCAAGTCCTCTGGAGTAGGACTTCCAATGCGGAAATGGGTCCTCGTGGCCCCCCTGCAGTGCAGCAAGGTGCTGTCAAGCCACTTGCTACCTCTGAAGTGGGGCTGATCCATGAGAGGGATGTTGGTAGCAGACAACAAGGAAGTGGGGGCTCCTCTCCAAGTGCTCACACGACCATGCCACAGCAAAGCCCTCAGTCAGAGCCCCATCAGAGTCCTCACCCAAATGAGATGGGCGTCTCAGCCCCTGCACAGCCGTAAGAGCAGCAGACTGTTGGCGAGCCCGCACAGGTTCGCCACCCCAGAGGATGCCCGCCAAAGGCGTCGAAACAGGAGCAGCAAGAGAGCGAGCAAGGGGCCTCCACATCTGCTGAAGCCACAGGGGAAGCACCACGTAGGAGCACGCGTAAGAGGAAGATAAAGCACAAGTAGTCACAAGGGTAGTCACTTGGGTGCTGTGTTGTTTTGTTTTTGGACCAGCCATCATTGTGATTGTATTATAAAGTGTTTTAATGCAAACTGTTGAAGTTGTGGCCTGTGTCATTTCGCAAATGGGACTTTCACATTGAGGGCTTAGGGAGCCTTGCGATTATCAGAATGGTGGTCAGATTGATAGGATTCCGTAGGTTCTTCTCCATTGTCAATGATCTGGTAAGAAGGAGCAAGACGCACCCAAAGGAAAACACCAAGAAATGCATGCAGAGCCGAACTAGGCAGATACCCACTGATAATAAACATCCAAAAATGAGCACTAAACTTCCTAAATCACCTCAAATCTAGCTCCCCAGACACCCTTCATTTTAAAGCCTTCCAGACCCAAGAGCTAAACCCAGAAAAGAGTCCCCTGAGTCAGCTGCTAATGAAACTAAGTACTTCTACTCAGCCGGACCCTGACCAGTCCCAGACCAACACTGCCGTCCAAACACCAATCCGAGTGAACCAAATCATTAAACAAAGCAAAGAAACCTACCTGGAACATTGGAACAAAATAACCAAAAGCCAAAGCAGATTAGAATGTTACCGGGCCCTAAAAAGAGAATATAAACTGGCAGACTATCTCTCGACCATCAGAGACACAAAACAGAGACAGACCCTCACCAGATACAGACTAAGCGACCACCAACTGGCAATTGAAAAAGGAAGATACAAGAAATCCTGGCAGCCTAGAGAGAATAGAATATGTGATCAATGTCTGACCGGCGAGGTTGAGACAGAGATGCATTTCTTCCTAAAATGCGAAAAATTCAACACATCAAGAAACATATTATTTGACAAGCTCAGCCAAACAACCCCAGATTTCAAGGAATTGGATGACCTGTCAAAATTAAGATTAGTCCTGGGAGAAGGAGACAGACCATACCTTGGTGCCAAATATGTAACAACATGTCACAACCTGAGGACTGTTTAAAATTAATACTGAATGTACCCACTGATGTACAAAGACTGTTTAAATTAATATTGTTTAAAGTAATATTGTATGTACCCAACGAAGGTCAAAATTGTTTGACACCTACAGAATGTTGGAAAACTGTACTTTTTGTTATGTAAGCTTTGGCAATATGGTTCCCTGTAAACTTTCATGCCAATAAAGCATTTGAATTGAATTGAATTGAATTGAATTGACTAAAGTGTTTGATTGTGCAGGCTAAGCAAATCTGGCCAGGATGAGTGCGTCCCTTGCATCCCGGGCAGCAATGTTGTCGCGCGCTGGCACCTTCTGGCCTGTGCATCTTCAGGTGGGTGACTAGCAGCTTGGCGCTCCTGTTGATGCTCCTGCTGTTGGTGCTGCTGTTGCTCATGGTTCTGCTGCTGCCGCGGCTGGTCTGCGTCCAAATCTGATGTCCAGGAGGAAAGGAATTAAATGGTCGCCATGCTTCTGAAATATGCCTCAGTTGAAGAAGCGCTTAGTCAAGGTGGGGAGAGGGGTTTCCCAGGAGGTCGCACTGGAGATGGGTGTCAGGCTCCAAACTTCCACAACACTGAGTATGCCTGCTAAAAGTTCCCCCAGACCTGAAACAACAAAGTTCTGCCACCTGCAAATAATCATCGGTGAAAACTCCTTTGTAATGTTGGAGCAGCAGCTGTTCGTAAGCAATCCACTAGTGAGGCCGCCAGGATTACCTGGCGTGTTCCAGAGGAGGCGTGTAGGATGGGGGAAATGTGGTAAAATTGGAAAGGCCTCTCAAAATGGGATTATAGAGGCAATTAAGTTGTTGTTAAGGGCCTTAAAGGGCTATCCCGCCTCTTGGAGGCAGGATGATAAACGGATCAGAAAACACGCTCTTGGGAAAATTGCTCGGAGGCAGGATGGAGGCGGGAACAGGCCCGCCCACCAATTTTGGCGATTTTAACAACTCGCACGCCTCCAATCCCGCCTCCTCGGGGCTGGGAAAATCCAGCCTAAAGAGTCTGCAAAGGGATATAGATAGGTTAAGTGAGTGGGCAAAAATTTGGCAGATGGAGTTTAATGTGGGAAAATGTGAGGTTATCCACTTTGGTAGGAAAAATAGAAAAGCAGAATATTATTTAAATGGAGAGAGACTACAGAATGCTGTGGTACAGAGGGATCTGGGTGTCCTCGTACATGAAACACCAAAAGTTAGCATGTAGGTACAGCAAGTAAGTAGGAAGGCAATGGAATGTTGGCCTTTATTGCAAAGGAATGGAGTATAAAAGTAGGGAAGTCTTGCTTCAACTATACAGGGCGTTGGTAAGACCACACCTGGAGTACTGCGTGCAGTTTTGGTCACCTTATTTAAGGAGGGATATATTTGCATTGGAGGGTGTTCAGCGAAGGTTTACTAGGTTGATTCCCGAGATGAAAGGGTTGAGTAGGTTGGGCCTATACTCGTTGGAGTTTAGAAGAATGAGAGGTGATCTTATTGAAACATATAAGATTCTGAGGGGGCTTGACAGGGTAGATGCTGAGAGGATGCTTCCCCTCGTGGGGGAATCTAGAACTAAGGGGCATAGTTTCAGGATAATGGATCGGCCATTTAAGACAGAGATGAGGAGGAATTTCTTCTCTCAGAGGGTCGTGAATCTTTGGAATTCTCTACCCCAGAGAGTTGTGGAGGCTGAGTCAGTGAATATATTCAAGGCTGAGACAGACAGATATTTGAGCTACAGGGGAGTCAAAGGTTATGGGGAACAGGCAGGAAAGTGGAGTTGAGGCCAAGATCAGATCAGCCATGATCTTATTACATGGCGAAGCAGGCTCGAGGGGCCGAATTGCCTACTCCTGCTCCTATTTCTTATGTTCTTATGTCTCCTGATATGTAAAGTGCTTGTGTAAGGAAATAAGTGTGGGGTACTAAAACAGGGGTAGTGAGTCCTTTTGCTAAAGATAACAGTAGGTAAAGGAAGTCTTGTTAAGGGAAATTGTTCTGAGGTAAACAATTGCAAACTGCTTACATAGATGTCATTTGACATTTTCCTTTGATGTAGTTAAAATATGGCGTATAAAGGAGCAAGGTTTTCAACAGTATCTCAGAGTGTACTCGAAAGATACAGAAACCGTTAAAGTCACTCTCTGTATGCAGTTAAATCTGATCACCTTTACTGTATACCAATAAAGTCTGTTCGTATACTCCAGTACGAATTCTCGTGCTTACTTGAAATGTGTTGTTGTGAACCAGAGGAGAAAGGAGGTTGCTAACAAGGTGACAGGAAGTGGTGCTGCAAGTTGAGAAGGCCTTGCTTCTGACTTCAAGGGTTCTGGTCAGAACACTTGCTTCCAGTCATGGATGCTCCAGTTGTCACCCCCTTGGCTTGCAGCATGACAAGGAGATGGAGCAGAGGCAGCAAAGAGGACAAGCTTAATCTCTGCTCTAACGAGAACAATCCCAGTTTCTCTAATCTCTCCACGTAACTGAATCCCTCATCTCTGGTACCATTTTAGTAAATCGCCTCTACACTCTCCAAGGCCTTGACCTCCTTCCTAAAGTGTGGTGCCCAGAATTGGACACAATACTCCAGCTGAGGCCTAACCAGTAAGGTTTAGCATAACTGCCTTGCTTTTGTACTCTATGGGGGAAAACTTTGGTTGCTTTGCGCCTCCTGTTAGCTTCCCAAGGAGGCGCTAATAGGGCGCAAAGCCCCTAGCACCCGGTCGCGGCGCCGCTAACACCTCCTGCAAACTTGGCTTGTCCGACAGGGTCAGGGTGGCGTTTATCCAGCCGGGGTGGCGCAAATTAAAGGATAGGTGCCGGGCACCCATTTTTTGGGGCTGCTGCCAGCAGCTGCCCTCCCTCGCCTCGCCCTGCGGGGTGCCGGCTCCTCTTGAGTGCCGGGCTCTTTTGCCGGCATCCCACTCCCCAGTGGTCCAGCAGGGCTCTGGTACGTGCTGCGCTAGGCCCCTCCCCTTTAATCAGGGGAGGGAGGCCTGCAGTACCGCGGCACTACGTAGCACCGCGATATTCAATGGGAGCGCCCATTCAATTTCGGACGGGGGGGCACTAACTTTTTCGGGAAATAGCGCCCCAGTGAAGTTAGTGCCCCAAAAGGGGCGCGACCCAATTTTTCCCCCATACTTTTATTTATAAAGCCAAGGACCCCATATGCTTTTTTAACAGCCTTATCAACTTATCCTGCCACCTTCAAAGATTTATGTACATAAACCCCAAGGTCTCTCTGTTCCTGCATCCCTGTACTATTTAATTTATATTGCCTCTCTTCATTCTTCTTTCCAAATGCATCACTTCACACTTCTCTGCATTAAATTTCATCTGCCATGTCTCTGCCCATTTCACCAGTCTGTCTATGTCCTCCTGAAGTTTGCTACTATCCTCCTCACTGCTTACTATATTTCCGAGTTTCATGTCATCTGCAAACTTTGAAATTATGTCCTGTATACCCAAGTCCAGGTCATTAATATACATCAAAAAGAGCAGTGATCCTAATACCGACCCCTGGGGGACACCACTGAATATTTCCCTCATGTCTGAAAACAACCATTCTCCACCACCCTCTGCTTTCTGTCCTTTAGCCAATTTTGTATTCACGCTGTCAAAGTCCCTTTACTCCAATGGGCTTCAATTTTGCTAACAGGTCTATTATGTGGTACTTTATCAAACGCCTTTTGAAAGATACACATCAACCGCATTACCCTCATCAACACTCTCCGTTACTTCCCTTCCCACCTGCACAGTTTCCTCAATCACAGACTCTCTCCTAGTGTTCTAGGAATCTGAAACCCTTTTTCTACAACTCCTTTCTCGTCATACGTTGATGTATCTAATCTGTTCCTCCCTATTGTGACCAGTATGTAGCATTGGGAGTAGTTCTATGGTCTTGCAATGTAATCCGGATCCTAACTCCTCAAATTCTCTCTGCTAGACCTCCATCTTACTTTATGTTATGCTATTGGTTCCCATGTGAACCACAACTTCTGGTTGTTTTCTCTCCCTTTTCAGAAGATTTTCCACCTGTTCTATTGTGTCTCTATCTTGGCACCTCAGAGGCAACTTTCAGGGATCCTTGTCATGGTTACAAGACAGGTTGTCTAGCCCTCTGATGATCGAATCCCCCACAACTACCATTCTCCTGTTCTCATAACTTGCGTTTCCCTTTCCCTCGGGAGTATTGCTTTGTAACAGGGTACTAATTGCCCTCCCTATGCCCTTGTCCTTGTCTTCATAACTGATGCTGTGAGTTGTGGCCTCAAAAATCCACTTACCTTCCAGCATACTGCCACCGTAACTTTGGCGGAAATCCACAGAAAGGCCTTCATTTAGATGAGATCGAAAAAAAACGAGATTCCAGCCTTGTGTGTGGAAATTCCCCTTAGCCCTTGTGAGAAGCAGAGCTTCCATCCGCACCTTAGAAATCCATTGTTGTAAAAGGGGACGAGGCCATGGACCGAGAATCTGAATGTCATCCCAATTCATGCAGCCCACTCTTGCAGTTGTCAGCGGCAGGATCGACAGAAATTAATTTCTAGGGCCTGTTTATCTATTAGATGTGAATTATCTATTAAATGAGGTGTGTACGTGCCTGTAAGGGCCCTGCAAGTTCCAGGTTTTCGCTCGCAAAGTGCATGCATGAAAACCCGGAACTTGCGATCCGTGAAGAATCTTCTTCACAGATCGTAGCTAATCCCGGGAAATGGACATCCGTGGGTGGAGAGTTGGGCTATTTACCCAACTACTGCCCAGCGAATGCCCGTGAAATTCTTATGCCTGCTAAAAGCAGGCGTAAGGCTTGCTTTTATCAGCGTAAGAGTTTAAGGCCTAGAAATTCAGTGGACTGCGCCACTCGTTAGCGCCCAAAGAGGGCACTTAGTGAGTTTTACGCCACTGGCCATGCCTCCCGCTAAATTAAGCGGGACGCTAATGGCGGCGCTAGCCGTAGCGCTGCGTCGCTACCGATGACGTCATCGGTGTGCACAGCGCCCCGCTACTGCCCCGATCCCAAAATTTGGTAGCGCCCCCTGCTTTAATGCCGGTCGCAATTTGCGACTGGTTCAGGGGGGCCTACCTGCGGCGGTAGAGGCGCTGAGGTGCGGGGTGGCCATTTTTTTTGCTGGCCGCCTGCCAGCACCTCTCCATGCCGCCGTCCCCAGCCTCCTGAGCCACCCCCCCCCCCCGCGGAGTGCCGGCTGTGTCCCAAGAGCCCGGCACTTCTCCTCGGTGCCAGGCTCCTTTGCTGGCACTCGCGCTCTTTGAGTGCGCTGCAGCAGGCCCCTCCCCTTTAAGAAGGGGAGGAAGGCCTGCAGTACCACAGCGCGCCGTGCCGCAGTGTGTGGCGCTGTGGCACGTTGCGCTGCAAACTCTGGGGCGCGCAAACTGAATTTGCGGCAGGCGGCCGCAACTTCTTCCGGGGCGCTACTTTTAACACCCTGGCGAGGCTGGCGCCCCAAACGGGGTGCCAGTGAATTTCTAGGCCTAAATGACTATAAAAAGAATTTTTTCCAATTATTTAAACATTAAAACACCTGTAAAATAAGTTAAGGTTATTTTTAGCGCCTTTAAAACATTTAAATTTATTTTTCAAAAAATTAAAATTTTGTTTTAAATGCTTGATTAAATTGTATTTTAATTATTTTTAAGTATGTAATTTTTTTTTTTTATTTGGTATGTAAATGTGTTTTTTATGTGATCCCCATTTATGTTTATGGGGATTCTGTACGTATGGAAACCCCATAAGCATGAATGGGGATCCCCTTCTTAAATTGGTTGGGCCGGCCCACGTGATCCATGGGGTGCTTGCGAACCCCCTGCGCTCCTAGGATACGTGGGCCTCTGCACACGTCTACTCATAGAGGCCCAGGAGCGCGATTCTCCGTGGATCCCGAGGTAGAAGGTAGGCGTGGATTTTATTTGTGGATCGGGGGCATTTCCCTGCAGGAAGCCTTCGACCGCAAATTGAGGCCCATTGTAATCTGTATAGAAACAGTGCCCCCATGTGACAGAAAAGCTGCTCAAACAAGTACTGTAATATGATGGGATGTTCTGTGAACATACTAACACGTACTGTGCATTGTACAATTGATCTGGCAAAGGATCTTTAGTTTATATAGCTTATATACATCTGGCTGAAAAATTCAGCAAAAAAGCATTAGTAGGCTCATTTACATAAAGTTCCCAAGAGTATATAAGATGCTAATAAAAGGAATGAGGAAAGGTCATTGAACTAGTAGATGCGGTTAGCATTAAGAGTATTGCTCACAAAGATAGTATAATGTAATAATATTTGAATTTACTTACACTTCAAAATATCTTTCACTTGGTTCGGTTTTGAAGTGCGTTGACCATTGCTATGGTAGCAAACAGCAGCCACTCTTTACCCATAATGTTCCTGTAACATTACATAAACTTCCAACGAAATGAATGGTCACTGACCATTTTCTTTAGAAGGACCTAATTAATTATGCAGAATGACATAGTGGTGGTAAAACCCCTGATAATTGGTTTACCACTGCTGGGAAGGAAGGAAATTGAGTTCTCTCGCAATTTTTTAAATGCTGCAGATAATTAAAGGCTCCCACGATCGTCTGTGAATAGAGCAGCTGAAAAAGTCAACAAAAGTCGCATGAGGAATGGGGAGGGCCAGCCTCAGGAAACGCTTCTTGGTTTTCTGATTCATCCGTTGATGTGTTACCAGCAGAAATAAGGACCAGAACTGACAGACTTTTGCGGACTGAGAACAGGAAGCCACATAAGAGTGGTTATGGTACCAAAGTAGCAACCCAGATGTCATGAGTACAAAAGCAAAATACTGCAGATGCTGGAAATCTGAAATAAAAACAGAAAATGATGGAAATACTCAGCAGGTCAGGCAGCATCTGTGGAGAGAGAAACAGAGTTAACGTTTCAGGTTGATGACCCTTCGTCAGAACTGTTCTGGAGGGAGCAGACAGATCACTGGGGGGTGTTTACTGGGTAGCTTGTTGGGCCTGGAGGGAGCACTCCTGCTCCTCCTGGCCCACAAACAATGCTGTAAAAGCACTTACTTCATGGATTCAGCCCTTTCGCCTGCTTTCAGCTGCCGAGTTTCCCGAGGCCAGGGAAACCCAGCCACCTGTGGTTAAAAATAGAATGACTGTTAAAATGAAGGCAGGCAGCCTCATTATAATATTTAAATGACCAACCCACTTCCTGCAAGCGGATTGGTCACCCACCCCTCCTCCCGCCTCTGTTTAAACCCACGGGTTTGAGGTGGGTTTGGCTCCTCTTCCAGAATTTTTGCATTTTAACCTCTGACATCAGACCCCCCCCGCTACAACCTGGAACCCCCCAGACTACCATCGGACTCCCGCTGCCCCCCACCACCAGCCCACCCCCCAACCCCCCCCACCCCCAACCCCTCTGCAACATACTTGTATTTGGAAGTTAAGATTCAGCCCAATATTTCTCTTTATATCTTTCCAAGAATAATTAGATTCAACGTCCCATATTTTCTGGTGCCACGGGTGCATACGAGGTGCGTACACGCCCGTAAGGGCCCTGCAGGTTCCAGGTTTTCGCTCGCAAAGTGCATGCGTGAAAACCCGGAACTTGCAATCTGTCAAGAATCTTCTTCACAGATCGTAGCTAATCCCGGGAAATGGACATCCGTGGGTGGAGAGTTGGGCTATTTGCCCAACTACTGCCCAGCGAATGCCCGTGAAATTCTTATGAGGCTTGCTTTTATCAGCGTAAGAGTTTAAATGACTATAAAAATATTTTTTCAATTATTTAAACATTAAAACACCTGTAAAATAAGTTAAGGTTATTTTTAGCACCTTTAAAACATTTACATTTATTTTTCAAAAAATTTAATTTTTGTTTCAAATGTTTGATTAAATTGTATTTTAATAAATTTTAAGAATGTAATTTTTTTTTATTTATTTGGTATGTAAATGTGTTTTTTATGTGATCCCCATTTATGTTTATGGGGATTCTGTATGTATGGAAACCCCATAAGCATGAATGGGGATCCCCTCCTTTCATTGGTTGGGCCAGCCCACGTGATCCATGGGGTGCTTGCGAACCGCCTGCGCCCCGGGATACGTGGGCCTCTGCACACATCTACTCATAGAGGCCCAGGAGTGCGATTCTCCATGGATCCCGAGGCAGAAGGTAGGCGTGGATTTTATTTGTGGACCAGGGGCATTTCCCCACGGGAAGCCTTCGACCGCAAATTCAGGCCCATTGTAATCTGTATAGAAACAAAAATCAAAAATCAAATCAAATCAAATCAACTTTTATTGTCATTGTTAGTGCACAAGTGCAGTACAATGAAATGTAGGCTTGCGGCTCCCGAGAGTGTACATTTAGATTAAGACATTTAAACATTCAACATACATTTGGCTTGTAATACATTAACATAAACATAACCATAATAAAGTGCATTGGCAGATGTGCAGGCTTTAGAGTTTATTTGTGGAGTTCAGTAGGATGACAGCCCTGGGAAAGAAGCTGTTCCTAAATCTGGTCGTACGGGTGCGAATGCATCTGTAGTGTCTCCCAAACAGTGCTCCCATGTGACAGAAAAGCTGCTCAAACAAGTACTGTAATATGATGGGATGTTCTGTGAACACACTAACACTTACTGTGCACTTCTGACGAAAGGTCATCGACCTGAAACGTTAAATGTTTCTCTCTCTACAGATGCTGCCTGACCTGCTGAGTATTTCCAGCATTTTCTGTTTTTATGTCATGAGTACAAATCTCACCATAGGGAGTTGTTCACCAGAAAAATCTGCTAATTGTGGGCTAGCAGAACTAAATGGCTGGATTGTTGTAAAAATCCCATTGATTCACTAATCTCCGTCAGGGAAGAGAACTGGTCTGGCCTACACATGGTAACAGGAGTAGGCCATTCAGCAACTCGAGCCTGTTCCGCCATTCAATGAGATCTTGGTTGACCTGTATCCTAACTCCATCCACCTGGCTTAGCTCCATATCCCTTAATACTCTAGGCTAGCAAAAATCTAGTGATCACAGTTTTAAAATGATGAATTGATCTAGTAGCTACTGCCTTTTGTGGGAGGGAGGTCCACACTTCTGCCACTCTTTGCGTGAAGAAGTCTTTCTTAACTTCTCAGTCTGCCTTTTCGAGTGAGTGTAAAAGATCCCAGGGCACTATTGGAAGAAGGACAGGGGAGTTCAGTGTCCAGTACAATACTTATCCCTCAACCACAGCATTAAAAAGCAGATTGTCTGGTCATTATCACATTGCTGTTTGTGGGACCTTGCTGTATGCAAATTATCTGCCACATTTACTACATTACAACAGTGACTACACTTCATTGGTACTTCATTGGCTGTAAAGCAATTTGGGATGTCCAGAGGTCATGAAAGGTGTTATATAAATGCAAGTCTTTCTTTCTTTCTCTCCTGAATAGCCTGGCTCTGATTTTAAGGTTATGTCCCCTTGTCCTAGACTCCCCCGCCAGTGGAAAAAGTTTTTCTCTACGCTATCAATTCCTTTCAAAACCCTAAAAACCTCAATCAAATCACCCCTTAACCTTTTATATTCCAGGGAATACAAGCCTAGTTTATGTAGTCTCTCCTCGTAACCTAACCCTTGGAGCCCTGGTAATATTCTAGTAAATCTGCACTGCGCTCCTTCCAGGGCCAATATATCCTACCTAAGGTGCGGTGCCCAGAACTGTACATCATACTCCAGATGTGGTCTAACCAGGGCTTCATATAGCTGTAGCAAAACTTTCTTCCCTTTATATTCTAGCCCACTAGTTATAAAGGCTAACATTCCATTAGCCTTTTTGTTTTTTTTGTACCTGACTACTGGATTTTAGTGATCTGTGTAATTTAACCTCTAAATCTCTTTGGACCTCCACTGTTCCCAGCTTTTCACCATTTAAATAATACTCGGATCTATCCTTTTTTGGGTCCAAAATGGATGACCTCGCATTTATCTGCGTTGAAATCCATCTGCCACAGTCTTTCCCACTTAATCAATCAATGATTCTTCATAATTTTATGCTCCTGTCTACACTTCTTACTATGCCACCAATCTATGTGTCATCAGCAAATTTGGATATATGGTTCTCTATTGTGCTATCTAAGTCACTAATAAATATAGTTGCGGCCCCAGCACAGATCCTTGTGGGACATCACTAGTCACTTCCTTTCAATTCGAGTGCATACCCATTATCCCTACTTTCTGTCTTCTATCGACTTATCAATCTCCGAACCGGGTCAATAATTTGCCTTCAGTTCCATGAGCTTTCATTTTAGGCAACAGTCTCTTATGTGGAACCTCATTGAATGCCTTCTGGAAGCCCATATAAACTACATCCATAGACATTCCCCTATCTACTACTTTATTTATCTCCTCAAAAAATTAATTAGGTTCATTAGACATGACCTACCCTTTACACATCTATGTTGGATCTCTCTAATCAGCTCAAATTTCTCTAAGACCTCACTCACTCTGTTTTTAATTATAGATTCCAATTACTTCCCCACAACAGATGTTAGACTAACAGGTCTATAATGTCCTGGTTTCTCTCTCCCACCTTTCTTAAATAATGGAGATACATTTGCAATTTTCCAATCTAAAGGGGCAATTCCTGAATTGAGAGTGCTTTGGAAGATTATGGCTAAAGCATCTGGAATTTCCTCACTTACTTCCTTTAAAACGTTAGGCTAGAAACCATCAGGTCCTGGGGATTTGTCAGTCTTTAGTGCCGTTATTTTTTCTAATACTGTTTTCTTGCATATGTTAACTTTAAAGAGTTCCAATCCTTGATTCATTATTAATTTCCCTGGAATGTCAGGTATATTACCCTATTCCTTTACTGTGAAGACTGACGCAAAGTAATTATGCAACAAGCCTGCCATTTCCTTATTTTCATTTGCAATATTTACCCCCATCTGTTTTTAAAGGGCCCACGTTACCCATGACTATCCTTTTTCTTCTCATATAATTGTAAAAATGTCTGTGTTAATCTTGATATCCCTCACAAGTTTCTTTTGGTATTCCTTTTTGCAGCTCTGAATATCTTTTTTGTCTTCCTTTACTGGTCTTTATATCTCTCCCAGTCCCCTGGATTTAAACTATTCTTTGCACTTTTCTATGCTCTTTCATTTAGTTTTATTTTATCTCTCACCTCTTTTGCTGACCATGGCTGTTTCATTTGGTAAGTAGAGCTCTTGCCCCTTAGGGGTATATACTGGTCCTTGTGGTGTATGTGCCTTTAAGAGCCCCTGTGTACTGTAATGCCGGTAGTGGCCACTCGGGCTATATAAGCCTGTATAGTGTCTTGTATCTTTTAGTTCTCCTCCAGACTTTGTTCAGTAAACACCTGTAAACCAACTCCTGCATTCCGTGTCTCCATTAACACGCGGATACAACAGTGGCGACGAATTGGAAACGGACTTACCTGCAATTCGGCAGCACCTCAAGGAGATCGATTCCTCAGATGAAGGTCGAAGAAAAAAAAAGAAAAAAACTGTGGTTTCACCAGCTAGCCGGGCTGGTGGCAGGTACTGCAATAATCCTTCCTGGGTGGCGGGCTGGGGCTCGATCGGCTGGCTCTGCAGCAGGGCCGAGCAGCGAAGGAGGAGGCAAACAGAGACGGAGGGTGGAGCACTCGGGAGACGGCCAGCGCTGCAAAGCAGGTCGGTGTTCGGACCAAGCAAAGGGAGGGAAAAGTCCCAGAGAGTCCGGCGGGAACGAGTCTCCAACTATTAAAAAAAATACCTGTATAAATAAAAACCGCGGAGAACAGCATTGGCAGCAGCGGCAGCGGCAGGAAAGTGCGGGAGGCGCCATTTTTTCTCGGCAGGGAAGAAAGGAAAGCGCGGGAGGCGCCATCTTTTTTTCAGGATGCCTAAGACTGGCAATATTACTACTTTCGATAGTGATGTAGAGGATTGGACCACATATGTGGAAAGAGTGGAGGTATATTGCACAGCGAATGAAATAGAAGATGATAAGAAGGCATCGGTACTTCTAAATCTAATGGGCGCAAGGACATACGGGCTGTTACGAAACTTAATCACTCCAGCCAAACCGATGGACAAGAATTTTAAGGAGATTGTTGATACCCTACAGGAGCACTTAAACCCAACACCGCTGCTGATAGCGGAACGATTCAAATTCTTCAGGAGGAATCAGCACAAGAATGAAAGTAATGCTGATTACCTCACCGAATTAAGGAAGCTGTCAAAGCACTGCCAATTCGGGGCAGGACTGGCAGATTCTCTTCAAGACAAATTCGTCTGCAGTCTCCTAAGTGAAGGAACACAGAAAAGGCTAATTTCTGAGAAAGATTTAACACTGGACAAGGCTTTCAGTGTGGCTGTATCATACGAAGCAGCAGCAAGAGGAGCTGCAGAGATACAGCAAAAGCCACAGGACTTCGGCACCCATGAAATGACACAGGGTTTCGAGAGATGTTATCGCTGCGGCAGATCCACCCATGACCAGAGGGACTGCTGGTTCAAAGACAAAGCATGCAGGCAATGTGGAAAGATGGGACACATTGCACGTGTATGCCGATCTGGAAACAAAATATCCACTGACAGAAAAAAAATCAATGAGGAAAAGTACAGAAAGGTACAAATGATGACGAACAGTAGCTCCGAAGACCAGAAGAGCGATAGCGACTCCGGAAACAAGAGACTAAGCTGTCTCAAATTACATAATGTAATTGCCAAAGAAGATTACCAGACCATTTGGGTTACCCTCACGATAGCGGGGTCCCCAATTAAAATGGAGCTAGATACAGGATCAGCTCTGACCGTCATAAGTCGACGGGATTACGAGCAGCTATTTCCGCATATACGTTTGAAAGACACATCCATTATCTTGAAAACCTATACGGGGCAGAAAGTATACCCCAGAGGAAAAATAAGGGTGCCTGTTGTATACAACGGCAAGGAAATACAGAAGTTGTATTTATACGTTCTGCAAGATGGTGGTCCACTGCTGTTGGGACGTGAATGGATCAGGAAGATACGTTTAGACTGGCACTCCATTCAGGCACTGACGGTGACCAGTAAGAAAAAAAATGATGATGACGTCATACCTGAACGATTAAAAGACATCTTGGCCAACGCCAAAGAAGTGTTTCAACAGGAACTAGGAACCTTGAAAGGCGTCACCGCCTCAATAAAAGTGGAAGATGCGGCAATTCCCAAGTTTTTTAAGGCAAGGCCGGTGCCATATGCAATTCGTCCAGCAGTCGAGGCAGAGCTGGAGAATTTGGAAAAGGCAGGCGTGTTATCCAAGATAGATTGGAGCAAGTGGGCAACACCCATCGTCCCGGTCATGAAGAAAACATTGAATAAAGATAAATCTGAAGAACAGAGAAAAATTCGCATCTGTGGGGACTTCAAGGTGACTGTAAACCCGGTCCTTCACACGGTACAGTATCCTCTACCAAGGATAGAAGATATTTTCGCCTCACTATCCGGAGGGAAACGTTTCACCAAAATTGACTTAGCACAGGCATATCTACAGATGGAGGTTGAGGAGGCCTCTAAAAAGTATCTCACAATAAACACACACAAAGGCCTGTACCAGTACAATCGACTGGTTTTTGGAGTAGCATCAGCTCCAGCTATCTGGCAAAGAGCTATGGAGCAAGTCCTGCAAGGGATTCCGGGGACTCAATGCTACCTAGACGACATCCTTGTAACAGGAGAAAACGACAACGAGCACCTTGCCAATTTGGAGCAGGTGCTCACTAGGCTGAGGGAACGGGGCCTACGAGCAAATCGCCCCAAGTGCGAATTTTTCCAGAAACAAATATCATATTGTGGCCACATAATTAACGAAGAAGGGTTACATAAGTCACCTGAAAAAATTGAAGCGGTCATAAAAGCCCCAGCACCTGAAAATGTTTCACAATTAAGGTCGTTCCTGGGATTGATAAATTACTATCATAAATTTTTACCGAACTTGCCAACTGTTCTGCACCCTCTTAACGAACTGCTACAAATGGGAGTAATTTGGAAATGGAGCGAAGACTGTAAACGTGCCTTCCATAAATGCAAAGGCTTGATCACGTCCAAGGAAGTTTTGGCTCATTACAACCCATCACTACCAATCAGACTGGCGTGCGATGCATCCCCTTACGGCGTAGGAGCGGTATTATCGCATAGATTCCCTGATGGCTCGGAGCGGCCGATAGCTTTTGCGTCACGCTCATTGAACTCAGCTGAGCGTAACTATGCCCAGATCGACAGGGAAGCACTCAGCCTGGTATGGGGAGTGAAGAAATTCAACCATTACCTACACGGACAAAAATTTACCTTGTTGACTGACCATCAACCCCTCGTCTCCATATTCAAACCTATAAAGGGCGTTCCCATTATGACAGCGCAAAGGCTACAGAGGTGGTCCCTTTTCCTAGGGGCACACCAATATGACATAGAATACAAAGGATCAAAACAGCATGGAAATGCTGACGGTTTATCGCATCTACCGTTGCCAACGGTAGAAGAGGCACCTACAGTGGACCCAGTGGAGATGTTCCACTCAACCATAGTGGAATGTCTACCAGTAACAAATTCTGCCATTGAAAAGGAAACGAGAAATGACCCGACTCTCTCACGAGTCTACGATTTAATGGTGAAGGGATGGCCAGCACATGGCGAACCACTTTTGCCAGCATTCTCGCAAAGAAGAGAACAGCTGTCAGTGTGCCGAGGAACCTTGATGTGTGGATCCAGAGTGGTGATTCCACCCAAACTCCGCCCCATATCATTCCACCACCAATGGATTGGCTGAAAGGTTTGTCCAGACCTTCAAGAATGCCATAAAGGCCATGGGTAATGAAGACATAAATCTACACCATAAGGTAGATAACTTCTTGTTTGCATACAGGAATGCAACACATGTGGTTACAAACCAAACTCCTGCCATGATATTTTTCAATAGAAGACTAAGATGCCGGCTGGATTTGATCAAGCCAAACATCAGAAGGGACGTAGAGAACCGGCAATTTCAAGGCATGAATGAAAGGCCAACTAGAACCTTCCAGATAGGTCAACAAGTTTTGGCCCGGGACTACCGTACCGAGAAATGGCAGCCTGGAACTATTTGCACACGACTAGGACCGTTGATGTATACCGTGGACATTGGAGAAAGCATAATAAGGCGCCATGCTGACCAGATCATAGAGTCATCCGAAAAGGGACAACCTACACCACAACTCTATACGCCTAATGATGAAGCAGAGATACCCATAGTATCTACCTCCGATCCGGTGATACTGGAACCAGATGAACCCGACACTGGCATTCAAGCCGAATCGACCTTGCCAAAAGAACCTACTACACCACCGAAAACTACTACACCACCGAGACGTTATCCGGACTGAGTCAGGAAGCCTCCAGAGAGACTGACTTATAATTGATTAACTGCAGCAAATGTGTAGATTATTGTTCTTGTAAACATGTTAATTAATGATTACTTAAAATGTTATGTACTGGTTGTCTAAAAGGGGAGGAATTGTGGTGTATGTGCCTTTAAGAGCCCCTGTGTACTGTAATGCCGGTAGTGGCCACTCGGGCTATATAAGCCTGTATCGTGTCTTGTATCTTTTAGTTCACCTCCAGACTTTGTTCAGTAAACACCTGTAAACCAATTCCTGCATTCCGTGTCTCCATTAACACACAGATACAACAGCCCTGTATTAAGCTTAATTATTTTTCAAAAGTCTCCCACTATTCATCTGTAGTTTTACCCAATAACAATTTTGACCAGTTTGCTGTTATCAGTCTCTGTCTCATCCCATTAAAGTTAGCCCTACCAAAATCTAGAATCTGAGGCTGGGATTTTGCTCACCTCGGTGAGTCCGTGGTGGGTGACGTCGGTAGTGGGTCCTGACCCTGCTGCTGGCTCCATCCCGCTCTCTGAAATGAATTTCCCTTAATTGGGCTTGTTAAGCCCGCCCAGCACGTTTCCCGACCAATTAGAGGAAGTGGGTCTGGTGACGTCATTTGATAAGGCGTCATCAGACAGTTTCCTTAAAGGGACATTGTCCAAATTTACTTTGATATTTAAGCTGTCAGTGTTCTACAGTATTGAGGTGCTGAAAACACTGACAATGGCTGCAGAAACGCATAGGGCTGCACCCAGGCTCTCCCACGACTCCGTTCATATGCTTATAGAGGGAGTCACAGCACGCAGGGAGGATCTCTTCCCTTCCCATGGGTGGAAGAGACCTCTCCAGGAGATCAACACAGCCTGGTTGCACATTGCACAGGAGGGCACAAGCAGCGAAGTGGTCAGGAGGACCTGGATACAGTGCCACAAACATTTCAATGATCTCAGTAGATCACAAAACATTAGTACAAAGCCACACTCAACCTCATCCTGCTGTGCCTCTCATCACATC
This sequence comes from Somniosus microcephalus, assembly GCF_052327205.1. NCBI lineage: Eukaryota > Metazoa > Chordata > Chondrichthyes > Squaliformes > Somniosidae > Somniosus > Somniosus microcephalus. The sequence goes on from NC_140988.1 coordinate 266,073,380, forward strand.
ACCATCACTCTGCCTTCCCTACCCTACTCCTGCACATTCTTACTCACCCCAACTTACCTTGCACCTTCACCCATCCCTCTATCTATATTATCACATCCCCATCTCACTAGCCACCCCTCACACTCACCCTCATCCTAGTGCAATCATACCAACTAACAACACACAAGTGTAGGCATTTGGGTGTTTTATGCAATGTTCCTGTAAAGTTTCTGTTAATGTGGTGTCAAACATTGAAACCTTTATTTTCAACACTTTGCATTCTTGGACAGATTTGTGTGCATCTTTGGAAGTGGCTTAGTGAGTTGCAGTGAATGGTGAGACATAACGGTACCCCCACCCCCACAATGGTCATGAGTGTGAAAGGAATGGCTTGGGCATTGTAGGGTTGCTTTATGGTGTTGGTGTGGGGTGGTGCCAACCTGGTGCATCATGTGGCAGCCAGGGTGTACAGTGTCAAGTGAAGTAAATCTGGTCATGGCGAGGCCATCCCTGGCCTCCCGGGCAGCAATGTGGTCAGGTGCTGATGCCCTGTGTCCTGTACAGCATCAGTTGATTGCAGAGAAGGTTGGTGTTGTTGGTGCTGCTGGTGTGCCAGGTGCTGCTGGTGTTGGGGCTGATCATGGTGGGTTTCTGAGGACCAAGGTGAGATAATATAAATGGCACCCATGATTTTGATGGAATAGATGGCAGGTGAAGTTGAGATGACAGAAGCATTCTGTCAATGGTGAGAGAGGTTGTTCCAATGAAATGGTACTGGATAGAAAATTTGCTCTAAACACTTGCAGCCTAAAGCTTAATTTGTGTTCCAAATGCAGTAAGCAACAGTTTCTGAGCTTGGAAAGTGAAGAGCTGTGAGATGGGAGCTTTTATAGCACATTTCAAGCTGTCAAGTAATCAGCTGATTCAATGGCCATTCATCTCCCGCCTCAGCTTAACAGACGTGATCCTTGAGCAGCGAGGACCCCGTGGGCAAGCACGTAAAGTCAAAAGGTAAGCTAAAATGTTTTCTTAATGATGTCTAATCAAGGTCTTAATTGGGTCCACCACTGCAGCATGTCGAGTCTGCTCAGTGCTGACAGACCCAACATTGGGAAAGGCAGAGGGTTCACAGCGCGGTCCTGACCCACTGTGAAAAAAAATCACTTTTACCACCTGACCCGCCGCCGATCTCGCCCGCTGACCCCCACGCCCCCCGCCCCCCCACCTTAGTAATTGTATTAAGTTGCCCCTTTTCAAACCTAACATTGAATTTGATCATATTATCATTACCCATTACTAAATCTAGTATGGCCTGCCCATATGATTCCAGTATGTAGGTTAACTCTTAATTCCCTCAGAGCGCCGAGGGATGGGCAATAAATTTTGTTTAGACTCCAAGAATAAAGCTACATAGCATAGTTGAAAGATTATGGAGGGAGGTTACTAAGACAGTCAGTAGAATGCCCACCAGCTTAAGGCCTGTTACACAGTGCAGACGGGGGTGGTATTAGAGGCTGTTCACCCTGTGCAGTCGCATGGGATCCTGAGCGGTGAATTTGTATAATGTAGAACGCCAAGGGAGGCACTGAGGTGGAGCAAGATACCAGGATTGTTACAGGGGTCCCATTAACAAAGCTAAATTAAACAGCACTACCAAATCACATGTGTAATTATCTGTACCTTTCTGTTACTGGTTCAACATCTCTAATGGTAAATAATGGTATTAAAATTGCAGGCAATTTATATACACGCAACCTGTGTATGTGTGTTTGTAATCATTGCCTATTTGGTAACCATTTTTCCTAAAACAGTTTTTTTTGTGTGTGTGTGCGACAAAATTAAGCAGTTTCATTTAAGTGTACAGGTAAACTATCCTTTGTCCGAACTTCCAAAAACCGAAAACCTCTGAAAACCGAAAGTTTTTTCGATCAGCGTAAGTCGTGCGCACGACAAGACCCGAGTGGCGCAAAACATGACAGGAGTGGTCCTCTGGGGCCCAGAACAAGAATTCCTGCAGATTGTCGACACGCCGGCCTTCGCTCTCGATGTTAAGTGTGACTGAGGGAGCTCTGCCTTTCCCTGTGAGCAGGACAGAGGGTCACAGAGTTCCCTCCTAGGCAGGAGATTACAGGCCGAGCCGGGCAGTGTGTAGGAGGTACTGGGAGAGTGAACCCAACAATACAGCGGCCCGTCCGATAGCTGCAGCGGGGCCCGTCCGATATTCTTTTCTCCCCCCCCGACCTGATTTGCAGGCCAGCTTAGCGTAGGAGTCAGCCGATATCCGGCTTTCCCACAACTGGCGGCGGCAGTCGAGCCCCAGACCCCCGCTAAGTCAAGGAATTCAGAGAAGCAGGAAGGGAAATGAGACACGGAGCAGGGGGAGCTGTAAACAGACTGTGAGCAGCAGCAGAGAAGGAGGAAGGGGAATGAGACACGGAACAGTCGCAAGAGGTAGCCTGAACTTTTAAAATTTATATTAAATACAAATACTAATTACCAAATTAATTTAATGTTCAGAGTTTCCCAGTCTGAAATAATACCTTCTGAAATCCGAAAATTTCCGAAAACCGAAACACAGCTGGTCCCAAGGTTTTCGGATAAGGGATAGTCAACCTGTAGTATATTGTGAAATGATTTGCTTTATTATTATGATGAAGTGTGTAAACATTCTTCTGACATATTTCTTCATCCATTTTATTACACATTTGTGTTTTAATGGATGGGGGGGTTGTGTGGGACGGGTTGCGGGGGGTGGGAGGGGGGCTGTTGTGCGTGGGAAGGCGTCCCAAATGTTCTTGGTCCCAAAAATTCTTAACACATCCCTGAATTATTATCAAATGGCTGGAGATCATGGAGGTGGAACTTCCTCAGTCAACTGGGTCAGTGGGCTGGTCTCTAAGCTGCAGTCGGAGGAGGGGTTCCGCCTAGAGCCAGAGGTGCTCGATCTGCATGTGCTTCAGAGGAAGAGGTGAGCGCAGCGTGAGGGTGCAGCACAAACCTTGTGAAACTGAGCAGAAAACTGAAGGGAAAAAGTTGAGAGAAAAAAATACATAAAATTAAATTCTATGAGCCAGGTCTCCTGGTGCAGAGCATATCTGTCTTATTGGAAAGGACTAGCGGGGGATCGAAGCGTAAAATGGTCGACCAACCCGATGCCACCTGTTTCCTGCCAACAGGAACATTTAAAAAGAAAGAAAGACTTGCATTTCTATAGCACCTTTCACAACCACCGGACATCCCAAAGCGCTTTACAGCCAATGAAGTATATTTTTTTGGAGTGTAGTCACTGTTGTAATGTAGGAAACGTGGCAGCCAATTTGCGCTCAACAAGTTCCCACAAACAGCAATGTGATAATGACCAGATAATCTGTCTTTAGTGACGTTGATTGAGGGATAAATATTGGCCAGGACACCGGGAATAATTCCCCTGCTGTTCTTCAAAATAGTGTCATGGGATCTTTTACATTCACCTGAGAGAGCAGACGGGGCCTCGGTTTAACGTCTCATCCAAAAGATAGAGCACGGACCTGAGCGGGGGCCGAGCAGCAGAGGCGGCAGTATATATTCAGCGAAACAAAATTCAAGGAGTGACGTCACAGGACAGCAGGTAACTGATTGGTTGGTGAGTATTACCTTTGTCTTTTACTCTCTACGTTAGATCAGTGGGTTCGTTTTTAGTCTATTAAATAGAGGCATGGCAGGGCAGCTCAGTCCTGTGGCGTACACATCTTGTGCCATGTGGGAAGTCCCGGACGCTTTACGTAGCCTGGACGACCACTTGTGCGGGAAGTGTCACCAGCTACAGCAACTCGAGCTCCGGGTTTCAGAGCTTGAGCGGTGGCTGGAGTCACTGCGGTGCATCCGCGCGGCTGAGAGTTACGTGGATTGCACGTTTCTAGAGATGGTCACCCCACAGCTTAAGAGTATGCAGGCAGAGAGGGAATGGGTGACTGTCAGACAGAAGAGGAGGATCAGGCAGGTAGTGCAGGAGTCCCCGGAGTGCATCACGCTCTCCAACCAGTATTCTGTTCTGAGTACTGGTGGTGGTGGTGGTAATGGTTCCTTTGGGGAGTGCAGCCAGAGACAAATCCACGGCACCACGGGTGGCTCAGCTGCACAGGTGGGGAGGAAACAGTAGGGGATTTCTCCAGCCGCAGACGTGACTCCAGGATGGTATGTTGCCTCCCTGGTGCCAGGGTCAAGGATGTCACTGAGCGGCTGCAGGACACTCTGAGAGGGGAGGGTGAACAGCCAGAGGTCATTGTCCATATCGGTACCAACGACATAGGCAGAAAGAGGGATGAGGTCCTGCAGGTAGAGTTTATGGTGCCACATGCTAGTGAGTACAGGAATAGGAGGATAGAACAGATGAATGCGTGGCTGGAGAGATGGTGCAGGAGGGTGGGCTTTAGATTCCTGAGGCATTGGGACCATTTCTGGGGAAGGTGGGACCTGTACAAGCCGGACAGATTACACCTCAACAGAGCTGGGACCAATATTCTCACGGGGAGGTTTGCTAGTGCTGTTGGGGAGGGTTTAAACTAGCTTGGCAGGGTGATGGGCACCAGCATATAGGAGTAGAAAAGAGGAATAAGGTGCATAAAAGAGTGAGTGAGTGTGTTGGATAGTACTAGAAAATAAAGTAGTACTAGAGGCGGAAGTAGTACCATATTATATAGGAGCAGACTAAGAAAGACTAAGAAAAATTCAAAAATAGGTTTAGAATGCATGTACCTAAACGCACAAAGTGTGGTGAATAAGGTTGGTGAGCTACAAACACAATTAGCCATGTGGCAATATGATGTTGTGGCAATAATGGAAACATGGCGTAAAAACAGTGAGGACTGGGCATTTAATATTTAAGGGTACAAGGTGTTCAGAAAAGATAGGGAAGGAAAAAAGGGAGGTGGGGTGGTAGTGCTGATTAAGGAAGACATTGTACTGTTGGAAAGGGAGGATGTTCTTGAGGGGACTGGACAGAATCTATTTGGTTAGAGTTGAGGAGCAAAACGGGTATGATCACGCTATTGGGGGTATTCTGTAGGCCTCCAAATAGTGAGAGGGAGGTAGAGGAGCAAATCTGCAGGGAAATCGCAGAGATATGCAAGAGCTATAGAGTGGTGATATTAGGTGACTTTAATTACCCAAATATTGATTGGGATAATGCTAGGGTAAAGGGAAAGGAGGGGGAGGAATTTCTGAAATGTGTTCAGGAGAATTTCCTTGACCAGTATGTTCTTGGCCCAACTAGGAAGGAGGCATTGCTGGATCTGGTGCTGGGGAATGAGGTGGGCCAGGTCGACCAAGTGTCTGTGGGAGAACACTTGGGTACGAGTGATCATCGTATCATAAGATTTAGATTAGCAATGGAGAGGAGCAAGGAACAATCTAGAGTGGAACTTATGAATTGGAATAGGGCTAACTTCAATGGATGTGAAAGGATCTAGCCAGGGTAAAATGGAACCAAAGACGGAACAATGGGTGATCTTTAAGGAGGAGATGTTCCAAGTACAGGCTAGGTACATTCCAACAAGAGAGAAGGGTAAGGGAACTAAAACAAGGACTCCTTGGATGACAATGGAGATAGAGAAGATGATGAAACAAAAAAAGAGGGTGTATGATGCATGTCAGGTGAATTCTTCAAGGGAGAACCAGACCAAATACAATAAGTTGAGAGGGGAAGTGAAGATGAAAATAAGATTGGCAAAGAGAGACTATGAAAGTAGAATGGTGGTTAACATAAAAGGGAACCCAAATATCTTCTACCGGCATGTAAACAGTAAGCAGGCAGTAAGAGGCAGGGTGGGGCCTATCAGGGACAAAGAAGGTGATGTATGCTTAGAGGCGCAGGGCAAGGCTAGAATACTCAATGAGTACTTTGTATCGGTGTTTACTAAGGAGGTGGATGCTGACAAAATATCGGTAGAAGTGGAAAAGGTAGAAGCAATGGAAGGGGTGAAAATTGATAGACAGGATGTATTGAAAGGCTGGGTATGCTTAGAATGGATAAGCTGCCTGGTCCAGGTGGCTTGCATCCCAGGTTGCTAAGGGAATTGGGGGAGGAGATAGCGGAAGGGCTTGCCATAATTTTGTAATCTTCCCTAGATGCGGGGGAGGTGCCTGAGGGTTGGAAAGTGGCAAATGTGACATCATTGTTCAAGAAAGGGTGTACTCTTTTGGGTACGAACAAATAAACTGTAAATTAACAAAAATACATTAAAGGAAACTTAATAAATTAAATTAAAATTCCATTGCCAGTGGTGATGATACACTCCAGTCCCTGCGGTGCCCACCAGTCATGGAAGATCTCAAGCATGCCGGCGGACACCGCATGCTCCATCTCCAGGGCCACCCAGGCGCGAATGTGGCCGCGGAAGAGAGGCAGGCAGTCGGTCCAAATTACCCCCTCGACTGCCCGCTGCCTGGACCAGTTGATGGCCACTTTGGCCAGGCCCAGGAACAGTCCTACGAGGAGGTCCCCCGATCTGCCCGCTCCCCTCCGCACCGGGTGACCAAAGATGCGTGGGACTGAAGTGCAGCCAAAAATCGAGGAGCAGCCCCTTCAAATAATGAAAGAGGGGCTGCAACCTCTCACATTCTATATATACATGGAACATGGACTCCTCCAGGCCACAGAAAAGGCAGGCAGCCTGGGAGTCCATGAACCTACTTAAAACTTTATTGCACGGGACTGCTCCGTGCAACACCCTCCAGGCCAATCCCCAATAGATAAAGGGAGGACTCCCGCGTAGAGAGCCCTCAAGAAAGGGTGTAAGGACAATCCTAGTAACTACAAGCTGGTCAGTTTAACATCAGTGGTGGGTAAAGTTTTAGAAACAATAATCAAGGAAAATATTAACGGGCACTTGGAGAGGTTTAAGCTAATTAAAGAGAGCTAACATGGATTTGTAAAAGGCAGATCATGTTTGCCTAATCTAATTGAATTTTTTGATGAAGTAACAGAGAGGATTGATGAAGGGAATGCAATGGATGTTGTCTACATGGATTATAGGAAGGCGTTTGGCAAAGTACCACATAGAAGGCTGGTTAGCAAAATTGAGGCTCACGGAATAGGTGGGTCAGTGGCAGCTTGAATAAGGAATTGGCTTAAGGACAGAAAACAGCGAGTTGTGGTAAATGGCTGTTTTTCAGACTGGAGGATGGTAGACAGTGGTGTTCCCCAAGGGTCATGCTGGGGCCACTGCTTTTTTTGATATATATAAATGACCTGGATATTGGAATACAGTGTAGAATTTCTAAATTTGCAGATGACACCAAACTTGGGGGTGTGGCAAACAGTGAGGATGATACCAATCGACTGCAACAGGACATAGAAAGGCTAGCAGCATGGGCAGACAGGTGGCAGATGGAATTTAATACAGAGAAGTGTGAGGTGATGCATTTTGGCAGAAGGAACAGGGAGAGGCAATATGCACTTAATGGCACAGTTTTAAAGAGTGTGCAGGAACAGAGGGACCTGAGAGTTAATGTTCATAGGTCCCTGAAGGTGGCAGGGCATATTGAGAGAGTGGTTAACAAAGCATATGGGATCTTGGGCTTCATAAATAGAGGTACTGAGTACAAAAGCACAGAAGTTATGCTGAACCTTTATAAAGCGCTGGTTAGGCCACAACTGGATATTGCATCCAGTTCTGGTCACCACACTTTAGGAAGGATGTGAAAGCCCTTGAGAGGGTGCAGAGGAGATTTACCAGAATGGCTCCGAGGATGAGGGATCTTAGCTGCAAGGGCAGGTTGGGGAAGCTGGATTTGTTTTCATTAGAGCAAAGGAGGTTGCGGGGTGATTTGATCGAGATGTACAAGATTATGGCAGGTTTGGATAGGCTAGACGGGGAAAGGCTGTTCCCACTAATTGATGGTACAAAGAGTAGGGGACACAGATTTAAGGTTTTGGGCAAGTGATACAGGGGGGACGTGAGGAAAATCGTTTTTACGCAACAAGTGGTGAGGACCTGGAACTCGCTGCCGACGGAAGTGGTGGAAGCGGAGACACTCAATGTTTTCAAGGGGAGACTGGATAGGCACTTGAGGGAAATAAACTTGCAGATCTATGGGGATAGAGCAGGGGAATGGGACTGACTGGATTGCTCTACAGAGAGCCGGCATGGACTCGATGAGCCGAATGGCCTCCTTCTGTGTTGTAATGACTCTATAACTCTGATAGTCTGGCACTTCCTCAGTACTGCACTGGAGTGTCAGCCTAGATATCTTTGTGCTCAAGTCTCTGGAGTGGGACTTGAACCCACAACCTTCTGACTCCGGCAAGGGTGCAACCACCTGAGCCATTGGCTGACACTATCTGCCAAAATCTATCCCTTACTGTGTTTGTGTCAAATTCCTCCGTCAGTTACATGCCCCTGTGCCAACCTACACAATGGCATGGTTGATTGGTGGAATCATGGTCTCCTTTACTCCGTTTGACCTTAAGGGGGAAAAATTCGTGGCGCTAACTTCGCCAGGGCGCTACTTTTAGCGTCCCGAAAATGTTAGCGCCCCTGCACCGTAAATTCAGTGGTAGCCCCCCAAGCAGGAGGCTGGGCGCTACTGGAAGCGCTCCTTCTCCTTCCGCGGTATTGCAGGCCTCCCTCCCCTGATAAAGGGAAGGGGCCGAGCGCTGTGCGCACCGAGGCCCTGCTGGACCACTGGGGAGCGGGGTGCAGGAAAAGCAGCCCGGCACTCAAGAGGAATGCCAGGCTGAGCGATTGCAGCCGGCACCCCGAACATAAGAGGGGAAGGGGACAGGTGCTGACAGGCGGCCAGAAAAAAAATGGCCGCCCGACACCTGCCCTTTTAAATACCGCCGCCGCGTCTGCAAAAACGCCACCCTGACCCTGTCGGATATATCGTCCGACGATAGGCCTGGGGACGCAACTGAAGTTTGCGGCCGGGACACGAGCGGGGCGCTGCGCACGGCAATGGCGTTATCGCCAGAGACGCAACGCTGCGGGGCGCTACTGGCTACCGCCGCTGCTGCTAACCTCCCGTTGAATTTCACGGGCGGTGGTAGCAGCGCCGTGCCTGGGCGCTAGTGACTTTGCGCCCTATTAGGGGGTGCTAACGGGAGGCACAAAGCAACCCAATTTTTCCCAAGTGTTTGGCAAATACAACTGCCTGTATAGAACCTGGAATGGACAATGTCCCATGTTTGTCACTAGGTGTCAGCATTGAGCACTCTGAGCTAAGCTACAACAAAGGCTGAAACAGGAGCTGGAAATACACAATCATATTTCAATGAACAATCCCACTTGAGAAGTTAAACTGTAATTTCTTTTTACAGTTGCTGCCTGAACTGCAAACTGAAGCAATCGTACACTAGTGACGCACAGAAGTGAAAAGATGCTGAAGAAAGAGATAAGCACTAGCATCATACCCCAAGCTTGCAATGGTGAGCCCTCGGAGCCTGCAGAGACGTCAACTGTAGCTGAAGCAAACAGAAGTCTTGAAGCACAATCTCACACTGTCTCAAACGTCAAAACTAAAGATTCTCATTCCGCAATAACCAAAGGTATTAATATACTATCCAACGACCCAGCACTATGGCCAGACAAGATAACCGATGCTCAGCGATGTGAGATTGCAATGCGAGGTCTGAAACAGATTATGGATGTAGTTTGAGACAGTGTGAGATTGTGCTTCAAGACTTCTGTTTGCTTCAGCTACAGTTGACGTATCTGCATGCTCCGAGGGCTCACCATTGCAGGCTTGGGGTATGATGCTAGTGCTTATCTCTTTCATCAGCATCCTTTCACTTCTGTGCGTCACTAGTGTACAATTGTTTCAGTTTGCAATTCAGGCAGCAACTGTGAAAAACCTCCGCGCTGCTTCAGGAAGGAAAATTACTACATCCATTTGAAGAACGGCGAAATATTCCTACTGCCACTTATAAAGTTGCGGCAATTATTTGGTCATTATTATGTGATGTACATAGGACCCTGATTCTTATGTTAGGATAGAACTGGTCAAAGCATGTGCTGTGCACGCTTTGACCAGTCTCCTGGGTGTTAATGCTGAAGTATCCCTAGAAAGGAAGATTTGCATAGTACCTTTCATGACCTTATGACGTCCCAAAGCCCACAAGCCAATAAGATACTTTCGAAATGTAGTCACTGTTGTAATGTAGGAAACGTGGCAGTCAATTTGCGCACAGCAAGCTCCCACAAACAGCAATGAGATAAATGATCAGATCATTTGTTTATGGTGTTGGTTGAGGGATAAATATTGGCCAGGACACTGAGAAGAACTCCCCTGCTCTTTAAATAGTGCCAAGGGATCTTTTCATCCACCTGAGAGGGCAGATGAGGCATTGGTTTAACATCTCATCAAAAGGCCAGCAGCTCCGAAGGTGCGGCACTCCCTCAGTACTACACGGGAGTGTCAGCCTTGATAATAGGGTAGAGTTTCCACTAGGTTGTGCATGTTTTTCCAACGCAATTCAGCCAAAATCAATCGAACCAACGCAAAAGATTGAGTAATTTCAAGCACAAGTTACGTCCAGCACAAATCAAGTTTCCGCAATCATTTGCGCTGATTTAAAAAACATCGTGCTGCAAGCCAGCCCCGCCCACAAAAATGGCCACCCCCCCGATCGAATTATTCGCCATGGCGAGTTTCCGTTAATTGTGCCTGTATATGGGCCTTCAAGGAGGCTCTTAAAATTAAGCTGTGTTTTTTAGACGCAAAGGCACTAATAGATATGTTTTAAAAGATTTTACATAGGATATACGGCCCAGAAACAGGCAATTCAGCCCAACCAGTCCATGCCGGCATTTATGCTCCACTCGAGCCTCCTCCCATCTTTCCTCATCTAAATCTATCAGCATAACCCTCTATTCCCTTCTCCCTCATATGCTTGTCTAGTTTCCCCTTAAATGCATCTATACTATTCGCTTCAACCACTCCCTGTGGCAGCGAGTTCCACATTCTCACCACTGTCTGGGTAAAGAAATTTCTTCTGAATTCTCTATTGGATTTCATGGTGACTATTGAAGTAAGATATTAAAAATTGGATATAATAGGGCAAGACAAACCAGGATTCAATTGCAGCACCAGTGTACAAGGTGGAGATAATGGGCTAATTCATGCTCTGAGTTGAACAATAGAGGTCTGTAAAATTGAATAAACCCAGCTAAGTTTTAAACATGATTAAGGGTCAAATGCTGAGAGATTAAAACTGCCAGAAAAACTCCTGGAAAGATTGAGAGATGTGTGGGTTTGGCCAAGCGAGTCGACACCTATGCACTTAAGAGTCTGTTTAGTGTAAAGCACAACAGGGTTCTATTCTTCAAAGTACACTGAGGATTAACTAAAGTGTTTTTGCTTTGCAGAAATGACCCAAAAGTGAGACAGAAAGTCTGCGGGTTGCCCACTTTAAAAAGAACGATATCTTAAGAAAACACTTAAACAGACCGAACCATCTGACCACGGGCAAATGGATGGTTGTAAAGTAATTAAGATGAGGCCCATGGTCATAAGAGGTGACCGGACCAATTGATAATGAAATGTGGGAATGGAGATCGGCAAGAAGATGAACTGTCACGGTTTTATAATTACAATTTAGCTATAACTCTGTATATGCTAATAAGCTTATCCCGCCTCTAGGGCAGGGCCTTAATTTTTGTATAACTGTGTGGACTTTGAGAGGCTTGTTGGAGTTGGATCCAGACGTGATCTGGAAGGCTCTCCTCAGGCCTGAGTAAACTGTTTTGACTTCAATTAGTTGGTCTGTCTTTCTTTCAACAAGCCAGTGACGTCGACCTTGTATATCACTTGGTCTGCATTTTGGGGGCTTACATCACTATCTTATATTAATGGCCTGTAGTTATGCTCTTCCCCACAAGTGGAAACACTCTCTCTGTGTCTACTCTATCAAAAACTTTCATAATTTTAAAGACCTCTATTGGGTCACCCCTCAGCCTTCTTTTTTCAAGACAAAAGTGACCCAGCCTGTTCATCATTTCCTGATATGTATACCCTCACATTTCTGGTATCATCCTTGTAAATCTTCTCTGCATCCTCTCCAGTGCCTCTATATCTTTTTTATAATATGGTGACCAGAACTGTACACAGTACTCCAAGTGTGGTCTACTCAAGGTTCGATACAAGTTTAGCGTAACTTCCCTACTTTTCAATTTTAGCCCTCTAGAAATAAACCCTAGTGCTTGGTTTGCTTTTTTTTATGACCTTGCTAACTTGTGTCACAACTTTTAGTGGTTTGTGTATTTGTACTCCAAGATCCCTTTGTTCCTCTGCCCCACCTAGACTAGCACTCTCCAAGTAATAAGTGACTTCCCTATTCTTGCTACCAAAATGTAATACCTCATATTTATCTGTGTTGAACTTCATTTGTCAATTATATGCCCATTCTGCAAGTTTATTAACGTCCTCCTGTAATTTGTTGCAATCCTCCTCAGTATTGACAATTTGGTGTCATCTGCAAATTTAGAAATTGTGTTTTTGATTCCAAAGTCTAAATTGTTAATGTAAATTGTGAACAACAGTGGTCCCAGCACTGATCCTTGTGGACAACCAGTACCCACCTTCTGCCACTGTGAATAGCTTTACCCCTACTCTCTGCTTTCAGTCTTGAAGCCAGCCAGCAATCCATTCTGGTACTTGTCCCCTGATTCCTCATTCCCTGACCTTGTTCATCAGTCTATTATGGGGTACCTTATCGAAGGCCTTTTGAAAATCTAGATAAATTACATCTACTGCATTACCCTTGTCTATTCTCTCTGTTATCTCTTCAAAAAATTCAATGAGGTTGGTCAAGCAAGACTTTCCCTTTTGAAATCCATGCTGACTATTCATTATTATATTTTTGGTTTGTAGGTATTCTTCTATTTTCTCCTTTAGTAAGGATTCGATTATTTTTCCTACCACCGATGTTAAGCTGACTGGTCTATAATTCCCTGGACATGTTCTATCCCCCTTTCTGAATAGAGGTATTACATTAGCCATCTGTCAGTCTTCTGGCACTACACCTTTTTCTAACGAATTATTAAATATGTTTAGTAACGCCTCTGCTATCTCTTCCCTAGATTATTTCAAAATGCGTGGATGCAATCCATCCAGACTAGGGGTTTTATCCTCTTTATGTTTGATTCATTTATTTAATATATCCCCTCTTTTCATTTTAAATGCACTTATCTCATTACTAATCTCATCATCCAATGTCATGTCCACCTGTTTTATCTCCCTGGTAAATACTGAAGCAAAATAATTATTTAATATTTCTGCCATCTCTCTATCATTACCTGTGGTATTATCCTGTCTATCCCTTAATGGCCCTATTCCCATCCCAATCTTCCTTTTTTTATTGATGTGCCTGTAAAATATTTTACTATTTTGTTTTATGTTCCTTGATAATTTAATGTCAAAGTTCCTCTTTGCCTTCCTAATTGTTTTTTTTGACTTCATATTCTCCCTTATCATGCACTCCCCTGCTGTCCATGTACTTAATCATATGCCTCTTTTCTTACCCTCAATTGTTCCCTTATGGCTTTATTCATCCATGGAGTCTCATTAATGTTTAGTTTGTTCTTTCCTTTTAGCTGAATATATTGTTCCTGCACTCTGTTGAACACCATTTTAAATGTTTCCCATTGCTGTTCTTCATCATTGTTTGCCAATGTTGTTGGCCATTTTATTTTCCCAAGTTCTATTCTCAGCCCTTCAAAATCAGCTTTTCTCCAATCTATTAACCTGGTTTTCATCATACATATGTCCTTCTCAATTATCATCTTAAAGCATATTATATTATGGTCACTATTGTTCCTCTACTTTTACTTCTCTTATCTGCTCAAGTTCATTCCCCATTTTAAATATTAAAAAATAATTAATTTACTAAGAAACTGACTAATGCACACCAATGAAAGTAGTAAATGGTTCTGTATAGTTATTTAATGTTATTTTCAGTTATTTAAAAACAGGTTACTCACAGGTGCTGGACCAGACACTTATTAAAATGCTTATCTTTGTGATAAGCCCATTTTCTGCTGTATTACTAAAACTGCACCAGGTTCAACTCTTAAATATATCAAGGAATATTTTTTAATGCAAGGGAAAAAACACTGCCCAATTGCGCTGGCTCACGGAAGATATTATGTTTGTGATTGTGCAAATGAGTTTGAGCAGAAACTTGAACCATAACGATAGCAAAATACTGCGGATGCTGGAAATCTGAAATAACAACAGAAAATGCTGGAAAAACTCAGCAGGCCAGGCAACATCCGTGGAGAGAAAATAGAGTCAACGTTTCGATGTTGCCTGGCCTGCTGAGTTTTTCCAGCATTTTCTGTTGTTAACTTGAACCATAACTTTGCTTCTTAGCAAGCACTTGCACAATTTGCACCCAGATTGCTGATTACGCCCAAAGTGGAAACTCTACCCGATGTGCTCAACTCTCCTCAACTTACAACCTTCTGACTTAGAGATGAGAGTGCTACCAACTGAGCCAAGGCTGACACCTAGCAAAATAAGTTTTAAATTATTTTTGTGAGGTGAGGAGGAGCAGGATACTCCTCGAGGCCCCGCTGTAAGCCGCTGTCGGCCTGGCCTCCCGGGGTCCCCTCAGGACCTATTCGCAGCTGCCGCTGGCATCGCAGCCGACCGACATCCCTGTGGCCCAAAACCGAATCAAACTCAAAGAGGATAAAACCCCTAGTCCGGATGGATTGCATCCATGCATTTTGAAAGCTGGCTCTCCGCTGGCGGTAACGGGCGCTTGACCGGCCAGGAGTCAAAATCTTCCCACCAATTTACGACTCAAATCTGCCCCAAAATGGGGCGGTGTTTCAGAGGAGAATCAAAGCCCATCATAGAGTCATAGAGTTATACAGCACAGAAAGAGGCCCTTCGGCCCATCGCATCCGCGCCGGCCATCAAGCCCTGTCTAATCTAATCCCATTTTCCAGCATTTGGGCCGTAGCCTTGTATGCTATGGCATTTCAAGTGCTCATCCAAATGCTTCTTGAATGTTGTCAAGGTTCCTGCCTCTACCACCCTTTCAGGCAGTGAGTTCCAGATTCCAACCACCCTCTGGGTGAAAAAGTTCTTCCTCAAATCCCCTCTAAACCCTTACCTTGAATCTATGCCCCCTTGTTATTGACCCCTCTACTAAGGGAAAAAGTTCCTTTCTATCTACCCTATCTATGCCCCTCATAATTTTGTACACCTCAATCAGGTCCCCCCTCAGCCTTCTCTGCTCCAAGGAAAACAACCCCAGCCTGTCCAGTCTTTCTTCATAGCTGAAGCGCTCCAGTCCAGGTAACATCCTGGTAAATCTCCTCTCCACCCTCTCCAAAGCAATCACATCCTTCCTATAGTGTGGCGACCAGAACTGCACACAGTACTCCAGCTGTGGCCTTACCAGCGTTTTGTACAGCTCCATCATAACCTCCCTGCTCTTATATTCTATGCCTCGGCTAATGATGGCAAGTATCCCATATGCCTTTTTAACCACCTTATCCACCTGTTCTGCTGCCTTCAGGGATCTATGTACATGCACACCAAGGTCCCTCTGATCCTCTGTCTTTCCTAGGGTCTTACCATTCATTGTGTATTCCCTTGCCTTGTTAGTCCGTCCAAAATGCATCACCTCACACTTTCCAGGGTTAAATTCCATTTGCCACTGTTCCGCCCATCTGACCAACCCATCAATATCGTCCTGTAGCCTGAGGCTTCCCTCCTCGCTATTTACCACCCCACTAATTTTCGTGTCATCTGCGAACTTACTGATCATACCTTTTACATTCACATCCAAATCATTAATGTAGACCACAAACAGCAAGGGACCCAGCACCGATCCCTGCGGTATCCCACTGGACACAGGCTTCCAGTCACAAAAACAACCTTCCACCATCACCCTCTGCCTTCTGCCACTAAGTCAGTTTTGGATCCAATGTGCCAAGGCACCCTGGATCCCATGGGCTCTTACCTTCCTGACCAATCTCCTATGCGGGACTTTATCAAAAGCCTTACTGAAATCCATGTAAACCACATCCACTGCACTACCCTCATCCACACACCTAATCACCCCCTCGAAAAATTCAATCAAATTGGTCAGACATGATCTTCCCTTGACAAAGCCATGCTGGCTATCCCTAATTAATCCTTGCCTCTCCAAGTGGAGACTAATTCTGTCCCTCAGAATGTTTTCCAATAATTTCCCTACCACTGATGTTAGGCTCATTGGCCTGTAATTACCTGGTTTATCCCTACTACCCTTCTTGAATAATGGAACTACATTAGCTGTTCTCCAGTCCTCTGGCACATCCCCTGTGGCCAGAGAGGTTCTGAAAATTTGTGTCAGAGCCCCTGCAATCTCTTCCTTTGCCTCACATCATAGCCTGGGATACATCTCATCCGGGCCTGGGGATTTATCCACTTTTAAGCCTTCTAAAACCGCTAGTACCTCCTCCCTCTCGATGCTAATATGTTCAAGTAGATCACAGTCCCCCTGCCCGATTTCTATGTCCACATCGTCCTTCTCCATAGTGAACACAGATGCAAAAATTCATTTAAAACCCCACCTACATCCTCTGGCTCTACACACAGCTTGCCACTTTGGTCCCTAATGGGCCCTACTCTTTCCCTAGTTATCCTCTTGCCCTTAATATACTTATAAAACACCTTAGGATTTTCCTTTATTTTGCTCGCCAGTGTTGTTTCATGGCCTCTCCTCGCTCTCCTAATTTCTTTTTTAAGTATCCCCCTGCACTTTTTATACTCCTCTAGGGCTTCCTCTGTCTTTAGTCCTTTGTATCTGCCAAAAGCCCCCCTTTTTTTCCTAATCCATTCTCGTATATCCCTTGACATCCAAGGTTCCCTGGGCTTGTTGGTCCCACCCTTGACCTTTATGGGAACATGTTGCCATTGCACTCTCTCAATTTCCTTTCTGAAAGACTCCCATTGCTCCGATGTGGATTTTCCTTCAAGTAGCTGATCCCAGTCCACATTGGCCAGATCCTGCCTTATCATATTAAAATCGGCCTTCCCCCAATTTAGAACCTTTATTTCCAGTCCATCCTTGTCCTTTTCCATGACTACCTTAAATCTCACCGAATTATGGTCACTGTCACCAAAGTGCTCACCTACTAACACTTCTACCACTTGCCCGGCCACATTCCCTAGAATTAGGTCCAGTACCGCCCCCTCTCTTGTAGGACTTTCTACATGCTGGCTCAAAAAGCTCTCCTGGATGCACTTTAAGAATTCTGCACCCTCTAAGCCTTTCACACTCTGACTATCCCAGTTAATATTGGGGAAGTTGAAATCCCCCACTATAATTACCCTATTATTTGCACACTTCTCTGAGATTTGCCTACATGTCTGTTCCTCTATCTCCCCCTGGCTGTTTGGGGGCCTATAGTACACTCCCAGCAAGTGCTAGCCCCCTTTTTGTTTTTAAGTTCAACCCATATGGCCTCATTAGAGGAACCTGTTAATATATCATCCCTCCTTACAGCAGTAATTGTCTCCTTAATTAATATTGCGACACCCCCTCCTCTTTTACCGCCCCCCCCCCCTCTGTCTCGCCTGAAGATTCTATACCCCGGAATATTGAGCTGCCAGTCTTGCCCCTCCCTCAACCATGTCTCTGTGATAGCAACAATATCATACTCCCATGTGTTCATCAACAACTTCAGTTCATCCACCTTATTCGTAAGACTCCTTGCATTAAAATATATGCCATTTAGCCTTGCCCTACTCCCTTGTGCCGTTACATATTTGCTCTGCCTTCCAGTCTGACTTATTTTTTCCTCTATATTTGGCTGTACATCATCCCCTATTACAACTCCACTCTGTATCCCATCCCCCTGCCAAGTTAGTTTAAACCCCCCCGAACAGTGCTAGCAAAGGATATTTGTCCCGTTCTGGTTCAGGTGCAACCCGTTCGACTTGTACAAGTCCCACCTTCCCCAGAAGCAGGCCCAGTGATCCAGGAAACTGAAGCCCTCCCTCCTGCACCAACTCTTTAGCCACGCATTCATCTGCTCTATCCTCCTATTCCTATACTCACTAGCACGTGGCACTGGGAGTAATCCAGAGATTACAACCTTTGAGGTCCTGCTCTTTAATCTGCTACCTAGCTCCCTAAATTCTTGTTGCAGGACTTCATCCCTCTTCCTACCCATGTCATTGGTCCCAATGTGAACCATGACCTCTGACTGTTCACCCTCCCCCTTCAGAATGCCCTACAGCCGTTCAGTGACATCCTTGACCCTGGCACCAGGGAGGCAACAAACCATCCTGGAGTCACGTCTACGGCCACAGAATTAAGAGACTCTGCACATTTCTAGATTCGTTTAGATGAAACCATTACACATTTCAGTTTGTCATTTGTCCGCAAGGTGGAGCTAAGCAAACGTTGCTCCTTATAAAACACGACCATGTCGCAGAGTCAGTGCAGGCGATGCTGTGCTTTATGTGGCCGGTCAATGGGTGGCGCTCTGTACAATGATTCCGTCAAATCACACCGAGTAACGTTTTCATTCTTCCGTTGCAAGAATCTGCACTGATGTTCGTTTCAAGAAGCGACAATGCACTTCCTGGTTTATCTGTGATGTGTTTCTGCATGATAGACATAGATCCGTTTTGCTATTACGATTGCTGAAAAAATAAACTTGCGCTGTTATCACAAATTGTAAAAGCAGAATTTGCGAACCTTACGCTATAGCGTTACCGTGTTTTGATCTACGTCCTTAATTTAAAATGCAGACCCCGAGAAAAAAAACTGCATAAAATCATTGCTTGGTAAATTATGAATAACGTGGAGCCCAACATTGGTCAAAATGAAAAATGGTCTGGATTTGAATGAACACAGCTATATTTTACTCAGTCTCTTTCACTCTGTAAGGGTTTTGCTAGAGACATTTCTAAAAGTTCGCCGAAAACGTATGCATGGCAAGTCGGCTTCTTAACATGCGTAAGCGCAAACCAATCTAGCAATGAATGGATTTATAGTAAAACCAATGATTTATCTGGGCTTAGTGGGAATGGATTAATTTATTGTAAAACCAAAGATGTATCCAACCTTGAATAAATGCATTCATAGCAAAAGCAAAGATTTATCTAGCTTTGAATTCATTCTTTTTTTTTAGCAAAACCACAATCTATGTAGCATCGAATGAATGCATGTACATAATACTTGTTTGCGCCTTAAACTGCATCTGTTTTAAACATGCACACAATTGTATCGTTACCAAATAAGCGTTATGGAAATATACAACTTCCCCAAAGGACAGTTTGATATGAGCAGATGGACTTATGGAACGGAACATGTTCAGAAGATGAAGTAACTGATAAACTGCAACATCTCTGATATGAATCTGTATGCCGTGGTTATAAAAACATTAGTAAGCAAAATGTTGGAATATAACACTGCGGTAGAGACAAATGAATGGAAATAATAACGACTATGAGATGATTGACAAAATTGCAAAGAGACTGATTGGACATATACTGAAGGCGGTTGCTCGTGGAAAATGCAACAATTCGACCCCCCCCCCCTTTTTGCAACTACAAATTTATTGTGTGTAAAGATAGAGAATGAATAGACACAATAATATAAATAGATATTTATATATATAAATATAATAAATGCATCAGCTACGGATGCTTTTAATATGTTGTGATCCAGATTGTACATTTTTGTTATATTTGCTGTCATTAAAGTAATTGTTCGATATTGAGGTTGATAATCTGCCTATAAGCCATCAAACTCATTTGCTTGATCCGTTCAGGGTTTGGGGCAAGTTCCAACGAAGGCACGGTGAGATGATTGACATCCCCGTAAACCAATCAGAATGACCGGTCGGCGGAGCTGGGATCAGTCGAGCGCGTGCAGCGAGTAGCATTGTGACGCCATGGAAGGGGAGGGTATAAAATGCGGCGCGGAAGCGCGCTCGAGTTCATTGTGAGTCGGGAGAGCGCCGGGTGTTTCGGGTTATGGACTTACTGAGGACTATCACTTACCAGCAAAACGCTAAGATGTGCGAACAGCCTCTCGGCAAGTCCGCGGATCTCCGCTTCAACAAAAGACAGGAAGAGTTAACATACTCTAATACGGAGATGTCCCGGATTATAACCGACCCTGCCACTGGCAAATGTTACTGCAGAGGCAAAGTGTTGGGAAAGGTAAATAAAGCCTGCTCTTTGTGGGAGAGACCGAAAACGACAGCAGGCGTGCTGAACGTGTTACAGTATCTGTAAGATGTGGTTCAATCAGTGAATGAATCCTTGCAAAGTTTTGAAGCTTGCAAAAGGTTCAAGTTGATGGGTGACCGCATCGTCTGTGTAGAATTGTTACTGCACACTGAGCAATGTGCCCAGTCCGCGGAGGGCGAGCATCTCCAGAGGTCTGCGGGATTTTAAGAATGATCTATTAATCAATAAGCGCCGCACGTTCAATAGTAGAACTAGCTTTTCCTTAATCAGATTGTCACCTCCTAGTCTTTGGGTGACTGTACAGAAAAGGCGGATCATTCGATGTTCTTATCGTGTATATGAAAACTAACTTGAACCTCCTGTGAATTATTTTCTTGTTTAGGGAGGCTTTGCCAAATGCTACGAGATGACCGACCTGACCACTAACCGCGTCTATGCTGCAAAAATCATCCCGCACACGAGAGTAGCCAAACCCCATCAGAGGGAAAAGGTGGGTACCCTTGTCCGTGTGCTGTGACTGACATTCCTGCCGCTTCGCTTGGGTGCGCAACGGTGTAGATTACTTCAACTTCATCAAATGTCATAATACCGTAAACCAAGTGTTTCTGCTAAAACTCTGAACTGTTGAGGCGAGGCTCCCGTGTCTGATCCTGTTTTCCCTTTTTTTTAAAAAACCCCAGATTGACCGCGAAATTGAGCTGCACCGAACACTTCACCATAAACACATCGTTCACTTCTACCATCACTTTGAGGATAAAGAGAATATTTACATCCTGTTGGAACACTGCAGCAGAAGAGTAAGTATTCATCCTTTCTCCTATACAAATCCTGAAGTTCAATCTCTACCTATATGCTTTTTTTTTTGAGGCACAATGATTCATTTTTCCTTTTTTAATTTTTTTTTATTCTAGTCAATGGCTCACATACTGAAAGCTAGGAAGGTGCTGACAGAACCAGAAGTACGATACTACCTCCGGCAGATAGTATCAGGACTGAAGTGTCTGCATGAACAAGGAATCCTACACAGAGACCTCAAACTAGGTATGACCTTTTTGCATGTTGTTGCTTTATAATAACTAATTTGTATAAAATATAAATAAATGGAGAAATCCAGATTTAAATTGCACTATGGTAAAGAATTAGTGTACCAATATCTCATCATGATCAAGGAAAAGCATCAACTGGAAGATAGTTGTTAATGCTATTTTAAATATATATATTTTTTAATTGCAGGTAATTTCTTCATCAATGAGTCTATGGAACTGAAAATAGGGGACTTTGGGTTAGCGGCGAAGCTGGAACCAGTGGAGCAAAGGAGCAGGTAAGGAATCGGATATATCTTAAGTCTTATTAAATTGGAGAGGATTGTGAAATAGCAGTGCTAACCTCAACATTATCTCTGCAGGACTATCTGTGGCACACCAAATTACTTGTCTCCTGAAGTTCTCAACAAACAAGGGCATGGCTGTGAATCTGATATCTGGGCATTGGGCTGTGTAATGTAAGTATTGCACTTCAAAGGCTTTTGTTTAGTATGCTTGCATCCTTTAAGCACATTAGGTACATTTTCATCATTCTGTATCAAGTGCAAGCTGCCTCATGATCCTCTATACATCCATTTGAAATGGATGGAAAATAAAGGGCATTGTATGTCCAATTATCTGTGCTCCAAGAATACTGAAAGATGAAAATGAATACCAGCGTGATCATTTATAATCAACTTGATGTCCACTTATTTCATGTTGGAACTCTACTCTGGCGACACTGACTAATGGTCGGGTTGTATTGTATTACAGGTACACTATGCTTTTGGGACGGCCCCCATTTGAGACAACCAATTTGAAAGAAACTTACAGATGTATACGGGAAGCAAGATACACTATGCCATCATCATTGTCGATATCTGCTAAACAATTGGTAGCCAGCATGCTAGCAAAAAATCCAGAAGATCGACCCAGTCTAGATGACATCCTGCATTATGACTTCCTTACTCAGGTTTGTTGTGTTCTTAGTTTTAACTTTTTTTTTTTTTTTATCCATTTTTTTCTTCTCCTCCTTCCCCTGCGCCCCCACCCCCCTCTTAAGTATACACAAATCTAAACTTCGATCTTGTATTGCAGGGATTTACACCTGAGAGACTGTCTCAGACCTGCTGCCACTATGCACCAGATTTTCACTTGTCCAGCCCTGCCAAGAACTTCTTCAAAAAGGCAGCTGCAGCTCTGTTTGGTGGGAAGAAGGACAAAGCCAAGTTTTTGGACAATCACAGTAAGTATATATTGTGGCTAAATCTAATGTTTTAGTTCTAATTGGCTGCAGTAAACCGAATGACCACACATAATAAACTGACTAGGTAGAATAAAAATCCTGTCGTCTCTTCTAGTTTAGAGAGGCTACCTGAGTAATTATGGAGAAATTCCATCTTTAACTTAGCTGAACAAATGCTTCTGTACAGTAAGTAATAATTTTTTTAAACAAACTAGGAAAGGATGATGCTGATGAAATATACAAGCTGAAAAATGATTTGAAGAAAATATCGTTAAGCAACCAATTGAACAACAAAAGCCGATCAGATGAGGTAGGTTGATCTCTAAATTGATTGTTAATTTTTTTTGCCCCAGTATTAAAATTGTGTTTTGAAACTTAGTAAATATCCATCAATGTATAGATCTAGGATGCCACTAAAATTGACATTATTTCTTTAACAGGAGTCGAGGTTGGCCAGCAAGCCACCAATTGTCTATGTCAAACCAGAGACTCCCTCACCAGTGAAGGATAATGAACAGCAAATCAGAGACTCTATTAGGATGATAGTGAGAGGAACTTTAGGAAGCTGCAGCAGCAGTAGTGAATGTAAGTACAAGATTGGATTTAACCACAAACCTTATTTAAAATTTCCACCTCTGCAGAGATAAAGCCCAGTCCAATACATTTTTGTAATCTGATGTGTGTATATAATGTAGCCATTGTAAATTTCATTTTTTAAATCTATTTTAAGCTGTTTGGCTGTTTATTTGCTGTACAAATTGTCATAATACCTTTGTTTATTTCCAGCTCTTGAAGACAGTACCATGGGAAGTGTGGCTGACACGGTTGCTAGAGTACTAAAGGGCTGCCTAGAAAATATGCCTGAAGGTAAGAACTACTGCAATCATTTGAATCCAATGTAGATTTGTGTTGAAGATTGGGAGTTGACTGCTTCACTGTCTTAAACATTTTAAGTAAGTGTTTTTGTTTTGTTTTTCAGGAGACTGTCTGCCAAAACAGCAGTTGAGCTTCTCCTTCCAGTGGGTCACCAAGTGGGTGGATTATTCTAATAAATACGGCTTTGGGTATCAGTTGTCTGATCTCACAGTTGGAGTCCTCTTCAATAATGGAACTCACATGAGTCTGTTGGCAGATAAAAAGTAAGTAGCCTAATGAATGATTTGATTATCTTTGAATCCAACTGACTTGAATAAGAGGTGCTAACCTATAGCATATCTTTCCTCTTGTTCTTTTAGAACCATCCATTACTATGCAGAGCTGGGCCAGTGTTCCATCTTTTCTGCACTCGATGTGCCTGAAAAGTTCATTAGTCAAGTGACTATTCTGAAGTATTTTGCACACTACATGGAAGAAAATCTAATGGAGGTAAGAATCCTTGTGTGTTTTTTTGTTTTTGTTTCCTGTGTTGCAAACTCTGTATGATGAGCTGGAGTTCTGCTTTTAAACCTTTTTCTAAAGGTGATGGCAGCTAGCTACCTTAAGTCTAAAAGACCAGCTTGCAATAGCCATTTATCCCTCTCCCTCTATGCTCCTTGATAAAACCTCTACACCCCTTGATAAAAGTACTTGGTACCATTCAACGATTGGAGTCCAGCCACCTAGTATTTGGTACTGACACTTTTTTATAAACCTGAGATTTTGAACATCTCTGATCTTTATCTTTCCTTTTTATATTTTACAGGGTGGTGATCTGCCTAGTTCAACAGATGCCCAGAAGCCCAGACTGTGTCTCCTTCAGTGGTTAAAGTCTGACCGTGCACTAATGATGCTCTTTAGTGATGGCACGTTCCAGGTGAGAATACAATTTGTATTTGGGAAGCATGTAGTTGCACTTAACTTGTAAGCTAATGTGCTGTCATGCAGGGTGGTAGGATACAGGACAAATTTGGCTACTTTCTTGACTGCCAGAGTACCTGTGGCAGGTGAGGCTCCTCCATAAGGGAGATTGAAGGGCAAATCCACTTGCACCATCTAGTTGCTGCTTGGTATTGGCAAATGGTTGCAATCATGTGGTCTGCCAACCTTCTCCAGGGTGTATGGCTTAAACCTGGGGTTCAAGAGAAAATACTAACCATATTGATAACTTGTACTCCAGTTATGAATTAGTAATTTCTGGGCTTTGTTGCTCTTAATTCATACTGCAAGAATAAAGGAAAATAACAAATGCTGGAAAGCAACTGCATAGCTGTCTGCATCTAGACATTTTGGATGTACACCATTCACAAACTCCCATATAGTAATTAGCTATGTCATGAAGAAGCAATCATTGTAAGTAAATCTGACTTGTGTTTTATCGTAGGTGAATTTTTATCATGATCATACAAAAATCATTATTTGCAACCACAATGAAGAGTTCCTGCTTACCTATATCAATGAAGATAGAGTTTCTACTACATTCAAGCTCTCTACACTGCTGATGTCTGGGTGTTCACAAGAACTTCGTACCAGAATGGAATATGCATTGAATATGGTGCAACAAAGATTTAATTAAGATTGGACTGTGAAGCTTGGCCATGGCTTCCTTCAATTTGGAACTGACCCAAGATAACCATCTGTCAGGCGGTACGAGGAACTTCTATTTTGTTTGGTGTGCTGGGCCGGTACCAGACAGATGCGTTTTACAATCTTGCTTTGTTGGACTGACTTTTAAAAGGATGACTACCTGAAACGTGGCAGCTGCTGGAGGAACTTCAGTATTTTTGCATTACAAGGACTATGAAATGGATTTTATGTTGCAACAAAGCAGGGTGATGTGTTGTAGCTCCCATGAGCAAGAGGAAAGTGTGCGGCAAGTGAAGTTGAGAAAGTATTAGAGTACATGAACATTGCAAGTTGTAAAGACACTTTTTTTTAAAATGCAGCTTGTGCTGCTGGTTTAAACTAGGAATTTAGTTTTTGGAACAGAGAACTAAAAACCCAAATATGCGTTGCACCACATTTTGTGGCTGGACATATTCATTCCTTAATTTATTATGCACTGAGTATTTATTATTTATTGAAAAACTCACTCATGCACACTTCTGAAATATGTTGAAATGCTGAGCAAGTCACATGTTTAAATATTAATAAAAGTTCTTAAATTCATTTTGTGTATGAAATGGTCTTCATAAAAACATTTCAGTGTTGGATAGTTCAATGAAGTGTGGTAATGTCTATCACGTGCATTGTTTATATTACACAAATGAGGAATTGCTGTCTACAAAATAGCCTGCAAATTTTGAAATGCACCTTGAATCATGAGAATCTAGACCTGGTGGAAATATATGGAATTGCATGTGATTAATAGTGTAAAAAATGCAAGTTGACTGGCTTAACTTGTTGAACTATTAACTGCAGTCCTCATCTTTTAATGTAGATAAAAATGCAATTGAACAAAGGATATGCTGATGCTTTTAACTATAAAAGCAAGCTGGAAAGTAAAACCGCTACTACCCCTGTAAAAACCTACTAGAGTATACAATATTGAGTAGTGATCTTTCCTTACAATGCAGTTGCTGCACATCATGACCTTAACCTTCAGTTCAATGTTATCAAAAATGTTCTTGCTGATCACTTGCTGTTAACCAGATTGAATAGTCATTAATGACTTTTATAGCCATGACCCTGCTGCATGGCATAGTAAAGTTTCCAGAATGAACAGGGTGAAGCTATTTATAGTTGCTGTTATGTTGAAATTCTATTTTATAGGACAAAATTAATGCATAAATGGAGCATGATTAGTTGACTTTGAAAGATCTTTGGAGCCCTTTCTGGAGGTGGTGACTCCTTGCTGGAGTCTGCTTTTAGAGGCACCAGTTCCCCTTGGTACCAAACAGCCTTCATGTATGAGCCAGCTACTCAACCAGAGCTGCAGCATAACCAATCCTGCCCTCACCCATGCAGTTCCAGCTGGAATCTATCCACTTTTCTGGATAAGAGCAGAAGTCCTAGATGTGCTGTTCACTTGTGTTTTTTTTGCCTCCCCCTTATCCCTTTGGTGTTGAGATCAATTGTAGCATCAACTGAGTCTTGGTAACTCAGCACAGACAAAGGATTGATCCGGGGTTCTTGCTGGTCCATAGCTGTTTTATATCCTGCCATGTTAGAGCTTCTACTTCAATGTGCAGAGGTCTCAGCCATTCCAAAGACCCAACTAAAGTGAAAATGCATGTTTTCTTTAATCTCCCATGTGGAAATTGACAAACCGATCAGTGTGAAACATTGCCAAATTTTCCTTTCTAATTTTCCTATGTTTAGTTTTCAATCGGCAGTGAGACTTTAGGGTGGCATATTCAGCTTAGTTTTGACTACATCTGTACCCCATATAAAATGAATAACTTGTCGCCATGCTCTAAATGCAAGTGTAACTCTACAACTAGTGTTTTCAGTTAGCCAATGTGGGCTTGTAGTGTATTTCATATTTTGCCAGTGGTAAACTAATTGTGCAAAAACTTATCAATTGGCAAGAATTTTGCTAATAAAGATTTGAATGGTTACTGCCGTTTCAGAAATCAATTTTTGTCCCTCCCAGGTTTTACAACCATTGGGATGAGAGCCAAGTTAACCTCAAACTTAATGGTGTCAAACATAAATTCCAAGTAATGTTGAGCAAGAAAATTACCACCTTGCAAGTCCTAAACTTGGTTTTTAAAAACTTCTCAATTGGAAATCTCCTGTGGAGAATAATACCATCTCCCCTTAACCAGTAGTGACTAAAAGCATGCATGTAAGTAAGCAACTAGAGGCTAAACTGTCACTTATGAATATACTCTATTGGAATGAATGTGCTGGCACATGTTGCCCAATAATTATGTACTGCAGCAGAGGCACTTTCATTTCCAAAGCCACTATTGTGACTGGTTATGCTGTTGCAAGCACAGCTCAGTAACCTGCATTTATATTGTGCATTTAATGCAGCAAAACATCCCACCAAAGGTACCTGTAGAAGAAAAAATGTAGAAAGAGCAGATAATAGCCCATAGTGTGAGTTCAAGCTAGTAAGTTTGGCCACAATGGCATTTGAGAAGGTTTTCTTAAAGGTTGGGGGATTTGGCAAGGAAAAGCTCCCTGGAAGCACTACCACCAAAAGTGGGGAAGCATACCAGAGTCTGAGGTAGAGGAGCTTCAAGACAATGAGGTGAAATCATGGGATTAAAAATTAGAATTTTCAATTCAGTACATTGGGAGACACAGTTAATGCAGATCAGCAAGGACAGAAGTAATAGTGGTTATAGGCAGCTGGGTTTTGAACAAGTTGGGAGTTCGTGGAGGATGGGAGGTCAGCAAGTGGGGCATTAAAGGCATAACTGAAGTGTGGATCAGGGTTTTAGGGGTAGAGGTAGGTGATACACGTAATGTAAGTGGTCTTGTTGGTGATTAAATCTTGGGCTTTGGGCCAAACAAGGATGAGGTTCAGCATGGACTGGTTCAGACTGAGCAACTGGCCAGGGGATGATGGATTCTGTGGCAAGAGAGTGAAGCATAAGGTGGCTGAAATGAATTTCTTATACTTTCTAAGTAATGAGTTGCAGGAGTCTGCTAGATACAATTAAAACTACTTCAATTCAGCTCCTGAACTGGTTTCAAGGCTGGTCCATTGCTACCAGCTACAATGTGAAATGGCAAAAATTCCATAGAATCTAGAAGGGTTCCCATGGATTGGAAGGTAACAAATGTAACCCCACTATTTAAGAAAGGAGAGCGAGAGGAAACTGGGAACTGCAGACCAGTTAGCCTGACATCAGTAGTAGGGAAAATGCTAGAATCTATTAAGGACGTGGTAACAGGGCACTTAGAAAATAATAATCGGATTGGGCAGAGTCAACATGGATTTATGAAAGGGAAATCGTGTTTGATGAATGTTAGAGTTTTGAGGTTGTAACTAGCAGAATAGATAAAGGGGAACCAGTGGATGTGGCGTATTTGGATTTTCAGAAGGCATTCAATAAGGTGCCAGACGAGGTTGTTAAACAAAATTAGGGCTCATGCGATTGGAGTTAATATACTAGCATGGATTGAGGATTGGTTAACGGACGGAAAACAAGGAATAAACGGGTCATTTTCGAGTTGGCTGTAACTAGTGGGGTACCACAAGGATCAGTGCTTGGGCCTCAGCTATTCACAATCTATATTAATGATTCGGATGAGGGCACCAAATGTAATCTATCCAAGTTTGCTGATGATACAAAGTTGGGTGGGAATGTAAGTTGTGAGGAGGATGCAAGGAGGCTTCAAGTGGATATAGACAAGCTGAGTGGGCAAGAATATGGCAAATGGAATATAATGTGCAGAAATGTGAAATTATCCACTTTGGTAGGAAAATAGAAAAGCAGAATATTTTTTAAATGGTGAGAGATTGGGAAATGTTGGTGTTCAGAGGGACTTGGGTGTCCTTGTACACAAATCACAAAGTTAACATGCAGGTACAGCAAGCAAATGGTATGTTGGCCTTTATTACAAGAGGATTTGAGTTTAAGTAAAGATGTCTTACTGCAATTATATAAGGCCCTGGTGAGACCACACTTTTTTAAATTTGCTTTTATGGGATGTGGGCATCACTGGCAAGGCCAGCATGTATTTCCCATCCCTAATAGCCCTTGAGAAGGTGGTGGTGAGCCGCCGCCTTGAACCGCTGCAGTCCGTGTGGTGAAAGTGCTGTTAGGTAGAGTTCCAGGATTTTGACCCAGTGACAAAGGATCGGCGATATACTTCTAAGTCAGGATGGTGTGTGACTTGGAAGGGAACTTAGAGGTGGTGGTGTTCCCATGCGCTTGCTGCCCTTGTCCTTCAAGGCAGAAGAGGTCGCGGGTTTGGGAGGTGCTGCCGAAGAAGTCTTGGCAAGTTGCTGCAGTGCATCTTGTCGATGGTACACACTGCAGCCACAGTACACCAGTGGTGGAAGCAAAGAATGTTTAAGGTGGTGGATGGGGTGCCAATCAAGTGGGCTGCTTTGTCCTGGATGGCTTCTTGAGTGTTGCTGGAGCTGTACTCATCCAGGCAAGTGGAGAGTATTCCATCACACTCCTTACTTGTGCCTTGTAGATGGTGGAAAGGCTTTGGGGTGTCAGGAGGTGAGACACTTGCTGCAGAATACCTAGCCTCTGACCTGCTCTTGTTGCCATAGTATTTAAGTGGCTGGTTCAGTTAAGTTTCTGGTCAATGGTGACCCCCAGGATGTTGATGGAGTAGGATTCGGCGATGGTAATGCCATTGAATGTCAAAGGGCAGTGGTTAGACTCACACTTGTTGGAGATAGTCATTGCCTGGCATTTCTGTGGCGCAAATGTTACTTGCCACTTATCAGCCCAAGCCTGAACGTCGTCCAGGTCTTGTTACATGCGGGCATGGACTGCTTCATTATCTGAGGAGTTGTGGATGGTGCTGAACACTGTGTAGTTATCAGCGAACATCCCCATTTCAGACCTTATGTTGGAGGGAATGTCATTGATGAAGCAACTGAAGATGGTTGGGCCTAGGACACTGCCCATAGGAACTCGTACAGTGATGTCCTGGGGCTGTGATGATTGACCTTCAACCACCACAACCATCTTCCTTTGTGCTAGGTATGACTCCAGCGGTTGGAGAGTTTTCCCTCCGATTCCCAATGACTTCAGTTTTACTGGGGCTCCTTGATGCCACACTCGGTCAAATGCTGCCTTGATGTCAAGGGCAGTCACTCTCACCTCACCTCTGGAATTCAGCTCCTTTGTCCATGTTTGGACCAAGGCTGTAATGAGGTCGGGAGCCAAGTGGTCTTGGCGGAACTCAAACTGGGCATCAGTGAGCAGGTTATTGGTGAGTAAGTGCCGCTTGATAGCACTGTTGATGATTGAGAGTAGACTGGTGGGGCGGTAATTGGCTGAATTGGATATGTCCTGATTTTTGTGGACAGGACAAACCTGGGCAGTTTTCCACATTGTCGGATAGATGCCAATGTTGTAGCTGTACTAGAACAGCTTGGCTAGAGGCGTGGCTAGTTCTGGAGCACAAGTCTTCAGCGTGACAGCTGAGATGTTGTCAGGGACCGTAGCCTTTGCTGTATCCAGGAGGAGGCTGATATGGATCATCCACTCGGCACTTCTGACTGAAGATGGTTGTAAACGCTTCAGCCTTGTCTTTTGCACTCACATGCTGGGCTCCACCATCATTGAGGATGGGGATATTCATGGAGCCTCCTCCTCCCGTTAGTTGTTTAATGGTCCACCACCATTCACGACTGGATGTGGCAGGACTGCAGAGCTTTGATCTGATCTGTTGATTGTGGGGTTGCTTCACCGGGTCTAAAGCAGGCTGCTTCCACTTTTTAGCATGCATGCAGTCCTGTGTTACAGCTTCCCCAGGTTGGCACCTCATTTTTAGGTACGCCTGGTGCTGCTCCTGGCATGCTCTTCTACACTCCTTATTGAACCAGGTTTGGTCCCCTGGCTTGATGATAATGGTAGAGTGAGGGATATGCCGGGCCATGATGTTGCAGATTGTGCTGGGGTATTGTGTCCAGTTTCGGTCTCCTTGACTAAGGAAGGATATACTTGTCATAGAGGGGGTGCAACGAAGGTTCACCACACTAATCCCTGGGATGGGGGGATTGTCCTATGAGAAGAGATTGAGTAGACTAGGCCTATATTCTCTGGAGTTTAGAAGAATGAGAGGTGATCTCATTGAAACATACAAAATTCTTACAGGGCTTGACAGGGTAGATGTAGGGAGGGTATTTCACTTGGCTGGTGTAGTGTATGTACCCGTCTACCTTTAAGGGAACTATTGAATGTAACCGTTCACCTTTAAGGGAACTACTTTAGGTGTGGCACTATTTGTTTGGCTTCTGTATACTGTAATACCGATAGTGACCACACCAGTATATAAGTGTTGTAGCAGGATTTCTGGGGCGGATTCGCCCGGACCTTCGAATAGTAAAGACCTGTTTGTTTGTTACTTCTGAAGTCTGTGTATTTATTAACTGCACAACCCACAGACTTTACAGTGGCGACGAGTCCGATCGTACCCTGCGGCAAGATTACCTAAAGCAACGAAGAGCGTCGAAGAGAGACAACCGCCCTCGTCGTGCTACCAAAAGAAAACACGAGGCTGCAACAACAGAAAGCAGGAAGACTAACAACAAAAGCTGTATCAGCAACAGGCACTGACTACCCTTCTGCCACGGTGCGGAGTGAGCCGACCAGCAAGAAACAAGGCGGCCGAAGAGACTGTGAGTAGGGGAAGGTGTAGAAGCATCCGGAGGATAAGGGCAGAGCACTCGACCTCGGTCGAGGGGGAGCTGTGCCAGCCAAAAGTCGGGTCCAACAGCGTCGGGTGACAGCCGGACCACGATCGGCGGGACAATCGGGGCAGCGACCGCAGCCACGAAGCGCTGAGCCTGCGAGTAGGCGCGGGAAGAGAAACCCAGCCGCAGCCGGCGAGGGAAACACCGGTCTGCGAGAGGGCTGGGGAGGCGAACGGGAACCGTGCGGGTGAGAGCCGGGTGCGGAGAGAGAGACTGCGAGGAGCCAGTCCAGCGGCTGAGCTGTTCTCCACCAACGGGGTACTCAGAGCCGGCAAAACCGAACGTGCGGGAGTGGGTGAGAGACACAGCCGAAAACGGGGTGAGAGACTGCGCGAGAGCCAGTCCAGCGGCTGAGCTGTTCTCCACCAACGGGGTACCCAGGGCCGGTAGCACCGAACGTGCGGGTGAGAGAGCGACAGAGCCGGGTACGGAGAGAGAGACTGCGCGAGAGCCAGTCCAGCGGCTGAACTGTCCTCCGTTAACGGGGTGTACCCAGCGCCGGTAGAGCCGTGCGGGCGGGAGGAAAAGACATAGCCGAGTAAGGGGAGCTGTGCGGTAGCCAGCCAGCGGCTGAACCTGTCCGCTGTGGGGGAAGCGTACCCCTTCCACCGGGAAGAAACGCGGGAAGCCGCCATTAGGCGGAGAAGACGCCAGAAGCGGGAAAACCGCCATCTTGATTGACATACCGCCATTGAAGTGGGCAGGGAGAGAAGGAAAGAGCGGGAAACCGCCGATTTCGCGGGAAAACTGCCATCTTAGAAACAAACAAAAAAAATAAATAAGAATACTTAAAGAAATACTGGTGCTGCTCCCAAGGGAAGAAAGATGCCTAAGCGAGGGAATATTAATGATTTTAATTCTGAGATAGAAGACTGGGCCACGTACGTGGAACGCATAGAGATCTATTGCGAAGCCAACAAAATAGAGGAAGACGACAAGGCGATAACATTGCTAAACTCGATGGGGGCAAAAACATACGGGCTCTTGAAGCATCTAATAGCACCAAATAAACCAGCGGATCAGACCTTCGAAGAGATTGTGGCTGTGCTGAAGGACCACTTGAACCCCACACCGCTGATGCTGGCTGAACGATTCAAATTCTACGCAAGATCGCAGAAGAAAGACGAAAGCAATGCGGAATACTTGGTCGAACTGCGTAGGCTAGCGAAATACTGCCAGTTCGGAGGGAATCTGACAGAAGCGCTGCGGGACAAGTTCGTATGCGGATTGTCCAAAGAAGGGACGCAGAAGCGACTACTGGAAGAGAATGACCTCACACTGGACAGGGCTGTCCTTATAGCTGCATCGCACGAAGCCGCAGCGAAAGGAACGGCGGAAATGCAACTAAAGGTGGCGGCACTCGGGGTGGACCAAATTACTTCAAGCACAACAAAATGCTACCGTTGTGGGAAGACAACGCATGACCAGAATCAATGCTGGTTTAAGAACCAAGAGTGTAGGAAATGTGGCAAACTGGGTCACATCGCGAAGGTATGCCGGTCCGGGAAAAAGATCAATAATCAAAGGAAGCCACCACCAGAAAAGTACAACAAGGTACACAAGGTGGCTGAGAAGAGTTCAGACGAACAGAATTCAGACTCAGACCCAAACAATCAGGAGCTGGGTAGTCTGAGAATCCACAATGTGGGTAAAGAAACGGATCTACAGGCCATCTGGGTCATACTAAAAATAGCTGGAGTCCAAATAAGAATGGAGCTGGACACTGGATCAGCTCTATCAGTCATCAACCGAAGGGACTACCACCGGCTATTCTCTCACATACCTTTAAGAAATACCAAGTTCGTATTACAGACATACACGGGGCATAACGTATACCCCGTGGGGAAAATAAGAGTCAAGGTGAGAGATAGGGGTAAAGAACACCCAAGAATGAGCTTGTACGTATTACCTGAGGGAGGACCACCACTTCTAGGACGGGAGTGGATTAAGAAAATAGACATGGAATGGCATTACCTAAAAGCCATAATGAGGGAGGACTCGGTGCAAGCTATTAGCTCAGATTCTGAAATGGATGATGATAAGACCAAGTCGAAAACGAAGACAGGCAGAAGGACTTATGGTACCAAGAAGAATAAAGCTGCAGAGCAGAATTCCAGGTTGACAGAGAATTCTGAGCCTGTTCAAGCAAAGGATTCATCCATGACGGAAGAACACCGAGCTCGGACGCAAACTTATGTCAAAGTACGACAACAATTAGAACAGTTGAGTGATCGTCTCGTACAGGAGATGAAAAATATGGAAAAGTTCTGGGACACCGAATGGGGAAACCTGGAAAGACTACAGAGACAGCTAGCTCAAGCAGAGAGCGACCATAGAGCCATCATGGTCAAATACCAATCACATTCCCCTGATGCTGTTCAGGAACTAGAATATTTACAGAATGAACCAAAGGAAGAGGAATCTTCAGGGAGCCAGGATTTTATTCCAGTTCTTCTTTACGACTCCTTACAAGCAGAGTGTGAGAAGTTGAAAGAACAGTATGAACAGGCCCAGGCTACAATTCAGAAGGGGGTTAACTCGGCAGCCTCCGAAAAGCTAGTTTCAGTAGAAGCATATGAACAACTAAAGGTTGAACATGAGCAAGAAGTCCAAAGGCTGCAGGAAATTCTTGATGAGCTCAAGGCCAAGACAGACTCATCGATAGAAGCTCCATCCATAGATGAGCAATTAGAGGTGAAAATCATGGCAGAGCATGAAAGACAGGATGTCCAAGAACTTATAAAAACATTGAAGGACACCCAAGACAAATATGAGGCGGCAATGTCTGAGGTTCAACAACTTGAAGAACAGATTCAACTGGGAATCCTTGCAGTGGAAGAACAGGACACTGTAAGAATGGTCCCTGAACATGAACTAGAGAGCATCAGGGTGCAACTTTTCCGAGCGCTGAAAGCCAAAGTTCAAGAGGAACGTAAGGTGGAAGTATTGGAGAAAGAGGTGGATGAAATGGAGAAGACTCTGATCCACCGTGTTCCCAGGGAAGAGTTAACGGTCGGCCAACTCCTTCATATGCTGAAGGACAAGACTCTACAAGGGGAACAATCTGAACACGAGCTTCAATCTTCAGGGGGAACGAGTTCGGAGCTCTCAAAAGTCACGGAGATAGCTGAGGTGGCAACACAAATTTTACAAGGATGCCAAAAGTACGTTGAATCACGTCAAGGTGAACAGAAGAAGGTGGAAACCGTTACTTCAGTAGAAGGGTTAAATAGCCTGATAACGCAATTACCGGTGGAAAGGAAGGTATTGAACTCACAAATGAGGTCCGTCGTGAAGGAATGGCAGATAACCCAGGAAGAGCGGGATGAATATGAATGCATGAAGAAGGTTTTTCAAGAAAGATGTTTAGGGAAGGAACCACCGTCAGCTAACGTCCAGACGGGTGAGGAGGAAGAAGAAGTCTCTCTCGCTGGCCTAACTCAGGACGAACCTGAAAATTACCATGACCTGTTGAGTGACACTGAATATTATGAGGATGTGGTCTGCCCAGCTTGTGATGAAAACTCTCAAAGTGCTGAAATCCGGATGAAGCACTTAAGGTCTAAGGAACATAGAGAGTTGGTGGCGCTACAGCTGGCAGCCGAGAAAGGAGCTCCGAGAGTTTCAAAAAGGCAGAAAAGAAAAAGAAGAAGCAGAAGATAATAACTGTCTAAAATATTAGCACTTCTACCATTCCAGGCGGGACATTACGAAAGGAGCTAAATTAGTTGAAAAACTGGTAAATGTCAAGACAGCCAGTTGGTTGTCAAAGTCCGCACTGCTGGTTCAACAGGACGAAAGTTCAAGCTGCTACATCAAGAAAAAGGCTATGGAGGAGTCACGCTAGCCAGGTGAACCGGCTACCCCAAAGAAATGTTGTTCGGAACGAGTCAAGATCAGAGACTGAATCTATGAACTGTTTCCGCAGAGACGGAACCTGTGAACTGTTTCCACCGAGATTATATTTGTAAATTGTTTTATATGACATTGACTCCACCGAGATTATAGCTGTAATTTGTTTTATAGGAAGTTGAAGATATGTATGTTTAACGGGGACTCTGTAAGTAATAAGCTAAAAAGGGAGGATTGTAGTGTATGTACCCGTCTACCTTTAAGGGAACTATTGAATGTAACCGTTCACCTTTAAGGGAACTACTTTAGGTGTGGCACTATTTGTTTGGCTTCTGTATACTGTAATACCGATAGTGACCACACCAGTATATAAGTGTTGTAGCAGGATTTCTGGGGCAGATTCGCCCGGACCTTCGAATAGTAAAGACCTGTTTGTTTGTTACTTCTGAAGTCTGTGTATTTATTAACTGCACAACCCACAGACTTTACAGTTGGGGAGTCTAGAATCAGGATTCACCGTCTCAGAATAAGGGTTCGGCCATTTAGGACTGAGGTGAGAAAAAATTTCTTCACTCAGAGGGTGGTGAATCTTTGGAATTCTCTACCCCAAATAACTTTGGAGGCTCAGTCGTTGAGTGTATTCAAGACAGCGATCGATAGAGTTTTGGATATTAAGGGAATCAAGGGATATGGGGATAGTGCAGGAAAGTGGAGATGAGGTAGAAGATCAGCCATGATCTTATTGAATGGCGGAGCTGCTTCATCAATGACCTTCCCCCCCAACATAAGGTCAGAAATAGGGAGAATCTAACCATCTCTCAATGGCATTACCATCGCCGAATCCCTCACTATCAACATCCTGGGGGTCACCATTGACCAGAAACTTAACTGGACCAGCCACATAAATACTGTGGCAACAAGAGCAGGTCAGAGGCTAGGTAGTCTGTGGCGAGTGTCTCACCTCCTGACTCCCCAAAGCCTTTCCACCATCTACAAGGCACAAGTAAGGAGTGTGATGGAATACTCTCCAATTGCCTGGATGAGTGCAGCTCCAACAACACTCAAGAAGCTCAACACCATCCAAGACAAAGCAACCTGCTTGATTGGCACCCCATCTACCACCTTAAACATTCACTCCCTCCATCACTGGCGTACCGTGGCTGCAGTGTTTACCATCTACAAGATGCACTGCAGCAACTCAACAAGCTTTCTTCAGCAGCACCTCCCAAACCCGCGACCTCTTCCACCTAGAAGGACAAGGGCAGAAGGCGCTCAGGAACAGCACCACCTCCAAGATCCCCTCCAAGTCACACACCATCCTGACTTAGAAGTATATCACCGATCCTTCATCGTCGCTGGGTCAAAATCCTGGAACTCCCTACATAACAGCACTATGGGAGTACCATCACCACACAGACTGCAGCGGTTCAAGAAGGCAGCTCACCACCACCTTCTCCAGGGCAACTAGGGATGGGCAATAAATGCTGGCATTACCAGCGACGCCTTGATCCCATAAACGAATAAAAAAAAGGCTCGAGAGGCCAAATGGCCTACTCCTGTTCCTATTTCTTATGTTCTTATGGTCTTTAATTTGCATTTACTTGACCATTATAATGATAACTAAAGCTGAGGAACCAGGTTACTGCTCCCTGTTAATTTTTTCAAATGCAGCATTAAACAATATTTTACCTTGGTTCTTTCTATTTTTCTTCATGATTAGAGGTATAAACTGACGTTCTCAAAAAATGTTCTTTCAAAACTCACTAAGTTGGGAGGCATAGTAAGTAGTGCAGATGGGAGAAGGAAGTTAAAAGGGCATAGATCGATTAAGTGAGTGGGCAAAAGTGGCAAATAGAATTCAATGTGGGGAAGTGTGAAGTCATCCACTTTGGACCCAAGAAATGGTGAGAAACTAAGAACTGTGGAAGAGCAGAGGTTTTAGTGTTCATTTACACATCACTATAAGTAGTGAATATGTACAAAAAACAATCAAAAAGGCTAATGGAATGTTGGCCTTTTTTCTCTCGTGGGCTGGATACAAAGGGGAGGAAGTTATGCTTCAGTTGTATACAGCCTTGGCCAGACCCCATCTGGAGTACAGCATTCAGTCTTGGGCACCGCACCTCAGGAAAGATATATTGGCCTTAGAGGAGGAACAGCGCAGGTTCACCAGAATTATACCGAGGGTTAAAGGGTTACATTATGGGGACAGGTTGTATAAACTTGGCTTGAGCATAGAAGATTGAGGAGTGGTCTAATCAAAGTGTTTAAAATGATAAGGAGTCAATAGGATCGATAAAGAGAAACTATTTCCTCTGGTGGGGGAATCTAGAACAAGGGGGCATAATCTTAAAATTAGAGCCAGGTAGGGTTGCAAAATTCTGGGAATTTTTAAAAGAGGAAACTTTCCATGGGAATTTTCAGGAATTTATGGGAATTTTGGGAATTTATGCGAATTTTGAGTTTTTTTGCTCACTGATGGTTTTTGTCTCTGACCCTTATATTATCTTTGTCATCAAAATAGGCATACTGTTCCATACAAATAAAAACAGGCTTTCAAAACTTTATTTAGGTTATCATTTTGAACTTTATTGAACCCCCACAAAAAAGACCCATCTAAAATAAAATAAAAAGAGCGTCAGCTTATTTAGCCTGTAATTTGTCCTTATTTTGTCCATTTGAGCCTTCTACTCATGAGTCTTCTGAGTCTTCTACTCATCATTGCTCCTCCTGATTCTCTGACTCTGGCTCTGACGTGTCCATTTCC
This sequence comes from Somniosus microcephalus, assembly GCF_052327205.1. Classification (NCBI taxonomy): domain Eukaryota; kingdom Metazoa; phylum Chordata; class Chondrichthyes; order Squaliformes; family Somniosidae; genus Somniosus; species Somniosus microcephalus. Next base: position 266,111,692 of record NC_140988.1, read on the forward strand.
TTCTCTGTGTCACTGTCTAGCTGTGTGGTGGACACTTCTGTATCTGGCTCAATAAGTTGTAGGTTCGCCCGGATAGCCATCAGTTTCTCCACTCTCTTGTTAGTCAGCCTGTTGCGCACCTTTGTATGCGTATTCCCAAAAAGTGACCAGTTTCATTCAGAAGCCACTGATAAAGTTGGGATTTAGAGTATCACTGATGCAATGGGTGACAGGGCCTCAGATGCACAAAGTCCCTTCCACCAGGTATGTGCACTGATATGATTGCATGATTCCCATATCCCGTCCCCATTCCAAAGACCTTGCTTGGTAGAGAACATAGAAACATAGAAGATAGGAGCAGGAGTAGGCCATTCGGCCCCTCGAGCCTGCTCTGCCATTCAATGAGATCATGGCTGATCATCCAAATTCAGTACCCTGTCCCTGCCTTCTCCCCATATCCTTGATCCCTTTAGCCTTAAGAAATATATCCAACTCCTTCTTGAATATATTTAATGAACTGGCCTCCACCGCCCTCTGTGGCAGAGAATTCCACAGGTTCACCACTCTCTGGGTGAAGAAATTCCTCCTCATCTCAGTCCTAAATGGCTTACCCCTTATCCTTAGACTATGACCCCTGGTTCTGGACTCCCCAGCCATCAGGAACATCCTTCCTGCATCTAGTCTGCCCAGGCCTGACAGAATTTTATAGATTTCGATGAGATCCCCTCTCAATCTTCTAAACTCCAGTGAGTATAAGCCCAATCAACACAATCTCTCCTCATACGTCATTCCTGCCATCCCAGCCAACTTTGCCAGACTTCCCAGAACTTTGCCCACGTCCAGATTGAGGTGGTGTGAGAGGGTAGAAATCACACTGTAAGCGCTGTTGATCTGTTCTCCAGAAAGTATTGGTCTCCCAACATGCTTTGGGTCCAGCATGTATGCTGCAGCATGAATCGGCTTGACACAAAATTCTTGACACGTCTGTATGAATTGAACAATTGCCTTCTCCTCTGCTTTGAGCAGCAGGGATGTGGGTAGGGCAATGCTGATTTGTTCTTTTAAATCAGCAAAAAGCCTGAGAACATCTGACAAGACAGCGTCATCTCCTTCAATTCAGCTCATCAGCAATGTATGTGCCTGTGTGTCTGTTGTCCTTTGTGTCTGTGCTCTTGAAGAACACTGGGAGAGGAGAGGAGACAATATAGTTTATGATGCCCTCCCCTCATACATTTGACCACCCATCTGAGATAACTGCAACACAGTCTGCCATCGCTATTGTTTCTTTGAGCTTTCCTTGGACTCTGTTATACTCAGCCTCCAGCAAATAAGTAGACAAAGCATGTCTGGTGGGAGGACAGTATGCAGGGCGAATAGCATTGAAAAATCTCTTCCAGTACACATTGGCTGTGAGCATGAGGGGTGAGCCTGTCGTATATACAGCTCGAGCAAGGCACTCATCTGCATTCTTCTGGCTATGGTTATCCATTGTATCAAAGAACCTTCTAAGTGGACCAGGAGTTGCTGATGATAAGGAGCCTGATGCTGAATGTGAACCGTCATCTTCTTGAATGGAAGCAGAGGAACTCTGGGCTGACTGCTGTGAGCTTTGAGTGAAGTTGTTGCATTTGGATAAATGCTGCTGCATCTTTGTGGCATACTTTACATATGGCTTTGTACAGTGTTTGCACATGTAAACAGTCTTTCAGTCTTTAATGCCTGAGGTAAAATGCTTCCACACATCCGACGGTAAATGTGGCATTGTTCTATGCAGAGAAATAAAGGGCATTCATCTCTGTGTCGAGCTGCGGTCGATCAGCACGATTGCAACAGGATGAGTAAATTTTTCCTGATGCTCCATGTGATGGAAGCATGACCTGTGCATGCACGATGCTACATCACCAATAGAGGGAGCTAATTGCTCATCCACTCATCCAACCAATCAGGACACATTTGTTCACAGTCACACACAAAACGTGTAATTATTAAAACAAGCCAAGTAAGAAGATAAACATATATTGATTAAGAAATTCCTTAATAATTAAGATTCCATCTCTGTTAATAATTTTAAGAGAGGACCTGCGAAAAAAATTGAAAAAAATACAAAAAAAAACAATATTATGCTAGCATGTGCTTTTTTGGGCAAAATTCCCAAAATTCCCAAGCTAAACTTTCTTCGTGGATTCCGGAAATTTACCGGAAACTTTCCACCCCTTTGCAACCCTAGAGCCAGGCCTTTGAGGAGTGAAATCAGGAAGTACTTCTTCACACAAAGGGTAGTTAGAAATCTGGAACTTTCTCCCAAAAGGCTGTGGATGCTGGGGGTCAATTGAAACCTTCAAGACTGAGGTCAATAGATTTTTGTTAGCTAAGGGTATTGAGGGATATGGATCAAAGGCAGGTAGATTGAGGTACAGATCAGTCATGACCTAATTGAATGGTGGAACAGGCTCGAGAAGCCGAATGGTCTACTCCAGTTCCTATGAAATATAAACTGAAAGTCAAATAAACTAATTTGCATATTTCCTCTACCACAGGTTTCTGGTACCCTGTTACTAAAAGTTTCAGCTTAAATTAAGCATGTTTTAAGTTCAGGAATTGTATTCAAAGCCTCCCTCCAAAATAAATAATGGTACCCATTCTTTTCACAGCTGTTGCTGCATTCTCAAACAAATAAATGAAACACAGCTTGTGTAACCATTTATAATATATGGCGATATATACAAAATTCAAACAATGTAAAAATATAATAAAGAAAGTCATGCTGTATTTGTTAAACCAAAATAACCAAATATAGAGGAGGTAGTGGAGATACTGGATGAGATAAGAATTGATAAAGAGGAGGTACTAGAAAGGCTGTCTGAACTTAAAGTTAATAAGTCACCAGGACCGGATGGGATGCATCCTAGGATGCTGAGGGAGGTAAAGGAGGAAATCACGGTGGTACTGGCCATAATCTTCCAATCCACCTTAGATACAGGGGTGGTGCCAGAGGCCTGGAGAATTGCAAATGTTACACCATTGTTCAAAAAAGGGTGTAAGGATAAACCCAGCAACTACAGGCCAGTCAGTTTAACCTCGGTAGTGGGGGCAGCTTTTAGAAACGATAATCTGGGACAAAGTTAATAGTCACTTGGACAAGTGTGGATTAATTAAGGAAAGCCAGCATGGATTTGTTAAAGGCAAATCGTGTTTAACTAACTTGATTGAGTTTTTTGATGAGGTAACAGAGAAGTTGATGAGGGCAATTCGGTTGATGAGGGAATGCTGGCATAGTGGTTATGTTACTGGACTAGTAAGTCAGAGGCCTGGTAGTAATAATCTGGAGACGTGAGTTCAAATACCACTACGGCAGCTTGGGGGATTTAAATTCAATTAATTAAATAAAAAATCTGGAATTAAGGAGCTAGTTTCAGTAATGGTGACCATGAAACTATCGGATTGTCGTAAAAACCCATCTGGTTCACTAATGTCCTTTAGGGAAGGAAACCTGCCATCCTTACCCGGCCTGGCCTATATGTGACTCCAGAACCACAGCAATGTGGTTGACTCTTTACTGCCCTCTGAAATGGCCCAGCAAGACACTCAGTTGTACCAAACCACTGCGCTGTGGGAGTACCTTCACCACACGGACTGCAGCGGTTCAAGAAGGCAGCTCACCACCACCTTCTCAAGGGCAATTAGGGATGGGCAATAAATGCTGGCCTTGCCAGTGACGCCCACATCCCAGGAACAAATTTATAAAAATATGGACTTCCAAAAGGCATTTGATAAAGAGCCACGTAATTGGCTTGCCAGCAAAGTTGAAGCCCATGGAATAAAAGGGACAGTGGTAGCAAGGATGCAAAGTTGGCTAAGTGACAGGAAACAGAAAGTAGTGGTGAACGATTGTGATTCAGACTGGAGGAAGGTGGTGTTCCCCAGGGGTCGGTACTAGGACCACTGCTTTTCTTGATATATATTAATGAATTGGACTTGGGAGTACAGGGCACAATTTCAAAATCTGCAGATGACACAAAACTTGGAAGTATAGTGAACAGGGAGGAGGATAGTGATAGACTTCAAGAGGACATAGACAGGCTGGAAAAATGGACAGACACGTGGCAGATGAAATTTAACGCAGAAAAGTGCGAAGTGATACATTTTGGTAGAAAGAACGAGGAGAGGCAATATAAACTAAAGGATACAATCCTAAAGGGGGTGCATGAACAGAGAGACCTGGGGGTATATGTGCACAAATCATTGAAGGTGGCAGGGCAGGTTGAGAAAGCGGTTAGAAAAGCATACGGAATACTGGGCTTCATAAATAGAGGCATAGGGCTCGATTTTCATTGAGCTGTGGAGGCGGGCTTGGAGGCGTGTGGGGTGTTAAAATTGCAAAAACTGGTGGGCGGGACCCCTCCCCGGCCTGGTTCCCGACTCCAAGCAATTTTAACTCAGTCGTGTCTGATGGTCCCGACTCCGTCCTGCATCCAACAGGCGGGACTGGTCGTTAAGGCCGTTAACAACCACTAAATGGCCACTATAATCCTATTTTGAAAGACCCTTGTGAATTTAACCCTTTTCCCACGTGAAACACGCCTGGTGGGAAACACGAATGTGAAACCTGGCGGGAGCACTATTGGATTGCTGACTATCAACTGCAGGTCAATCATTAAAGAGGAGATTTGATCAGCCATGATTTGCAGGTGGCAGGATTTAGTGGTCTCAGGTCTGGGGCAACTTTTACATGGCTTAACCACACCTGTGGAAGGTTGGAGCCTCACACCCATCTCCAGTGTGGCCTCCTGGGAAACCCCTCTCGCCACCTTCACTCAGCGCTTCCTCAACAGAGACATATACCAGAAGCATGGGAGCCATTTATTTCCTCCCCATCTGGGCATTAGAGGAGCTCGAGCACCAGCCGTGGCACCAGCAGAACCAGGAACAACAGCAGCACCAGCAACAGCAGCAGCAGCAGGAGCGCAAGGCTGCTGCTCACCCACCTGAAGCCGCACAGGCCAGAAGGGGCCAGCGCCTGGAAGCCTGTCGGCACAGGAGATACCCCCCAAACAGGGTCTACAGACGCAGGGTCAGCTACCTCAACATGTCTGAGCAGCAGTGCCAAAGGCGGCTCCGACTTTCGCGAGAGGTAGTGACTGACATCTGCGCAATGCTACAGCAAGACCTGCAGCCCAGAGGACCAGGTGGACAAGCATTACCAGCGGCCGTCAAAGTCACCACCGCAATCAACTTTTTTGCCTCAGGCTCATTCCAGGGATCAGCAGCAGACACCAGCGGCATCTCCCAGGTGGCCGCACACACTTGCATCACACAGGTAACCGATGCCCTCTTTGCCCTCGCGCACAATCACATCCATTTCACCAAGGATCAAGCAAGTGTCACGGCACAAGCGGTTGGATTAGCTAATCTGGCAGGCTTTCCAAGGGTGCAGGGCGTCGTTGACTGCACACATGTGGCCCTTAGGGCACCCCATCGCAATCCAGGTATTTTTGTCAACCGCAAGGGCTTCCACTCTCTCAACGTTCAGCTGGTATGTGACCACAAGAAGGAAATTTTGCATGTTTGTGCCATGTACCCTGGCAGTTGCCATGACTCCTTCATACTGCACCAGTCTAGTGTGCCTCCGCTATTCAGTCCACCAGACCAAATTAACGGATGGCTACTTGGAGACAAGGGCTATCCCCTGAGGAGGTAGCTAATGACGCTGTTGAAGAGGCCAGCCAACGAAGCTGAGGAGCGCTACAACTCCAGCCACATTTCCACCAGATACATTATTGAGCAAACCATCAGTTTGCTGAAGATGTGCTTCAGATGCCTGGGTAGATCAGGTGGAGCCCTACAGTACTCAGCAGCCAGGGTCTCCAGAATTGTCGTGGTTTGCTGTGCACTTCACAACATGGCACAGCATCGTGGCTTGCAGATTCCTGAGGACCAAGTGGCTTCTCACTTATCCTTCTCAGATGAGGAGGAGGAGGAGGAGGAGTGCGAAAACGAACATCTTGCAGAGGCCCATCAACCAGCGGCAGCATTACGCAAGAACATTGCTGCCCGGGATGCAAGGAACGCACTCATCCTGGCCAGATTTGCTTAGCCTAGTCAATCAAACACTTTTGCCTCACTGCTTCCTTCCAGAGCTTTCACAATGGCCAAGAACCAGAGGATTCCTAGCACTCTGACCACCATACTGACAGTTGCAAGTATTCCTAAGGCCTCAATGTGGAAGTCCCAATAGCGAAATGACAGACGCAACATTTGCCAACAACATTTTTATGTTCAATAACGATGTGATGGCATTTTTACAATAAACACAAAATTCCACCTAAGTGACTACTCTTGTGACTATTTGTGCAGAATTTTCCTCTTACATGTGCTCCTACGTGGTGCCTCCCCTGTGGCTTCAGCAGATGTGGAGGCCCCTTGCTCACTTTCCTGCTGCTCCTGTCTTGACACCTTTGGCGGGCGTCCTCTGGGATTGCGAGCCTATGAGGGCTCGTCAACAGTCTGCTGCTCCTGCGGCTGTGCAGGGGTTGAGACGTCTATTTCACTTGGGTGTGGACTCCAGTGGGGCTCTGACCGAGGGCTCTGCAGTGGCATGGAAGTGTGAGCGCTTGGAAAGGAGCCCCCACTTCCTTGATGCCTGCCACCAACCTCCCTCTCATGGGTCAGGTCCCCCTCAGCGCCTGCAAGTGGCTGGAGAGCACCTTACTGCACATCGGGGGGGCCATGGGGACCCGTATCTGCAATGGCAGTCCTACTCAGAAGGACTTCCATGAAGGTCTGGTTTCCCTGTTCAATAGATGCCCATCGCTCCTCAAGAGATGTCATTCTATTCTGAACAATGACCATGTTTTCCATACCCTGGTGACTAAGCTCCTCCATGGCTGTAGCCATCCTCTACTCTACCATAGCCATCCTCTCCTCTATGGTAGCCAGCCTTACCACGGAGGTAGCAATCCTTTCCACAGAGGTAGCCATCCTTTCCGTGGTGATGCGTTCATGCGCCAATGACTCCACAAAGGCTCTGCTCATGTTCGCTATGGACTCCTCCATTCGCTCCACACTCACAGCTATTATGTCCGTGAATGATTGAGACACGGACAGCAGGAGTTGAACAAAACAAGTCTTTACTGAATGAAGTCAATCGGGAAACTGAAACTACAGAGGCTCACTAGCGCCTTTTATACAGGGGTGGTCACTGCCGGTACTGCAGTCTGAGACCAGTTATTCTCTTAAAGGTACATACACAACAACAGTGACCCTAGAGACAAAACCTGCCAGAGACTCCTGCATCTGTGGCTAGAGTTCCATCACCTCTGATCTTATGGGTGGACCCAGAGGCAGAGGGTCGACATGCTGCTGAGCCAAGCTGGCAGAGTCCTGCGCCCTCCAACTAGGACTCTCCACTGCTGTCCCTGTCTCCACAATCTGCTGATGCTCACTTGTGAGCTGTGATACACCAGGTGACAAAACTACTCTATGTCCTGAAGGTCCCACCGAGGTGTGAATGTCTGCGCTGGTGCTGGGTGCGCTGAATTCTGCTGACGCTGCGCCCTCAGAGGTTGCAGCTTCCTCTGAGGAGTCTGGCTGCTCAGCCTCTTCTTCCTGGCTAGGGGGGACGGATGCTTGTGATGGTCCTGTGGGGGAGTAAAGGAAAGAGTCAGAGATGTGATGCAAAGGCTACATGCACATTGCTTTTTGCAGATGCTCATAAGTCCATCTGTTATAGCTTCACAATCATTATCAGTGACTCATGCAATGTCAAAGAGAGAGATGGGAAACATTTCTGTCACCAGCTTGCTGTGTTACACCCATCTGTCCATCCCCCATGCGCGAATCATCCTCTATTCCCATCATTTCCAGGATGACCTCCTCCCAGGGTGTCAGGTGGGCTATTGAGGCTGTCCCTCCTCCTGTCCTGGCTCGCGCTCTTTTGTTGTGAGCTCTCTTTTCCTGCAATGAGGGAGACAAGTGGAGGTTGAGTGAGAATGAAGGAGTGAGTGTAGAGATTGCATAGCATAGATACTTAGAAGGAGACAAAGATGGAGTGAGGTTGCAAGACCAAGGGCCCTCCCTGTGTGTAGTCAGTTGTGTTCAAAGCATCAGAGTGATAGGGAGTGTGAGGGCTGCATGGTCGAATAGTTAAGTAAATGTGAGCAGAGAGAGAGAGGGAATGGGTAATGGTGCATGGGTGTCAGTGTCAAGTGGGATGTGGAGGAAGAGATTGCTAAAGCTGAGTGCTGGTGAGGAAAGGCAATGGGGATCAGATTGAGGGTGATGGGAAAGTCATACTCATTTTTCCAATGTGATGAAGCTCATGAAATCTTTTCCTGCACTGTATCCAGGTTCTGCGGGTGACTCCCAAGGAGTTGACCTCCTCAGCCACCTGCATCCACACTGCCTTGGTCTGAGTGGGAGGCCTCTTCCTCCCTGATGAAGGGAAGAGCACCTCCCTGTTGGCCCTAGCCCCATCCACTAATGCCTGCAGTGCCACCTCGTCAAAGCGAGGAGCTGATCTGGCCCTCCCGCAGCTCCATCACACTGCACAGTCAAGAAGCTTGGCAGTCTGCAGAAGAAGCAAGGCTTGCTGTGGACCTTAAATGCAGCAGCAATGATGACATCATCGGAGGGGACTTTCAGTCATGAAAAACCCATTTGCAAAGGCTTCCCACACGCTGGAAATCAATTGGCCAATTAAGTTAAAATTGCATCAATCTCCCACATCCATTTAGATTCGTGTGGGAAACACGAAATTTGGATAACACGACACCATTCCGCACCCGAGTTAAAATCCCCCCCATAGAGTACAAAAGCAAGGAAGTTATGATGAATCTTTATAAAACACTGGTTCGGCCTCAACTGGAGTATTGTGTCCAATTCAGGACACCGCACTTTAGGAAGGATGTGAAGGCCTTAGAGAGGGTGCAGAAAAGATTTACGAGAATGATTCCAGGGATGAGGGACTTCAGTTATGTGGATAGACTGGAGAAGCTGGGGTTGTTCTCCTTAGAGCAGAGGAGGTTGAGAGGAGATTTGATAGAGGTATTCAAAATCATGAGGGGCCTAGAGTAGATGGAGAGAAACTGAACCCATTGGCAGAAGTGTCGCGAACCAGAGGGTACAGATATAAGGTGATTGGCAAAAGAACCAAAGGTGACATGAGGAAAAACTTTTTTACTCAGCGAGCGGTTAGGATCTGGAATGCACTGCCTGAAAGGGTGGTGGAGGCAGATTCAATCGTGGCTTTCAAAAGGGAATTGGATAAGCACCTGAAGGAAAAACATTGGCAGAGCTACGGGGAAAGGACGGGGGAGTGGGACTAGCTGAAGTGTTCTTGCAGAGAGCCGGCACAGGCTCGACGGGTCATATGGCCTCCTTCTGTGCTGTAACCATTCTATGATATGAGTAATTTATATCAGGTGAAAGTTGTCTTTGGGGAAAAATAATCCAAGTTTCTGCTTTACATTGTTTCCACTTTATGCAAGATATATTCAAATTGCATTAATTGGCTCTAAGAATGGCTTCCATGAAGATTTTAGTTATTAATGATTCTCCATTGATGGGAAGCAGCAGAGTAGGGGGTGGCTTACAGCACACCAAGGGTGGCTAGTCTTACTGTCAGTTGTAGCCAGAAATGCAAACTGGTAACTTGCTAGGGAGAAATAATAGTCAGAATTATCCACAAGATAGATAATGGTAAAAGGAGTGCTGGAGGGTCTTTAAAGTCCTAGGGTTGAGTTCTTAGCATATGTTATTATTTGGGGAATAATCAGCTTTAAAATGTTGCTTGCTGTGCAATGTGTTATGATTTTCTTTGTCTGTATCATGATGAGTGATATTAAACAAATGAAGTGAGGGCTGTTGGAACAGATGGATGAAGATAGGTATATGATAACACAATAGTGCTATGAGATTTTCTCTCAGGCCCACAAAGGGCAGGTGTGTGGAAGCTGTTAGGAATGCTAGCAGGAAAGATTGTATTAAATAATCCATTTTATGTTGGACTCTATTTTATAACAGACAGCTTTTCCTGGATCTGCTAGCAACAGCATTGGAAAATTTCCTAAAAAAACAGCTCAGACATTCAAGGCCCTTTTATGGCCAGTAGAACAGTCATAAAAATAGCTGTTTTTTTTATTTGCCTTGTTTTGACCTTCTGGTAGGTACAACAACAATTTGCATTTATATAGCACCTTTAATGTAGTAAAACATTCCAATGGGCTTCACAGAGATATTAGGACAGGTTTGACTCTGTGTACCTTTTCTGTACATTAGAGGAGATAACAGATTTTTATTATGTCATGAGACCCATTATGAAACTTTCACCCACTGATACGCTGGGCGCGATCTTGCCAGCCCTGGGGAGGTGGGTATAGAGCCGGGATTGCCGGGAAAATGGCAGAATTGGGGGCGAATGCCCAACCCGCCTCCGTGCCATCTTCCCAGGAGGTGGGTAGCCGTCCTGCACCGGGTCCCGTCTCCTTGGAGGCGGGAAGGGATTAAAGCCTATTAACTGCCTGTTAACAGGTAGTTAACAGGCAGAAAATAGGATTATCCCCTTTTTGCCCTCACAACTGCGGGCTTCCCGAAGGCTCCAAAACCCACCAGGTCAGCGAGGTGAGTGGAGGGTCTGCAGGGGTTGGGGGGGGGGCTGCAAAAGTGTGCTGTGAAGGTAAGTGATGGTGCAAGAGTGGAGAGGTGAGTATCTGAGGTAAGTGCAAAGTGTTAGAAAAAGTGTACTTACCTTTGTTTCTTCCTGCAGGCTTCAGTCGGTGTGTATGCGGAGAGTCTCGGACCTCTGCGTTGCAGATGACAGATGGCCGTCGCATTCTCCAATGTGTAGGGGGGCATCTCTTAACTGGTTTATGGTAATTTACCTGGCCAGCAGCCTTTGCCTACGCTCTGACCAATTCCAACCTTTTACCTGGTTTACGGTAATTCACCTGGCCAGGCAGCCTTTTTGCTGCTACACTATAAACCAATTCTCAAACAGCGGTTTCGAATCACTAACCCCACCTTCCAGTTCTGACTGGAGGAACTTATAATTAATGATATCAAACGGACAAATGGTCTGGATGAGAGAAAAATCAAGCTTTATTAACTAAATAAACTATACCACACGAACACAGTAATTACAGTAAAACTACTTAATAGGGGAAGGCGGACGGCAAAAACGAGGGATAAGTGACTACAATGTTGATTACACAATTTTAGTAATTTCCCTTAAATCACCACCCCCTAATTCCTTACTAGATTGCTTTGCTGAGGAGTCAGAAACCTGCTCACCTGGTGTCCAAGGGAGAGAGAGAGAGAGATAGCTTCTCAGGAGCTATCTTTTGTATCCTGCCAACTCCTGTTTGGCGCTGAAAAAGTCTGTATGCAAAACTCACGCCCAAAAGTTCCAATACACAAAAGAAAGGCTGTGATTGGCTGATTCAAAGTGGTTGGAGTGATTTAATGTGTCTGCACTCTGGGGCCGAAGTGTACCCGCCCACATCCGGAGTTCACCTGGGCTAAAACAAAAGGGAATCCAACTGCCCTATTGTTCAGAATTGGGTGATTCAAAACCCAGTCATTCCTAAACTGTTGCACATCAAAAGTCCTTTCCACAGTTTCAATGTGCCTCATTGTGTGTGTAGGGGGTTTGAATGAGTTGAAACTACTGTGTAAACAGAAGCCAATTGTTCTGTGGTTTAGTCTCAAGTGGTTGTAATCCCTTATGTCAATAAACAACATCGATTGCTTCTGAGAGGGAAACTCCCTTTGATTGTCAGGTCTTTGACTGCCACTGTATCCTCCCACTTACACAGACATCCACGAGCTGTGAGCTGCTTTTTCTTTTGGCCATGCTTTCTGACGGCCATTTTTTAAACCCCTTTTACAATTACCAAACTCCAGGGAACAATTTTATTAATAAAAATGTACTGTCATTAAGGTGTGCGAAATTTTCCACAGAACGCCACGATTCCGGTGTTGTCCACGTGCTGTCCATCTCAATGCAGCCTTTTGCAGTTCTGGGCACATTTTAAAACATTGTAGACAATTCACATCACCCAATTCTTCGTCCACGATGTGCACCAATATTTCCGATCTTCAGGGAAAATAGGGGAATTTTGTGAACCCCTACAAATGCAACAACCATCTCATTTCTGCAAAAGAAAGGAGTTTGATGAGGTCTTGAATTCAAGAACTCATCAAGCTACAGAGAATGTCAGTGTTTGGCAGCTTCACAGAGCTGTCAAACGATGACAATTCATCTGTCAAAAAATCTTGACAGATGGAACATCATACATTGACATTCTCTGCAACCAGCTTTTTCTTAATTGGCCTGCTAAGCCCGCTGGGGGGGCTTAACAAGGTCAATCAAGGGAAAATAGCGTGGGTTGGCCAGAAGTTGTTGGAGGCGGGACTGAAACCTGACAAGTGGGAGTCCCGCCTCCAAAAGCTCCCCATTGACAAAATCACCCACCAAATCTGTGGAATGATTAGCTGATGGTCGTTAGTGTAAACTAAGGGTGAAGTTCCTGGAATGCAGAACATGCTGAAAGATAAAAGCAAGACCATGTAGTCTTGTTAAGACCAAGTTTTAAGATGACCTGGGCTTGGGGCTATTTACCCTGCAATAACATGAGGTCTCCCACAGCCTTCACATTGTGTGTATTGTCTGTGAGTATCATTTCCTCTATTAAATCTATAAAAGAAAGACTCTGCATCAAGAACTGTCATTATGGGCATGGAGACAACAGCCTGAAGCTTGTCTCCAGCAGTATTCTTTAGCCAAGTGTGAACCCCCATGAATGCAAAACTCTGGCTAGTGACACAAAATGTTGGAGGCATTTCAGGCACAGAAAATGCTATTGTAGATGCAAGTTTAATAAAGTTCAATGTAAAATGATAACTGGTGCTGGACTGGAAAAAGGAAAAAGTTCAGTGAGATATGGGATCTGTCCCAAATCAACTGGACAGAAATGTTAGCAAACAGGGTGACAAATCAACAGTGGGAATCTTCAAATATGAGATGGATACAGCACAAAATAAATATATTTCCATAAGGTGTAAAAAGGGTGCATCAAAGAATTTTGGATAAATGGAGAGATTAAAACTAAACTGAAATTTAAAATACTGCTGTTGGTAAGCACCTTAGGCTGTTGAAGTAAGTCAGAGAGGAACTAACAGAAGCTCTGGCCACAATTTTTCAATCCTCCGTAGACTGGAACATTATTAATGTAACAACCCTGTTCAAGAAGGAAGAAAATCATTAACTGGGTAGCTATCAACCAGTTGGTCTAATATCATGAACATCAAATTGTTAAGCACTGATTCTATATTAAATTTTGTCTGCAGCTGTTTTGCCTACTTACTGATTTTATCTAGCTCATTTTGTAGGTTTTTGGTTCCCTCTTCAAACTCAATTACCCCTTACCCCAGTTTAGTATTACCTGTGTATTTAACCAATTTATACTGAGTTTCTGTATAGAGTTCATTATTGTAAAGTAGAAACAAAAGGTCCCAGCAATGATTCCTGGGCACTCCAATCAGTACTTGGCCCTTCCTGACATCATCCTGTTAACAAATAGCCATTGCTTCCTTTCTTTCACTTCCTGACTTTACCTTGAATTCCCAGTGCTTTAAGCTTATATAAAATCCTTTAATGCATAATTTTGTCAAAGGCTTCCTGGAAGCTTACATACACAAGTCTTTCTATGGTCCACCTGGAATATCACTTCTCAGAAAAGTCAAGGAGATTAGTCAGGTATGATCCTCTCTTTTGAAGCCATGTTAGCTACTGTTTGTTAGGCTATTGAAGAGGAGTTCCTGGAAAAGCTCTTCAAAGAATAGGAAGCTTTAAGAAAGCTAAGCTCTAATTGTCATCATTGGTGAATTTAATATTCTACAAAGCTACAATATTCAGGGTTAGAATAATGTAGTCCCATTTACAGTAGACTCCAGTCACCCCCAGTTGTTATGTCACCTAATATACAAAGAAAAAAAATGCTGCCTGTCAGTTTACCTGGTGCAAAACTTTTCTTCACGTTGCAGTTGTTGAAATACACACAGTAATATTTTATCAAAATAGCAAAAACATTTTTATTCCTGACAGTAATTCCAACAGTAGTCTGCTGTAACCTGCCAGGGACCTGCCACCCCTACCCAGTCTGGTCTACATGTAACTCCCGTCCCTCACTACATAGCCTCGGGGCACCTAGTGATGGGCAGTAAATACTGCCTTGTCATTGTCACCCACATGCTAAGAATACATTTTTTAAAATGGCATATTCATGAATAAAATTATGAATGCTATGTGGTCTTATCAATTCACGTATTAAATAATTATTTTTTTCTTAAATTAGAAACAAATAGATTTACACTGTTGCTTCCTTGCTAGGATTATCATTTTACGTAAGACTGGTTCCATCAGACTACACCTGCAGCACTTTTCTCATCTACAAGCCTGACCCCATTTCCCAAACAATGTATTGTGCAGTGGGAGATGCATTTTGCACGGCAGTCTTATCTGTGATTCCAATTGATTAAGGGATAGGACCGAGCAACTTGAGTTGGGGGTATGCTAAACCAACCTTTAAATAAATCATTAAAAGAAACACAGTAGGATATTCCAAAGGGGTTAGATACACATTATGCTGTTATTTAAAACATTTTAAACTAATTATTTAAAAGTAAGGTAAGCCATTACTTTAAATCACATATTCTTGCAATCTAAGACATTATTTTGACAGAAGGAAAAAGCAACCTAAAACATTATTTTGACAGAAGGAAAACAACAAATGTGTTTCCATTACGTAGGATTACAGATACATAGTACATTTCAAGCCTACAGGTATTTTAATAGGATATTGATTACATTAAAGGAACATATAGATTTGAAATGCATTACTTAATTATAGCACCTAAAATGAAGTCATTGCAATGTGTTGAGGTCAATACACTTTGTATTTACTCAATATGATTGAGGGCTCTCCAGTTAACCAAGGTAGAAAAAATGCTGCTTCTCCCACATGATGGAGCCTGGAAGGTTCACTTTATCAGTGTTGAAAACTTAAGCCCAGTTTCTCCCCAAAGCAGATTCCAGTTCAGATCAAACCTTCTGCTGTTCAACCCTATCCCAACAAGTTATATTGCTTATTGCAAGATTTATAGAAGTTATTATGCCTCCTTATATTGCTTCTCATTGACTTGTTTATCTGTTTAGGGTCATGCCTGTTTAGTTTAAGCTTGCCAGTCCTAGGTATGTATTAATGCTGCATGCTTAGCATTTTGCCTTTAAATGTATTCTAGTTGTTCCTTATGTTCTCAATTTTGAAAAATATGACATCTTGTCCTGTAACCTTAAGTCACCTCAAACATTCTGACCAGCTGAGACCTTTTTCCCATTCCTATTGTTAAGATGGGACTAAAGCTGAAGAATATTTTAATGGGCCCAGTCTCCATTCTTACATGGGAGGCGGGACAGTTTGACCTGCAGAAAAGTCCACAGACAACATTCCCTGAATGGCTCAGCTGGTTAAGAAAATGATTAGCTGGCTGTACATGCTGGGAAGGTTCCAAATCAATCCCTGCACTGTACTGAGTTAACTGATCTCAGCTGGGGTGACAGTAGGGCACTACAATTGATCTCAGCATCATGGCTTTAGGGACATTAAAATCAGCCTAATGTCTGTTCCATTATCTAGCAATCTCTACTGGAAATATATGTGTGGACATAGGATAAAAGCATGATCAAGCTCAGCTATGAGCCCCACACAGTCAAATAGCATACCAACAATGTATTACAGGAATTCTACTAGAAATGTTTGCTGGTTGCTGTCATCACAGGCCGGATAGTCCCAATTAAGTTTTGGAAGCCCTGAGAAAGTTTTGTGTTCAGGCTGACCCTCAAAGCATTTATTGAGCAGTGGTAGCTGCGAGTCTGAAAGCAACCAATATCCTTAGAATCTTCTCCTGTTGCTTTATCGAGGCAGAAATCTCCTGGACTGTTAGTTCCCCCTAGGGTGTTCTGTGTTATGAGAAACTTCCTGAAATATGTTATAGATGTGGATATTGGACTCCTCCCACTGCTCCATCATCTCAGACATATGCTTGAAAACAGTCTCCACAGCCTGCACATGGAATCACTGTTCTTCTAAAGACTGGAACCATGAGATCCCTGAAATAATTGGTACTTACCAGCTGTTCATGCCATTGCTCTGGGGTTCCACCAGTCTTCTGTGGGAATTACAGCAGGGGACTGGGAGAACCCCTGCAGAATTTCATGGCCAAAATATCTACCTCCAAACAGTAAAGGGTCAAAAGTTAAAAAATAGATAAAGGAATATATATATATTAAATAAAGGCTACTCGCTTACAGTTTCCACAGAATAATGGACAAAGCTATGGAATTCAATTCCCAAAGCACCAGGAAAAAAAAATCACTGATTTTCATTTGCTAAAAATGGAATTTGACTTTTTCAGTCATTGTAAATCAGTGCCACTGATGTTAACCCCTATATGGCATAAACGGGAGATCTGCTAGTATATTTTATATAATACTAGATATATATCTATATGTATATAAAGTATCATGATGTACGTCTAATCATGATTAAATCAATTATTTTGTCATATTTAGTAGTTGACATAATTCCCCCTGCTTAGACCAAAAGATCCCATTCAATTCTGCGGAAACATTTTTTAGATTTGTTCTTGGCATGTGGGCAAGCAAATATTTATTGCCCTTTCCTAGTTGCTCTTCAGGCTTTAAGAGTCAAACAATAGAGTGCCAAACCAGGAAGGAGTGGCAGATTCCTCCCTCAAGGACATTAGTGAACCAGTTGGGTTTTTATGATATTTCGCCAGCTTTCATGATTATTTTATCTGGTGTGAGCCCACAAATTACCAGATTTAATGAATTCACTTTCACAACTTGCACATGGTGAGATTTGAACTCACAATTTCTAAGTCGCTAGGCCAATAACATAACCATTCGTCTACTGTACCACATTCAACAATATCACATTGGGAAACACCAACAACAACTCACATTTATATAGCACCTTTAACATAGTCAAACATCCTAAGGCGCTTGTCGGGAGCGTTATCAAACAAAATTTGACACCAAGCCACATAAGGAGATATTAGGGCAAATGACCAAAAGCTTGGTCAAAGAGGTAGGTTTTAAAGAGCATCTTCAAGGAGGAAAGAAAGGTCACGAGGCAGAGAGATTTAGGGAGGGAATTCCAGAGCTTAGGGCCTCAGCAGTTGAAGGCAAGGCCACCAATGGTGGAGCAATTAAAATCGGGGATGAGCAAGAGGCTAGAATTAGAGGAGCACTGATATCTCGTAGGGTTGTAAGGCTGGAGGTGGTTACAGAGATAGAGAGGGATGAGGCCATGGAGGGATTTGAAAACAAGGATGAGAATTTTAAAATCACGGCGTTGCTTAACTGAGAGCCAATGAAGGTCAGTGAGCACATGTGTGATGGGTGAACGGGACTTGGTGCGAGTTAGGATACGGGCAGCAGAGTTTTGGATGACCTTAAGTTGGTGGAGGGTGTATGATCAGAGGTCGGCCACGAGTGCATTGGAATAGTCAAGTCTAGCGGTAACAAAGGCATGGATGAGGGTTTCAGCAACAGATGAGCTGAGGCGGGGCAGAGTTGGGTGATGTTACGGAGGTGGAAATGCAAACAAATGTAATATCTCAGCATTTTACATTCATCCCTCATGGGACGCACATCATCTCTTGAATGGTATTAAATTGCCAGCCCAATGCTGTGTTATATTTTCCTCAGAGAAGTGATCCAGGGTTATAATAAGACCATGTTACTATATCAGACTGGTTTGAATCACACTGAGATTTAATTTGCTGTCAGAACTGTGGTTTAGATTACCATTAAAGTTCATGAGTTTGGAGAACAAAAGGCATAAGTAGTTTACATTTGAAAATTTCCCCCCAAAACTAGCATTCTCCTTCAATGGGAAGAAAGAACTTGCATTTAAACAGTGTGTTTCACATCCTCTGGGCAACCCAAAGTGCTTCACAGCCACAGGATTACTTTTGCAGTGTAGTCACTATCGATATGTAGGCAAACACAGTAGCCAGTATGCACACAGCAAGGTCCCATAAACTCAATGAGAAAGATAATAACTTTTTTTGTAAGATATATAGAAGCTGAAAAGTGCCAGTCCCCTTCCGTAGGTCTCTTTATGGCTGAAAGGACAATGAGTGACCTCGTACTGGGAATTGCCAAATTCACTGTAAAATGATCTGCAGATACTTTTATATTTAAAACTTGTTAGCAATGGCAAATGTGAGGCCTCTTGTTGTCATAGAAACATAGAAACATAGAAGATAGGAGCAGGAGTAGGCCATTCGGCCCCTCGAGCCTGCTCCGCCATTCAATGAGATCATGGTTGATCATCCAAACTCAGTACCCTGTCCCTGCCTTCTCCCTTTATCCCTTGATCCCTTTAGCCTTAAGAAATATATCTAACTCCTTCTTCAATATATTTAATGAATTGGCCTCAACTGCCTTCTGTGGTAGAGAATTCCACAGATTCACCACTCTCTGGGTGAAGAAATTCCTCATCTCTGTCCTAAATGACTTACCCCTTATCTTTGGAATGTGACCCCTGGTTCTGGACTCCCCGCCATCGGGAACATCCTTCCTGCATCTAGTCTGTCTAGTCCTGTTAGAATTTTATAAGTTTCAATGAGATCCCCTCTCATTCTTCTAAACTCCTCATACATCATTCCTGCCATCCTAGGTATCAGTCTGGTGAATCTTCGCTGCACTCCCTCCATGGCAAGAACATCCTTCCTCAGATAAGGTGACCAAAACTGCACACAATACTCAAGGTGTGGTCTCACCAAGGCCCTGTAGAACTGCAGCAAAACATCCTTGTTCCTGTACTCAAACCCTCTCGCTACGAAGGCCAACATACCATTTGCCTTTTTAACCGCCTGCTGCACCTGCATGCTTACCTTCAGCGACTGGTGCACAAGGACACCCAGGTCTCGTTGCACTTCCCCTTCTCCCAATCTATTGCCATTCAGATAATAATCTGCCTTCCTGTTTTTGCCACCAAAGTGGATAACCTCGCATTTATCCACATTATACTGCATCTGCCATGCATCTGCCCCATCACCCAACCTGTCCAAATCATACTGGAGTTTCTCGGCATCCTCCTCACAGCACACACGCCCACCCAGCTTTGTGTCGTCTGCAAACTTGGAGATATTACATCTAGTTCCCTCGTCTAGATCATTAATATATATTGTGAACAGCTGGGGTCCTAGCACCGATCCCTGCGGTACCCCACTAGTCACTGCCTGCCACTCGGAAAAAGACCCGTTTATTCCAACTCTTTGCTTCCTGTCTGCCAACCAGTTCTCTATCCAAGTCAGTACCTTGCCCCCAATCCCATGTGCCTTAACTTTACACGCTAATCTCTTATGCAGGACCTTATCGAAAGCCTTCTGAAAGTCCAAAGTCGGGTGCTTAACTTATCATGTTGTGTCAGCAGCAGAGACTCACTTTTTCATGAGTCTTTTGAGTGGTCACCAGATTTGCCAACTCCATTTCTGCCCAATAACCGATGGAGACGAGTGATTGCAAGAGGCCAGTAGAGTGTCACTCTCCTGAAACCAGCGCTGTAATGTAAAAGTTCAATTATGAGGAAGTGAGTGGGAATGACTATTCCTGATTTTTCGTCCTTCACTATGAGCTTTTGCTTGCACCTCACTACGTTGGAATGAGACTGGAAATTCCAGCTGCGGTGAATCGTGCAAGTGAATCCTCATCCTACCACTCCATGGTGCGGTACATGTAGGGGCTCCACCAAAATGCACCATCTTGTTACTAATAAGGCATGGCATCTCCTATCAAACTATCCAGAAAAGAAAAAAGAAAAGCTTGCATTTATATAGCACCTTTCATGACCTCGGGACATCCCAAAGTGCTTTACAGCCAATTAAGTACTGTTGAAGTGAAGTCACTGTTGTACTATAGGAAATGTGGCAGCCAATTTGCACACAGCAAGATCCTACAAACAAGAATGAGATCATGATCAGATAATCTGTTGTTTTTGGCAAGAACTACAGATTTAAAAGCTGATTTCATTTACCAATAAAATGTAGATGAGTAGAGAACACCCAGCTGCTGAAATTTCCAAAGAAACCACAATAGACGTAATGCAGTTGTTGCCCAATTTTACAATACAACTGAACAGCATTGTTCTGAAAATTGTTGCCTAATCTGGACCCAAACAGTAATAAACAACCCACAGAAATCGTATAAATAGAACAAGGAAGATGAAACATTTATAAGCAATTAATAACAATGGCTCGCATGAATGCGGCTACTTCGCATAGGGCAAAAAGTCCCATGATTTGTTTTCACCATGCTAACGTAGGAGAGGAGAGAATGCCCTTCTGCTTGCTGCTAACTGTATAAGGGCTTGGATGGCACCATCTATCTTTCGTGGCATTTTGTGCTGGGGGTGAACTTGTCAAGCCTGGCGACAATCACTGCATTTATTTGACCTCCGGTCTATCTTTCCACCAACTGAGGCACACACTAGAATCCTTCATTTATTAGAAACACCACCAGCATAAATCAAGGTTTCATAATGGTGCTCCTGGAAAGTATATCATGGAAAATTGCAAGTGCACAGCCTGTGATTTTCCAAAATATGCTCACTGTCCGTGCTGTTCTCTGTTAGGAGCACCACTTCATGGAATCAGGCCTAACTGTAGCATTATAAAAATATTACTACATCACATTGCTTGTATGTGACCTGATTGAGACTAGCACTTAGCTATTCTTCAGTCATTTAATCAGTGCTCGTTCCAATTTTCTTCTCTTTAATTCACTCACTTCCTGAAAATGCTGACTTTTCTTACTGTGCTGTCCCAGCTGGCATCATGGATGAGCCTAGATATTGAGGCCTAGGCTTTCCAAATGTCCCCCTTTGATTGGGCTGCATTTGTGGAAGGTGGCTGTATGGGTCAGTTCCATACTTGGCATTTGCTCATGGAGTTATTAGGGTAGTTGGAATCAGTGCTTACTGGTGCTGCTGACTCAGTTGTAATGTTGGAGCCACTCAATCTGTGAGCTATAAATTATTGTGATTAAATCATTCGCCACTAGATCAAAAGAAAACGTGTACCCACAGTAAGTTCAAGTAGCATTCCATTCCAATCTTTAAACTGACTTGTGATTAGATAACTAATCTATATCGATTTCAGCCTGGCAGTAATGTGATTAATAATAGGACAACTAGATTTCCAGTTTTCCACCTCTATCAAGCATAGTGGCAATGAACTATTGGTCGAGCTCTTAAAGGCAAGTTAATAGAGAATTTAACAGAGCTTCGATTCCCCTTTTTGTGAGATTTTGTGATATTATAAGAATTCAGATGAAGTTAGAAAAACAACACTAAAGCAGCATCATAGCATTACACATCCCAAATCCCTCAACTCTCCAGTCTTCCTCATTCGTGAGAAAGCCCCTCTTGATGCTTTGTGTCAGGTGCTTAAGCCTCCTTTAGAAAATCCCCCTTGTGTCAATCCATACAATGTGGAGTGCTTTCCTGTAATCTCTAGTACTATATATGGCATTAGCAGAGACTTGTAGGATACAAATCAAAAGAGCCTCTAAGCTGTTGTGTAAGGCATTGGTCAGATCGCCTTTAGAATACTTGTGGACTTCTAGTTGCTTAATCATAGGAAGGATATTATTGTTCTTGAGAGTCTACAGAAGTGAGCAACTGAGTTGATTGTGGTATCAGAAAGCATTAAGATAGTTGAACTTGTTTTCATTGGAAAAGTGGTATCATCGAGGTAATCTAGTTGAAGTTTTCAAGCTTATGAAGGGGATTGATAAAATTGATCATGGCAAATTGTTTAGTGGTGATGAATTCAAAAACAGTAACACAAATTGAAAAAATTAGGAATTTAGGAGCAAAAAAGAAATGAAGTGGAGCTTTTTTACACAAAAAGTGATAAACATGTGAAATAAGTTACCATGGAAGGCAATTGAAATGAATAATATACAGCAACTAGATAAGAGAGAAGGGATTGAGGGATTTGGTGAGTAGGTTGAATTGAGGTTAATTTAAAGAAAACACAATGGGCCTGATTACTTTTCCTGTTCCTAAAAATTGTTATGTGCTTATAGACTCTATGGGCTGGATTTTCATTGAGGAGGCAGGACTACAACTTTCAGGGTTGTAGTTCTGCCTCCATCGAGTTCTATTCAACCCACACGATTTTGACTTGATTGACCTTGTTGAGCCCGCCCAGCGAGTTGCTGCAATATCTTGTAGATGGTACACACTGCAGCCACGGTACGCCAGTGGAGGAGGGAGTGAATGTTTAAGGTGATGGATGGGGTGCCAATCAAGTGGGCTGCTTTGTCCTGGATGATGTCGAGCTTCTTGAGTGTTGTTGGAGCTGCACTCATCCAGGCAAGTGGAGAGTATTCCATCACACTCCTAACTTGTGCCTTGTAATGGTGGAAAGGCTTTGGGAGTCAGGAGGTGAGACACTCGCCGCAGAATACCTGGCCTCTGACCTGCTCTTGTTGCCACAGTATTTATGTGGCTGGTCCAGTTCAGTTTCTGGTTAATGGTGACCCCCAGGAAGTTGATAGTGAGGGATTCGGTGATGGTAATGCCATTGAATGTCAAGAGGATATGGTTAGACTCTCGCTTGTTGGAGATAGTCATTGCCTGGCACTTCTGTGGTGCAAATGTTACCTGCCACTTATCAGCCCAAGCTTGAATGTCGTCCAGGTCTTGTTGCATGCGGGCATGGACTACTTCATTATCTGTGGAGTTGTGAATGGCGCTGAACACTGTGCAGTCATCAGCGAACATCCCCATTTCTGACTTTATGTTGGAGGGAAGATCATTGATGAAGCAGCTGAAGATGGTTGGGCCTAGGACACTGCCCTGAGGAACTCCTGCAGCGATGTCCTGGGGCTGTGATGATTGACCTTCAACCACCACAACCATCTTCCTTTGTGCTAGGTATGACTCCAGCCAGTGGAGCGGTTTCCCCTGATTCCCATTGACTTCAGTTTTACTAGGTATTATGTCCGTGTGTAATTGAGACACGGACTGCAGGAGTTGGTTACAACAGGTCTTTACTGAGTGGAGACAAACTGGAACTACTATGCAAAGTTACTACACAGGCTTATATACAGGGGTGGTCGCTACTGGTACTGCAGTATACAGGGGCTGCAGAATATAGTTCCTTCTGCAAAGTACATACACTACAATTCCTCCCCTTTTAGCTAAACAGTACATAACATTCGATTAATAATTAAATAACATATTTACAAATACAGTTGCTAGATACATTAGCTGAAGTTAAGCAATTATAAGTTCAGTCTTTGAGGAGGCTTCCTGATTCTGTCTGGATAACGCCTCTTTGGGCTATCAGGTTCTTCTGGCAAAGTTGATTCGGGATCAATGTCGTTGTTTGGTTCGTCTGCTTCCAATATCACCGATTCTGAGGTAGATGCAATTGGTACTTTGGTTTCATCACCAGGTGTATCGGATCGTGGTGTGGAATTGACGTTTTCCCGTGACTCTAGAATCTGGTCAGCATGGCGTCTTACAATGCTCTCTCCAACATCCACGGTATACATTAGGGGTCCTTGCCGTGTGCAGATCATTCCTGGCTGCCATTTCTCTGTGCGGTAGTCCCGGGCCAAAACTGGTTGACCTATCTTAAAACTCCTGGTCGGCCTTTCATTCATATTCTGAAACTGCCTGTTCTCCACATCTCTTCTGATGTTTGGCTTAACCAAATCCAAGCGGCATTGTAGTCTTCGATTGAAGAACATCATGGCTGGAGTTTGGTTGGTAACCGCATGTGTTGCATTCCGGTAGGCAAACAAGAAGTTATCCACCTTGTGTTGTAGGGGTATGTCTTCATTACACATTGCCTTGATAGCCTTCTTGAATGTTTGAACGAACCTCTCAGCCAATCCATTGGTGGCTGGATGATATGGGGCGGATGTGTAATGCTTAATACCATTGTTCTTTAAGAACCTCCGGAACTCTTCAGACACAAACTGTGGTCCATTGTCGGAGCAAATCTGTTCAGGCAGCCCATTTCTGGCGAATATGGTTCGTAAGACTGTGATAGTTTTTTCTGTGGTGGTTGAGGACATTTTTATTACCTCTGGCCACTTTGAATGTGCATCCACCGCAATTAAAAACATCGAGTCCATAAATGAACCAGCAAAATCAATGTGCACCCTTTGCCATGGAGATGAGGGCCACTCCCATGGATGTAGAGGGGCTTGTGGTGGGGCGTTCTGGACCTTCTGGCATCCTGTACAGCTCTTGGTCATCTCTTCGATTTCTCTATCGATTCCCGGCCACCACACAAACGCTCTGGCTAAGTTCTTCATTTTTACCCCTCCCAGATGACCCTCATGAAGCTCATTGAGCACTCTATCCTTCAATTTGGGTGGAATTACTATTCTGGATCCACACATCAAGGTTCCTCTGCACACTGACAGCTGTTCTCTTCTCGGCGAGAATGCTGGCAACAGTGGTTCGCCATGTGCTGGCCATCCCTTCACCGTTAAATCATAGACCCAGGAGAGTGTCGGGTCATTTTGTGTTTCCTTTTCTATGTTTGCATTCGTCACAGGGAGACATTCGACGATGGTCGAGTGGAATATCTCCACAGGATCCAATGCAGGTGCTTCTTTCACCATCGGCAACGGTAAGCGCGACAATCCATCAGCATTCCCATGCTGTTTAGTTCCTTTGTACTCGATGTCATATTGGTGTGCCCCTAGGAAAAGGGACCACC
This sequence comes from Somniosus microcephalus, assembly GCF_052327205.1. Taxonomy (NCBI): domain Eukaryota; kingdom Metazoa; phylum Chordata; class Chondrichthyes; order Squaliformes; family Somniosidae; genus Somniosus; species Somniosus microcephalus. Next base: position 266,136,505 of record NC_140988.1, read on the forward strand.
TCTGTAGCCGTTGTGCTGTCATTATCGGGACGCTCTTCTGAGGGTTGAAAATGGAGACAAGAGGTTGATGATCAGTTAGTAGAGTAAATTTCTGACCGTGCAGGTAGTGATTGAACTTCTTCACCCCCCACACCAGGCTGAGGGCCTCTCTGTCAATCTGGGCATAGTTACGCTCGGCTGAAGTTAACGAGCGTGACGCAAAAGCTATCGGCCTCTCTGAACCATCAAGGAATTTATGTGACAGTACCGCTCCAATTAGTAGGGAGACGCATCACATGCCAGTCTTATCGGTAGTGATGGGTTGTAGTGAGCAAATACTTCTCTTGAAGTGATTCGGTCTTTACTCTTCTGAAAGGCCCGCTTACATTCATCGCTCCATTTCCATACTACTCCAGTTTGTAGTAGTGCGTTCAGTAGGTGCAGAATTGTGGACAAATTCGGCAAAAACTTATGGTAGTAATTCACCAATCCGAGGAATGACCTCAGTTGCGACACATTTTCAGGCGCTGGAGCCTTAACCACCGCTTCAATTTTGTCAGGGGACTTAGGTAACCCCTCTTCATCAATCACATGGCCACAATACGATATCTGTTTCTTAAAAAACTCGCACTTGGGGCGATTGGCTCGTAGCCCATGTTCTCTTAGTCTAGTGAGCACCTGCTCTAGGTTGGCAAGGTGTTCACTGTCATCTTCACCTGTCACTAGGATGTCGTCCAAGTAACACTGAGTCCCCGGAATCCCTTGCAGGACTTGTTCCATCGCTCTTTGCAATATCGCCGGAGCTGATGCTACTCCGAATACCAGTCGATTATACTGGTAAAGCCCTTTGTGAGTGTTTATCGTGAGAAACTTCCTAGAGGATTCTTCAACCTCCATCTGCAAATATGCTTGTGCTAGGTCAATTTTTGTAAAATGCTTCCCTCCAGATAGTGAGGTGGAAATATCTTCTATCCTCGGGAGAGGATGTTGTACTGTGTGAAGGACTGGGTTCACCGTCACCTTGAAGTCCCCACATATGCAAACCTTCCTTGGCTCCTCAGACTTATTGTTTAACATTTTCTTCATGACAGGAACGATGGGTGTCGCCCACTCGCTCCAGTCTACCTTAGATAACATGCCTGCATTCTCCAGGTTCTCCAGCTCTGCCTCGACGGCTGGGCGAATTGCATATGGTACCGGTCTTGCTTTGAAAAACTTGGGAATTGCATTCTCTTCTATTTTTATCGAGGCAGTTACGCCTTTAAGAGTTCCCAGTTCTTGTTGAAATACCTCTTTGGCGTTAGCTAAGATTTTTGGCAATCGTCCAGGTGTGACGTCGTCATCCTTTTTACCAGCCACCGTCAGTGCCTGAATGGAGTGCCAGTCTAAACTTATCTTTCTGATCCATTCACGTCCCAATAACGGTGGTCCACCATCTTGCAGTATGTACAGATACAATTTCTGTAGTCTTTTTGTTGTCGTTAGTCTTCTTCCCGGACCTGCAAACTCGTGCAATGTGTCCCATCTTTCCGCATTGCCTGCATATTTTGTCCTTGGACCAGCAGTCCTTCTGGTCATGGGTTGTTCTGCCGCAGCGATAACATTTTTCAAATCCCCATGTCATTTCGTGGGTGCCGTATTCCTGTGGCTTTTGCTGCATTTCCGCAGCTCCCCTTGCTGCTGCTTCGTACGATACTGCCACGCTGAAAGCCTTATCTAGCGTCAGAACTTTCTCTGAGAGTAACCTCATCTGGGTTCCTTCACTCAGGAGTCCACAGACAAATTTGTCCTGTAGAGTATCTGTCAGTCCTGCTCCGAACTGGCAGTGCTTTGATAGCTTGCGTAGTTCCGTAAGGTAATCAGCATTGCTCTCATCTTTATGCTGATTGCTCCTGTGGAATTTAAATCTTTCTGCTATCAGCAGCGGTGTAGGATTTAGGTGTTCCTGTAGGATATCAACAATTTCATTAAAACTCTTCACCATCGGTTTGGCTGGAGTGATCAGGTTCCGCAATAGGCCGTACGTTCTTGCGCCCATTAAGTTTAGTAGTGCCGATGCCTTTTTCTCATCGGCTACTTCGTTTGCCTTGCAATATACTTCAACTCTTTCCACATACGTGGTCCAGTCTTCTATTGCATTATCGAAGGCAGTGATATTGCCAGTCTTCGGCATCTTGGAAATCTAAGATGGCACCTCCCGCGCTTTGCCTTCTTCCCCGATTTAACAAAATGGCGCCTCCAGGGCTTTGCCTTCTTCTCCGCTGCTGCTAGCACTGTTGCTAGCATTTTATGCCATGATGGCGACGCCCTATGGTCTTTGCGCACTTCCCCTCCGCGCTGCTGCTAACGCCGCTCTCCGCGGTTCCCGTGGCAAACTGCAGCTCCTCGCGGCTTTCTGCGCTTCTAATTTCTTTATTTTCCCGTCGTCAGAGCAACCCTACGGGACACTTTCCTTCCTCTTCTCGGGTCTGTACGCTGCCCGGCTTCGTAGCACCGGCCGCGCCCTGTGTGCTCCACCCTCTCTCTCTCTCTCCTCTTCCCGACAACGCTGCTTGGCCCTATTGAAAAGCCACCCGATCGAGCTCTAGCCCGCCGCAGCCCAGGAAGGATCAGTGTACTACCTGCCACCAGCCCGATTAGCTGGAACACCACAGACAGGATAACCAAGCCCCGCTCTCGACAGCCTCTCCTGCAAATCTTCAACTCCGATGAATCAGAGGCGGTTGCCCACGGTCGACGCCCGTTTCTTCTGTTTGTTTTTCTTTTTTCTTTCTTCCTTCTGGCCTCGACCTCTAACAACTTCGCTTCAGGGATGGATCCCCATGAGGTGGTGCAGAACTGTAGGTAAGTTCGGATCTGCTCGTCGCCAGTATTATGTCCATGTGTAATTGAGACACGGACTGCAGGAGTTGGTTACAACAGGTCTTTACTGAGTGGAGACAAACTGGAACTACTATGCAAAGTTACTACACAGGCTTACATACAGGGGTGGTCACTACTGGTACTGCAGTATACAGGGGCTGCAGAATATAGTTCCTTCTGCAAAGTACATACACTACACTAGGGCTCCTTGATGCCAGACTCAGTCAAATGCTGCCTTGATTTCAAGGGCAGTCACTCTCACATCACCTCTGGAATTCAGCTCCTTTGTCCATGTTTGGACCAAGGCTGTAATGAGGTCGGGAGCCGAGTGGGCATCAGTGAGCAGGTGCCGTTTGATAGCACTGGCGATGACACTTTCCATCACCACTTTGCTGATGATTGAGAGTAGACTGATGGGATGGTAATTGGCCGGATTGGATTTGTCCTGATTTCTGTTAAAAAGGTAGCATTTTTTCTCTTTTTAGAACTGTTAATGTTGCGATTAACTGATTCACCAACTGTAAATTGCATGTCGGTTCTTTTAATAAATCTCTATATATTTTTAGAATTGTCTCACATAAGTCTTCTGTATCAATAACTCGCAAACTCGATTTCTGTACACTCTTTGGTGAAGAGTTACAAAATTCTGAGGGAGTTTTCCAGGCCCTCATAATATCCGGGATGTTACAGTCTAGCTAAACTTATTTAAAACGCTATCTGGAGGACGGTAACATTCGCGGGTTGTTCCTTTCCTTTAGGGGGAGATAGCCCGGACCTTTAGACCCAATTAAGCGTCTTTAGGACTCGGCTACTTCAAACTTTAGTTGAAAGTGAATGTCTGAGAAATACGCCTGATCCGGGGTAGCCCTAAAGGGGCTACGACTAGTAAATGTCCCTTCAGTTCTCCTTAGAGCAGAGAAGATTGAGAGGAGATTTGATAGAGGTGTTCAAAATCATGAGGGTTCTGGACAGAGTAGATAGAAAGAAACTGTTCCCATTGGCAGAATGGTCGAGAATCAAAGGACACAGGTTTAAAGTGATTGGTAGCGAGTGGTTAAGATCTGGAATGTACTGCCTGAAAGGGTGGTTGGGGAAGATTCAATCACAGCTTTCAAAAGGGAGTTGGATAAGTATCTGAAGGAAAGAAATTTGCAGGGCTACGGGGAAAGGGCGGGGGAGTGGGACTAGCTGAAGTGCTCTTGCAGAGAGCCGGCACGGGCTTGACTGCCGAATGGCCTTCTTTCGTGCTGTAACCGTTCTATAATTCTATGATTCTAAGTCCATTACCACTGCACTTTCTAATTCCCATCTACCTAGCCTTTGGCCTACTATTCTCCATGACATCTCTGCAGCTACTGACTTACTAAATCATACCCTCTGCACCACCTTTGATGCGCTTGTCCCCACTAAAATCTCTCACCCTAGTCATTCCCCTGGCATACCCCTCATCTCTGCTCCCTTAAGTCCAAGGGACGCAGACTTGAAAGGCTTTGGTGGACAACTGGTCTAATCATCCATCACCAGATTTGGCTAGATCATATAAAGCACTACCGGGTCCTGCTCTCCATTACTAAAACCACCCACTCATCTAAGATCATCCAGGATGCCAAAAATAACACCAGGCTCCTCTTCTCCACCACTAACCATCTTCTCAAACCACCCTCCCCTGCCTCCTCTTCCCTCACCTTCAACAATAAATGTGAGAAGCTCATGGACTTCTTTGTTAAAAAGATCAACAACATCTGTTCAACTGCTTCTGCTTTCAATTCCCTCCTTTCCCCAAGCCCACTGGATCTTAATTCCTCTCCATTTTCCTCCTGCCTTAACTGTAAATTTGCATATTTCTCTAATTTCTCTCCTATCTCCCCTCTTGCCCTTTCAAAGCTCATCTTGTCAATGAGGCCGACCTCCTGCTCTCTCGAGCCTATTCCTACTAAATTGCTGACAACCTAATTTCCCTTCCTGGCTCCCATGTTAGTGGATATTGTTAACGGTTCCCTCTCCTCCAGTACTGTCCACCTTTCCTTCAAATCTGCCGTCATCACCCCTCTCAAAAAAACAACCCTTGACCCCTCCATCCTTGCAAACTATTACCCCATCTCCAACCTCCATTTCCTCTCCAAAGGTCTTGACCATGTTGTCGTCTCCCAAATCCGTGCCCATTTTCCCCAGAACTCCTTGTTTGAATCCCTCCAATCAGACTTCTGCCCCTGCCACAGTACTGAAACTGCTCTTACCAAGGTCACAAATGACATCCTAATTGACTGCAACAAAGGTAATCTATCCCTTCTCATCCTTCTGCACCTGTCTGCAGCCTTTGACACAGTTGACCACAAAATTCTGCTCCAACACCTCGCCACCATCGTCCAGTCGGATGGTACTACACTCGCCTGGTTTCATTCCTATCTTTCAAGCCGTAGCCATAGAATCACTTGCAATGGCTTCTCTTCCCAATCCCGCACTGTCACCTCTGGTATCTCCCAAAGGATCTATCCTTGGCCCTCTCCTATTTCTCATCTGCATGCTGCCCCTCAGTGACATTATCTGGCAACACAACGTGAGTTTTCACATGTATGCTGATGATACCCAGCTCTACCTCTCCTCCACCTCTCTCGATCCCTCCACCATCTCTATACTACCAGACTGCTTGTCTGGCAGACAGCACTGAATGAGTAGAAATTTCCTCCAATTAAATATCAGAAAGACCGAAGCCATTGTCTTCAGTTCACATCACAAGCTCCATTCCCTTTCCACTGATTCGATCTCTCTCTCCAGCAACTGTCTAAGGTTGACCAAGTCTGTTCACAACCTTGGTGTCATATTTCATCATGAATTGAGCTTCCTACCTCATATCCGTTCTATCACTAAGACTGCCCATTTCCACCTTCGTAATATCGCCCGTCTCCACCCTTACCTCAACTTATCTGCTGCTGAAACCCTCATCCATGCCTTTATCACCTCTAGACTTAACTATTCCAATGCACTACTGGCCGGCCTCCCTAGTTCTACCCTTCATAAACTTGAGGTCATCCAAAACTCTGCCGCCTGTCTGCTAACGCACACCAAGTTCCGCTCACACATCTCCCCTGTGCTTGCTGACCTACATTGGCTCCCTACAACGGCTCAATTTTAAAATTCTCATCCTCGCCCCTCCTTATCTCTGTAATCTCCTCCAGCCCTATAATCCCCCTAGACCTCTGCATGCTGCCTATTCTGGTCTTTTGAACATCCCCGATTTTAAATGCTCCACCATTGGTGGTGGTGCCTTTAGCTGCCTAGGTCCTAAGCTCTGGAATTCCCTCCCTAAACCTCTCCACCTCTCCACATCTCTTTCCTCCTTTAAGACGCTCCTTAAAACCTACCTCTTCGACCAAGCTTTTGGTTATCTCCCTAACATCTCCTTATATGGCTCGGTGTCAAATTTAGTTTTTTTTGATAACACTCCTGTGAAGTGCCTTGGGATGTTTTGTTACGTTAAAGGTGCTATATAAATATACGTTGGTGTTGTACGTCTAATATGTATTTTCAACAGAATGGTTCTGCCTGAACAGCAGTGCACAGATGCAGCTGCAAGCATCAGGTATCCTTTGTGGGTTGCAGCTGATCTGAGACAATTACATACCCCGAGGAGCTTGAGTTTACACAAAAGACATCTGCCCACAATGGCCCTAATTTTCAACCAGCAGCAATGTAAATGCTTCCTTCAGCAACGCAAATGGAGAATTTCATCCGTTCCCCCACCCCGCACTCCTCCTCCAGCACTCTGATTTCTTGTTTTCCTTTCAAGCTGTCCTGAAAGCATAAGTTGGAGGTCAATCAAAATATGCAGTTTCCGTGGCAGACAGGCATTTGTATTCCGGTAGAAACCAAGATCTTCCGCACCTTGTAACCAAGCAGCCTGGCAGCTATTTGTGAGAATCCAGTCTGTTGATTGGACATTTGCATATCAAATCAAAATGGACAGAACCGATAATCCAGCTGGTTGGCTGGATATTTTAAATCTGAAGGATTAGATACAATATTTATTCTGGGGCTAATATAAAGAAAAACCTGAAACAGTTTACTCTCCTCTATAATGATAACATTTACTGAAACTGTTGTCCGTCCCTTGTCAGCGACGTACTGAATTTCATACTAGCTGTTCAAATATCTCGCAATAGAACAGATTTACTTTGAGAGACAGAATGGTATTTTGAATTTGAACAGCAATAGCACTCAATCTGATGATCACTTTAGGCATCGCAGGCTGTGCAACTCTGTACATTGGCTGTGCATTAATTCCCTACTAACACTAACCACATGCTGCTTAGCAGAGGTGTGGCTGATCTGTAAGTATCAGGCAAGTGACCTGTTTTCTAATGAGCAGCTGTTGGATTTATGGTACAAAATGTGGGCCGACAGAGAAAACCGTGCTTCATATTACCTAAATGCAGCAATCCAGCATTATGTTTTAAGGCAAAGGCAAAATACTGTGGATGCTGGAAATCGGAGACAAAAACAGAAAATCAGAACTGACGAAGGGTCATCGACTTGAAACATTGACTCTGTTTCTCTCTCCACAGATGCTGCCTGACCTGCTGAGTGTTTTCAGCACTCTCTGTTTTTATTTCAGGTGCTGCATATAACGAGCGGCTGATCTGATACCGCCCATTTTGTGCCACCGCCCGAGACGAATTTCTAGACCAAAAACTTTTTACAAAGTCATAGAGATGTGAAAATGTTAAACAGCATATCAATGTTATCAAAATTTAAAACATTCATATATTCTGGGATAATTATTTTCAAAAGTCATGTAAATGTGAACAAAATCATTTTTAAACAGTCATTCAAGTTTAAAAAAAACTGAAATCCAATTGCAAAAATGCTCACCTCTTTCTTGGCACCCTTGCTGGCAGATAAAATGCCTGCCAGACTTTAAAAAGGACTTTTTTCTGGTTTCCTTCCACAGTGCAACAGGCTCCTGCGCCTCTTTGCACTTCAAGGTAGTTGGTGCGCAGTTGGTCTGTAATTAGCCCAACTCTGTGCCAGGACACCATTTCAAATGGGAATTGACAGTCGCAACAGATCATCTGTCAAGTCGAAACTTGACAGATTGCAAGTTCGGGATTTAGCGCATGGGCTTGAAATCCAGAACTTGCTGTCCATTTCAAAGGTGGTATGACAGCGTACTCTGAGAGTACGCCATCATACAGACTGCAAGTTCTGCCCCATTAGGTTTTAAGGGTTACTTTTCCCTCAGGAAACTGTATAACATCAAAGGACATGTCTCTTTTTTATATGCCTACCAGATGCTAGGATATCTCAGCATAATAATGTCAAAATAATTATGTTATTATACTGTAAATCTTCCTAAAATAAGCAAATACCTTCCAGTCAACAATAGAAAGACAAATAAGTAATCTAATCTCTATCACAAAGACTGCCTACCTTCACCCATCTGCCACTGAAATTCTAAGCCATGCCTTTCTCACCTCCAGACGACTTTCTCCTGGCTGGCCTCCCCTCCATACTCTGTAAACTTCAGCTTATCCAAAACTCTTCTACCTGAATCCTATCCGGCACCAAATCCCACTCATCCATCACTCCTGTTTTGCTGACATACGTTGGCTCCCAGTCCAGCAGCACCTTCAAATCAAAATTCTCCTGACCACACATGATCAGGTTTGGGTATCTGCTTAGAATGACACTGGATGTTTGGTGTGGACCTGTTGAAAGATTGATGCTATCTGTGCCAGCTCAACTCAGATGGTAGCATGTTTGCTTGTTATTTTAAAATTCTCATCCTTGTTTTCAAATCCCTCCATGGCCTTGTCCCTCCCTATCTCTATAATCTCTTCCAGTGTCAGCTGTGGCTCAGTGGGTAGCACCCTTGCCTCTAAGTCAAAAGGTTGAGGATTCAAGACCAACTCCAGAGACTTGAGCACAAAAAGCTAGGCTGACACTGCAGTGCAGTATCTAAGGGAGTGCTGTCTTTCAGATGAGATGTTAAATTGAGGCCCCATCTTCTCTCAGATGAATGTAAAATATTCCATGGCACTATTTCGAAGAAGAGCAGGGGAGTAGTTTTCAGTGTCCTGACCAATACTTATCCCTCAACCAACATCATGAAAACAGATTATCTGGTCATTATCACATTGCTGTTTGTGGGAGCTTGCTGTGTGCAAATTGGTAGCCATGTTTCCTACTTTACAACAGTGACTACACTCCAAAAGTACTTCATTGGCTGTAAAGCACTTTGGGACATTTGGTGATTGTGAAAAGTGCTGTATACATGCAAGTCTTTCTTTCCAACCCCACAACTGCCCCCCACCACTCAACTGATATATCTGTGCTTCTCTAATTCTGGCCTCTTGATTTCCCTGATTTTAATCGTTCAACAGTTGGTGGCCGTGCTGCCTTCAGTTGCCTAGGCTGCCTAGGTCCTAAGCTCTTGAATTCTCTATCTCTCTTTCCTCCTTTAAGACGCTCCTTAAAACCTACCTCTTTGACCAAGCTTTTGGTCATCTGCCCTAATTTCTCCTTATGTAGCTCGTTTAGTTTTGTAACACTCCTATGAAGTGCCTTGGGACGTTTTACTACATTAAAGGAGCTATATAAATACAAGTTGTTGTTGATATTATTCAGAAGGTTGTAGGCTCAAGCCTGTGGGTTTGAGCCTATAACTTTCTGACTCAGAAACAAAGTCTAGGCTGATATTTCAGTGTAGTGCTGAAGGAGGCATTGTTTTTCGGGTGAGATGTATAACTGAAGCTGCAGCTGCTTGTTCAGGATCCCTGGACACAAATTTGAAGAGCAGGAAGGTGTTCTGGTTAACATTCCTTCCTCAATTACGAGCACCAGAAGCAAATTAAATAGTCGCTATCTCATTTGCTGTTTGTGGGACCTCACTATTTGGAAATTGGCTGCTGTGTTTTCCTACATAGGTGGACAAATCCCCAGGGCCTGATAACATGCATCCTAGGGTACTGAAGGAGGTGGCCCTAGAGATAGCGGATGCACTAAGGATGATTTTTCAGAATTCATTAGACTCGGGAACAGTGCCGATGGATTGGAGGGTAGCTAACGTTACCCCACTATTCAAAAAGGGGGGTAGGGAAAAAGCAGGTAATTACAGACCTGTAAGCCTTACATCAGTTGTGGGCAAAATGCTGGAGTCCATCATTAAGGATGAAATAGCGGAGCACTTAGCAAATGGGGACAGGATAGGACAGAGTCAACATGGATTTACAAAGGGTAAATCGTGCTTGACTAATCTATTGGAATTTTTTGAGGGAGTAACTGGTAGAATAGATGGGGGAGAGCCAGTAGATGTGGTGTACCTGGACTTCCAAAAGGCCTTCGATAAGGTCCCACATAAAAGATTAGCATGGAAAATTGAGGCTCATGGGATAAAGGGGAAAGTTTTGGCGTGGATAGGGAACTGGCTGTCAGATAGAAAACAGAGAGTTGGAATAAACGGCTCATTTTCTGAATGGCAGGCAGTAACAAGTGGGGTACCACAGGGATCTGTCCTGGGCCCCCAGCTGTTCACAATTTACATTAATGACCTGGATCAGGGAGTCGGATGCAGCATTTCCAAATTTGCAGACGACACTAAACTAGGAGGTGGGGTGGGCTCAGAGGAAGAGACCAGGAAGCTCCAGAGCGATTTGGACAGACTGGGCGATTGGGCGGATAAATGGCAGATGCACTATAATGTGGACAAGTGCGAAGTTATCCACCTTGGGTGCAGGAACGGGAGGGCAAATTATTATTTAAATGGCAATAGATTGGGAGAGGGGGAAGTACAGAGAGACCTGGGTGTTCTTGTACACCAGTCACTGAAGGCGAGCATGCAGGTGCAACAGGCGGTCAAGAAGGCAAACGGTATGCTGGCCTTCATAGCAAAAGGGTTAGAATACAGGAACAGGGATACCTTGCTGCAGCTGTACAGGGCACTGGTGAGACCACACCTCGAGTACTGTGTACAGTTTTGGTCGCCTCATCTGAGGAAGGATGTTCTTGCCATGGAGGGGGTGCAGCGGCGATTCACCAGGCTGATACCAGGAATGGCGGGAATGACCTATGAGGAGAGACTATGTAGTTTAGGGATGTACACACTGGAGTTTAGAAGATTGAGAGGGGACCTCATAGAAGTGTATAAAATTCTGACAGGTCTAGACAGACTGGATGCAGAAGGAATGTTTCCCTTGGCGGGTGAGAACAGAACTAGAGGACATAATTTAAGGATAAGGGCTAAACCATTTAGGACAGAGATGAGGGGGAATTTCTTCACTCAGAGAGTGGTGAACCTGTGGAACTCATTGCCACAGAGGGCAGTGTACGCCAGCTCATTAAATATATTTAAGAGGGAATTAGATATATTTCTACGGGCAAAAGGGGTTAAGGGTTACGGAGAGAAGGCGGGGACGGGATACTGAATTAAAGGATCAGCCATGATCTCATTAAATGGCGGAGCAGGCACGAAGGGCCGAATGGCCTACTCCTGCTCCTATCTTCTATGTATCTATGTATCTATGTAACAGTGACTAAACAAAGTCATTAATTGATTGTGAAGCACTTTGGGACATGCTAAGGATGTGAAAGGAGCTATATAAATTCAACTTTTTCTTTTATCGTCTTTCAAATACTCTGATGAGTTCTTGATGAGATGAGACAGAGGCCTAGAAATTCAGTATAGCCACTTTTTGGGCGGTAAAGTCGGGCGGGCGCTAAAGTTTGCGCCCAGCGCAAAGTCGATGGCACTTCGCCGATATTCAGTAGCTTCGCCCTAAGAGGTTGCTTGAGCGCTAAAACTGGTGATGCACACCTATCTTTAGGCGCTAAGCCGGCGGTGCTGAGGGATAGCGCCAAGGCCGGGCGCAGCGCAGGTGCGGTCATTTCTTGATTGACAGCAGACACCGTGGCGCCGGCCAGCTCTTAAAGGGGGAAGGGTCAACTTGCTCTGCTGCAACGGCCTGCACACTGCAGCCTTCCAGCTAGGCCTGAACACTGCTGGCGATCAGAAGGAGCCATGGCAACGGTACAGAAGGCCCGTGAGCGTGCCCTGCGCTTCTCAGCCCATGACTTGAAGGTGATGGTGAGGGCCTTGGAGAAGAGACAGCACATCTTGTTCCCGGACACTGGCAGGAAGCCTCCCACCAGCGTCTATAGGAAAGCCTGGAGGGAGGTCGCCCGCTGGGTGTCGGCCACCGGCGATGCCCCCAGGGACAATGTCCAATGCCGGAAGAAGTTTAATGACCTGACCAGGATTGTCAGGGTGAGTACCCTTTCCAGTCTCCTCCTCATCCTTGCATGTACACCTGACATGATGGGCAAAGGGACCTGAAAGCCCTAATGGCCAGCCCTCAGCCAGCAGCTATGGGACAGTCATGAACATCAATTGCACATTCTGCACTTTACACCATGGGAGGCAGTGCACACCACATCAGGGCTACACACTGGCCAAGCTATTCCACCATGGGAGGCAGCGCACACCACATCAGGGCTACACACTGGCCAAGCTACTCCACCATGGGAGGCAGCGCACACCACATCAGGGCTACACACTGGCCAAGCTATTCCACCATGGGAGGCAGCGCACACCACATCAGGGCTACACACCGCACTTACAGGCCGTCCTTTCTCTTGCAGGCAAAACTTGCCAACAACCGAAGGCACCAGGAGCAGACCGGGGGAGGCCGCCCCCAGATCCAGGAGCTCACTCCCCTGGAGGAGCGCGTGAGTCGCCTCATGGGACCCCGGGTGATTGGGCCCGTCACCTGTGGAGATGCCGGCCCTCTTCTGGGCCACAATGGTATGGACATCACCTTTTGGACCTCTCTCGTCGCACTTGCGCATCCGATCTACCTCCTTTGCCATTGTCCGACCAATGCGCTGAATGCCACCAGTCATGCCTCCCTCGCTGATGCCCTCTCCTCACTCTAAAGCTACTCTTGTGCCTTCCTGCTTTCAGCTGGTGACGAGGAGCTCCCTGAAGCTGCCAGTGACAGCCCCTCCAAGGAGGAGGAGGAGGAGGAACAGGAAGGCGGACCATCAGGGCAGCAGTCAGGTGCGGCTGCAGATGCCGAAGTAGTGGACACGTCTTCCCTGGAGGAGAGCCTGGAGGAAGGATCGGAGGGGAGTGCAGTTGCTGGGCCCAGTCGCCGCCGGCAACGTGGCAAGGGTCGGGCAGCTCTGCCCCCTGCTCCTCAGCGGGAGAGTCCGGACTCCAGTCCGGCCATGTTCAACTCAGAGGAGGCGCGCCACCTCGATCAAATGGCCCAGGATTCGGATCGCCGGCACACCGAGCTGATGGGGGTAGTGGCACGGATGCCTGAGGCCATCGAGTCCCCGGCTAGTAGTGTGCGCGAGTTCGGGGCCTCACATGCCGCGAGTGGCCGGCTGATCAGTGATGCCGTCCAGACAGTGGCTGCTCTGTTGCGGTCGCAGACCAGGGCAACAGGGGCACTGACTGCTGCCACACGCGCTGCGTCAGCCAGGCATCGCCTGGACACCCGCCGCGCTGCAGCAGCACAGCGGGCTGCCCTTCGGCAGATTGGTGCGCATGCTGCAGTGCGGGCCCGGGCGAGTGCCAGAGTGCCACATCACCAGCCAGGGCCGACCATCCGCCAGATTGCACACATTCCTCCAGCCGTCCCCGCCACTCCCCCAGTGGCGCCTCAACGGCAAGCGGCTGCGAATGATGTTGGCCAGGCACAGCTGCGCCAATCACCAGCCGGCCCCTCGAGGGGCAAACCCCATCTAGGCCGCCCCCCAAGGGCATCTGCCGGAAGGACATCTGACCCTCAGGAGCCTTCCCCCAGCCTCGCAGCAGCCACTGGGCAGAGCTTGCGGAGGAGCAGCAGGCTGGGCAGGGGCCCCAAAAGGCTCGACAAGGTCTCGCCCTCGCGGCCCAATAAGTAGACGGTGTGGCCAAGTGTTATTTTATATGGCGATGCCTATGTTTCTTTTGGGGATGGTTGTTTTGTTTCTGGGGATGTTTTTTGGGTTAAGGCCGAGGATGAAGGCCATTTTTGTACAAATGTTCAGTTATTCCTCCCCAGGTTGTGGGAGTGAGTCATTTGATGCACTGTTTTTTGGGGCCGTTTAATGTTTCTGGGTTTCATGTGTGAAGGGGTTTCATTGGTCTAAAATAAAGATTTCTCTTTATTCAGAGAGTGTCCATGTTTGTTGCTGTAAGTGTTTGTTGCCTTCGCCGGCTGAGGGCTTGCGGAGCGGCTGCATTCATGTTCCTTCATGGCCACAAGGCATTCCCTGACAGGGGGCTTAGAAGTGACGTTCAATAAGCCGCCGACGGACGGCCCTTGGACCTTCTCGCTCCCTCCTGGGATGGTACTCCTCCTCCTCCTGCTCCTCCTCCTCATGCTCCTCCTGCTCCTCCTCCTGAGGTGGTGGTCCAACGTGAGGTGGCAGTGCCTGAGTCCTGCGGAGAGCCAGGTTGTGCAGCATGCAGCAAACAACGATGAATTGGGACACTCGGTCTGGGGAATACTGCAGAGATCCGCCGGAACGATCCAGGCAGCGGAACCGCTGCTTGAGGACGCCAATTGTTTGTTCGATTATGTTCCTGCTCGCTTGATGACTCTCGTTGTATGCCTCTTCAGCAGGGGCCCTGGGCGCGCGGAGCGGGGTCATGAGCCAGGTACACAAAGGATAGCCTTTGTCCCCGAGAAGCCATCCTCTTGGGGGAGGCTGTGCCTCGAACATGTCATGCACAGTTGTCTGCCGCAGGATAAAGGCATCGTGGCTGCTGCCTGGAAAGCGGGCATTGACAGCTAGGATGCGCTGCTTGTGGTCACACACCAGCTGCACATTGAGGGAATGGTAGCCTTTCCGGTTGCGGTAATCCTCGGCATGCTCCACAGGTGCCCGCAAAGCCACATGCGTACAGTCAATGGCGCCCTGCACCAAGGGGAAGGCCGCGAATCTTGCAAATCCCAGTGCACGCTGATGCTGCCTCTCCAGGGCCATGGGGAAGGAGATGAATTGGCGTCTCCTTCTGAAAAGGGCATCGGTCACCTGGCGGATGCAGCAATGCACGGCGAACTGGGATATGTTAGCAATGTCCCCAGCAGCGGATTGGAAGGAGCCGGTGGCATAGAAGTTCAAGGCCACCGTCACCTTCGCCTCCACCGACAGAGCCGTCCTGCTCCTGAGCTTTGGACGCAGATCTCTGCGAAGCAGATGGCAGATCTCTCCAACCACCTCCTTTCGGAATCTCAGCCTTTTTACACATCGCGCGCCACTCATGTTGAGGTAGGTGCACTGCTGGCGGTATGCCCTGACTGGGTAAGGCCTATGTTGCCGACGCCTGTTGCCCCCTCTGCGTTTAGCCAGGGCTGCCCCTCTCACACCGCGTCTGCGAGCCCTACGGACATGACGCTGAAACTCAGCGTTGGCACCCCATGCAGCCCCCATAATATGCTGCCAAACAGTCAAATATCCAAGAGGCCACTTGCAACGCTCTGGCCTGAAGCCAAAAATACCTGAGCTAGTGTTGGCCCAAACCAGAAAGCTGTCTTCCTTGGTCTCTCTCCAGAAATCCGTTGCACAAGAGTGTTTGCTGCAAAATGCCTGCCCTTTATAGTGCAGGGTAAGTGCCCTTTAATTTACGCTCCCCGGGGCCCGCATCGGCTCTGTTGCGTTCCACTAAACAAGCGTGCGGGCCGCCGGCCGCACAATGGGGCGGTCCCACTGAAGTTCTGGATTGGGGCGCGCAAAGGGCGTTGCACGAGGATATGACGTCATTTTCTGCGTGCGCAGGTGAGCGCGCGCTAAACTTTGCGCCGGCACTAAATGTCTACTTAATTTGGGGCGAGGCGCAGATCGCGCTGCGCCCGGACGCTACACGCATCGCGCCCGAAATTCACTTCTCTTAAGGCGCTAACGGCTGGCGCAAGCAACTGAATTTCTAGGCCAGAGCCTTTAGAATCAATAATACTGCACTGCTAATAATAAGCCAAACTGCATTTTCTTTTATTATTTTAGAATTTTTATTAAAAAATCCAAAAGTGGAGAAGATACTGTTGCCCCCACCCCCTTTAGTCTAATTCCCATTTTGCCAGCAATGGATGGTGCAGGCCTAAACTTGCCCTTCAGCCTGTCACATTATCTGAACTTGGATGACATAGGGACTGGCAAGATCAGTTGAATTTTGAGCAAAGATTGTGTATAATTTTCTTCAAAAAAAATCTCCTGTAGGGATAAGGTTAAGAAAAAACAGAACCTGCATATTTCATTTAAATAGGCTGCTTCAGGGTATCACCACCAACACCACCAAAAACTCTAGATTAACTGGTTATTCAGTCATTTGCTGTTTGTGGGGCCCTGATATGTTCAGATTTGCTGTCACATTGGCCCAAATAATAACAATGACTGCACTTCAAAAGTAATTCATTGGTTGCAAAGCACTCTGGGACATTGAGGGCATGATAAGGTGCAAGTTCTTTCTTTCTTTCTTTCCACAGTGTCAGCTGTGGCTCATTGGGTAGCACACTCACTTCTGAGTCAGAAGGTTGTGGGTTCAAGTCACACTCCAGGGATTTGAGCACAATAATCTAGGCTGACACTCCAGTGCAGTGCTAAGGGAGTGCTGCACTGCTGGAGGTGCTGTCTTTCAGATGAGACATTAAACCGATGCCCTGTCTGCTCTCTCAGGTGGACATAAACGATCCCATGGCACTATTTCGAAGAAAAGCAGGGGAGTTATCTCCTTTGTCCTGGCCAATATTTATCCCTCAATCAGCATAACAAAAGCAGATTATCTGGTCATTATCACATTGCTGGTTGTGGGAGCTTGCTGTGCACAAATTGGCTGCTGCGTTTCCTACATTACAACAGTGACTACACTTCAAAAAGTACTTCATTGGCTGTAAAGCACTTGAGACGTCCAATGGTCGTGAAAGCTGCTATATAAATGCAAGTCTTTCTGTTTTTTCTTTCCTTTAAATACAGTTATGTATAAGCCAAGTTGGCCGCTATTTTACTAATATTTGACACTCCAGGGTGAAAGTTCCACACAGGTTCCCCAATCTCCAGCCATAACTTTGTCTGGATACCCCGGAGAAATGACGTAAAGACATTTGTGCTATTTCTCCGGGGTTTCCGCCGAAGTTACAACAGGACATTGGAAGAACCCTTGCAGAAACTCCAAGCATCCTTATTTTATGCTATGTCAGGCCCTTTGTTTTTCAGCAGAACAAATAAAGTAAATTAAAAAAAAAAATTATTTTATTACCAGCAGTAGAGTGCGCAAATTGGCTGCTGCGTTTCCCACATTTCCAAAAGTGACTCCACTTCAAAAGTACTTCATTGGCTGTAAAGTGCTTTGAGACGTCCGGTGGTCATGAAAGACACTATATAAATGCCTTTCTCTCTTTCTCTCTTTCTTTCGTGTTATCCAGCACAATTTGGGATAGATGTCAAGTTTTTCTTTGAAGTTTTACTTCAACATTTGTTGACACAAAGTACACTTGAGTTCCAAGATTTTAGAGCTGCTGTCAAGGCTAGATGTAGTTCACATATGGAAAATGAAAGGGTGAGTAACCCAAGACCACACATTTCCCAACAGATGACTACAGAGTACAATTGGCAAAGACTGGGGAACAGATTGCCTTCCTGTCTGCCTGCACTCGAGGCACCGAATAGTAAATGGCACAGACGAACTAAAAAGGGCAAAATGAAAACAAGCGAGAAATCAAAGTTTATGCTAAACTTGTACCGAACCTTGGTTAGACCACACTTGGAGTACTGTGCACAATTCTGGTCACCATATTATAAAAAGGATACAGAGGCACTGGAGAGGGTGTAAAAAAGATTTACAAGAATGATACCAGAAATGTGAGGCTATACATATCAGGAAAGGATGAACAGGCTGGGTCTCTTTTTTCTCTTGAAAAGAGAAGGTTGAGGGGTGACCTAATAGAGGTCTTTAAAATTATGGTGTGGAGATGCCGGAGTTGGACTGGGGTGGACAAATGTAAGGAGTCACACAACACCAGGTTATAGTCCAACAGCTTTATTTGAAATCACAAGCTTTCGGAGCGCTGCTCCTTCTTCAGGTGAAGTGGAGAAATGCATAAAGACACAGCTTATATAGTCAGAGAATCATGTCAGATGTTTACAGGTAACCTTTCCAACTGCCATTTATCACACCTCGGCAGAGAGATAATCACAGCAGTCAAAGGTGTGAATGGTGTCCAAACAGGTCAGTCAGGGAAACATTACATCAAAGAACAATGAGGTGGGGTCACAAGGGGTCAAATATTGCAGATGCTGGGGTCTGTATGAAAAACAAAAAAACAGACAAGAAACATTTTTTTTGGCTGGAGATCACAGCAGGTCCGGCCGCATCTGTGTAGAGAGAACAAGCCAATGTCGACTCGAGTCTGGATGACCCTGCGTCAGGTGGGGTTACATGTAGCGTGACATGATCTTGGGTTCATGTCACGCTACACGTAACCCCACCTGACGCAGGGTCATCCAGACTCGAGTCGACATTGGCTTGTTCTCTCTACACAGATGCGGCCGGACCTGCTGTGATCTCCAGCCAAAAAAAATGTTTCTTGTCTGTTTTTTTGTTTTTCATACAGACCCCAGCATCTGCAATATTTGACCCCTTGTGACCCCACCTCATTGTTCTTTGATGTAATGTTTCCCTGACTGACCTGTTTGGACACCATTCACACCTTTGACTGCTGTGATTATCTCTCTGCCGAGGTGTGATAAATGGCAGTTGGAAAGGTTACCTGTAAACATCTGACATGATTCTCTGACTATATAAGCTGGCCTAGAAATTGAGTTGACGCCGCGCCAGGGCTTTAGCGCCGGAAATTTAGCGCCGGCGCTAATTCCCTTGCGCGCGCCAAAAATTCAGTAGCGCCCCGCCCAGACGGCTACCGGCGCTACTGGCGGGCGTGAGTGCCTCCCAATGGGCGCTGAGTGCCACATTGCGGCGCTAATCCGGCGCTGCGGCACCCGATGCGGTGCGGCAGGCTGGGGAAGTGCAGGCCTCCTCCTCCCGTTAAGGAGGCGCTGCCTTCACCCGATCGCTGGCCGTTTGATTTTTTCAAAAATGAGCCCGGCACCTCGGACAAGTGCCGGGCTTGCAGGCCAGACGCATCTGTTCCGCGGGGGGGGGTGGAGGAGTCCGGGGAGGGAGGTGCGGGCAGGCGGCCGGTGGGAAAGCGGCCGGCCGCCGCGCGACCTTAATGCGCCGGCGCTAACTTGTGTAAGACTCGGTTGCCAGAGTCTTAGTTGTGGCTGCCACGGGCGAGGCAGCCGCAACTGAATTTCGGCGTTTGGGCGCGTTGCCACGGCAATCGGGATGCTGCGCACACCGATGACGTCATCGGTGCCGGCGCAGCGCAACCGGCTAACGCCGATGGCAGCGCCGAAGTGAATTTCAGAAATGGCTATCATTGCGGCGCTAGGCCCTCTAGCGCCGCAAAATGGGCGCTAACCCTACTGAATTTTCAGCCCACTGTGTCTTTATGCATTTCTCCACTTCACCTGAAGAAGGAGCAGCGCTCCGAAAGCTTGTGATTTCAAATAAAGCTGTTGGACTATAACCTGGTGTTGTGTGACTTCTTACATTTAAAATTATGAACGGTTTTGATAGAGTAAATACAGAGAGAGTGTTTCCACTTGTGGTGAAGAGCAAAATTAGAGGCCATCAATATAAGATAGTCACCAAGAAATCCAATAGGGAATTCATAAGAAACCTCTTTACCCAGAGATTGGTGAGAATGTGGAACCCGTTACCACAGGGAGTGACTGAGGCGAAAAGTATAGATGCATTTAAGGGGAGGCTAGATAAGCATATGAGGGAGAAGGGAATAGAGGGTTATGCTGATAGATTTAGATGAGGAAAGATGGGAGGAGGCTCGAGTAGAGCATAAACGCCAACATGGACTGGTTGGGCCAAATGGCCTGTTTTTGTGCTGTATATCCTATGTAATCCTATGTAAATCTGGGGTGGCGGTGTGGATGTGAGTCAAGGAGGGAGAAACTGGTCATGGTTCTCAGGAGAATTGGCCATGGTTTCTGCTCTTGATAGCTCTCCAGAAACTACTTTGAGAAGTGCATATGTATGTGTGAGTGTGTGTATTAAGTGACGTTGGTGCGCCTATCCTGCCAATGTATTTGCAGGATCTTGTGGAGGCAGTGTTGGTGGTACCTCTCCAGTGCTTTGAGGTGCCTGCTGTACATCCCCAACATTGAAGCTTTGACCACGCTCGATCAGCTCCGATGGACAGGCCACATCATTCGCATGCCCGATACGAGACTCCCAAAACAAGCGCTTTACTCAGAGCTCCAACACAGCAAGAGAGCCCCAGGTGGGCAGAAGAAATGCTTCAAGGACACCCTCAAAGCCTCCTTGAAAAAGTGCAACATCCCCACCGACAGCTGGGAATCCCTGGTCCAAGACCGCACAAAGTGGAGGAGAAGCATCCGGGAAGGTGCCGAACACCTCGAGTCTCTTCGCCGGGAGCAAGTGGAAGGAGCAAACAGCGGAAGGAGCGCACGTCAACCCAAGCACCCCACCCACCCGCTCCTTCAACCACTGTCTGCCCCACCTGTGACAGACACTGTAGGTCCCACATTGGACTCATCAGTCACCTAAGAACGCATTTTTAGTGTGGAAGCAAGTCATCCTCAGTTCCGAGGGACTGCCTAAGAAGAAGAAGAAGAAGAATTAAGTGAGGACAGGATCAGGCTCAGATCCAGTCCGACTCCATCTATGGGGTCAAATAGCCTAACAATACAAACTCCTAGCACAAAGCAGCATTTGCAGAGAGCAAGAGTCGGTGAATGACATATCTCCAACTCACACTTTCAAATGCGGCTTCCATTAGGAGTTTAAATTCACTGAATTTACCCTTTAGCATCAAGGCTGACAACTGAACAATAGCCACTTGGACAAGACATTGGGGAATACCTGGTGATGTGGAACTGTACCCCAGCAAGGAGTCAATGCCTTTAGCAGTGGAAGAGATGGGAGATAACTGGTGCGGAAGATATTTTTAAAAATCTGTTGAGGGCAAGGGGGAGGAAATAAGGTTTTCTATTTCACTATTGGAATATTTCTTCTCAGAAAATTAAACACTTCTTTTAGAAGTATTCTCTTTTTAAGAAGAAGCGTATTCAACTAAATTGGTCCCCATTATTGATATTGTTACAAAAGGATACTTACTGGAGTCTCTCAGTCACCTCTTGTTACCCTGTTTTATATTCTAGAGGGATAATGTTACAAGTCTATACTGCCAACAGGGAGCCTAACCCACCAGAAGTCTCAATTTGAATATTCATTTCAGTTTGACCTAAACAAGCACAGCTCATTGAACACAGAAAGACATCAGAACGACTCAAATTACAATTAGCTCAGTGGCGCAAGTGAAAACTTTCTACTCCACCGTTTGTTGGTTAAGCATCATGGCCTAGAAATTGGGTATAGCCCCGCCAGCTCGTTTGTGCCGAAAATTTTGCGCCCGCCGCGGAGCCAGTTGTGCCTGCCCCATATTCACTTTCAGCGCCCCAAAGCGGAACCCGGCGCTGTTCTAGGGTGTGGCCGCCCCGCTTGGGGCGCTGAAAGTGAATTTCAGCGCTCCTGGTCCCGCTGCGCCACCCGATGTGGTGCGGCAGGCTGCTGTACTGCAGGCCTCCCCCTTCTCTTAAGGGGGAGGTGCCTGCAACGGCCGGAGCCCCGAGTGCGAGTGCCGGCAAAAGAGCCCGGCACAACGGAGAAGTGCCGGGCTCCACGGAAACCAGCCGGCAATGCCGCGGGGGGGGTGGTGGAGGAGGCCGGGGAAGGAGGTGCGGGCAGGCGGCCGCCGAAAAAGCGGCCGGCCGCACCTCCACCTTAAAGCGCCCCGCTAAGGCTGCTGTAAGGACCCGGTCTCCCGATGTTGTTAGCGGCCGCCACGGAAGAGGCGGCCGCTACTGAAGATGGGGATCGGCGTGGTTTCGGGCGGTACCGGGGCACTGCGCACACCGATGACGTCATCGGTGCCGGCGCAGCGCTACTGGCTAACGCCGATGTTAGGGCCCACCTAATTTCGGGCGCTAAAAAAATTCCGGCGCAACCCACTCTTTCGCCCCTAAGTGGGCGCAAACGCAACTGAATTTCTAGGCCCATATTTCTTGTAGAACAAAAATTTCAGTAATTTTTTCTCTTAGCTGTGATTATTATCAGTATCCAAGGATTGAGTGGCTTGAATTTCTACTAGGAGCGTTATAAAATCTGAGAAGCAGAAAATGCAACGTGATTGTCTGAGTGGAAAGTAAATGTAGTTAACACCACAAACCTTTCTAAAGTGCTTTTACATCTGACAGTCTGAAAATTTCCCCTTTGCATCAGACACTCTCAGCTCAGGTACGATAGCAAAATACTGCAGACACTCTCAGCTCAGGTATGACATAGGCCGACACACTAGCCATTCTTAAAACACCTCAAATTGAAAATCCTAATTTGATGCCAATTAGTATGGGGATATTATAGACAGTTGGTGCTGTGCTCCACCAGGATTGGAATGTTTGCAGCCCTTGCATCATGCAGAGAGAGGAGGCTCGTCACATTATTGGAAAGTCAGAACTGCATGAGCATCCTTCCAATCCAAAGGAACAATCTCAGACTCTAACAAGCAGTTAAAGATATGGGCAAGGGGTTGGCAAAGTACGTCTCGTCTCTTTAATCACCCTCGGGTGAATGTCATCTGCACTAGCAGTCTGACACCTGTTTTAGGGTTTCTTATTCTGTCCCAGTGTTCAAAGAAAAGCGCTGTATCGTTTTTGGGTTTTAGACACAAATATTTGTGCGAAAAGTGTTTCCTGATTTCACTCCTACATGGCCTAACTCTAGTGCTAAGATTATGCCCTCTTGACTACAGCCAATCAAAGACCTTTTTCAAAGGTCTCGGACACAGCTGTCAATCAATTGCCCTGCCCCAAACTGGCTCTGATTCCTTGAGGTGTGCCAAGGTGGTATGACTATTACTGCAGACATGTTTGAACAAAAGATCCTAATACAAAGGACCATGATTGCATTATCAATGCTGAATGGATAGCCAAACTTTAACAATGGCAAGGAAGTTTGTGATTTATTGCAATGGCTCCGACCATTTAAACAATTAACACCTTGGACTGCCCATTTGATCTACCTGTGATTACTGGAACTAACTGTCTTTGCTCCCAGCTATATCAACATAGGAAACACCTTTGTTTTACAGAAACCACTACCCTGATGCATATTAATTACCCTTCATTTGCCATAATGTAATAGATATTTACTGTGCTTTGCAGAAACCAGCACACAGAAAACCACAATTAGTATGACATTTCTACTAATAATATGCACAAGTTAAAATTCAACACAGATGAAACTATTCCCCTCCAGTGGTGCCAAGGCATCTTCCTCCATTTTTACTAAGGTAAGGGATCCAAAACAGACTGCAGCAACTACAGAGGGATTACCCTACTGTCAACAGTGGTTATTTATTCACTTCGGTGATACCCGCTCATGTCAAGAACCCTCTGAGAGAAACACTGAAAACAACACTGGCTTCAGTGAGAACAGATACACCATTGAGCAGATATTTACACTATGGCAGGTAGTGCAATGAGCCACTATATGCTTTTGACTCGCTGAGTAGAGAGTACCTATTGCTCCTGTTACAATCTTTAGGCATCCCGACCAAAATTATACCTTTAATCAGAGGGCTTTATGCTCACACAAGCAGCCAGGTCCATCTGGACAGAAACTTTCTAAGCCTTTTGAGTTTAATACTGGAGTATGCCAGGGCTGTATTGTCTGTAAGTCAACGTCAGAAAAAGTGGATGTGAGACCAGCCTAGGCAATGACTATGTATACAGATCAGGACTTCGCCAACAATACAGTGGTCTTGCTGAAACTGTGGACACCCTCACCAAAGCTCAATGAATATTTGACCAAGAGGCAACTAGCCTTGCTCTCCATATTACTTGGAACAAGAGAAACTGCAATAGCAAGGAGACATTAATTCCAACTTCCTTCATAATAGTTGATGATCCAACCAAAAGATAAAAGAGCTGAATTCTAGAGGTGAGGTGAATGTGACAGCCCTTGATATCAAGGCAGCATTTGAACAAGTGTGGCAACAAGAAGCCCTAGTAAAATTGGTGTTAATGGGAATCAGGGGGAAATCACTCCACTGGCTGGAGTAATACCTAGCACAAAGGAAGATGGTTGTGGTTGTTGGAGGCCAATCATTTCAGCCCCAGGACATCGCTGCAGGAGTTCTTCAGGGCAGTGTCCTAGGACCAACAATCTTCAGTTGCTTCATCAATGACCTTCCCTCCATCATAAGGTCAGAAGTGGGGATGTTCATTAATGATTGCACAGTGTTCAGTTCCATTCGGAACTCCTCAGATAATGAAGCAGTCCGCATGCTTAGAGGGAAATTGTGTGGTAGTGCCCCAAGAGGGAAGCAGGGTGCTACTGGAAGCGCCCCGCCTCCCTCTTGGGGCACTGTGAGGGAATATCGCGGCGCTACGTGCCGCAGCGCCATGCGCTGTGCCATGGTATTGCACGCCTTCCTCCCCTTCTCAAAGGGGAGGGGCATTGCACAGCACGACCCGGGGCCCAGCTGGGCACCTGGGGTTCGGGAGTGCCGGCAAAAGAGCCCGGCACTTCTCTTGAGTGCAGCCGGCACTCCGTGGGGGGGCAGGTCAGGAGGCCGGGGACGGGAGCGGAGGCAGGTGCTGGCAGGCGGCCAGCAACAAAAATGGCCGCCCCGCACCTCGCCTTTAAATAGCGCTTCCCCGGCCGCAGGTAGGCCCCCCTGACCCCGTCAGACACCACGTCCGGCGGTAAGCCAGGGGGCGCTCCCGAAGATCGCAGCCGGGCCCGAGCACTGCGCACGGCGATGATTATCACTGGAGGCACAGCGCCGTGAGGCGCTATCGGTTACCGGCACCACTAACCTCCCGCTGAATTTCACAGAATGCGTTGGTGGCGCCGCGCCCGGGCGCTAGTTGCTTTGCTCCCTGTTAGCGCCCTCTTAGGGCACTAACGGGAGGCGCAAAGCTACTGAATATTTCCCCCTTGAACTCTAGGAGAATCAAGGGATATGGGGATCGGGCAGGAATGTGGTGTTGAGGTCATAGATCTTATTGAATGGTGGAGCAGGCTCGCGGGGCCGTATAGCCTACTCCTGCTCCTAATTCTTATGTTCTTATAAGCTGCAATCTCAAAGTACAGCTCCACAATGCATTAGTAATATCCATATTTATATGTGGCTCAGGAACGTGGGCACGCACATAATGAATAGACGAATCGGTCGCTTCACACACTATTAAAAGTTCCGTTAATGTGGAGTCGTTAGGAGCACTCATGCTCCTCCTGGCTCCATATTCAGGTAAATATATTTTTAAAACTTACCTTGTTGGTTGTGGCTTGGTTTTCTTGCAGCTGGAAACTTAAGCAGGATGGGCTCCTTATTTGCATATGCAAAGACCCTAATGCCTGGTTCAAGCATGGGCACTGCATGGCAATTTTTTTGGCCTTCGGTAGTGGGGAAAATGCTAGAGTCCATTATAAAAGATGTAATAGCAGAGCACTTGGAAAACAGTGACAGGATCGGACAAACTCAATAGCAAAACACTGCAGATGCTGGAAATCCGAAATAACAACAGAAAATGCTGGAAAAACTCAGCAGGCCAGGCAACATCCGTGGAGAGAAATTAGAGTCGACGTTTTGGGTTGAAACCCTTTTTCAAAACTGGAAAGGAAATGAAATAGATCGAAGGCAAGGCTGCGATAAAACAAAAGAGGTAAAGAGACATTAAGAGGTATTCAAAACCAGACGAGATGGTAATAGGACAGTGCAGACAAAAGACGGCTCAGATTAGATGTGAAGTGTACTGGCAGAATGAGAGACAGCTGCCATGTGGGAGAGAGAAAAAAAGGAAAGGTGGGGGGAGGGAAAAACCAAAACAAAGGGGTGGAAAAAATATATAAGTAAAAATGTAATAGGGGCCGAGGTTATGATCTGAAATTGTTGAACTCGATATTGAGTCTGGAAGGCTGCAACGTGCCTAATCGGAAGATGAGGTGCTGTTCCTCGAGTTTACGTTGAGCTTCCGTGGAACAATGAAAGAGGCTAAGGATGGTGAGGTCCGAGTGGGAATGAAGCGGTGAATTAAAATGACAGACGACCGGAAGCTCGGGGTCACCCTTATGGACTGAACGGAGGTGTTCCGCAAAGCGGTCACCCAATCTGCGTTTGGTCTCCCCAATGTAGAGGAGACCGCAACGTGAGCAGCGAATACAGTATACTAGATTGCAAGAAGTACAAGTAAATCGCTGTTTCACCTGGAAGGGGTGTTTGGGGCCCTGGACAGTGAGAAGGGGGGAGGTATAGGGGCAGGTGTTACATCTCCTGCACTTGCACGGGAAGGTGCCAGGCGAAGGGGAAGGGCTGTTGGGGGTGATAGAGGAATGGACCAGGGTGTCTCGGAGGGAGCGGTCCCTATGGAATGCTGAAAGGGGAGGGGAGGGGAAGATGCGTTTGGTGGTGGGATCCATTTGGAGATGGCGGAAATGGGGGAGGATGATCGGTTGAATGTGGAGGCTGGTGGGGTGAAAGGTGAGGACAAGGGGAACCCTATCGTGGTTCCGGGAGGGAGGGGCAGGGGTGAGGGCAGAAGTGCGGGAGATAGAACGGACACGGTCGAGGGCCGTGTCAACCAAGGTAGAAGGGAATCCTCTGTCGCGGAAAATGGAAGACATGTCGGAAGCACTGGTGTGGAAGGTGCCATCGTCGGAGCAGATACAGCAGAGACGGAGAAACTGGGAGAATGGAATAGAGTCCTTACAGGAGGCGGGGTGGGAAGAAATGGGCTTGTAGTGAATATTGGTCGATAACCCATCCCCAGAGATGGAGACAGAGAAGTTTCATGACTGTATCGGTGCCGTTTCCTGCTCTCGCCCCGAATTAGACTATTTCATTCACTTTGCCTCCAATTTCCACCCTTCCCTTACCTTCACATGGTCTACCTCTGACTCTTCCCTTCCCTTCCTCGACTTCTCGTCTCCATCTCTGGGGATAGGTTATCGACCAATATTCACTACAAGCCCACTGACTCCCACAGCTACCTGGACTACACTTCCTCCCACCCCGCCTCCTGTAAGGACTCTATTCCATTCTCCCAGTTTCTCCGTCTCCGCTGTATCTGCTCCGACGATGCCACCTTCCACACCAGTGCTTCCGACATGTCTTCCTTTTTCCTCAACTGAGGATTCCCCTCTACCGTGGTTGACACGGCCCTTGACCGTGTCCGTTCTATCTCCCGCACTTCTGCCCTCACCCCTGCCCCTCCCTCCCAGAACCACAATAGGGTTCCCCTTGTCCTCACCTTTCACCCCACCAGCCTCCACATTCAACCGATCATCCTCCCCCATTTCCGCTACCTCCAAAGTGATCCCACCACCAAACGCATCTGTCCCTCCCCTCCCCTTTCAGCATTCCGTAGGAACCGCTCCCTCCGAGACACCCTGGTCCACTCCTCTTTCACCCCCAACAGCCCTTCCCCTTCGCCTGGCACCTTCCCGTGCAAGCGCAGGAGATGTAACACCTGCCCCTATACCTCCCCCCTTCCCACTGTCCAGGGCCCCAAACACCCCTTCCAGGTGAAACAGCGATTTACTTGTACTTCTTGCAATCTAGTATACTGTATTCGCTGCTCACGTTGCGGTCTCCTCTACATTGGAGAGACCAAACGCAGATTGGGTGACCGCTTTGCAGAACACCTCCGTTCAGTCTGTAAGGGTGACCCCGAGCTTCCGGTCACCTGTCATTTTAATTCACCGCTCCATTCTCACTCGGACCTCACCGTCCTTGGCCTCTTGCATTGTTCCATGGAAGCTCAACGTAAACTCGAGGAACAGCACCTCATCTTCCAATTAGGCACGTTGCAGCCTTCCGGACTCAATATCGAGTTCTACAATTTCAGATCATAACCTCGGCCCCTATTACATTTTTACTTATTTTTTTTTCCACCCCTTTGTTTTGGGTCTTCCCTTCCCCCCCTTTCCTTTTTTTTCTCTCTCCCACGTGGCAACTGTCTCTCATCCTGCCAGTACACTTCACACCTAATCTGAGCTATCTTTTGTCTCCACTGTCCTATTACCATCTCGTCTGGTTTTGAATACCTCTTAATGTCTCTTTACTTCTTTTGTTCTATCACAGCCTTGCCTTTGATCTATTTCATTTCCTTTCCAGTTTTGAAAAAGGGTTTCGACCCGAAACGTCGACTCTAATTTCTCTCCACGCTTTTCTGTTGTTATTTCGGACAAAGTCAACATGAATTTACAAAAGGTAAATCATGCTTGACTAATGTACTGGAATTTTTTGAGCATGTAACTGCTAGAATAGATAAGGAGAACCAGTGGATGTGGTGTATTTGGACTTTCAGAAGGCTTTCGATAAGGTCCTGCATAAGAGATTAGCATGTAAAGTTAAAGCACATGGGATTCAGGGCAAAGTACTGACTTGGATAGAGAACTGGTTGGCAGACAGGAAGCAAAGAGTTGGAATAAACGGGTCTTTCTCCGAGTGGCAGGCAGTGACTAGTGGGGTACCGCAGGGATCGGTGCTAGGACCCCAGCTATTCACAATATATATTAATGATCTAGACGAGGGAACTAGATGTAATATCTCCAAGTTTGCAGACAACACAAAGCTGGGTGGGCGTGTGTGCTGTGAGGAGGATGCCGAGAAACTCCAGTATGATTTGGACAGGTTGGGTGATTGGGCAGATGCATGGCAAATGCAGTATAATGTGGATAAATGCGAGGTTACCCACTTTGGTGGCAAAAACAGGAAGGCAGATTATTATCTGAATGGCAATAGATTGGGAGAAGGGGAAGTGCAATGAGACCTGGGTGTCCTTGTGCACCAGTCGCTGAAGGTAAGCATGCAGGTGCAGCAGGCGGCTAAGAAGGCAAATGGTATGTTGGCCTTCATAGCGAGAGGATTCGAGTACAGGAACAAGGATGTCTTGCTACAGTTGTACAGGGCCTTGGTGAGACCACAACTTGAGTATTGTGTGCAGTTTTGGTCGCCTTATCTGAGGAAGGATGTTCTTGCTATGGAGGGAGTGCAGCGAAGATTCACCAGACTGATACCTGGGATGGCAGGAATGACGTATGAAGAGAGATTGTGTCGATTGGGCTTATATTCGCTGGAGTTTAGAAGAATGAGAGGGGATCTCATTGAAACTTATACAATTCTAACAGAACTAGACAGACTAGATGCAGGAAGGATGTACCCGATGGCGGAGGAGTTGAGAACCAGGAGTCACAGTTTAAAGATAAGGGGTAAGCCATTTAGGACAGAGATGAGGAGGAATTTCTTCACCCAGAGAGTGGTGAACCTGTGGAATTCTCTACCACAGAAGGCAGTTGAGGCCAATTCATTAAATATATTCAAGAAGGAGTTAGATATATTTCTTAAGGCTAAGGGGATCATGGGATATGGGAGAAAGCAGGGACAGGGTACTGAATTTGAATGATCAGCCATGATCTCATTAAATGGTGGAGCAGGCTCGAGGGGCCGAATGGCCTACTCCTGCTCCTATCTTCTATGTTTCTATGTTTCACCAATAATGAGCGTACACTTCCTGCCCGGCAAATTGGAGGCTTAGTAGGTCGAATTCCTAGGCCAAAATCAGTGAAAGCAGCTAGGGATCTTCAAAAGCAGTTAAATAAAATCTTCAAATAGGCAATTAAGTGTCAAAAGAAACTCAATACAGACAAGTGCAAGATGTTATCCATTGGAATGAAAAAAAATTATCTTGAATATTTTATGGATGGTGTCAAAATAACAAAAAGTGAAGTGGAAAGAGATCTGGGATAATGGATTTGCTATTTAACATGTCAAATCATTGGACCAACAACAGCTAACATGAATAAAATGTGAAATTATATGGTTAGGTTAGTCATTGCTAGATTATAAGTCAGAAGATGTCATGTAAAAAAAAAACTACAGTGCTCAGTCTTTGAGTAATATGTTCAACTTTGGTTGCCTAGACAACCGGTAAAAATTCAAGCCATGGAAGCAGTGCAGAGAAGAGCCATTAGGTTGATCCCTGGTGTCAAAAGATTGAGTTCAAAGGAAACACTGGGGAATCCGGGGCTCTTTAGTCTTGAAAAAAAATAAGCCAACACGCTAGAACAAAGGTTGAGGCCGCTAAATTCACCCCTGTTACACCGGTACTTTTGGCTGTTTTCTTTTAAAATGGCATCTGCCTTGCTTCCACTCACTTCGAGTGCGGCCCGTGCTGTTCGCCATCTTGGTGAGGGCGATAGCGTGGGCAGTACGTGCATGCGCCTGTAGTATGTAGATTAGGCAGATTGTGACGTCAGTCAGCGTGTAACGCTGATTTGACGCACGACCTGCCATTTTCGACGTTGCCGCTCCATTCAACCCCCTCTCCTAAACAGGTACAGCTGAAGGTGCATTCAGCTGCATGAGGGACCCCCCCGCCCCACCCCACCACCAGCGCTATTAAACTTGCAGGTAAATTGCTTATTGCTTTTGTACTGGCTCTTGCAGAGTTTGTAGGAGCACTGGGTTGGTGGAAGAGATTTCAAAAGTTGTTAAAGTGCGCAGGGAGTGCTGCTGGATGTTGGGAAGGTGTTAGCTGCTACTGGAAGGCCTCTGAGTACACAACTTGCTCCCAGTCCTGGGGGCTCTAGTTGCAGTCCCCATCGCACTGCAGAATGACCGGGAGATGGTGCAGAGCCAGCAAAGAAGACAAGCTGCTTGTAGAGGGAGGAGGAGGAGGAGTAGGGCTCTCAGCAGGAGGCCTTATCCACCCAGGGTCTTCAGGGAGCACTTCTCTTACCTGCACCTAAGCCAGGAGCAGTGTGTTCAGTGGCTCCACTTCACCAAGGAGGCGGTCACAGAATTCTGCCACCTCTTGCAGCCAGACCTGCAGCCTCAGAGCAGGGCAATGACGGCACTGCTGGTGGCCCTCAAGGTGACTGTGGCCATGAGTTTTTTCACCACCAGATCCTTCCAGGCTGGAATAGGTGACTTAGCAAACACCTTGTAGTTCGCCATCCATTGCTGCATCCGGGAAGTCACAGAGTCACTGTATGCTAGCAGAGGGGACTTCAATGTCTTCTCTCTAAACAGAGAGAAGCAGGAGGAGCATGCACGTGGCTTTGCCAGGATAGTGGGCATCCCCATGGAGCAGGGTACCATTGACTACACACACGTCTTTGTGGCTGCCGCATCTTAAAGGTGAGATATACCGTAACCGCAAAGGGTACCACTCACTTAATGTACAGTTGGTTTGCGACCACATCCAGCACATCACGCTAGTGAATGCCCGCTATCCTGTCAGCAGTCATGATGCATTCATCATGTGTCAGTCCGCTGTGCCAGCTATCTTCCAGCCACCATGTCACACCTGAGGGTGGCTGCTTGGCAATAAGGGCTATCTCCTCTACACCTGGCTGATGACTTCCCCTCCCCTTGTGGCCAGCACTCATATAATGAGAGTCAAGCTGCCATGAACGACGTCATCGAGCAGACCATTGAGGTGCTGATGCAACGGTTCCACTGCCTTGGCCACTCGGGAGGAGCACTCCAGTACTCGCCGGAGCAGGTGTCCCACTTCGTGGTGGTCTACTGCATCATCCACAACTTGGCCATCATGAGAGTGCAGCCCTTGCCACCATGGATTTCGCAACCACCTCAGGAGGAGAAGGACGAGGAAGGGAGGAGGCAGCCTGCACATCCACATTCTGGACGGGCTGTCCGTGAGCGCATCATCAGACTCTGGTTCCCCTGAATGAAACCCCAGATCCCCGATGCTCAACACTTCCCCACCTTACCATCCCGCTGTCATGGAACATTGTAGCATCCTCTTGACGACAATGCTGAAATGAAAACCACCACAAAACAAACATTCCAAACCAAATTTATAAATCAATCAATCCAATATTACATAACAAGGTCAACTAATTACCCTTGTGCATTCCCTTAGTCCCTATCTTCCGTGTGCCTTTGCCTGTCCTAGTGCTCCCATGAAATGCTACCCCAATGGCTGCAGCATGGTGGAAGGCTGCTGACTTTCAGTGGGCGAGACTGCAGATGGCCTTGCAGGACGACCTTGAACAGCTCTGGGCCTACATTGGCATGGCCAGCAGCAGACTGGGCTGGCTGGCTGATAGGCAACAGCAAGGGCACTGGCAGAGTGGCAGTGGTGGGAGGACAAATACCGTCAGCCTGAGCGAGGACAGCAAGTTCGCGCACCACAAAGCCATTGCCACTCCCCCTGCCGGTTAGCTGCTGCTGCCTGCGGTTAGGAGCCACCTTGCCCTGTCTTCACAAGCAATTCCTGCAGCTGCTGAATGCAGAATGCACCTCACCTTTAAGAGGTGCAGATTGCCTTTAAGAAGTGGAGGCAATGTTCCCTTTAATCTGTGCAGCCACGCGGCAACCTGTGCCTCCTGTGCAGCCAGCTCACCGGCATTTAAAAAGGAAAAACCGTGCATGCGCGCACCCCCAAAAAATTGAAAGGGAATATTGAGTAGAGGCTAGCTTTAAATAGAGCTAGCCTTGCATGAACTTCATCCCCCTGCTGAACGCTCAGCCAGGAAGCAGCGCATTCAGGTAATTAGCAGACAGCATGAAGCAATCCCTGCACCCGTTTCCGTGCCTAATCGAATTTTTAGCTCTAAAAGCGTTGAAAAGGCAATTTCGGGTTGTTGGGATGAATATGTAGATTTTGACTTTGTGCGATAATGGGCCAGAAATTCCAGGCCAGAAGCGTGAGTGCGCTCGGGGTACTCACGCTTCTGGCCGTTGGAAATGCCGGCGTTCAGCAGGAACAGCGCATGCGGGGAACGCCGGCATTTCCAGACCTCGAGCGCGTGCGACTGCACAGGCAGCGCTTGCGCAGTGAACTTCGTGGATTTCATTCATGAAATCCGTGAGGGTAAGTCCTCAGAACTTACACTGAAAAAAAGCAAGTGTAAAGTGGTTCATTGGCTGCGGAGGAAGATATATTTTATCGTGGAGCTTTTGAAATGCAATATTTTTGTTTGGGAAAGGGAGGGAAGTTATTTTAAGAAATTTTAAGTAAGTTTTAAAGTTAAAATTTTTTTTTTTTTTAAAGGGTTTTCAGAACGGTAGGTAGAAGGAGCAATTGTGGCTGTGTGAATGGAATGTGAGAATGAGTTATGTATGTATGTCCACATATATTCCTTTACGTATATGTATGTATGTTTTATATTCCTTTACTATGAATGTATGTTTTTAATTATGATTTTCCAATAAGTTACTTTCTCTGAAAGTCATAATTTAATAATACATTCATACACATAAGTAAAGGAATATATACATAACACGCAAAGGAATATATACAGACATACATACTTTCAGAAGCTCCACGATAAGAAATATCTTCCTCCGCAGCCTCTGTAGCAACTGTACCCATGCTTTTTTCATGTGTAAGTTGTAATGACTGGACCTCACTGAAAGCATTAATGAAAGCGGCGAATTATACTGCGCACGCGCTGCCTGTGCAGTCGCACGCGTTCTGCCTCTGAACCCCTTCGTTCAGAGGACAGGAAATGCCGGTTTTCCCCACATGCACTGTGCATGCTGAAAACCGGCATTTCATCCGGCCAGATGCGTAAGTACCCCGACCGTACTAGCGCATTTGGAAGGGAATTATTGGGCCAACATTTTACATGTCAATAAAATAAAAAATTTAACACTTGCACCACTTGCCCCCTCGCACCTGCGACTGAGGGTCCAAGGAGGTGCATTGCGCAAGAGGTCATCATCGGACGTATCCTCACACTGTTCCCTTTGGGGAACTGTATGAAGTGGTGGAAGGATTTATGGCCGTGATTAACGCTCATTCCGTGACCGTAACCATCTTTGAAGCAGCCATTAGGGTGGTTAGTCCTATGGCGGGAGGGTTTTACGGGCTCCCACAACCCATCTGAGGGGGGGGGGGCGGCCACCAACACCCACGGACGCAAGTATCCCGCTGGATGTCCACCCAGAATTTAAAGTTGGAGCTCCGACTCCACTTGCCGGGACTGTCTGGAGTGGGGTTCAAAACCCTACTCCTTCTGGCCCAGCGGCGGGGATGCTTACTGCTACGCAAAAGGCCCACTCCGCACAAAAGGTGACACCCATACGTTTCCTGCGCCTTTTCCCTCCCCGTGACTGGAGCCCTATGCTGCCATTTCACGTTGCTAATCGGATTGGGCCTTTGTCATAGCGGTAGGATCCCTGCCGCTGGGCCAGATCAGGGTAGGGTTTCGAACCCCGCTCCAGACAGTCCCGGCAAGTGGAGTCGGAGCTCCGGCTCTAAATTCTGGGTTGACATCCAGTGGGATATTTGCGTCCGTGGGTGTGGGTGGCCCCCCCTCCTTGTATAGCTTGTGGGAGCCCGTAAAACCCTCCCGCCATAGGACTAACCGCCCTAATGGCTGGTTCAAAGATGGTTACGGTCACGGAATGAGCGTTAATCACGGCCATAAATCCTTCCACCACTTCATACAGTTCCCCAAAGGGAACAGTGTGAAGACACGTATGACGACGACATTGCTAAATAAATAAATGGAATTAAAAAAATTCTTTTAGGGCTTTTAAAAGTCTTTAAATTGCTTTAATTCTCTTTAAAACTACTTCAGATTACTCAAAATAATGTAAACATTTTAAAAAGTTTATAAAAGTTACCAAAATCTTCAAAAAACTTCCAAAAACCTATTTAAACTGCTGCTTTGCATGTAAAAAAGCAAAGCAGCTTGACAGAAACATTGGGGGCGTGTCCAGTGAAACTGAGACCTCAAGGGGCGTGTCTCACTTACACTGCACGCTCCTGGGTCCGCGCTGGCTGCGCTCCTGGGCGGCGTGACGTCATACGCTGCCCGGGATTCTTGCTTCAGTTTCTGGAAGTGCAGGCGTCCCTGGAGCTGATCGGCAGGAGCGCGGGGTAAGTGCAAATACGGGGCTTGCACGCGCTGCAAGCCCCGTTCTGGAATTTCTGGCCCAATGTAAAACAGGTGATAGCGAATCGGCAGTACATTTTACATCTCTCCTGATTTCTATTTCCATTGTCTTTCTTTCTTTTCCTGAGTTGCTAGCACTCTCTCACTCTTTTTTGGGTCAGAAGGTTATGAATTCAAACCCCACTCCGAACCTGTTAGGTGAAACTCCAGTGCAGTGTCGCAGGCGCTGTCCTTTGGATGAGACATTAAAAGCCACTGTCTTGTCTGTTCAGGTACTTGCTAAAGATCCCATGACACTATTGGAAAAAGAACAGGGATTTTTCCTGGTTTTCTTTTCTTTCTGTATGTCTCTCGCTCTCTCCTTTTCTTATTACCTCCCATGTGTAATGTTATCTTAATAACGTAATTACGAGTCTCCCAAGCAGTTGTAGTGGAGTGCCATTTATTCAGTCCTGACTCTGTGTCCCCTAGTACAGTACTTCAAGCATGGCCAAGATGGCGTCGGATCCCGCCCCCGGATATGACGTCAGCTGTCAACCAGCTGTCAATCAAACCCCGCTGTCTTTACGACAGCTACGGTTATCCGTACATCTTCCCCCTTCAATGAAGACATAACACAGTAACAACATAACACATAGAACACTTGTTAACGTCAGTGTAACTACACTGTTGAACTAATTGCAGGTAGGTATAAACCTTACCCACACCCAGGAGTCCATTAACTGTTTACAGTCTTATCAATCCCTGTCTACAGGTCAAGTTTAACTACAGGCTTTCTGGTGCGCTGTGACCTGCGTGGCTGAATGGGTGTTTGCTGAACCACCCCAGTTGTATCCCTTAAGTTCATGTCTGTACCACACAGGTCCCTTGTCACATTATCACTACTGTGTCCTTCGTCACTTTGTGGCATTTCCCTCATCTCGTCTCTTTGTGGCATTTCCCTCATCTCGTCATCCTCTCTGTCCTCCTGAGGCTGAAAGGTCTCTGTGGCTTTCAGTAGGTGCCTCCTGTTTCTGCGAAACACATTGCCATTCTCTGTCATGACACTGTATGACCTGGGGGCGACCTGTTGTAGAATAGTGGCTCTTTTAGGCCATGACTCAGGCCCTTCAATGCGAACTATATCTTTCTCCTGTAGAGGCACTAGTGTAGTGGCTGTGCGGTCATGAAGTGTTTTTTGTTTCTGTTGTAGTTTCTGAGCCTTGTCTACCCACACCTCATCTCTGTGGTCAGGTGTGACATAACTGGGAAGTCATGTACGGATTTTCCGACCCAGTAAGAGCTCAGCTAGAGACTTGCCACTTGCTAGCGGGCCCGCCCTGTACGACATCAGGGCCAGATATGGGTCAGTGTTGCTGTGTGCTGCTTTCTTTAATAGTCTTTTCACAATCTGTACCCCCTTCTCTGCTTTTCCATTAGCCTGAGGATAGAGCGGACTGGAGGTTACATGATTAAACTCATACTCTGAAGTAAATGACTGAAACTCATGACTGGCATAGGGAGGGCCATTATCAGAGACCAGGGTTAGAGGGATGCCCTGCCTGGCAAAGATTGACTTCAGGTGAGTTATCACAGCTCTTGATGTGGTACTGGAAAAGAGAGCCATCTCCGGATAATTGGAATAATAATCAATAACTAACAAATAATCTTTTCCTTCATAGTGAAATATATCAGTTCCGACCTTTTCCCAAGGTTGTGATGGGAGCTCTGTGGTAATGAGGGGCTCTTTTGTTTGCTTGTAGTGATACTCCTGACATGTAGCCCACTCGCTGATCAACTGGTCAATATCAGAGTTAATGTTTGGCCAGTAGAGTGCCTCATGTGCTCTCCTTTTTGACTTTTCTGCACCCAGGTGCCCTTCATGTATCCTGTTGAGTATTTCTCGTCACATAGAGGTGGGCACTACTATCCTGTCACACTTAAGCAGTAGTGCATTGACCACAGAGAGCTCAGGCTGAATGTGATAATATTGTTTACATGACCTTTTCTTCCAGCCCTCTTGAAGATTTCTCATTACTTTACTCAGGACTGGGTCCTTTGATGTCTCTGTGACTATCACTGATAGTTGTTCCTGTGTGGCGGGCAATGCTGCGTAGACCATATCCACATGAAGAGCCACATCCTCTTCTGATTCACTGTTTTGTGTGGTGTAAGGCGCAGCCCTGGATAGTGTGTCTGCAATGAACATTTGTGTCCCTGGCACATATGTTAGCTCAAAATCGTAATGTTGAAGTCTCATCATTAGGCGTTGTATCCGTGGTGACATGTCACACAGATTCTTCTTTGCGATCCCTAGCAGTGGCTTATCGTCCGTTTTTAGGATAACCTTGGGAAGACCATAGATGTAGGTATGAAATTTTTCACACCCAAATGCCAAACCAAGGTACTCCTTTTCGATTTGCGCGTACCGGCACTCTGTAGCCGTCATGGAGCGTGACGCATACGCCACTGGTCGCCATTCTCCTTCATCTTCCTGTAGAAGGACAGCCCCTAATCCATTCTTAGAGGCATCTGTGGACACTTTTGTCCTCTTTTTAGGGCAGAAGAACTTCAGTAGGGGTTCACTTGCTAGAATGTGTAGCAGCCCCTTCCATTCTCATGTTCATGTCCCCATTGGAACTCTGTCTCTTGGTGCAGCAGTTTTCTCAGATGAACAGTTTTCACTGCTAGATTTGAAATGAATTTTCCTAGGTAGTTAACCATGCCAAGGGCCCGCTGAACCCCTTTCTTGTCCTTTGCTTTCTCCATGTCATGTATAGCCTTTACCTTTGACTTGTCTGGCTGAATCCCCTCTGTAGAGATCTTGGCCCCGATTTTTGGTTTGTGTGGGGAATGGTCGGGGTTGGGGTTGTGGGGTTTCTGACACACATGAAAAAGTGTCAGCCAGCTCCATGCAATTTTCCCTCAAGTGGCCAATTAATTCCCAGCATGTAGGAAGCCTTGCTAATTGTCCAAGTCGAGTCAGAAATCCCCACAGTATGATGTCATCATTCATGGTGCTTTCAAGGCCCATAGCAAGCACTGCATCCTCTGAAGGCTTCCAAATGAACCATACAGGATGGCAGAGGAGCCTGCAGCAGCTGTGGCCAGTGCCAGACCCCAAGCTGCCTCCAAATTCGACGAGGCTTCACTGCAGGCATTATTGGATGGGGTTAGGGCCCACAGGGAGGTCCTCTTCCCTAGGTCAGGGAGGAAGAGGCCTCCCACTGAGACCAATGCTGCATGGATGCAGGTGTCAGCAGATGCCAACTCACTGGGAGTCACCAGGAGAACCTTGGCATTACATCTCTATCTCCTTCCTTTACTCCCCCACAGTACCATCCAGAGCCCCCGTCCTCACTGTGGAGGAGGAAGAGGTTGTGCAGCCAGACTCCTCAGAGGAAGCTCCAACCTCTGAGGGCGCAGCATCAGCAGAAGTAAGCACACCCAGCACCAGCGCAGACACTCACACCTCAGGGGGACCTTCGGGACATAGAGTAGTGTTGTCACCTGGTGTTTCACAGCTCACAAGTGAGCCTCAGCAGATTCTGGAGACAGGGACAGCAGTGGAGAGTCCTCGTCGGAGGGCGCAGGACACTGCCAGCTCAGCTCAGCTGCACTGCATGTCGACCCTCTGCCTCTGGCTCCATCCGCAAGAGAAGAGGTGATGGATCTCCATGCACAGATGCAGGAGTCTCTGGCAGGTTTTGTCTCCAGGGTCGCTGCGAGTGTGGAGCGAATGGAGGAGTCCATAGCGACCATGAGCAGAGCCTTTGTGGAGTCATTGGCGCATGAACTCATCACCATGGAAAGGTTGGCAACCTCCATGCAGGAGATAACTCGCCAGGGTACGGAAAACATGGTGAGTGCTCATAAGAGAATGACATCTCTTGAGGAGCATTGGCCATCTGTTGAACAGAGAAACCAGATCTTCATGGAAGTCCTTCTGAGTAGGACTGCCAGTGCAGAAACGGGTCCCCATGGTCCCCTAAAGCGCAGCAAGGTGCTCTCAAGCCACTTCCAAGTGCTAGCCCCTTCTGGCCTGTGCAGCTTCAGGTGAGTGAGCAGCAGCCTGGTGCTCCTGGTGCTCATCCTGCTGTTCCTGGTTCTGCTGCTGCCGCCTCTGCTGTTGGAGGTCCTCTAATGCCAGGAAGGGAAGGTACCAAAGGCCTTCCATGCTTCTGGCAGATGCCTCCGTTGAGGGGGCGCTGAGTTAGGGTGATGAGAGGGGCTTCCCAGGAGCCCACACTGAAGAAGTGTGTGAGGCTCCAACTTTCTACAGCTGCTCCTAAGGCTTCAAAAAGGTCCCCCAAGCCTTGATCAACAAGGTCCTGCAGCCTGCAAATGCTGCCTATTTAAATCTCTTCAGCCCTCAGCGACCTGCTGCTGCAAGCAAGCAAGCCAGCTGTTTTCACGCCAGCTCTCATCAGCGGGGTTCCCCGCAGACGGGTTTCAGGTGGGGAAAGCCCCAAAGTCACAACGGCCCCAGAAAATCTTCCTTAACAAGGTGATCATTGGTGATTAGTGCTCCAACGAGCAGTCCCGCCAGCGGCGGCCGGGACTGAAGCGGGTGACGGAGAAACGGCGGTCCGAAAGTCGGACGGGGCGGGGAATCAGGCGGGGGGGTCCCGACCCACTTTTTCCGCGATTTTCGGACCCCGGCCGCATGAAAAGCCGCCCGACGGCTGCCAGAAAATCGGGGCCCTTGTCTCCGAGGAATGTGATTTCATTGACACTGAACTGACATTTGTCTTTATTTAGTTTGAGTCCATACTGCTGTATTCTCTGATGTGTTTTCTCCAGTCTGGTGTCGTGCTCCCCCTGAGTGGAGCCCCATACTACCAGATCATCCACGTATACCTGCACTCCCTCCAGGCCCTCGATGATTTGCTCCATTGCTCTGTGAAAGATTTCTGGGGCGGAGCTAATATCAAAGGGCAGACGCTGGTAGGATTATCGACCAAACGGGGTGTTAAAAGTGCACAGCTTAGCACTTTCTTCATCAAGTTTCAACTGCCAGAAACCATGTGATGAAATAACTCTGTGTTCTGGATTGTCTGTTGTTGTACTTGTTCATGTCTAAATGTTTTACAGGTGTAACCACTAATGTTCCTCCCTAGCTCCGCCTTTATGGATCCTCTTGATTGGTGTCAATCTTATTTATAAGAGCTGGGTTTTACTCATAAGGGCTGTGTCGGTGATGAATGATGGTTGCCCTGTGTTAACTTGATGCCAAGATTCTTACTTCATCAAAGCCCTGAGTTTGAAGCCTTGACCTGGACAGAGAGTCAAGGCAGGGACTGGACCTGCTCAGCTCATTCTCAGCCTTGCTGTCTAAGGAGAAACAGAGTGGAAAGTGGTGGTCTCCTTCTACCATCAACTTCAACTACTGAGGTGCCTGGAGAGAGAGGACGGAGGAGGAGAGGAGGAAGGGGAAGAACAACTTCATCATCAACCAGGGGAGTGGCCCTTCCCATCACTGCCTCCCCAAATTGGCCTCCTTTTCGGGAGAGGGAGAGAGGGGAGAAATAACCACCGACGAACCTTTTGGAAGGAGGGAAGAATAAGAACATCTACAAGTGGGTGTTATTAGGTGCACTCTCCTAAAGACTTTGTTTTGTAGGTGGGGGGAGGAAAGAAGACAGAAGACAGAAGGCTGGAACACCAAGGGGTGTCTGTGTGTGTGTGTGTGGCTCTTGTAAAACACTAGGCCACACACACCACTATTAAAACACCCCTTCCACTGCCTGACCTGGGACAGCTGGAGCTGCCTAGGCGAAGTCAATCAACCCATTTAAGACCTGGTGGAAAGGACTGAGCCTGGGCATTCTCCAGCTTTCCCGGGTGAAGATCTCTTCTCCCCCCACCGGAAGACCAACAACAGACTTTATTTTTTTCCATCGGAGAGTGCACCCCTGCCGACACCCACCCACCATCCTGAGTGGTGACCCTGCCCTTGCGGCCTCCCTCCTTCCCAACCCCCCCTCTCTCTCTCTCTCTTCATCTCTCTTTGCCTCTCTCTCTGAGGCACCTCTATTTTATATACATTAATTGCCACTTGAGCAGAGGGGAGAAGGCCCCTCTCCCAATTTTAGTTAATAAGGGGAGAGGTGTGCCTTCAATTTAACAGCTCCCTCTGCTCAAGAGAAGACACGAATTAACCTGAGGCCATTAACACTTTCAGGCCTGTGACTTGGGGTGAGTGTAGCTCTTCTAAAAAACACCACCCATAATGGCGACTCCTTCATCGCCGGTGGCGGGGCCAGCAAGGTCATATGCGGCGGTGGCAGCCACAGCCACAGCTGCTCCCGCTGCTTCTGCTGCCCCGTCACCTTTCAGATTGATCACTAAAAAGCTTGGGGTGAAGAGCTACACCCACCCCACAATGACTATTGAGGCGTGTGAAAAGGCCATGGCTGGGGTTGTCGGCCTTTCAGCCATCCTCGCCACCTCAAAAATGTACGGGAAGGCTGTGTTCTTCCTGGGGTCGGAGTGGGCGGTGTCCCTGGCCGTCGCCAAGGGGCTCACCGTGGGCGGGACCTTCCTGCCGGTGGATCCTCTTGAGGCCACCGCGCGGAGGATCGTTATTTCCAACGTCCCGCCCTATATTCCTGGTGAGCTCCTCCTCCCCCACTTGTGCCAACTTGGGGAGGTGAGGTCGGGGATCACGCCTATCCTGCTCGGCTGCCGAGAAGCCAGCCTTCGGTACGTCTTCTCCTTCCGGCGCCAGGTCTTTATTCAGCTGGCGCGGGAGGAGGACACCGACGGGGCATTCATCGTCCTCCACGAGGGGACCGCCTATCGCGCCTTTTGGATGGCGGACGGTGTGCGGTGCCACGCCTGCAAGGAGGTGGGGCACATCCGGAAAAACTGCCCCACCTCCAAGGCCGCCGAATCATCTGGTGCGGCCGAGGCTGGCGCCGCCACTGCTCCTCTCCCCGGGTCTGGCCGCACCCCCCGAACAACCGATGCGCGGTCGACACCGGAGGCCGATGCCATCAAGGCCTCCAGCGGGGGGGGGAGGGAGCGCGTCCAGGCGGAAGAAAGGCGCGGAGAAAAACCAAACACCTTAGGGTGGGTCCCCCCGTGGAGGGCCGGCCCTTGAACCTGGAGCCCCTGACACCCGCGCTCATCACGGAGTTGGTCGGGGCAGACGAGGGTGGGAGGGACCTCGTGCCCAAGCCTGTGGTCGCGACCGCCGAGGCGGAAACGTCAATACCTGCGGCCGGGCTCGGGCCCGAGGAACCCGACAAACCTGCTCCGCCAGAGGGAGCAGAGGAGCAGGCCTCTGCAGACATGGAGGTCTCCCTCGCTCCCTCCGTGCTAAAAAGAAGGCGTGACCCCCTAGAGGAGGAGGAGGACCGGGAGGAGGAAGGTCCCTCCGACCTGGGAGAGTCGTCGCCTGCCGCGGGTACTGCGCCCCCCCCCCGCTGTCGTCATCACCAGCGATCGGCAGGGGTCGCCTGTCCCTCGGGAGGCTGAGGCAGATGTGTCTGTCCGGCACGTGCCTCCCGGGGATGGGGATGAGACCCTGCCCATGGGGGGTGGGGTCGCGGAACAACCCGCGGCAGAAATTGAAACTGATATTGATATTCTCTCGGTGCCGTTACCCCTCGCCGGGTTGGGCGGCCTGGGGTCTAGGTTGGGCGAGCTCGAGGAAAATGAGCTCGCCCAATATGACCCGGACATTCCCCAGGGGCTGCTTGACCTGGTCGAGGGTTTAGTTGAAGGCACCCCTTCTGCTAGGTCGGAGGCTGGTGGCGTGGATGGGGAGAGCCCCCTGACTGTGTCTCCGGCGCCGGACGTCCTAGAGGAATTTCCATTTGTTTACTCCCCGATTTCTCCGGACGTTCTGGCGTCTGAGGCGGAGGGGGACTCCGAACCGCCGCCGTCTTCTGGCCCGGCGCCCCTGGAGGAGCCCAGGGAGGAATCCTCTGCCACCGATCCTGGGGGTGGGATCCGGGCAGAGGCGAGGCCGGCCGATGCAGCCGAGCCGTTCGCTGCGCACTGCGCGACGGACGGGTCGGCCGCTGGTGGCGACCCCCCGGAGGAGTACGGGGACTCGGTGATGGGCGCGGAGGACGAGTTGGATTCCATCTCCGACGAGGTGATGGATGACCTCGTGCCCCTCGCCGAGTCTCCCCTCAATCCCATCAGGGAGCTCTGGGATTTTGTGGCCGTGTGCCAGGGTCGTCAAAACAAGACCCGGCTGGCCCTCGCCAGGTGGTCGGAGCTGGCGCTGCTCATTGGGTCGGTCCGCGCCGCTGTCAAGATCATGGGCGCGGACACGAACGTGAGCCCGCTCGAGCTGCGTCGGCTCAGGTCGTTCCTCAATGGGCTGCTGAGGGAGTGGCGGTCGCCTAGCGGCTGCGCTCCCTCCTCCCGTTAGGTGTAGGTAGAGGTTGCACTATGCTTCTGATATGAAG
Organism: Somniosus microcephalus; assembly: GCF_052327205.1. NCBI lineage: Eukaryota > Metazoa > Chordata > Chondrichthyes > Squaliformes > Somniosidae > Somniosus > Somniosus microcephalus. The sequence continues at coordinate 266,179,771 of NC_140988.1, forward strand.
ATAACCATAGCCAGCCTCAACATCAACGGCAGCAGGGAGGCTCACCGCAGATTTAATAACCTTTCGGTCCTTCGGGACGGGAAGTATGCGGTGTGCTTCCTGCAAGAAACCCACACCATTCCGGGAGACAAGGCCACGTGGCTCCTGGAGTGGCAAGGAGGGGTCAGCATGAGTCACCTCTCCAACGTTTCCAGCGGGGTGGCTATCTTGCTGGCCCCGCATTTTCAGCCGGAAATCTTGGGGGTCAAGGAGCACGTGCCGGGCCGCTTGCTCCAGGTCACTGTTTGCCTGGGGGGTGTGCCGCTCCATAGAGTCATAGAGTCATAGAGTAATACAGCACGGATAGAGGCCCTTCGGCCCATCGTGTCCGCGCCGGCCATCAAGCCCTGTCTAATCTAATCCCATATTCCAGCATTTGGCCCGTAGCCTTGTATGCTATGGCATTTCAAGTGCACATCCAAATGCTTCTTAAATGTTGTGAGGGTTTCTGCCTCCACAACCCTTTCAGGCAGTGAGTTCCAGACTCCAACCACCCTCTGGGTGAAAAAGTTCTTTCTCAAATCCCCTCTAAACCTCCCGCCCTTTACCTTGAATCTATGCCCCCTAGTTATTGACCCCTCTACTAAGGGAAAAAGCTCCTCAGCATCCATCCTATCTATGCCCCTCATAATTTTGTACACCTCAGTCATGTCCCCCCTCAGCCTCCTCAGCTCCAAGGAAAACAAACCCAACCTGCCCAGTCTCTCTTCATAGCTGAAGCGCTCCAGCCCTGGTAACATCCTGGTGAACCTCCTCTGCACCCTCTCTAACGCGATCACATCCTTCCTGTAGTGTGGCGACCAGAACTGCACACAATATTCCAGCTGTGGCCTAACCAGTGTTTTATACAGCTCCATCATAACCTCCTTGCTCTTATATTCAATGCCTCGGCTAATGAAGGCAAGTATCCCATATGCCTTTTTTACCACCTTATCCACCTGTTCCGCCGCCTTCAGGGATCTGTGTACTTGCACACCCAGATCCCTCTGACCCTCCGTCTTGCCTAGGGTCTTTCCATTCATTGTGTATTCCTTTGCCTTGTTAGTCCCCCCAAAGTGCATCACCTCGCACTTTTCCGGGTTAAATTCCATTTGCCACTGTTCCGCCCATCTGACCAACCCATCTATATCGTCCTGCAGACTGAGGCTACCCTCCTCGCTATTTACCACCCTACCAATTTTTGTATCATCCGCGAACTTACTGATCATACCCTTTACATTCATATCCAAGTCATTAATGTAGACCACAAACAGCAAGGGACCCAGCACCGATCCCTGTGGTACCCCACTGGCCACAGGCTTCCAGTCACAAAAACAACCTTCGACCATCACCCTCTGCCTTCTGCCACTAAGCCAGTTTTGTATCCAATGTGCCAAGGCACCCTGGATTCCATGGGCTCTTACCTTCTTGACCAGTCTCCTGTGCGGGACTTTATCGAAGGCCTTACTGAAATCCATGTATACCACATCCACTGCGTTACCCTCATCCACACACCTAGTCACCCCCTCAAAAAATTCAATCAAATTAGTCAGACATGATCTTCCCTTGACAAAGCCATGTTGACTATCCCTGATTAATCCTTGCCTCTCCAAGTGGAGACAAATTTTGTCCCTCAGGATTTTTTCCAATAATTTTCCTACCACTGATGTTAGGCTCACTGGCCTGTAGTTCCCCGGTTTTTCCCTACTACCCTTCTTGAATAATGGTACTACATTAGCGGTTCTCCAGTCCTCTGGCACATCCCCTGTGGCCAGAGAGGTCCTGAATATATGTGTTAGAGCCCCCGCAATCTCCTCCTTTGCCTCACACAGCAGCCTGGGATACATTTCATCTGGGCCTGGGGATTTATCCATTTTTAGGCCAGCTAAAACCGCCAATACCTCCTCCCGCTCGATGTTAATATGTTCGAGCATATCACAGTCCCCCCGCCCTATTTCTATGTCTACATCGTCCTTCTCCATAGTGAAAACAGATGCAAAAAATTCATTTAGAACCCCTCCTACATCTTCCGGCTCCACACACAGATTGCCACTTTTGTCCCTAATGGGCCCTATTTTTTCCCTAGTTATCCTCTTACCCTTAATATACTTATAAAACATCTTCGGATTTTCCTTTATTTTGCTTGCCAGTGTTATTTCATGGCCCCTCCTTGATCTCCTAATTTCTTTTTTAAGTATCCCCCTGCACTTTTTGTACTCCTCTAGGGCTTCCTCCGTCTTTAGCCTTTTGTATCTACCAAAAGCCCTCCTTTTTTTCCTAATCCATTCTCGTATATCCCCTGTCATCCAAGGTTCCCTGTGGTTTTTGGAACCACCCTTGACCTTTACGGGAACATGTTGCCATTGTATGATCTCAATCTCCCTTCTGAAAGCCTCCCATTGCTCCGATGCGGATTTTCCTACAAGTAGCTGATCCCAGTCCATTTTGGCCAGATCCTGCCTTATCCTATTAAAATCGGCCTTCCCCCAATTTAGAACCTTTATTTCCGGCCCATCCCTGTCCTTTTCCATGGCCACCTTAAATCTTACCATATTATGGTCACTATCACCAAAGTGCTCACCTACTAGCACTTTTTCCACTTGGCCGGCCACATTCCCTAGAATTAGGTCCAGTACCGCCCCCTCTCTTGTAGGACTTTCTACATGCTGGCTCAAAAAGCTCTCCTGGATGCACTTTAAGAATTCTACACCCTCTGAGCCTTTCACACTCTGACTATCCCAGTTAATATTGGGGAAGTTGAAATCCCCCATTATTATTACCCTATTATTTGCACATTTCTCTGAGATTTGCCTACATATCTGTTCCTCTATCTCCCCCTGACTGTTTGGAGGCCTATAGTACACTCCCAGCAAAGTGCTTGCCCCCTTTTTGTTTTTAAGCTCCACCCATATGGCCTCATTAGAGGACCCTGCTAATATATCATCCCTCCTTACTGCAGTAATTGACTCCTTAATTAATATTGCGACACCCCCTCCTCTTATACCTCCCCCTCTGTCTCGCCTGAAGATTCTGTACCCCGGAATATTGAGCTGCCAGTCTTGCCCTTCCCTCAACCATGTCTCCGTGATAGCAACAATATCATACTCCCATGTGTTTATCAACACCTTCAGTTCATCCACCTTATTCGCAAGACTCCTTGCATTAAAATAGATGCCATCCAGCCTTGCCCTTATATATTTGCCCTGTCTACCAAGCTGACTTGTTTTTTTCTCTATAATTGGCAGCACATCCCCCCCTATTTCAGCTCCCCTCTGTATCCCATCCCCCTCTGTATCCCATCTAGTGAACGTGTATGCCCCTCAGGCCGCTGCGCAGCAAGTGCGCTTCTTTGAAGAAGTGTCCGCTCTTCTGGGCTCCATTGACGTGGGCGAGTGCATCATCCTCGGGGGGGATTTTAACTGCACCCTCGAGGCGAGGGACCGTCCGGGTCCCCTGCGATGCCTGGCGGTGATGGAGAAGTTGAGGGACCTGGTCGGGTCCTTCGACTTGGTGGACGTCTGGCGAAATCTCCATCCCGACTCCAGCGCCTTCACTTCCGTGGGGTCTGGAGGAGGAAGGTCCAGAATCGACCGCCTTTACATTTCCCGGGCGTACGTCTCCTGCATTCCGGTGGCTTCCATGCGGCCGGTGCCGTGCACGGACCACCACCTGGTGTGGGCGGAGCTCGTTCCGCTGCCCGTGCGGGGGGGGGGGTCCGCGTACTGGCATTTTAACAACCTGCTGCTGGAGGACACGCAGTTCCGGGATTCCTTTAGTCACTTCTGGGCCGGCTGGAGAAGGAAGCAGGGGGGCTTCCCCTCCTTGAGGCTATGGTGGGACGTGGGCAAGGCTCACGTCTGTCTCTTCTGTCAGGAGTACGCGAAGGGGTCGACCAAGAGGGGGGAGGCCCAGGTCGGGCGGTTGGAGAAGGAGGTGCTCGACCTGGAGTCCCGTCTCGGTCAAGTCGTCGAGGACCCGGCCCTGCGGAAGGTGTACGAAGAGAAGAAGGGCGCGCTGAAGGACCTGCAGCTCGTCGGGTCCCGAGGCGCGTATGTGTGGTCGCGGACCCAGTTCCTGCGGGACCTGGACCGCGGCTCCCCCTTCTTCTACTTGCTGGAAAAAAGACGGGGGGTCCATAAGCAGCTCTTGGGGCTGCTGGCCGACGACGGATCTCTGGTCTCGGATCCGGAGGGAATCAGCGCGGAGGCCCGCGCCTATTACAGGGCTCTGTTCTCTCCGGATCCGTCCAGCGAGGATGCGCGCAGAGTTTTGTGGGAGGACCTGCCGAAGGTCAGCCTGGAGGGCGCCGAAAAATTGGATGCTCCTCTGAGTCTGGAGGAGCTGACCGGCGCCCTCCACCAGCTCTCCAGGGGAAAGTCCCCGGGGCTGGACGGGCTGACCGTGGAGTTCCACAGGGCGTTCTGGGACATCTTGGGGGGCGACTACGCGCGGGTCCTGGGGGAAAGTTTGGCGACCGGGGAGATGCCCCTCTCTTGGCGCAGGGCGGTTATTGTCCTGCCTAAGAAGGGCGATCTCCGCCTCCTTAAGAACTGGCGCCCGGTCTCCCTCCTCAGCACGGACTATAAAATTTTTGCCAGGGCCATGTCTGCTCGCCTTGGTGCCGTGCTGGCCCACATGATCCACCCCGACCAGTCCTACACGGTCCCGGGCCGGACTATCCACGATAACATCCATCTGGTCCGAGACCTGATCCACCATTCCCAGAGGGCTGGTCTGTCGGTCGCCTTCCTTTCCCTGGATCAGGAGAAGGCGTTCGACAGGGTGGATCACGAGTATCTCTTCGGGACTCTGCGCGCATTCGGGTTCGGGACGCATTTTGTCGCCCGGATCCGACTTCTGTACGCTGCCGCAGAGTGTCTGATTAAAGTTAACGGGTCCTTGACGGCGCCCCTTCGCTTCGGGAGGGGGGTGCGTCAGGGATGCCCCATGTCTGGTCAGTTATACACCCTTTGCGTAGAGCCTTTCCTGCGCCTCTTGCGGAAGAGGTTGACGGGACTGGCTCGGCAAGGGCCGGGCATGGAGGTGGTCCTCTCGGCTTACGCCGATGATGTGCTCCTCATGGTCACGGATCCCGCTGACTTGCGGAGGATGCGGGAATGCCAGCAGATTTGCTCGGACGCATCCTCCGCCAAGATCAACTGGGAGAAATGTTCCGGACTTCTGGTGGGTCAGTGGCGGGTGGACTCCCTGCCGGAGGAGTTCAGGCCCTTCGCCTGGAGCACCACGCACCTCCTCTACTTGGGAGTCTACCTTAGCCCTGCCGAGGACGCCTGACCGGCGAACTGGCAAGAGTTGGAGGCCAAAGTCACCACTCGCTTAGGACGCTGGACAGGACTGCTCCGAGTGTTGTCCTACAGGGGTCGAGCGCTGGTCATAAACCGGCTGGTGGCCGCCATGTTGTGGTACTGGTTGGTCACTTTGATCCCTCCCCCTGCGTTTCTCGCCAAGATGCAGAAGAAGCTCATCGACTTCTTCTGGGGCAAAAGGAAGCACTGGGTCTCTGCCGCGGTTCTGAGTCTCCCGCTTAGGGAGTGCGGTCAGGCGCTGGTGTGCCTTTGCACCCAGGCTGCGACTTCCCGTCTTCAGACGCTGCAGAGATACCTGTACATCGAGAATCCTCCGAGATGGTGTGCGCTGGCGACGTATTTTTTCCGCCAGCTGCACGGCCTCAATTACGACATGCAGCTCCTGTTTGTGAGAGTGGGCGGCACGCGTGCCAGCCTGCGGAGCTGCCTGTCTTCTACCAGGAACTGCTATGGGTTTGGAACTACGTCGCTTCCAGGCGCAGCTCTCCCCCATCAGGAATGGCGGCTATCCTTCGGGAGCCGCTGCTCAGGAATCCACACCTCCACGTCCGCGGGTTCGGGTGGCTGGCGGAGCGCAGGGCTGTGCCTGGCAAGGTGACGAGAGTCGGGGACCCGCTCGATGGCGGAGGAGCAGGCTGGATGGCGCCGGAGGAGTTGGCGCGGCGCATGTCTTGGGCCAACGTCCAGCTCGCGGTCAATGCCATCGAGTCGATGAAAGCGACACTGCGCCCCGGCGCCACAAGGTGTATCGAGGCGGCTCAAGCGCGTGGGGCGATCCCGCCCGAGCTTTCCCCCGTTCGGACGGAATTCCTCATCGGCGCCCGTCCCCGAAACTCCCCTCAGGAGCTGGCGCCTCACAACTTGAGCCGTCTCAAGGAAATACCCTCCGTGCCTTTTCATTCCACGCAGAGGGGTTTCCTGTACGGGCTGCTCGTGCACACTCTCCACTTTGCCATCTTCGCCTGCCGTCCGGACACGCCTTGGCGTGCTGTCTTGCCTTCCGGCGGAGGTCCCCAATGGAGGGCTCTCTATGCGGGAGTCTTCCCTTGTTCTATTGGGGACTTGGCCTGGAGGGTGTTGCACGGAGCTGTCCCGTGCAATATATTTTTAAGTAGGTTCACGGACTCCCAGGCCGCCTGTCTTTTCTGCGGCCTGGAGGAGTCCGTGTTTCATATATACACAGAGCGTGAGAGGTTGCAGCCCCTCTTCCATTATTTGAAGGGGCTGCTCCTCGATTTTTGGTTGCACTTCAGTCCCACGCTCTTGATCTACGGTCACCCGGTGCGGAGTGGAGCGGGCAGGTTGGAGGACCTCCTTGTGGGTCTGCCCCTGGGCCTGGCTAAAAAAGCCATCAATTGGTCCAGGCAGCGGGCGGTTGAGGGGGTCGTCCAGCCAGATTGCCTCCCTCTCTTCCGCGGCCATGTTCGCGCCCGGGTGGCCCTGGAGATGGAGCACGCGGTGTCCGCCGGCTTGCTCGAGTCCTTCCGCGACCGGTGGGTGCCGGGGGGACTGGAGTGCATAATTGATTTTAATTTGATTTGTTAAGGTTTATTTAAAGTTTAATTAGTTACAGTCTATTTGTTTATGTTTGGTTCAACCAAAAGAGCGCCTTTATGGATCCTCTTGATTGGTGTGTGTCTTATTTATAAGAGCTGGGTTTTACTCATAAGGGCTGGGTCGGTGATGGATGATGGTTGCCCTGTGTTAACTTGATGCCAAGATTCTTACTTAATAAAAGCCTTTAGTTTTAAGTTGTAACCTCATGGATTCAGGCAGTTATTTGGCGCATCAATTTTATTAAGTAACAACTTTGGAAGATGGATCGATTTTTGAAACCAGAGCGTCTGGATATCGATCCCCATTCGGCAGATGCATCGAAGAAATTTACGCATTGGCTTCGATGTTTTGAATACTTCATCGCATCGATCGATCCGACGGTTAACAAGTTGGGTCTTTTAACCAACTTGGTAAGTCATCAAACTTACTCTATATTTGAAGATATTACTATGTATGAAGAGACCCTTGCAGCTCTTAAGGCCCAGTACCTTAAGTCGGTTAATGAAGTATACACCAGGTATCTTTTGTCTACTCGCAGGCAATTACCCGAGGAATCCCTGGATGATTTTCTGCAGGATCTTAAGGCTTTGGCTAAGGATTGCAATTACAAGGCTGTCTCTGCCATATTGTATCAGGAAGAAGCCATCTGTGATTCTTTCATATCTGGCCTTCGATCTAATTATATTAGACAGAGACTCCTCGAGAATGACTCGTTAGTTTTAAAAACAGTCGTTGTTACGGCTCGATCGTTAGATGTAGCCCAGAAGAATTTAGAAGTGTATGCATCAGCCCATGCGTCTCTCTCAGCCTCGTGTACTCCGAGTATGAAGGCATCCATAACGTCAATGGAACCTCCACTTAATCCTACTGTTGCGGCTGTACCCCATGGGTCTAAGTGTTATTTTTGTGGCCAACCTAAACACTCCAGGCAAAGATGCCCAGCCAGAGAGGCTATTTGTTTTAAATGTAAGAAACGGGGACATTTTAGTAAAGTGTGTAAGGGTAATCCTGTACCTGATGTCTTCTCTGCTGCCGCCTATCGTTTTACTCTAGCCTCGGTTACGGTTGACCAGACCATACCGTGTTCCTTGTCGAAATCTATGATGGACATTAAGATTAATGATCATCCTACTGGGTGTTTGATAGACTGTGGCAGTACTGAAAGTTTTATACATCCCAACCTTGTTAACTCCTGTTCATTGAAGGTGTATCCTACTCGAAGTGAGATTGTGATGGCGTCCAAGTCCCTTACTTTGGAGGTAACTGGATATTGTAAAGTCACATTGACCGTTAAGGATACGGAGTATAAAGACTTTAAACTCCTTATATTACCTCAGTTGTGTGTGAACTTAATTTTAGGTTTGGACTTCCAGTGTCAGCATGAGAACGTTACCCTTAAGTATGGTGGGTCTCAGCCTCCACTCACAGTCTGCGGCCTTTCTATTTTAAAAGTAAGTCCGCCTTCTTTGTTTGTGAACCTTGCTCCTAATTGTAGACCTATAGCGACTAAGAGTCGACGGTATAGTTCAGAAGATAAAACATTTATAAAAGAGGAAGTGGAAAGGCTTCAACGGGAGGGAACCATCGAACACAGTGGTAGCCCGTGGCGTGCCCAGGTGGTGGTGGTTAAAACTAATGAAAAGAAAAGACTTGTGGTCGATTATAGCCAGACTATAAACTTGTATACCCAATTGGACGCCTATCCTTTGCCTCGTATTTCTGAGATGGTGAACCAGATAGCTCAGTATCGCGTGTTCTCCACCATTGATTTAAAGTCTGCCTACCATTAACTCCCTATCAAAATAGAAGACCGACCTTATACGGCCTTCGAAGCTAATGGGCACCTGTATCAATTTCTTAGGGTGCCCTTTGGAGTGACGAATGGGGTATCCGTCTTCCAACGGGAGATGGATCGTATGGTGGATGAATACGCGTTGGAAGCAACATTCCCGTACCTGGACAAGGTTACTATCTGTGGGCGTGACCAATGGGAGCATGATCAAAATCTCGAAGTTCCTAGAGACTGCAAAGAGGTTAAACCTGACCTACAACGAAAACAAGTGTACCTTCAATACTACACGTTTGTGTATTCTTGGTTGCGTTGTGGAGAATGGGGTAATTGGGCCGGATCCTGAAAGATTACGCCCACTTAAGGAATTACCTTTACCTCACACTGTAAAAGCTTTAAGAAGGTGTCTGGGATTCTTTTTGTACTATGCCCAGTGGGTGGCTAACTACTCAGATAAAGTCTGACCTCTTATTAAGTCGACGTCTTTTCCGCTATCGGCGGAAGCTCAGGAGGCTTTCTGTAATATCAAACGGGACATTGAGAAGGCAGTGGTATGTGCCGTGGATGAGAAGATCCCTTTTCAAGTGGAAAGTGATGCATCTGATTTTGCGTTGGCAGCAACTCTTAACCAAGCTGGTAGACCAGTAGCTTTCTTCTCTTGTGCATTGCAAGGACCAGAAGTTCGGCATTCTTCAGTGGAAAAGGAGGTGCAGGCGATTATCGAAGCAGTCAGGTATTGGAGACATTATCTCGCTGGCCGATGTTTTACGCTTATTACTGACCAGCGATCTGTGGCCTTTATGTTCAATATTAAGCAGAGAGGCAAGATCAAAAATGATAAGATTTTAAGATGGCGAATAGAACTGTCAACATATAACTATGATATTCAGTACAGGCCTGGAGTATTTAATGAGCCATCGGATGCTTTGTCACGAGGAGTATGTGCTAGTCTAGGTGTAGATAAGCTTCAAAGTCTCCACGGTGCACTCTGCCACCCTGGGGTTACCAGAATGAAGCACTTCATTAAGTCCCACAATCTACCCTACTCTATTGAGGAGGTCCAGACAATGACCAGAACCTGTCGTGTTTGTGCTGAATGCAAACCCCGCTTCTATAAGCCGTCCAAGCCAGCTCATCTTATTAAAGCAACTCGACCATTTGAGCATTTGAGTCTTGATTTTAAAGGTCCCCTTCCATCGAGCGACCGTAATGTCTATTTTCTTATTATTATAGACGAGTACTCTCAGTTCCCTTTTGTTATCCCCTGTCCAGATGTGACTAGTGCTGTTGTAATTAAATGCCTCTGCCAACTGTTTTCTTTGTTTGGCATGCCTAACTATATACATAGTGATAGGGGTTCTTCCTTTATGAGCGAAGAATTGCGACAGTTTTTGCTATCGAAAGGAATTGCAACGAGTAGAACTACCAGCTATAACCCTCGTGGTAATGGGCAGGTCGAGAAAGAAAATGCGACAGTGTGGAAGGCTATCGTATTGTCTTTGAAGTCGTGAGGCCTGCCGACCTCTTGCTGGCAGGATGTCCTGCCAGACGTGTTACATTCCATAAGGTCTCTTTTGTGTACAGCGACGAATGCCACCCCTCATGAAAGGACCACGGGCCCTGTGCTGTTGCGCAGACATGTGAGAGGCCGCAAGACTGATCCACTGGTCGAGGAAGTACAACTCCTTCATGCTAATCCCCAGTATGCGTACATTCAATATCCGGATGGGCGAGAGGATACGGTCTCTATTAAAGATCTTGCACCTGCTGGAGCTCAAAGAGTTCGACTCTGAGAGTAGAGTTTTTAATCGTGGTATTGGGCCTTCAGAGACACAAACCCTCCGTGTGGAAAACACTGATGATTCTGGGAATTCGGATGAACCGGAGTTGGTACTCCGGGTGGAGCCTCGGCAAGAGTTATGTCGTTCCCAGAGGACTATCAGACCTCCTGACAGATTGAATCTATAGCAGGGGGTGAATGTGATGAAATAACTGTGTTCTGGATTGTCTGTTGTTGTACTTGTTAATGTCTAAATGTTTTACAGGTGTAACCACTAATGTTCCTCCCTAGCTCCGCCTTTATGGATCCTCTTGATTGGTGAGTCTTATTTATAAGAGCTGGGTTTTACTCATAAGGGCTGTGTCGGTGATGAATGATGGTTGCCCTGTGTTAACTTGATGCCAAGATTTTTACTTAATAAAAGCCTTTAGTTTTAAGTTGTAACCTCATGGATTCAGGCAGTTATTTGGCACATCACCATGCGAGGCGTCCATCTTGGAGAAGACTTTCGCTTCTGTCATTTCGCTGACTATTTCCTCTCTCTTTGGAATTTGGTAGTGCTCTCTTTTGATATTGGCATTAAGGTCCTTGGGATCCATGCAGACACGCAATTTATCAGTTTTCTTTGAATTGACGCAGACCATGGAATTTACCCAGTCAGTCGGTTCCTCAATCTTCTTTATGACAGCTAGTCCCTCCATGCGGTCTAGCTCTTTCCTCAGTTTTTCACGGAGAGCCACTGGAACTCTCCTGGGTGCGTGAATCACAGGTTGTACATCCTCTCTCAGTTTGATGGCGTATGTAAAGGGCAGTGCTCCGAAACCCTGAAATACATCTGCATATTTGTGTGCTATAGTCTCATGAGTCAGATTTGTACTATCTTGGGGGGCACTCTGCACACAGTTCAGTTCATTGATAGTGTAGACTCATTTTACCAAGCCCAAATCCACACAGGCCTTATCCCCCAACAGTGACTCATGTACTTCAGGCACTATAACAAAGGTCAAAGGGTGAATGTGATTCTTTACCTTAACATTCAGCCTACACGTTCCTTTTGTTTCAATGCTTTGTCCATTGTATGCCTTCAAAGACACTGTCTTGTTCAGTATTTTAGGTCACACTTTGAGATTCCGTGCATCACTCCAACTCATGAGGTTTGCCTTAGCATCTGTATCTAGCTTAAAGGGAACAATGGTGCCATTTACCAGCAAGGGAGCTATCCAAACTTCAGTCTTTGGTCCTACAGAGTGCACTTCATTAGCATTTGTGCCCTGTTTTGACTCATTTTGTACCATTACAACAAACAAAGTCTCTGCTCCTGTCTCTTCAGTCTCAATAGCATGCACTGTCTTTTTACCTTCAGTTTTCTCTTCCCAAAAACACATCTTGGCACAGTGATTCCTGCCTTTACATTTTGCACAGTTCTTCCCATAAGCAGGACACTGTCTGGCTATGTGTTTATTACAGCACCGTCTGCATTCGTAAGGCGTCATCGTCTTGAACCCCGTGGGCCCTCTTGTGTCCCTTTTGTGTACCACATCCACTGGCAGGTTTTTCAGCCCCAGGGTGCTCCCGCCCGCTGCTGTGCTGCTCCCTTCGAAAGCTTTCATGTGCATGGCTGAGAGTTCACTAGCATGACATATTTTCACTGCTGCATCCAAATTTAGGTCCTTCTCTCTAAGCATTCTCTCCCTCACCTTGTCGAGTATTCCAAAAACGACTTGATCGCGTATCATCAATTCCTTCAGGTCCCTAAAGTTGCATGTTTGTGCTTTTATTTTCAAGTCCATCAAAAAAACATCAAAGGATTCTCCTTGCTTTTGCACGCGGGAGCGAAACACGAATCTCTCATACGTTTCATTCTTTTTTTGGAGAGCATCTTTCAGAACTCGATAGACTCTGGAACAGTACCCATGGATTGGAGGGTAGCTAATATTACCCCACTATTCAAAAAAGGTGGTAGAGAAAAAGCGGAGAATTATAGACCGGTAAGCCTGACATCGGTAGTGGGGAAAATGCTAGAGTCCATTATAAAAGATGTAATAGCAGAGCACTTGGAAAACAGTGACAGGATCGGACAAAGTCAACATGGATTTACAAAAGGTAAATCATGCTTGACTAATCTACTGGAATTTTTTGAGGATATAACTGGTAAAATAGATAAGGGAGAACCAGTGAATGTGGTGTATTTGGACTTTCAGAAGGCTTTCGATAAGGTCCCGCATAAGAGATTAGCGTGCAAAATTAAGGCACATGGGATTGGGGGCAAGGTATTGACTTGGATAGAGAACTGGTTGGCAGACAGAAAGCAAAGAGTTGGAATAAACGGGTCGTTTTGAGTGGCAGGCAGTGACTAGTGGGGTACCGCAAGGATCGGTCCTAGGACCCCAGCTGTTCACAATATATATTAATGATCTGGATGAGGGAATTGGATGTAATATCTCCAAATTTGCAGACGACACAAAGCTGAGTGGGAGGGTATGCTGTGAGGAGGATGTCGTGAAAATCAAGTACGATTTGGACAAGTTGGGTGATTGGGCAGAAACATGGCAAATGCACTATAATGTGGATAAATGTGAGGTTATCCACTTTGGTGGCAAAAACAGGAAGGCAGATTATTATTTGAATGGCAATAGATTGGGAGAAGGGGAAGTGCAAAGAGACCTGGGTGTTCTTGTGCACCAGTCGCTGAAGGTAAGCATGCAGGTGCAGCAGGCGGTTAAGGAGGCAAATGGTATGTTGGCCTTCGTAGCAAGAGGGTTCGAGTACAGGAACAAGGATGTCTTGGTGAGACCGCACCTTGAGTATTGTGTGCAGTTTTGGCCGCCTTGCCTGAGGAAGGACATTCTTGCCATGGAAGGAGCGCAGCGTAGATTCACCAGGCTGATACCTGGGATGGCAGGAATGACGTATGAGGAGAGATTGTGTTGATTGGGCTTATACTCACTGGAGTTTAGAAGATTGAGAGGGGATCTCATCGAAACCTATAAAATTCTGTCAGGCCTGGACAGACTAGATGCAGGAAGGATGTTTCTGATGGCCGGGGAGTCCAGAACCAGGGGTCATAGTCTAAGGATAAGGGGTAAGAAATTTAGGACTGAAATGAGGAGGAATTTCTTCACCCAGGGAGTGGTGAACCTGTGGAATTCTCTGCCACAGAGGACGGTGGAGGCTAGTTCATTAAATATATTCAAGAAAGAGTTGGATATATTTCTTAAGGCTAAAGGAATCAAGGGATATGGGGAGAAGGCAGGGACTGGGTACTGAATTTGGATGATCAGCCATGATCTCATTGAATGGCGGAGCAGGCTCGAAGGGCCGAATAGCCTACTCCTGCTCCTATCTTCTATGTTTCTATGAACCGTCCTATCACCTTGTCCTGATCATTTTTATTATCTTTGGCTGCAAATGTAAATGTATTAAACAGCTTGATTGCCTGCGAGCCAGCCACTGTTAGCAACAAAGCTACTTTACGTGTTCCAGAGCTAGTCGAAGTGTCAATCGCTGTGAGGTAGAGAAGAAAGCGTTGCTTGAAGACACGCCAATTTTCATCCACATTTCCTTCTAGTTGCAGGCTAGCCGGAGGTTTTATTCCTTCCATTGTTGTAGTATGTCCTTATCGTGAGTTCTATAAATCCTGGTACCATGTAATGTTATCTTAATAGCGTAATTACGAGTCTCCCAAGCAGTTGTAGTGGAGTGCCATTTATTCAGTCCTGACTCTGTGTCCCCTAGTACAGTACTTCAAGCGTCAGATCCCGCCCCCGGATATGACGTCAGCCGTCAACCAGCTGTCAATCAAACCCCGCTGTCTTTACGACAGCTACGGTTATCCGTACACCATGGAGGACTGGAACTGTAGGCACAGAAATGAGCCTGTCTCTTCTTGGTACAAAGGTTGAAGCAGGGGGCCAGTTGGTGGGAAGGGTATTACAGTAGTTACAGAAACAGCGGGACACAGACAGACAGATAACAGCAGAATGACTCAATCCTTTTGGGCCTCACTGACAAAAATACACAGAAGATTAATGCAGTATTACAAGGGAGACATTATGTAAGATTTAATAGTTTTAGCATACATCTGGCATAGGTCAACAAAAAGCATGCTGCTTTATCCACTGGCATATGTTCCAGGCAATGTTTTTTTAAATTGCATTATTTTTACAATTGCTCTTCGGTTTCCATTATAGTGCCACGAAATCTGTACCGAGGTTTTTCTTCTCTTAGTTATTCTTCAGTGAGACTGATTTAATTATAGTAACTGCTTTCTGTTTGAATGAGCTGAGCCCTTAGGTATCTTTCATTGTGTAGTGAAACATTTTGGAAAGCGACTAGAAAATTCTAATTACTGTTTTGCAGACAAAGCTTTTGTTTTCAAGAGATTGAATCTATGGCTTTTCAAATCTAAACCTGCATAAATCGGATTGTGGTTTATTGTTTCACACAAATGAATATAAAAACATGAATATATTTACACTATCAGATCGTGCACACCAGCTACCTGAATAGCATCCTTAAATAGCTCAGCACCCCAGGGACCGCTTCTGTATTTGAATATATATCCATAGCAGATTTATAAATGAAGAATCACTATAAAGACATAAATAGAAAGTGATGTGCTGAAAAGTATTAGCTTTGCTTTTAAATACAAACAGGAGCAGCAATAATAAAATAAGCCATAAAATATCACCAGTGACAGGAGTGTGTTATTTTCCTTAAATTATACAGCCCGACATATATTCTAATCATATCACTACTGGAGAGTACCCTTTCTCTGCCCCCCAGTTAAACAGAGTCCACTCTTTTTGAGCTACTTTTACCTTTCCTAATTCACTTGCTTCTTTCTCAATTATATTATGTACATAAAATGTATCAAATTTCTCCCCCTGCAAGAGTTCATGGAAGATTTAGTGATGCGCTTAATATCATGACACATGTGGGGGCGATTGATATTTGCATCATTGGCCCAGAAATTCGGTTTGGAGGCTTCTCGCAGGTGCAAGCCCCCGACCTGCACTTACCTTGTGCGCCGGCCGTTGAGCTGTGGCGTTCGACTTCTGAACCCCTTCTTTCAGGGGAATGGAAGTGCCGGTTTCCCACGCATGCGCAGTGCATGCAGGAAACCGGCACTTCCATTGGGCTTACGGGTGAGTACCCCGTGCACACTCACCTGTGGAGACCCGAATTTCTGGGCCAATGTGTTTGCTGTTTGGGTGATACTCCCCCCACCCCCAAAGATTAATCTTTTGGAAACATAAACCACCAGTCTGTTGTTATTTCGGATTTCCAGCATTCGCAGTATTTTGCTATTGGTCTAAACCCCACGCATGTTGGGTTACATTTTTACCTAACACCTAATAATACCAAACAGATCAGCAACGAGGGCATCGTAATTCCATTTTATTTTTATTGTGGAAAATGTAGAAGGGATCAAAATCACTATGACTGAATAACAACCACAGCTTGCACTTTAACACAGAAAAACATCCCAAGGTGTTTCAAAGGAGTGTAATCAGGCAAAAAAATGGGCATTATATAAGGGCCAGGCTTCTACACTGAGTTTCACTGAACCTCAGATCTCAAATCAAATCAAATCAAATCAACTTTTATTGTCGTTGTTAGTGCACAAGTGCAGTACAACGAAATGTAGGCTTGCGGCTCCCGAGAGTGTACAATTTGGATTAGGACACTTAAACATTTCAACATACATTTGTACATATATATTAGCATAAATATGACCATAATAAAGATCTACCACCAAGTGTGCTACTCTGACAAACTTTAAAACATTATTAATTAAGACCAAAGGAATACAGCAACAGGATCAATAAATGAATGGGGAAACAGATGATTAAGCAACTATAGATTGAATTTACTGCAGTTCAAAAGTGGTCATCTTTTACTCATCCAGATTCCTTTGTTCTCACAACACCTCCCTTATTACACTAACCTCCCATGCCTGTTGTTCACAGCACATCTGATAGCATGGTGTTGACATCGCTAAGAGGCTTTTCCTTCTGGGTCCACAGGAACTCATTGTGATACGTGCCTGGTTTCACCCGGTGTCTGATTTAGTTGTGCACTGGTAAAAACTCTAGAAATCTTTTAATCTCTGCAGTCTTCAGTTCTAAAAATACAATAACCTGTACTGCCTAATTTGTATTAGTTGTGGTACAACAAATAAACACCTAGTTTATTGAATCTTTTTTTATATATATATATATATATATAGCTTAAGAATAGTTTCAGTGTACCTTATCCATATTGAAGATATTGCTTTAAATTTATTTTAAATAATTGGCCCAATTTATGCTAAAGGCAGTTCCTTTCGACCCTGTTTCTTGGACAGATATATGTGAGCCTGTGAATAAAATTTTAAAGTAATTAATTGTAGAAGAAGTACTTTGAGCTGCTTCTGAGAAAGCTGATAAGGCTTTTTATTAATGCAATCCTTCCTTCCTTGTTCCTTCTTTCCTATCTTCCTTCCTCTAATGTTCCTGGGAGATGGGGTGAATTGCAGATGGCATAGAATATACAACTGCAGTTTTTTCAACCCACCTGCTCTGAAGATGGATGGGTAGCAGGAGCAGTAAACATTAAAGTTGCTCTGTTTTACATTTTTTTAAAAACTTGGCTGATTGTCACCAGTTGCATTACAGCATTAATGATCCCTGCACCACAGGCCCAAATTGAGCATATGCTTCATTTGAATAAATACAACAACAACTTGCACTTATATTGCTCCTTTAACATACTAAAACATTCTCAGGAGCGTTATGAAACAAAATTTGACACCGAGCCACATAAGGAGATATTAGTGCAGATGACCAAAAGCTTGGTCAAAGAGGTAGGTTTAAAGGTGCGACTTAAAGGAGAGAGAGGTAGAGAGGCGGAGAGGTTTAGGGAGGGAATTCCAGAGCTTAGGGCCTAGGCAGCTGAAGGTACGGCCACCAATGGTGCAGCGATTGAAATCTGGATGTTCAAGAGGGTAGAATAAGGGCAGCACAGATATCTCGGAGGGTTGTGGGGCTGGAGGAGTTTGCAGAGATGGGGAGGATCAAGGCCATGGAGGGATTTGAAAACAAGGATGAGAATTTTAAAATTGAGGTGTTGTTTAACAGGAAAAAAATTGCACAAGAACTGCAAAGCATCCTTTCCATCACTAAGTTGCAATTCCTAAAGCCACAGCTTAGTTAAATTATGGGATAGATGTGGCTTTCCAGCTTTGTGTATGATGGTGCCCATAATATTCAATTTTTGCCTCCCCATAGTCTTCTGCTTTCACAATTCAGCACCACAGCCTCTTCTCTCTTGTTGTCTCCTCCTTTTGAGGGCCCAAGGCATCATGGGGGAAAAATTTGTAGCTACCACGAGAGTTGCCTTGGGTCAACGGCCAGAGAAAATGGACGAAGCGCTACCAGAGAAAAATTTGCGCTGGGGGCTAAAGGCTTTTAGAACAGTGCTAACTTACCGTGCAACGCCCTGGTGGCATTGGTACAAGCATGGGAGTCGAAGTTCCCGTCCTGAAGCAACGTTCCAGCTTTTAACAGCCTCCGGAAGCGAGGATGTGGCATTCTCTAGGAATTGTGGGAAATTAAAAGGGCAATGAAAAGAAAAAAGAAAGACTTGCATTTCTATAATGCCTTTCATGAGCACCAGATGTCTCAAAGCGCTTTACAGCCAATGAAGTACTTTTATGGAATGTAGTCGCCATTGTAATGTGGGAAACGTGGCACAGCAAGCTCCCACAAACAGCAATGTGATAATGACCAGATAATCTGTTTTAGTGATGTTGATTGAGGGATAAACATTGGCCAGAACACTGGGGATAATTCCCCTGCTCTTCTTCGAAATAGTGCCATGGGATCTTTTACATCCACCTGAGAGAGCATCGGGGCCTCGGTTTAATGTCTCATCCGAAAGACGGCACCTCCGACAGTGCAGCATTGCACTGGAGTGAAGCCTAACTTTATGTGCTCAAGTCCCTGGAGTGGGATTTGAACCCACAGCCTTCTGACTCAGAGGCAAGTGAGCCACAGCTGACACTACATTAAAGGCCTTCTGAACTAATAAAAATTAAAATGAAGTGAAAAAAAGTTAAGCTCTTACTGCCTTTTATAAAAAAAACATTAAAAATAAGCCCCAAATGGGAGTTTTCAGCATTTACAGCTGAATTCCTTCCGAACCTCAAAAAATGGGAAAGGTGCTTCAGCACTAACACAAATAGCTCAGGAAGCCAGGGAAGAGGCACCCAGGGTCTCGCACGCAGCACTCCAGCTTTGTGTAGGGGGTCAACACTGCAAGAGAGGTCCTCTACCCACAGGGGCCTGGAGGCCCTCCAGAAAGAACGATGTGGGACCACATCACTGAGGCCATCACTAGCAGCAGTGTCGCCCCCCACCACCTGGCTCCAGTGCCCAAAGAAGCTTCATGACCTCAGACCACTGGTCAAGGTCAGTGAATACATCTTCAAAAGCCATCTCCTACCAACTGAATCACGAGCCTCATACACTGCTCAATGCATGACTTCCCCCTGCCCCAATCACTCACCTATCAACAATCTGCACCGATCATGATGCACACTTCCCATTCCTAGCCTCACCTCACCCCCTTGAAGGAGACGTTGCAGGCCATTCTTGGCAGGGGAATGGCTGAGCCTTTGGCCAGCAGCAGGGCTGAAAGGATACAAGATGCTGGTATCCTCATACGTTACCCTCCTTCTCATATGCACCTCTTGCTTCCTGCCCTCCCCTCACCACAACTCCACCCATGACCCTTCCTTATTTCACACACCCAAGAAATGCAGCCTGCCCAGCCAGTGGTTGATCAAGAAGAGGAAGAAACACCATCACTTGATTTCACACTCCCAGCCACCAGCTCCTCAAGGTCGACCAGCAAGGCCATTTGCAGTATCCCCCAATGAAAGCCAGCAGCCTTCCACCAGCCATGCTGCAGCCACTGGGGTAACACTGCATGATATCAGTAGGATAGGCAAAGGCACACACAAGACAATCACTAAGGGAATGCATAAGGGTGATGAGTTGATTTCTTGATATCATTTTGAATGGATAGATGTATAACGTTGGATTGGAAAGTTTGCCTTGTGGTCGCTTTTATTTCAGCATCATGGCCAAGAGGATGCTGTGATGGTCAGTAACAGAGGGAAGGTAAGGTGTGGGACTAATGTTGAAAGGGGAATTAGGATTGTGGTCACTGGGACTGCAGGCAGATGATTCAATCCCGGATATCCCGGCCAGAAAGAGGCAGTCTGGGTTGCATCCTTCCTTCTGCTTCTTCCTCTTCTGTTTCCCCCTTTTCTGCTTCCTCCTCTTCTGTTTCCTCCTCTTTGGCTTCCTCCTCTTCTGTTTCCACCTCTTCTGCGTCTTCCTCTTCCCTCTGCGAGCGGATGCTGTAAATCTGAAATGACAGCATAACATGGTGGGAACACTCAGCAGGTCAGGCAGCATCTTGACCCGAGAAGTGAACTCTGTTTCTTTCTCCACGGGTATTGCCTGACCTGCTGAGTATTTGCAGTTTTTTCTGTCTTCCTTTACCATCCGAGGCCTTGCAAGCATCCAGCAGCACTCCCTACACACTTAAAAAAAACTTTTAACATCTATTGCAGCAAGCCACCACTTCAATAAAAAATTTTAAATGTCTAAAAGCTTAAACGCAAACTTACCGGAAAGATGTGTGTGTCCTTTTAAGAGGTGCTGACAGCACTTCTATGAGTCTGCTGAATGTTGGGTTTTCATGGCGCGCTTAGGACCCAGTGCTGATCTCAGCGCAAAGGCCCAACTTCGCTGTGGTGATGTTAAGTCGGCGTGGTCACTGCTCCCTGATTTTACTTTCCAGGACGATGCATCATACCGGTAGCGCTGCTGGGCCTAGGAAAACAAAGGATGCTGCGGGACCCACCACCAGCTGGCGAAAGAGCGGCGGTCGTCCTCTTGTTGCGATTTTTTTTTTACGGTAACGGGTGGTGTAAAGCACCTGAATTTTTAGCCCACTATTTTCTTTCTATGAAATCCCTTGTCTCACAGCATCAGTCCTTAGTCCCTCAGCGTTCCCTTTAATAATCTGCTGGGATCTACTTGGTGATTTGCTTTTGGTTTTCTTGCCATTTACAATTGTTGGAGAATTTCTCATATTGGATTGCAGAATAGCCGCTGTTGTCTGAAGGTAAGATTTTTCACAGTCCATTGCAAGTTATTTGATATGATGTAATTGGAATTAAGGAGACATGGCTCCAGGGTGACCAAGGCTGGGAATTCAACATCCAGGGGTATTCAATATTCAGAAAGGACAGGCAAAAAGGAAAAGGAGGTGGGGTAGCATTGCTGGTTAAAGAGGAGATTAACACAATAGGAAGGAAGGATATTAGCTCTGATGATGTGGAATCTGTATGGGTAGAGCTGAGAAATACCAAGGGGCAGAAAAGGACAGTGGGAGTTGTATACAGCCCCCCAAACAGTAATGCTGAGGTTGGGTATGGCATTAAATGGGAAATCAGAGGTGCGTGCAATAAGGGCACAGCAGTTATCATGGGTGACTTTAATCTACATACAGATTGGGCTAACCAAATTAGTAACAATACTGTGGAGGAGGAATTCCTAGAGTGTATACGGGATGGTTTCCTGGGCCAATATGTCAAGGAACGAACTAGAGATCAGGCCATCTTAGACTGGGTATTATGTAATGAGAAAGGATTAATTAGCAATGTTGTTGTGCGAGACCCCTTGGGGAGGAGCGATCATAATATGTAGAATTCTTCATTAAGATGGAGAGTGAAGTAGTTGACTCAGGGACTAGGGTCCTGAATTTAAATAAAGGAAACTATGATGGTATGAGGCGCGAGTTGGCTAGGATGGATTGGGGAACGTTACTTAAAGGGTTGATGATGGATAGGCAATGGCAAACATTTAAAGTTCGCATGGATGAACTACAGAATTTGTTCATCCCAATTTGGCATAAAAATAAAACAAAAAAGGTGACTCAACCATGGCTAACAAGGGAAATTAGGGATAGCATAAGATCCAAGGAGAGGACATATAAATTTACCACAACAAGCAGCAAAACTGGGGATTGGGAGAAGTTTAGGATTCAGCAAAGGAGGACAAAGGGACTAATTAAGAGGGGGGAAATAGAATATGAGAGTAAGCTTGCAGTGAACATAAAAAGCTTCTATAGATATGTGAAGAGAAAAAGATTGGTGAAGTCAAGCATAGGTCCCTTGCAGTCAGAATCAGGGGAATTTATAATGGGGAACAAAGACATGACACGCCAATTAAATACATACTTTGGTTCTGTCTTTACAAAGGAGGACACATATAACCTTCCAGAGATTTTGAGGAACATAGGGCCTAATGAGAGGGAGGAATTGACTGAAATCAGTATTTGTAGGGGATTGGTGTTATGGAAATTGACGGGATTGAAGGCCGATAAACCCCCAGAGCCTGATAATTTACATCCTAGGGTACTTAAGGAAGTGGCCCTAGAAATAGTAGATGCATTGCTGGTCATCTTCCTAAATTCTATAGACTCTGGAATAGTTCCCATGGATTGGAGTGTAGCTTATGTAACCCCAATATTGGGGTACCGCAGGGATCGGTGCTAGGACCCCAGCTATTCACAGTATATATTAATGATCTAGACGAGGGAACTAGATGTAATATCTCCAAGTTTGCAGATGACACGAAGCTGGGTGGGCGTGTGTGCTGTGAGGAGGGTGCAGAGAAACTCCAGTATGATTTGAATAGGTTGGGTGATTGGGCAGATGCATGGCAGATGCAGTATAATGTGGATAAATGTGAGGTTCTCCACTTTGGTAGCAAAAACAGGAAGACAGATTATTATCTGAATGGCAATAGATTGGGAAAAGGGGAAGTGCAACGAGACCTGGGTGTCCTTGTGCACCAGTCGCTGAAGGTAAGCATGCAGGTGCAGCAGGCGGTTAAGAAGGCAAATGGTATGTTGGTCTTCATAGCGAGAGGATTCGAGTACAGGAGCAAGGATGTCTTGCTGCAGTTGTACAGGGCCTTGGTGAGACCACACCTTGAGTATTGTGTGCAGTTTTGGTCGCCTTATCTGAGGAAGGATGTTCTTGCCATGGAGGGAGTGCAGCGAAGATTCACCAGACTGATACCTGGGATGGCAGGAATGACGTATGAAGAGAGATTGAGTCAATTAGGCTTATATTCGCTAGAGTTTAGAAGAATGAGAGGGGATCTCATTGAAACTTATAAAATTCTAACAGGACTAGACAGACTTGATGTAGGAAGGATGTTCCCGATGGCGGGGGTGTCCAGAACCAGGGGTTATAGCCTAATGATAAGGGGCAAGCCATTTAGGACTGAGATGAGGAGGAATTTCTTCACCCAGAGAGTGGTGAACCTGTGGAATTCTCTACCACAGAAGGCAGTTGAATCCAACTTATTTAAATATATTCAAGCAGGAGTTAGATATATTTCCTAAGGCTAAAGAGATCAAGGGATATGGGGAGAAAGCAGGGACAAGGTACTGAATTTGAATGATCAGCCATGATCTCATTAAATGGCGGAACAGGCTTGAGGGGCCGAATGGCCTACTCCTGCTCCTATCTTCTATTTACAAACTGTAGAGGTGTCTGGCTACAGAAGTCTTTCAGAATTTTACTACTGACAATTAAATAGAAGCAATACCTAGTGACATGAATCTTGTCATTCATGTGGAAATGACTTATGAAGTAATACTGGGCGGCCTGCTGGTGGCGCTGTCCAGGGAGAGTATAAATACTCGGGCATGGGCCCAGCTTGCTCAGGACATTCTTTAACAGGAACTAGTGAAGGACACAACTAGATCTCCATGTTGAAAAACAGTTGATTAAAGCCTTGTTTAATACTCAGACCAAGTGCCTAGTAGTTTTCTTACGTCACCTAATGTTCCCCCATTTCAGAAAAACACAATAGCCTAAAAATTACTCTGTCTATTGTTATTGTACTAGCATTTAATGTACTCATATTAAATTCTTTCCTGCTATTTTAACAGAAGTATTAACAATTCCACCACAAAAACAGGAGAGAGTGAACTCTGATACAGGTGCAATACGCTTTTGTAAGATAACATCACCAGCAGTTATTTCCAGGATTAAACCCATGAGATATATAGGGGGAAAAATTCAGTATCACCCCGTTTGGGGTGCCATTATCGGCCGTGCGCCAAGTTTAGCGCCTGGCGCTAATTATCGCCTCCGACAGCAAACTTGGCTTTTATCGCCCCTGGAGGTGATTGGAGCACTAAATCAGGTGCTTCACACCTGTCTTAAAGTGCAAAGGCCAAGGAGTGAGGCGCTACCTCAGAGCGCTGGCGAAGCAAGGAAGGGCAAATCAAAATAAACCTGCAAAGTGCTGCTCCGTACTCAAAAGTCCTTCACACAGCGTTGAATCTCTCCAGAAGTCTCTCTCTCTCTCTCAGAATGCGTGGTGCAAAAATGTCACCGACAAAAAAAGGCAGGAAGCGGTCGCCTTTAAATAGCGCTCCCCTGGTCCCTTTCTGACAGCATAACGCTCCCCTCAACCTGTCATTGCTAGCAGCAGGCGGTAAGGCAGGGGGCGCCACTCAATATCCGGTCCGGGGCGCTAACGGGGCGGTGTGCACTCGACTGATGTCACAATCTGTCAGTGCAGGAGATCGGGCGGTAGTGTTTAGTGCCGCCGCAAAATGTCTAGTTAATTTCTTAAGGCGCTAACGGGAGGCGCAACCAACTGAATTTTTCCCTCATAGAGTTTCCTGTGACTTAACTCAATTAAAAAAGATATTGGGGGGAGATTTTCAGGTTAGGCCCACAACGGGCACTATATCGAGCTGCTCAAGGTCACAGCCGGGAAACTCGAACCATTTTCAGGTTCAGGCCTGATTTAATTATTACTGACAAACTGCAGGCACCACACGGGCACTCTGTGTTATCTCGCCGGTTTGGTGTGGTAGAAAATCGGTTGGCTTGTGCATGGAGCCAGCCAGCAGGTAGGGCCTGTTGGGGGAGCAAGCATGGGCCGGCAGTTTACCAGAAGAAGCATGAATGCTCCTTTGGGTCCCACAAAAATCTTTTTTAAAAAAGCAAAAATTTGCCTTTTCTTAGTGGCCTCAAGTTGTCACTCATTGGCTAGGCTGCTCAACGCCTATTTCTGACCATGAATGCTTCACTTTTGATTACTTAAGGCTTCTGTTCTGTGTAATGTAATATCTGAAAATGATCTGTACAAATGTTGGGAGTAAACATCCTGAGCACAAGCTCAGATCTGCAAGATGTTGGCTTTTGCTGCAGCTGTTATCGTGTAAAGATATTTTACTTTTGTATGCAGTACACAATTGTAATAAAATCTTAGTCCCATTAGTTGCACTGTAAGAAAAACCCTACCCGGCTGGAATCCTGCAATTTAAAAGACTAATGGGGAATATTATTATATCACACTAGACCCATCATCAAAGGGCCATGAAATGAATACTGATACGCTACTTAATATGGGATTTCAATTATCTATCAAGATGAAATATTCTCGTAGAGGTAATGCCTTTAATATGTTGTTTGCCTTTAAACACGATTCTTATAGCTGTCACGTTAAAGTGTGTTTAATTGCTACTCTCACGCACATATGTCAAATAGTAAAACAAGCCCATTCATGTGGTAAGGGTAAGGAGCAGCAAAATGTTTGAAGTGGTGTCCACTTTCTTTTCAGCAGTTTTAAACATGCTTCTTACATTCCACTGAACAAAGAAATGGAAGTACCATAAATTAATTGCCTTAATACCTATTTGGCTTCAAATTAACTGATATTGGCAGTGCAGTCAGAGTGTCAGTGGTAATTAGGGTTGCTAACTGGTTGGATGTATTCCTGGAAATTTCATCACACGACGCAATAGCATTGTTGGACTCGTTCTATCTGATCCCTGCATTGTGGTGTGCCATGGTTTTGGTTCATGCAGTGTGGTGTGCCGTGTTTTTGGTTCTAGCAATATGGTGTGCCATGGTTTTGGCTCATGCAGTATGGTGTGCCATGGTTTTGGTTCATGCAGTGTGGTGTGCCATGTTTTTGGTTCATGCAATATGGTGTGCCATGTTGTTAGTTCATGCAGTGTGATATGCCATGGTTTTGGTTCATGCAGTGTGGTGTGCCATGGTGTTGGTTCATGCAGTGTGGTGTGCCATGGTTTTGGTTCATGCAGTGTGGTGTGCCATGGTGTTGGTTCAGGCAGTATGGTGTGCCATGGTTTTGGTTCATGCAGTATGGTGTGCCATGGTTTTGGTTCATGCAGTATGGTGTGCCATGGTTTTGGTTCATGCAGTATGGTGTGCCATGGAGTTGCTTTGTGTGGTGTGGGGAGAAATGCCCAGCTTGCCCGCCGGGTGGAAACAGGGTAGTAGTTCCCCTGAAAATGGTGGGGTATGACTTACAGCCCCATTCCCACCGACGCTATAGTCCCAAGGGCCTATCTCTGGGTGGCTCAGCTGAGTCAAGCATTCAGCTTTTTTAATATTCAAATCAGGGTCTTATGACGTATACAGGACCTCAATTGCCATTTTGGGACCAACTTTTCAGAGCGTGTGTTGTACAGGAGTGCTCCTCTGGGCTCGATTATAAACAACCTGAGCCAGTGCTGCACCAGGCTCCCCCTTCCTGGGCTCAAACTCTTTCCTCCTCCCCCAGTGGAGTAGGACCTTGGGCACTTGAGCCGTAGATGGTCTTAACTGCGCTAAAGAATCCACGCATGTCGTGGTTGTTGCTAGCTGCTGGATCTCCTGCATTTTCTCCACCCACCACCTGTTCTTTAGGTCACGAGTTTTTTGTTGGACCTCTGCCTTCAGGCGTCTGTAGGGCTGCTTTCTTGCTCTCGAATTGTGTTGCCGTTTCCAGAGCAGGAATGCCTTGCGCTGCGGCTTATTAGCTCATGGATCTCTTGGTTATTCTCATTGAGCCAATCTTGGTGTTTCCTGGTCGAGTGAACGAGCATCTCTTCACAGGTGCTGATTATGGAGGACTTGAGTGCAGACCAGGCGCTGTGGACACACTGGGCTGGATTTTCATTGAGGAGGTGGGTAGGAGACGGGACTACAACTTTTGGGGTTATAGTCCCGCCTCCATCAAGTTCTAGCCAACCCACATGATTTAGACTTGATTGACCTTGTTGAGCCCACCCAGCGGGCTCAGCAGGCCAATTAAGGGCCACCCGGCAACAGGTGATGTCACAGATTGAAATTTCATCTGTCAAGACCTTTTGACAGATGAAATATCAGAGTTTCACAGCTGTTTGAAGCTGTCAAACACTGACAATCTGTACTCCAGGTTAATTCCTTCCTCTCAGGATGATTTAGAGATCTCCCTGGAATAGAACGCAGAGGCTGCAGATTTTGACAGCTGGCGGCCATTCTGCTTTCTGTGCCGGTGAGATGAGTGACTCCCGAGACCTGAAGGAAGGAAGGCTGTAAAGGTAAGTAAAGGTTAGTAGAACTTCTTTAAATACTTTACACAGACCAAACACACTTACCTCTGCACTCATGCACCCATCACTCACCTGAACACTGGACATCTCGATCCCTCCAAGCCCATCATCCTGACGGCCCACCTCGCTAACTTGGCATGGTTTGCAGCCATCCGGAATCCCACATTTCAACAATGAAAATAGGGATTAGGCTAAAAACTGGCTATTAACTACATGTTCACAGGCTATTAATTGGCACTAATCCCCTTCCCGCCTCGGGGAGGTGGGTCCCAGTGCGGGGTGGGTACCCGCCTCCTTTGAAACTGGCATGGAGGCGGGTTGGGGGCGGGATGGGGTCGGGAGCCCCGATTTCGGGATTTTAAACCCCCACATGCCTCTAATCCCGACTCCACGGCCCAATGAAAATCCAGCCCACTGTGTCTCATTTCTCTTATTTGGAAGGAGGAGAGCATGCCAGGGGATCTGAGACGCCGTAATCGTGACCATCGTCAAGAAAGGTGACAAGTCCGATTACGGTAATTACAGAGGAGTTTCCCTGCTATCTGCCACAGGGAAAGTCATTGCAAGAATCCTCCTAGTCATCTTTCCCCAGTGGCTGAAGAGCTCCTCCAGAGTCGCAATACAGATTCCGCCCACTAAGGGGCACAGTGGACATGATCTTCACCGCACGTCAATTACAAGAGAAATGCAGGGAACAGCACCAACCGCTGTACATGGCCTTCTTTGACCTCACAAAGGCCTTCGACATGGTCAACCGTGAGGGATTATGGAGTGTCCTCCTCAAATTCAGCTGCCCTCAGAGGTTTGTCACCATCCTCTGCCTGCTTCACGATGACATGCGAGCCGTGATCCTGACCAATGGTTCCACCACAGACCCAATTCACGTATGCACTGGGGTCAAGCAAGGCTGTGTCATTGCACCAACGTTCTTCTCGATCTTCCTTGCTGCAATGCTCCATCTCACCCTCAGTAAGCTCCCCGCTGGAGTGGAGCTAATCTACAGAACAAATGGGAAACTGTTCAACCTCCGTCGCCTCCAGTCCAGAGCCAAGGTCATCCCATCCTCTGTCATCGAATTACAGTATGCAGACAATGCTTGTGTCTGTGCTCACTCGGAGGTCGAACTCCAAACCATCGTCAATACCTTCATCAAAGCGTACGAGAGCATAGGCTTTACACTAAACATCTGTAAGACAAAGGTCCTCTACCAACCTGCCCCCACCACACCGTACTGCTCCCCGATTATCAAAATCCATGACGAGGCCTTGGACAACGTGGACCACTTTCCATACCTTGGGAGTCTACTGTCGATGACGAAGTCCAACACCACCTTCAGTGTGCCAGTGCAGCCTTCGGTCGCCTGAGGAAGAGAGTGTTTGAAGACTAGGACCTCAAACCCGGCACGAAGCTCATGGTCTATAGAGTAGTAGTGATACCCGCCCTCCTGTATGCTTTAGAGACATGAACCATGTACTGCAGGCACCTCAAAGCACTGGAGAGATACCACCAACGCTGCCTCCGCAAGATCCTGCAAATCCATTGGCAGGATAGGCGCACCAACATCAGTGTTCTCGCTCAGGCCAACATCCCCAGCATTGAAGCTTTGACCACGTTCGATCAGCTCCGATGGACGGGCCACATCGTCCGCATGCCCGGTACGAGAATCTCAAAGCAAGCGCTCTTCTCGGAGCTCCGGCACGGCAAGAGAGCCCCAGGTGGGCAGAGGAAATGCTTCAAGGACACCCTCAAAGCCTCCTTAAAAAAGTGTAACATCCCCACCGACACCTGGGAATCCCTGGCCCAAGACTGCACAAAGTGGAGGAGAAGCATCCGGGAAGGCACTGAACACATCGAGTCTCTTCGCTGGGAGCAAGCAGAAGCCAAGCTCAAACAGCGGAAGGAGCGCACGTCAACCCAAGCACCCACCCCTTCAACCACCATCTAGCACACCTCTGACAGAGGCTGTAGTTCCTGCATTGCTCTCATCAGTCACCTGAGAACTCATTTTTAATGTGGAAGCAAGTCAGCCTCGGTTCCGAGGGACTGCCTAAGAAGAAGAAGATGATTCATGCAGAGTGGTGTGCCGTGGAGTTGCTTTGTGTGGTGTGGGGAGAAATGCCCAGGTTGCCCACCGGGCGGAAACAGGGTAGTAGTACAGGGGGTACCCCGAAAATGGCGGGGTATGACTTATGGCCCCATTCCCACCGACGCTATATTCCCAAGGGCCTATCTCAGGGTGGCTCAGCTTTGGCATTTGGCGTTTGAAAAAGCGCCAAACGTTTAAAAAAGCGTTTGGCTTTTTTAATATTCAAATCGGGGTCTTATGACGTATACAGGATCACAATTGCCATTTTGGGATCAACTTGTCGGAGCGTGTGCTGTACAGGAGTGCTTCTCTGGGCTCCACTATAAACAACCTGGGTCGCTGCTGCACCAGGCTCCCCCTTCCTGGGCTCAAATTCCTTCCCCCTCCCCCCACCCCTGCCACCCCTCAGACCTATCTATTTCCAGGCCTGTAGGCTGGCCAATCCACCTAATATTGTGGTGGACTGGAGCTGGCGGGATACCAAGGGGCAGCTCCTTTTCAGCCCATAGGTCCTGTGTTAATGAGGCCTGCATCCTCAAAATGGACCGGCTTCCTGTCAGCACTCTCGGGTAGCCACTCTGATTAAAATGTCATCGAGTCCTGTTGACTTACAGATCCCGGATTTGCATAAAGTCATGGGGCTCCAGCCTGCTTTATATTAGCAAAACCCTGCAGGTTAATATCGGAGAGTTTGGATTAGAATTGAATTCCGAGCAGTTAAGTAACCTGCTCGTTTTTAACTGCCCACACGCCCAGTTAAAATTGATCCATGTGTGTGTGTGTGCGCGAGTGCATGTGTGTGTTCATATGTGTATGTGAATGATGCAGTCGAATGTGAAACAGTTCAAGCATGAGGTACAGTCGAGATTGGACAAACATATACCTAATCTAAGCATTAAATGCCACTGCAACATTGTCATTTATTCCCTTGTTATAAAGCTTTTGATTCAAGGATACAAATCTGGGCCTGAACAAGTATGAGTTTATCAGGATTGAATTATTCCTTTTATGACAGGTGGGTAGATTGAGTGTGAGTGGGAGAGCGATTGCTACAGCCTTCTCCATCATTGTTGGCTTGCTGTTATTTTAAAAACTGACATTAGTTGAGTTATGTGATATTTCTGTGATAGTTTTATGTTGCCCCTGGCACTTACTATATCATTAGAGGTGAAAGTACCGATAAACACTGGTTTCATTATGTCAATGTAATGATGTTGATTTTCAACAGAATAGCGATTGCATCTGGGATATGATTTCAAAGTGATAAATTGAGACATCTGGAAAATCTGGTCATAAAAGGGCCCTCTGTAATGTCAGTAATGTACATACTTTCAGAGTGTTCAGGATTAAATCAAGAATTTATATGAATCGCCTTTAGACACCAAAAGCGCATAAATTTGAACCAGCTGTTGCCAGTTCAATTCCGTTGATCATCCGTTTTATCCAAAGTCTTCAATGAGTGAACCCTTTTTATTAGACAACTATTCAGTCTTTGCCTTTTAGTTTAATCTCACTTAATTTGAATTATCCAGTCATTCCATTTTTTTCAACCAAAAAAAGTAGTTTTCGTTGTCTTGATTGCATGCTATGGTAAAGCAGTAGAATGATTCCCAAGCAGGTGGTGAGATAAATCCCAAGTTTTCCTGTAAGTTGAATTTCTCTGACTTTCAACAGTTCTGCTCTGGGATTCTAAATGGAGTGTCAGGCTAAAACAAGCAGAGAACAGGATCGATATAAGAGAGCATGAAATGAGAAAATACCAGACAGGCCAGTCTAGCATTCTGCTTCTACTGAGCGTGCATAGTCTATCCTATCATGGACTTCCTTCACAGCAGCCAATTTCTCCCCTGAGGGAAGGTTCTACATAAATACCTCCAGATCCCCAAATGTAAGCAAGCAAAATTCTGGAATATTTATCCATCCCTTCTTTTCCAATTTTCAATCTGCTAGCTCCACAGAAAGAAACCTCCCCCCAACCCTTTCCTGGTCACAGCAGTACAGGCAATATCGTGTCCTGAGGAGTATTTGATCATCTCAGTCCATACCTATCCTTACAACCTTCATCCCATTCCCAGCTGGTTATTTATCCAGCTAGCAATTGAAGAAGTTAATGCAGCCCCAGCCTCTTTTGTGGAAAGTCTGTTCTGCACATCCACTACTCTTTGGGAATGAAAAGTTGCTCCTAATCTATGGTTTCACTTGTTATTTTCATTTTTTGAGCAGACAGAAGGGACATATCAAAGACATATCAGCCTGCTTTAATGTAATTTATGCAACTGGATCATGGACCAGATAATGGCTTCAAAGGTGTCTACAACTTAAACTGTGTCAC
This sequence comes from Somniosus microcephalus, assembly GCF_052327205.1. Lineage (NCBI taxonomy): Eukaryota > Metazoa > Chordata > Chondrichthyes > Squaliformes > Somniosidae > Somniosus > Somniosus microcephalus. The sequence continues at coordinate 266,211,136 of NC_140988.1, forward strand.
CTCCTGGGAGATGCACCAGATGTGAAGGTGCAAAAAGACTCCTGTGGAGAGTTAAAAAAAGGATAAATAGGATACAGCAAAGACTAAGGAGGCAAAATTCAGTATCACCCCAGGCGATAATATTTTTCAACTTTTAAAAAATTCAGTTTTGCACACCAGGAAGGAAATGGAGTGCTAAATCAAGCGCTCCACTTCCTTCCTGGAGCGCAACAGGCAGCAGGTGGGGTGGTAGGTTTGCAACGCTGTACACTGGGCCGCGCAGTGCTCCCGCGTTGGAAGGCTCCTTCCTTCCCTTAAAGGGAAGGGCCATCGCTGCAGGCTATGCAAGGGGAAAACTTACCTGGTCCCTGACGGCAGCCACGATCTGGCCCGATCAGCCCGATGCATTGCAGCAGAGTGCCGGGCTGATCGAGTGCAAAGAGACCTCGGTGTTCTTGTGCACCACTCGCTGAAGGTAAGCATGCAGGTGCAGCAGGCAGTTAAGAAAGCAAATGGTATGTTGGCCTTCGTAGCAAGAGAGTTCGAGTACAGGAACAAGGATGTCGTGCTACAGTTGTACAGGGCCTTGGTGAGACCGCACCTTGAGTATTGTGTGCAGTTTTGGTCGCCTTACCTGAGGAAGGACGTTCTTGCCATGGAAGGAGTGCAGCGAAGGTTCACCAGGCTGATACCTGGGATGGCAGGAATGACGTATGAGGAGAGATTGTGTCGATTGGGCTTATACTCACTGGAGTTTAGAAGATTGAGAGGGGATCTCATCGAAACCTATACAATTCTGTCAGGCCTGGACAGACTAGATGCAGGAAGGATGTTCCTGATGGCTGGGGAGTCCAGAACCAGGGGTCATAGTCTAAGGATAAGGGGCAAGCCATTTAGGACTGAAATGAGGAGGAATTTCTTCACCCAGAGAGTGGTGAACCTGTGGAGTTCTCTGCCACAGAGGGCGGTGGAGGCCAGTTCATTAAATATATTCAAGAAATGGTGTGGAGATGCCGGTGTTGGACTGGGGTGGACAAATGTAAGAAGTCACACAACACCAGGTTATAGTCCAACAGTTTTATTTGAAATCACAAGCTTCCGGAGCGCTGCTCCTTTGTCAGGTGAAGTGGAGAGATGCATAAAGACACAGCTTATATAGTCAGAGAATAATGCCAGATGATTACAGGTAATCTTTCTAACTGCCATTTATCACACCTTGGCAGAGAGATAATCACAGCAATCAAAGGTGTGAATGGTGTCCAAACAGGTCAGTCAGGAAAACATTACATCAAAGAACAATGAGGTGAGGTCACAAGGGGTCAAATGTTGCAGATGCTGGGGTCTGTATGAAAAACAAAAAACAGACAAAAAAACATTTTTTTTGCTGGAAATCACAGCAGGTCCGGCCGCATCTGTGTAGAGAGAACAAGCCAACGACGACTCGAGTCTGGGTGACCCTACGTCAGGTGGGGTTACATGTAGTGTGACATGAACAAAAGATCCCGGTTGAGGCCGTCCTCATGAGTGCGGAACTTGGCTATCAGTTTCTGCTCGATGATTTTGCGTTGTCGTGTGTCTCGAAGGCCGCCTTGGAGAATGCTTACCCGAAGATCGGAGGCTGAATGGCCTTGACTGCTGAAGTGTTCCCCGACTGGGAGAGAACACTCCTGCCTGGCGATTGTTGCGCGGTGTCCGCTCATCCGTTGTCGCAGTGCCTGCATGGTCTCGCCGATGTACCATGCTCCGGGGCATCCTTTCCTGCAACGTATGAGGTAGACAACGTTGGCTGAATCACATGAGAATGTACCATGTACCTGGTGGGTGGTCTCCTCCACGTGTGATGATGGTATCTGTGTTGATGATCTGGCATGTCTTGCAGAGGTTGCCGTGGCAGGGTTGTGTGGTGTCGTGGTCGCTGTTCTCCTGAAAGCTGGGTAATTTGCTGCGAACGATGGTCTGTTTGAGGTTAGGCGGCTGTTTGAAGGCGAGTAGTGGAGGCGTGGGGATGGCCTTAGCGAGGTGTTCATCATCATCGATGACATGTTGAAGGCTGCGAAGAACATGGCGCAGTTTCTCCGCTCCGGTGAAGTGCTGGATGACGAAGGGTACTCTGTTGGTTGTGTCCCGTGTTTGTCTTCTGAGGAGGTCTATGCGATTTTTTGCTGTGGCCCGTCGGAACTGTCGATCGACGAGTCAAGCATCATATCCCGTTCTTACGAGGGCGCCTTTCAGTGTCTGTAGGTGTCCATCGCGTTCCTCCTCCTCTGAGCAGATCCTGTGTGTTCGCAGGGCTTGTCCATAGGGGATGGCTTCTTTAACGTGGTTAGGGTGGAAGCTGGAGAAGTGGAGCATCCTGAGGTTGTCCGTGGGCTTGCGGTAGAGTGAAGTGCTGAGGTGTTCATCTTTGATGGAGATTCATGTGTCCAAGAATGAAACCGATTCTGAGGAGTAGTCCATGGTGAGTTTGATCAAACTCACCATGGACTACTCCTCAGAATCGGTTTAATTCTTGGACACATGAATCTCCATCAAAGACGGACACCTCAGCACTTCACTCTACCGCAAGCCCACGGACAACCTCAGGATGCTCCACTTCTCCAGCTTCCACCCTAACCACGTTAAAGAAACCATCCCCTATGGACAAGCCCTGCGAATACACAGGATCTGCTCAGACGAGGAGGAACGTGATGGACACCTACAGACACTGAAAGACGCCCTCGTAAGAACGGGATATGATGCTCGACTCGTCGATCGACAGTTCCGGCGGGCCACAGCAAAAAATCGCATAGACCTCCTCAGAAGACAAACACGGGACACAACCAACAGAGTACCCTTCGTCATCCAGTACTTCACCGGAGCGGAGAAACTGCGCCATGTTCTTCGCAGCCTTCAACATGTCATCGATGATGACGAACACCTCGCTAAGGCCATCCCTACGCCTCCACTACTCGCCTTCAAACAGCCGCCTAACCTCAAACAGACCATCGTTCGCAGCAAATTACCCAGCTTTCAGGAGAACAGCGACCACGACACCACACAACCCTGCCACGGCAACCTCTGCAAGACATGCCAGATCATCAACACAGATACCATCATTACACGTGAGGACACCACCCACCAGGTACATGGTACATTCTCATGTGACTCGGCCAACATTGTCGACCTCATATGTTGCAGGAAAGGATGCCCCGGAGCATGGTACATCGGCGAGACCATGCAGACACTGCGACAACGGATGAACGGACACCGCTCAACAATCGCCAGGCAGGAGTGTTCCCTCCCAGTCGGGGAACACTTCAGCAGTCAAGGACATTCAGCCTCCGATCTTCGGGTAAGCATTCTCCAAGGTGGCCTTCGAGACACACGACAACGCAAAATCGTCGAGCAGAAACTGATGGCCAAGTTCCGCACTCATGAGGACGGCCTCAACCGGGATCTTGGGTTCATGTCACGCTACATGTAACCCCACCTGACGTAGGGTCACCCAGACTCGTGTTGTCATTGGCTTGTTCTCTCTACACAGATGCGGCCGGACCTGTTGTGATTTCCAGCAAAAAAAAATGTTTTTTGTCTGTTTTTTGTTTTTCATACAGACCCCAGCATCTGCAACATTTGACCCCTTGTGACCCCACCTAATTTTCTTTGATGTAATGTTTTCCTGACTGACCTGTTTGGACACCATTCACACCTTTGATTGCTGTGATTATCTCTCTGCCGAGGTGTGATAAATGGCAGTTAGAAAGATTACCTGTAATCATCTGGCATTATTCTCTGACTATATAAGCTGTGTCTTTATTCATCTCTCCACTTCACCTGACGAAGGAGCAGTGCTCCGAAAGCTTGTGATTTCAAATAAAACTGTTGGACTATAACCTGGTGTTGTGTGACTTCTTACATATATTCAAGAAAGAGTTGGATATAGTTCTTAAGGCTAAAGGGATCAAGGGATATGGGGAGAAGGCAGGGACAGGGTACTGAATTTGGATGATCAGCCTTGATCTCATTGAATGGCGGAGCAGGCTCGAGGGGCCGAATGGCCTACTCCTGCTCCTATCTTCTATGTTTCTATGTTTCTATGTTAAGTATCGTTCCCGAATCGCCTGACCTCCTGCAGCTGTCGGTGTTTTCGCCCAGCAATGCTGTAGGGGGCAGAACCGAAGTTCAGGTCCGGGATGCTACTGGGGTGATGCGCACAGTGATGATGTTACGACCTCCGGGCGAAGGAAATCGGGGCGCAATGCCATACTGCCGCCGCGAACCTCCCACCGAATATAGCAGGAGTCGATCTCCTCGCCACGCCTGGTCGGTAAATGATTAGCGCCCCGTTAATGCCCCCCGGAGGCGCTAATTCCCAAATTTCTAGCTCTAAAAGCCATGCTGTTCGGCTCCTACCAGAAAACACACAGCTTTGTCCAAATTCCATCTCAGTCCCAGGCTGCTCGCTCAAGTTGAACCCGATGGTTTGCAACCTTGAGGTCCTGTTCAATGCTGAGCTCAGCTTCAGACCTCCAACCTGGTCCATCACCAAGACTGCCTACTTCCAATGCTGTTACATTGCTGACCTCCACTCTTCCATTTCCTCGAAATGATTCATTCGTGTGTTAAACAAAAGAAAGGAATTGCATTTATATAGTGCCTTTCACAAGCTCAGGACATCCTAAAGCTCTTCACAACCAATGAAGTACTTTTTAAGTGTAGTCACTGTTGTAATGTTGAAAATGTGGCAGCTAATTTGCGCACAGCAAGTTCCCACAAACAGCAATGAGATAATGGCCCAGAAATTGAGGTCGGGGGCTTCCCGCGGGTGCAAGCCCACGACCTGCACTTACCTTGCGCACCAGCCGTTGAGCTGTAGGGCCCCGTGGAATTCCGATCCGGGGCCTGGTCCAGCTGCCGGCGCACAGTGCTTGCGTATCCCAGGGGCACAGTTAGTTCGATGCGTCCCCTGGGATCACGTGGGCCATGGGCAGCCAATTGGAGCAGGGAATGCTCCATTCATAAGTCTTGACAGGAAGTGATGTCAAGACTTATAAATACTACGGCCCCAAAATAGCACTAAACCTTCAAATAAATTTTTAAAAAACATCACATTTTTAAATAAACTATAAATTACATGAAATAACTATTTTAAACAATAATTTAAATTTTTGAAAAAAATAATTTTATATTCTAACGGGGCTAAAAATAAACTTACCTTGTTTTAAAGTATTTAAAAATAATAAACCTGTGGAAAAAATGTTTTAATTTGAATTAATTCACCACTTACCTTGTAAACAGCAGGCCTTTGCCTGCTTTTTACATTTCTAAATTCTGCAGACTTACCCTCACGGAAAAACCTGTAAAAAAAACCTAAGTTTGATGCGCACGCACAGCCTCTCCTGTGCACGCGTTCGACCTCTGAACTCCTGCTTTCAGAGGAACAGAAGTGCCGGTTTCCCGCGCATGCGCAGTGCATGCAGGAAACCGGCACTTCCATTGGGCCTACGGGTAAGTACCCCGTGCGTACTCACCCGTGGAGACCTGAATTTCTGGGCCAATGATGAGATAATTTGTTTTTAGTGATGTTGGTTGAGGGATGAATGTTGGCCAGGACACCGGGGAGAATTCTCCTGCTCTTCTTTGAATGGCGATCTGTTACGCCCACCTTAGATGACAGACGGGGCGTGGGTTTAACGTCTCATCGGAAAGACAACACATCCAACAATGCAACACTCTCTAGATTATATGCACAAGTCTCTGGACACAATGGGAGAGAAATTCAACTTTATTTCGCCAGTTTTTTAGGTGTAAATAAAGGATGGGGCAAATTTTCAAGTCGCAAGCTCTTACATCTGATATCCCCTGGAAGTGTGCCAGCTATCAAAATGGAAGCCAACTACATTTAGGTCTCTAGTGTGCCCATTTGAAACAAACATCAGGTGCCTTGCATATGCATATTTGGGTCCTTCTTCTTTGCCATCCTTGGCCATCCGTTTCCATCCTTTGCTCTCTCTCCCCCAGCCTCCTCTCTTCTGCTGTTTAAGTACCCCTGGCCCTAATAGTGGGTGCATTTTATCCCTACCAGCTGTAGGCTAACACCAGCTGTAGGACCCCGATTGAAATTCATACAACTCGCAAGCTCTGCTCAATTATTGTATCAGGTCTTGAGTGGCCTAACCAAGGGACCACTGGAGGCCGCTCAAGAAATGTTCACAAAACCTTTACAAAGTTTCATTTCTGTGGAGCCAATGGGAGCAGGGGTGCTCCTCCTGTTTCCACAAAAATACTATGGGTCACTATAGGCACGGGCTCGCCCCCCCCCCCCTCTATTTAGCACCCACCCCCCCGGACCTACCAGCAGGCTGGTTTGGCACCGGCCAAGGTTCGTCAGGCCCTGACCGGCAAGCTGCATCAGGATGCCTAATTGGCATCCGCAGCTTGCCTGTTTAATTCAAATGAGGCACGATACCAATTTTGGTCAGATCTCAGGCCAGCATGGGAAATAATCTTTTAACAGATTTGCCGTTGTTTTGGGTGCAAGTCTAATTTCTCTCCAAATATACCAAAGTAAGCTAATCAACAGTACCAAGTTGGCACACTGAGGACACTAAGTAGACAAACATCTAGAGTAACATGGAGCATTAACAAGTATTACATGTTTGAAAAGTATTAGAGTCAGATGTACAAAAAGTGAAGATCTTTCAGCGACACTACAAGCTTAAAATAACTGATTTTCAGCTCCTATTAGGATACACAGAGACACATTTCTGGAGCTTTTGAGGTTAGCTGCTTTTTTTCCTTTGTAAACCCAGACTGAGACCGGCCCCGGTGTTGGCTGTCACAAGTTATTAAACTATACGAGCAGACTTCACATCATGCTCAATAGTGGCACATTAAATGAAAGGTTGCTAGGAGCACAAGAAGTTTAGTTGCATTAGTGACTAAGAAACAAAGGGTAAAAAATCCATTTCTGGCCACTTTTCAGAGTAGAGTCAAATCATGCCCTGGAACAATCAATATAAATCCATCAGTTGTACACTTAGAGTACTCATCATCTGCACTCTCCAAATCCGTAGAATAGACTTCTTTTTCATAAAGGTCAACAGATCTGTCCTGACAAGAAAGCGGCAACTGCTCATTGGAATGTACTGTTAACATACTGGTAATACCTTCTAAATATTTGGAACTTTTTAATTAGGATGTACTAGTTTCCTTTAGGGCACTTATGCTACACATTTTGCTCCACACAAAGTGGTTTCCGTTTGGCAGTGATGCAAAACATACAATTTAACAGCAGCTGAACTGAGATTAGTTTAGCGTTTGGTGTGGAACCCGATTTTATAAAACTGCAGGAACCTTTCCTGTAATATGTTGCTGTTGAGCATGATGTAAAGTCTGCTCCTACAGTTTAAAAAAAACACAGGTGACCCACTGGTTTTTAATGCTTCTGCAGTGCATTGCAAAGAAGTATGAAGTTGTAGATTTTGGGGAAAGGAACAGTAAAAGGATGTGACTAACTTGATTGAGTTTTTTGATGAGGTAACACAGAGGATGGATGAGGGCAGTGCAGTTGATGTTGTGTATATGGACTTTCAAAAAACATTTGATAAAATACCACATATTAGGCTTGTTAGCAAAATTGAAGCCCATGGGATAAAAGGGGCAGCAGCAGCATGGATACAAAATTGGCTAATAGATAGAAAACAGAATTGTGGTGAATGGCAGTTTTTTCGGATCAGAAGGAGGTATACAGTGGAGTTCCCCAAGAAAGAAAGAAAAAAAACTTTATATAGCACCTTTCACGACCTCGGGATATCACAAAGCTCTTTACAGCCAATGAAGTACTTTTGAAGTGTAGTCACTGTTGTAATGTAGGAAACGCGGCAGCTAATTTGCGCACAGCAAGCTCCCACAAACATTAATGTGATAATGGCCAGATTATGTTTTTGTGATGTTGAGTAAGGGATAATTATTGGTCAGGACACCGGGAAGAACTCCCCTGCTCTTCTTTGAAATAGTGCCATGGGATCTTTTATGTCCACCTGAGAGAGCAGACATGGCCTTGGTTTAACGTCTCATCTGAAAGACTAGGACCACTGTTTTTGATATGCATTAATGACTTGGACTTGGCGGTACAGGGCACAATTTCAAAATTAGCAGATGACACGAAACTTGGAAGTGTAGTAAACAGTGAGGACGATAGTAATATACTTCAAGAGGACATAGATAGGCTGGTGGAATGGGCGAACACATGGCAGATGAAATTCAATGCAAAAAAGTGTGAGGTGATACATTTGGTAGGAAGAATGAGGAGAGACAATACCTACTAAATGATACAATTTTAAAGGGGGTGCAAGAAAGAAATTTGTGCACAAACCTTTGAAGGTGGCAGGACAGGTTAACAAAGCAGTTGTTAAAGCATATGGGATCCTAGCCTTTATAAATAGAGGCAGAGTACAAAAGCCATCAAGTTATGTTAAACCTGTATAAAACATGAATTCATACCCACTGGAATATTGTGTCCAATTCTGGGCATCACACTTTAGAAAGGACATGAAGACTTTGGAGAGGGTACAGAAGAGATTTACTAGAATGATTCCAGGGATGAGGGATTACAGTTAGTGGATAGACTGGAGAAGTTAGAGTTGTTCTCCTTGGAGCAGGGAAGGCTAAGACGAGATTTGATAGAGGTGTTTAAAATCAAGAAGGGTTTAGATAAAGTAAATAAGAAGAAACTCTTTCCAGTGACTAAAGGGTCACTAACCAAAAGGCACTGCTTTAAGGTGATTGGCAAAAGAACCAGATGCAACATGTGGAAAACTTTTTTACACAATGAGTGGTTAGGATTTGGAATGCACTGCCTGATAGGGTGGTGGATACAGATTCAATAGTAGCCTTCAAAAGGGAATTGGATAAATTCTTTAAGGAGAAAAAATTGCAAGGATATGGGGAAAGAGCAGGGGAGTGGGATTAACTGGATTGCTCTTCGAAAGAGCAGGTGCAGACTCGATGGGCCAAATGGCCTCCTTTTGTGCTGTACTATTCTATGATTCTATATAGGAATACTAAACCATGGAATTCCTATTAAGTGGAAGAACAGAGAGATCTAGAGGCCTAGAAATTCCTTACCTTAGCGCCACCTGTTAGTGCTGGAATCGTGGTGAAAATGGCATCCACCACTCTAGCGCCCTTCTCTGGTGCAGGACTCAGCAGCCGTCATTTTGGTGAGGGCCTTAGCACTACCGATAGCAGTGCTGGCCTCGGACATGTGAATGAGGAACGGGTGACCTCAGTCGACGTTTCACAGACCATTGTCGGGAGTGGTGAGAGCGGAGTTTCAGTGAGTATTTAAACTCACTTTCGAGGGCTTTTTTTCCACAGGCTGGTGTCGGGAGCGGTGAGAGCGGAGGTTCAGTGAGTATTTAAACTCACTTTCGCGGGCTTTCTTTCACAGGCCATTGTTGGGAGCGGTGAGAGCGGAGAATCAGTGAGTATTTAAACTCACTTTCGCTGGCTTTCTTTCACAGGCCATTGTCGGGAGCGGTGAGAGTGGAATTTCAGTAAGTATTTAAACTCACTTTCACGGGCTTTCTTTCACAGGCCAGTGTCAGGAGCGGTGAGGGTGGCGGTACAGTGAGTATTTAAACTCACTTTCGCGGGTTTTCTTTCACAGGCTTACCAATCTTGCAGACCGGCGGCGGCATACCAGAGCCACGTCACGATTCAAAACGTGGCGTGGGCAGGAGGGTGCAGCTGATTGGGTGAGTACGGCCAGGTGAGTACTTATACTATTCTATACTTTGACAGTTAAGGTTCATAGTTTATAAAGATTAGAAGGTCTTAATTTTGTGGTTATAGTTTCTAAGGTCTCTGTTGTGTAGCGGGGAGTGCTAGGAAACAAAGGCCCTTGAGAATATCATTTAATTGTAGTATAATTGGTGGTATTGATTTAATTTAAATTAATGAAAGGGTAAGTCATGGCAGGACAGCTCGGCCCCATGGCATGCTCCTCCTGCACTATGTGGGAAATCAGGGACACTTCCTATGTCCCTGACGACCATGTGTGTGGGAAGTGTACCCAGCTGCAGCTACTGGCAGACCGCATTGCGGCGCTGGAGCTGCAAATGGATACATACTGGAGCATTCACGATGCTGAGGACGTCGTGGGTATCACGTTTAATCAGTTGGTCACACCACAGGTAAAGGCTGCACAGGCAAGAAGGGAATGGGTGACCACCAGGCAGAGTAGTAGGTGCAGGCAGGTAGTGCAGGGGTCCCCTGTGGCCATCCCCCTCTCAAACAGATATACCACTTTGGTTATTGTTGGGGAGGATGGCTTATCAGGGGAAGGCAGCAGCAACCAACTTCCTGCCACCATGGGTGGTTCTGCTAGTGATAGGGGATTCTATTGTAAGGGGAATAGATAGGCATTTCTGCGGCCGCAAACGAGACTCCAGGATGGTATGTTGCCTCCCTGGTGCAAGGGTCAAGGATGTCTCGGAGCGGCTGCAGGGCATTCTGGAGGGGGAGGGTGACCAGCCAGTTGTTGTGGTGCATATAGGTACCAACGATATAGGTAAAAACCGGGATGAGGTCCTAAAAGCTGAATATAGGGAGTTAGGAGGTAAATTAAAAAATAGGACCTCAAAGGTAGTGATGTAAGAAAAAGGAGACTTACCATCAAGTAACTTTAAAGTAAGCTTTAAGTAACTTATAAACACACTATATACACAAGAGAGGTCTTTACCATGCCTCTGGTAGAAGCCTCTTACAATACTGAACAGACCAGTATTTATACCAGTCCAACAGGAAGTGACATATGACAGGAAGTGAGGTATGTACACAGTTCATAGTTCACAGGAAGTGATGACATAACTTCCCGGAAGTTATCATTTTTATCACATTCTTCCCTCCTGCAGGATTAGGAGGCTGTGGTCTACCTTTTGGTCCGCAGCCACCGAACAAGGAAGAGTCGCACCCGTTTGGATTCCCGTCGTAGAGGGTCGCTGGTCCGCTTACATGCGGTTGGCCATTGGTCAGAGTCTGTGTGGCCTGGATTGCCCTGTGAAGGGTCGGGGAGATCATGGCTTCGAGTACGAGCCCCAATAGGTTCAAAGTCGGACTGCCTCTGTTCAGAGGGAGGTGCAGAGCTGGTCTGTGGTGGATCAGTACTTTCATGCGCGGTACTGGGAGGGTCGCAACCTTGAGCACGGGGGTCTACCGGCACCAAGCTAGTTGGTGTCCGATCAGGATCCTGGAGAGGGGTACCCGATAGGTCCCAAGAGTTTCCTGGTGAAATGCCATCACCCGATGTCCCACTAGGTCCTGGTGGGCAGGGAGCCAGATCCCGTAATGATACGGTAGATTCTCGGCCGTCGGAATATCGTATGTTTGCATAGGTGGGGTTGGCATCGGTTAGTTCGACCTCGTCTACAAGAGGGTCATTTTTAGACGTCCGAACGTATCTTCGGAGTAATACAGGTCCAGGAGTAGTTAGCCATGACGGGAGTGATGTCCCATGAGATGAGCGACGCTGGAATCCAAAGAACCGCTCATGAGGTGTAGTATTTGTGGCTGTAGAAAGCAGGGACCGTATAGAGTGCAATGCATCCGGAAGCACTGTTTCCCATTGCTGGTCTGGTAGGCCTCGAGATCTTAAAGCGAGACGTATGGAATTCCAGATGATACCGTTATACCTCTCTACCTGCCCATTTCCGATGGGATGGTATGGTGTTGTTTTGCTTGTAGCAATTCCCCGTTCTGAGAGGTAGTCCTTGAGTTCCCTTGACATAAAGGATGGACCCCGATCTGAGTGAATATAAGCCGGCATGCCACAGAGAGAAAATACCTGCTCAAGGCAGCAGATTACTGTGGACGCCAGCATATTGGAGCAGGGGAAGGCAAACGGAAAATGTGAATATTCGTCGATCATGGTGAGCAAATATGTGTTCCGAGTTGAAGAGGGCACTGGGCCCTTAAAATCGATGCTAAGTCGTTGCATCGGTTGGGTTGCATGTATGAGTATACCATCTGAGGGGCGGAAGAACTGAGGTTTTAATTCCGCACAAAGCCGGCATTCTGAGCATATTTTCTTTACATCTCCAGTGGAAAAAGGGAGATTCCGTGATCGTACGAAATGTAGCATGCGCGTAACGCCAGGATGACACAAACCATTGTGGACATCCATGAGAGTGGAGGATGACATAGTGGAGCAGAATGCCCGTGTGAGGGTGTCCGGGGCCACATTCTCCTTGCCAGGCCGATAGAGAATGGTATAACCAAAAGAGGCCAGTTCCATCCTCCAAAGTTGTATTTTATTATTCTTAATTTTGGTTCATTTTCGATTATCGAGCATGAAGGTGACTGATCGTTGGTCCGTGATCAATGTAAAGTGCTGGCGAGCTAGAAAATGGTTCCACTTCCGTACTGCCTCTATGATGGCTGTGGCTTCTTTCTCAACCGGAGGATAATGTAGCTCGGCACCTTGTAAGGTCCTGGACATAAATGCTACAGGACGACCTTCCTGATTCAGAGTAGCCGAGATCGCCACCTCCGAGGCATCACATTCAACCACGAAAGGGAGATTCTCATCAATGGAGTGAAGAGCCGCTTTCTCCAACTGTTTTTTGAGAAGGTTAAAGGCTGCAACAGCCGCTGTTCCCAGTGGAAATGATCTAGCATGCAGCAAGGGTTGGATTTTGTCCGAAAAATGAGGAATCCATTTAGCGTAGTATGCAAACAGACCGAGAGCCCGACGTAAAGAAGCCGGATTCTTAGGTGACGGGAGCTCTTGGAGCGGGCGAAGTCTTTCTGGGTCTGGCTTAATGATACCATTGCCTACGCAGTAGCCAAGGATGTTGATGGTCGGTTGCGACTCAACAGATTTGGATTCATTCAGGGTCAAATTACGGCGATGGAGGGCATCCCGAAATTTTTGGAGGTTGGAGTCGTGTTCCTGTTGATCGTGACCTGCAATGGTAATGTTATCAAGATAGGGAAAAGTGTCCCTTAGGTTTTCCTGCTTAACCAGGCCATCCATTGCCCGTTGAAAGACAGCCACTCCATTAGTAACCCCGAATGGGAGGTGACGAAATTGGTACAGCCGTCCATTAGCCTCAAAGGCTGTGTACTGCTTATCTGAGACCTTCAAGGGTAACTGATGATAGGCACTTTTTAAATCGTAAGTTGAGAACACTTTGTATTCGGCCAGTTTATTAACCATATCATCAATGCGTGGCAATGGGTAGGCGTCCAAGTCGGTATATTGATTGATGGTTTGCGAATAATCGATGCATAGTCGCTGTTTGTGAGGTTTTAGAGGGTTCTTGACAATGACGACTTGAGCCCGCCAGGGCGACGAACATGGTTCAATGATATCCTCTGCTAGAAGTCGAGAGATTTCAGCCGCAATAAAAGATTGGTCTTCCTGATTAAAGCGCCGCGATTTCGTTATTATCGGTTTGCATTGAGGCGGAATACTGGCAAATAATGAGGGTTCATCAAGTGAAGCTGCTGATAATGCACAAAATGGTAATTTAGACGGTATATTAGAAATAGTAAGTCCGGGTTTGGATCCACCAAACTCAATGGTGAGTTTCTTATGCTGTTTTTGGAAGTCCAGCCCTAAGAGGAGATCACTACATAAGTCCTTGAGCACCGAAAGTCGGGTGGAGGGATACATACGACCATGAAGTGTCATATCAACAACACAAAAGCCGGAGATTCTGGTATTAAGTGATGACTGGGCCATCGCAATTGCCTGGTCCGATGGGAAGACATGTAGTTTCAATTTCGCAACAATCTGTTCCTTAATGAAACTATCAGTACTTCCTGAGTCAATTAAGGCATCTAAGGTATGCCCTTTAATTGAAATTTTTGTGGCTGCATGAGACAGGTTCTGTGGGCAAGCAGCTGTAATTGGTGTCGTTGCACAGAGAGTGGCTAAAACTCTCTGTGTGCTTCTTCGGGAGAGAGCTCGAGAGGAAGCTTGATAGGTCCTAGCTGGAGCATCTTGATAGGCCCTAATTGGGGCAGTTCGGTAGGCCTTAGCTGGATTGGCCCTCGTAGAGGCCCTTGATAGGCAAACTTTAGCAAAGTGTCCTTTTTTCCCGCAATAACTGCAGATTGCATTGCGAGCAGGGCAGGTTTTCCTAGGGTGAAAAGCATCTCCACAAAAGAGGCATTCCTTCCTAGATTGCCAAGAGGCTGCTAAAGTGGGGTCGTCCTCCTCCTCTTCATCAGAATTATCAGAATTAGATTCCCCCATGATAGGGTTCACCTGGGACCGCTTGAATTGTCTGGTTGCAGCTACAGCAGCAGATCGAGATCTGGGCAGCTGATAGAGGTCTGCATTTCTCTTTGCCAAATCCAGTGAACAAGCTAGGTCAAAAGCTTTTTATAGCTCAAGTGTTTTACTTTCTAGTAGATGCTGGCGTATAAATGGAGAGGCAATCCCGCAGATGAAAGCATCACGAATCATTTCTTGGCGGTACAGCTCAGCTGAGGCTGCCTGAAAGTTACAATCTACGCTGAGCCTGCGAAGTTCTTGCAGGAATTCGTCAATTGATTCCCCTGGCCCTTGTCGGGCTGTGGCCAGTAGATGTCTAGCATAGACCTCATTTGGGGTCTTTGCATACAGTTTCTTAAGTGCCCGAATCACCTCTTCGTAATTATCCCATTCATCAACATATTCGAACACTTTTGGGGTCACATAATTGACAAGTATCTTCAATTTAGCAGGAGCATCCGCTTTACATTCATCCAGAAAATTCTCAAAAGTACGATACCAATGCTTCCATACCCTGCCAGCTGCTGGTGTATTCGGGTCCAAGTCCAGACGAATAGGTCTAAGGATTTTCTCCATGATGGGTGGTTCCCTGGATCCTTAACTTCCGAGTTTGCCTGAAGGTCTAGTATTTGTCAGTGTAAATATTAAGTTACTTAAATTGATGTAAGAAAAAGGAGACTTACCATCAAGTAACTTTAAAGTAAGCTTTAAGTAACTTATAAACACACTATATACACAAGAGAGGTCTTTACCATGCCTCTGGTAGAAGCCTCTTACAATACTGAACAGACCAGTATTTATACCAGTCCAACAGGAAGTGACATATGACAGGAAGTGAGGTATGTACACAGTTCATAGTTCATAGTTCACAGGAAGTGATGACATAACTTCCTGGAAGTTATCATTTTTATCACAGGTAGTAATCTCAGGATTGCTACCAGTGCCACGTGCTAGTCAGAGTAGAAACAGAAGGATGTTTCAGATGACTATGTGGCTAGAAGAATGGTGCAAGGGGGAGGGATTCAAATTCCTGGGACATTGGAACCGGTTCTGGGGGAGGTGTGACCAGTACAAACTGGACGGTTTGCACCTGGGCTGGACTGGGACTGTTGTCCTAGGGGAGTGTTTGCTAGTGCTGTTGGGGAGGGTTTAAACTAAAATGGCAGGGGGTTGGGAACCTGTGCAGGGAGACAGAGGAAAGGGAAGCAAGGATAGAAGCAAAAGACAGGAAGGAGAAAAGCAAAAGTGGAAGTCAGAGAAATCAAGGGTGTAAATCAAACATGGCCGCAGTAAACAATAATTCTAAAAGGTCTAAGAGTGTTAAAAAAACAAGGCTGAAGGCTTTGTGTCTTAATGCGAGGAGCATTCGTAATAAGGTGGATGAATTAGCTGCACAAATAGATGTAAACGGATATGATATAGTTGGGATTATGGAGACATGGCTCCAGGGTGACCAAGGCTGGGAATTCAACATCCAGGGGTATTCAATATTCAGGAGGACAGGCAAAAAGGAAAAGTCAGTGGGGTAGCATTGCTGGTTAAAGATGAGATTAACACAATAATAAGGAAGGATATTAGCTCTGATGATGTGGAATCTGTATGGGTAGAGCTGAGAAATACCAAGGGGCAGAAAACGTTAGTGGGAGCTGTGTACAGATCCCCAAATAGTAATGCTGAGTTTGGGGATGGCATTAAACGGGAAATTAGAGATGTGTGCAATAAGGGCACAGCAGTTATCATGGGTAAATCTAAAGAAAACCAACATCATGATTTTTCAAAAAAGGCCCAGATGTCAGGAAAACAAATACCAGTTTACCCTCAGTGATACCACTATAGGACACACTATGAGCTACACCTACCTTGGTCTAACTATTACAGCATCAGGGAGCTTCAGCATAGCAGTGAATGCACTAAAAGAAAAAGCCCGAAGAGCCCTATATGCAATAAAAAGAAAATTCTACAACATCCAAATCCCAATCAAAATCTGGCTCAAAATATTTGACAGCATAATCCTGCCCATTGCACTGTACGGTAGTGAAGTATGGGGCCCGCTAAATCACCAAAGCTACACTAAATGGGAAAAACACACAATAGAAGCCCTACATGCAGAATTCTGCCGAAGCATCCTTCGCACCCAAAGAAAAACGCCAACAAATGCATGCAGAGTCGAACTAGGCAGATACCCACTGATAATAAACATCCAAAAACGAGCACTAAACTTCCTAAATCACCTCAAATCTAGCTCCCCAGACACCCTTCATTTCAAAGCCTTTCAGACCCAAGAGCTAAACCCAGAAAAGAGTCCCCTGAGTCAGCTGCTACTGAAACTAAGTACTCAGCCGGACCCTGACCAGCCCCAGACCAACACAGCCGTCCAAACACCAATCCGAGTGAACCAAATCATTAAACAATGCAAAGAAACCTACCTGGAACATTGGAACAAAATAACCGAAAGCCAAAGCAGATTAGAATATTACCGGGCCCTAAAAAGAGAATATAAACTGGCAGACTACCTCACGACCATCAGAGACACAAAACAGAGACAGACCCTTACCAGGTACAGACTAAGCGACCACCAACTGGAAATTGAAAAAGGCAGATACAAGAAATCCTGGCAGCCTAGAGAGAATAGAATATGCGATCAATGTCTGGCCGGCGAGGTTGAAACAGAAATGCATTTCCTCCTAAAATGCGAAAAATTCAACACATCAAGAAACATATTATTCAACAAGCTAAGCCAAACAACCCCAGATTTCAAGGAATTGGATGACCTGTCAAAATTGAGATTAGTCCTGGGAGAAGGAGACAGACCATACCTTGGGGCCAAATATGTAACAACATGTCACAACCTGAGGACTGTTTAAAAGTAAGACTGTTTAAAATTAATATTGAACGTACCAAATGAAGTAGAAAGACTGTTTAAAATTAATATTGTTTAAAAGTAATATTGTATGTACCCAACAAATGTCAAATCGATTGACACCTACAGAATGTTGGAAAACTGTACCTTTTTGCTATGTAAGCTTTGGCAATATGGTTCTCTGTAAACTTTCATGCCAATAAAGCATTTGAATTGGAATTGGAATTGGAATTGGGTGACTTTAATCTACATATAGATTGGTCTAACCAAATTAGTAACAATACTGTGGAAGAGGAATTCCTAGAGTGTATACGGGATGGTTTCCTAGACCAATATGTCGAGGAACCAACTAGAGATCAGGCCATCTTAGACTGGGTATTATGTAATCAGAAAGGATTAATTAGCAATCTTGTTGTGCGAGGAACCTTGGAGAGGAGCGATCATAATATGATAGAATTCTTCATTAAGATGGAAAGTGAAGTAGTCGATTCAGAGAATTGGGTACTGAATTTAAATAAAGGAAACTACGATGGTATGAGGCGCGAGTTGGCTAGGATGGATTGGGGAATGTTACTTAAAGGGTTGACGGTGAATAGGCAATGGCAAACATTTAAAGAACGCATGGATGAACTACAGAATTTGTTCATCCCTGTTTGGCATAACAATAAAATAAAAAAGTTGACTCAGCATTGGTGAACAAGGGAAATTAGGGATAGCATAAGATCCAAGGAGAGGACATATAAATTGGCCAGAAAAAGCAGCAAACCTGAAGATTGGGAGCAGTTTGGGATTCAGCAAAGGAGGACAAAGGGATTAATTAAGAGGGGAAAAATAGAGTATGAGAGTAAGCTGCAGGGAACATAAAAACTGACTGTAAAAGCTTCTATAGATATGTGAAGAGAAAAAGATTAGTGAAGTCAAGCGTAGGTCCCTTGCAGTCAGAATCAGGGAAATTTATAATGGGGAACAAAGACATGGCAGCCCAATTAAATACATAATTTGGTTCGGTCTTCACAAAGGAGGACACAAATAAACTCCCAGAGATGTCAGGGAAAATAGGGTCTAATGAGAGGGAGGAACTGAATGAAATCAGTATTTGTAGGGAAATGGTGTTAGGGAAATTGACGGGATTGAAGGCTGATAAATCCCCAGGGCCTGATAATCTGCATCCTAGGGTACTTAAGGGAGTGGCCCTAGAAATAATAGATGCATTGCTGGTCATCTTCCAAAATTCTATAGACTCTGGAACAGTTCCCATGGATTGGAGGGTAGCTGATGTAACCCCACTATTTAAAAAATGTGGTAGAGAAAAAACGGGGAATTATAGACCGGTAAGCCTGACATCGGTAGTGGGGAAAATGCTAGAGTCCATTCTAAAGGATGTAATAGCAGAGCACTTGAAAAACAGTGACAGGATCGGACAAAGTCAACATGGATTTACAAAAGGTAAATCATGCTTGACTAATCTACTGGAATTTTTTGAGGATGTAACTGGTAGAATAGATAAGGGAGAACCAGTGGATGTGGTGTATTTGGACTTTCAGAAGGCTTTTGATAAGTTCCCACATAAGAGACTAGCGTGCAAAGTTAAAGCACATGGGATTGGGAGTAAGGTACTAACTTGGATAAAAAACTGGTTGGCAGACAGGAAGCAAAGTATTTGGAATAAACAGGTCTTTTCCGAGTGGAAGGCAGTGACTAGTGGGGTACCGCAGGGATAGGTGCTAGGACCCCAGTTATTCACAATATATATTAATGATCTAGATGAGGGAACCAGATGTAATATCTCCAAGTTTGCAGATGACACAAAGCTGGGTGGGCGTGTGTGCTGTGAGTAGGATGCCAAGAAACTCCAGTATGATTTGGACAAGTTGGGCAATTAGGCAGATGCATGGCAGATGCAGTACAATGTGGATAAATGCGAGGTTATCCACTTTGGTGGCAAAAACAGGAAGGCAGATTATTATCTGAACGGCAATAGATTGGGAAAAGGGGAAGTGCAACGAGACCTGGGTGTCCTTGTACACCAGTCGCTGAAGGTAGGCATGGAGGTGCAGCAGACGGTTAAGAAGGCAAATGGTATGCTGGCCTTCATAGCGAGAGGATTCGAATACAGGAGCAAGGATGTCTTGCTGCAGTTGTACAGGGCCTTGGTGAGACCACACCCTTGAGTATTGTGTGCAGTTTTGGTCGCCTTATCTGAGGAAGGATGTTCTTGCCATGGAGGGAGTGCAGCAAAGATTCACCAGACTGATACCTGGGATGGCAGGAATGACATATGAAGAGAGATTGGGTTGATTAGACCTATATTCGCTAGAGTTTAGAAGAATGAGAGGGGATCTCATTGAAACCTATAAAATTCTAACAGGACTAGACAGACTAGATGCAGGAAGGCTGTTCCTGATGGCGGGGAGTCCAGAACCAGGGGTCACAGTCTAACACAGCCGTTTAGGACTGAGATGAGGAGGAATTTCTTCACCCAGAGAACGTTGAACCTGTGGAATTCTCTACCACAGAAGACAGTGAGGCCAATTTATTAAATATATTCAAGAAGGAGTTAGATATATTTCTTAAGGCTAAGAGGATCAAGGGATATGAGAAGAAAGCAGGGACAGGGTACTGAATTTGGATGATCAGCCATGATCGCATTGAATGGCGGAGCAGGCTTGAGGGGCCAAATGGCCTACTCCTGCTCCTATCTTCTATGTTTCTATGTTAACATCACCTCAGCGAACTTCAGCTGTAGCACTGAGTTCAGTACAGGGTCCTAAGCTCTCTTTGAAAATCTAGCGTTCAGCAGACTGACAGAGATCTAAAGCCCTCTTAAAGGGACACACACAACTTTCAGGTAAGTTTGCATTGAAGCTTTTGGACTGGATTTTTTTTTATTGAAGAATTGGTTTGGTGCAATGCAGGTTAAATGTTAAGTATGCAGGGAGTGCTACTGGATGTTTGCAAGACCTCGGGTGGTAAAGGAAAGCCTCTGAGAAGACAGAAAATATTCAGCAGGTCAGGCAGCATCTGTGGAGAGAGAAACACAGTTCACGTCTCAGGTCGAGATGCTGCCTGACCTGCTGAGTATTTCCAGCATTTTATGCTTTCATTTCAGATTTAAAGCACTCGCTCACAGAGGGAAAAGGAAGACACAGAAGAGGAAGACTCAGAAGAGGAGGAAGCGGAAGGAAAGGTGCAACCCAGACAACCCTTTTCTGGCCGGGACATCCGCGATGGAATCATCAGCGACCACAACCCCAATTCCACTTTCAGCATTAGTCCCACACTTTACCTGCCCTCTGTTGCTGACCATCACAGCGTCCTCTTGGACACGATGCTGAAATAAAAGCCACCACAAAGCAAACTTTCCAATCCAACTTTATACATCTATCCATCTAATATGACATCAATGAATCAACTCATCACCCTTGTGCATTCTCTTAGTGCCTGTCTTGTGTGTGCCTTTGCCTATCCTACTGATGTCTCACAGTGCTATGCCAGTGGCTGCTGCATAGCTGATGGAAGGCTGCTGACTATCAGTGGGGGACACTGCAAATGGCCGCTGACGAGAAGCTAGGAATGGGAGATGTGCCTCGTGTTTGGTACAGATTGTTGGAAGGTGAGTGATTGTGGAGGGGGAGTCATGCATTGAGAAATGTGTGAGGCTAGTGGCGCCATTGATAGGAGACGGCTTTTGAAGATGCAGTCACTGACTTTGGATCAGTCGTTTGAGGTCATGAGACTTCTTTGAGCACTGGAGCCAGGTCACGGGGTTGACACTGCTGACAGTGATGGCCTCGGTGATGTGGTCCCACATCATTCATTCTGGAGGGCCTCCTGGCCCCTGTGGGTAGAGGACCTCTCTTGCAGTGTTGACCCCCTACACAAAGCTGGAGTGCTGTGTGCGAGACCCTGGGTCCCCTTCCCTGGCTCGCTGAGCCATTTGTGTTAGTGCTGAAGCACTTTTCCCATATTTTTTGATGCGGAAGGGAATTCAGCTTTATGAGCTCAGGAGTCCCATTTGGGAATTCTTTTTAATGTAAATTTTTTTCAGAAGGCAGTTGAACTATAAGGGCTATATTTTTACATCATTTTTAATTTTTCATTTCAGAAGGCATTTCCCCCTTACAAAACCAACAATACTTTCTGAAATGACAACCTCGCTTTCAGAGAGGTGGCCGTAGCTGCAACAATGCTTCGGCCTACAATTAATAAAGAAGAAACGGGGAGCCTTTTTCAAGCTGAAGGCTTTAGCTGAGTGCATTGAAGCCGAGATCAACAAGGAGCTGGCAGACTTCCGTTGTGAAGCCAATGCCACCAGAACAGCATTGCACAGTGAGTTAAGCGCTGGGCTAATGTTAATTAGTCCCCAATGCCAATTTTTCAGTCCTGCCAGCTCCACCCTTTTCGGTGGACATTAACACCCGGCCACGGTGACACCGGCAACTTTTGTGGTGGCCAAGAATTTCTAGGCCATAGATCTTTAAAGGTTGAAGTGCAGGGGAAAAGCCCATAGAAAAAGCAACTGGGATTCTGGGTTTTATACATAGGGACATTGAATATAAAAGGAAGGAAGTGAGGTTGAATTTTTATATGACATTAGTTAAGTCACAGTGGGAAATTTGCATGCAGTTCTGAACACCCCCATTATAGGAAGGTTATTAGAACCATGGCAAGAGTACAGTGAATGTGCAATAGAATTATACTACTATGTACTACTATTGCTGCAGCTTGGTTTATATGGTGACCTTAATGTAGAAAAGCATCCTAAGGCATTTCACAGAGGCACAAGGAAGGCAAAGAAGGAGAGATTTGGAGGAGTGGCCAAAAACTTGATCAAAGAGGTGCGTTTTAAGGAGGTCTCAAAGAAGGAGAGAGAGCTGGAGAGATGGAATGGTTTAGAAAGGGAACTCCAGACAGTGGGGCCTTGGGGTCTTTGTGGCTGAAGGCACAGCTACCAATGGTGGGACAAAGAGAAGTGTTGCACAAAAAGCCGGAGCTAGAGGCACAGAGTTTGCGGGGCGGGGGGAGGTGGTGGGGGTGGAGTGCTGTAGGGCTGCAGGAGGTTACAGAGATAGGGGGAAAAAGTCATTTAGGGATTGAAACACAATGATTGCAATTTTAATTCTGAGTCGCTGGGGGATCTGAAGCCAATGTAGGCCAGCAAGGGTGCTGGGCGAGTGGGATGTGATGTGGAATAAGATATAAGCAGCACCTTTTTAAACAAATTGCTGTTTATGGAGGGTGGAGGATAGGATTCCAGCCAAGAGAGTATTGGAATAATCAAGTCTGGAGGCGATAAAGGCATGGCTGAAGGTTTCAGTGACAGATAGGCTGATGTGGGGGCGGAGGTGGGCAATATTATGAATGTGGAAGTAAGGCTGTCTTTGTTTTGAAGATGATATGGGGTTAGAAGTTCAGCTAAGAGTCGAAATCTGTGCTGAGGGTGCAAGCAATCAGGTTCAGCTTGAAACAATAGTCAGGGAGTGGGATGGAGTTGGTGGCAAGGACACAGAGTTTCTAGCAGGGGCTGAAGACAATGGCTTCAGTCTTCCTAATGTTCCTCATAACTGGAGGAAGTTATGGCTCATCAAAGACTCGATGCTGGACAAGAAGTCTGACAACACAAAGTGAAGGGGTCAAGGAAAGTGATGGAGAGATAGAGTTGGGTATTATTGCCCTACACGTGGAAGCTGACCATATGGGTTTGGATGATGTTGCCAAGGAGTAGCATGTAGATGAATAGGAGGAAGGGGCCAAGGATGGATCCTTGGGGAACTCTTGAAGTGGCAGTGCAGGGGTGGAAGAGAAGACATTGGCAGAAATAGTCTGGCTATGATCAGATAGGTAAGAGTTGAACCAAGTGAAGGCAGTCTCATTGAGCTGGACAACAAGGAGATGCATTGAAGGAGGATGATGTGATTTACTTTATAGAAGGCTGCAGAGAGGCCAAGGAGGTGGGGATCAAATAATGCATACTTGTCACAGTCACAGAGGGCCATTCTGGTGCTGTAGGAGAGGTACCTATTTGGAGTGATTCAAATAGATAGTTGTGGGAGAAGTGAATATGGATCTAGGAGGCAATAAAACATTTAAGAGCTAGCAACTCCATAGGCACAATGGGTAAAATAGCCTCTTTCAATACTGTAAATTCTATGGTCAGGATCTTATCAGAGAGGCGCGTTGGGGGTGGGACTGCTGTCTTTTGGGTTCTAGTCCCGCCCCCAGCGGCGTCCGATGCACAGACGCTATTTTGCATCAATTGGTCTTGTTAAGCACGCCCTGCAGGCTTACCGGCCAATTAAGAGAAAGCGGGTGTCAGATGACATCAGTTGATGACGCGTCATCTGCCAGTTTTCTTAAAGGGGCCACCACCATTTCTTTTTGACAGGTGATTTTTTTCAGTGTTTGACAGCATTGAGGTGCTGCAAACACTGCCAATACTGTACAAAGGTGAGCCCCTGCCCCCAGGCTCTCCAGTGACTCTCTCCTTAGGCTAAAACAGATGGCACCTGCAGGTGAGGTTACAGAAGTGATCTGTCACTAGTGAGAGAGGTTCTCCCAATGAGGTGGGACTACACAAACACTTCAAAGCTTGTCACGTACAGAAAATTCTAAACACATTAAAAATGACTTTCCCAACATTTTCTTACCTCTGCAACTCACCAGTGTCCCATTGGATCCTTCACACCGCTTCTGCAGCTGTCATCTATACACAAACATTACAGTAGACCCACAGCACGCCACACTTACCCTGGCAAGATTTCCCAATGTCGGGAAGCCCACAGTAGAAGTGTCAAAATTGGAAAAAGCCTCTTAACTGCCTGTTAACAACCTGTTAACAAGCAGTTAAGTGGCTATAATCCTCTTCCCGCCGCTAGGGGTCGGGTCCCTGCGCAAATCGCGGACCCGACTCCCGGGAAGATTGATTGGAAGCGGGTTTGTGACCCGCTGCCAATCTTTTTGATTTTGCCAGCAGTCCTGCCTCCAAACCCGACCCCTGAGTGCCGGCAAAATCACCCCCATATGATTCTATAATGATCGTAAACTCTATTCTAATATTTAAAATGTTATTGGCCAGAGAGCAGAACATTTAGCATGTGTTTAACTAGATGCTGCAGGGATCTATAGAAAACTGGGTGGCTGATGAAAAATGATTTTGGACCTCACAGATTGTGTTCTTACAGATGGAGAGTTACAAATACATTCATTGTTCTTCATATAACATAGGGACTTAATCCACCTGATTGAAGCAAGGAAAGTTATTATCCATTCCTTTCACATTACATGCAACAGTAAACTTTTGAAAGACTCTATTTTTCAAAAGACAACTTAGTGTAAAAAAAAACTATAATGAGTGTTTTATAAAAGGCAGTGCATTGATTTTTTTTGCGCTGCAGGGGAAATGTGACTTTCCATGCTTGGTTCATATTGTTAAAACATCTTCACAATGAACAACAATTAAACAAACAACATTCTCAAAAGTTATTTCTTGTTTTCATTTTAACTCTACTTTCCCTCTGATTTCTTTCCTGGTGGCCATGACTCACTTTGGGACATGATTCCATGGTGATTGTGGCCTTCTGTATCTTGCCCAAGTGGTCATCTTTTATGGAAGTCTGTACAGTGAGAGTCAGCAAGTATACCATTTGAAAACACTGAACATTCTAGACATTTTCTATACTTTTCGAGTTGCTTTGAATATCCTTTCAGGTGCAGTACTTGCAGTACTAGCAAATAAATGTTGGAGTGCTCTGCATCTCCTCATATATTTATTAAGTGTGAGTTTGGCTCAGTGATGGTACTCTTGCCTTTGATTAAATAAGGTTGTAACAACCTCAGGACATGAGCCAATAATTTAAGCCGATACTTCATTACAGTACTTAGAGAGTGCTGCATTAGTGGAGATGCTGGGGTGGAAATTTCTTTGGGCCCGTTTTCATGCCTGAAATGGGCGCGGGCACAAAATTGGGCCTCGGACCTCATTAACATTATTTAGCCGAGCTGCTGGTGCCTGTTGCTCTTCCACAGGCAGCTTACCCATGTTAAAAAGATGAATGTTGGGCCACTTGCTGTGCCAGCAGCAGCCCGAAGGTAAGTCCCAGGAAGCGGGGGTAGAACAGTAATGGGTGGGCGGGGGGTCGTTGGCATGATTGTGCATACTGTGGAGTCAGGGGTGCACTCCTGCTCATCCTGGCTCCACAGCAACAATTTTTGAAATTTATTAAAAAACATTTTTTTTTTGGTGGCCGCTGCTTAAACTGCAGCAGCCACTGAAGAATCCCAAGCGGAGGAGGACCTACTTCTGCTCTGCTCATCACACTCCAGTTCTAGCAAGGGGGTCCAAAACTGGCGTTAGGTCCCTAATTTGCATATGTAAGGGGACTAATACCTGTTTTAGGTGCCAGTCACAGATGCCTGAAAAATGACTCAACCCAATATTGGGTTGGCTTCTTTAAGAGGTCCTTTGGCTGTAGGATGTTGGGCTTGGAAATTGCCCATCAATGCGCCCATTTTACACCCATAAAATGGGAGCAAACAGGTCCAATTTGTACCCCACTATCTTTTGGATGAGATGTTAAGTCAAGGCCCTGTCTACTTGTTCAGGTGGACATAAAAAATCCCGTGACACTTTTTCGAAAAAGAACAAGGAGTTTCTCCCTGTGTTCTGGCTGACATTCCCCCTTCATTCACCACATTAGCTGGTCATTCATATTTATAGGATTGTTCTGTTCGTAAATTGGCTGCAATGTTTGCCTGCAGAAACAATGGTGACTACACTCTTTAAAAAAAAAATCACTTTGGGATGCCCTGAGGACATGAAAGATGTTATATAAATACAAATCACTCTTTTACCAATGAAGTAACTGCTATAGGTTTCCAGTCCATGCCTTTGTTACCTCTAGACTTGACTATCCTCCGTAAACTTGAGGTCATCCAAATCTCAGCTGCCCGTGTCATAACTTGCATCAAGTCCTGTTTGTAGTGTATGTACTTTGAAGAAGGAACTATATTCTGCAGCCCCTGTATACTGCAGTACCAGTAGTGACCACCCCTGTATATAAGCCTGTGTAGTAACTTTGTATAGTAGTTCCAGTCTTGTCTCCATTCAGTAAACACCTGTTATAACCAACTTCTGCAGTCCGTGTCTCAATTACACACGGACATTACATTGGCGACAAACAGATCCGAACTTACCTACAGTTCTGCACCACCTCACGGGGATCCATCCCTGAAGCGAAGTTATTAGAGGTCGAAGCCAGAAGGAAGAAATCCAAAAAGAAAAAAAAACAAACAGAAGAAACGGGCGTCGACCGTGGGCAACCGCCCTCTGATTCATCGAATTCGAAGATTTGCAGGAGAGGCTGTCGAGAGCTGGGCTTGGTTCTCCAGTCTATGGTGTTCCAGCTAATTGGGCTGGTGGCAGGTAGTACACTGATCCTTCCTGGGCTGCGGCGGGCTAGAGCTCGATCGGGTGGCTTTTCAACGGGGCCGAGCAGCGTTGTCGGGAAGAGGAGAGAGAGGGTGGAGCACACAGGGCGCGGCCGGTGCTACGAAGCCGGGCAGCGTACAGACCCGAGAAGAGGGAGGAAAGTGTCCCATAGGGTCTGCTCTGACGACGGGAAGAGTAATTAAAATAAAAGAAAAAGAAATTAGAAGCGCAGGAAGCCGCGAGGAGCTGCAGTTTGCCACGGGGACCGCAAAGAGCGGCGTTGGCAGCAGCGTGGGGGGAAGCGCGCGAAGACCATAGGGCATCGCCATCAAGGCATAAAAACACCAGCAACAACGCTGGCAGCAGCGGAAAAGACAGAAAGCGCGGGAGGCGCCATTTTGTTCAATCGGGGAAGAAGGCAAAGCGCGGGAGGCGACATTTTGTTCAATCGGGGAAGAAGGCAAAGCGCGAGAGGCGCCATCTTAGATCTCCAAGATGCCGAAGACTGGCAATATCACTGCCTTCGATAATGAAATAGAAGACTGCACCACGTATGTGGAAAGAGTCGAAGTATATTGCAAGGCAAATGAAGTAGCCGATGAGAAAAAGCCATCGGTGCTACTAAACTTAATGGGCGCAAGTACGTACGGCCTATTGCGGAACCTGATCACTCCAGTCAAACCGATGGAGAAGAGTTTTAACGAAATTGTTGATATCCTACAGGAACACCTAAATCCTACACCGCTGCTGATAGCAGAAAGATTTAAATTCCACAAGAGAAATCAGCATAAAGATGAGAGCAATGCTGATTACCTTACGGAACTACGCAAGCTATCAAAGCACTGCCAGTTCGGAGCAGGACTGGCAGATACCCTGCGGGACAAATTTGCCTGTGGACTCCTGAGTGAAGGAACCCAGAAGAGGTTACTCTCAGAGAAAGAGCTGACGCTAGATAAGGCTTTCAGCGTGGCAGTATCGTACGAAGCAGCAGCAAGGGGAGCTGCGGAAATACAGCAAAAGCCACAGGAATACGGCACCCATGAAATGACACGGGGATTTGAAAAATGTTATCACTGCGGCAGAACAACCCATGACCAGAAGGACTGCTGGTTCAAGGACAAAACATACAGGCAATGCGGAAAGATGGGACACATTGCACGAGTTTGCAGGTCCGGGAAGAAGACTAACGACAACAAAAAGACTACTAAGGAAAAGTACAGGAAAGTACAAAAGATGACGGACAGTAGTTCCGAAGACCAGAAGAGCGATAGTGAATCCGGGAACAAGAGACTAAGCTGTCTCAAACTACACAACGTAATCGCAAAAGAGGATCACTGAACCATTTGGGTCACCCTCACGATAGCAGGGTCCCAAGTCAAAATGGAATTGGATACAGGATCAGCCCTGACCGTCATGAATCGACGAGACTACGAGCGGCTATTCTCACACATACCCTTGAAAGACACATCCATTGTCTTGAAGACATATACGGGGCAGAAAGTATACCCCAGAGGGAAAATAAGGGTGCCTGTCGAATACAACGGCAAGGAAATACAGAAATTGCATCTGCACATACTGCAAGATGGTGGACCACCGTTATTGGGATGTGAATGGATCAGAAAGATAAGTTTAGACTGGCACTCCATTCAGGCACTGACTGTGGCTGGTAAAAAGGATGATGACGTCACACCTGGTCGATTGTCAAAAATCTTAGCTAACACTAAAGAGGTATTTCAACAAGGACTGGGAACTCTTAAAGGCGTAACCGCCTCGATAAAAATAGAAGAGAATGCAATTCCCAAGTTTTTCAAAGCAAGACCGGTACCGTATGCAATTCGCCCAGCCGTCGAGGCAGAGCTGGAGAATCTGGAGAATGCAGGCGTGTTGTCTAAGGTAGACTGGAGCGAGTGGGCAACACCCATTGTTCCTGTCATGAAGAAAATGTTAAACAATAAGTCTGAGGAGCCAAGGAAGGTTCGCATCTGTGGGGACTTCAAGGTGATGGTGAACCCAGTCCTTCACACAGTACAATATCCTCTCCCGAGGATAGAAGATATTTTCGCCTCACTATCTGGAGGGAAACGTTTTACAAAAATTGACCTAGCGCAAGCATATTTGCAGATGGAGGTTGAAGAATCCTCTAGGAAATATCTCATGATAAACACTCACAAAGGTCTTTACCAGTATAATCGACTGGTATTCGGAGTAGCATCAGCTCCGGCTATATGGCAAAGAGCGATGGAACAAGTCCTGCAAGGGATTCCGGGTACTCAGTGTTACTTGGACGACATCCTAGTGACAGGTGAAAATGACAGTGAACACCTTGCCAACCTAGAGCAGGTGCTCACTAGACTAAGAGAACATGGGCTACGGGCCAATTGCCCCAAGTGCGAGTTTTTTAAGAAAAAATATCGTATTGTGGCCACGTGATTGATGAAGAGGGGTTACATAAGTCCCCTGACAAAATTGAAGTGGTAGTTAAGGCTCCAGCGCCTGAAAATGTGTTGCAACTGAGGTCATTCCTCGGATTGGTGAATTATTACTGTAGTGTATGTGCCTTTAAGAGCCCCAGGTGTGCTGTAATGCCGGTAATGGCCACTCGGGCTATATAAGCCTGTATATTGTGTATACCCGTTAGAACCCCCCCCCCAGACTTTGCTTAGTAAACACCTATGAACCAACTCCTGTCTTCAGTGTCTTTATCAACACACGGACACTACAGTGGCGACGAAGTGGAAACGGACTTACCTGCAATTCGGCAGCACCTCCAGGACATCGATTCCTCGTGCGTCCAGAAGACTCAAGAAAGTGAGAGAAGCTGCAGTTTCACCAGCTGGCCAAGCTGGTGGCAGGTACTGCGCTAATCCTTCCTGGGCATCAGGCTGGGGCTCCAGCGGCTGGCTCTACAGCTGAGACAGGCAGCGAAATCGGAGGCAAGCAATAACGGACTGGGAGGGAGCACTCGGGAGATGGCCGGTGCGGCAAGCAGGTCAGCGTTCAGACCTGCAGAGAAAGTCCGGCGGGAACGAGTCTCCAGCTGTAAACAAATAATTTTTTTTTTAAAAACAAAGAACGGAAACCGCGGGAAACAGCGTTGTCATCGGCAGCAGCGGCGGGAAAGCGCGGGAAGCGCCATATCTTTGCTGCTGAAAAGAAAGAAAAGCGCGGCAAGCGCCATATCTTTTCTAA
The DNA here is from genome assembly GCF_052327205.1 of Somniosus microcephalus. Classification (NCBI taxonomy): domain Eukaryota; kingdom Metazoa; phylum Chordata; class Chondrichthyes; order Squaliformes; family Somniosidae; genus Somniosus; species Somniosus microcephalus. Next base: position 266,240,857 of record NC_140988.1, read on the forward strand.
AATGCATAAGTCTGGCAATATTGATGCTTTTGATAGCGAAATAGAGGATTGGACCACATACGTGGAAAGAGTAGAGGTATATTGCACTGCAAATGGAATAGAAGATGAAAAAAAAGCTTCAGTACTGCTGAACCTAATGGGCGCAAAGGCATACGGGCTGTTACAAAATTTAATCACTCCAGCCAAACCAAAGGACAAGAATTTTAAAGAAATTGTTGATACCCTGCAGGAGCACTTAAACCCAACACCGCTGCTGATAGCGGAACGATTCAAATTCTTCAAGAGAAATCAACACAAGAATGAAAGTAACGCTGATTACCTAACCGAATTAAGAAAGCTATCAAAATACTGCCAATTCGGGGCAGGACTAGCAGATTATCTTCGAGACAAATTCGTTTGCGGTCTCTTAAGTGAAGGAACACAAAAAAGGCTGCTTTCTGAAAAAGATTTAGGCCTAGAAATTCATTATAGCCACTTTTGGGCGGTAAAGTCGGGCGGCCGCAAAAGTTTGCGCCCGGCGCAAATTCGAGGCCACATCGCCGATATTCATTAGCTTCGCCCTAAGAGTTTGCTCGAGCGCTAAAACTGGCGATGCACGGCTCTCTTTAGGCGCTAAGCCGGCGGCCCGGTCGCTAACACCGGAAGGTGGGCGCAGGGCAGGTGCGGCGAGCTGCTGATTGACGGCAGACACTCTGGCTCCGGTGAGCTCTTAAAGGGGGAGGGTGGATTTGTTTTTTTGAAAGGCCGAGACTGCTGTATTTGTGTTGTTGGGGAGGGCTTCTCTCCATCAGTTTGTTATGTGGTACCGTCACACCTCCTCCTCCTCCTCCTCCTCCTCCTCCTCCTCCTCCTCCTCCTCCTCCTCCTCCTCCTCCTCCTCCTCCTCCTCCTCCTCCTCCTCCTCCTCCTCCTCCTCCTCCTCCTCCTCCTCCTCCTCCTCCTCCTCCTCCATCATCATCACCATCTTTGTCTCTCACAAAGTGTTGCAAAACGGCTGCCTTTTCTACTGCAGGAGTGCCCTTTAATTTGCGCTCCCCGCGGCCCGCCTCGGCTGTGTACCGTTCCACTTCACAGTCGTTCGGGCCGCCAGGCGCACAATGGGGCGGCGCGAGTGAAGTTCCGGTTCCGGACGCACAAAGGGCGTTGCACAACGAAATGACATCATGATCTGCGCGCGCAGCTGAGCGCATGCAAAGACTTTGCGCCGGCGCTAAATTTCTACTGAAGTTGGGGCGAGGCGCAGATCGCGCTGCGCCCGGGTGCTAAGCGCCTAGCGCTCGAGATCTGCTCCTCCTAACGCGTTAACGGCTGGCGCAGCCAACTGAATTTCTAGGCCTTAACATTGGACAAAGCTTTCAGTATGGCTGTATCATACGAAGCAGCAGCAAGAGGAGCTGCAGAGATACAACAAAAGACACAGGGTTTCGAAAGATGTTATTGCTGCGGCAGGTCCACCCATAACCAGAAGGACTGCTGGTTCAAGGACAAAGCATGCAGGCAATGCGGAAAGATTGGACACATTGCACGGGTGTGCCGATCTGGACAAAATAAATCCACAGACAGAAAAAAAAATCAATAACTGAAAATACAGGAAGGTACAAATGATGACGGACAGTAGCTCCGAAGACCAGAAGAGCGATAGCGACTCCGAAAACAAGAGACTAAGCTGTCTCAAACTACATAATGTACTTGCCAAAGATGATTACCAAACCATTTGGGTTACCCTCACGATAGCAGGGTCCCCTGTTAAAATGGAGCTAGATACAGGATCAGCTCTAACCATAATAAATCGATGGGATTACGAGAGGCTATTTTCGCATATACCTCTAAAAGACACACCCATTATCTTAAAAATATATACGGGGCAGAAAGTATACCCCAAAGGAAAAATAAGGGTGTCTGTTGTATACAACAGCAAAGAAATACAAAAGTTGTATTTATACATTCTACAAGATGGTGGTCCACCGTTGTTGGGACGTGAATGGATCAGAAAGATACGTTTAGACTGGCACTCCATTCAGGCATTGACGGTGACCAGTAAGAAAATAAACAATGATGACATCATACCTGAACGATTAAAAGACATCTTGGCCAACGCCAAAGAAGTGTTTCAAGAGAAACTAGGAACCTTGAAAGGCATCACCGCCTCAATAAAAGTGGAAGATGCAGCAATTCCCAAATTTTTTAAGGCAAGACCGGTGCCATACGCAATTCGCCCAGCAGTCGAGGCAGAGCTGGAGAATTTGGAAAAGGCAGGCGTATTATCCAAAATAGATTGGAGCGAGTGGGCAACACCCATCGTTCCAGTCATGAAAAAAGTATTGAATAATGATAAATCTGAAGAACAGAGAAAAATTCGCATCTGTGGAGACTTCAAGGTGACTGTAAACCCGGTCCTTCACACAGTACAGTATCCTCTTCCGAGGATAGAAGATATTTTCGCCTCACTATCCAGAGGGAAACGTTTCACCAAAATTGACTTGGCACAGGCATATCTACAGATGGAGGTTGAGGAGGCCTCTAAAAAGTATCTCACGATAAACACACACAAAGGCCTGTACCAGTACAATCGACTGGTTTTTGGAGTAGCATCAGCTCCAGCTATCTGGCAAAGAGCTATGGAGCAAGTCCTGCAAGGGATTCCGGGGACTCAATGCTACCTAGACGACATCCTTGTAACAGGAGAAAACAACAACGAGCACCTTGCCAATTTGGAGCAGGTGCTCACTAGGCTGAAAGAACGGGGCCTACGAGCAAATCACCCCAAGTGCGAATTTTTCCAAAATCAGATATCATATTGTGGCCACATAATTAATAAGGAAGGGTTGCACAGTCACCTGAAAAAATTGAAGCGGTCATAAAAGCCCCAGCACCTGAAAATGTTTCACAATTAAGGTCGTTCCTGGGATTAATAAATTACTGTCATAAATTTTTACCGAACTTATCAACTCTTCTACACCCTCTTAATGAATTTTTACAAACAGGAGTGATTTGGAAATGGAACGAAGAATGTAAACGTGCCTTCCATAAATGCAAAGACTTAATCACATCTGAAGAAGTTTTGGCTCATTACAACCCATCACTGCCAATCAGACTGGCGTGTGATGCATCCCCTTACGGCATAAGAGCAGTATTATCCCATAAATTCCCTGATGGCTCAGAATGGCCGATAGCTTTTGCGTCGCGCTCATTAAACTCAGCTGAGCGTAACTATGCCCAAATCGACAGGGAAGCACTCAGCCTGGTATGGGGAGTGAAGAAATTCAACCATTAGCTACACGGACAAAAATTTACCTTGTTGACTGACCATCAACCCCTCATCTCCATATTCAACACTAAAAAGGGTGTTCCCATTATGACAGCGCAAAGGCTACAGAGATGGTCCCTTTTTCTAGGGGCACACCAATACAACATAGAATACAAAGGATCAAAACAGCATGGGAATGCTGATGGTTTATCGCACCTACCGTTGCCAACGGTAGAAGAGGCACCTACAGTAGGCCCAGTAGAGATGTTCCACTCTACCATAGTGGAATGTCTACCAGTAACAAATTCTGCCATTGAAAGGGAGACGGGAAATGACCCGACTCTCTCACGGGTCTACGATTTAACAGTGAAGGGATGGTCAGCACATGGCGAACCACTGTTGCCAGCATTCTCGCAAAGAAGAGAACAGCTGTCAGTGTGCCGAGGAACCTTGATGTGTGGATCCAGAGTGGTGATTCCACCCAAACTCCAGGATAAAGTGCTAAAGGAGCTTCACGAGGGGCATCTGGGTGGAGTGAAAATGAAGAACCTAGCTAGGGCGTTTGTATGGTGGCCAGGTATCGATGGAGACATCGATGAAATGACCAAGAGCTGCCTAGGATGCCAGAAGGTCCAAAACGCTCCACCACAAGCCCCTCTACATCCATGGGAGTGGCCCTCATCTCCCTGGCAAAGGGTGCACATCGACTTTGCTGGTCCATTTATGAACTCAATGTTCTTAATCGCTGTTGATGCACACTCCAAGTGGCCGGAGGTAATAAAGATGTCCTCCACCACCACGGAAAAAACCATCACAGTATTAAGGACCATATTTGCCAGGAATCGGCTGCCGGAACAGATATGTTCTGATAATGGACCGCAATTTGTGTCCGAAGAATTCAGAAAGTTCTTAAAAAACAATGGGGTTAAGCACTACACGTCCGCCCCATACCATCCCGCCACCAATGGATTGGCTGAAAGGTTTGTCCAGACTTTCAAGAAGGCCATAAAGGCCATGGGTAATGAAGACATAAAACTTCAGCACAAGGTGGATAACTTCTTATTCTCATACAGGAATGCAACACATATGGTTACCAACCAAACTCCCGCCATGATGTTCTTCAATAGAAACCTAAGATGCCGGCTGGATTTGGTCAAGCCCAACATCAGAAGGGACGTGGAGAACCGACAGTTTCAAGGCATGAATGAAAGGCCAACTAGAACCTTCCAGATAGGTCAACAAGTTTTGGCCCGGGACTACCGTACCGAGAAATGGCAGCCTGGAACTATCTGCACACAACTAGGACCACTGATGTATACTGTGGACATCGGAGAAAGCATAATAAGGCGCCATGCTGACCAAATCATAAAGTCATCCGAAAAGGGACAACCTACACCACAACTCTATACGTCTAACGATGAAGTAGAGATACCCATATCTACCTCCGATCCGGTGATACTGGAACCCGATGAACCCGACACTTGCATTCAAGCCAAATCAGCCTTGCCAAAAGAATCTACTACACCAGCAGAAACTACTACACCCCCGAGGCGTTATCCGGACCGAGTCAGGAAGCCTCCTGAGAGACTGACTTATAATTAATTAACTACAGCAATGTGTATATTATTTTTCTTATAACATGCAATTAATAGTTACTTAAAATATGATGTACTGATTAACTAAAAGGGGAGGAATTGTAGTGTATTTGCCTTTAAGAGCCCCAGGTGTGCTGTAATGCCGGTAATGGCCACTCGGGCTATATAAGCCTGTATATTGTGTATATCCGTTAGAACCCCCCCCCCCCAGACTTTGCTTAGTAAACACCTATGAACCAACTCCTGTCTTCAGTGTCTTTATCAACACACGGACACTACAATTAACATAAGTTTTTGCCGAATTTGTCCACAATTCTGCACCCACTGAACGCCCTGCTACAAACTGGAGTAGCATGGAAATGGAGCGATGAATGTAAGCGGGCCTTTCAGAAGTGTAAAGGCCTGATCACTTCAAGAGAAGTATTGGCTCACTACAACCCATCACTACCGATAGGATTGGCGTGTGATGCGTCTCCCTACGGCGTTGGAGCGGTACTGTCACATAAATCCCTTGATGGTTCAGAGAGGCCGATAGCTTTTGCGTCACACTCGTTAACTGCAGCCGAGCGTAACTACGCCCAGATTGACAGAGAGGCCCTCAGCCTGGTGTGGGGGCTGAAGAAGTTCAATCACTACCTGCACGGACAGAAATTTACTCTACTAACTGATCATCAACCTCTTGTCTCCATTTTCAACCCTAAGAAGGGCGTCCCGATAATGACAGCACAACGGCTACAGAGGTGGTCCTTTTTCCTAGGGGCACACCAATATGACATCGAGTACAAAGGAACTAAACAGCATGGGAATGCTGATGGATTGTCGTGCCTACTGTTGCCGACAGTGGAAGAAGCACCTGCAGTGGATCCTGTGGAGATATTCCACTCGACCATAGTCGAATATCTACCTGTGACAAATGCAAACATAGAAAAGGAAACACGAAATGACCCGACACTCTCCAGGGTCTATGATTTAATGGTGAAGGGATGGCCAGCACATGGCGAACCACTGTTGCCAGCATTCTCGCCGAGAAGAGAACAGCTGTCAGTGTGCCGAGGAACCTTGATGTGTGGATCCAGAGTAGTAATTCCACCCAAATTGAAGGATAGAGTGCTGAATGAGCTTCATGAGGGTCATCTGGGAGGGGTAAAAATGAAGAACTTAGCCAGAGCATTTGTGTGGTGGCCGGGAATCGATAGAGAAATCGAAGAGATGACCAAGAGCTGTACAGGATGCCAGAAGGTCCAAAACGCCCCACCACAAGCCCCTCTACATCCATGGGAGTGGCCCTCATCTCCATGGCAAAGGGTACACATTGATTTTGCTGGTCCATTTATGGACTCGATGTTTTTAATTGCGGTGGATGCACATTCAAAGTTGCAAGAGGTAATAAAAATGTCCTCAACCACCACAGAAAAAACTATTACAGTCTTACGAACCATATTCGCCAGAAATGGGCTGCCTGAACAGATTTGCTCCGACAATGGACCACAGTTTGTGTCTGAAGAGTTCCGGAGGTGCTTAAAGAACAATGGTGTTAAGCATTACACATCCGCCCCATATCATCCAGCCACCAATGGATTGGCTGAGAGGTTCGTTCAAACATTCAAGAAGGCTATCAAGGCAATGTGTAATGAAGACATACCCCTACAACACAAGGTGGATAACTTCTTGTTTGCCTACCGGAATACGACACATGCGGTTACCAACCAAACTCCAGCCATGATGTTCTTCAATCGAAGACTACGATGCCGCTTGGATTTGGTTAAGCCAAACATCAGAAGAGATGTGGAGAACAGGCAGTTTCAGAATATGAATGAAAGGCCAACCAGGAGTTTCAAGATAGGTCAACCAGTTTTGGCCCGGGGCTACCGCACAGAGAAATGGCAGCCAGGAACGATCTGCACACGGCAAGGACCTCTAATGTATACCGTGGACATTGGAGAGAGCATTGTAAGACGCCATGCTGACCAGATTCTAGAGTCACTGGAAAACGTCAAATCTACACCACGATCCTATACACCTGGTGATGAAACCGAAGTACCAATTGCATCTACCTCAGAATCGGTGATATTGGAAGCAGACGAACCAAACAACGACATTGATCCCGAATCAACTTTGCCAGAAGAACCTGATACCCCAAAGAGGCGTTATCCGGATAAAATCAGGAAGCCTCCTCAAAGACTGAATTTATAATTGATTAACTTCAGCTAATGTATATAGCAACTGTAATTGTAAATATGTTATTTAATTATTAATCGAATGTTATGTACTGTTTAGCTAAAAGGGGAGGAATTGTAGTGTATGTACTTTGAAGAAGGAACTATATTCTGCAGCCCCTGTATACTGCAGTACCAGTAGTGACCACCCCTGTATATAAGCCTGTGTAGTAACTTTGTATAGTAGTTCCAGTTTTGTCTCCATTCAGTAAACACCTGTTATAACCAACTTCTGCAGTCGATGTCTCAATTACACACGGACATTACACTGTTCACCCATCAACTCTGTGGTCGCTGGCCTACATTGGCTCCTGGTTAAGCCACGTCTCAATTTTAAAATTCTCATCATTGTTTTCAAGTCCCTCCATGGCCTTGGTCCTCCCTATCTTTGTAACTTCCTCCAGCCCCCAGAGATATCTGCGCTCCTCCAATTCTGGCCTCTTGAACATCCCCGATTTTAATCGATCCACCATTGGCGGCCGTGCATTCAGCAGCCAAGGCCCTAAGCTCTGGAATTCCCTCCCTAAACCTCTCTGTTTCTCTACCTCTTTTTCCTCCTTTAAAATGCTCCTTAAAATCTCATCTGCCCTAATATCTCTTTATGTGAATCGGTGTCAAATTTTGTTTGATAACGCTCCTGTGAAGTGCCTTGAGACGTTTTACTACTTTAAAGGCGCTATCTAAATATAAGTTGTTGTTTTTGTAAGTACTATCTGGAGTATAAGAGTAAAGAAGTCTTACTATAATTATATAGGACCTTGGTGAGACCACACCTGGAGTACTGTGTACCGTTTTGGTTCTAGAAATTGGACATCGACAGAAACCTGCTGATATCACCACGGCCTCAAGTTATGGCCGCTGAAAATGGCCGCAGCGCCAGCGGGCAAACATTCGCACTGGAGGCTGGAGATTCTTAGCCCAGCACTAACTTACCGAGTAATGCTGTCCTGGTGGCATTAGTGGAGGCGTCCGACCCGAAATTCCTCTCCAGGAGCGGCGTTGCAGCTTCTTACAGCCTCTGGGAGCGAAGCTGTGACGTTCGCAAGGAATTATGGGCAATTAAAAGGGCTATGAATTAAAGGGGAAATGCATTCAGAACTAATAAAAATTAAAATGCAGTGAAAAAAGTGCAGTTTTCAGCTCTTACTGCCTCTAGAAAAATCATTAACATTAAAAAGAAGTCCCAAATGGGAGTCATCAGCACTTAAAGCTGAATTCACTTCCGAACCTCAAAAAATGGGAAAAGTGCTTCAGCACTAACATAAATGGCTCAGCAAGCCAGGCAAGGGGCATCCAGGGTCTCGCATGCAGCACTCCAGCTTCGTACAGGGGTTCAACACTGCAAGAGAGGTCTTCTAACCACAGGGGCCAGGTGGCCCTCCAGAAGGAATGATGTGGGACCACATCACCGAGGCAGTCACTGCCAGCAGTATCACCCCCACCATCTGGCTCCAGTGCCCAAAGAAGCTTCATGACCTCAGGCCACTGGTCAAGGTCAGTGAATACATCTTCAAAAACCGTCTCCTACCAACCGAATCGCTAGCCTCATACACTGCTCAATGCATGACTTCCCCCCGCCCCAATCACTTCCTAGCCTCATCTCGCCCCCTTGAAGGAGATGTTGCAGGCCATTCTTGGCAGGGGCATGTCTGAGCCCTTGGCCAGCAGCGGGGCTGAAAGGATACAAGATGCTGGTATCCTCACGTGTTATCCTCCTTCTCGCATAAAGTTGGATTGGAAAGTTTGCTTTGTGGTGGCTTTTATTTCAGCATTGTGGCCAAGAGGATGCTGTGACAGAGGGAAGGTAAGGAGTGTGACAAAGTTTGAAAGGCCTCATTATAATATTTAAATTGCCAACCCGCCTCCTGGCAGTGGGTTGGCAGCCTGCAACCCCCACCCCATCCTGCCTGAGTGAAAGGTGAAAGTGGGCGGGTTGGATGTGGGGTTGGGGTCAGGTTTTACATTTTTACAACTTTCACTTCCCCCCATGCCTCCAACCCACCCATTCTTACCTGTGAAAATTCCGGCCTCTGTTTCTCTTTCCACGGATGTTGCCTAACCTGCTGAGTATTTGCAGCATTTGCTGTCTTCTCAGAGGCCTTCCTTTACCATTCACAGCCTTGCAAGCATCCAGCAGCAATCCCTACACATTTAAAAAACTTTTAACATCTATTGCAGCAAGCCACTACTTCAATAAAGCTAAAAAAACAGTCCAAAAGTTTAAATGCAAACTTACATGATAGATGTGTGTGTCCCTTTATGAAGTGCTGACAGCACCTCTGTCAGTCTGCTGAACACTGGGTTTACCTGGCGTGCTTAGGACCCAGTGCTAAAGTCAGCACTAGGGTCCAATTTTGCCATGGTGACGTTAAGTCGGCGTTGTACGCTGACTGATGTCACCACTCCACCATTTTTTTTGCAGGGTGCTACTTCAGAATGGCAGCACTACTGGGCCTGGGAAAATGGAGGACGCCGTGGGACCTACCACCAGCTGGCAGAGAAGGGGTCGGCCATTTGGATGAGGAGAAATTTCTTCACTCAAAGTGTTGTGAATCTTTGGAATTCTTTCTCCCTGAGCATTGTAGATGCTCAGTCATTGAGCATATTCAAGACTGAGATCGATAGATTTCTGGATACGGGGTTAGTGCGGGGGATATGGGGATAGTGCGGGAAGGTGGAGTTGAAGTCAAAGATCAGCCATGATCTTGTTGAATGGCGGAGCAGGCTCGAGGGGCAGAATGGCCTGCTCCTGCTCCTGTTTCTTATGGTCTTGTGTTCTTATCAGCCGTTTATTAGGATAGATTGAAAGACACTTTTAAAGGAATAGTGAGAAAATTTCCCATAAATTGATGCAATATATATGCTGTTTAGAGACCAATTAAACATTACAATGATTTGTTTGTAACTGTTACTTATAGCATCAAAATTTACATATTTTACTGTTATAGTCAATGCTCGATGGCTTACTGATAGCTCAGCTGGTGACTCTGCTTGTGCTGTTATACAAACCAGAATGTCCCAGATTTGATCCCAGAACTGTGCTAAGTTAGGTAATCTCAGCTAGAGCTGTGTAATTTACCTCAATAATGCAGGTATCTGCTGTTCAGTGACCCCCTAGGTGGACCTGCATGGATGCTCGGTGAGGACAGTATTGAGCTTGGTTGTGATGGTCAAATAGACGGCTGACACTCGCCATCAAGCTCACACATGAAGAAGGCCTCTTGGGTGAACAAACTGGAGGTCAATGACATCTATGCAGCCAGACCAATGCATGAATCACTAGGGGACTAAATAGGGGAAAATGCATTTCTATCTGTTAAACCTTCTGCTCTTGAAAGAATATGGGGGAGAAATTAAACTCACAGCCACCCAATAATCAGCATAAAATCAGTCTTAGATCTCTGAAGTTCGTGCTGTGATCTACCATGCCCAACTGCGCCAGATGCCACATTGACTCGCTTGGCTTTTAGTCATCCAGGGTGCCAGCCTGTAACAGCTATTAGGTTCCTTAAATTTGCAAATTGGGTCATATGCCAACGTAGCATGCAGAATGCGAAATTCAGATACAAATGGGTGGAGCTTGTCCCGCACATGTTCCTCCTCATTGCATAAGGTGTTGAGTGGCCGAACCAGCAGCTCCTTAAAGGGACCACCAGAGTCTGCACAAAATAGAGGCCAGGATAATGTCAGTTTTTATTTTTGCACAGGAGAAGCACGAGTGCTCCTCCTGGGCCCACAAAAAATCCAGCCCACTTCCAGCGTGTTCGAGGCCCCATCCCCCCCGCCCCTATTTGTGGTGTATGTGCCTTTAAGAGCAATTGTGGTGTATGTGCCTTTAAGAGCCCCAGTTGTGCGTAATGCCGGTAATTGCCACTTGGGCTATATAAGCCTGTGTATTGTGTATATCCTTCAGAACCCCCCCCCAGACTTGCTTAGTAAATACCTATGAACCAACTCCTGTCTTCAGTGTCTTTATCTACACACGGACACTACAGTGGCGACGAAGTGGAAACAGACTTACCTGCAATTCGGCAGCACCTCAAGGACATCGATTCCTCCAGCGTCCAGAAGACTCAAGGAAGTAAGAGAAACTGTGGTTTCACCAGCTGGCCAAGCTGGTGGCAGGTACTGCGCTAATCCTTCCTGGGCTTCAGGCTGGGGCTCCAGCGGCGGGCTCTACAGCTGAGACAGGCAGCGAAATCGGAGGCAAGCAATAACGGACTGGGAGGGTGCACTCGGGAGACGGCCGGCGCGGCAAGCAGGTCAACGTTTAGACCTCCGTCGGGAACGAGTCTCCAACAGTGAATAAACAGAAACCACAGTAAAACAGCCTTGTTATCGGTAGCAGCGGCGGGAAAGCGCGGGAAGCGCCATATCGTTGCTACAGAGAGAAAAAAAAAGCGCGGGAAGCGCCATATCTTTTTTTTTGAAATGCCTAAGTCTGGCAATATTGATGCTTTTGATAACGAAACAGAGCCTAACTTTGGCAATATTGATGTTTTTGATAACAAGATAGAGGATTGGACCACATATGTAGAAAGAGTGGAGGTGTTTTGCACCGCAAATGGAATAGAAGATGAAAAAAAAGCTTCAGTGCTTCTGGATCTAATGGGCGCAGAAACATACAAGCTGTTACGCAACTTAATCACTCCAGCCGAACCGATGGACAAAAATTTTGAGGAGATTGTTGATACCCTACACTGCAATTCGAGGCAGGACTGGCAGATTCTCTGCAAGACAAATTCATCTGCGATCCCCTAAGTGTAGAAACACAGAAAAAGATATCTTCTGGAAAAGATTTAACACTGGACAAGGCTTTCAGTGCAATAGGAGCGGCAAAGATACAGCAAAGGTAACAGGACTTCGGCACCCATGAAATGACACGGGGTTTCGAGAGATGTTATCGCTGCGGCAGATCCAACCATGACCAGAGGGATTGCTGGTTCAAAGAAAAATCATGCAGGCGATGCGGAAAGATGGGACACATTCCACGTGTATGCCGATCTGAAAGTAAAAAATCCACTAACGGGAAAAGAATCAATAAGGAAAAGCACAGAAAGGTACAAATGATGACGGACAGTAGCTCCAAAGACCAGAAGAGCGATAGCGACTCCGGGAACAAGAGACTAAGCTCTCTCAAATTACATAATGTAATTGCCAATGAGGATTACCAGACCATTTGGGTTACCCTCATAATAGCAGGGTCCCCAGTTAAAATGGAGCTAGATACAGGATCAGCTCTAACCGTAATAAATCGACGAGATTACGAGAGGCTATTTTCGCATATACCTCTAAAAGACACATCCATTATCTTAAAAACATATACGGGGCAGAAAGTATACCCCAAAGGAAAAATAAAGGTGCTTGTGGTATACAACGGCAAAGAAAAACAAAAATTGTATTTATACATTCTACAAGATGGTGGTCCACCGTTGTTGGGACGTGAATGGATAAGGAAGATACGTTTAGACTGGCACTCCATTCAGGCACTGACGGTGACCAGTAAGGAAAAAAACAATGATGACATCATACCTGAACGATTAAAAGACATCTTGGCCAACGCCAAAGAAGTGTTTCAAGAGAAACTAGGAACCTTGAAAGGCATCACCGCCTCAATAAAAGTGGAAGATGCAGCAATTCCAAAATTTTTTAAGGCAAGACCGGTGCCATACGCAATATGTCCGGCAGTCGAGGCAGAGCTGGAGAATTTGGAAAAGGCAGGCGTATTATCCAAAATAGATTGGAGCGAATGGGCAACACCCATCGTTCCAGTCATGAAAAAAGCATTGAAAAATAACTCTGAGGAACAGAGAAAAATTCGCATCTGTGGGGACTTTAAGGTGACTGTAAACCCGGTCCTTCACACGGTACAGTATCCTCTTCCGAGGATAGAAGATATTTTCACCTCACTATCCGGAGGAAAACGTTTCACAAAAATTGACTTGGCACAGGCATATCTACAGATGGAGGTTGAGGAGACCTCTAAAAAGTATCTCACAATAAACACACACAAAGGCCTGTACCAGTACAATCGACTGGTTTTTGGAGTAGCATCAGCTCCAGCTATCTGGCAAAGAGCTATGGAGCAAGTCCTGCAAGGAATTCCGGGGACTCAGTGCTACCTAGACGACATCCTTATAACAGGAGAAAACGACAACGAGCACCTTGCCAATTTGGAGCAGGTGCTCACTAGGCTGAAAGAACGGGGCCTACGAGCAAAGCGCCCCAAGTGCGAATTTTTCCAAAATCAGATATCATATTGTGGCCACATAATTAATAAGGAAGGGTTGCATAAGTCACCTGAAAAAATTGAAGCAGTTATAAAAGCCCCAGCACCTGAAAATGTTTCACAATTGAGGTCATTCCTGGGATTAATAAATTACTATCATAAATTTTTACCGAACTTATCAACTATTCTACACCCTCTTAATGATCTTCTACACACAGGAGTGATTTGGAAATGGAACGAAGACTGTAAACGTGCCTTCCATAAATGTAAAGACTTAATCACATCCGAGAAAGTTTTGGCTCATTACAACCCATCACTACCAATCAGGCTGGCGTGCGATGCATCCCCTTACGGCATAGGAGCGGTATTGTCCCATAGATTCCCTGATGGCTCGGAACGGCCGATAGCTTTTGCGTCACGCTCATTGAACTCAGCTGAGCGTAACTATTCCCAGATAGACAGGGAAGCACTCAGCCTGGTATGGGGAGTGAAGAAATTCAACCATTACCTACACGGACAAAAATTTACCTTGCTGACTGACCATCAACCCCTCATCTCCATATTCAACCCTAAGAAAGGTGTCCCCATTATGACGGCACAAAGACTACAGAGGTGGTCCCTTTTTCTAGGGGCTCACCAATACAACATTGAATACAAAGGGTCAAAACAGCATGGGAATGCTGACGGTTTATCGCGCCTGCCGTTGCCAACGATAGAAGAGGCACCTACAGTAGACCCAGTAGAGATATTCCACTCTACCATAGTGGAATGTCTACCGGTGACAAATTCTGCCATTGAAAGGGAGACAAGAAATGACCCTACTCTCTCACGGGTCTACGATTTAACAATGAAAGGATGGCCAGCACATGGCGAACCACTATTGCCAGCATTCTCGCAAAGAAGAGAACAGCTGTCAGTGTGCCGAGGAACCTTGATCTGTGGATCCAGAGTGGTGATTCCACCCAAACTCCAGGATAAAATGCTAAAGGAGCTTCACGAGGGGCATCTGGGTGGAGTGAAAATGAAGAACCTAGCTAGGGCGTTTGTATGGTGGCCAGGTATCGATGGAGACATCGAAGACATGACCAAGAGCTGCCTAGGATGCCAGAAGGTCCAAAATGCTCCGCCACAGGCCCCTCTACATCCATGGGAGTGGCCCTCATCTCCCTGGCAAAGGGTGCACATCGACTTTGCTGGTCCATTTATGGACTCAATGTTCTTAATCGCAGTTGATGCACACTCCAAGTGGCCAGAGGTAATAAAGATGTCCTCCACCACCATGGAAAAAACCATCACAGTATTAAGGACCATATTTGCCAGGAATGGGCTGCCGGAACAGATATGTTCTGATAATGGACCGCAATTTGTGTCCGAAGAATTCAGAAAGTTCTTAAAGAACAATGGGGTAAAGCACTACACGTCTGCCCCATACCATCCCGCCACCAATGGATTGGCTGAAAGGTTTGCCCAGACCTTTAAGAAGGCCATAAAGGCCATGGGTAATGAAGACATAAAACTTCAGCACAAGGTGGATAACTTCTTATTTGCATATAGGAATGCAACACATATGGTTACAAACCAAACTCCCGCCATGATGTTCTACAATAGAAACCTAAGATGCCGGCTGGATTTGGTCAAGCCCAACATCCGAAGGGACGTGGAGAACCGGCAGTTTCAGGGCATGAATGAAAGGCCAACTAGGGCCTTCCAGATAGGCCAACCGGTTTTGGCCCGGGACTACCGTACCGAGAAATGGCAGCCTGGAACTATCTGCACACGACTAGGACCACTGATGTATACCGTGGACATCGGAGAAAGCATAATAAGGCGCCATGCTGACCAAATCATCAAGTCATCCGAAAAGGGACAACCTACACCACCACGCTATACATCTAACGATGAGGTAGAGATACCCATATCTACCTCCGATCCAGTGATACTAGAACCCGATGAACCCGACACTGGCCTTCAAGCCGAATCAGCCTTGCCAGAAGAACCTACTACACCACCAGAAACTACTACACCCCCGAGGCGTTATCCGGACCGAGTCAGGAAGCCTCCTGAGAGACTAACTTATAATTAATTAATACAGCAATGTATATTATTTTTCATATAACATGTAATTAATAATTACTTAAAATATGATGTACTAGTTAGCTAGAAGGGGAGGAATTGTGGTGTATGTGCCTTTACGAGCAATTGTGGTGTATGTGCCTTTAAGAGCCCCAGGTGTGCGTAATGCCGGTAATTGCCACTTGGGCTATATAAGCCTGTGTATTGTGTATATCCTTTAGAACCCCCCCCCCCCCCCAGACTTGCTTAGTAAATACCTATGAACCAACTCCTGTCTTCAGTGTCTTTATCTACACACGGACACTACACTATTTATCATAACACTCCTGACTTGAGCCTTGGGAGAGGCTTTGGGAGGTCAGGAGGTGAGTCACTCTTTAGAGAGTATCCACCCTCTGTCTGGATATTGGAGCCACTGAGTTGATATGCCTGGTCCATAGAGTTGATACCACCATTCCTTCATTGTCACTAGGCCAAAATCCTGGAACTCCCTCTGTAACAGCACTGTGAGAGTAACTTCACCATACAGACTGCAACGGTTCAAGAAGGCAGCTCACCACCACCCTCTCAAGGGCAATAAATACTGGCCTTGCCAGCAACGCCCACATCCCATGAATAAATATTTTAAAAACGATGACTCGCAGGATGTTGATGATGGGTATTCAGTGATGGTGGTTCTGTTGAAGGTCAGGGGGTGGATGAGCCTTTTCTTGTTAGAGATGGTCATTATTTGTCATTTATGTAGTACAAATGTTGCCTGCCACTTGTCACCCCAAGCCTGGATGTTGTCCAGGTCCTGCTGTAGGCTGGGATGGGCTGGTTCATTATTGGATGAGTGGTGAATGGAGCTGATACTATAGAATCATCAGTGAGCAGCCCCACTCCTGACCTTACGATGCAGGGAAGGTCATTAATGAAGCAGATGAAGATGGTTGGGTTAAGGACTCTGGCAGTGATATCCTGGATCTGTGATGATTGGCCTCTGATAAC
Organism: Somniosus microcephalus; assembly: GCF_052327205.1. Classification (NCBI taxonomy): domain Eukaryota; kingdom Metazoa; phylum Chordata; class Chondrichthyes; order Squaliformes; family Somniosidae; genus Somniosus; species Somniosus microcephalus. The sequence goes on from NC_140988.1 coordinate 266,257,207, forward strand.
CATGACCATTTTCCTATATGTCAGATATTACAGCAGCCATTGGAGGGTTTTCCCAGGGACCCCCAATGACCTCATCTTTATTAGGACTCCTTACTCAGTCAAAAAGCAATCTTGATTTCAAGGGTAATTACTCTCACTTCTTGCATTTAGCTCTTGTGTACATGTCTAGATCAAGGCTGTGATGAGGTCTGAAATTGAACATCACTGGCAGAATCAAAACTGAGCATCAGAGAGCAAGTTATTGGTGAATAGATTTTGCTTCTAGGCACCAATGATGACTCCTTCCATCACTTTAGCTGCACTAAGTTAGCTTGGCTGGGGGACCAGCTAGTTCTGGTGTGCAGGTCTTCAGCACAATAGCCAGGATGTTGGCAGGCCCATCGTCTTTGCTGTGTCCAGTGTACTTAATATCACGTGGACTAAACTGAATAGGCTGGACATTGACATCTATGGTGCTGAGGGCCTCAGGAGGAAGCTGAGTAGATTCGTCCACTTGGCACTTTTGGCTGACTATGCTTGCAAACATTTAAGGCCGGTCTCTTGTGCTCACTTGCTAGATTCTACCAAATGTGATGACAAAAGAGTGGCGGGTGCAGGCCGAGGACACCATGCTGGACTGGCGGAGCAACTTCCTGGAGGCAGCAGCCAAGGACAACTGCAATGTGCTGGCCCTCTTCAAGGAGCTGCTTTGGCAGAGCAACCTGGCCAGCAAACTAATCCCGACCCTCCGCAGTAGACAGGAGACCCTCCCCGAGGAGTGCCGCATCAGGCCACCAATGAGCAAGAACAACAGCTGCACCGTCTGTTAAAGGAGCCGGCAACATCCAGGGGAGCTGAGGCGGATTTTAAATGTAACTCAAGTTTTAGTTGAAATTTCACTCAATTTCTGTCACTTTTTAAACAGGTTCTTTTTACAATTTAAAAAACGACCATTAATAGAGAGAAAAGTTAGCAGCTGCTTTCTCTGTGGTTTGAATTATTCACATATTTTATGCTCTGTGTTTTTAGACTTGAACTTGAAATTTCTGTGTTCAGGATTACATTGTTACATCTTGGAGTCTTTCCACAGACTGTCTGTACTGCACAGAGAGTTGGCAATAAATTTCCTTTTAGATTTAAAAAATGTGATCACCGATACAACAAAGGCAGAGATAAGAATTTTAATGTAGCGGGTTGTTCGGATATGGAATTCCCAACCAAAAAAAGAGTTGGAAGCAAAATCCATAGTAGCTTATGAAAAGAAAATGGAAAAGAAAAGTTTTAAAAGGTATAAGGGAAAGGGCATGGGAACTGAACTGTGGATAGCTGCTTCAGAGATCTAACACAGGTGTGATGGGCCGAATGGCCTCCTTTTGTGCTGTAAGATTCTATGGGGTAGATTTTGACTTTGTGCAATAGTGTAGAACGGTTGATAGCGAATCGGCAGCTCGTTGTACATCTCTCTCAATTGTTATTTCCATTGATGTCATTTTACACCTATGATGCTTTAAATCCTTTTACTATTTCAACAAATTAAAAGAAAAATTGACTTAAACTGTTTAACTGTGAACAAAACGTTGGTTCTCATTCCTTAGGAAAGATTTTTCTTCGTGATGCAATTTTATATACCTGAGAAAGGAATCTGTTTTCAGGTAGAAACAGTTATTTTGTGTTTCTCTTGCAATACAACAAAGTGATCTCTGAGAAGCAGCCAGATTGACATTAACTCAACAGTACACAAAGACAATCAATATGACATGGTCTCTCGGGAGCGCAGTAGTGCAGTTTGTTCCTTGAAGCCTGTGGATTTACAGCAAGACTGCTCTCAAGAACATTTCATAGCTCAGAGATAAGCAAGTTCCCTGCTGGTTTCATTGTGGACCTTTGTGCCTAGAAGCAGATTTTAAAAAAAGAATCATCTCAGTAGTTCCAGCAATCTCAGTGTCATTTACTTCTGGAAATTAGAGCGTACAGCTTCAAGAAACAGCCATTGAACCAGACCTGAGACGTGAGCTGGGATTTCATTCGAAATATGGCTCGATGAGCTCAGAAGCAGAAATTCTCAACACATCTCAACAGAAGCTGTCCAAAGAAGTCTTTCATTGATACATCGTGCCAATCAAGCAATAAGCTCAACTATCAAAAAATATAATTCTCTATAGTATATAAATGCAAGTCTTTTATTCTTTTATAGCTGAGAAAGTATTAAATAAGCACAAGGTTGACATTGAAATTAATCTGCATCTGTCAGGGGTTTGAAGGCTGACAAAACTCCATTGAGGTAGACATGTGGTAATTGATGCAGAGGGGAGGGGAAAGTTGCAACCAGCCACCAAAAACTTGCCATCTCTGAATCTGTGTCTAACTAAAAGTAATTTGGAGTTTTTAGGCAATCATTCTTCCATAACTATAGATAGCAATTGATGGTACTGTGACCATTTGTACTTTTTCTTAGTCCCAAGGGTGCCTGCTGTTGCCAGGTTGAGTGTTTACAAAGGACCTGAGTATTGTAACTCAAGACCATCTTGCATAAATGAGTAAAAAGTAAATATGAGAATTATTTTTTGTTAATGTCAATGATTTCTGCTGCACAAAGCCCCTATTTTGTGAGGTTTCTTCAGAGGCACATCAGAGAGGATTATTAAAACTCATCAACATCAGCCTTTTATCTGAATTAACCTCTCATGGAAAAATGCCAATTGCCATCTGAAGACAATATCAAAACCAACCAATTTAATTCAGATCAAATCTGATCTAATTACATCACATTCTCTACATTAATGATGCATTCAAAGTTTAGCATCCTCTCCATTTAAAATACACATGTACCTGATAAAAGTAATTGTTGAGAATATTCATATCCCATTAACCAAAGCTAACCATTAATGATAAATGAGTAGCTAGCAGGCTGCACATTAATCTTACCCCTTTCCCAGGGGTACTGCTGCCACTATTTGCCACTTACCCTGGGAGATTGGTATCTAAAGCCAGGTATGAGTTTTTGAAGTGGTTAATACATTTAACTCAAGCGTTCTTGTAACAACATTCCTTGTAAAACCAGATTTCTAAAGACAATGCACATTTACCTTTAAGATCACTTGGAGCAAATGAGCTGGCCCAAGCCAGCTTCCATAATGAATTGTTGTTTACTACTTTGTATGCTGTCTGAGGCTGAAGGTGCACCATATGGCCAACTCTTAGTCTGAGCTCAAGCTGCAATGGAAAGAAAAGATGGTCCAAGTCTTCAATACGGTGCCAGACGTGGCACAGTTGGTATCACTTTCACTTCCTTTTTGTCCGTGCGCAAATTTTACAACAGCAACAACTTTTACAACAACTTTTATAACAACAATGACAGCAACAGCAATCACTTAAAAGCATATATAAAGTAATGCCATATTGCCACCCCACCATCTCGAATCATGAGACAATCAGACAAGGTTCTGTACAAGTTTAACATAACTTCTCTGCTTTTGAATTCTATTCCTTTTATGGCGGTTTTAACCTGCATCGCTACTTTTAATGATTTGTGAATCTATACCCCTAGATCCCTTGGGACCTCAATCCCATTTAGACTCTTATTTTCCAAGAATAGGTCACCTCCTTATTCCTCCTACCAAAATGCACCACCTCACACTTACCTATATTGAAATTTATTTGTCATTTACATGCCCATTCTGCTAGTTTGTTTATGGTAGAATTAATTAAAAGCTTTTAGTTCATCATGTACAAACACCATTTAAACATAGAAACATAGAAACATAGAAGATAGGAGCAGGAGTAGGCCATTTGGCCCCTCGAGCCTGCTCCGCCATTCAATGCGATCATGGCTGATCATCCAAATTCAGTACCCTGTCCCTGCTTTCTCCCCATATCCCTTGATCCCTTTAGCCTTAAGAAATATATCCAACTCCTTCTTGAATGGCCCAGTAATTCCTGTCACAACGCGTGAGTACGGACAGGGTACTCACGCGTGTGCCAGGAGGAATTGCCAGTTCTCAGCATGCACAGCGCATGCGCTGAAAACCGGCATTTCCTGTCCTCTGACCCAAGGGGTTAAGAGGCTGAACGCATGCGCGGTATTGGGCAGCGCGTGCGACTTGGATTTCCTGTATTTTTACAGATTTGCGCATGTGTAAAGGGCTCCGGTTTTTACGCATTGAAAAACCACACGTAAGTACCTAGTTTTACAGGTAAGTGGTCTTTTAGTACAATTTAGAATTTTTTTTCCACAGGTTTATTATTTTTAAAGAATCTACAGTAAGGTAAGTAGAGTTTTAGACCCTATTTTTTTAAAATTTATTTTTTTCAAAAATTTGATTAATTGTTTAAAATAGTTTTTTAAAGTTATTCATAGTTAATTTAATTATTGGGATGCTTTTTAAAATTTTATTTACAGTTTAAGTAGTGTTTTGGGGTGCCGTACATTTCATGAGTTTGACAGTCTTTACTATCAAACTTATGAATGAAGTTTCCCCTCCCCTGATTGGCTGAACAGTGCTCACCTGATCCCAGCCAGCACATCGCACAAACTACGCGCTGGGTCAGGTTAGCACAGCGCGCCGAGATCAGAACCTGGCCACTGACAGGAAATCCACTGCGGGCCAGGTTTCAGATGTCGGCGCGCCGGGTAAGTGCACATCGGGGGCTTGCACGCGCGGCAAGCCCCCGACACCAAGTTCTGGGCCAATATATTTAATGAATTGGCCTCTACTGCCTTCTGTGGTAGAGAATTCCACAGGCTCACCACTCCCTGGGTGAAGAAATTCCTCCTCATTTCTGTCCTAAATGGCTTACCCCTTATCCTTAGACTGTGACCCCTGGTTCTGGACTCCCCAACCATCGGGAACATCCTTCCTGCATCTAGTCTGTCCAGTCCTGTCAGAATTTTATAAGTTTCAATGAGATCCCCTCTCATTCTTCTAAACTCCAGCCAGTATAAGCCCAATCGACTCAATCTCTCCTCATACGTCATTCCTGCCATCCCAGGTATCAGCCTGGTGAATCTTCGCTGAACTCCTTCCATGGCAAGAATATCCTTCCTCAGCTAAGATTAAAAAAAGATTACTTGTCAGAAATGACTGGGATATAAAAGAACTGCATAATAATGCGTTAACACTTCAGAAACGTCACTCAGTTATACGGCTATGCATCGAGAAACAATCCAAAACTCAAAGGTGAGCTGAAAGTGGCACATCTATTTGTGCAATTAGTATTAATTGTAAAGTTTTCAATGTACAGGAAACTTTCGATTAACCGGCCCCTAAATAACCGGAACGCTCTATCCACCGGCAAAATTCAGGAGTCGGTTCAGGTAACTTTTTTTACTTTTATTACTTTTTTTACTCCATTTGTTGCTGTGCAAGGGTGTAGCTGAAGCTATTGCTAAGCTACAGAGATGCTTGCAACTTGTGCCGATTGTTTTGAAGCTGTTGCTGGGTTTGTTGCTTTATACGGAGCTCTGAGCTCCGTATCTTTTACTATAGCGTTCGGTTATCCGGAATTGTTGATGAACCGGCACCACGTCGGCCCCGTCCATGCCGGATACCAGAAAGTTTCCTGTATTAGCCCATCCCTCATGTCACTATAGCAATGGCTGCACAAGCAGCAGGAGCAGCTGCTTTCCTATGACGCTGACATGCTGTATGTCCACATAATAATTAGAATATTAATCACAATGCAACCAGACAACCAACAGAGTGCTGTAGTTCTTTAGTTCACAGTATTAAAAAGAACTGAACAAAAATGGGTATCCATATTTTCAACTTCAATCGCTTCCATTAATAAACCTTGGCCTAGAAATTCAGTTGGGCGCGCCAGCCGTTAGCGCCTTAGGAGGAGTAGATCTCGAGCGCTAGGCGCTTATCGCCCGGGCGCAGCGCGATCTGCGCCTCTCCCCAACTTCAGGACACATTTAGCGCCAGCGCAAAGTCTTAGCGCGCGCCCTGCTGCGCGCGCAGATCATGACGTCATTTAATAGTGCAACGCCCTTTGTGCGCCCCAAACCGGAACTTCACTCGCGCCGGCCCATTGTGCGCCGGGCGGCCCGAGCGACTGTGAAGTGGAACGGTACACAGCCCAGCCGGGCCGCGGGGAGCGCAAATTAAAGGGCACTTACCCAGCAGTATAAAGGCCAGCCATTTTGCAGCATTCACTCTTGTGCAACGGTTTTTTGGACAGAGACCAAGGAGGAGAGTTTACTGGTTTGGACCAACACTTGGACAGGTATTTTTGGCTCAGGCCAGAGCTTACCAATTATCTTTGCCTTCATTCAGAGCTCAGTGTTTGCCAGCATATAATGGGGGCTGCATTGGGTGGCAACGCTGAATTTCAGCCTTATGCCAGAAGGGCTTACAGACGCCGTAAGAGAGTGGCAGCCCTGGCTAGACGCAGAGGGGGCAACAGGCGTCGCCAACTGAGGCCTTACCCACGCAGGGTATACCGCCAGCAAACCTCCTATCTGACCATGTCTGCCGCGATGTGTGTTAGGAGGCTGCGATTCCGAAGGGAGGTGGTTGCAGACATCTGGAGCCGGAAGATGTAGGAGGGGTTCTAAATGAATTTTTTGCATCTGTTTTCACTATGGAGAAGGACGATGTAGACATAGAAATAGGGCGGGGGGACTGTGATATGCTCGAACATATTAACATCGAGAGGGAGGAGGTATTGGCGGTTTTAGCTGGCCTAAAAATGGATAAATCCCCAGGTCCGGATGAAATGTATCCCAGGCTGCTGTGTGAGGCAAAGGAGGAGATTGCGGGGGCTCTAACACATATATTCAGGACCTCTCTGGCCACAGGGGATGTGCCAGAGGACTGGAGGACCGCTAATGTAGTACCATTATTCAAGAAGGGTAGTAGGGAAAAACCGGGGAACTACAGGCCAGTGAGCCTAACATCAGTGGTAGGAAAATTATTGGAAAAAATCCTGAGGGACAAAATTTGTCTCCACTTGGAGAGGCAAGGATTAATCAGGGATAGTCAACATGGCTTTGTCAAGGGAAGATCATGTCTGACTAATTTGATTGAATTTTTTGAGGGGGTGACTAGGTGTGTGGATGAGGGTAACGCAGTGGATGTGGTATACATGGATTTCAGTAAGGCCTTCGATAAAGTCCCGCACAGGAGACTGGTCAAGAAGGTAAGAGCCCATGGAATCCAGGGTGCCTTGGCACATTGGATACAAAACTGGCTTAGTGGCAGAAGGCAGAGGGTGATGGTCGAAGGTTGTTTTTGTGACTGGAAGCCTGTGGCCAGTGGGGTACCACAGGGATCGGTGCTGGGTCCCTTGCTGTTTGTGGTCTACATTAATGACTTGGATATGAATGTAAAGGGTATGATCAGTAAGTTCGCGGATGATACAAAAATTGGTAGGGTGGTAAATAGCGAGGAGGGTAGCCTCAGTCTGCAGGACGATATAGATGGGTTGGTCAGATGGGCGGAACAGTGGCAAATGGAATTTAACCCGGAAAAGTGCGAGGTGATGCACTTTGGGGGGACTAACAAGGCAAAGGAATACACAATGAATGGAAAGACCCTAGGCAAGACGGAGGGTCAGAGGGATCTGGGTGTGCAAGTACACAGATCCCTGAAGGCGGCGGAACAGGTGGATAAGGTGGTAAAAAAGGCATATGGGATACTTGCCTTCATTAGCCGAGGCATTGAATATAAGAGCAAGGAGGTTATGATGGAGCTGTATAAAACACTGGTTAGGCCACAGCTGGAATACTGTGTGCAGTTCTGGTCGCCACACTACAGGAAGGATGTGATCGCGTTAGAGAGGGTGCAGAGGAGGTTCACCAGGATGTTACCAGGGCTGGAGCGCTTCAGCTATGAAGAGAGACTGGGCAGATTGGGTTTGTTTTCCTTGGAGCAGAGGAGGCTGAGGGGGGACATGATTGAGGTGTACAAAATTATGAGGGGCATAGATAGGATGGATGCTGAGGAGCTTTTTCCCTTAGTAGAGGGGTCAATAACTAGGGGACATAGATTCAAGGTAAAGGGCGGGAGGTTTAGAGGGGATTTGAGAAAGAACTTTTTCACCCAGAGGGTGGTTGGAGTCTGGAACTCACTGCCTGAAAGGGTTGTGGAGGCAGAAACCCTCACAACATTTAAGAAGCATTTGGATGTGCACTGGAAATGCCATAGCATACAAGGCTACGGGCCAAATGCTGGAATATGGGATTAGATTAGGCAGGGCTTGATGGCCGGCGCGGACATGATGGGCCGAAGGGCCTCTATCCGTGCTGTATTACTCTATGACTCTATGACTCTATCTGCCGGCTGCTTCAGAGAGATCTGCAGCCACAGCTGATGCGTAGGATGTCTCTGTCGGTGGCAGTGAAGGTGACGGTGGCTCTCAACTTCTATGCCTCCGGCTCCTTCCAATCCGCTACTGGGGACATCGCTAACATTTCCCAGTTCGCCGTGCATTGCTGCATCCGCCAGGGGACCGAAGCCCTTTTCAGAAGGAGACATCAATTCATCTCCTTCCCCATGACCCTGGACAAGCAGCAGCAGCGTGCAGTGGGGTTTGCAAGAATAGCGGGCTTCCCCATGGTGCAGGGCGCCATTGACTGCATGCATGTGGCTTTGCGGGCACCTCTTGAGCATGCCGAGGATTACCGCAACCGGAAGGGCTACCATTCCCTCAATGTACAGCTGGTGTGTGACCACAGGCAGCGCATCCTAGCTATCAATGCCCGCTTTCCAGGCAGCAGCCACGATGTCTTTATCCTGCGACAGACAACTGTGGCTGACATGTTCCAGGCACAGCCTCCCCCAAGAGGATGGCTTATCGGGGACAAAGGCTATCCTTTGTGTACCTGGCTCATGACCCCGCTCCGCGCGCCCATGACCCCTGCTGAAGAGGCATACAACGAGAGCCATCAAGCAACGAGGAACCTCATAGAACAAACAATCGGCATGCTCAAGCAACGGTTCCGCTGTCTCGATCGCTCCGGGGGAGCCCTCCAGTATTCGCAGGATCGAGTCTCCCAATTCGTCATCGTTTGCTGCATGCTGCACAACCTGGCTATCCGCAGGACTCAGGCACTGCCACCTCACGTTGGACCACCACCTCAGGAGGAGGAGCAGGAGGAGCATGAGGACGACGAGGGCGAGGAGTACCAGCCCAGGAGGGAGGCACAAGGTCCAAGGGCCGCCCGTCGGCGGCTTATTGAACGTCACTTCTAGGCCCCCTGTCAGGGAATGGCTTGTGCCAATGATAGAACATGATTGCAGCCGCTCCGCAAGCCCTCAGCCGGTTAAGGCAACAAACACTTCAAAGATCAAACATGGACAATGTGAATAAATAAAATGCTTTATTGTACAAACTCTGGGCCCTTCCCACATGAAACCCAAAAACAGACGAAACCCCCAAAAAACACTCAAACACATTACTCGCTCCCACAACCTGGAGAGGATTAACAAAATAGGGCAACTAAAATGGCCGTCATTCTCGGCCTTCGTCAAAAACAAACATCACATCATCGGCCTTCAAAAAACAAACATCCAATTCTCGGCCTCAAGAAACAAACACAAATGGCCACACATTCGACTATTTGGCCCGCTAGGGCGATGCCTTGGCCATCTTTGGGTGGGCCCTGCCCGCCCTGCTGCTCCGCCTCAAAGTAAGGCCATTGGCTGCTGCAAGGCTGGGGGCAGGCTCCTGAGGGGCACATGTCGTGACGGCAGATGCCCTTGGGGGTCGGCCTAGTCGAGGTCTGGCCGTCGAGCGGGCGGCTGTTGAATGCTGCAGCTGTGGCTGGCCAGCATCAGTCGCTGCAGCAGCTCCTGGCAGCTCCACTGGGGGACTGGCAGTGGTGGCTGGAGGAATGGCGGCAAGCTGGCGGATGGCAGGCGCTCGCTGGTCGCCTGAGACACTGGCACTCGCCCGGGCCAGCACTGCAGCATGCGCACCAATCTGCCGAGGGACAGACCGCTGTGCTGCTGCAGCGCGCCGGGTGCCCTGGCGATGCCTGGCTGACACAGCGAGTGTGGCAGCAGTGAGTGCCCGTGTTGACCTGTTCACCGACCGCATCAGAGCAGCCAGTGACTGGACGGCACCACTGATCACCTGGCCAGTCGCTGACAGAGCTGCCCCGAATTTCGCCCGACTCGCTGCCTGATCTTCCCGGTATTCCGCCCGACTGGTGGCTTCTGAGCGCCCGAACTCGGCCACACTCCAAGAGAGGGAATCGATGGACTCAGGCAACCATGCCACTGCCGCCATGAGCTCCGTGTGCCGGCGCTCCGAGTCCGCGGACAAGTCTTCGAGGCGTTCCATCTCCTCGGCGAAGAGCACCTCCTGACTGGAGGCCGGACTCTCCCTCTGGGGAGAAGGCCGCCGAGCTGGCCGACCCTTCCTGCGTTGCTGGAGGCCGCTGGGCCCAGCAATTGGACTCCCCTCCGACGCATCCCCCCTCTGGGGAGAAGGCCGCCGAGCTTCCACCCCCCTCCCGCCTTTCTGCAGGCCGCAGGTCCCATGAGCTCCCCTCCCCTTCGACACTTCCGCCACGCTGCCCTCCAGGGAAGACGTGTCCCCTACATTGGCCTGGGTGGCCGCGGCTGAGGGTTCCCCTGATGGGCCGCCTTCCTCTTGCTCCTCCTCCTGCTCCTCTTCGGAGGGTCTGTCACTGGCAAGTTCAGGGACCTCCTCTTGACCATCTGAAAGCAGGAAGGCACAAGAGTAGCTTTAGAGTGAGGAGAGGGCATCAGTGCGGGATGCATGAGTGGTGGCATTCAGCGCATTGGTCGGACAGTGGCAAAGGATGTAGATCTGATGCGCAAGTGGGACGAGAGAGGTGCAAAAGGTGATGTCCTTACCATTGCTGCCCAGAACAGGGTCGGCATCTCCACATGCAATGGGCCCAATCACCCGGCCACCCATGAGGCGCTCCACGCGATGTTGCAGGTCGGTGAGTGGCTGGATATGGGGTCGGCCTCACCCGGTCGCAGTCCGGCTCTTGCGATTATTCGCCAGCTTGGCCTGCAAGAGAAAGGACGGCCTCTAAGTACAGTGTGTCGCCGTGATCTTGTGTGCACTGCCTCCCATGGTGGAATAGCTTGGCCAGTGTGTCGCCATGATCTGGTGTGCACTGCCTCCCATGGTGGAATAGCCTGGCCAGTGTGTCGCCATGATCTGGTGTGCACTGCCTCCCATAGTGGAATAGCCTGGCCAGTGTGTTAAGTGCAGAATGTGCAATTGATGCACATGCCTGTCCCATAGCTGCTGGATGAAGGCTGCCCATTAGAGCTTTCAGGTCCCTTTGCCCATAATGTGAGGTGCACATGCAAGGATGAGGAGGTCACTGGAAAGGGTACTCACCCTGACAATGCGTGTGAGGTCATTTAACTTTTTGCGGCATTGGGCACCGGTCCTGGGGACGTCGCTGTTGGCTGACAGCTTGGTGGCGACATGCCTCCAGGCTCTCCTGTAGACGCGGACCGTCGCCTTCTTGTCATTGTCCGGGTACAAAACATGGCGCCTCTTCTCCACAGCAGCAAGCAGCACACTCAGATCACGCTCTGAGAAGCGCTGCGCACGTTCACGGGCCTTCTCCATGTCTTCAGGCGCTATTTGGGTCCAGCAGCAGTGTTCAGGCCTAGCTGGAGGGCTCCACTATCCAGGGCGTGGCAGCAGACACAGTCGACCCTTCCCCCTTAAGAGCTGGTCGGCGCCAGGGTGTCTGCTGTCAATCACGAGATGGCCGCACCTGCGCTGCGTCCGGCCTCGGCGCTATCGATCACCACCTCCGGCTTAGTGCCCAAAGAGAGGCGTCCAGCAGCAGTTTTAGCGCTCGCCCGAACTCCTAGGGCGAAGCTAATGAATATCGGAGAAGTGGCATCGATTTGGCGGCGGCCACAAACTTTAGCGGACGCCCCACTTTAGCGCCCCAAAAGTGGCGTCAATGAATTTCTAGGCCCTTGTCTTCTTGAACCAGCACCCCCCTCCCCCCCCGTAACATGTGAATAAGTGCTGCGTTTCTGACAAGTGCAGAAAAACACACACACAATTTGCGTCACAGAATTAAAAACAAAAAGCAGGAAAAGCTATGATTTAACAGAAATAAACATTCATCTTTCTTCCTGGACAGGAGAACCAATCAGACTGACTTGGAAATGTTTACTAATATGTTGATGTAAAGATGTTAATTTACAAATTTCGCTTCTAATGTTTTTCTCTCAAAAATTCTCCACACTATTAATCCCTGCTCTTATCATGAAAAGCGTTGAATTATTTTAGGTATTTCCGAATTACATAGTGGGAAACAAACTTCATTGTACCCTCAATTTTTAATCTCCTATTTCAAACATTTATACCAAATCGAAATTCTACATTAACAGTTTAATCAAAGTATTTTCTGTGTCTTTCTCAATAAACAAATAGTGGTTTCTTCTAAAGTAGCTTCCTGTCATTTTTATACATCATTACATAACTCTTGTTTCTATTAACACTCCACTAACGTTTAAGAGGAAATCTATATTTAAATTATTCCTGGGACTTGTTAGGACTATAGAACGACAGACAAAATAAAATGGTTTGTGTTTTACCCCTTTTTTGGTTCTCTTCCTAAACGTCTTAATGATATATTTTAAAAAGTTAATAAAAAGAAATATGTAACTCCTACAAATCCTCCCCTACTCTCCTCCTCCTAAACAGCATGGTGCATGTTTGTATAAAGCTACTCACTTCACTCGATTGTTCAAAATCAAATGTTGAGAAATTTCAATTTTAAAACTGTTTAAGCATTTTGGAGACTCTTTAAAGGGGTTTCGACTTCAAGACCTGGTTGAAATTTGTTTAGATGAGAAGAAATTGATTTTTGCTTCTGTTTCTTCCAAAATTATATTCGAAACTTAGGGGGGAAAAAAGTGTTTTTAACAATCATTTTTCTTTCAAGTCTCGTTGCAGTTTTGACGGAAGAAGTTGCTCCAAGTTTCTCTTTCCCTCTTCAATGCTGTCGTTAAACATACAACAAAAAATAAATAAAATAGACTCTAATTCCAAACAGAGCTCAAAGAAGAAAGTGAATAAAGTGGTTAAACTCCGCAATCCTAAGGCGGCGGTGAGGTTATCTATCCCCAGCCTTGGCGACGAGTTGGGATCAGTTTTGGAGAAGTTGTTTCCTCTTTTCTGCTGTTGTTCCCTTTGTCTCTCATAGACTCTGAGGTACAAACGGGGCCACAAACCTTTTTCCCGCTCTCCCAACATGATTTAAATAACCCTGATAAATTGTTTCAAAAAGTGGACAACATCTGTCAAAATTTAACTGGAACTTACCGCGGGACATTCAACATCACTTTCCCATATTTTTTTACGGCTTTAAACAATTTTCCGAATTTAAAAAAAAATTCAAATTTTTGTTTCTCCGCAGGCATAAAACTTGTTTGCTTTCACCTCCTTCCAGCGGCCATTGTACATGTGCTGCACCTCCACCTGTGTTGTTCCAAACTGCGGCTGCTGCTCAATCCCCGGGAACAGACTACACGTGTCTCCACAGAAAAAAGTACTGACAGAATCTCAGGACAATGCTCGCTGGGTTCCAGGGCTCCATATCTTAGCAAAAAAAGCTTTGGAATTCCCTGCCTAAACCTCTCCACCTCTCTACCTCTCTTTCCTCCTTTAAAACGTTCCTTAAAACCTACCTCTGTGAACAAGCTATTGGTCATCTGTGCTAATTTCTCCTTATGTGGTTCGGTGTCAAATTTTGTTTTATAACACTCCTGTGAAGCGCCTTGGGGCATTTTACTACATTAAAGGTGCTATACAAATACAAGCTGTTGTTGTTGTTGCTGTTTGTGGGACCTTGCTGTGCGTAAATTGGCTGCCATGTTTCCTATATTACAACAGTGACCACTTCGAGGTTGTGAAAGGCGCTATATAAATGCTAGTTCTTTTCTTTTTTCCTGAGACAAAATAGCATTTGTAGTTGTTACTTATTGCAAATTGTCAGAAAACAGAAACATCAGTGAGTAGCAGGATATTAAAGTCATGGGAGGAGAAATTGGGTATTTTGGGGCACTAATATCAGCCGGGCGCAAAGTTTAGTCTCCAGTCCTTGCTCCCTTCCAGCCCCCTTGCCCTCATGTTAAAGCCACTCTTGTACCTTTCTGCTTTCAGATAGTGAACCACCAGCTGACCAGCCTGTCCCTCAACCTGCCAGTGGCAATGATGCCCCAGAGGAGGAGGAAGAGGAAGCCGGAGCCTCACCGCCTGCGTCTCCTGAGGGTGACAATTCAGACACTGGGGCCACGCCTTCCCTGGAGGGGAGCAGGTGGGTAGTCTCTGATGAGGGTGAAGCTCCTGGACCCAGCGGGCTGCAATAATGCCATGGGGGCAGGGAAGCTCGGGGGCCATCTCTCCAGAGGGTGAGTAGGCGCACGGGTTCTGCTGCACAGGACTCGGACTCGGACCTCGACATCGCCGCCATGAATACCCAGGCCTTGAGCATACACACTGAGCTCATGGGTGCAATGGCAAGGGTGCCCAACAGCATGGATGTACTGGCTAGGAGCGCGGAGGTGTCCGCCACCAGCACAGCTGCCATCTGTGCGCAAACCCTTCAACCCATCCTTACCTCATTGCAGAGGATGGTTAAATTGCAGGGAGATCGTGGGGACCCAGAGCCCATGCCACGTGTAATGGGTGCGGTGGCAGGATCCATTGTAGCACAGGCCGACGCAACGCAATGGCTTAGTGCAGCAATTGAGTCATTGACTGGTGCCATCAAGTCTCAGACTGCTCTCATGCAGTCTCAGATTGATGCCACGCAAGCACTGACTGCTGCCATCCTCGCTGGGTCGCCCACAGTCCCTCAGGGATCTGACGGTACTGCAGCTGGTCAGCAATCTGTGCTCGAGCAGATTGCTCCGGATGCTGAGGTTCTGCCCCGGGGGAGTGGCAGTGTGTTGCTCGAACAGGAAGGTCCTGTCCTCTCTCAGAATGACAGCATTCCTGCTCCCACCACTGCCATTGCACTTGCCGCAGCCTGTAACACAGCCAGCCCAGACTGCTGCCGCCTATGCAGAGTTGGTGCAGTCTGCAGCCGGGCCCTCCAGGCCCAGAGCTGGTCGAGGGCGTCCTTCAAGGGCATCTGCAGTCTCTGGATCTGACATTCAGCAGCCTTCCCCCAGCCCTGCTACAGCCACTGGGGCCACATTATGGAGGAGCAGCAGGGTGGGAAGGGGGGCAGTGCGTAGGAGATGGAGATCACCTTCGAAGGCCCAACAGTAGGATGTGTAAATAAATAGGGGGAATGTTTGTGGGAAAGTTCGAGGTTCTTGTTATTATATTTGTTTAGTATTTTTCCGTTTATCTCCATGTTGTGAGAACGAGTTTTGTTAGTTCATGAATTGTTGAGTTTGTTTCTAATTGTTTATCCTGAATAAATGTCACAGAGTTTGTAATATAAATACATTTTTAAATTCTAATTTTACATATTTGGTCATTTGACTTATTGCAGCTTTGGCCAGCAATAATGGGTGTGGGATGCTTTCCGTGTTGTGCTTCTTCATCCCAGAAGCCATCTTCTCAGTAAGGGCTTAGAATCGGTGTCTTATGAGCCGTTCATGGACAGCCCTTGCAGTGGCAACATTGTCCGCCTCCCTCCCACGTTGGTGCTGCTGATCCTCCTCTTCATCCTCCTCCTCCTCCTCTCCCTCTTCCTCCTCCTTGGTGGCAATGGCTGGGTCCTCATGATTGCAATGTTAAGCATCATGCAGCACACAACAATGAAGAAGGAGACTCGCTTCAGAGAGTACTGCAGGGCTCTTCCTGAGTGGTCCAGACACCGGAACCGTTGTTTCAAGATGCCGATCGTCTGCTCTGAGGTTCCTGGTGGTGCTATGGCTCTCATTATACTGCAGCTCGGCAGGGTTGTTGGGGTTACGGAGCGGTGTCATCAGCCAGGCGCAGAGAGGATAACCCTTGTCCCCGAGGAGCCACCACTTAGGTGACGCAGCGCTTGGAAAAGGTCTGCCACAGGATAAAAGCATTGTGGCTGCTGCCAGGATAGCTGGTATTGACGGTGAGTATGAGCTGACTGTGGTCACAGACCAACTGGACATTTAAAGAGTGGACCCTTGTGGTTTCGGAAAACCTCTGAATTTTCATGTGGTGCCCGCAATGCCACATGCATGCAGTCAATGGTGCCCTGAATCATGGGGAAGCCCGCTATCCTCGCAAAGCCATAGGCGCATTCGCGCTGTTTGTCTCGGGTTATGGGGAAAGAGATGTACTGGCATCTCCTCTTATACAAAGCATTTGTCACCTCCCGGATACAACAATGGACAGCCAACTGGGAGATATTCGTTATGTCCCCAGTAGAAGCCTGGAAGGAGCCGCTGGCATAAAAATTCAGAGCCACCGTCACCTTCACTGCCACCGACAGAGATGTCCTGGTCCTGAGCTGAGGCTGCGGATCTGGTTGCAGGACGTGGCAGAGCTCAGTGACCACCTCCTTGCTAAAGCGTAGCCTGCGTAAACACTGCTCCGCGGACAAATGAATATATGAGAATTACTCCTGGAATACCCCGGGAGGGTAAGGTCTCCTGTGCAGAGGCCTGTTGGCCCTCGTCCTTCTGGCCACATTTGCCACTCTCTCTCTGTGCCTCTGTTGCCTCCGATTGTGCAGCTGGCCGACAATACTCCGAGTTAGTGCAGCCCCCATAGAAGCTTCTAAACATCGTTAGAAGGAAGGTGAAATAAAAATTAACCTCCAAAGTGGTTCTCAGGATCCAAAACTCCTTTGGACGACGTTGAATCTCTCCAGACATCCTTCTCCCTCTCAACCTGCATGTTCCAAAAATTTTGCCGACAAGAAAAGGCAGGAAGTGGCCGCCTTTAAATAGCACTCCTCCAGCCCCTTCCCGACTTGAAAACGTTCCCCTCTACTTGTCGTTCCTAGCGGCAGGTGGAAAGGCAGGGGACACAACTCGATATCCGGTCCGGGGCACTAACGGGGCGTTGCACGCTCGACTGACGTCACGATCTATGGGCTGGTCAATTTCGTGAGCGGCGCTAAATTCGGAGGTGCTAACGGGAGGTGCTAACCAACTGAACATGTGGTGTTACTTTCAGGTCAATGGCCTGGAAAAAGTTAGAGATGTAACAGATCCCTTTTTTCATCTAATTTCTCCTGTCTATCATCCTATCATAGACCTTCCCTTTTGTTCTTTCCTCTCCTCCCCCCTTTCCCTGCCTCTGCACCTGCTTAAAATTTGACGATAGGTTATCGACCTGAAACGTTGGGCAGAATTTTCCGGGGGGGCGGGGGGGGTGGTCAGTGGGGGGGGAAATTGTTTTTTTCACAGCGGGTCTGCCAGTGCTGAGCAGGCCCAACACGCAGCGGCGGGGGAGGCCATTTAAATCATTAGTGTGGTGTATGTGCCTTTAAGAGCAATTATGGTGTATGTGCCTTTAAGAGCCCCAGGTGTGCGTAATGCCGGTAATTGCCACTTGGGCTATATAAGCCTGTGTATTGTGTATATCCTTTAGAAACCCCCCCCAGACTTGCTTAGTAAATACCTATGAACCAACTCCTGTCTTCAGTGTCTTTATCTACACACGGACACTACAGTGGCGACGAAGTGGAAACGGACTTACCTGCAATTCGGCAGCACCTCAAGGACATCGATTCCTCCAGCGTCCAGAAGACTCAAGGAAGTAAGAGAAACTGTGGTTTCACCAGCTGGCCAAGCTGGTGACAGGTACTGCGCTAATCCTTCCTGGGCGTCAGGCTGGAGCTCCAGCGGCGGGCTCTACAGCTGAGACAGGCAGCGAAATCGGAGGCAAGCAATAACGGACTGGGAGGGTGCACTCGAGAGACGGCCGACGCGGCAAGCAGGTCAGCGTTTAGACCTCCGTCGGGAACGAGTCTCCAACAGTGAATAAACGGAAACCACAGTAAAACAGCATTGTTATCGGTAGCAGCGGCGGGAAAGCGCGGGAAGCGCCATATCGTTGCTACAGAGAGAAAAAAAAAGCACGGGAAGCGCCATATCTTTTCTGAAATGCCTAAATCTGGTAATATTGAGGCTTTTGATGGCGAAATAGAAGATTGGACCACATGCGTGGAAAGAGTAGAGGTTTATTGCACTGCAAATGGAATAACAGATGAAAAAAAAAGCTTCAGTACTTCTGAATTTAATGGGCGTGAAGACCTACGGGCTGTTACGAAATTTAATCACTCCAGCCAAACCAAAGGACAAGACTTTTAAAGAAATTGTTGATACCCTGCAGGAGCATTTAAACCCAACACCGCTGCTGATAGCGGAACGATTCAAGTTCTTCAAGAGAAATCAACACAAGAATGAAAGTAACGCTGATTACCTAACCGAATTAAGAAAACTATCAAAGTACTGCCAATTCGGAGCAGGACTATCGGATTATCTTCGAGACAAATTTGTTTGCGGTCTCTTAAGTGAAGGAACACAAAAAAGACTGCTTTCTGAAAAAGATTTAACATTGGACAAAGCTTTCAGTATGGCTGTATCATACGAAGCAGCAGCAAAAGGAGCTGCAGAGATACAACAAGAGACACAGGACTTCGGCACCCATAAAATGACACAGGAGTTCGAAAGATGTTATCGCTGCGGCAGATCCACCCATAACCAGAGGGACTGCTGGTTCAAGGGCAAAGCATGCAGGCAATGTGGTAAGATTGGACACATTGCACGGGTATGCCAATCTGGACAAAATAAATCCACTGACAGAAAACAAAAAATCAATAAAGAAAAGTACAGGAAGGTACAAATGATGACGGACAATAGCTCCGAAGACCAGAATAGCGATAGCGACTCCGGAAACAAGAGACTAAGCTGTCTCAAATTACATAATGCACTTGCCAAAGAGGATTACCAAACCATTTGGGTTACCCTCACAATAGCAGGGTCCACAGTTAAAATGGAGCTAGATACAGCATCAGCTCTAACCGTAATAAATCGACGAGATTACGAGAGGCTATTTTCGCATATACCTCTAAAAGACACATCCATTATCTTAAAAACATATACGGGGCAGAAAGCCTACCCCAAAGGAAAAATAAGGGTGCCTGTGATATACAACGGCAAAGAAATACAAAAGTTGTATTTATACATTCTACAAGATGGTGGTCCACCGTTGTTGGGACGTGAATGGATAAGGAAGATACGTTTAGACTGGCACTCCATTCAGGCACTGACGGTGACCAGTAAGGAAAAAAACAATGATGACATCATACCTGAACGATTAAAAGACATCTTGGCCAACGCCAAAGAAGTGTTTCAAGAGAAACTAGGAACCTTGAAAGGCATCACCGCCTCAATAAAAGTGGAAGATACAGCAATTCCAAAAATTTTTAAGGCAAGACCGGTGCCATACGCAATACATCCGGCAGTCGAGGCAGAGCTGAAGAATTTGGAAAAGGCAGGCGTATTATCCAAAATAGATTGGAGCGAATGGGCAACACCCATCATTCCAGTCATGAAAAAAACATTGAAAAATAACTCTGAAGAACAGAAAAAAATTCGCATCTGTGGGGACTTTAAGGTGACTGTAAACCCGGTCCTTCACACGGTACAGTATCCTCTTCCGAGGATAGAAGATATTTTCGCCTCACTATCCGGAGGGAAACGTTTCACAAAAATTGACTTGGCACAGGCATATCTACAGATGGAGGTTGAGGAGACCTCTAAAAAGTATCTCACAATAAACACACACAAAGGCCTGTACCAGTACAATCGACTGGTTTTTGGAATAGCATCAGCTCCAGCTATCTGGCAAAGAGCTATGGAGCAAGTCCTGCAAGGGATTCCGGGGACTCAATGCTACCTAGACGACATCCTTATAACAGGAGAAAACGACAACGAGCACCTTGCCAATTTGGAGCAGGTGCTCACTAGGCTGAAAGAATGGGGCCGACGAGCAAATCGCCCCAAGTGCGAATTTTTCCAAAATCAGATATCATATTGTGGCCACATAATTAATAAGGAAGGGTTGCATAAGTCACCTGAAAAAATTGAAGCAGTTATAAAAGCCCCAGCACCTGAAAATGTTTCACAATTAAGGTCATTCCTGGGATTAATAAATTACTATCATAAATTTTTACCGAACTTATCAACTATTCTACACCCTCTTAAAGATCTTCTACAGACAGGAGTGATTTGGAAATGGAACGAAGACTGTAAACGTGCCTTCCATAAATGTAAAGACTTAATCACATCCGAGAAAATTTTGGCTCATTACAACCCATCACTACCAATCAGACTGGCGTGCGATGCATCCCCTTACGGCATAGGAGCGGTATTGTCCCATAGATTCCCTGATGGCTCGGAACGGCCGATAGCTTTTGCGTCACGCTCATTGAACTCAGCTGAGCGTAACTATGCCCAGATAGACAGGGAAGCACTCAGCCTGGTATGGGGAGTGAAGAAATTCAACCATTACCTACACGGACAAAAATTTACCTTGCTGACTGACCATCAACCCCTCATCTCCATATTCAACCCTAAAAAAGGTGTCCCCATTATGACGGCACAAAGACTACAGAGGTGGTCCCTCTTTCTAGGGGCACACCAATACAACATTGAATACAAAGGGTCAAAACAGCATGGGAATGCTGACGGTTTATCACGCCTACCGTTGCCAACGATAGAAGAGGCACCGACAGTAGACCCAGTAGAAATATTCCACTCTACCATAGTGGAATGTCTACCGGTGACAAATTCTGCCATTGAAAGGGAGACAAGAAATGACCCTACTCTCTCACGGGTCTACGATTTAACAGTGAAGGGATGGCCAGCACATGGCGAACCGCTGTTGCCAGCATTCTCGCAAAGAAGAGAACAGCTGTCAGTGTGCCGAGGAACTTTGATGTGTGGATCCAGAGTGGTGATTGCACCCAAACTCCAGGATAAAATGCTAAAGGAGCTTCACGAGGGGCATCTGGGTGGAGTGAAAATGAAGAACCTAGCTAGGGCGTTTGTATGGTGGCCAGGTATCGATGGAGACATCGAAGACATGACCAAGAGCTGCCTAGGATGCCAGAAGGTCCAAAATGCTCCGCCACAGGCCCCTCTACATCCATGGGAGTGGCCCTCATCTCCCTGGCAAAGGGTGCACATCGACTTTGCTGGTCCATTTATGGACTCAATGTTCTTAATCGCAGTTGATGCACACTCCAAGTGGCCAGAGGTAATAAAGATGTCCTCCACCACCACGGAAAAAACCATCACAGTATTAAGGACCATATTTGCCAGGAATGGGCTGCTGGAGCAGATATGTTCTGATAATGGACCGCAATTTGTGTCCGAAGAATTCAGAAAGTTCTTAAAGAACAATGGGGTAAAGCACTACACGTCCGCCCCATACCATCCCGCCACCAATGGATTGGCTGAAAGGTTTGTCCAGACCTTCAAGAAGGCCATCAAGGCCATGGGTAATGAAGACATAAAACTTTAGCACAAGGTGGATAACTTCTTATTTGCATATAGGAATGCAACGCATATGGTTACTAACCAAACTCCCGCCATGATGTTCTACAATAGAAACCTAAGATGCCGGCTGGATTTGGTCAAGCCCAACATCCGAAGGGACGTGGAGAACCGGCAGTTTCAGGGCATGAATGAAAGGCCAACTAGGGCCTTCCAGATAGGCCAACCGGTTTTGGCCCGGGACTACCGTACCAAGAAATGGCAGCCTGGAACTATCTGCACACGACTAGGACCACTGATGTATACCGTGGACATCGGAGACAGCATAATAAGGCACCATGCTGACCAAATCACCAAGTCATCCGAAAAGGGACAACCTACACCACCACTCTATACATCTAACGATGAAGTAGAGATACCCATATCTACCTCCGATCCGGTGATACTGGAGCCCGATGAACCCGACACTGGCCTTCAAGCCGAATCAGCCTTGCCAGAAGAACCTACTTCACCACCAGAAACTACTACACCCCCGAGGCGTTATCCGGACCGAGTCAGGAAGCCTCCTGAGAGACTAACTTATAATTAATTAATACAGCAATGTATATTATTTTTCATATAACATGTAATTAATAATTACTTAAAATATGATGTACTAGTTAGCTAGAAGGGGAGGAATTGTGGTGTATGTGCCTTTAAGAGCAATTATGGTGTATGTGCCTTTAAGAGCCCCAGGTGTGCGTAATGCCGGTAATTGCCACTTGGGCTATATAAGCCTGTGTATTGTGTATATCCTTTAGAAACCCCCCCCCAGACTTGCTTAGTAAATACCTATGAACCAACTCCTGTCTTCAGTGTCTTTATCTACACACGGACACTACAATTAGTGGCTTGTTTACAGCCACCTAACAATGCTTTTTGTCCAATTTTTTGATTTTGACAGGTCACCCACTGGTTTCCCGCTGTGCCTAGACCTTGCCTGTGAAGCTGAGGCGGGAGGTCACTTGCCATTGTTTCAACTGATGAGTTGACAGCTTCAAATGTCAAGTCAAAGTTCCCAGCTGATTCAAATATCTTCTCTTAGCCACTAGCTTCTCTAATCTGCATTTCCACTATAGATTCAGGATGCTGCAAATCTTTACACAAGTCTCCATCCAGTCTGATCTCATTACCTCTCCCACCATTGAGAGATTGCTTCTGTCATCTCTTCTTCACCTGCCATCCATTCCATCAGCATAGGTGCCCTTTATACTCTCTCATCTTGGTCTTTAGAATCCCACCACGATCAGCCCCAACACCAGCAGCACCAGGCACACCAGCAGTATCAACAACACCAGCCTTCTCCACAATCAACTGATGCTGCACAGGGCACAGGGCATCAGCACCTGAGCACATTGCTGCCTGGGAGGCCAGGGATGGCCTCACCATGGCCAGATATACTTCACTTGATGCTGTACACCCTGGCTGCCACATGATGCACCAGGTTGGCACCGCCCACACCAACACCATAAAGCATCCTTACAATGCCCAAGCCATTCCTTTCACACTCAACACCATTGCGGGGGGTACCATTATGTCTCACCATTCACTGCAACTCACTAAGCCACTTCCAAAGGTGTACACAAATATGTCCAAAATGCAAAGTGTTCAAAATAAAGGTTTCAATGTTTGACAGCACATTAACAGAAACTTCACATGAACATTGCATAAAACACCCAAGTGCCTACCCTTGTGTCTTGTTAGTTGGTATGATTGCACTAGGATTGAGGGTGAGTGTGAGGGGTGGCTAGTGAGATGGGGATGTAATGAGTAGCACAGCAGGATGAGGTTGAATGCAGCTTTGCAGTAACATTTCGTGATCTACTGTAATCATTGAAAGGTTTGCAGCCTGGTCCTGCTGACGACATCCCTGCTTGTGTCCTCCTGTGCAATGTGCAACCAGGCTGTGTTGGTCTCCAGGGGAGGTCTCTTCCACCCTTGGAAGGGAAGAGAACCTCACTGCATGCTGTGACTCCCTCCATAAGTATATGGAGGGTGTCATGGGAGAGCCTGGGTGTAGCCCTGCACCTCTGTGCAGAGCTTGTCAGTGTTTGCAGCACCTCAATGCTGTAGAACATTAACAGCACAAATGTCAACATAAATTTGCACATGGTCCCTTTAAGGAAACCGGCTGATGACATGTCATCAAATGACGTCATCAGACCTGCTTCCTTCAATTGGCTGGGAAATGCGCTGGGTGGGCTTAGCAAGCCCAATCGGGGAAAATCATTTCAGACAGCGGGCTGGAGCCAGCAGTGAGGCCGGGACCCGCCATCGACGTCAACCACCGAGGTTGATAAAATCCAGCCCGTTAACTCTGTTTCTCTCTCCACAGATGCTGCCTGACCCGCTGAGTATTTCCAGCATTTTCTGTTTCTATTTCAGATTTCCATCATCCGCAGTATTTTGCTTTTGTATTAGTGTTTGGTTCACTGCCACTTCTCTTCTAGGAATGCCCACCTTGAAGAAGTTCTGCTCGTCTCTCCGATGGTATTTCCGTTTGTCTCTATTACCTTGTTCATCTTCATTGCTTTCTGTTTCCCATCTCGTGTTTGATCAGGTATCTACCAAAACTAGTTTTTACAGCCACATCTCTTTCCTCAGCAACTGTCTCCGGCTCTGACTTATTCCACAAGGATTCCAACTGAAATTCCACCCTTCATGTTTCGGATCCATCCAGGATTACAGATACCACCAAGTTATTAAGCGTTCCTCGAACCACTGCTCTCGCTGTATCCTGAGATCCACGTTCCACGCCATGCATCGCCACATGAACACTCTCGACCTCTCTGTTCAGCAGCACTGACTCACTCTATCTCAAATCTCTCCTGCTCCGCAGTTCCATTTCATCCTTCACCTCATCTGGTGCTTTAACAAAAAACTTTTATTCTTCCTTTCAGGTGTCAAGGATCGCAAGCTTCAACAATTCTTGAACATCAACACCCCTCCGGAACCTTCTTCCCCTTCACTTCCCTCTGACCCCATCCCTGCCATGTTTTCACTATCCCCTCTGACTGACCCCGAACGATCAGTCCTCAGCAAAGGCCTAAGCTTCATCACCTTACGCCCCCATCTCAATGAATTTCGAGCTCGGCACGACCCAGAGCTCTTTTTCCGTCGCCTTCATCTTCATGCCCACTTCTTTGGCCAGGAGTCTTCCCCCTGCACTGCTGACCCTTTCTCCCGCTTTCAGAATTTTCGTTCTACCTGGACCCTCTCTAGAATTTTTCATTGCAAACTGCTGGTGTGACATCGGTCGTCTCAATTTCTCTGCTCCCCTCACTCACTTCCACCTACCTCCCTCTGAACTTGCAGCACTCCACTCTCTCAGATCCAACCCTAACATTGTCATTAAACCTGCTGACAAGGGTGGTGCTGTTGTTGTTTGGCGAACCAACCTCTACCGTGCGGAGGCTGAATGTCAACTCTCTGACACCACCTCCTACTGCCCCCTGGACCATGACTCCACTCCCAAACATCAAACCATTGTTTCCAAGACTGTCACTGACCTCATCTCCTCTGGAGCTATTCCATCCACGACCACCAACCTCATAGTCCCCCAACCCCGCACAGCCCGCTTCTACCTCATTCCCAAGATCCACAAACAGGTCTCCCCTGGTAGACCCATCGTTTCAGCCTGTCCTTGCCCCATAGAATTGATCTCTTCTTATCTCGACTCCATTTTTTCTCCCCTTGTCCAGTCTCTTCCCACCTACATCTGTGACTCTTCCGACGTCCAGTTTCCTGGCTCCAACCGTCTCCTTTTCACTATGGACGTACAATCCCTCTACACCTCCATCCCCCACCAAGACGGCCTGAGGGCGCTCCGCTTCTTCCTTGAACAGAGGCCCAACCAGTTCCCATCCACCACCACCCACCTCCGCCTGGCTGAACTTGTTCTCACATTGAACAACTTCTCCTTTGACTCCACTCATTTCCTCCAAATTAAAGGTGTTGTTATGGGAACCTGCAGGGGTCCTAGCTATGCCTGCCTTTTAGTGGGATATGTGGAACATTCTTTGTTCCAGTCCTACTCAGGACCTCTCCCTCAACTTTTTGTCCAGTACATTGATGATTGTATCGGTGCCGTTTCCTCTGAACTCTGAACTAGAAAATTTCATTCACTTTGCTTCCAATTTCCACCCATCCCTCACCTTCACATGGTCCATCTGTAAGGGGGGGCTTCTTTTAACTGGTTTATGGCAATTCACCTGGCCAGCAGCCTTTGCCTCTGAGCTCTGACCAATTCCAACTTTTTACCTGGTTTACGGTAATTCACCTGGTCAGCAGGCTTTTGCTGCTGCACTCTAAACCAATTTATAAACAGTGGTTTTGAATCGCTACCCCTCCTTCAGTTCTGAGTGGAGGAACTTATAATTAATTATTTTAAATGGACAAGTGGTTTGGATGAGAGAAAAATCAAGTTTTATTACCTAAATAAACTACAATCAAAAGAATAAACGATACCACACGAACACAGTAATTACAGTAAAACTATATAACAGGGGGTTGCAGATGGCGAAAACGAGGGATACAATGGCTACAATGTTATTTAAACAATCTTAGCAATTCCCTTAAATCACCACCGCAAACTCCTGCTAGGTTGCCTTGTTGAGGAGTCAGAACACCCTGCTCACCTGTGGTCCAGCGAAGTAAAAGAGTGATAGCTTCTCAGCAGCTATCTTTTATACCTGGTGAAGTCCTGCCATTCTGCCCTGCAAGGGCTGTGTGCAAAATTCCCTGCCCAAAGGGTCTAATACACAAGAGAAAGCTGTGATTGGCTAACTCAAAGTGGTTGGACTGGGTTAGAGTCTGCGCTGTGGGGCCGAAATGATCCCGCCCACATCCGGAGTTCACCTGGGCTAAAACAAAAGAGAATGCAACAGCCCTATTGTCCAGTATGCTAGGTGATTTAGACCCATTCAACTCTTAAATGGATCCCATTCAAGATACAAAAGTCTCTTCTGCAGTTTAGATGTATCCACTCGATATACAAACAAATGCTAATAGCATTCAATTGCTTTGTAAACAAAGCATTGTCCTTTGTCTTCGGCCATGTGGTGACAGCCATTTTTATCCCTGGAAATTTAAAAACACAATGCCCAGGGATTCTTTAATCAAAAAATTGATCTTCAGAACTGTAAATTATTGCGAATTCTTACACATCTCCGACTCTTCCCTTCCCTTCCTCGACTTCTCTGTCACCATCTCTGGGGATAGGCTATCGACCAACATCCACTATCAGCCCACTGACTCCCACAGCTACCTGGACTACACTTCCTCCCACCCCGCTTCCTGTAAGGACTCTATGCCATTCTCTCCAGTTTCTCCGTCTCTGCTGCATCAGTTCTGAAGATGCCACCTTACACACCAGTGCTTCCGATATGCCTTCCTTTTTCCTCAACCGATGATTCCCCTCTACCGTGGTTGACATGACCCTTGATGGTGTCTGTTCCATTTCCCGCACTTCTGCTCTCACCCCTTCCCCTCCTTCCAGAACCACGATAGGGGTCCCCTTGTCCTCACCTTTCACCCCATTAGCCTTCACATTCAATGGATCATCCTCCGCCATTTCCACCACCTCCAGCGTGATCCCACCACCAAACACATCTTCCCCTCCCTTTTCAGTATTCCGAAGGGATCGTTCCCTCCATGACACCCTGGTCCACTCCTCAATCACCCCCAACACCCCTTCCCCTTCCCCCGGCACCTTCCCGTGCAAACGCAGGAGATGCAACACCTGCCCTTTTACCCCCTCCCCCTACCCCCCTTACCACTGTCCAGGGCCCCAAACACTCCTTCCAGGTGAAACAGCAATTTACTTGTACTTCTTGCAATTTAGTAAACTGTATTTGCTGCTCACGATGCGGTCTCCTCTACATTGGGGAAACTAAATGCAGATTGTGTGACCGCTTTGTGGAACACCTCCATTCAGTCCATAAGCATGACCCCGAGCTTCCGGTTGCCTGTCACTTTAATTCTCTGCTCCACTCCCACGCTGACCTCTCTGTTCGGCCTCTTGCACTGTTCCAATGAAGCTCAACGTAAGCTCGAGGACCAGCACCTCATCTTTCGATTAGGCACTTTACAGCCTTCTGGACTCAACACCGAGTTCAACAATTTCAGACCATAACCTCGGCCCCTATTTTTTCACATGGCAGCTGTTGATGATTCTGCCATTCCCATTTACACCTCTTCTAGACTCATTTTTATTTCTTAACTTGTCCCATTACCATCTCCTTTTGCCTTGCACCATCATCCCTTTTGTCATTTAATCTCTCCTGCTTTTCATCCTATCACAGACCTTCCTTTTTGTTCTTTCTTCCCCTCCCACTTTCCCTGCCTCTGCACCTGCTTAAAATCTGCTACATCTCTAATATTTCCCAGTTCTGACGAAGGGTCATCGATGAAACGTTAACTCTGTTTCTCTCTCCACAGATGCTGCCTGACCTGCTGAGTATTTCCAGCATTTTCTGTTTCTATTTCAGATTTCCAGCATCCACAGTATTTTGCTTTTGCATTGCTGTGTTACTTTCATTTGTTTATAAATTAACTTTATTCAATAAACTTTTGCAGTGTATTCCATTGACTACATTGGGCTGGATTTTGTGAATGGAGGTGAGTTGGAGGCGGGCCTGCTGCTTGTCGTGTCAATGTTTCGCCTCCATCCTCGCCTGACCAACCAAAGGGATTTTCCCCTGATTGAGCTTGTTAAACCTGCCCTGCGGGCTCAGCAGGCCAATTAGGGAGGAAGTCACTGACAGGGCATGTCAACGTCAGACATGCTATCTGTCAAGACATCTTGAAAGAAGAAATGTCAGCATTTGACAGCTCTGTGAAGCTGGCATTCTCTTTAGTT
Source organism: Somniosus microcephalus (assembly GCF_052327205.1). Classification (NCBI taxonomy): domain Eukaryota; kingdom Metazoa; phylum Chordata; class Chondrichthyes; order Squaliformes; family Somniosidae; genus Somniosus; species Somniosus microcephalus. Next base: position 266,285,497 of record NC_140988.1, read on the forward strand.
TGATGAGGCCTTCTGTTCAGGACTCATCAAACCTTTCAAATTTGTAAATTTCACATGGCTGTTGGTTCAGAGGTTCCAACAGCCAGTCTGTGAAATTGACAAGGAGGATGTCGGCTCTCCCGATCCACCGTGGCTGAAGACTGTAGGAAGAAAACAAGGTAAGTGAATACTTTTTAAAACTTTTCACTCACCTTGCATAATTACCACTCCACATTTGCACCCATCACTCACCTCTACATCTTACTTCCAGGTGCCTCCGACCGCCACAGACCTCCTCCACGTCTCCTCCAACCTGACGGGATTCTCCGAGGTTGGGAAGCCTTCACCTGTGAAGGTAAAATGACACTAATCCTTTTTTTCTGCCTGTTAACTACCAGTTAACAGGCAGTTAAAAGGATTAAATGCCTTTCCCGCCTCCAGGAGATGGGACCCGAAGCTGCACATCTTCCCGCCTCCTGGCAAAAGAGGCAGGATGGGGGCGGGTTTGCCATCCGCCCCCACTTTCTCCGAATTTACCGGCTGTCCCGCCTCCATGCCCGCCTCCTTGGGGCTTGGAAAGTCCAGCCCATTGTCTTTTGACACACTTTGAATTTTGTTTTTTGCCTGACCAGAGTTACTGCAGAAATCGGATGCTTTGTAACAAATGAACTAATTACATTTTGAGGATAAATGACACATTGGTCCAGAATTTGCTGTCAAAATAACAGTGAGGCTAATGGCACTCACTGTTATTTATGTGTAAATGATACAGCAACTTCAGAAGAGAGGCAGATGTGGATATCCAAAAGTTGCTCTCCAAGTTGCTAGATTCGCGAAAATAGCATCTTGCTGTCTGCCCCACCATTAAAATGTATTGAATGGCATGAAGTTGCTGTATTTGCATAGTAGATACAAACTAAACTCGCCACAAAAAGTTACATCTTGTCCATTTCAGGCTAAGTACCCTTTTCACGGCATAGTAAGTGCTAATTATTGCCAAACAACCTCTCTGGCACTGTAAATTACCTATTACAAGTGTGGAATCTCATTTCTTCAGGTTTGAATTGTTGGAGATTTAGAAAATGTAAAAATATTTTTCCTTTTCCTTTCTGTCTCTTTTTTACTCTCTCTCTTAATCCAATCTTTTTTCAATCTCTTTACTTCTCTTTCTGTACTTGATTGGACATTGAATTCACTCACTCTAAATTACACTTCCTTCTCAGTCCTTGCACTGTTAATTTCACAATCCTTCAATCTGATTAAGGAGATATACAATTGCTTGCCCGGTTCACTCAGGTCCCAGATGCCTTGTTTCCCTCACTGTGCTGTTATCAGCTCGCACTTTCAGCAGCATGCCACATATAAAAATTAAAAACCAAAATGTTCAAGGGCAAGTCTAAATAACAGTAGACACCGTTAGATGCCCTGCTACAGAAAACTATGGCCCATTACCTTCAAAAATATAGAGCATGGCTTAATGCTTTTATATGACATCAACATATGAATTTCTCATCACATTACAGAAATTAAACTGTGAATGCTGGTTATCTAAAATATAACAAGAAAAAGCAAGAAACACAGCAGGTCAGTGAGCATCTGAAAGAGAAAGCTAGGTTAGCATTTTGGGTAAACTCTTGGCACAATATACGGTGCTATATTCTCATTCCATTCCCTGTGCTGTTTCTGATGGTGTTCAGCAGGAGTTGGCTAGGGAGTTGTAGGAAAGCGTTTCTCTTTTTTTGGCATTACCTTAATAAACCCATCTTGGTTATAGTGGAGTATAAGCACCATATCACCATTTTGTTAACTTGCCTTTTCTTTTAATAATATAGGCCCTGAATTTCCTTGTTGTCTTCAGCACTTATGCCAATGTTGCGCTATTATTACTCGAAAAGATCGAGGAAATTTGCATTTTAATGCATTACACACCTTATGCACCATTATTGCGCTAAACACAATTATCCTCAATCTTTTTAACAGTGAAAATCTTATGCCCGTCAAAGCCCCTCAGGGTTCATTTGCATAGCTGCACTATTTTTTCTGGGTGTACGCTGCTTCTGCAATCAGTGTAACTTCACAGCCAATTAAAAAAAACAGTCCAACAGCTCCCTCTGACACTTCAGACAAGTGTAAATGAGGAGTTGGTGAGCTAAAGAAGGGACCAACTGCAGTTACTGATTACAACCTGGCAAGGAACCATTTTTAACCTCTTCCTTCACACTTTTAAATTGCTGAAACCTAGACTTCATTTTACTGCAGTGCTTTCCTCTCTTCCCAGAACAACAATTTGGGACTCCCGACTTCTCCTATCCCCAAATCCATGCTCAGATCGACCTCTGACAAAGGATGGCTTTCCCCAAGAACAGACCACTCCATGCCATCATAGTGGAGGAGGAGTTGAAGCAACAACATGGCGAGGCCAGGAGAATTAGGCACACAGCAGAAAACACTGGGTCCCTGACGGCCTGTAGCGCTAGGTGGATGGCTGCTGCTGCTGTACAAAAGGGTCATGAGACTGAGGTGACCCTTGACTCATGGCAGCTGGGTCCTGACAGTGAGCCTTTGCAGGGAGCTCCTGGGCAGCCTGGTCTTGCCCACCACTACACATAGCCACAGTATTCTGAAGAGGACTGCTGGAGGCCTGGCACGTGCTGTTGTCCTGGGTACAGCAGTATTAGGCACAAGGATTTCAGCCACCGCCATTCCGCTGGGCCCTGGATCTGCAGACCCACTGATCAGTTGGATGGCTGATCTAATGGCAGCTATCACATCTGTCCAGCCCTGAGATATAGCAGTGGTCACGGTCCAGAAGTCGCAATCAATGTTGTGCTCCAATCTGCCCCCAACTGCCTCCAGAGCTGTAGCCTGGGCTTCCATGGAAGTGCAAGCCCTGATTGCCCCTGGCTGCCTCTTATCTGGGGGTCTGCTAGAGATGGCATTGCAGCTGCCACTTGCTGAACTGTAGCCTGCAAGGAAGAGAAACCTTCTGAGATGTTGCGGCCAAGGAGAGCTATAGGAGTAAAGATTCGGGGGCTTCACACCACCCGTTACAAAAATAGCCAAAATAGCGAAAAGAGGGCGGCTGCTGCTCTTTCACCAGCTGGTGGCGGGTCCTGCGGCGTTCTCCATTTTCCAATGCTCGGTAGCACTGCTGGTAAGATCCATCACCTGCAAATTAAAATGAGGGAGAGGTGCCATCAGTCGGCGTGCAACACTGACTTAAAGTCACCATGGTGAATTTGGACCTTTGCGCTGAGCTCAGCGCTGGGTCCTAAGCTCGCTTGTAAACCTAGCACGCAGCAGGTTGACAGAGGCACTGTCAGCACCTCTTAAAGGGGCACAAACATCTTTCAGGTAAGTTTGCATTTAAGCTTTTGGACTGGATTTTTTTGATTTTACTGAAGAGGTGGCTTGCAGCAATAGATGTTTTTTAAGTGTGTAGGGAGTGCTGCTGGACAATTGCAAGGCCTTGGATGGTAAAGGAAGCCTCTGAGAAGACAGAAAATGCTGCAAATACTCAGCAGGTTAGGCAACATCCATGGAGAGAGAAACAGAGTTCACGTCTCAGGTCAATATGTTGCCTGACCTGCTGAGTATTTCCACCACGTTATGCTGTCATTTCAGATTTACAGCATCTGCTCGCAGAGGGTAGAGGAAGAAACAGAAGAGAAGGAAACGGAAAAGGAAGAAGCCAAAGAGGAGGAAACAGAAGAGGAGGAATCAGAAGGAAGGATGCAACCCAGACAGCCCCTTTCTGGCCAGGATATCGGGGATGGAATCATTCACCTGCGGTACCAGTGACCACACCCCAATTCCCCTTTCAAGCCCCATACTTTACCTTGCCTCTGGTACTGACCATCATGGCGTCCTCTTGGAGATGATGCTGAAATAAAAGCCACAACAAAGCAAACTTTCCAATCCAACGTTATACATCTATCCATCCAATATGACATCAAGAAATCAACTCATCACCCTTGTGCATTCTCTTAGTACCTGTCTTGTGTGTGCCTTTGCCTATCCTAAAGATGTCATGCAATGCTACCCCAGTGGCTGCAGCATGGCTGGTGGAAAGCTGCTGACCTTCAGTGGGGGACACTGCAAATGGCCTTGCTGGTCGATCTTGAGGAGCTGGTGGCTGGGAGTGTGAAATCGAATGACGGTGTATCTTCGTCTTTTCTTCTTCTTCTTCACTCTCCTCTCCCTCTTCTTGGCCAACCACAGGTTGGGCAGGATGCATTTCTTGGGTGTGTGAAAAAAGGAAGGCACAAGGGTGGAGTTGTGGTGAGGGGAGGGCGGGAAAGCAAGAGTTGCATGCCAGAAGGAGGATAATGTATGAGGATATCAGGATCTTCTATCCTTTCAGCCATGCCTCTGCCAAGAATGTCCTGCACTGTTTCCTCCAAGGGGGTGAGGTGAGGATAGGAATGGGAGATGTACCTTGTGATTGGTAGAGATTGTTGGTAGCTGAGTGATTGGGGGGGTGGGGTCATGCATTGAGCAGTGTGTGAGGCTAGTAGTGCAGTTGGTAGGAGATGGCTCTTGAAGCCAGGTGTGGAGGGGACACTGCTGGCAGTGACGGCCTCGGTAATGTGGTCCCACATCATTCTTTCTGGAAGGCCTCCTGGCCCCTGTGGGTCGAGGACCTCTCTTGCAGTGTTGACCCTCTGCACAAAGATGGAGTTATGCATGTGAGACCCTGGGTGCCCCTTCTCTGGCTTGCTGATGTTTAAAATCAATCCTTCCTGAATCCTCCATTTAAAACATAGTAGTGGCATACAGCAGATGTGAATGCAAATTCCAGGTGAAAAGAATGCATGCTGGGGCTTTGGTTACTGATTGAAATGCATTTTTAAGCCATAATATGTTTCAAATAACTTAATCACAATACTTATATGAAGCATCATGCCCTTCTCTCCCATCAACCCTGTCCTTGTGGATCCACATTAGCTTCTGGTCTCCCAATGCCTCCAATTTAAAATTCTCATTTTTTATATACAAAGAGACTGGCTCAGGGTAAAGGTTAACTGTAAACAAGTTTTTCATGAAACTTTCTCAATGTCCATGCATGTGCAAACGTACACTGAATCCTTAGAGCTGTAGATATGTACCGTTACAATGACTCCCAGGGCTCGATTTTCATTGAGCCGTGGAGTTGGGCTTGGAGGCGTGCGGGGGGTTAAAATCGCAAAAACTGGCAGGTGGGCAGGCGGGTGGGGGGCGGGAACCCCCCCACACCTGGTTCCCAACTCCGGGTAATGTTAACTCAGGCGTGTCTGATGGTCCCGACTCCGTCCCGCATCCAACAGGCGGGACTGGTCTTTAAGGCCCTTAATAACCACTAAATGGCCTCTATAATCCTATTTTAACAGGCCCTTGCAAATATAACCCTTTTCCCACGTAAAACACGCCTGGTGGGAAACACGAATGTGAAACCTGGCGGGAGCACTATTGAATTGCTGACTATCAACTGCAGGTCAACCATTAAAGAGGAGATTTGATCAGCCATCATTTGCAGGTGGCAGGACTTAGTGGTCTCAGGTCTGGGGCAACTTTTAGAAGGCTTAACCACACCTGTGGAAGGTTGGAGCCTCACACCCATCTCCAGTGTGGCCTCCTGGGAAACCCCTCTCGCCACCTTCACTCAGCGCTTCCTCAACGGAGGCATATACCAGAAGCATGGGAGCAATCTATTTCCTTCCCATCTGGGCATTAGAGGAGCTCGAGCACCAGCCGCGGCACCAGCAGAACCAGGAACAACAGCAGCACCAGCAACAGGAGCGCCAGGCTGCTGCTCACCCACCTGAGGCTGCACAGGCCAGAAGGGGCCAGCGCCTGGAAGCCCATCGGCGCAGGAGATACCCCCCAAACAGGGTCTACAGATGCAGGGTCACCTATCTCAACATGTCTGAGCAGCAGTGCCAAAGACGGCTCCGACTTTCGCGAGAGGTAGTGACTGACATCTGCGCAATGCTACAGCAAGCCCTGCTGGTCAGAGGACCAGGTGGACAAGCATTACCAGTGGCTGTCAAAGTCACCACCGCACTCAACTTTTTTGCCTCAGGCTCATTCCAGGGATCAGCAGCACACATCAGCGGTATCTCCCAGGCGGCCACACACACTTGCATCACGCAGGTAATCGATGCCCTCTTTGCCCTCGCGCACAATCACATCCATTTCACCAAGGATTGAGCAAGTGTCACGGCGCGAGCGGTTGGATTAGCTCATCTGGCAGGCTTTCCAAGGGTGCAGAGCATCGTTGACTAAACATATGTGGCCCTTAAGGCACCCCATCGCAATCCAGGTATTTTTGTCAACCGCAAGAGCTTCCAGTCCCTTAACATTCAGCTGGTGTGTGACGACAAGAAGGAAATTTTGCATTATTGTGCCATGTACCCTGACAGTTGCCATGACACCTTCATACTGCGCCAGTCCAGTGTGCCTCCACTATTCAGTCCACCAGACCAACTTAACGGATGGCTACTTGGCGACAAGTCTATCCCCTGAGGACGTGGCTGATGGCGCCATTGAGGAGACCATCCAACGAAGCTGAGGAAAGCTACAACTCCAGCCACATGTCCACCAGAGCCATAATCGAGCACACCATCGGTTTGCTGAAGATGCGCTTCAGATGCCTGGATAGATCAGGTGGAGCCCTGCAGTACTCAGCAGCCAGGGTCTCCAGAATCGTCATGGTTTGCTGTGCACTTCACAACATGGCACAGCGTCGTGGCTTGCAGATTCCTGAGGACCAAGTGGCTCCTCACATATCAGATGAGGAGGAGGACGAGGAGGAGGAGGAGGAGGAGGGCGAAAACGAACATCCTGCAGAGGCCCATCAACCAGCGGCAGCATTACACGAGAACATTGCTGCCCGGGATGCAAGGAATGTACTCATCCTGGCCAGATTTGCTTAGCCTAGTCAATCAAACACTTTTGCCTTGCAGCTTCTTAACATAGCATTGACAATGGCCAAGAACCAGTGGATTCCTAGCACTCCGACCACCATACTGACAGTTGCAAGTATTCCTAAGGCCTCAATGTGGAAGTCCCAATAGCGAAATGACAGACGCCACAACTGCAACATTTGCCATCAGAATTTTTATGTACAAAGACGACGTGATGGCATTTTTATACCAAACACAAAATTCCACCCAATGACCTTGTGACTACTTGTGCTTTATCTTCCTCTTACACGTGCTCCTACGTAGTGCTTCCCCTGTGGCTTCAGCAGATGTGGAGGCCCCTTGCTCACTTTCCTGCTGCTTCTGTCTCAACACCTTTGGCGGGCGTCCTCTGGGGTTGCGAGCCTGTGAGGGGTCGTCAACAGTCTGCTGCTCCTGCAGCTGTGCAGGGGTTGAGACGTCTATCTCACTTGGGTGTGGACTCCAGTGGGGCTCTGACCGAGGGCTCTGCAGTGGCATGGAAGTGTGAGCGCTTGGAGAGGAGCCCCCACTTCCTTGAAGTCTGCCATCAACCTCCCTCTCATGGGTCAGGTCCCCCTCAGCACCTGGAAGTGATTGGAGAGCACCTTGCTGCACATCAGGGGGGCCATGGGGACCCTTATCTGCAATGGCAGTCCTACTCAGAAGGACTTCCATGAAGGTCTGGTTTCTCTGTTCAATAGATGCCCATTGCTCCTCAAGAGATGTCATTCTATTCTGAACAATGACCATGTTTTCCATACCCTGGCGACTAAGCTCCTCCATGGCCGTAGCCCTCCTCTCCTCTACCGTAGCCATCCTCTCCTGTACGGTAGCCAGCCTTACCATGGAGGTAGCAATCGTTTCCACGGAGGTAGCCATCCTTTCATGGTGATGCGTTCATGCGCCAATGACTCCACAAAGGCTCTGCTCATCTTCGCTATGGACTTCTCCATTCGCTCCACACTTGCAGCGACCCTAGAGACAAAATCTGCCAGAGACTCCTGCATCTGTGCCTGGAGTTCCATCACCTCTGATCTTATGGATGGACCCAGAGGCAGAGGGTCGACATGCTGCTGAGCCGAGCTGGCAGAGTCCTGCGCCCTCCGACTAGGACTCTCCACTGCTGTCCCTGTCTCCACAATCTGCTGATGCTCACTTGTGAGCTGTGATACACCAGGCGACAACACTACTCTATGTCCCGAAGGTCCCACCGAGGTGTGAGTGCCTGCGCTGGTGCTGGGTGCGCTGAATTCTGCTGACACTGCGCCCTCAGAGATTGCAGCTTCCTCTGAGGAGTCCGGCTGCTCAGCCTCTTCTTCCTGGCTAGAGGGGACAGATGCTTGTGATGGTCCTGTGGGGGAGTAAAGGAAAGAGTCAGAGATGTGATGCAAAGGCTACATGCACATAGCTTTTTGCAGATGCTCATAAGTCCATCTGTTACAGCTTCACAATCATTATCAGCGACTCATGCAATGTCAAAGAGAGAGATGGGAAACTTTTCTGTCACCAGCTTGCTGTGTTACACCCGTCTGTCCGTCCCCCACGCACGAATCATCCTCAATGCCCATAATTTCCAGGACGGCCTCCTCCCAGGGGGTCAGGTGGGCTAATGAGGCTGTCCCTCCTCCTGTCCTGGCTCACTCTCTCTTGTTGTGTGCTCTCTTTTCCTGCAATGAGGGAGGCAAGTGGAGGTTGAGTGAGAATGAAGGAGTGTAGAGATTGCATAGCATAGATACTTAGAAGGAGACAAAGATGGAGTGAGGTTGCAAGACCAAGGGCCCTCCCTGTGTGTTGTCAGTTGTGTTCAAAGCATCAAAGTGATAGGGAGTGTGAGGGCTGCATGGTGGAATAGTTATGTGAATGTGAGCATTGAGAGAGAGGGAATGGGTAAGGGTGCATGGATGTCAGTGTCAAGTGGGATGTGGAGAAAGAGATTGCTAAAGCTGAGTGCTGGTGAGGAAAGGCATTGGGGATCAGATTGAGGGTGATGGGAAATTCATACTCACTTTTCCAGTGCGCTGAAGGTCATGAAATCTTTTCCTGCACTGTATCCAGGTTCTGCGGGTGACTCCCAAGGAGTTGACCTCCTCAGCCACCTGCATCCACACTGCCTTGGTCTGAGTGGGAGGCCTCTTCCTCCCTGATGAAGGGAACAGCACCTCCCTGTTGGTCCTAGCCCCATTGACTAATGCCTGCAATGCCACCTCATCAAAGCGAGGAGCTGATCTGGCCCTCCCGCTTGTCATTTTTGCTACAGCTCCCTCACACTGCACAGTCAAGAAGCTTGGCAGTCTGCAGAAGAAGCAAGGCTTGCTGTGGACCTTAAATGCAGCAGCAATGATGACGTCATCGGAGGAGGCTTTCAGTCATGAAAAACCCATTTGCAAAGGCTTCTCACACATTGGAAATCAATTGGCCAATTGAGTTAAAATTGCATCAATCTCCCACATCCATTTAGATTCATGTGGGAAACACGAAATTCGGATAACATGACAACAGCCCGCACCTGAGTTAAAATCCAACCCCCAGTGCCTGCACATCCATCAGTCTACATACTGTACACTTTGGAGCAACGGTTATAGTGAGTTTTGGGAACTTCTATAAGAAAGCATGTAATAAGAAAAGGCCATTCACGCTGTTCAGATTGATTATGCATTCTCCTACTGCAACTTATTCTCAGGACCTGAAAACTGGAATTCCTTACTCCAGTCTTCTTTCTTTCTACAGCTGGAGTTTTTTAAGAGCCAAGTTTGGTGTCATCTTACCTTTGCTTTTTGATTTACCTCATCTCTTCAATTCTTGGCAACCTTGATGGTTCTACATGAAGAGCCTTGGCTTTTTGCCTAGATTTCTCAATAATTAAAAACTGTTGTTTTACAGGACAAGGACTATAAATTCCAGAAGTGATTGTTGTTTTACCAATGTTTTTCTTTTTAGGTTAATCATTATGGACAGCTGAATACTTTCCAAAATTAGCATGAAAAAAATAGACATGGAAAATATTAATCATTGACTTTCCACTCTAATAACCAGATACTGGGCACATGGCTGGGTGTATACAGAAAAATAGCAACCCTCTGCATTCACTGCAATAATATTTATGCAGACTTGTTGCACTGGTTCAATTTAACTAATTTAGGTGCACACATTATGGGTAATTGTCTGACATTGGACTGCTGGTGAGGTGCCTTTCCCATTCTAGTGCAAATTGGAAATTCAGGTGGATATTGCGCATGACTTTCTGTGATTGCGTTACATACTTAAAGTGACAGACATTTACGATAATTTGATATTTATGAAATAGTTTAATTTCCTTCCTACTTTTTCCATAATTCATTGCTCAGTTTGGGACTGGCTATGTGGTACATGATGCAATGTAGGTGAAAGAATAATAAAGCAAATGGTGACAGAAGACCTGCAGGTGTATGTGACAACTCCTACAGTATAAGACGTTTGACTTACTAGTAATAATTTATAATGCTAGTACATAATTAGAGGTTTCGGATGACATAATGGGCCCAGAAATCCGGGAGAACCCATTTTTGGGTGCGCAGGGGGTGGAGAGGGAATGGTTGCAAAGCGTAAATACCATGCGCCAGAATGGTGAGGTCCAAGGCTCCCCAGATAATGGGCCTCTTATGTCATTGTAATAGAGCTGGCATGGTGCTGCAGGCCGCCGCTGAAGACTGGAGATACATTGGGCCACTGCTAGCGCACAGCGACCCTGAGTACCGGGGGTCAGGCAGGGGAGTGAGGCAACACTGGTAATATCAGGGTCATTTTACTAACTTATAGGGTGCTTTTAATACTGCAGTGCATTTCAGGAATTCGGCTGTGCACTCCCCATGATCTTCCACCCACATGCCTGAACTCCTGATATGCACTCCTGATGGGCAAAGCACTGTGTCAGGAATGTGAATTCATAAAATGACCTCTTAAGTATTACTTTTAACGTTAGGTACACACATCACTTCTCCAATAACCAGGCTATTTTTTTAAGCAGTAGTTGGGATCCATGTTCCTGACGTGGGTTATTGTGTGCTACTCTGTAGCTTATCACTACTCTCTCTGCTGTCATAACATAGAAACATAGAAAAATAGGAGCAGGAGTAGGCCATTCGGCCCTTCGAGCCTGCTCCATCATTCAATATGATCATGGCTGATCTTCTATCTCAATACCATATTCCTGCTCTCTCCCCATGCCCCTTGATGCCTTTTGTGTCTAGAAATCTATCTATCTCCTTCTTAAATATATTCAGTGACTTGGCCTCCACAGCCTTCTGTGGTAGAGAATTCCATGGGTTCACCACCCTCTGAGTGAAGAAATTTCTCCTCATCTCAGTCCTAAATGTCCTACCCCTTATCCTAAGACTGTGACCCCTTGTTCTAGACCCCCCCAGCCAGGGGAAACATCCTCCCTGCATCCAGTCTGTCTAGTCCTGTCAGAATTTTATACGTAACGAGTTTATAAACTAGGAATAGCACCATGATACAAAGGAGTAGATCTTGACTTTGAGTGTTAGTGTAAAATAGATCAGAGGTTCCCAAACTTTACTTATTGCGTACCCCCTTCCAGATCTACCAGCTGCTTGCGTCGCCCTACCAGCAGACAGGTTTAATATTTTAACCCTTTAATGCCCAAGCATTGTACACCTTGAAGTAAATTAACTACTTTATATAACAAATTCCCACAAAGTTTTAAAGTTTTATTAGAGTAGCCTATTATAAAAATACAATAAATTAATTAAAAAATTAATAAATAAAATCTGCCATTAGACAATTTTTCCCACGTACCCCCAGAGATGTCTTGCTTACCCCTGGGGGTACATGTACCACAGTTTGGGAAGCCCTGAAAAAGATGATAATGAATCAGCAGTCCGTTTTACATCTCTCCCGATGTTTGTTTCCACTGACTTCCATGAAAATAAAAATTTGGGACAGATGTAAAACCGGCTGCTGACTGGCTATCACCGGTTATACATGATTTCACAAACAACAACAACAACAACTTCTTTTTATATAGCACCTTTAACGTAGTAAAACATCCCAAGACGCTTCACAGGAGTATTATAAAACAAAGTCAAGATCCACGCCAATGAGTGCCTGTGCAGTTATCCTTAAAATGAGAGAATTTTCTCCTGAGGAAGGTCATGAAAGAGGAAGCAACATAATTTGAAAAAGATTACTTAAATAGAAAGGTCAGCTTCAGAAGGGAAGTGATGGGATGTCTTGTACTCATAGATTGAAGTGCTATTGTAACCTTCTGTTAGATCGAAGATTAAATAGCACACCTGTGTCCAAGTGGTTTTTCAGAAAAACAGATGTTATTCCTCGGGTTACAAAGATAGTTTCTTTATGCTCACTAAATGCTCCATAAATACCAAGCCTGGATTCCATCTGCCACGTTCAACCTCTGTTGTGGTCAGATTTACTTTTATGGGTTGTCCTTTACCTTGAGGGGCAGGGGGCAACTGGAAAAGCTCACCTTTGCCATGGCAGTGCATGCATTTAAACACAGAATAACAATACAGGTGCATGATCCAAAACAAACGCTTACTGCCTTACACCTGGCCCCAAGTGGCTTTGTGTGATATCATTATTAGGTTAAAGGGAAAGGGAAACTTGTGTAGGATCTCGAGATTTTCCATATTGTCCAAATTCATCTACCACCTGTTTTCTACGTGTTTCATGTTTGTGACTATCCTAGTATTACACTATAATTATTAGACCCAATAGGAAAGGTTCACCTTTGTTCTCTTAGTCACATTCACCTATCACACCTGTCCTGGCAGACTTACATTGGCTCTCAGTCCCCCAACCCCTTCAATTGAAAATTCTCATCTTTGCGTCTACATCGTATCATAGTCCCCTCCTTATCTCTGTAGCCTCCTTCAGCCCGATAACCCCCCTCCTCCAAAGGACTCCATTCCTCCGAGTCCAGCCTTTTGTGCATTCTCCCTTCCCTTCACCCCACCATTGGAAGCCAAGGCCCAATGCTCTGGCATTCCCTCCCTAAACCTCTCTGCCTCTTTACCTCCCTCACCTCCTGTAAGATTCTCCTTCAAACCCACCTTTCTGATTGGGTATCCTTCCTATTTTGTACTCCCACTGATTTTAGAAACAATTTATAGCATGATGCAGGATGGAGCATGCATCCATTACAATATGTTTACCATTTGAACTGTTTTCATAAACAATGATGTGTTTGTTCTTGGATTTGATAGTTTTGGGCTTATAAAGATGAATGCTTGGCTGATGGTAAATGAATATTTAAATATTTTTACGTGGCAGGGGTTAAAAAAAGACCAAAAATACTGGAAATCTGAAGTAAAATCAGAAAACTCTGGCACTGCAGCAGTACCTGAAAGAGAAAGATTAGACAGGCATTTCAGTTGCGATACTTTGTCAGGGATTGTGGCCCTTTTATATTAGCTGGTATAAGGATTTTCTACTAGCACATTACCTTTTTGAAATTCAGCTCTTACTTCAAGAAAGTGCATGTCAGCACAGAACTGCAGGGCTGTGCTTCCATTTGCACTTGTCTCACCAGTGTTTGAGTATTGATATTTCAGCCAGGAAACCAGCCAATCAATAGTGGGCCATAAGAGGGATCTATGCAGAGTTTATGGTTTATGTTGTGCATGAAGAAAGCCAGCTGTATAATGGGAACTTAAATATGTAACTGCGCTGAGTAACTATAGAATACATTATACTTCTTAACTTCAGTAAGTTAGGTCTTCGGTACAAGTGGAATAAAAGCGAAGCAAATAATTTAAGGAATTTTTTGAACCAGAGAATGCATTTGTTTACCACTGTGGGCCCTATTCAGATATTATTAGTGGATGAGCAGAATACAGATTTAGCAAGACTTGCAGAATTTTTTCCTGATGTTTGCCAATCACTATGTCTATTTGTGGAAATGCCACTAGGCATCAATTATTTCTGCTGTATATCACATTTAACTTTCATTTGAAGATATGGCCCTGCAGTCTAGTTTGGTTAATGGCATCCATATAGATCTGCAGACTGGCAAGAATCAGCAATTGGAGGGATATTGAATTGCAGTTCCTGTAAATTATCCACAAATACTTTGAAAATCACACAACATTGACATTGCTGATATTTCTGAAACTGTGCTCTTTATGCAAATGATGCAAAGGAGAAACTATAGGGGCAAAATTTGTTCTGGCAGGTAATGCAAAATGAGCGATAGTGTATCTGCAGCCTGTTCTACACCCCGCGTAAGACCAATTTCACCCCCTATTGGCCCTGAAATTCTGCAGAACCTTTTTGGGATTTTGCTTTCTGCTGCAAACACATCCTTACTACCCAGGAAAAAGCCCTTACTACCCAGGAAATAACAATACTTCTCGTGGGGGGTCTTTGCAATCCTCACATGTAACCAGAGCCCTGCAGAGCACTGGAACTTGTAGGCAGATGGCATCAATCGTTTCTTCTCAAAGGACGCCCTGTTGCGGCAGATTTACCTTCACCACAAGGACCTGTTGACATAAGTGATGATAAACGAAGGCCTTTCATAATGTTAGGCACTTAAAAAAAATTGTCGGATTAAGCATGCCAGAGTTAATATCAAATTCAACAAAAACAATAAGTATTTGGTATGAATGTGCAGAGGAGGGACTGGGACTTAATCTTTTTGTCAAAATAAGCGGGTTGTCGACATAAATAGGTTTGAGATAAGTGGATATTTGCCAAGAAGGAAAAGCTCTCGAGGCTCTCGAGGCTTTCAAATCACTAAATAGGACAGGTGCAATAACAGGCTTAAAGGTTTGCATACCTATGTTCTTATTCAGAACACAGAAAATAGCAGGGCATGACTAATCTATTTACAGACACTTCAATCACTACAACCATAAAAATGATATCACAAAGGAATTCTTTTCAAGGGTTCTTGATAATAAACCTTGGTAGCACTCTCACCTCAGAATCAGAAGCCCCACTCTAGGTACTTGAGCACATAATCTAGGTTGACAGTTCAGTGTAGTACTAAGGGAGTGCCGCACTGTCGGAGATGCCGTCTTTTGGATAAACCCTGTCTACCCTCTCAGGTGGACTTAAAAGATCCTGTGGCAGTATTTGAATAAGACGAGGGGAGCCAACATTTATCCCACAACCAATATCAATAAAACAGATTATTTGGTCATTTATCTCATTGTTGTTTGTGGGACTTGCAAATACAGCTGAGCATTAGGCTATATATAGAAAGGTCAGAGGAGAAGTGAAAAAGAAAATAAGAGGGGCAAACAGAGGATATGAGAATAGAATGGCAGCCAACATAAAAGTAATCCAAAAGTCTTCTATAGGCATATAAATAGTAAAAGGGTAGTAAGAGAAGGGGTGGGGCTGATTAGGGACCAAAACGGACACCTACGCATGGAGGCAGAGGGTATGGCTGAGGTACTAAATGAGTACTTTGCATCTGTCTTCATCAAGGAAGAGGATGCTGCCATAGACATAGTGAAGGAGGAGGTAGTAGAGACACTTGGTAGGATAAAAATTGACAAAGTAGAGGTATTAGAAAGGCTGGCTCTACTTAAAGAAGATAAATCACCAGGAGTGGATGGGATGCATCCTAGCATGCTGAGGGAATTGAGGGCGGAAATCGCGGCGGTACTAACCATGATATTCCAATCCTCCATAAATACAGGGGTGGTGCCAGAGAACTGGAGAATTGCAAATGTTACACCCTTGTTTAAAAAAGGGTGTAAAGATAAATTCAGCAACTACAGGCCAGTTAGTTTGACCTTGGTAGTGGGGGAGCTTTTAGAAACAATAATCAGGGACAAAATTAGCAGTCACTTGGACAAGTGTGGATTAATTAAGGAAAGCCAGCACTGATTTGTTAAAGGCAAATCATGTTTTACCAACTTGATCGACTTTTTTGATGAGGTAACAGAGAGGGTTGTTGAGGGCAATGCAGTTGATGTGGTGTACATGGATTTCCAAAAGACATTCGACAAAGTGTCACATAATAGGCTTGCCAGTAAAATTGAAGCCCATGGAATAAAAGGGACAGTGGCAGCCTAGATACAAAATTGACTAAGTGACAGGAAACAGAAAGTAGTGCTGAACGGTTGTTTTTCAGACTGGAGGAAAGTATACAGTGGTGTTCCCCAGCGGTCAGTACTAGGACCACTGCTTTTCTTGATATATGTTAACGGGTGTACAGGGCACAATTTCAAAATTTGCAGATGACACAAAACTTGGAAGTATAGTGAACAGTGAGGAGGAGAGTGATAGACTTCAGGAAGACATAGCCAGGCTGGTGAAATGGACAGACACGTGGCAGATGAAATTTAATGCAGAAAAGTGTGAAGTGATGCATTTTGGTAGAAAGAATGAGGAGAGGACATATAAACTAAAGGGTACAATCCTAAATGGAGTGCATGAACAGAGAGACCTGGAGGGTATGTGTGCATAAATCATTGAAGGTGGCAGGGCAGGTTGAGAAAGCAGTTTAAAAGGCTTATGGGATCCTGGGTTTCATAAAGAGAGGTATAGAGTACAGAAGTGTGGAAATTATGATGAACCTGTATAAAACACTGGTTCAGCCCAACTGGAGTATTGTGTCCAATTCTGGGCACCACACTTTAGGAATGATGTGAAGGCCTTAGAGAGGGCGCAGAAAAGATTTACGAGAATGATTCCAGGGATGTGGGACTTCAGTTACGTTGATTGACTGGAGAAGCTGGGGTTGCTCTCCTCGGAGCAGAGAAGATTGAGAGGAGATTTGATAGAGGTGTTCAAAATCATGAGGGGTCTGGACAGAGTAGATAGAGAGAAACTGTTCCCATTGGCAGAAGGGACAAGAACCAGAGGACACAGATTTAAGGTGATTGGCAAAAGAACCAAAGGCGACGTAAGAAAAAACTTTTTTACGCAGCGAGTGGTTAAGATCTGGAATGTACTGCCTGAAAGGGTGGTGGAGGTAGACTCAATCACAGCTTTCAAAAGAAAGTTGGATAAGCATCTGAAGGAAAATAATTGTAGGGCTACGGGGAAAGGGCGGGGGAGTGGGACTAGCTGAGAGTCGTCACGGGCTCGACGGGCCGAATGGCCTTCTTCTGTGCTGTAACCATTCTATGATTCTATGATTCTATGACCCTACTGTGTGCAAATTGCCTACTGTGTTTCCCTACATTACACCAGAGACTACACTTCAAAAGTACATCATTGGCTGTGAAGCACTTTGGGACATTGTGAGGTTGTGAAGGAAACCTAAGTTCTTTCTTTATTTCTTCTCTTATTTTCTTTCATTTTGTTAAGCATCTACACATGAAAAAAATTAACAGGGTGACCCTCAGCAAATCAACTTCAGCTTTATGTTGATTTTACATCTTTTACAGCAGTATTTCAACAATGCTGTTATCTTCAGGCATATTCTTGAAACTATTGATATGAAATAATTTAACCTACAGTTGGCACATACAGTGTGAAATTTTCACCTTGACACAGCAATGCAAATGATACTTAAATTGAAGCAAACCTAGTTTTATGTTGATTTATTGACACATCTGTACTTGCGCTATGCTTTCTTTTTCCATTGACTTTGTACTGGGACTTAAGGTTGAACTTTAAACCACAAAAATAGGTGGGTTGGGTCGGGTGAGATATAAAAATTAAAAAATGTTAAATGTTTTTAAAACCCCAACCCGCCTCCAATCAGCCCACTTCCGAGTTTAATGGAGGTGGGCAGCCAAACCACTCCTGGGAGGTGGGTTGGCCATTTAAATATTATAATAAGGCTGGGAGCCTCCTATTTAACCTGTTTTACAAGTTTAACTGTGGCCGGCTGGGTTTCCCAGGCCTCGGGAAACCTGGCAGCTCAAGGGAGGCAAGGGCAGTTTTGGGGAAGAGCTAAGTGCTCTTACAGCACTACTTATGAGCCAGGAGGAGCAGGAGTGCTTCCACCCGGACCCCCAAGCTTATCTGCTTCCCTGGGATAGGACCCACCCCCCATCAGACACCCCCATTCAAAGAAATCCCCCCCCACCCCCCAATTGGGGATCGGACACCCCTCTCCCCCCGTGGTTAGGAATCGGACCCCACCCCCATGCTCCCACTAGCAGTTGCAGGCTCCTTACCTGCGGCTGCGGCCTGCTCCAAAGTGCTCCTTGCCCAACTTGAAGCCTAGCCTGTCAATCAGGCTGACTTCCGGGCAGGGATCCTGTCAAAAAAAGACACGCACACTATGGAGTTAAAATTCCACAGCTTGCGGTGAAACTCGGTCTTCAGGGCTATTTGTCCAAAACTCCATGTCCTGCTCAGAAAACCCGCCCCTATCAATATCTTAGCCTCTGTTCTGTAACATCCACTGCTCACTGATAATAATGAGCTCAACAATCTGTAATTGTATGTCATATATAGCATATGCAATGACTCTAGGTCCCACTTCACTTGGTACTCAGAGCCTTTTACTGTGGATGGAGGCACAAATATTCTGATGGCCTCACAATCCCTCCTCAAAGTTTCTGCAGGCTGTAAACTCCAAAGTAAAGCACTTCCACCAGTCTCAGCAGCTTGGTGCCAACAAGTATGCGTCTTTTAACTTGTTGTTTATTTCCCTTCGTGTAAAAGGAGCGCAAGCCATGGGTTTCCGGCACACTGACATCATTCTTCATTAACATTTGCCCTTCCAGCAGCATCGACGCATGCACTTCAAGAAATCCCCAAATCGCGATGGAAACTACAGCGCTGCCAATACAGGGGGAAACCAGGTGAAAATGAGTCTGGTACCAGAATCTATTTTCGGAAATGCTGATGTGCTTGTTTTAAGCCCCCAAATCTTCAGAAATTGCAAATAAATTCAGGCCTGGTATAATCAAGCTTCTCAGGTCTGGTTAACTACATAACATAGAAATCCTTACATCAGTAAAGTAAACATTCTTCACAAACTGTGCAGAACTGCAAGCACATTTAAGAGTGAGTCCATTAATAGTGCTACCTTAACCATTACTATTCAAAGTAATGGCATCACTCAAGCTCTATTTGCTTAACCCAATCACCAGCTGGGTATTTTTCAGGCATGCCAGTCTGCCATGTGTGAAACAATGAGTTGAGTTGCATCCGCAGCGTTCAATTAGCAGGAGTAGTAGACTAGTGGTTATGGTACTGGGCTACTAACTTTGAGGTCGTGAGTTCAACTATCATCATGTGAAATTGAATTCAATAAATCTGGTGGTAATTTGTGCTCTGGTACCAGGCAAAATAACCATGAAAGCTGCCAGAGTGTGGTAACAAAACCAACTGATTCACTAACTTCTTCAGGGAAGGGACGTGCCACCAGTACCCAATCCAGCCTACATGTGTCTCCAGTCCCACTGTGTGGTCAACTCTTAATGCCCTCAGGGCAGCAAGGGATGAGCAATAAATACTGACTTACTAGCGTTGCCCACATCCCAAGAACAAATATAATTTTTAAATAGCTCAAGTCTTTATATTAGCTCTCCTATGAATCTCAGGGACCAAGAGTTAAAAAAAGATAGTTTATAATTTAGCTAGTTTTCCAATAGCTCTGGCTTCGACATGAAAAGATCTCCATAACTTCAAATGAAACTGCAACATAGAATGATTGTTCTGCATGGTGCGGCTCATTAATATTTCCGGTCTTTGGTACCAGTGTAGCTGACTATAGTAATTAGACAGCACAATTAAAAGGGACGTTAAGTCAAAATAATAGCACACAGGCCAATAAAGACTCTGCAGTTATATGTGGCTGGAGCAGAGAAGGGAGGCAAGTAATAGAGACTATTACTAGAGAAATGTAACTTCCCAGATGAAACGAAAGTATATTTACCAGTTCTCAATGAAATACCCTGTGCTTTGCACAAAATGTGCATGGTTTTTCCCTGTAGCATTTTTCAACATTCCAGCAGCACTGGAAGGACGCAGGGCACAACTTTGGCCTGCTGCTTTGACCCGCTGCCAATCCTTGTGCAAACTCTGGGGACAGGGTAATTTAAATAATGGGAGTAAGTGCACAATCATCACAACAGGGGTGCCCGACACATACAGGCAGCAAAACCAGGAGGGGACTTGCAGCTTCAAGGGAGGGGGGAAGCACGAGGCCCAGATCAGGCACAGATTATTAACAGTTCTTCAATCAATCCCCCTGTCATCTTTCTGGGTTACAGTACTAGGCGGGTGAAATTGTTCATTGGCGATAGCACAAAATGGGCAACAGCAAATCAGTGGCCTGTTTTACAGTCAGTCTGATTTTCTTTTCCATTGAAGTCGTGCTTGAAAATCAAGTTGAACAGGCCTTGTGCAGCTAGTGGGTGGGGAATTTTTTTTTTTTTTAATTTGTTTGCCTAACACCCCATTTGTCCAGTGTAAACGGCCATAGACAAATTAAAATCGGCCGAATTGTAATGCATTACTGCTGTTATTTGTGTCTAGCACGTATATAATAGGCCCATTTGCCATATTATGGGCTGGAATTTCTTCTACTATGCCAGCCCAAATTGCATGGTGTAGTGCAATTTCTATCTAATTTAGAATCAGGACTATGGAAAAAGATTCTTGCAATAATATTTGACTCATTTTATACCAGGCCTTCTCATCTTCCCACTTACGTCCACCTATGCTTTATAAGAGAATTCTGGCCTCTTGTGCACCACTGATTTTAATCGCTCCACCAGTGGTGGCCGTGCCTTCAGCTGCCAAGGCCTTAAGCTCTGGAATTCCCTCCCTAAACCTCTCCGCCTCTCTTCCTCTCTTTCCTCCTTTAAGACGATCCTTAAAAACTACCTCTTTGACCAAGCTTTTACTCATCTGCCTTAATATCTCCTTATGTGGCTCGGTGTTAAATTTTGTTTAATAACGCTCCTGTAAAGCGCTTTGGGATGTTTTACTATGTTAAAGGCGGTATATAAATGCAAGTTGTTGTTGTTGCTAGGAGTGTGATTTTGTAAATGGCAATTTTAAGAATTACTTTTATTTTGGAATTCAGTGAACGTTTCTTTCAAAGGATGCGATGGATAGTACAGATGAGAATTTTGGTTTGAGGTGAGATTTTAGCCCTGCCCACTCAGCGGAAACTGGGCGGGCGGGCAGTTAAAATCCCCTGTGGGTTTCAGCTGCCAATGTCCTGGGCCGATCCCGCAGATTCGAATTTAAAAGGAAAAAGAAAGACTTACATTTATATAGCGCCTTTCATGAGCTCAGGGCGTGCTCTGCTTAGCCTGCTCTTCAAAGCAGGCAAGAGGGACAACCGCTGGAAACCAGCGGGGTCCTGCGTTAAATATGCAGATCGGCTCTGATAATGTAATCGACTGCAATTTTAACCATAGGTCTGTGCAGGGAGGCCATTGTGGATCCCCGCATGTTGGTCAATGATCCTCCACAGCTGAGACAGTGGTGTGCATCTAATTTTCAATGATTTAGTTTTGTTATGACATTTTAAGAAGTACTGTTGTATTGGACAAAATTGCAATTTTCACACAAATTCACTATTTTCATAGCACTGGGAGAAAAGTTGTAAACCAAACGTAAAGATTGGGAAAAATTGGTCATAAACAAAATGCAATCCCCTACATTAAATGATGCAAATCAGCTATTTTAAAGCAGACTGAAAATGTATGTGTTTGAAGCAAACTTAGATGTCCCCATGGTAATGTAAGACCAATTTCCTGAAGAAAATTGCCATTGTAATGGAAGGACTTTCTGCAAGCATGAGAATAAATAATTTGTTAAAGGCATAACATCTTGTACCAAAAAAAAACAGGAGATAGATTTGCAGTGAATGCCATGTGTTTGTACTACACTGGCAATTTGTGAACCTAAACAGCAGTTATTGTCACCTAAAAGCCCAGGCCAAAGGAACTGTTAACCAGAAATCCCAGGAATGCACAGGGTATGCATGGTGGGGGAGGGGCAGAGCTTGTGTTTCACACAGAAGGGCAGGATCTCCATAGACCCAATATAAGAATATACACACAGCCGGGGGCAAAGAGCATCAAAAGTGGAGCCAGCTATGGCCCCAGGACCAGAAGTATTAACAGGTATAGTAGATTCAGTGAACAAAGCCTCGTAATTTAATAAAAACCTCCTTAGTTACATGAAATCCATCGACTGCTCCCAAGATGTTGCAAATCAATATATAAAACATAAAACTCTTGCTTGGAAAATCTGATATAAGGAACAACTGTCCTAATAATACTTCTGCTTCTTAGGCAGTCCCTCGGAACCGAGGATGACTTGCTTCCACATTAAAAATGAGTTCACTGGTGACTGATGAGTCCAATGCGGGACCTACAGTCTCTGTCACAGGTGGGGCAGACGGTGGTTGAAGGAGCGGGTGGGTGGGGTGCTTGGGTTGACGTGTGTTCCTTGCGCTGCCTGCACTTGGCTTCCGCTTGCTCCCGGCGAAGAGACTCGAGGTGTTCGGCGCCTTCCCGGATGCTTCTCCTCCACTTTGTGTGGTCTTGGGCCAGGGATTCCCAGGTGTCGGTGGGGATGTTAAACATTTTAAAGGAGGCTTTGAGGGTGTCCTTGAAGCGTTTCCTCTGCCCACCTAGGGCTCTCTTGCCGTGCCAGAGCTCCGAGTAGAGCGCTTGTTTTGGGAGTCTCGTATCGGGCATGCAGACAATGTAACCCGTCCATCGGAGCTGATTGAGCGTGGTCAGAGCTTTGATGCTGGGGATGTTGGCCTGAGCAAGAACACTGATGTTGGTGCACCTATCCTGCCAATGGATTTGCAGGATCTTGCGGAGGCAGCATTGGTGGTACCTCTCCAGTGCTTTGAGGTGCCTGCTATACATGGTCCATGTCTCTGAGGCATACAGCAGGGCAGGTATCACTGCTGCCCTGTAGACCATGAGCTTAGTGCCGGGTTTGAGGTCCTGGTCTTCAAACACTCTCTTCCTCAGGTGACCGAAGGCTGCACTGGCACACTGAAGGCGGTGTTGGACTTCGTCGTCGACGTCCGCCCTTGTTGACAGTAGGCTCCCGAGGCATGGAAAGTGGTCCACGTTGTCCAAGGCCTTGTCGTGGATTTTGATAATCGGGGGGCAGCACTGTGTGGCGGGGGCAGGTTGGTAGAGGACCTTTCTCTTACGGATGTTTAGTGTAAGGCCCATGCTCTCGTATGCTTCTGTGAAGGTGTTTACGATGGTTTGGAGTTCGACCTCCAAGTGAGCACAGACGCAAGCATCGTCTGCATACTGTAATTCGATGACAGAGGATGGGACGACTTTGGATCTGGACTGGAGGCGACAGAGGTTGAACAGTTTCTCGTTTGATCTGTAAATTAGCTCCACTCCAGCGGGGAGCTTGTAATGTATGTAATGTATATATACCTTAAGGGAGATAACTACTTTTTACAGCTCCTGTATACTGTAGTACCGGCAGTGACC
This sequence comes from Somniosus microcephalus, assembly GCF_052327205.1. Lineage (NCBI taxonomy): Eukaryota > Metazoa > Chordata > Chondrichthyes > Squaliformes > Somniosidae > Somniosus > Somniosus microcephalus. The sequence goes on from NC_140988.1 coordinate 266,308,775, forward strand.
ACACCTGTATATAAACCCTGAGTAGTGATCTGTACAGTTAGTTCTAGAGTAACCCTCATTCAGTAAACACCTGTTGAATCGTTCCCTGCAGTCTGTTGTCTGATTATTGAAGGACACAACATTAACATACACGGACATAACATTGGCGACGACGCAGATTCGAACCTACCTGCAACTCTGCATCACCTCCCAGGGATTCGCTCCTGGAGAACAGTGGAAGGATGTCGAGTCCAGAAGCACGGGCGTCGACCATGGGCAACCGCCCAGTCATCCAGCGGAGATTTGAGCATCGCAGGGGAGGCTGTCGAGAGCCAGGCTTGGCTTTCCAGTCACGGTGGTCCAGCGAAACGGGCTGGCAACAGGTACTGCGCAGACCCTTCCCGGACAGCGGCGGGCTAGAGCCCGGCCGAGCGGCACAGAAAAAGGCCGAGCAGCGTCGACGGGGGAGAGAGAGAGGGCAGAGCGCACAGGGCGCAGCCGGTGTTCAGGACCGAGTGGCGTCAACGGGGGAGAGAGACGAGAGAGAGCAGAGCGCAGCCGGTGGTCAAGGGCCGAGCAGCATCAGCGGGGAAGAAAGGAAAGCGCGGGAGACGCCATTTTAAGCCAGTCTAACCACCCCCAAAAATGCCGAAGAGTGGCAGTATCACAGCGTTCGACAATGAAGTCGAAGATTGGACGACACATGTCGAATGCATAGAAGTATACTGCAAGACGAATGAAGTGCCAGATGACAAGAAAGCGCTGGTATTGTTGAATTCAATGGGTGCAAAAACGTATGGCTTACTACGAAACCTAGTAACCCCAGAGAAGCCAGTAGAAAAGGATTTTGAAAACATAGTGTCACTCCTACAGGACCACTTAAACCCCACACCGCTGCTGATAGCAGAAAGATTTAAGTTTCACAAAAGGAACCAGCATAAAGATGAAAGTAATGCTGAGTATTTAACGGAACTGCGCAAGCTATCGAAACACTGCCAGTTTGGAATGGGACTAGCAGATACTTTAAGGGACAAGTTTGTGTGTGGGCTTCAAAGTGAAGGAACCCAGAAACGGCTTCTATCAGAAAAGGATCTTACGCTGGACAAGGCTTTCAGCATTGCAGTATCACACGAAGCAGCAGCACGGGGCGCTGCAGAGATACAACGGAGACCGCAAGAATATGGCACAAATGAAATGTCATACGGAACAGTGAAGTGCTATCGCTGCGGCAGAACAACACACGACCATAATGATTGCTGGTTCAAGGACAAAGTGTGCAGACAGTGTGGAAAAGTAGGACACATAGCAAGAGTCTGCAGGTCGGGAAAGAAAACCAGCAGCAAGAAATCTCCACAGGAGAAGTACAAGAAGGTACATAAGGTGACGGAGAGTAGTTCAGACGAACAGAAAAGTGATACAGACTCCGGAAGCAAGGAGCTGGGTTGTCTGAAACTACATAATGTGATCAAAACAGAGGATCACCAAACTATCTGGGTCACACTCAAGATAGCAGGAGTCCAAGTGAAAATGGAATTGGACAAAGGATCAGCCCTAACAGTCATAAACCGAAGGGACTACAAGCGGCTATTCTCACATATACCCTTGAGAGATACAAAAATTGTCTTGAAGACGTACACGGGGCAATAAGTCTACCCCAAAGGAAAAATAAGGGTGAACGTTATATATAACGGCAAGGAAACACCAAAAATGGACCTATACGTATTGCCAGATGGAGGACCACCACTACTAGGACGTGAATGGATCCGGAAGATACAGCTGGATTGGCATTCCATACAAGCACTGACTGTAGATGCCAAAAAGGATGACGACGTCACACCTGGATGACTGTCAAAAATGCTAACTGACGCACAAGATGTGTTCCAGCAGGGACTCGGAACACTAAAAGACATAACAGCGACGATCAAAATAGAGGAAAATGCAAGCCCAAAGTTTTTTAAGGCCAGACCGGTACCTTATGAGATCTGCCCAGCCGTCGAAGCAGAGCTGGAAGGTTTGGAATGTTCAGGAGTACTGTCCAAAGTGGACTGGAGCGAGTGGGCTACACCCATCGTTCCTGTAATGAAGAGGTCGTTGAGTAATACGCCTGGGGAACCAAAGAGGGTTCGCATCTGTGGGGACTTTAAGGTGACAGTGAACCCAGTCCTTCACACTGTACAATATCCGCTTCCGCGGATTGAAGATATTTTTGCCTCGCTATCTGGACGGAAACGCTTCACTAAGATTGATCTGGCCCAGGCGTACCTGCAAATGGAGGTAGAAGAAGCCTCGAAACGGTACCTCACGATCAACACTCATAAAGGTCTCTACCAATACAACCGGCTGGTGTTCGGGGTAGCATCAGCTCCGGTTATTTGGCAAAGGGCAATGGAACAAGTCCTGCAAGGGATTCCAGGGACCCAGTGTTATTTGGACGACATCCTGGTCACGGGCGAAAATGACAGTGATCACCTCACCAACCTGGAGCAGGTGCGCAGTAGATTGAAGGAATATGGGCTCCGAGCAAATCGCCACAAATGCGAGTTTATCCAGAAGCAGATCTCGTATTGTGGCCACGTTATTGATAAAAAGGGGTTACCTAAGACCCCTGAAAAGATTGAGGCAGTAGTCAAGGCTCCAGCACCGGAAAATGTGTCACAACTGAGGTCGTTCCTCGGGCTGGTGAACTACTACCATAAGTTCTTGCTGAATTTGTCTACGGTACTACACCCACTGAACACCCTACTGCAAACGGGGGTACCATGGAAGTGGAGTGACGAATGTAAACGAGCTTTCCAGAAGAGCAAAGCATTGATCACATCAAAAGAGGTGTTAGCTCATTTCAACCCAGCACTACCAAATCAGTTGGCGTGTGATGCATCACCCTATGGCATTGGAGCGGTGCTGTCGCCCAAATTCCCGGACGGCTCGAAGAGGCCAGTAGCCTTTGCGTCTCGATCACTAACCTCAGCCGAGCGTAACGCCCAGATTGACAGGGAGGCTCTCAGCCTAGTGTGGGGAGTGAAAAAGTTCAATCACTATCTGCACGGGCAGAAGTTCACCTTGCTGACTGACCACCAACCACTTGTCTCCATCTTTAATCCAAAGAAGGGCGTTCCGGTGATGACTGCGCAACGGCTACAAAGATGGTCCCTTTTTCAAGGGGCGCACCAATATGGAATCGAGTATAAGTGCACGAAACAGCATGGAAACGCTGATGGGCTATCACACCTGCCACTGCCTACTGCGGAGGAAGCACCAGCAGTGGACCCTGTCGAAATATTTCATTCGACTATAATTGAATGCTTGCCAGTAACTAACGCTGGCATAGAGAAGGAGACCCGAAATGACCCGACACTGTCTCCGGTATATGATTTGACGGTGAAGGGATGGCCAGCACATGGCGACTCACTGTTGCCAGCATTCTCCTCCAGAAGAGAACAGCTGTCAGTATGCCAGGGGACAGTGATGTGTGGATCCCGAGTGGTAATTCCACCCAAGTTAAGGGAGAGAGTGCTCAATGAGCTTCACGAAGGTCATCTGGGAGGGGTGAAAATGAAAAGCCTTGCTAGGGCTTATGTTTGGTGGCCAGGGATCGATCAGCAAATCAAGGACCTGACAAAGAGCTGCTCAGGATGCCAGAAGGTCCAAAATGCACCACCACATGCCCCTCTACACCCATGGGAGTGGCCCTCATCTCCATGGCAACGGGTGCATATTGATTTTGCTGGTCCATTCATGGACTCAATGTTTTTAATAGCCGTGGATGCGCACTCGAAATGGCCTGAGGTGATCAAAATGTCCTCCACCACCACGGAGAAAACTATTGCAGTCCTACGGACCATTTTTGCCAGGAACGGCTTGCCAGAGCAGATTTGCTCTGATAACGGACCACAGTTTGTGTCCGAAGAGTTTCGAAGATTTATCATCCAGCCACAAATGGATTGGCTGAGAGGTTCGTACAAACCTTTAAAAAAGCAGTAAAGGCCATGTGCGATGACGACATTCCACTGCAGCATAAGGTGGACAATTTCCTGTTAGCCTACAGAAATGCGACACATGCAGTCACCAACCAGGCCCCGGCCATGATGTTCTTTAACCGAAGGTTGAGATCTCGTCTGGATTTGCTCAGACCAAATGTACAAAGAGATGTTGAGAGTAAGCAATTCCAGCACATCAATGAGAAGCCGACAAGGAGCTTCAATGTAGGGCAACCAGTCTTGGCCCGCGACTACCGAACAGAGAAATGGCAACCAGGAACGATATGCACATGGCAGGGGCCACTAATGTACACAGTGGATGTTGGGGAGAACATTGTGAGACACCATGCTGACCAGATCTTAGAGTCACAGGAACGAGTCAACCCCATGTCTTGGCCATACGTACCTGGTGAGGAACCCGACGTACAAGTCGCATCTACCTCAGAAACAATAGCATTGGAAGCTGATGAATCAACTGACGACAGGGTGCTAGAATCGCCTCCGCACCAAGAGCGAGACACTCGGGAAAGGCGTTATCCAGAAAGAATCAGGAAGCCTCCCCAGAGACTGAATATATGAATGGACTATTTTCATATAACATTGTATATTAAAAATGTTAATTGTTAAATGAGTATTATGGTACTGTTAATCTAAAAGGAGAGGAATTGTAATGTTTGTAATGTATATATACCTTAAGGGAGAGAACTACTTTTTACAGCTCCTGTATACTGTAGTACCGGCAGTGACCACACCTGTATATTAACCCTGAGTAGTGATCTGTACAATTAGTTCTAGAGTAACCCTCATTCAGTAAACACCTGTTGAATCGTTCCCTGCAGTCTGTTGTCTGATTATTGAAGGACACAACATTAAGATACACGGACATAACATAGCTTACTGAGGGTGAGATGGAGCATTGCAGCAAAGAAGATTGAGAAGAGCGTTGGTGCGATGACACAGCCTTGCTTGACCCCAGTTCGTACGTGAAATGGGTCTGTGGTGGAACCGTTGGTCAGGATCACGGCTTGCCTGTCGTCGTGAAGCAGGCGGAGGATAGTGACAAACTTTTGAGGGCAGCCGAATTTGAGGAGGACACTCCATAATCCCTCATGGTTGACAGTGTCGAAGGCCTTTGTGAGATCAAAGAAGGCCATGTACAGCGGTTGGTGCTGTTCCCTGCATTTCTCTTGTAATTGACGTGCGGTGAAGATCATGTCCATTGTGCCCCTTAGTGGGCAGAATCCGCATTGCGACTCTGGGAGGAGCTCTTTGGCCACTGGGAGAAGGCGATTGCAGAGGATTCTTGGGATGACGTTCCCTGTGGCAGATAGCAGGGAAGCTCCTCTGTAATTACCGCAATTGGACTTGTCATCTTTCTTGAAGATGGTCACAATTACGGCGACTGAAGAACAACAAGGCCTCAGGAGCAGATGGAATCCCCGCCGAGGCACTAAAGCATGGCGGAGAAGCACTACTGGTGCAAATTCATGAACTCATTTCTCTTATCTGGAAGGAGGAGAGCATGCCAGGGGATCTCAAAGACACCTAATAATACAGTGGTTACCTGACTGATATTTTTAGTGGTAAGGGAATGTCTTATCTCAGATGTGTACCCTGATATGGAAAATGCTTGAAACATAGAAACATAGAAACATAGAAGATAGGAGCAGGAGTAGGCCATTCGGCCTCTCGAGCCTGCTCCGCCATTCAATGCGATCATGGCTGATCATCCAAATTCAGTACCCTGTCCCTGCTTTCTCCCCATATCCCTTGATCCCTTTAGCCTTAAGAAATATATCCAACTCCTTCTTGAATATATTTAATGAATTGGCCTCCACTGCCTTCTGTGGTAGAGAATTCCACAGGTTCACCACTCTCTGGGTGAAGAAATTCCTCCTCATTTATGTCCTAAATGGCTTACCCCTTATCCTTAGACTGTGACCCCTGGTTCTGGACTCCCCGACCATCGGGAACATCCTTCCTGCATCTAGTCTGTCCAGTCCTGTCAGAATTTTATAAGTTTCAATGAGATCCCCCCTCATTCTTCTAAACTCCAGCGAGTATAAGCCCAATCGACCCAATCTCTCCTCATACGTCATTCCTGCCATCCCAGGTATCAGCCTGGTGAATCTTCGCTGAACTCCTTCCATGGCAAGCAGATCCTTCCTCAGATAAGGCGACCAAAACTGCACACAATACTCAAGATGTGGTCTCACCAAGGCCCTGTACAACTGCAGCAAGACATCCTTATTCCTGTACTCAAACCCTCTCGCTATGAAGGCTAGCATACCATTTGCCTTCTTAACCGCCTGCTGCACCTGCATGGTTACCTTCAGCGACTGGTGCACAAGGACACCCAGGTCTCGTTGCACTTCCCCTTCTCCCAATCTATTGCCATTCAGATAATAATCTGCCTTCCTGTTTTTGACACCAAAGTGGATAACCTCGCATTTATCCACATTATATTGCATCTGCCATGCTTCTGCCCAATCACCCAACCTATCCAAATCATCCTGGAGTATCTCGGCATCCTCCTCACAGCACACATGCCCACCCAGCTTTGTGTCATCTGCAAATTTGGAGATATTACATCTAGTTCCCTTGTCTAGATCATTAATAGATATTGTGAATAGCTGGGGTCCAAGGACAGATCCTTGCGGTACCCCACTAGTCACTGCCTGCCACTCGGAAAAAGACCCATTTATTCCAACGCTTTGCTTTCTGTCTGCCAACCAGTTCTCTATCCAAGTCAATACCTTGCCCCCAATCCCATGTGCCTTAACTTTACACGCTAATCTCTTATGCGGGACCTTATCGAAAGCCTTTTGAAATTCCAAATATACCACATCCACTGGTTCTCCCTTATCTATTTTACCAGTTACATCCTCAAAAAATTCCAGTAGATTAGTCAAGCACGATTTACCTTTTGTAAATCCATGTTGACTTTGTCCGATCCTGTCACTGTTCTCCAAGTGCTCTGCTACTACATCTTTTATAATGGACTATAGCATTTTCCCCACTACCGATGTCAGGCTTACCGGTCTGTAATTCCCCGTTTTCTCTCTTCCACCTTTTTTGAATAGTGGGGTAACATTAGCAACCCTCCAATCCATGGGTACTGTTCCAGATTCCATCAAATGTTGGAAGATGATCAGCAATGCATCTACTATTTCTAGGGCCACTTCCTTAAGTACCCTAGGATGTAGATTATCAGGCCCTGGGGATTTATCAGCCTTCAATCCCGTCAATTTCCCTAACACCATTTCCCTACAAATACTGATTTCTTTCAGTTCCTCCCTTTCATCAGACCCAAATTCCCCGACATCTCTGGGAGGTTATTTGTGTCCTCCTTTGTGAAGACAGAACCAAAATATGTATTTAATTGGTCTGCCATTTCTTTGTTCCCCATTATAAATTCCCCTGATTCTGACCTACGCTTGACTTCAACAATCTTTTTCTCTTCACATATCTGTAAACGCTTGGCAACTAAAAGCTCAAGGCATCAGTTAGCTGGTGGACCACAGGCACCACTTGGCTTCTTGTTCTGGGACTCTTGGAAATCCTTGGACAGATGGGTTTTAATTTAACTTTGCAGGGAGACATGCCCACCAGCAGCATATATCAAATATTCGGACACGCAGCACGCAGGGTTACCAACTTTGGGTGCACGCATTCTGGGAGTTTTATAAAAATTCATTCTCAGGATGTGGGCATCGCTGGCAAGGCTGCCATTTGTTGCCCATCCCTAGCTGCATTTGAGTGGTAGTGGTGGGCCTTCTTGAACTGCTGCAGTCCGTGTGGTGATTGTGCTCCCTTAGTGCTGTTAGGGAGGCCGTTCCAGGATTTTGACCCAGCGACGATGAAGGAACGGCGATATATGTCAAAGTCAGGATGGTGTGTGACTTGGAGGGGAACGTGAAGGTGATAGTGTTCTCATGCACCTGCTGCCCTTGTGGTGGAGGTTGTGGGTTTAGGAGGTGCTGCCAAAGAGGCCTTGGCAAGTTGCTGTAGTGCATCCTGTAGATAGTACACACTGCGCTAGTGGATGGGGTGCCACGCATCACACCCCGCCTCGAAAAAACTCCAAGACTGACAATTGCACTAAAATGGTTGCCAAGGTTTGCACCCATCCCCAAGGAGGTCCAGGTCCCTATGTGGAAGCAACAGTATGATGGCAGGTAGGGTTGGCACCAGAAGGTTTCGTGCAAGAACTGGGAGGATCAAGAGAAGGCGAAGAAAGTAGACAGCCAACCGATAGCGACGGTAACACATGCTGCAGTGCTGATGTAGACAGATGACTTTCCTCATCTGGAGGATTAGAAGAACTGGAATGAAAGACAAGATTCTCACAGCAGTACCTGCAGAGCATTATTTTTTAGAATATGTACAATAGACTACTCTCACCCTCTGAGACGACTCGTGATGATAGTGTTGGGCGACTTTTAGGCAACAGCTTCAAGGTGGAACAAATCAATAGATTACACAGCACCTTAACGCATATTAATCACCCAGCCTCACAATTCCAAATAAACCTTCAGAAAAGCATTTTCTTTGATCTTTCAGGTTTTACATGTGCTGATTATAGCTGAAAGCCAGGCATACTGCCAATGCACAATGATATTTTCTCCAGGTTGCTTGCAGCAGTGCAAGGGAGATCAATCTTCGATTCCTGGAGAATCCAGGACAATCCGGAAGGATTGACAATCCTAAATGCACATCATTTTCCAATCATTAATTTTACTGCTGATAAATCATTGCGGGAAAAGTGCACCATTTGAGGATGCTGTTTCCTCATTGCCTCCAAGTCGGGAGTGTTCAGACATAGAAACATAGAAGATAGGAGCAGGAATAGGCCATTTGGCCCCTCGAGACTGCTCCGCCATTCAATGCGATCATGGCTGATCATCCAAATTCAGTACCCTGTCCCTGCTTTCTCCCCATACACCTTGATCCCTTTAACCTTAAGAAATATATCCAACTCCTTCTTGAATATATTTAATGAACTGGCCTCCACCGCTTCTGTGGTAGAGAGTTCCACAGGATCACCACTCTCTGGGTGAAGAAATTCCTCCTCATTTCTGTCCTAAATGGCCTACCCTTTATCCTTAGACTGTGTCCCCTGGTTCAGGACTCCCCGACCATCGGGAACATCCTTCCTGCATCTAGTCTGTCCAGTCCTGTCAGAATTTTATAAGTTTCAATGAGATCACCTCTCATTCTTCTAAACTCCAGCGAGTACAAGCCCAATCGACCCAATCTCTCCTCATACGTCATTCCTGCCATCCCAGGTATCAGCCTGGTGAATCTTTGCTGAACTCCTTCCGTGGCAAGAACACCCTTCCTCAGATAAGGCGACCAAAACTGCACACAATACTCAAGATGTGGTTTCACCAAGGCCCTGTACAACTGCAGCAAGACATCCTTGTTCCTGTACTCAAACCCTCTCGCTACGAAGGCCAACATACCATTTGACTTCTTAACCGCCTGCTGCACCTGCATGCTTACCTTCAGCGACTGGTGTACAAGAACACCCAGGTCTCGTTGCACTTCCCCTTCTCCCAATCTATTGCCATTTAGATAATAATCTGCCTTCCTGTTTTTGCCACCAAAGTGGACATCCTCACATTTATCCACGTTATATTGCATCTGCCATGTTTCTGCCCAATCACCCAACATGTCCAAATCATCCTGGAGTTTCTCGACATCCTCCTCACAGCACACACGCCCACCCAGCTTTGTGTCGTCTGCAAATTTGGAGATATTACATCTAGTTCCCGTGTCTCGATCATTAATATATATTGTGAATAGCTGGGGTTCTAGGACCGATCCCTGCGGTACCCCATTAGTCACTGCCTCCCACTCGGAAAAGGACCCATTTATTCCAACTCTTTGCTTTCTGTCTGCCAACCAGTTCTCTATCCAAGTCAATACCTTGCCCCAATCCCATGTGCCTTAACTTTACACACTAATCTCTTATGCGGGACCTTATCGAAGGTCTTCTGAAAGTCCAGATACACCACATCCACTGGTTCTCCCTTATCTATTTTACCAGTTACATCCTCAAAAAATTCCAGTCGGTTAATCAAGCACAATTTACCTTTTATGAATGCATGTTGACTTTGTCTAATCCTGTCACTGTTTTCCAAGTGCTCTGCTATTATATCTTTTATAATGGACTCCAGCATTTTCCCCACTACCGATGTCAGGCTTACCGGTCTGTAATTCCCCGTTTTCTCTCTACCACCTTTTTTGAATAGTGGGATAACATTAGCTACCCTCCAATCCATGGGTACAGTTCCAGATTCCATCGAATGTTGGAAGATGATCAGCAATGCATCTACTATTTCTAGGGCCACTTCCTTAAGTACCCTAGGATGTAGTTTATCAGGCCCTGGGGATTTATCGGCCTTCAATCCCATCAATTTCCCTAACACCATTTCCCTACAAATACTGATTTCTTTCAGTTCCTCCCTTTCATCAGACCCTATGTTCCCCGGCATCTCTGGGAGGTTATTTGTGTCCTCCTTTGTGAAGACAGAACCAAAATATGTATTCAGTTGGTCAGCCATTTCTTTGTTCCCCATTATAAATTCCCCTGATTCTGACTGCAAGGGACCTACGCTTGACTTCACCAATCTTTTTCTCTTCACATATCTATAAAAACTTTTACAGTCAGTTTTTATGTTTCCTGCAAGATTGCTCTCATATTCTATTTTCCCCTTCTTAATTAATCCCTTTGTCCTCCTTTGTTGAATCCTAAATTGCTCCCAATCCTCAGGAGTATTGCTTTTTCTGGCCAATTTATATGTCCTCTCCTTAGATCTTATGCTATCCCTAATTTCCCTTGTTAGCCACGGTTGAGTCACCTTTTTTGTTTTATTTTTGTGCCAAACTAGGATGAACATCTTCTGTAGTTCATCCATGCGGTCTTTGAATGTTTGACATTGCCTATCCACCGTCAACCCTTTGAGTGACATTCCCCAATCAATCCTACCCAACTCATGCCTCAGACCATCATAGTTTCCTTTATTTAAATTTAGGACCCTAGTCTCTGAGTCAACTACTTCATTCTCCATCTTAATGAAGAATTCGATCATATTATGATCGCTCCGACCCAAGGGGCCTCGTACAACAATATTGCTAATTAATCCTTTCTCGTTACATAATACCCAGTCTAAGATGGCCTGATCTCTGGTTGGTTCCTTGACATATTGGTCCAGGAAACCATCCCGTAAACACTCCAGGAATTCCTCCTCCACAGTATTGTTACTAATTTGGCTAGCCCAATCTATATGTAGATTAAAGTCACCCATGATGACTGCTGTGCCCTTATTGCATGCTTCTTTAATTTCCCTTTTATTGCAATCCCCAACCTCCGCCTTACTGTTTGGAGGTCTGTATACCACGCCCACTAACGTTTTCTGCCCCTTGGTATTTCTCAATTCTACCCATACAGATTCCACATCATCAGAGCTAATATCCTTCCTTACAATTGTGTTAATCCCTTCTTTAACCAGTAATGCTACCCCACCTCCCTTTCCTTTTTGCCTATCTTTACTGAATATTGAATACCCCTGGATGTTGAGTTCCCAGCCTTGGCCATCCTTGAGCCACGTTTCCGTAATCCCAACCAAATCATATTCGTTTACCTCTGTTTGCACAGCCAATTCATCCACCTTATTACGAATGCTCCTCGCATTAAGACACAAAGCCTTCAGGCTTATTTTTTTAACGCTCTTAGACCTATTAGAATTATTATTTACTGTGGCCATGTTTGATTTAAACCGTTGATTTCTCTGACTGCCACTTTTGTTTTTCTCCTTCCTTTCTTTTGCTTTTATCCTTGTTTCCCTTTCCTCTGTCCCCCTGCTTAGGTTCCCAACCCCCTGCTATCTTAGTTTAAACCCTCCCCCAGAGCACTAGCAAACACACCCCCTAGGACATCGGTTCCAGCCCTGCCCAGGTGCAAACTGTCTGGATTGAACTGTTCCCACCTCCCCCAGAACCGGTTCCAATGTCCCAGGAACTTGAATCCCTCCCCCTGGCACCATTCCTCTAGCCATGTATTCATCTGAAATATCCTTCTATTTCTACTCTGACTAGCACGTCGCACTGGTAGCAATCCTGAGATTACTAGCTTTGAGGTCCTATTTTTTAATTTACCTCCTAACTCCCTATATTCAGCTTTTAGGACCTCATCCCCGTTTTTACCTATATCGTTGGTACCTATATGCACCACAACAACTGGCTGTTCACCCTCCCCTTCCAAAATGTTCTGCAGCCGTTCTGAGACATCCTTGACACAGGAAGTGTCCCTGAGTTCCCACATAGCGCAGGAGGAGCATACCACGTGGCCGGGCTGTCCTACCATGACTTACCCTTTAATTAATTGAAATTAAATTAAATCAATCAATCCCACCAATTACAGTACAGTTAAATGGTGTACCAACATTCCCCATTACACCAGAGAGACCTTAGTAACTATAAACCACAGAGTTAAAGTTTAAAAAGAGAGAAATACTCACCAACCAATCACCTTTCTGGTGACGTCACACTTCAATTACTTTTTACTTCTCTCCCTCCCTCTGAGCTCAGAGACTGCAGATTAGTAAGCCTACCTGGTCTCGGAGCCGCTTTTTAAGCTGCCGCCGCTCAGCCGCCTCGTTCCCTCGCAGGTCTGCCTGCCTGCTGCCACTGCTCTGAGGCCTACCTGGTCTCGGAGCCGCTATTCAACTCGCCGCCTCGGTCGCCTCATCCCTCGCAGGTCTGCCCGCCTGCCGCCGCTGCTGTGTGGCCTACCTGGTCTTGGAGCCACTTTTAACCGCCACCGCTCAGCCGCCTCGTCCCTCGCAGGCCTGCCCGCCTGCCACCGCTGCTCTGAGGCCTACCTGGTCTCGGAGCCGCTTTTAACCGCCGCCGCTCAGCCGCCTCATCCCTCGCAGGTCCACCCGCCTGCCGCCGCTGCTCTGAGGCCTACCTGGTCTCGGAGCCGCTTTTAAACTCGCCGCCTCGGTCGCCTCATCCCTCGCAGGTCCGCCTGCCTGATGCCGCTGCTCTGAGGCCTACCTGGTCTCAGAGCCGCTTTTAAACTCGCCGCCTCGGTCGCCTCGTCCCTCGCAGATCCACCTGCCTGCCGCCGCTGCTCTGAGGCCTACCTGGTCTCGCAGCCGCTTTTAACCGCCACCGCTCAGCCGTCTCGTCCCTCGCAGGCCCGCCCGCCTGCCGCCGCTGCTCGTTTTCTTTGTTTTCTTTGTGGACGACGAGATGTGTACCGTGGAGCCTCAAGGGCCACATGTGAAGTTTCAATCAATGTTCCCATTAACTTTCATATATCTCAAGTTGCTTTAAAGAATTGCACAGAGCAGCAATTGAAAACATATCATTGTCTTGGAAAATCTGAAACTGATAAATCTCTCGGTGGAATCAGAAGCTTTTTAAAAATGCCTGACCAATTTCCTAAGTGTGGGAATTACAAGGCCATGTTTTACTTTGTAGGCATCTGACATGGATCGTGTATAATATCTGGGAGGTCAGTCTATCAAATATCACATCGTGTTATCAATTGAACTAGTTTAAATAGAAATTAACAGGGGAATTTTACGGGGGAGGGTCAGCAGGTCGGTGGAGGGATGGGTGGGAAAATGTTTTCTTTTGACAGCGAGTCGGGACCCCGCTGTCAACCCACCGCCACATGCCTTTATCAAATGTCGGGGAGGCAATTGAAATCATTAGTGGCTGTTTACAGCCACTTAATGCTTTTTTCCCAGCTTTTGAATTTCACAGGTTGCCCGCTGGTTTCCCGCTGTGCCTAGACCTCATCAGTGAAGCTGGGAGGTCACTTGCCATTGTTTCAGCTGAAGAGTTGACAGCTTCAAATGTTAAGTCAAAGCTCCCAGCTGATTCAGATATCTTCCCTTAGGCACTAGCTTCTCTAAACTGCATTTCCACTACAGATTCAGTCTTTACACAATTCTCCATCCAGTCTGACCTCATTACCTCTCTCATCATTAAGAGATTGCTTCTGTCATTTCTACTTCACCTGCCATTTATTCCATCAGCATCGGTGCCCTTTATACTCTCTCACCTTGGTCCTCAGAATCCCACCATGATCAGCCCGAACACCAGCATCACCAGGCACACCAGCAGTACCAGGCACACCAGCAGCACCAACAACACCAACCTTCTCCGCAATCAACTGATGCTGCACAGGGCACAGGGCATCAGCACCTGACCACATTACTGCCCGGGAGGCCAGGAATGGCCTCACCATGGCCAGATTTACTTCACTTGATAATAAGAACATAAGAACATAAGAAATAGGAGCAGGAGTAGGCCAATCGGCCCCTCGAGCCTGCTCCGCCATTCAATAAGATCATGGCTGATCTGATCCTAACCGCCAATCTACTATCACAGAACCATCTCCTGAATCTAACAGAATTAGACACACGAAATAGGAGCAGGATCAGGCTACATGGCCCCTGGGCCCGCTCCGCTACCCACAGGGCCATGACCGATCCGAACCTAGACTCATGTCCAAATTCCTGCCCGCTCCCCATAACCCTTTATTCCCTTTACTTCGAGGAAACTGTCTATTTCTGTTTTAAATTTATGTAATGATGTAGCTTCTACAGCTTTTTGGGGCAGCATATTTCATGGACCTACCACCCTCTGAGTGAAGTAGTTCCTCCTCATCTCAGTTTTGAAAGAGCAGCCCCTTATTCTAAGACTATGCCCCCTAGTTCTAGTTTCACCCATCATCGGGAACATCCTCCCCGCATCCACCCGATCCAACCCCTTCACAATCTTATATGTTTCAATAAGATCGCCTCTCATGCTGTACACCCTGGCTGCCACATGATGCACCAGGTTGGTACCACCCCACACCAACACCATAAAGCATCCCTACATGCCTAAGCCATTCCTTTCACACTCATCAGCATTGCGGGGGGTACCGTTATGTCTCACCATTCACTGCAACTCACTAAGCCACTTCCAAAGGTGCACACAAATCTGTCCAAGAACGCAAAGTGTTGAAAATAAAGGTTTCAATGTTTGACAGCACATTAACAGAGACTTTACATGAACATTGGCTAAAACATCTAAGTGCCTACCCTTGTGTGTTGTTAGTTGGCATTATTGGACTAGGATGAGGGTGAGTGTGAGGGGTGGCTAGTGAAATGGGGAAATGATAATGTAGATAGAGAGGAATGGGTGGAGGTGCAAGGTAAGTTGGTGTGAGTAAGGATGTGCAGGAGTAGGATAGGGAAGGCAGCGTGATGAGGATGTGATGAGTGGCACAGCAGGATGAGGTTGAGTGTGGCTTTGCAGTAATGTTTCGTGATCTACTGAGATCATTGAAAGGTTTGCGCTACTGCAGCCTGGTCCTCCTGATGACATCCCTGATTGTATCTTCCTGTGCAATGTGCAACCAGGCTGCGTTGGTCTCCTGGGGAGGTCTCTACCACCCATTGGAAGGGAAGAGAACCTCCCTGCGTGCTGTGACTCCCTCCATAAGCATGGAGGGAGTCATGGGAGAGCCTGGGTGCAGCCGTGCACCTTTGTGCAATGTTTGTCAGTGTTTGCAGCACCTCAATGCTGTAGAACACTGACAGCACAAATGTCAAAGTAAATTTGCGCATGGTCCCTTTAAGGAAACCGGCTGATGACGCATCATCAAATGATGTCATCAGATCCACTTCCTTCAGTTGGACCGGGAAACACGCTGGGCGGGCTTAACAAGCCCAATCAGGGGAAATGCATTCTACATAGTGGGCTGGAGCCAGCAGCGAGGCCAGGACCCACCACCAATGTCGCCCACCACAGGCCTACCGAGCTTGGTAAAATCCAGCCCTGAGACTGAGAATTAATCTCCAGATTCATTGTAGGGAAACTGAAACTGAAAGAACTCGCAATAACCACAAATGAATTTGATAGAGGAATATAAGTTGACTCTGAATATAAATACCCTACCACTGAAAAATGTTCCCAAAATTAGACAGAAAGCAATGGGAAAGTAATTCCTTCGCAGGGGATAAAGTGAGAGCTAACATCAACTATCACCACCTATTTGTATAATCGTTCATAACACTTCAATTTCATTGATGTATTGTAGTGCAATTAGAATACAGTATATCATAACAGAGCAAGGACTAGAAGCTTATTCTCACGTGGTTTTGGGTGAGGTGGAGAGTGTATATATTGTGATACACAAGGTATCACAATTGAAACTGATAATTCTCCCTGTGGAATTGGAAGCCTTTTAAAAATGCCTGACCAATGCACAAGCTATCACAATTGTGTGGGACAGGCTGAATGGACCAGAGAGTCTTTTCCTGTCTGTCAGTGTTTGTATGTTCGTATGTTTATATTGGATCTGGTTTTAACTTTTAAAAATTTTAGAGATCAAGAATATTTTTAACCATATCTGTTTAACATTTTAGTCGTTGATGGCCTTACTGATCCTATAATACCCAGAATGTTAACTCTCTAGGAAATGGTAGAACTGAACAGTTAGGCCTTCATTGTTGTAATATTTATAACATATATATATAAGAATTTTTAACATTCACCTCAACATCCTCTATGGTAGCATTTCAACTTTAGCCTGAAAATGATTGTTTTCGAATGTTTATATCGGCAGCAAACCTGAGTGTCCAATCTAGTCCAGTCCGAATTGGGCCAAATTTTGCAGACAGTAATTACAAATATCTAAACTTTGAGGTAATTTGGAACACTTCAGCCTTGTTATGGCTTTCTGTCTTAAAGAAGTGACATGGATCATGTGAAGTAGGCAAATCTGTTAACTTGGGCATTTTAAGAATGGGGTGGAAGTAAGTTTTCATTTAGGTCTACTATATAGGAAGTGATGATACCTTAAAGGAGGTGGCGGGTGTTATGTATTATGTGTTCTATTGTGTGTTCTCCTCCCACCTGTGGTGGCGCTGTCACAGGAGATAAATGGTTGGGTGTTCTCTGTTAAGTTTAGCTCTCTTTGTTCGGAACTTTCCAGAACTTCCTTTCCTTCCAATAAAGCACTTCATGTTTGAATCTCTGAGTTCTGAGTCCTAAATTGTGTCTAGGTAGAAAAGTACCGACACAACAAGTGGCAATGAGGAGCGGATGAATCTGTGTACGTTACGGGTGCAGTGAGTAAACAGAAATTTTAATTTGAAACGTGAGATGGCTACTATATTAGGAAACATCGGTGATTTTGATGAAAATGTGGAGCAATGGAGCGCATATACGGAACGTTTTGACTATTTTGTATTGGCGAATGCGGTGGCAAATGAAAAGGTCATGCCTACCTTTTTGAGTGTAATTGGGCCGAAGACATTCAATTTACTTCGCAGCCTCATGCAGCCAGATAAGCCAGGAACTAAAACATATAAGCAACTAGTGGAAATTCTTGGAGCACATTTTTCACCAAAACCTCTGGTTATTGCTGAGAGATTTAGATTTCACAAACGGAATCAAGAGGAGGGGGAATCAGTGACAATGTTTATTGATGCTTTAAAAAGGTTATCAGAACACTGCGAGTTCAAGGAGATGCTGAATGACACCATTAGAGACAGACTCATGTGTGGTCTGCAAAATGCAGCCACACAGAAGCGCCTTCTTACTGAGGACAACCTTACTCTTGAAAAGGCCATTGAAGTTAGTGTCTCCATGGAGATGGCGGAAAAGGAGGCTCACCAGTTGAGTTCAACAGGGAGAGTTCACAAGGTGTCATCTGAGCCTAAAGGTGCGCGGAACGGCACATGTTACCGTTGTGGGAAAACGGGCCATCACGCTAATGACTGCTGGCGTACGGAGCTGGAATGCCGAAATTGTGGCAAAAAGGGTCACATTGAACGCGCCTGTAGAGGTAAAAAAAGAACAGACAGAGCTGGGAAGCATGGAAGCAAAATGTCTGTATTTGGACAAGAGAGGAAAAAGAGTGTTCATTCAGTGCAGTATGATGGAACAAGCAAAACAGAGGGGAGCGACACCTCTGAGGAGGAAGAGGTGCACATACTGACGGTTGCAGGTGATTCAAATGGCTACTGGGTGTCACCACTGGTGGAGTGACAATCAGTGCGGATGGAGGTGGACACAGGCGCGGTTGTGTCCCTTGTTTCAGACACTGTCTACAACAAAATGCTAAAGCATCTTACCCTTCAGCCAACAAACATTGTGCTAAAGACGTATACCGGCGAACCTGTGGCCATGAGAGGCGTCATTGAGGTGACAGTTAAATTGAACGGACAGACTGCAAAACTGCCACTATATGTGGTAAAGGGAAATTACCCATCGCTACTGGGACGTGCGTGGCTAGAGAAAATCACGCTGGACTGGTCTGCAGTCCGCATGATGTCAAAAGGGGAGTCAGGTCTGACTGCAGTGTTAAACAAACATGCAGAACTCTTCAATGGGGAATTTGGGAGCATGAAAAAGATCAGCGTGAGACTGGACATTAAACCTGACAGCAAGCCGAAGTTTCACAAAGCCCGACCTGTACCCTATGCAATTAGGCCAAAAGTTGAGGCTAACTTGGAGGCCTTAGTCGAGAATGGAGTCCTGGAGCCTGTGAGCGTGAGCAAATGGGCCACACCCATTGTTCCTGTCCTGAAAAAGGATGGATCTTGTAATGTCTGTGTGTAATTGAGACACGGACTGCAGAAGTTGGTTATAACAGGTGTTTACTGAATGGAGACAAAACTGGAACTACTATACAAAGTTACTGCACAGGCTTATATACAGGGGTGGTCACTACTGGTACTGCAGTATACAGGGGCTGCAGAGTATAGTTCCTTCTTCAAGGTACATACACTACAATTCCTCCCCTTTTAGCTAAACAGTACATAACATTCGATTAATAATTAAATAACATATTTACAATTACAGTTGCTATATACATTAGCTGAAGTTAATCAATTATAAATTCAGTCTTTGAGGAGGCTTCCTGATTCTGTCCGGATAACGCCTCTTTGGGGTATCAGGTTCTTCTGGCAAAGTTGATTCGGGATCAACGTCATTGTTTGGTTCGTCTGCTTCCAATATCACCGATTCTGAGGTAGATGCAATTGGTACTTCGGTTTCATCACCAGGTGTATAGGATCGCGGTGTAGATTTGATGTTTTCCAGTGACTCTAGAATCTGGTCAGCATGGCGTCTTACAATGCTCTCTCCAACGTCCACGGTATATATTAGAGGTCCTTGCCGTGTGCAGATCGTTCCTGGCTGCCATTTCTCTGTGCGGTAGTCCCGGGCCAAAACTGGTTGACCTATCTTGAAAATCCTGGTTGGCCTTTCATTCATATTCTGAAACTGTCTGTTCTCCACATCTCTTCTGATGTTTGGCTTAACCAAATCCAAGCGGCATCTTAGTCTTCGATTGAAGAACATCATGGCTGGAGTTTGGTTGGTAACCGCATGTGTCGCATTCCGGTAGGCAAACAAAAAGTTATCCACCTTGTGTTGTAGGGGTATGTCTTCATTACACATTGTCTTGATAGCCTTCTTGAATGTTTGAACGAACCTCTCAGCCAATCCATTGGTGGCTGGATGATATGGGGCAGATGTGTAATGCTTAACGCCATTGTTCTTTAAGAACCTCCGGAACTCTTCAGACACAAACTGTGGTCCATTGTCGGAGCAAATCTGTTCAGGCAGCCCATTTCTGGCGAATATGGTTCGTAAGACTGTGATAGTTTTTTCTGTGGTGGTTGAGGACATTTTTATTACCTCTGGCCACTTTGAATGTGCATCCACCGCAATTAAAAACATCGAGTCCATAAATGGACCAGCAAAATCAATGTGTACCCTTTGCCATGGAGATGAGGGCCACTCCCATGGATGTAGAGGGGCTTGTGGTGGGGCGTTTTGGACCTTCTGGCATCCTGTACAACTCTTGGTCATCTCTTCGATTTCTCTATCGATTTCTGGCCACCACACAAACGCTCTGGCTAAGTTCATTTTTACCCCTCCCAGATGACCTTCATGAAGCTCATTGAGCACTCTATCCTTCAATTTGGGTGGAATTACTACTCTGGATCCACACATCAAGGTTCCTCGGCACACTGACAGCTGTTCTCTTCTCGGCGAGAATGCTGGCAACAGTGGTTCGCCATGTGCTGGCCATCCCTTCACCGTTAAATCATAGACCCTGGAGAGTGTCGGGTCATTTCGTGTTTCCTTTTCTATGTTTGCATTCGTCACAGGTAGACATTCGACCATGGTCGAGTGGAATATCTCCACAGGATCCACTGCAGGCGCTTCTTCCACCATCGGCAACGGTAGGCGCGACAATCCATCAGCATTCCCATGCTGTTTAGTTCCTTTGTACTTGATGTCATATTGGTGTGCCCCTAGGAAAAGGGACCACCTCTGTAGCCGTTGTGCTGTCATTATCGGGACGCCCTTCTTAGGGTTGAAAATGGAGACAAGAGGTTGATGATCAGTTAGTAGAGTAAATTTCTGTCCGTGCAGGTAATGATTGAACTTCTTCACCCCCCACACCAGGCTGAGGGCCTCCCTGTCAATCTGGGCGTAGTTACGCTCGGCTGCAGTTAACGAGCGTGACGCAAAAGCTATCGGCCTCTCTGAACCATCAAGGAATTTATGTGACAGTACCGCTCCAACGCCGTAGGGAGACGCATCACACACCAGTCTTATCGGTAGTGATGGGTTGTAGTGAGCCAATACTTCTCTTGAAGTGATCAGGCCTTTACACTCCTGAAAGGCCCGCTTACATTCATCGCTCCATTTCCATGCTACCCCAGTTTGTAGCAGGGTGTTCAGTGGGTGCAGAATTGTGGACAAATTTGGCAAAAACTTATGGTAGTAATTCACCAATCCGAGGAATTACCTCAGTTGCGACACATTTTCAGGCGCTGGAGCCTTAACTACTGCTTCAATTTTGTCAGGGGACTTATGTAACCCCTCTTCATCAACCACGTGGCCACAATATGATATTTGTTTCTTAAAAAACTCGCACTTGGGGCGATTGGCTCGTAGCCCATGTTCTCTTAGTCTAGTGAGCACCTGCTCTAGGTTGGCAAGGTGTTCACTGTCATTTTCACCTGTCACTAGGATGTCGTCCAAGTAACACTGAGTCCCCGGAATCCCTTGCAGAACTTGTTCCATCGCTCTTTGCCATATAGCCGGAGCTGATGCTACTCTGAATACCAGTCGATTATACTGGTAAAGACCTTTGTGAGTATTTATCGTGAGATATTTCCTAGAGGATTCTTCAACCTCCATCTGCAAACATGCTTGCGCTAGGTCAATTTTTGTAAAACGTTTCCCTCCGGATAGTGAGGCGAAAATATCCTCTATCCTCGGAAGAGGATACTGTACTGTGTGAAGGACTGGGTTCACAGTCACCTTGAAGTCCCCACAGATGCGAACCTTCCTTGGCTCCTCAGACTTATTGTTTAACGTTTTCTTCATGACAGGAACGATGGGTGTCGCCCACTCGCTCCAGCCTACCTTAGATAACATGCCTGCATTCTCCAGATTCTCCAGCTTTGCCTCGACGGCTGGGCGAATTGCATACGCTACCGGTCTTGCTTTGAAAAACTTGGGAATTGCATTCTCTTCTATTTTTATCGAGGCGGTTACACCTTTAAGAGTTCCCAGTCCTTGTTGAAATACCTCTTTAGCGTTAGCTAAGATTTTTGACAATTGACCAGGTGTGACGTCGTCATCCTTTTTACCAGCCACAGTCAGTGCCTGAATGGAGTGCCAGTCTAAACTTATCTTTCTGATCCATTCACGTCCCAATAATGGTGGTCCACCATCTTGCAGTATGTACAGATACAATTTCTGTATTTCCTTGCCGTTGTATTCGACAGGCACCCTTATTTTCCCTCTGGGGTATACTTTCTGCCCCGTATATGTCTTCAAGACAATGGATGTGTCTTTCAAGGGTATGTGTGAGAATAGCCGCTCATAGTCTCGTCGATTCATGACGGTCAGGGCTGATCCTGTATCCAATTCCATTTTGACTTGGGACCCTGCTATCGTGCTGGTGACCCAAATGGTTCGGTGATCCTCTTTTGCGATTACGTTGTGTAGTTTGAGACAGCTTAGTCTCGTGTTCCTGGATTCACTATCGCTCTTCTGGTCTTCGGAACTACTGTCCGTCATCTTTTGTACTTTCCTGTACTGTTCCTTAGTAGTCTTTTTGTTGTTGTTAGTCTTCTTCCCGGACCTGCAAACTCGTGCAATGTGTCCCATCTTTCCGCATTGCCTGCATGTTTTGTCCTTGGGCCAGCAGTCCTCCTGGTCATGGGTTGTTCTGCCACAGCGATAACATTCAAATCCCCGTGTCATTTCATGGGTGCCGTATTCCTGTGGCTTTTGCTGTATTTCCGCAGCTCCCCTTGCTGCTGCTTCGTACGATACTGCCACGCTGAAAGCCTTATCTAGCGTCAGCTCTTTCTCTGAGAGTAACCTCTTCTGGGTTCCTTCACTCAGGAGTCCACAGGCAAATTTGTCCCGCAGGGTATCTGCCAGTCCTGCTCTGAACTGGCAGTGCTTTGATAGCTTGCGTAGTTCCGTAAGGTAATCAGCATTGCTCTCATCTTTATGCTGATTTCTCTTGTGGAATTTAAATTTTTCTGCTATCAGCAGCGGTGTAGGATTTAGGTGTTCCTGTAGGATATCAACAATTTCGTTAAAACTCTTCTCCATCGGTTTGACTGGAGTGATCAGGTTCTGCAATAGGCCGTACGTACTTGCGCCCATTAAGTTTAGTAGCACCGATGGCTTTTTCTCATCGGCTACTTCATTTGCCTTGCAATATACTTCGACTCTTTCCACATACGTGGTGCAGTCTTCTATTTCATTATCGAAGGCAGTGATATTGCCAGTCTTCGGCATCTTGGAGATCTAAGATGGCGCCTCCCGCGCTTTGCCTTCTTCCCCGATTGAACAAAATGTTGCCTCCCGCGCTTTCTGCCTTTCCCGCTGCTGCCAGCACTGTTGCTGGCATTTTTATGCCTTGATGGCGACGCCCTATGGTCTTCGCGCGCTTCCCCCCGCGCTGCTGCCAACGCCGCTCTCCGCGGTCCCCGTGGCAAACTGCAGCTCCTCGCGGCTTCCTGCGCTTCTAATTTCTTTTTCTTTTATTTTAATTACTGTTCCCGTCGTCAGAGCGGACCCTATGGGACACTTCCCTCCCTCTTCTTGGGTCTGTACGCTGCCCGGCTTCGTAGCACCGGCCGCGCCCTGTGTGCTCCACCCTCTCTCTCTCTCTCCTCTTCCCGACAACGCTGCTCGGCCCCGTTGAAAAGCCACCTGATCGAGCTCTAGCCCGCCGCAGCCCAGGAAGGATCAGTGTACTACCTGCCACCAGCCCGATTAGCTGGAACACCATAGACTGGATAACCAAGCCCAGCTCTCGACAGCCTCTCCTGCAAATCTTCAAATTCGATGAATCAGAGGGCGGTTGCCCACGGTCGACGCCCGTTTCTTCTGTTTGTTTTTTTTTTCTTTTTGGATTTCTTCCTTCTGGCTTCGACCTCTAATAACTTCGCTTCAGGGATGGATCCCCGTGAGGTGGTGCAGAACTGTAGGTAAGTTTGGACCTGTTCGTCGCCAATGTAATGTCCGTGTGTAATTGAGACACGGACTGCAGAAGTTGGTTATAACAGGTGTTTACTGAATGGAGACAAAACTGGAACTACTATACAAAGTTACTACACAGGCTTATATACAGGGGTGGTCAATTGATGCGCTATCAATTACTGAGAAAGACTGGAAGTTAAGAGAGTAACAAACAGGCTTTTATTAGCTAAAGAACGAAGGCATGCCTCTAGTGGTCGACCGGTCCTGAATGCCTGGGGAACTGCAGAGCAGCTGCCTTTATACCAGGGCATATGGGTGGAGCCAGGGGCGGAGCCAGCTGAGGCATGCACAGACAGGTACAACAATGGGCAAGAGTGAACAACAGTGAAGTGAACAACAGTGAACAACAGTGGAGTGAACAACAGTGGTTTACCACATTCACCCCTTGCTTAAAAAATGAGTCCGACGGGGTGAAGTGTATTAAAAGTTCGTATAATTAAGTCTTTCTGGGGGTCTTGTATGCCGTCGTGATCGTCGTGGCGACGGCTGAGGTGGTGCAGCTTCCGACGCCGAGTCCCGCGTGGGCTGGAGCACTGGCGTGTCGTCCTCATGGGTGTTGAGTTGGTTGGTGATCAATGACGGGTCACGGGGCCACGGCGTGCCGTCTACAGGGGTTAGGTATGGGTCCGTTGCCGCCGGTGCATTGTGGGTAGCGGTGAAGGGCAATGGTAGTGGGTAGTGGGTGATGTTGGTTTCAGGGACCCCCGAGGGTGCGAGGTCTCGTATGGAGACTGTGTCCTCCCGCCCGTCCGGGTACGCAATGTAGGCATACTGAGGGTTGGCGTGGAGGAGGTTGACCCTCTCAACCAGGGGGGCCGTTTTATGGGTCCTCACGTGCTTCCGAAGTAGGACGGGCCCTGGAGACGTCAGCCATGGTGGTAGCGAGGTCCCCGATGTGGACTTCCTAGGGAAGACGAACATTTTTTCGTGAGGGGTGGCGTTAGTGGCAGTACAGAGCAGTGACCGAATGGAGTGGAGCGCATCGGGGAGGACATCCTGCCAGCGGGAGGTTGGAAGGCCCTTAGTTTTTAAGGCTAGCAGGGCGGCCTTCCAAACTGTCGCGTTCTCTCTTTCTACCTGTCCGTTCCCCCGGGGGTTGTAGCTGGTGGTCCTGCTCATGGCAATACCTCTCACGAGCAGGTACTGGCGGAGTTCGTCGCCCATGAACGATGAGCCCCGGTCGCTATGGATATAGCTGGGGAAACCGAACAAGGCGAAGAGGTCGTTCAGGCATTTAATGACCGTAGCACTGGTCATGTCTGGGCAGGGGATGGCAAACGGAAAACGGGAGTACTCGTTGATGATAGTGAGGAAGTACGCGTTGCGGTCAGAGGAGGGGAGGGGCCCTTTAAAATCGACGCTCAGGCGCTCAAAGGGGCGAGTGGCTTTTATCAGGTGTGCTCTGTCTGGCCTATAAAAGTGCGGTTTGCACTCGGCACAGACTTGGCAGTTCCTGGTCATGGTCCTGACCTCCTCGATGGAGTAAGGCAGGTTGCGGGCCTTGATGAAATGGAAGAACCTGGTGACCCCCGGGTGGCAGAGGTCATTGTGGAGGGCCCGCAGTCTATCAACCTGTGCGTTGGCACAGGTGCCACGCGATAGAGCATCCGGGGGCTCATTGAGTTTCCCGGGCCGGTACAAGATATCGTAATTGTAGGTGGAAATTTCAATTCTCCACCTCAAAATCTTGTCGTTTTTGATTTTGCCCCTCTGCTTGTTATTAAACATAAATGCAACTGAACGCTGGTCAGTGAGTAGGGTGAATCGTTTTCCGGTCAGGTAATGCCTCCAATGTCGCACAGCTTCCACAATGGCCTGGGCCTCCTTTTCGACAGAGGAGTGTCTGATTTCGGAGCCTTGGAGGGTTCGTGAAAAGAAGGCCACGGGCCTTCCCGCCTGGTTAAGAGTAGCGGCTAGGGCAAAGTCGGACGCATCGCTCTCCACCTGGAAGGGGATGGACTCGTCCACCGCATGCATGGTGGCTTTAGCAATGTCCTCTTTGATACGGTGGAAGGCTAAGCCGGCCTCTGCCGCCAGGGGAAAAGAGGTGGACTTGATAAGTGGATGGGCTTTGTCCGCATAATTAGGGACCCACTGGGCGTAGTAGGAGAAAAACCCCAGGCATCTCTTCAGGGCCTTGAGGCAGTGGGGCAGGGGAAGGTCCATAAGGGGACGCATCCGGTTGGGGTCGGGGCCGATGACTCCGTGTTCCACAACACAGCCAAGGATAGCGAGGCGGGTTGTGCGGAATATGCACTTCTCCTTGTTATACGTAAGGTTTAGGAGTTGGGCAGTGCGGAGGAATTTGTCGAGGTTGGCGTCATGGTCCTGCAGGTCATGGCTGCAGATGGTCACATTGTCCAGGTAGGGAAAAGTGGCCTGCAACGCATTCTGGTCGACCATCCGGTCCATCTCCCTTTGGAAAACGGAGACCCCGTTGGTGATGCCGAAGGGAACCCGAAGGAAGTGGTAGAGGCGGCCGTTTGCCTCGAAGGCAGTATACTGGCGGTCCTCATAGCGGATAGGGAGTTGGTGATATGCTGACTTAAGGTCAATGGTGGAGAATATGCGGTATTGTGCGATCTGATTGACCATATCAGATATGCGAGGGAGGGGTTATGCGTCCAGTTGGGTATATCGATTAATTGTTTGGCTGTAGTCAATGACCAGGCGCTGCTTCTCGCCGGTCTTGACGACCACAACCTGGGC
Source organism: Somniosus microcephalus (assembly GCF_052327205.1). Classification (NCBI taxonomy): domain Eukaryota; kingdom Metazoa; phylum Chordata; class Chondrichthyes; order Squaliformes; family Somniosidae; genus Somniosus; species Somniosus microcephalus. The sequence continues at coordinate 266,335,051 of NC_140988.1, forward strand.
TCGCCAGGGGCTGGTGCTAGCTTCAATAATCCCCTCCTTCAGGAGCCGCTCCACCTCAGATTTAATAAAAACTCTGTCACCAGCGCTGTATCGCCTGCTTTTGGTGGCGATGGGCATACAGTCGTGGGCGAGGTTAGCGAACAACGGGGCGGGGTGACTTTAAGCGTGGAGAGGCTGCAAAAGGTGCGCGGCGGGCAATTTGAAAACTGCTGGTTGCAGACTGTGAGTGGGGGAAGGGGTCCACCGTACGCCATCGTGACACTCTTAAGGTGGCACTGAAAATCCAACCCCAGTAGAACGGCAGCGCAGAGATGGGGCAGGGCAAGCAGTTTAAAGTTTCTGTACTCTGTGCCCCTCACCAAAAGGGTCACCACGCAGTAGCCGCCGACGTCCGCTGAATGGGACTTGGAGGCCATAGAGACCCGGTGGCGCGCTGGCAGGACCGGGAGAGAGTAACGCCGCACCGTGTCGGGGTGGATAAAGCTCTCCGTGCTCCCGCAGTCGAAAAGGCAGGTCGTGGCGCAGCCGTTTACCTTAATTTCCATCATGGACCTGGCTAGTTGGTGAGGTCTAGATTGGTCCAGTGTAACGGAGGCCAGCGTAGGGTCAGGCGTGTCGCTGCAGTCATCAGGTGAGGCGGTGGGTGAGTCGGGGGCCCGTTGCAAAAATGGCGGCCGGAACGGATCACCCATGGTCGAAGGTGTCCAAGATAGCGTCCAAGATGGCGGCGCCCATGATCCACACGCGGCTGGAGGCGTACAAGATGGCGTCCAAGATGGCGGCGTCCAAGATGGCGGCCCGCTTGGCCCACACGCGGCACTGCTGGAGTTTGGGGTAGGTTTAGCCTTGCAGACGCTGGCGTAGTGCCCTTTCTTCCCACAACCAGAGCAAGTAGCGTTTTTCGCCGGGCAGCGCGCTCTGGGGTGTTTGGCTTGGCCACAGAAGTAACACTTCGGGCCCCGGGACATCGCTGCAGAAGTTGGGCCGTTCGGGGGTGGCGCGGCGCAGGGTGACGGTCCTACCGTGTCCCAGGATGGCGGCGCCCGCGCCATCCACGATGCGGCCGCGTGGTCAGGGGAGTAGGCGTCCATATTCCGGTGGGCCACGTCTAGCGAGAGTGCGAGGGCCGTGGCCTTCTTCAGGTCGAGTTCGCCCTGCTCCAACAGTCTCTGCCGGGTGTAGTTGGACCTGAGGCCCGCGACGAAGGTGTCCCGGACAAGTTCCTCCGTGTACACCGCGGCCGACACCTCTTTACATTTGCAGGCCCGGCCGAGCACCTTCAGCGCCCGTAGGTATACCTCCATCGATTCCCCGGGTTGCTGTTTGCGGGACCCCAGGAGGTGTCTGGCGTAAACCTCATTTACCGGGCGTGCGTACTGTTCTTTAAGGAGGTCGCGAGCACCCTTGTAGGTAGTCGCATCTTGGATGAGCGAATAAGCTTGGTGGTTCACCTTGGAGGTCAGAATTTTTAGTTTGTCGCCATCGTTTTGAACAGTTTCGACGGAGGTTTCTATGTAAAATTCGAAGCATCGCAGCCAGTGTGCGAACTTGGTAGATGAATCCACCTCTTGAGGGTCTAGTTCCAGGCGTGCTGGTTTGAGGATTTGCTCCATCGAAAAAAAAGTTTAGCTAATAAAATTGATGCGCTATCAATTACTGAGAAAGACTGGAAGTTAAGAGAGTAACAAACAGGCTTTTATTAGCTAAAGAACGAAGGCATGCCTCTAGTGGTTGACCGGTCCTGAATGCCTGGGGAACTGCAGAGCAGCCGTCTTTATACCAGGGCATATGGGTGGAGCCAGGGGCGGAGCCAGCTGAGGCATGCACAGACAGGTACAACAATGGGCAAGAGTGAATAACAGTGAAGTGAACAACAGTGAACAACAGTGGAGTGAACAACAGTGGTTTACCACACAGGTGTTTACTGAATGGAGACAAAACTGGAACTACTATACAAAGTTACTACACAGGCTTATATACAGGGGTGGTCACTACTGGTACTGCAGTATACAGGGGCTGCAGAATATAGTTCCTTCTTCAAGGTACATACACTACAGATCTGTTCGAATCTGAGGGGATTTTAAAGTGACTATTAACCCGGTGCTGTCTGCGGAACAGTACCCTCTTCCCCTCATTGATGATCTTTTTACGGGCCTGGCCGGAGGGCAAATGTTCAGCAAAATAGACTTATGCCAGGCTTATCTACAAATGCATGTCGATGACAAATCAAAGGAGTTGCTGACAATTGTGACACATAAGGGGCTATACAGGTACTGCCGCCTTCCCTTTGGAATTACGTCGGCCCCTGCTCTATTCCAAAGGGCAATGGATCAGATTTTGAGTGGACTGCCAGGAGTCCAGTGCTACCTGGACGACATCCTTGTCACTGGGACAAATGAGGAGGATCATCTTCTGAACTTGGATGCGACACTACAACGACTGAAAGAGTACGGACTCAGAGTTCGTAAAGACAAATGTGAATTCTTTCAGTCTTCAGTTGAGTACCTGGGGCATGTGATTGACGCTACTGGTCTGCATATGGTGCCGTCAAAGGTCAAGGCGATCGTGGAGGCCCCAGCACCCCAGAATGTGAGCCAGTTACGTTCATTTCTGGGGCTACTTAACTACTATGGGAAGTTTATTCCAGACTTAGCAACATTGCTGAAGCCGTTACATCAGTTGCTATGTCAAGGCAAAACATGGAAATGGACTGAACTGTGCAACGAAGCTTTCGCCCAAGCAAAGAAAGCATTGCTGAAATCGGAGGTCCTGACACACTTCGCCCCAAAGCTACCCGTGCAGCTAGCATGTGATGCATCACCATATGGTGTGGGAGCAGTCATATCCCACATCATGCCTTCGGGTGAAGAGAAACCTATCGCCTTCGCATCACGCACCTTGAACAAGGCCGAGAGTAACTATGCGCAGATCGAGCGCGAGGCCTTGGGAATTGTTCTTGGAATTCGAAAATTTCATCAGTACCTGTTTGGGAGAAGGTTCACACTCCTGACGGACCACCGTCCATTGACTTCAATCTTTGGGCCCCACACCGGAATTCCGTCTCTCGCTGCAAGCAGGATGCAAAGGTGGGCTTTACTGTTGTCAGGACACACATACGACATCAAATATCGCAAATCAGACTTGCACGGCAACGCAGACAGTCTCTAGAGGCTACCCTTGCCTGTTACTCCCCCAGAGCCTCGTCAGATAGACATCTTCTACTTTAGACAAGTGGAGGGAGCACCTGTCACTACAGTTCAGGTGCGAAGGTACACCCGCAACGATCCAGTCCTGTCTGAGGTAATGGACAATGTCATTCGAGGGAGAGCTATAGGAGATTCTCCTAGTTTGAAACCTTACGTTTCAAAAAGAAATGAGCTCTCCGTCCAGGCAGGTTGTCTTCTTTGGGGACACCGTGTCATCATTCCGCCACTGCAACAACTTCATACAGACCACAGTGGGATGGTTCGGATGAAGGAAATGGCAAGAAGCTACTTCTGGTGGTCAGGTCTCGTTGGGAATATTGAGGAGAAAGCCAAAACATGTTCCCCATGTCAAAGGGTCCGGAATGTTCCACAGCTGGCAACCCTACACCCCTGGGATTGGCCTGCAGAAGTGTGGCAGCGAGTACATGTGGACTTCGCCGGTCCTTTCGAAGAGAAGATGTTTATGGTGGTTGTGGATGCTCGTAGCAAGTGGCCGGAGGTCACTGTGATGAGGTCTACCATGGCAGAGAAAACAATTGAGAAATTTGGTGAGATGTTCTGCCATTATGGCTCACCGGAACAACTCGTAAGTGACAACGGTCCACAATTTGTATCACAGGAGTTTGCAACCTTCCTGCATGTGAATGGTGTCCAACACATCAGGTCTGCGCCCTATCATCCCTCTACTAACGGCCAGGCAGAAAGGTTTGTGTAAACTTTGAAGCACGCCTTGAAGGCATCGCAAGGTCAGGGCTCAATCCACCAATATCTGAACAGCTTCCTGTTGTCCTACAGGAACGAGCCGCATGCCACAACCAAAACTTCCCCCGCTTCGCTCATGATGAAGAGGCAGTTGCGGACAAGTTTTGACTTACTCAAACCTCCAAGGGCTGAACAGGTTGTCCATTGTCAACAACAAGCTCAGGTTGAAAAGAGAGAGAAAAGAGCCAAGGAGAGACGGTTTCACCCTGGAGAGCATGTCCTAGCTCGAAACTACAACACTGGACTGAAATGGGTTCCTGCTACGGTGATCGCGCAGACGGGCCCTGTGTCTTACACGGTTGAGACTGCTGAGGACGTCGTCTGGAGAAGACACACAGATCAACTGTTGCTAGGAGCAGAGACAACCACAGAGGCTCCAACAGCTGGTTGGCCTGAACTGTTTCCAGATGATACTGCAAACCAGCATCCTTTGCCACAGTGCTCTTCTCCAACACAGGAAGTCAAAGACACTGTTCCACCTGTGCAAACTCCTGACTTTCGACTGACACAGGCACCTTCTCCATCCAGGCCTGTGTCAATGCCTACTGCTGTGGAAGCCAGCGATGTCTGCCGGTATCCTGTCAGAAAGCGGCGGCCTCCAAGACGCTTGGATCTGTAGGCTTAGTGACTTCCCCACAAGACTGGGGCAGAATAAACCCCAGGTTAAAGTCAGGGGTTCGTTGAGTGCATTGAAAGTAACTTACCTGTTGAGCAATAATGTGGACCTTCCATTTAAGAGGGGAGGAAATGTTATGTATTGTGTGTTCTATTGTATGTTCTCCTCCCACCTGTGGTGGCGCTGTCACAGGAGATAAATGATTGGGTGTTCTCTGTTAAGTTTAGCTCTCTTTGTTCGGAACTTTCCAGAACTTACTTTCCTTCCAATAAAGCACTTCATGTTTGAATCTCTGAGTTCTGAGTCCTAAATTGTGTCTAGGTAGAAAGGTACCGACACAACAGCGGGGGTGGGGAATGCTGCATTTGTCCCATGATCACCGAGCAACATCAACGGGGGAGAGAGGCGCGCAGGAAAACGCGCAGAGCGCAGCCGGTGTTCAAGGGCCGAGCAGCGTCAACGGGGGAGAGAGGCGCGCAGGAAAACGCGAGGCGCTGCCATTGCCACGAGGACCGCAGAGAGCGGCGTTGGCAGCAGCGCAGGAGCAGCGCACGAAACCCACAGGGCGTCACCATTTGCCACGAGGACCGCCGAGAGCGGCGTTGGCAGCAGCGCGGGAGACGCCATTTTAAGCCGCAGCGGGGAAGAAAGGAAAGCACGGGAGATGCCATTTTAAGCCAGTCTAACCACACCCAAAAATGCCGAAGCGTGGCAGTATCACAGCATTCGACAATGAAGTCGAAGATTGGACGACATATGTCGAACGCATAGAAGTATACTGCAAGGCGAATGAAGTGGCAGATGACAAGAAAGCGCTGGTATTGTTGAATTCAATGGGTGCAAAAACGTATGGCTTACTACGAAACCTAGTAACCCCAGAGAAGCCAGTAGAAAAGGATTTTGAAAACATAGGCCCCGATTTTCGGCTTGTGTGGGAAATGGTCGAATTTCCCCGAATGTGGGGTTTCTGACACACCTAAAAAAGTGTCAGCCAGCCCCACGCAATTTTCCCTCAATTGGCCAATTAATTCCCAGCATGTGGGAAGCCTTGCTAATTGTCTAAATCGAGTCAGAAATCCCCACAGTATGATGTCATCATTCGTGGTGCTTTCAAGGTCCATGGCAAGCACTGCATCCTCTGAAGGCTTCCAAATGAACCATACAGGATGGCATAAGGAGCCTGCAGCAGCTGTGGCCAGTGCCAGACCCCGAGCTGCCTTCAAATTCGACGAGGCTTCACTGCAGGCATTATTGGATGGGGTTAGGGCCCACAGGGAGGTCCTCTTCCCTAGGTCAGGGAGGAAGAGGCCTCCCACTGAGACCAATGCTGCATGGATGCAGGTGTCAGCAGATGCCAACTCGCTGGGAGTCACCAGAGGAACCTTGGCATTACATCTCTAATTCCTTCCTTTACTCCCCCACAGTACCATCCAGAGCCCCCGTCCTCACTGTGGAGGAGGAAGAGGCTGTGCATCCAGACTCCTCAGAGGAAGCTCCAACCGCTGAGGGTGCAGCGTCAGCAGAAGTAAGCACACCCAGCACCAGCGCAGACACTCACACCTCGGGGGACCTTTGGGACATAGAGTAGTGTTGTCACCTGGTGTTTCACAGCTGACAAGTGAGCCTCAGCAGATTCTGGAGACAGGGACAGCAGTGGAGAGTCCTCGTCGGAGGGCGCAGGGCTCAGCCAGCTCAGCTCAGCTGCGCTGCATCTCGACCCTCTGCCTCTGGGTCCATCCGCAAGAGAAGAGGTGATGGATCTCCATGCACAGATGCAGGAGTCTCTGGCAGGTTTTGTCTCCAGGGTCGCTGCGAGTGTGGAGCGAATGGAGGAGTCCATAGCGACCATGAGCAGAGCCTTTGTGGAGTCATTGGTGCATGAACGCAGCACCATGGAAAAGTTGGCAACCTCCATGGAGGAGATAACTCGCCAGCATACGGAAAACATGGTGAGTGCTCATAAGAGAATGACATCTCTTGAGGAGCGTTGGCCATCTGTTGAACAGAGAAACCAGATCTTCATGGAAGTCCTTCTGAGTAGGTCTGCCAGTGCAGAAACGGGTCCCACTGGCCCCCTAAAGCACAGCAAGGTGCTCTCAAGCCACTTCCAAGCGCTGGCCCCTTCTGGCTTGTGCAGCTTCAGGTGAGTGAGCAGCAGCCTGGTGCTCCTGGTAATCATCCTGCTGTTCCTGGTTCTGCTGCTGCCACCTCTGCTGTTGGAGATCCTCTAATGCCAGGAAGGGAAGGTACCAAAGGCCTCCCATGCTTCAACAGATGCCTCGGTTGAGGAGGTCCTGAGTGAGGGTGGTGAGAGGGGCTTCCCAGGAGCTCAAACTGAAGGAGTGTGTGAGGTTCCAACTCTCTGCAGCTGCTCCTAAGGCTTCAAATAGTTCCTCCAAGCCTTGATCAACAAGGTCCTGCAGCCTGCAAATGCTGCCTCTTTAAATATCTTCAGCCCTCAGCGACCTGCTGCTGCAAGCAAGCAAGCCAGCTGTTTTCACGCCAGCTCTCATCGGCGGGGTTCCCCGCAGGCGGGTTTCAGGTGGGGAAAGCCCCAAAGTCGCAACGGAATGGGAAAATCCACTTCAACAAGCAGATAATTGCTTGTTAGTGCTCCGACGATCAGTCCCGCCAGCGGCGGGAGGGACTGAAGCGGGGCGCGTGGAAACGGCAGTCCGAAAGTCGGTAATCAGGCGGGGGGGGGTCCCGACCAGCCTTTTCCGTGATTTTCGGGCCACGGCCGCATGAAAAGCCGCCCGACAGCTGCCCGAAAATAGGGGCCTATATAGTGTCAATCCTACAGGACCACTTAAACCCCACACTGCTGCTGATAGCAAAAAGATTTAAGTTTCACAAAAGGAACCAGCATAAAGATGAAAGTAATGCTGAGTATTTAACGGAACTGCGCAAGCTATCGAAGCTCTGCCAGTTTGGAACGGGACTAGCAGATACTTTAAGGGACAAGTTTGTGTGTGGGCTTCAAATGAAGGAACCCAGAAACGGCTTCTATCAGAAAAGGATCTTACGCTGGACAAGGCTATCAACATTGCAGTATCACACGAAGCAACAGCACGGGGCGCTGCAGAGATACAACGGAGACCGCAAGAATATGGCACAAATGAAATGTCATACGGAAGAGTGAAGTGCTATCGCTGCGGCAGAACAACACACGACCATAATGATTGCTGGTTCAAGGACAAAGTGTGCAGACAGTGTGGAAAAGTAGGACACATAGCAAGAGTCTGCAGGTCGGGAAAGAAAACCAGCAGCAAGAAATCTCCACAGGAGAAGTACAAGAAGGTACATAAGGTGACGGAGAGTAGTTCAGACGAACAGGAGAGTGATACAGACTCCAGAAGCAAGGAGCTGGGTTGTCTGAAACTACATAATGTGATCAAAATGGAGGATCACCAAACTATCTGGGTCACGCTCAAGATAGCAGGAGTCCAAGTTAAAATGGAATTGGACACAGGATCAGCCCTAACAGTCATAAACCGAAGGGACTACAAGCGGCCATTCTCACATATACCCTTGAGAGATACAAAGATTGTCTTGAAGACGTACATGGGGCAATAAGTCTAGCCCAAAGGAAAAATAAGGGTGAACGTTATATATAACGGCAAGGAAACACCAAAAATGGACCTATATGTATTGCCAGATGGAGGACCACCACTACTAGGATGTCAATGGATCCGGAAGATACAGCTAGATTGGCATTCCATACAAGCACTGACTGTAGATGCCAAAAAGGATGATGACGTCACACCTGGATGACTGTCAAAAATGTTAACTGACGCACAAGAAGTGTTCCAGCAGGGACTTGGAACACTAAAAGGCATAACAGCAACGATCAAAATAGAGGAAAATGCAAGCCCAAAGTTTTTTAAGGCCAGACCGGTACCTTATGCGATCCGCCCAGCCGTCGAAGCAGAGCTGGAAGGTTTGGAATGTTCAGGAGTACTGTCCAAAGTGGACTGGAGCGAGTGGGCTACACCCATCGTTCCTGTAATGAAGAGGCCATTGAGTAATACGCCTGGGGAACCAAAGAAGGTTCGCATCTGTGGGGACTTTAAGGTGACAGTGAACCCACTCCTTCACACTGTACAATATCCGCTTCCGCGGATTGAAGATATTTTCGCCTCGCTATCTGGAGGGAAACGCTTCACTAAGATTGATCTGGCCCAGGCGTACCTGCAAATGGAGGTAGAAGAAGACTCTAAACAGTACCTCACGATCAACACTCATAAAGGTCTCTACCAATACAACCGGCTGGTGTTCGGGGTAGCATCAGCTCCGGCTATTTGGCAAAGGGCAATGGAACAAGTCCTGCAAGGGATTCCAGGGACCCAGTGTTATTTGGACGACATCCTGGTCATGGGCGAAAATGCCAGTGATCAGCTCGCCAACCTGGAGCAGGTGCTCACTAGATTGAAGGAATATGGGCTCCGAGCTAATCGCCACAAATGCGAGATTTTCCAGAAGCAGATCTCGTATTGTGGCCACGTTATTGATAAAGAGGGGTTACATAAGTCCCCTGAAAAGATTGAGGCAGTAGTCAAGTCTCCAGCACCGGAAAATGTGTCAAATTTGAGGTCGTTCCTCGGGCTGGTGAACTACTATCATAAGTTCTTGCTGAATTTGTCTACCGTACTACACCCACTGAACACCCTACTGCAAACGGGGGTACCATGGAAGTGGAGTGACGAATGTAAACGAGCTTTCCAGAAGAGCAAAGCATTGATCACACCAAAAGAGGTGTTGGCTCATTTCAACCCAGCACTACCAATTCGGTTGGCGTGTGATGCATCACCCTATGGCATTGGAGCGGTGCTGTCGCACAAATTCCCAGACGGCTCAGAGAGGCCAGTAGCCTTTGCGTCTCGGTCACTAACCTCAGCCGAGCGTAACTACGCCCAGATTGACAGGGAGGCCCTCAGCCTAGTGTGGGGAGTGAAAAGGTTCAATCACTATCTGCACGGGCAGAAGTTCACCTTGCTGACTGACCACCAACCACTTGTCTCCATCTTTAATCCGAAGAAGGGCGTTCCGGTGATGACTGTGCAACGACAACAAAGATGGTCCCTTTTTCTAGGGGCGCACCAATATGAAATCGAGTATAAGGGCACGAAACAGCATAGAAACGCTGATGGGCTATCACGCCTGCCACTGCCTACTGCGGAGGAAGCACCAGCAGTGGATCCCGTCGAAATATTTCATTCGACTATAATTGAATGCTTGCCAGTAACTAACGCTGGTATAGAGAAGGAGACCCGAAATGACCCGACACTGTCGCGGGTATATGATTTGACGGTGAAGGGATGGCCAGCACATGGCGACTCACTGTTGCCAGCATTCTCCTCCAGAAGAGAACAGCTGTCAGTATGCCAGGGGACAGTGATGTGTGGATCCCGAGTGGTAATTCCACCCAAGTTAAGGGAGAGAGTGCTCAATGAGCTTCACGAAGGTCATCTGGGAGGGGTGAAAATGAAAAGCCTTGCTAGGGCTTATGTTTGGTGGCCAGGGATCGATCAGCAAATCAAGGACCTGACAAAGAGCTGCTCAGGATGCCAGAAGGTCCAAAATGCACCACCACATGCCCCTCTACACCCATGGGAGTGGCCCTCATCTCCATGGCAACGGGTGCATATTGATTTTGCTGGTCCATTCATGGACTCAATGTTTTTAATAGCCATGGAGGCGCACTCGAAATGGCCTGAGGTGATCAAAATGTCCTCCACCACCACGGAGAAAACTATTGCAGTCCTACGGACCATTTTTGCCAGGAACGGCTTGCCAGAGCAGATTTGCTCTGATAACGGACCACAGTTTGTGCCTGAAGAGTTTCGAAGATTTATGAAAAGGAATGGGATAAGACATTACACATCCGCCCCGTATCATCCAGCCACAAATGGATTGGCTGAGAGGTTCGTACAAACCTTTAAAAAAGCAGTAAAGGCCATGTGCGATGACAACATTCCACTGCAGCATAAGGTGGACAATTTCCTGTTAGCCTACAGAAATGCGACACATGCAGTCACCAACCAGGCCCCGGCCATGATGTTCTTTAACCGAAGGTTGAGATCTCATCTGGATTTGCTCAGACCAAATGTACAAAGAGATGTTGAGAGTAAGCAATTCCAGCACATCAATGAGAAGCCGACAAGGAGCTTCAATGTAGGGCAACCAGTCTTGGCCCGCGACTACCGAACAGAGAAATGGCAACCAGGAACGATATGCACACGGCAGGGGCCACTAATGTACACAGTGGATGTTGGGGAGAACATTGTGAGACGCCATGCTGACCAGATCCTAGAGTCACAGGAACGAGTCAACCCCAGGTCTCGGCCATACGTACCTGGTGAGGAACCTGACGTACAGGTCACATCTACCTCAGAAACAATAGCATTGGAAGCTGATGAATCAACTGACGACAGGGTGTTAGAATCGCCTCCACACCAAGAGCGAGACATTCGGGAAAGGCGTTATCCAGAAAGAATCAGGAAGCCTCCCCAAAGACCGAATTTATAAATAGACTATGTGGTGTATGTAACCTGTTCCACCTTAAGAGAACTTAAGCCTGTTCCACCTTAAGAGATGTACTACTTTCTCTGGCTGCTGTATACGTATATACCACACCGGTATATAAGCACCGTGTAGTAATATTGTATTCAATATAGTCCCGACCTCCAACCAGTAAAGACCTGTTGAATTTACTCTCTTAGTCTGTGTAGTAATTATCACTATAACACACAGACTTAACAGTGGCGACGAGTCCGATTCTTACCCTGCGGCAGTTATTTCCACGGCGGCTTCGTCCACAGACAGGACGTCGAAGAGAGGTTTCCACCCTCATCTCCCTACTGGAAGACACGTCGAGCGGCAGGCATCGAGAAACCGGAGTGCAGAAAACATCCTGACCTCGAAGCCTCCATCAGCGACTGTCAGCTTTCTTCTTCTACCTCGGTGGTGGGTAAGCCGGGCAGCGACGCGACAGAAAGTCAACCGCGTTGGCTGTACAGACGGGGCTGGGAAGACGGAGGAATAAGGGCGGTGAGATCGATCGCGACCGGAGATAAGGGCCGGGCCGCTTTCGAGCGAGAGGCGCAGCGCGGGGACATCGATCGCGACCGGAGATAAGGGCCGCATTCGGGCTAAAAGGCGCAGCATCTGGGGAAACTGAAGGCGCGAGAGCCGCGGTGAAGCGGAGGCAGCGTCGGGGGATGGTTGAAGACCGCCAAGCGTGGGAAAACCGCCATTTTGTGGGCGGAGGATGACGACAAAGAGCGGGAAGCTGCCATCTTGGATAACATAAAAATACAATAAATTGCAACGATGCCTAAACATGGGAACATTAATACCTTTGATAGTGACATCGAAGATTGCGCCATGTATGTAGAACGCATACAAAATTATTGTAAGGCAAATAAAATTCCTGATGCAGATAAAGCACTAACATTATTAAATTTAATGGGTGCGAAGACATACGGGCAATTGAAACACCTGTTATCACCAGATGAACCGGCGGATAAGACGTTCGATGAGATTGTTACTGTCCTGAAAAATCATCTAAACCCCACGCCGCTGATGCTAGCGGAACGATTTAAATTTTACGACAGAAGGCAGCTGCAGAATGAAAGCAATGCTGAATATTTGATGGAATTACATAAGCTAGCAAAATATTGTCAGTTTGGAACGGGACTGACAGAGGCACTATGAGATAAATTTGTGTGTGGTTTATTTAAACAGGATACACAAAAGCGACTGCTCAAGAAGAATGAGCTGACACTTGAGAAGGCGGTCACTATGGCAGCAGCACACGAAGCCGCAGCGAGAGGCACGGCAGTAATGCAGCTACGGTCACCGGAACTCGGTACAAACAAATTGGGTTTGAGTTCTGTCAAATGTTATCGTTGTGGAAAGACAACGCACGATCAGAACCAGTGTTGGTTTAAAAACCAAGAATGCAGAACGTGTGGCAGGCTTGGCCACATAGCTAAAGTATGCCGGTCAGGAAAGAAGACCAGCAACAAAAAGTCACCGCAAGGAAAATACGCAAAGGTACACAAGGTGACAAAGAACAGTTTGACCGAACAGAAGTCAGATTCAGACGCTAGCAGTAATGAACTGGATAGCTTAAGAGTACACAACGTTGGTAAGGATGCAGATCTCCAGACAATTTGGGTCACTCTTCAGATAGCAGGAGTCCAAGTAAAAATGGAATTGGACACTGGATCGGCATTGACGGTCATGAATAAGAAAGATTACAGAAGGTTATTCCAACATATTCCCCTACAGGATATGGAGATTATATTGAAAACATACACGGGGCAAAGAGTGTACCCCATCGGAAAAATAGAGGTAGAAGTGGTCCACAAGGGCGAAGAAAGCCAAGTAATGGACTTATATGTGCTACCTGAAGGAGGTCCACCACTACTAGGACGGGAGTGGATTAGAAAAATGAATATGGACTGGCACTCCTTGAAGGCACTAACGGTAGATTCCGGGGAAACAGATGTCAAACCTAAACAATTGTCCAGAATATTGGATGATGCTAAAGAGGTGTTCCAGCAGGGACTGGGAACACTGAGAGGAAGTACGGCAAACATCAAGATTGATGAACATGCACAACCAAAATTTTTTAAAGCCAGACCGGTACCCTATGCAATACGACCTGCTGTTGAAGCGGAACTGGAAGCACTAGAACGTTCAGGTGTACTGTCTAAGGTAGATTGGAGTGAGTGGGCTACGCCCATTGTTCCCGTTATGAAACGTCCTGCGTTCAGGGCAGGTTCGCATCTGTGGAGATTTCAAAATCACCGTTAATCCGGTGCTTCACACGGTGCTGTATCCGCTTCCACGGATTGAGGATATTTTCGCTTCATTGTCTGGCGGGAAACACTTCACCAAGATAGACCTGGCGCAGGCGTACTTGCAGATGGAGGTTGAGGAAGAGTCACGCCAATACCTCACGATCAACACGCATCGAGGGTTGTACCGGTACAATAGGCTGGTTTTTGGAGTGGCATCGGCTCCAGCAATTTGGCAGAGGGCCATGGAGCAGGTATTACAGGGAATTCCAGGCACACAATGTTACCTGGACGATATTCTGATCACAGGTGATGGTGATGAACAACATCTCGCAAACTTGGAACTGGTGCTCAACAGACTGAAAGAGTATGGACTTAGAGTAAATCGGCAGAAATGTGAGTTCTTCCAGAAGCGGATCTCGTACTGTGGCCATGTCATTGACCGGGAGGGGCTTCATAAGTCTCCTGACAAGGTTGAGGCAGTTGTAAAGGCTCCCGCTCCGGAGAATGTCTCTCAGTTGAGGTCGTTTCTAGGATTAATTAACTATTACCATAAATTTCTGCCAAATCTATTCACGGTACTGCACCCGTTAAACGCTCTTTTACAGAAAGGGGTACCATGGGAATGGGGCGAAAACTGTAAGAAGGCATTTCGCAAAAGCAAAGAATTGATCACCTCAGAGGAAGTGTTGGCTCACTTCAACCCGACACTGCCTATTCGGTTGGCTTGTGATGCTTCCCCATATGGTATTGGGGCAGTACTCTCACACAAGTTGCCAAATGGCACGGAAAGGCCAGTCGCGTTTGCATCCAGATCATTGACCTCCGCTGAGCGCAACTATGCGCAGATCGATAGGGAGGCTCTTAGCCTTGTATGGGGAGTGAAGAAGTTTAATCATTACCTGCAGGGCCAAAAATTCACACTTCTGACAGACCATCAACCGTTGGTATCCATTTTTAACCCTAAGAAGGGTGTTTCGGTGATGACAGTGCAGCGTCTCCAGAGATGGTCTCTTTTCCTAGGGGCACATCAATATCAAATAGAATTCAAAGGTACGAAACAGCATGGCAATGCTGATGGGCTGTCGCGCCTGCCACTACCTGAAGAAGAAGACACGACGAAAGTTGACCCTGTTGAGTTATTTCATTCGACCATCATCGAGTGTTTACCAGTCACCAATGCAAGTATTGAAAGAGAAACCAGGAACGACCCGACACTGTCCAGAGTCTACGAGGTGACAGTGAAAGGATGGCCAACACGGGGTGATCCTCTGTTACCGGCATTTTCAGCAAGGCGAGACCAGCTGTCCGTCTGCCATGGTACCTTGATGTACGGGACAAGAGTGATTATTCCTCCCAAGTTAAGGGAAAGAGTTTTAAACGAACTGCATGAAGGTCATCTGGGGGGAGTTCAAATGAAAAGTCTTGCTAGGGCTTATGTATGGTGGCCGGGTATTGACCAACAGATTGAGGAGTTAACGAAAAGCTGCGCTGGGTGCCAAAAAGTGCAAAATGCACCTCCGATAGCACCGCTACACCCATGGGAATGGCCTTCAGCCCCATGGCAACGCGTACACATTGACTTTGCTGGTCCATTCATGGACTCCATGTTCCTAATCGCGGTGGATGCACATTCCAAATGGCCAGAAGTCATCAAGATAAATACCATTACTTCAGAAAAGACAATTGCGGTGTTAAGAACAATATTCGCAAGAAACGGATTGCCAGAACAGATCTGTTCGGACAACAGACCACAGTTTGTATCAGAAGAATTCCGACAATTCTTAAAGAAGAATGGAGTAAAACATTATACCTCTGCCCCATATCATCCGGCGACAAACGGGTTGGCTGAAAGATTTGTCCAGACATTCAAAAAGGCAATTAAGGCCATGAACGATGATCAGATTCCGCTGCAACACAAGGTCGACAAGTTCCTGATGTCGTATCGAAACGCCGATCATGTAGTGACTAACCAAAGTCCTGCCATGATGTTTTATAACAGGAGGTTGCGGTCCAAGTTGGACTTGCTAAAACCAAATGTGCGGAGGGAAGTGGAAAACAAACAGTTTCGGCATATTAACAACAAGACCACTCGAACTTTCGACGTAGGACAACCAGTGTTGGCAAGGGGCTATGGAAACGAAAAATGGCAGTCCGGAACAATTCGGGCCAGACAAGGACCTCTGATGTACACAGTAGATATTGGTCATAATGTGATAAGGCGTCATGCGGATCAACTGGTAGAGTCGAGAGCAAGGGTCGAACCCATGGTTGTGACAGAGACCACTGTGGAAGACGTTAATGAACCTGAAGCATCTACCTCGGCAGGGAATGTACTTGATGATGATGACACCCAATACATTGGAAACCAAATAGAGGAGGCACCTCAACAACAAGAATCAGAGACTACTGAGAGACGTTATCCAAGCCGCATCAGAAGGCCTCCTGAGAGACTGAACCTTTGAACTGTTATACCTGAAGCTATATATGTATATATGTTATTATGTTATGTTAAATGGGGATATGACTGTTAAGCTAAAAAGGGAGGATTGTGGTGTATGTAACCTGTTCCACCTTAAGAGAACTTAAGCCTGTTCCACCTTAAGAGATGTACTACTTTCTCTGGCTACTGTATACGTAATACCGGTGGTGACCACACCGGTATATAAGCACTGTGTAGTAATATTGTATTCAATATAGTCCCGACCTCCAACCAGTAAAGACCTGTTGAATTTACTCTCTTAGTCTGTGTAGTAATTATCACTATAACACACAGACTTAACAGACTATTTTCAGTTAATGTTGCATGTTAAAAGTGTTAATTGTAATTAGTTTGATATTTAATTGTTAAATGAGTGTTATGGTACTGTTAATCTAAAAGGGGAGGAATTGTAATGTATGTACCTTTAAGGGGGAGAACTACTTTTTACAGCTCCTGTATCCTGTAGTACCGGCAGTGACCACACCTGTATATAAACCCTGAGTAGTGATCTGTACAGTCAGTTGCAGTTTGAACCACTTTGAGTAAACACCTGTTGATCGTTCTCTGCAGTCCTTTTCTTATTATTACACGGACGTAACACCCACAGCCTCTGGAAGCAAGACTGTGGAGCTTACAAGGAATTGTGGGTAATGAAGAGGTCTGAGAATTAAAGGGGCCATGCTCTCTGAAGCAATACCAATTAAAATGAAGTGAAACAATGCAGTTTTCAGCCCTGTCTGCTTTTTAAAACATATTTAACATTAAAAAGAATTCCAAAATGTGAATATTCAGCTCTTAAAGCTGAATTACCTTCCTAACCTCAAAAAATTGGAAAACTGCCTCAGAACTAATACAAATGGCTCAGCAAGCCAGGGAAGGAGGACCGAGCATCTCACACGCAGCACTCCAGCTTTGTGCAGGGGGTCAACACTGCAAAACAGGCCCTCTACCCACAGGGGCCAGGAGGCCCTCCAGAAAGAAGAATGTGGGAGTACATCACCGATGTCGTCATCACCAGCAGTATCACCCCCACCATCTGGCTCCATTGGCCAAAGAAGCTTCATGACCTCAGATCAGTGGTCAAGGTCAGTGAATGCATCTTCAAAAACCAACTGCAGCATCAGCCTCACACACTGCTCAATATACAACCCCCAATCACTTACCTACCAACAATCTGCACCAATCACGAGGCACATCTCCCATTCCTAGCCTCACCTCACCCCCTTGGAGGAGACGGTGCAGACCATTCTTGGCAGGAGTATGGCTCAGCCCTTGGCCAGTGGCAGGGCTGAAAGGATAAAAGATGCTGGTATCCTCATATGTTATCCCCCTTCTGGCATGCACCTCATGCTTTCCCGCCCCTCCTGTCACCACAATTCCACCCTTTTGCCTTCCTCATTTCACACACCCGGGAAATGTAACCTGCCCAGCCAGTGGGTGACCAAGAAGAGGGAGAGGAAAGTGAAGAAGAACAAGAAGAAGATGATTGATTTCACACTCCCAGCCACCAGCTCCTCAAGGTCAACCAGCAAGGCCATTTGCAGTGTCCCGCACTGAAAGTCAGCAGCCTTCCACCAGCCATGCTGCAGCCACTGGGGTAGCACTCCGTGACATCAGTAGGATAGGCAAAGACACACACAAGACAGTCACTAAGAGAATGCATAAAGGTAATGAGTTGATTTTTTGATGTCACATTGAATGGCTAGAATTATATAGGTGGATTGGAAAGTTTGCTTTGTGCTGGCTTTTATTTCAGCATCATTGCCAAGAGGACATTCTGATGGTCAGTAACAGATGGAAGTTAAGGTGTGGGACTAATGCTGAAAGGGGAATTGGGGTTGTGGTCACTGGTACCGCAGGCGGCTGATTCCATCCCGGCTATCCTGGTCACAAAGGGGCTGTCTGGGATGCATCCTTCTGTCTGCTTCCTCCTCTTCTGCTTCCTCCTTTTCTGTGCCTTCCTCTTCTGCTTCCTCCTTTTCTGTGCCTTCCTCTTCTGCTTCCTCCTTTTCTGTGCCTTCCTCTTCTGCTTCCTCCTTTTCTGTGCCTTCCTCTTCTGCTTCCTCCTTTTCTGTGCCTTCCTCTTCCCTCTGCAAGCAGATGATGTAAATGTGAAATGACAGCATAAAATGCTGGAAATACTCAATTGGTCAGGCAGCATCTTGACCTGAGACGTGAACTCTGTTTTTCTCTCCACAGATGTTGTGTGACTGGCTGAGTATTTTCAGCATGTTCTGTCTTCTCAAAGCCTTCATTTACCCTTGCAAGCGTCCTGCAGCACCCCCTACACACTTAAAAAAACTTTTCACGTCTATTGCAGCAAGCCATCACTTCAATAAAATCAAAATACCTCAGTCCCAAACTGTTGAGTCTGTGTGTCCCAGTTATGTTTAGGATCAATCACTGGACACAGACAACAAGAATAACTTTTAACAGGTCTTTACTATTCGGAGGTCAGGGCTGAACTGCCCAGCAAATCCCTACACAACACTTATATACCGGTGTGGTCACCACCGGTATTACAGTATACAGCAGCCAAGAGAAAGTAGTACATCTCTTAAAGTAGTTCTCTTAAGGTGGAACAGATTACATACACCACAATCCTCCCTTTTTAGCTTAATAGTTATATCCCCATTTAACATAACATAATAACATATATACCACTTCATGCAAAACAGTTCAAAGATTCAGTCTCTGAGGAGGCCTCCTGATTCGAGTTGGATAACGCCTTTCAGGGGTCTCTGATTCTCGTTGTTGGGGTGACTCATCTAGTTGGTCTCTTATGGATTGGACATCATCATCAGGTACATTCACTTCTGAGGTAGATGCTTCAGGTTCACTAACTTCTTCCACGGTTGTCTCTGCCGTAACCATGGGTTCGACCCTTGTTCTCGATTCTACCAGTTGGTCAGCATGATGCCGTATTACATTTTCACCAACATCTACCGTGTACATCAGGGGTCCTTGTCTGGCCCGAATTGTTCCAGATTGCCATTTCTCGTTTTTATAATCCCGGGCTAACACTGGTTGTCCTATTTCAAAACTCCGAGTGGTCTTGTTATTTATATGCTGGAACTGTTTGTTTTCAACTTCCCTCCGCACATTTGGTTTTAACAAGTCCAACCTGGACCGCAACCTCCTGTTATAGAACATCATGGCAGGACTTTGGTTTGTCACTGCATGGGTGGCGTTTCGATATGCCAGTAGGAATTTGTCCACCTTGTGTTGTAGTGGAATCTGATCTTCGCTCATGGCCTTTATCGCTTTTTTTGAACGTTTGTACAAATCTCTCGGTCAACCCATTTGTAGCCGGATGATATGGGGCAGAGGTATAATGTTTCAACCCATTCTTCTTCATGAACCTCTGGAATTCTTCTGACACGAACTGCGGTCCGTTGTCTGAACATATTTGTTCTGGCAATCCATTTCTTGCAAATATCGTTCTTAACACCGCGATCGTCTTTTCCGAGGTAGTGGTAGTCATCTTAATCACTTCTGGCCATTTAGAATGTGCGTCCACCGCAATTAAAAACATGGAGTCCATGAAAGGACCAGCAAAGTCAATATGTACACGTTGCCATGGGGTTGAAGGCCATTCCCATGGATGCAGCGGTGCAATCGGAGGTGCATTTTGCACTTTTTGGCACCCTGAGCAGCTTTTCGTCAGCTCCTCGATCTGTTGGTCGATACCCGGCCACCACACATAAGCCCTAGCAAGGCTTTTCATCTTGACTCCCCCCAGATGACCTTCATGCAGTTCCTTTAGAACTCTCTCTCTTAACTTAGGAGGAATAATCACCCTTGTTCCATACATCAATGTTCCTTGACAGACGGACAGCTGTTCTCGTCTTGCTGAGAATGCCGGTAACAGTGGATCACCATGTGCTGGCCATCCCTTCACTGTCACTTCGTAGACCCTGGACAGTGTCGGGTCATTCCTGGTTTCTCTTTCAATACTTGCATTGGTGACTGGTAAACATTCGATGATGGTCGAGTGAAATAACTCAACAGGGTCAACCGTTAGTGCCTCCTCCTCTGTAGGTAGTGGCAGGCGCGAAAGCCCATCAGCATTACCATGCTGCTTTGTACCTTTGAATTCTATCTGATATTGATGTGCCCCTAGGAAAAGGGACCATCTCTGGAGTCTCTGTGCTGTCATCACCGAAACACCCTTCTTAGGGTTAAAAATGGGTACCAACGGCTGGTGGTCTGTCAGAAGCGTAAACTTTTGGCCCTGCAGGTAATGATTAAACTTCTTTACTCCCCACACAAGGCTGAGAGCCTCCCTATCTATCTGAGCATAGTTGCGCTCAGCGGAGGTCAATGATCTGGATGCGAACGCAACTGGCCTCTCCTGGCCATTTGGCAACTTGTGTGAGAGTACTGCCCCAATACCATATGGAGAAGCATCACAAGTCAAACGAATAGGCAGCGTTGGGTTGAAGTGAGCCAACACTTCCTCTGAGGTGATCAATGCCTTGCTTTTGTGAAAGGCCCTCTTACAGTCCTCGCTCCACTTCCATGGTACTCCCTTCTGCAAAAGAGCGTTCAGCGGGTGCAGCACCGTGGATAAATTTGGCAGAAACTTATGGTAATAGTTAATCAACCCTAGAAACGACCTCAATTGGGATACATTATCCGGAGCGGGAGCCTTCACAACAGCTTCGATCTTGTCAGGAGACTTATGAAGCCCCTCCTGGTCAATGACATGACCACAGTACGAGATCCGCTTCTGAAAGAATTCACATTTCTGGCGATTAACTCGAAGACCATATTCTTTCAATCTGGTGAGCACCAGTTCCAAGTTTGCAAGGTGTTCCTCGTCATCATCTCCTGTAATCAGAATATCGTCCAGGTAACATTGTGTACCTGGAATTCCCTGTAATACCTGCTCCATGGCCCTCTGCCAAATTGCCGGAGCCGATGCCACTCCAAAAACGAGTCTATTATACCGGTACAAGCCTCTATGCGTGTTGATCGTGAGATACTGGCGTGACTCTTCCTCAACTTCCATCTGTAAGTACGCCTGCGCCAGGTCTATCTTGGTGAAGTGTTTCCCGCCAGACAACGAAGCAAAGATATCCTCAATCCGCGGAAGCGGATACTGCACCGTGTGAAGCGCCGGATTAACACTGATCTTGAAATCTCCACAGATGCGAACCTTCCCCGGTTCCCCCGGCTTGTTGCTCAATGAACGCTTCATGACGGGGACAATGGGCGTGGCCCACTCACTCCAGTCTACCTTAGACAGTACTCCTGAACGTTCTAGCCCTTCCAGCTCAGCTTCCACAGCAGGTCGTATTGCATAAGGTACCGGTCTGGCTTTGAAAAATTTCGGGTTTGCATGTTCTTCAACCTTGATGTTTGCCGTAATTCCTCTCAGTGTTCCCAGTCCCTGTTGGAACACCTCTTTAGCATCGTCCAATATTCTGGACAATCGTTTAGGTTTGACATCTTTTGTACCGGAATCTACCGTTAGTGCTTTTAAGGAATGCCAGTCCATATTTATTTTCCTAGTCCACTCCCGTCCCAGTAGTGGTGGACCTTCCTCAGGTAGCACATATAAGTCCATTCCTCGGCTTTCTTTGCCCTTGTGGACCACCTTTACCTCTATCTTCCCGATGGGGTATACTCTTTGCCCCGTGTATGTTTTCAATACAATCTCCGTATCCCGTAGGGGAATATGTGGGAATAACCTTTTGTAATCTTTCTTATTCATGACCGTCAATGCCGATCCAGTGTCCAATTCCATCTTCACTTGGACTCCTGCTATCTGAAGTGTGACCCAAATTGTTTGGAGGTCTGCTTCCTTACCAACATTGTGTACTCTTAGACTACCCAGTTCATTACTACTGGAGTCTGAATTTGACTTCTGTTCGTTCGAACTGTTCTCTGTCACCTTGTGTACCTTTCTGTACTTTTCCTGCGGTGACTTTTTGTTGCTTGTCTTCTTTCCTGACCGGCATACTTTAGCTATGTGACCAAGCCTGCCACATTTTCTGCATTCCTGATTTTTGAACCAGCACTGGTTCTGATCGTGCGTTGTCTTTCCACAACGATAACATTTTACTGTACTCAAGACCATTTGATTGGTGCTGAGTTCAGGTGACCGTAGCTGCATTTCCGCAGTGCCTCTCACTGCGGCTTCGTGCGATGCTGCAATAGTGACAGCTTTATCAAGCGTAAGCTCATTCTCCTCAAGCAGTCGCTTTTGTGTTCCTTCTTTTAACAATCCACACACAAATTTATCTCTCAGCGCATCTGCTAGTCCTGTTCCAAACTGACAGTACTTTGCTAGCTTACGCAGTTCAATTAAAAATTCAGCGTTGCTTTCGTCTTTCAGCTGCGTTCTTCTGTAAAATTTAAATCGTTCCGCTATCATCAGCGGCATGGGGTTTAAATGATCTTTCAGGACAGTAACAATATTCGTGAAAGTCTGATCCGTCGGTTTATTTGGTGATAGAAGGTGCTTCAATAGCCTGTATGTTTTCGCACCCATTGAGCTTAATAAGGTTAGTGCTTTCTCATCATTTGGTACCTTATTTGCTTTACAATACACTTCCATGCGTTTTACATACGTGGTCCAATCTTCGATATCGCTATCAAAGGTATTAATGCTCCCATGTTTAGGCATCCTTGCAATTTTTTTTTTTTAAATTTTTCTTTTTCTCAAAATGGCGGCTTCCCGCGCTTGTCTTCTTCCCCCGCCTACTAAAATGGCGGCTTCCCGTGCTTGGCGGTCTTTCCCGCGCTCATCTTCTTCCCCCGCCGACTACAATGGCAGATTCCCGCATTTGCCTTCTTCCCCCGCTGGCTGCAATGGCGATTGCCTTGCTGCTGCCGTTCTTGCCTCCCCAGCGGTTCTCACTCCCCGACGCTGCTTTGCCTCGCAGCCCCGCTTGCAGGCCGGTCCTTTACACCGGCTGCGTTTGAATTCTCCGCGGCTCTCGTGCCTTAAGCTTCTCAACTCCCCGACGCTGCTTTGCCTCGCAGCCCCGCTTGCAGCCCGGTCCTGTACACCGGCTGCGTTTGAGTTCTCCGCGGCTCTCGAGCCTTAAGCTGCCCCAGTCGCTGCGCCTCTCGGCCTCGATTGCAGCCCGGCCCTTTCTACCGGCCGTGGTCGAGCTCTCCGCCCTTATTCCTCCGTTTTCCCTCCCCTACTCCACAGCCAACGCGGCCGACTTTCTGCTCGTGTCGCTGATCGGCTTACCCACCACCATGGTAGAAGGGATGATCACTGCCTGTCGCTGATGGAGGGCTTCGTGGTCAGAATTCTTTTTCTTTTTAACCCGGGTTCTCGATGCCTCCCGTGCGATGGTGCTCAGCAGGATGATGAGGGCGGATGCCTCTTCTCGACGCCCGTTCTGAGGACGAAGCTGCCTTGGATGTAAAATTGCCGCAGGGTAAGATCGGACTCGTCGCCACTGTTGAGTCTGTGTGTCCCAGTTATGTTTAGGATCAATCACTGGACACAGACAACAAGAATAACTTTTAACAGGTCTTTACTATTCGGAGGTCAGGGCTGAACTGCCCAGCAAATCCTTACACAACACTTATATACCGGTGTGGTCACCACCGGTATTACAGTATACAGCAGCCAAGAGAAAGTAGTACATCTCTTAAAGTAGTTCTCTTAAGGTGGAACAGGTTACATACACCACACAAACCTCAAGTCCAAACTTACCTGAACGATGTGTGTGGCCCTTTAAGAGGTGCAGAAATCGCCACTGTCAGCCTGCTTGCAGGCCAGGTTAACCTGGTGTGTTTAGGACCCAATGCTGAATTCAGCGCTAGGGTCGAAGTTCACGTTGGTGACATTAAGTCGGCGTTGCATACCGATTGATATCAACCACACCGCCAATTTTTCTTTCAGGGCACTACCAGTTATCGGCAGCGCAAAGGGGGACACGAATATGCTGGCCGCCACGGGACCCATCGCCAGCTGGCGAAAGAGTGGTGGCCCCATTTCATAGCACTATGGAGTGGCGGTAAGGAGATGACTTTCTAGCCCCTTAAAGACGTCTACATTCCAAAGGATTTGGGTTTTTGGTAGGCACATTTATCCATTTTGCACCAACTAAAGTCAATTCCTTTGGAGATTCTTCTCTTTTTATGTTATTTGGAGGAGGAAGCAGAGAGTGAAAAGAGGAAGGTGATTGTCCTCACCCTCTTTACCCATGCAGACCCAGGCACTTCACTGGTTAGCAAGAATACATAGCTCTTCAAATAACAGCCGCAGCCCTTTAAGAGATGCAGCTGAAGCAATTTCCCTGCCCACGGCAATAGCAAGCTCCTGCCATCAAGTCCAATCTGGGCTGGAAGCCCTATATGAATATGTAATTAAGCTGACCTTGTGAAAGCACATTCAGCTGCCAAGTTTGATGTGCTCTGGTCCCATCACTGAAGTGATGAGACTGCAAAGTGAACCCTCAAATGGGAATTCAAGATGAGTTTTTTTTAATGGGTAGCAATCAAACCCTCATGTCCCTTTTCTCATCCTCTTCTTCCTCCTCCAAATAACACAAAAAGAAAGGAATTACCAAAGGGATTTCCATATTCCGATTTCTAGTTAGCGCACTGAAAAACGTTGCTATCATAAATTCATCCAAAAAGATTTTTTTTTAAATCTCCAAAAATGCCAACACTTTGAAATGTAGTCCTCAGAAATCCATGATTAAAGTGCGCTGTGGAAGCAATTATGGCTCAGAAACAGCAGATCACCCTTTTAAGAAGTAACTGGCCTCATTTCTTCTCTAAACTTTTCCTGTATGTGAATGCAATCAGAGTGCATCAATGTTAGTCCAAGAATGCCATTACTTCATAAAAATCTGTGAGATATGCTAACATTTCTTCCTTTTGGACAAGTAAAAGCACCTTCACTTGATTACTGAATTTTTTTTATGTTTCTTTTAACACGCCAGCCAAGTTTGTTTCCATAGATCATTAGTGCCTGTGCAATGGAGACACTGCTCTTGGCTGATTGCTCACATTTCTTTACATTTACAGTACAAAGCAGATACGATGCTTTGTGTGCTGTCAATTGAGTGCATACTCAGCACTCCTAGGGAGCCATTTTAATTATAATATGAGACTGGAATAAAGGAGATTTTGCTGATTCATTTCACTTATTGATTGATTCGGCTTTCATACATTTGCAGGAGGTGCCCATGTTAAAGGGTTAATCCTTACACGATATTCATATACCTTGGAGTTGGCACAGCAGCTACTGCTGTGTTTTACCACACTTGTATCAGGATGAGGTTGGACCTATCAATACTGAAAGGTAGATTTATGTGCCATGATCCTTGAACTGATGACATTGACGATCTTCTAAGGAGGCCTTGAAAGGACTTTATCAGAATCAAGCATTCCCGTCAGGTGACTTACACACTAGGAGAAAAGACTGGGCACTGGATTTCATTGCAAGTTCTGTCAGGCTCGGACTGTACTCCAGTGGTTGTCTGACGGCACCGACCCCAAAACTCGAGGGGCCCAGTTGTGCCTGGTCCCTGCTGAATCCAGGATTTACTGAAACCTCCTCTCACCCTTACAAGGCCAATAACATCAGGTGGTGGCACTGGGGGTGAGGATGCCCTTTGCTGGGAGTTCCTGCTTCCCCAAAGGACCCGGCATATTACTGGAAGTTGGTAAGCTGAATGAGATGAGGCGTACTGTTGTCTGGATGGGACTTCAATACGGGGGTCTAGGCAAGGGAAGCAGCCGGGAACCCTGAAGAAAAGGTGATTTAAAAAAAATCGGATCAGCCTCCTTTCACAGAGGACTAAGGGGTGGTAATATAGTATCTTGGGAGGTGACCTGGGCAACCCACTCCATCCCCTCTCCCCCCTCACTAATAGGCAGGCATGGGTCTTCTGTTTGCGTGGCCAGGAGGGTGCTGGAGATGCACCTGTAGTGACGCGAGCGTCCATGTATATTAGGTGCCCTCCCCGTTGACCCCACAAATTCTGGTTGGATGGGCAGTGATGGGTGTGAACCTGGTTTAACTGGTGGGATTGCAGCTTGTGGCGTTTCGGGGCCTGGACGTATGCTTTTAGTAAAATTAACAAAAATCTGGCAATTATGATTTCTAAGACATGTCTGTTGGGTTGAATGACATGCTTGAGCCCCTTGAGCCTGTTCCGCCATTCAATTAGATCATGGCTGATCTGTATCTTAACTCCATCTACCAGCCTTGGCTCTGTAACCCTTAATACTCTTGCCTAACAAATCTATCAATCTCAGCTTTGAAATTTTCAATTGACAGCTTTTTTGGGGAGGGGAGTTCCAGATTTCCACTACCTTTGTGTGAAGAAGTGCTTCCTGACATCGCCCCTGAACAGCCTAGCTCTAATTTTAATGTTATGCCCCCTTTTTCTGAACTCCCACACCAGAGGAAATAATTTCTCTCTATCTACCCTATCAACTCCTTTAATCATCTTAAACACCTCAATTAGATCACCCCTTAATCTCCTATACTCAAGGGAATACATGCCAAGTCCATGCAACCAAACCTGTCCTCATAATTTAACCCTTTTAGCCAGGGTATCATTCTGGTGAATCTGCGCTGCCCCCCCTCGAAGGCCAATATATTCTTCCTGAAGTGTGGTGCCCAGGTTTGGTGACATACAGCAGACTATCACCTGCATAGAGGGATATTTTGTGTTCCATTCCTCTGGCCTGAATTCCTTGGTTGCAAAGATTCGTTTATATGGGTGCAGCTAGGAGTTTAATGGTTCAGGGGACAACCCTTTCTGGATTCTTGTGGGAAGAGGAATGCTACTGAGATGTTGTCATTAGTTATCACAGAGGATGCAGGGTAGGAGTAGATAGTTTGGATCTGTAGTGTATGTGCCTTTAAGTCAGAACTACTTTTACAGCTCCTGTATACTGTAGTACCGGCAGTGACCACACCGGTCTATAAGCTTTGCGCATGCCTCTGTACCCCCTGTCTTGAGACTACCCTCCTCCAGTAAAGACCTGTTTATTGTTGATGTACAGCATCCGTGTGATTATTTTATAACAGCATATCCTCTGAATCACGGATCCAACAGTGGCGACGAGTGTCGATTCGAATCTACCTGCAACATAAAAAAAAAAAATAGTCGAGGCAGGAACACGGGCGTCGACTACGAGCAACCGCCCAGCCGTCAGGCAGAGATTGAACTTCGCAGGGGAGGCTGTGGAGAGCCGGGCTTGGTTCCCCAGCCACGACGAGCAGCAAGAGACCGACGACAGGTCCAGCGCAGACACTTCCCGAGCAGCGGCGGCTGGAGCCGACCGACGGCGGAGAGAAAGCCGAGCAGCGTCGACGGGGTAAGACAAAGGGTGAAGAGTGCAGGGCGCAGCTGGGGGTTGAACACCGAGCGGCGTCGAGAAAAAGAAAACAAACCGGAGAGAGAGCGGGTAAAGAAACAGCCGGGTTCTAGACTGAGCGGCGTCAAAAAAAAAAAGAAGAATGCGCAGAGCACAGCCAGGGCTCACAGGCTGAACAGGGTCCGCGGGGCGAAGAAAGGGGAGCGCGGGAGACGCCATTGAGCTGCGGAGAAAAAGGAAGAGCGCGGGAGACACCATTTTTAGAAGCCGCAGCGGAGAAGAAGGGCGAGCGCAGGAAGGAAGGAAAGCGCGGGAGACGCCATTTTGTGCCAGCGGAGAAGAAGGGGAAGCGCGGGAGGCGCCATTTTTGACAGTTAACTCACACCCAAGGATGCCGAAGAGTGGCAGTATCTCTACGTTCGACAATGAAGTCGTAGATTGGGCGATATATGTGGAACGTATGCAGGTGTACTGCAGGGCAAATGAAGTGCCAGATGCTAATAAAGCACTGGTTCTGTTAAATTCCATGGGTGCAAAAACTTATGGGTTACTGCAAAATCTAATCACCCCAGAGAAGCCGGTAAACAAGAATTTTGAAAGCATAGTAGGAATCCTACAGGACCACTTAAACCCCACACCGCTGCTGATAGCAGAACGATTTAAGTTCCATAAAAGGAACCAACACAAAGACGAAAGCAATGCTGAGTACCTAACGGAACTGCGCAAGCTATCGAAACACTGCCAGTTTGGAGCGGGACTAGCAGATACGTTAAGGGACAAGTTTGTGTGTGGGCTACAAAGGGAAGGAACCCAGAAACGGCTTCTATCAGAAAAGGATCTTACGCTGGACAAAGCTTTCAGTATGGCAGTATCACACGAAGCAGCCGCAAGGGGCGCTGCAGAGATACAACGGAGACCGCAAGAATATGGCACCAATGAAATGTCCTATGGAACAGGGAAGTGCTATCGCTGCGGCAGAACAACACATGACCAGAAAGACTGTTGGTTCAAGGACCAAGTGTGCAGACAGTGTGGGAAAGCAGGACACATAGCAAGAGTCTGCAGGTCTGGGAAGAAAACCAACAGTAAGAAATCTCCACAGGAGAAGTACAAAAAGGTACACCAGGTGATGGACAGTGGTTCAGACGAACAGAAAAGTGACACAGACTCCGGAAGCAAGGAGCTGGGTTGTCTGAAACTACACAAGGTAACCGAAATGGAGGATCACCAGACTATCTGGTTTACACTCAAGATAGACGGAGTCCAAGTGAAAATGAAATTGGACACAGGGTCAGCTCTAACAGTCATAAATCAAAGAGACTACAAGCGGCTATTTTCACACATACCCTTGAAAGCTACAGAGATTGTCTTGAAGATGTATACGGGGCAATAAGTCTACCCCAAAGGAAAAATAAGGGTGAAAGTGACATATAAAGGCCAGGAAATACCTAAAATGGATATATATGTATTGCCAGATGGAGGACCACCAGTGCTAGGACGTGAATGGATCCGGTAGATAAAATTAGATTGGCATTCCATACAGGCACTGAAGGTTGAGGCCAAAAAGGATGACGACGTCACACCTGGCCGACTGTCAAAAATGCTAACCGACGCAAAAGAAGTGTTCCAGGAGGGGCTAGGAACACTAAAAGGAATAACAGCAACGATTAAAATAGAGGAAAATGCAAGCCCAAAGTTTCTGAAGGCCAGACCAGTGCCTTATGCGATCAGACCAGCTGTTGAACCAGAGCTGGAAGGGTTGGAACGTTCAGGAGTACTGTCCAAAGTGGACTGGAGCGAGTGGGCTACACCCATCGTTCCTGTAATGAAGAGGTCGTTGAGTAATACGCCTGGGGAACCAAAGAAGGTCCGCATCTGTGGGGATTTTAAAGTGACAGTGAACCCAGTCCTTCACATGGTACAATATCCGCTTCCACGAATTGAGGATATTTTCGCCTCGCTATCTGGAGGTAAACGCTTCACCAAAATTGATCTAGCCCAGGCGTACTTGCAAATGGAGGTAGAAGAAGCTTCGAAACAATACCTTACGATCAACACTCATAAAGGTCACTACCAATACAACCGGCTGGTGTTCGGAGTAGCCTCGGCTCCGGCTATCTGGCAAAGGGCGATGGATCAGGTCCTGCAAGGGATTCCAGGGACCCAGTGTTATTTGGACGACATCTTGGTCACGGGCGAAAATTACGGTGATCACCTCGCCAACTTGGAGAAGGTGCTCACCAGATTAAAGGAGTATGGGCTACGAGCTAATCGCCACAAGTGCGAGTTTTTCCAGAAACAGATCTTGTATTGTGGCCACGTCATTGATGAAGAGGGGTTACATAAGTCCCCTGACAAGATTGAGGCAGTAGTCAAGGCTCCAGCACGGGAAAATGTGTCACAACTGAGGTCGTTCCTCGGGCTGGTAAACTACTACCACAAGTTTTTACCAAATTTGTCTATGGTATTACACCCACTGAACAACCTACTGCAAACAGGGGTACCATGGAAGTGGGATGATGAACGTAGATGAGCTTTCCAGAAGTGTAAGGAATTGATCACATCAAAAGAGGTGTTGGCCCATTTCAACCCAGCACTACCAATTCGTTTGGCATGTGATGCATCACCCTATGGTATTGGAGCGGTGCTGTCGCACAAATTCCCAGACAGGCTGGAGAGGCCAGTAGCCTTTGCGTCTTGGTCACTAACCCCAGCCGAGCGCAACTACGCCCAGATTGACAGGGAGGCCCTCAGCCTAGTATGGGGAGTAAAAAAAATTCAACCACTATCTGCATGGGCAGAAGTTCACCTTGCTGACTGACCACCAACCACTTATCTCCATCTTTAATCTTAAGAAGGGTGTTCCAGTGATGACTGCACAGTGGTTACAAAGATGGTCCCTGTTTCTAGGGGCGAATCAATATGAAATAGAATATAAAGGCACGAAACAGCATGGGAACGCTGATGGGCTATCGCGCCTGCCACTGCCTACTGTGGAGGAAGCACCAGCAGTGGACCCTATCGAGATATTTTATTCATCAATAATTGAACGATTGCCAGTAACAAACGCGGATATAGAGAAGGAGACCCGAAATGATCCGACGCTGTCACGGGTATATGAATTGATGGTGAGGGGATGGCCAACACATGGCGACTCACTGTTGCCAGCATTCTCATCCAGAAGAGAACAGCTGTCAGTATGCCAGGGGACAGTGATGTGTGGATCCAGAGTGGTGATTCCACCCAAGTTAAGGGAGAGAGTGCTAAATGAGCTACATGAAGGTCATCTGGGGGGAGTGAAAATGAAAAGCCTTGCTAGGGCTTATGTGTGGTGGCCGGGAATCGATCAACAAATCGAAGACCTAACTAAGAGCTGCTTAGGATGCCAGAAGGTCCAAAATGCACCACCACATGCCCCTCTACACCCATGGGAGTGGCCCTCCTCTCCGTGGCAACGGGTGCATATTGATTTCGCTGGTCCATTCATGGACTCAATGTTCTTAATAGCAGTGGATGCTCATTCAAAGTGGCCTGAGGTGATAAAAATGTCTTCAACCACTACAGAGAAAACGATTGCAGTCCTACGGAACATATTTGCCAGAAACGGGTTGCCAGAGCAGATTTGCTCTGATAATTGACCACAGATTGTGTCCGACGAGTTCCAAAAATTTATGAGAAGGAATGGGGTAAGGCATTATGGCCTATAAATTCGGTGACGCCCCGCCAGCACGTTTGCGCCGGAAATTTAGCGCCCGCCGCCGAGCCAGTTGTGCCCGCCCCAAATTCACTTTCAGCGCCCCAAAGCGGAAGCGGGCGCTGGTACAGGGTGTGCCCGCCCCGCTTGGGGCGCTGAAAGTGAATTTCAGCGCTGCCGGTCCCGCTGCGCCACCCGATGCGGAGCGGCAGGCTGCTGTACTGCAGGCCTCCCCCTTCTCTTAAGGGGGAGGTGCCTGCAATGGCCGGAGCCCCGTTGAAAGTGCCGGCAAAAGAGCCCGGCACAACGGCGAAGTGCCGGGCTCCACGGAAACCAGCCGGCAATGCCGCGGGGGGGGGGGTGGAGGAGGCCGGGGAAGGAGGTGCGGGCAGGCGGCCACCAAAAAAGCGGCCGGCCGCACCTCTGCTTTAAATAGCGCCTCTAAGGCTGCAGCACGGCCAGGTTTTCAAAACGTTGTTAGCGGCCGCCAGGGAAGAGGCGGCCGCTACTGAAGATGGGGATCGGCGTGGTTTCGGGCGGTACCGGGGCGCTGCGCACACCGATGACGTCATCAGTGCCGGCGCAGCGCTACCGGCTTACGCCGAATTAAAGGCCCACCTAATTTCAGTGGCGACGCAACTTCCGGCGCAACCCACTCTTGCGCCCCTAAATGGGCACAAACCCAAGGGAATTTCTAGGCCTATATATCTGCCCCGTATCATCCAGCCACAAATGGATTGGCTGAGAGGTTCGTACAAACCTTTAAGAAGGCAATAAAGGCCATGTGCGACAATGAAATTCCACTACAGCATAAGATGGACAATTTCTTATTAGCCTACCGAAACGCGACACATGCAGTTACCAACCAGACTCCGGCCATGATGTTCTTTAACCGAAGGTTGAGATATCGTCTGGACTTGCTCAGACCAAATGTGCGAAGAAATGTTGAGGACAAACAATTCCAGCACATCAATGAGAAGCCGACAAGGAGCTTCAATGTAGGGCAACCAGTCTTGGCCCGTGACTATCGAACAGAGAAATGGCAACCCGGAATGATATGTACAAGGCAGGGGCCATTAATGTACACAGTGGATGTCGGGGAGAACATTGTGAGACGCCACGTCGATCAGATCTTAGCGTCACAGGAACGCGTCAACCCCATGTCTCGAGTACCTGGGGATGAACCCGACATACCGGTAGCATCTACTTCAGACCCAGTAGCAGTGGAACCCGATGAACTACCCGATGAAAAGGAGTCAGAATCGCCTCTGCACCAAGAACAAGAACCTCCGGAAAGGCGCTATCCCAAAAGGGTCAGGAAGCCGCCCCCAAAGACTGAATCTATAAATGGACTTTTGTTGTTTAATGTACATGTTGAAATGTTAATTGTTATTTGAATATTAGGGGTACTACTAATCTAAAAGGGGAGGAATTGTAGTGTATGTGCCTTTAAGTCAGAACTACTTTTACAGCTCCTGTATACTGTAGTACCGGCAGTGACCACACCGGTATATAAGCTTTGCGCATGCCTCTGTACCCCCTGTCTTGAGACTACCCTCCTCCAGTAAAGACCTGTTTATTGTTGATGTACAGCATCCATGTGATTATTTTATAACAGCATATCCTCTGAATCACGGATCCAACAGGATCCATCTTCTGTATGTGCTCCCAGAGGCCATCCACCTGAGCACGAGGAGTAAGTAGCTCCACCCTACCCGATCAAAAGCCTTTTCTGTGCCCAGAGATAGCACCAGGGAGGATATATTCTTCCTGTTGTACTGGTACGCATTACTGAATAATAGTCTGCTGTTGTTCGCCAAGAGGTGTCCTCGAATCGACTTGGCTTGGTCACTTCTGGGTATGCTAGTCCAGGAAACCAAATTTCAGGCATGGCCCTCACTCAGGAAATTCCCATGCAAGACCAAGAGGCCTATCCATTTGCTGGGACATAGACAGGATTGAAGTGACTAGCCATATTGGCCCAGAAATTCCAGAACGGGGCTTGCAGCGCATGCAAGCCCCGTATTTGCACTTACCCCGCGCTCGTGCCGATCAGCTTCTGGGACGCCTGAACTTGCAGAAATAGAAAGCACATTCCCGGGCAGCGTATGACGTCACGCCGCCCAGGAGTGCAGCCAGCGCGAAGCCAGGAGCGTGCAGTGTAAGTGAGACACGCCCCTTGAGGTCTCAGTTTCACTGGACACGCCCCCAATGTTTCTGTCAAGCTGCTAAGGATTTTTACATGCAAAGCAGCAGTTTAAATAGGTTTTTGGAAGTTTTTTGAAGATTTTGGTAACTTTTATAAACTTTTTAAAATGTTTACATTATTTTGAGTAATCTGAAGTAGTTTTAAAGAGAATTAAAGCAATTTAAAGACTTTTAAAAGCCCTAAAAGAATTTTTTAAATTCCATTTATTTATTTAGCAATGTCGTCGTCATACGTGTCTTCACACTGTTCCCTTTGGGGAACTGTATGAAGTGGTGGAAGGATTTATGGCCATGATTAACGCTCATTCCGTGACCGTAACCATCTTTGAACCAGCCATTAGGGCGGTTAGTCCTATGGCGGGAGGGTTTTACGGGCTCCCACAAGCTATACAAGGAGGGGGGGCCACCCACACCCACGGACGCAAATATCCCACTGCATGTCAACCCAGAATTTAGAGCCGGAGCTCCGACTCCACTTGCCGGGACTGTCTGGAGCGGGATTCGAAACCCTACCCTGATCTAGCCCAGCGGCGGGGATCCTACCGCTATGACAAAGGCCCAATCCAATTAGCAACGTGAAATGGCAGCATAGGGCTCCAGTCATGGGGAGGGAAAAGGCGCAGGAAACGTATGGGTGTCACCTTTTGTGCGGAGTGGGCCTTTTGCGTAGCAGTAAGCATCCCCGCCGCTGGGCCAGAAGGAGTAGGGTTTTGAACCCCACTCCAGACAGTCCCGGCAAGTGGAGTCGGAGCTCCAACTTTAAATTCTGGGTGGACATCCAGCGGGATACTTGCGTCCGTGGGTGTTGGTGGCCCCCCCCCTCTCAGATGGGTTGTGGGAGCCCGTAAAACCCTCCCGCCATAGGACTAACCACCCTAATGGCTGGTTCAAAGATGGTTACGGTCACGGAATGAGCGTTAATCACGGCCATAAATCCTTCCACCACTTCATACAGTTCCCCAAAGGGAACAGTGTGAGGATACGTACGATGATGACCTCTTGCGCAATGCACCTCCTTGGACCCTCAGTCGCAGATGCGAGGGGGCAAGTCGTGCAATTGTTAAATTTTTTATTTTATTGACATGTAAAATGTTGGCCCAGTAATTCCCTTCCAAATGCGCTAGTACGGTCGGGGTACTTACACATCTGGCCAGATGAAATGCCGGTTTTCAGCATGCACAGTGCATGTGGGGAAAACCGGCATTTCCTGTCCTCTGAACGAAGGGGTTCAGAGGCAGAACGCGTGCGGCTGCACAGGCAGCGCGTGCGCAGTATAATTCGCCGCTTTCATTAATGCTTTCAGTGAGGTCCAGTCATTACAACTTACACATGAAAAAAGCATGGGTACAGTTGCTCCAGAGGCTGCGGAGGAAGATATTTCTTATCGTGGAGCTTCTGAAAGTATGTATGTCTGTATATATTCCTTTGCGTGTTATGTATATATTCCTTTACTTATGTGTATGAATGTATTATTTAATTATGACTTT
Organism: Somniosus microcephalus; assembly: GCF_052327205.1. Taxonomy (NCBI): domain Eukaryota; kingdom Metazoa; phylum Chordata; class Chondrichthyes; order Squaliformes; family Somniosidae; genus Somniosus; species Somniosus microcephalus. The sequence continues at coordinate 266,369,626 of NC_140988.1, forward strand.
CAGAGAAAGTAACTTATTGGAAAATCATAATTAAAAATATACATTCATACACATTAGTAAAGGAATATAAAACATACATACATATACGTAAAGGAATATATGTGGACATACATACATAACTCATTCTCACATTCCATTCACACAGCCACAATTGCTCCTTCTACCTACCGTTCTGAAAACCGTTTAAAAATAAAAAATTAAAGTTTAAAACTTACTTAAAATTTCTTAAAATAACTTCCCTCCCTTTCCCAAACCTAAATATTGCATTTCATAAGCTCCTCCATAAAATATATCTCCTTCCCCAGCCAATGAACAACTTTACACTTGCTTTTTTCAAGTGTAAGTTCTAGGGACTTACCCTCACTGAATCCATCAGTGAAATCTACAAAGTTCACTGCGCAAGCGCTGCCTGTGCAGTCGCACGCGCTGTGAATAGACCTCGGATCTGGAAATGCCGGCGTTCCCCGCATGCGCTGTTCCTGCTGAACGCCGGCATTTCCAACGGCCAGATGCGTGAGTAACCCGACCGTACTCACGCTTCTGGCCTGGAATTTCTGGCCCATTAATTATATCCAAACTCCCCGTCCTTTATAAGAGAATCCTCCTCCTCCTTTCCAGTGCATACACTGAACTAAACAGGTGGAACACCACCACCCCCTTGGCATGGAGGCGATAGATCCCTCCAGACATCAAGCCACTGTCTGGCTACTGTCAAAAAAACTAAAATTGCGTTAGATTGTATAAAGAAGAATAGAGAGTATATCAAAGGAAGTAACCCTGCACTCTGCAGATCAGTAATCAGGCTACTCCTGGAGTATTGTGTGTAGTTCTGGAGCTCATGCTATAAGAAGGATGCAGCTGAACTGGACAAGGTACAAAAATAATAAGGTGACGAAAGAATAATAATATGTGGAAAGGCTCACACAATTGGAACTGTTCTTTTTGGAAAGGAGATGACTGAGAGAAAGTATGATTCAGATTTTCAGATTAATAAGACTTAGGGAGGTAAAGGATTAGTCAGGGCTAATTGGATTGGCTATGAGACAGCAGAATGAGGGAACACAAGTATAAACTGAAAGGAGGTAGATTTAGGTAGAATGTAAGGAAACATTCCTTCACCGAAGTGATTGGTTTTTGAGGGACGTTGTGGAGCCAAGTAGCTTAGTTCTTAAGGTAAAATTGGATAAATACCTTCAAGAGAAGTACATTCTCAAATAACAACCGTTAGAACAACAGGAAGGCAGACGGGATGGACTTATGTGGCCGATAATACAATGATGGGCATCCGATGTGCTGGGCACCTGCTCACTGGAAAATCGGACATGGAAGTCTGAAGTTTACAATGGGCCTGAGGCACTCAGCATAGCCCAATATGGGTGCCAAGTGCCAAGGGGCGTGGAGCTAGAACATAAATTGTGCAGTAGACCTACATCTAGCCTTATAATATGGCTAGAGCACCTGAGCAGTACCAGAATCCTGACACCACTGTGCCCCCTGACCTTTGCCCCCAGCCCAATCTCCTCACCTTTTTTGGGGAAACTACCAGGAGAACAACAGGCAGCTAGCAGTCTTTCACTGACAGCAGCTGTCCAACAATGTCACCCTGGCACTCTCAATACATCATGAAGAATGTCCCTGAATCACAAATAACTTGTGCGAATCAGCTGACCTTGCTTTATTTGCTGGCGCCTCAATCTGGCCAATTTATCTGCCTCATAGGCTCTTCCAGTCTCGAGATTTTCTATGTTTTCTGCAAGATTATCCTTGCTAAGTCCATAGTGTAATCTTGAACAGTGATTATTATTCTGTTATACTGTAATTAAGTGAAACCTAGCTAATGCTAAGCTATGATAATATTTAAAAATAAGTTTACGATGTGCTTATTACATAGAATTACATCGAATTTACAGCTTAGAAACAGGCCATTCGGCCCATTTTAGGTCTTGTGAATTGTTATTACATTTACATTTGCTTTTACTGTAATCACTGATACATAACCTTGTGATGGTGCTACTGTAATAATTATAATATAGTAGATGCTGTATAAAATGGTATTCCTGCGTCCAAGTAAGTCTTTGATGTCTCTGCTAAATAAGAGGTGAATTGCACTTTATTTAGCGTTGCACTGTGGTCCTGCTGTGGATAGGCTTGGCTTGGTTCATAATCAGCATCTTTCAGAATGGGTTATGTAGGCTGATTCAATGTCAAATAATTTAGGAATCATATATGAAACCCTAGACATAAATGGTAATCCCAGTCTAATTGTCTGATATATATTTATTGGTGAAAGGTAGGCGGAGGGGGGGCGGGGGATGGGGTGGGTAGATTCATCTGATACCCTAATCTAATATGTAAGATTCACAACATTTCTTCATTTCCCCAAAGGTTATTATTAACAAAAGGGACCCTGCGTGGACATTCTAAAAAAAAAGTGTACCCAAGATGGCATCCGCGCCTCGTGGCCGAAAGCCTGTGAGACTTTAAAAACTTGGACTCTGCGGCACAGGCAGCTTGTGGAGAAATCGAAACCAAAGCTGCAGTTTCTGTGAAGAGAGACTTTGCATTTTGAAAACCCGACAGGACTTTGAATTATGTATTAGGCCAAATCGGAGACAGATCAAAACCCAGTTAGGCCTATACTTAAGGCCATCAAGCAGTTTGCATAAATAATCGGGAACAGCTTAAGGAAGCCATCGAGGCTGGACAGGCCCATTAAGATGTATTAATAACAAAACAAGTAAATTATCAGGCCAGTAGGTGCGATTACCGGCCATCTAAAACAGTTAGTTCAGATTGCTACCATTATTTAAACTAGCCCGCCAAGATTGGGACAAAGAACTAACCTGATTTGGCGCGCAGATAAGGGCCATCCGAAGGAGTATAACTGAAGGCCCCGGGTAGCAATCTCCCTCTTCTTCTTCTTGCTCCTCGCCCTCGTGGCTGCTGCTCTTCCCCCGTCCCACACTTACTCCCCTGGCCTCTGCCCGTGCCTTTCCCCATTCCATCAGGAACGCCCGGCATTGCACCGGGTGGACATGGACAAACCGGCCAGGCGAGGCGGGACGCGACGAGGCGAGGAGGCGAGACGAATTGGGCAAGACGAATTGGGCGAGACGAATTGGGAAGACGAATTGGGAAGACGATTGAAGACAAGCTTCGAATAATCGGGCCTTCAATCCAGCCGACCTGTGACTATCTTCATACAAACTTCAACTGCCGACCGAGGAAGAGGAACCATCATCCTTGTGAGGTAAAGTACCCAAGCAGAGAATTTAATTTTGGGGTACTCGTACCTGGACAACGCCCTTGCAGCACCCAGAGACCACGTGACGACGGCAAGCTCCAGAGAGCACAAAGAGCGAACCCCAAACCCCACCGCTGTTTTGAATTCAGCAGATCTTTGATTGGTGAGCATGAATTCTGGCCCCTCATAGCTTAATCTAGTTAGGTATAGGGGGTGGGATAAGGATAAGGGGATTGTTAAGATAGTTGTTTTCCCTCAATGTGCCGTGTGTTCCCCATTCCCTGTATAAGTATAGTTATTTGTATTTGCCTGTAATTTTACACTAGTAACTTCTCATAAGATTATGTTAATTTCTGTTTAATAAAATCTTGGTTTTTGCTTACATCCAAACCACCTGTCTACTCGAGTCTTTTCTGTATCGCCGCCTGTACCTAAGTCCGGTGTCTAGAACCCAGGGGCGTGGGAGCGATTCGAACCGCTCATAAACAGTCAGAGGCATAACTGACTGGGCGCATGCGCCACCCCACACCACCCCCCTACAAATATGTTAACATTCTTTGATACAATGGAGCCAAAAAGTGCTTATCCTTCTGATGCACTCCTGCCACAGCTGCAGCGGAAGTGCAACAGAGAGGCCTGTACCTAGTGCACTTGAGTCCTGATCTTGCTTGTTTCCTGTGGCCTTTGTTTGAGGCCCAAAAAAGGCCATTGGTACAAAAAGGCCCAAAAAGGGCCATTGATATTCCTTACCTCGGGAGATCCCGCTTCCTCGGCTTAGGAGAAATCCCTGCTGAAATTCAGGGCCTGTATCGTTTTACATTCCATTTGAACATTTCTCTGTGTCACATAAATAAACATCTATTTAAATAGATGTTTAAATTTGAAATAGATGCAATTTAAAATGTAGGGAATGATTTAAAAGTGACAAATTCAAGATTTAAAAAAAATCTGCATTTGGTTTCTTAACTGGACCACTCGATGGAACGCTTCATTTGGCAGGACATTTCTTCTTGATTGAACTAAAATCTCACAGCTGCCTGCCACTTTGTGACCACAGATCATGCCAACTCTTCACAGGCTGTCAGCAGTCATAGCGCAGTGCGCAAGCCAGACTGTTCTGAAATCACAGCTGGAAGAGACTGCAATGCAGGAAATTGATGTAAAACACAACATACAGCACACCACAAAGTGCCACTTACGTTGGAAGACTATACACGCAGTATACCCTTGTGCATCTGCAATTTCATTGGATGGAAAATATGTGGAATCTGAGTTACTAAGTAACCTCAGCCGTGCTGGAGAAAGAGAGAATTTGGAACATTTTGCAGACATTCCCAGTCATGAACTGAAATGGTACCTTATGTCACAGCTAGAATGTTGACATTTATGTATTTAAATCTAAATATTTAACTATCAGCATATTTACATGCTTTGATATTTTTTAACACAAGTATATAAACAGGGTGTCAGCTGTGACATATTTCCTTTCAAATAAAAGCAGAAAATGCTAGAAAAGAAAGCAGATCAATCAGCACCTGAAGGAGAAAGAAAGGTTAAAATTTCAGGTGGGACCCTTCATTAGAACTGATTTCTCTTTTATTTCAACTTTTCAGCACTTGCTTTTTTTTCTTTTTTTTTCATTTACATTTACTCAATAAGTATATGTTCATAAATGAGCGTAAGCAAGTCTGTGGCTAACACAGACAGTGCAGGTGGCTCCACCCGTGAACAAGGAATGTTTTAATTTCTAGATAAACCTGGTGTCTACAGTGTGGTTACATAAATACCATTGATGTTGTGACCCCGGTTGTTATGTCTCATCAGAGAGCAGACATAGATCCTTATGAACTAAGCTTGAGACTAATACAGACTGTTCAATGGACCACAAGCAACCCCAAGATCAATCAGTAGACCACATTTGGAGTATTGCGCACAGTTCTGGTCTCCATATTATAAAAAGCATACAGAGGCACTGAAGAAGGAAAGATTTACATGGATGATACCAGAACTGAGAGGTTATATCTATCAGGAAAGATTGAACTGGCTGGGGCCATTTTCCCTAGAAAAGAGAAGGCTGAGGGGTAACCTGATAAAGGTCTTTAAGATTATGAAAGAGTTTGATAGGGTAGTCATAGAGAAGATGTTTCCACTTGTGGGGGAGACCAAATCTAGGGGACATAAATATAATATAGTCACCAATAAATCCAATAGGAAATTCAGGAGAAACTTCTTTACCCAGAGAGTGGTTAGATTTTGGAACTCGCTACCACTAGGAGTAGTTGAGGCAAATAACATGGATGTATTTAAGGGAAAGCTAGATAAACACGTGAGGGAGAAAAGAATAGAAGGTTATGCTGATAGGGTTAGATGAAGAGGGGTCAGAGGAGGCTTGTGTGGAGCATAAACACCGGAATAGACCAGTAGGGCCGAATGGCTGTACATTCTATGTCGTATACTGACCCTGGGATCCAATTAACGTATTGATGGCTAAAAGTAATCCCGAGACCCAATCAGTCTATTGGAAGTTACAAATAACTCTAGGAACCAATCAAGGCGAAATGAAATACTGTGAATCTGAAATAAAGAAAGAAACTCCCAAATATACACAACAGATCCATCAGCATCTGAAAGAGAAAAACAAGGTTAATATTTCAGATCCCTCATGGAGAGGCTACCCCTGAAAGATTAACCTGACTTTTCTTTTCTCAGATCCTGAAGGACCTATCAACATGTTTTTACCTGAGAACTGATTAGTGTATTCAATGGTTAATAGCGAACTGAGGTATAACATGGCTGAAGCCTAAGTTACTAAAAATAAATTGATTCCAGGATATACAGCCTTGGTTCCTTTGATAGTGTAGCTATGTATTTATATATATTTCTTTTTTAATCACTTCTTTTAAGATGTAATCTAGCAATCAGTCACAACACTTGTGTACATCATAAGGCTCTCAGTGCACGTCCCAGCTGTGATCCTGCCAGATATGAAATTACTCCAGTGCTTGTGGTTTGCTCTCTTAGAAGGTCATTTGTCTACTACTGGCTGAGGTGGGATTTTGCCTGACAAGGTTATAACTCATGTCCAGAAACAGAGCTCGATGGAATCTGTAAAGTCCGCGCCTCAATAATACACAGACTTCGGGAGAACAATTAAACAGGTATTTTACTGAACAGAGGGCACTCTTTTGTTTGGACCCAAAAAAAACCCCAAAACAAATTGGACTGTAAATTAACAAAAGTTCAACTAAAACATAAAAAATCAAATTAAAATTTGGTTTTCCGGGTTGATGATGCACTCCAGTCCCCGCGGTGCCCACCGGTCACGGAAATACTCAAGCGCACCGGCGGACACCGTGTGCTCCATCTCCAGGGCCACCCGGGCGCGAACATGGCCGCGGAAGAGAGGCAGGCAATCCGGCTGGACGACCCCCTCGACCACCCGCTCCTGGACCAATTGATGGCTTTTTTAGCCAGGCCGAGGAGCATGCCCACAAGGAGGTCCTCCAACCTGCCCGCTCCCCTCCGCACCGGGTGACCGTAGATCAAGAGCGTGGGACTGAAGCGCAAACAAAAATCGAGGAGCAGCCCCTTCAAGTAGTGAAAGAGGGGCTGCAACCTCTCACACTCCATATAAACGTGAAACACGGACTCCTCCAGGCCGCAAAAAATGCAGGCGGCCTGGGAGTCCGTGAACCTACTTAAAACCTTATTGCACGGGACCGCCCCGTGCAACACCCTCCAGGCCAAGTCCCCGATGGAACAAGGGAGGACTCCTGCATAGAGAGCCCTCCATTGGGGACCTCCGCCTCCGCCGGTCGGAAAGACGCCACGCCAAGACGTGTCCGGACGGTAGATAAAGAAGGCAAAGTGGAGAGTGTGCAGGAGCAGCCCGTACAGGAAACCCCTCCACACGGAATGAAAAGGCACGGACGGTATTTCCTCAAGACGGCTCAAGTTGTGAGGCGCCAGTTCCCGAGGGGAGTTTCGGGGCCGGGCGCTGATGAGGAATTCCGTCCGGACGGGGGTAAGCTCGGACGGGATCGCCCCACGAGCTTGAGCCGACTCGATACACCTAGTGGAGTCGGGGCCCAGTGCCACTTTCACCGATTCGATGGCTTCGACCGCGAGCCGGACGTTGGCCCAGGACAGGTGCCGCGCCAGCTCCTCCGGTGCCATTCAGCCCGCTCCTCCGCCATCGAGCAGGTCCCCGACTCTGGTCTCCTTGCCAGGCACAGCCCTGCCCTCCGCCAGCCGTCCGAACCCGCGGTCGTGGAGGTGCAGATTCCTGAGCAGTGGCTCCCGAAGGAGAGCCGCCGCTCCTGACGGGGGAGAGCTCCGCCTGGAAGCGACATAGTTCCAAACCCATAGCAGTTCCTGGTAGAAGACAGGCAGCTCCCGCAGGCCGGCACGCCTGCAGCCCACTTTCACAAACAGGAGCTGCGTGTCGTAATTGAGGCCGTGCAGCTGGCGGAAGAAATACGTCGCCAGCGCACACCATCTCGGAGGATTCTCGACGTACAGGTATCTCTGCAGCGTCTGAAGACAGAAAGTCGCAGCCTGGGTGCGAAGGCACACCAGCGCCTGACCGCCCTCCCTAAGCGGGAGACACAGAACCGCGGCAGAGACCCAGTGCTTCCTTTTGTCCCAGAAGAAGTCGATGAGCTTCTTCTGCATCTTGGCGACAAACGCAGGGGGAGGGATCAAAGTGACCAACCGGTACCACAACATGGCGGCCACCAGCTGGTTTATGACCAGCACTCGACCCCTGTAGGACAACACTCGGAGCAGTCCTGTCCAGTGTCCTAGGCGAGCGGTGAGTTTGGCCTCCAGCTCTTGCCAGTTCGCCGGCCAGGCGTCCTCGGCAGGGCTAAGGTAGACTCCCAAATAGAGGAGGTGCGTGGTGCTCCAGGCGAAAGGCCTGAACTCCTCCGGCAGGGAGTCCACCCGCCACTGACCCACCAGAAGTCCGGAACATTTCTCCCAGTTGATCTTGGCGGAGGATGCGTCCGAGTAAATCTGCTGGCATTCCCGCATCCTCCGCAAGTCAGCGGGATCCGTGACCATGAGGAGAACGTCATCGGCGTAAGCCGAGAGGACCACCTCCACGCCCAGCCCTTGCAGAGCCAGTCCCATCAACCTCTTCCGCAAGAGGCGCAGGAATGGCTCCACGCAAACGGCGTATAACTGACCGGACATGAGGCATCCCTGACGCACCCCCCTCCCGAAGCGAAGGGGCGCCGTCAAGGACCCGTTAACTTTAATCAGACACTCCGCGGCTGCGTACAGAAGTCGGATCCGGGTGACGAAATGCGTCCCGAACCCGAATGCGCGCAGAGTCCCGAAGAGATACTCGTGATCCACCCTGTCGAACGCCTTCTCCTGATCCAGGGAAAGGAAGGCGACCGACAGACCAGCCCTCTGGGAGTGGTGGACCAGGTCCCGGACCAGATGGATGTTATCGTGGATGGTCCAGCCCGGGACCGTGTAGGACTGGTCGGGGTGGATCATGTGGGCCAGCACGGTGCCAAGGCGAGCAGACATGGCCCTGGCAAAGATTTTATAGTCTGTGTTGAGGAGGGAGACCGGGCGCCAGTTCTTAAGGAGGCGGAGATCGCCCATCTTAGGCAGCAGGACAATGACCGCCCTGCGCCAAGAGAGGGGCATCTCCCCGGTCGCCAAACTTTCCCCCAGGACCCGCGCGTAGTCGCCCCCCAAGACATCCCAGAACGTCCTGTGGAACTCCACGGTCAGCCCGTCCAGCCCCGGGGACTTTCGCCTAGAGAGCTGGCGGAGGGCGCCGGTCAGCTCCGCCAGACTTAGCGGAGCGTCCAATTTTTCAGTGCCCTCCGGGCTGACCTTCGGCAGGTCCTCCCACAAAACTCTGCGCGCATCCTCGCTGGACGGATCTGGAGAGAACAGAGCCCCGTAGTAGGCGCGGGTCTCCGCGCTGATTCCCTCCGGACCCGAGAACAGAGATCCGTCGTCGGCCAGCAGCCCCAAGAGCTGCTTACGGACCCCCCGTCTTTTTTCCAGCGAGTAGAAGGGGGAGCCGCGGTCCAGGTCCCGCAGGAGCTGGATCCGCGACCTCACGTACGCGCCTCGGGACCCGACGAGCTGCAGGTCCTTCAGCGCACCCTTCTTCTCTTCGTACACGTTCCGCAGGGCCGGGTCCTCGACGACCTGACAGAGACGGGACTCCAGGTCGAGCACCTCCTTCTCGAACCGCCCGACCCGGGCCTCCCGCCTCTTGGTTGAACCCTTCGCGTACTCCTGACAGAAGAGATGGATGTGAGCCTTGCCCACGTCCCACCATAGCCTCAAGGAGGCGAAGCCCCCCCGCTTCCTTCTCCAGTCGGCCCAGAACCGACGAAACAAATCCTGGAAACGCGCGTCCTCCAGCAGCAGGTTGTTAAAATGCCAGTACGCGGACACCCCCCCCGCGCGTGCAGCGGAGCGAGCTCCGCCCACACCAGGTGGTGGTCCGTGCACGACACTGGCCGCATGGAAGCCGCCGGAACGCAGGAGATGTACGCCCGGGAAATGTAGAGTCGGTCGATTCTGGACCTTCCTCCCCCAAACCTCACGCTACTGAAGGCGCTGGAGTCGGGGTGCAGTTTTCGCCAGACGTCCAAGAGGTCGAAGGACCGGACCAGGTCCCTCAACTTCTCCATCGCCGCCGGGCTTCGCGGGGGACCCGAACGGTCCCTCGCCTCGAGGGTGCAGTTAAAATCCCCCCCGAGGATGACGCACTCGCCCACGTCGACGGAGCCCAAAAGAGCGGACACTTCTTCGAAGAAGCGCACTTGCTGCGCACCGGTCTGAGGGGCGTACACGTTCACTAGATGGAGCGGCACGCCCCCCAGGCAAACAGTGACCTGGAGCAAGCGGCCCGGCACGTGCTCCTTGACCCCCAAGATCTCCGGCTGAAAATGTGGAGCCAGCAAGATAGCCACCCCGCTGGAATTGTTGGAGAGGTGACTCATGCTGACCCCTCCTTGCCACTCCAGGAGCCATGTGGCTTTGTCTCCCGTAATGGCGTGGGTTTCTTGCAGGAAGCACACCGCATACTTCCCGTCCCGAAGGACCGAGAAGTTATTGAATCTGCGGCGCGCCTCCGTGCTGCCGTTGATGTTGAGGCTGGCTATGGTTATCTTCATGTCAGAAGCATAGTGCAGCCTCGACCTACACCTAACGGGGGGAGGAAGCGCAGCCACTGATCAGCCGCCACTTCCTCAGCAGCCCAGTGAGAAACGTTCTGAGCTGACGCAGCTCGAGTGGGTCCACGCCCTCGTCCGCGCCCATGATTTTAACGGCGGCGCGGATGGGCACAATGAGCAGCGCCAGCTCCGACGACCTGTCGAGGGCCAGCCGGACCTTATTGCGCTGACCCAGGCACGTGGCCATAAAATCCCAGAGTTCCCTTACGGGAATGAGGGGAGACTCGGCGAGGGGCACGAGGCCATCCATCACCTCGTCGGCGCTGGAGTCCGAATCGTCCTCCGTGCCCATCACCGAGTCCCCATCCTTCTCCAGGGGGTCGTCACCAGCAGCCGACCCGTCCGCCGCGCAGTGCTCAGCGAACAGCTCGGCCGCACCAGCCGGCCCCGCCTCCACCCAGATCCCACCCCCAGGATCGGCGGCAGAGGATTCCTCCCTGGGCTCCTCTAGGGGTGCTGGGCCAGAAGACGGCGGCGGTTCAGAGCTCCCCTCCGCCTCAGACGCCGGAACGACCGGAGAAACCGGGGAGAGAACAATTCTCAGCTCCTCCAGTACGTCCGGCACCAGAGACGCAGCCAGGGGGCCATCCTCCTCCCTGCCACCAACCTCCGGCCCAGCGGATGGGGTGTTTTGAATTAAACCCTCTACCAGGTCGAGCAGCCCCTGGGAGATGTCCGGGTCGCATTGGGCGAGCTCATTTTCCTCGAGCTCGTGCAACCTAGACCCCAGGCCGCCCGACCCGGCGAGGGGTAATGGCATCGATAAAATGCCAATAGCCGCGGGTTGTTCCGCGACCCCCCCCCCCACGGGCAGGGTCTCGTCCCCATCCCCGGGAGGCACGTGCCGGACAGACACATCTGCCTCAGCCTCCCGAGGGACAGGCGACCCCTTCCGATCGCTGGTAATGACGACAGCGGGGGGGGGGGCGCAGTACCCGCGGCGGGCGACGACTCCCCCTGCTCGGAGGGACCTTCCTCCTCCCGGTCCTCCTCCTCTTCCAGGGGGTCGCGCCTTCTTTTTAGCACGGAGGGAGCGAGGGAGACCCCCATGTCTGCAGAGGCCCCCTCCTCTGCTCCCTCCGGCGGCGCAGGTTTGTCGGGTTCCTCGGGCCCAAGCCCGGCCACAGGTATTGGAGTTACCGCTGCGGCGGTTGCGGCCACAGGCTCGGGCACGAGGCCTCTCCCACTCGCGTCTGCCCCGATTAACTCCGCGAGGAGCGCGGGTGTAAGGGGCGCAAGGGGCAAGGGTTGGCCATCCACGGGGGGACCCGCCGTAAGGTGTTTATTTTTTCGCCGCGCCTTCTTTCCGGCTGGACGCGCTCTCTCCCTCCCGCCGGAGGCCTTGGTGGCATCAGACGTTCCCGACGCGCGGGCAGATCCGGGGGGAGGAGCGGCGGCGGCTCCAGCCTCGGCCGCACGAGATGATCCGGCGGCCTTGGAGGCGGGGCAGTTTTTCCGGATGTTCCCCACCTCCTTGCAGGCGTGGCACCGCACACCGTCCGACGTCCAGAAGACGCGATAGGCGGTCCCCTCATGGTGGATGATGAACGCCCCGTCGGTGTCCTCCTCCCACGCCAGCTGGACCAACAGCTGGCGCCGGAAGGAGAAGACGTGGCGAAGACTGGCTTCCCGGAAGCCGAGCGGGATGGGCGTGATCCCCGACCTCACCTCCCCAAGTTGGCGCAAATGTGGGAGGAGGAGCTCACCAGGGACATAGGGCGGGACGTTTGAGATGACAATTCTCTGCGCGGTGGCCTCGAGAGGATCCACCGGCAGGAAGGTCCCGCCCACGGTGAGCCCCTTGGCGACGGCCAGGGACACTGCCCGCTCCGACCCCAGGAAGAACACAGCCTTCCCATACATTTTTGAGTTCACGACGATGGCTGAGGGGCCGACAACCCCAGCCATGGCTTTAACGCAGGCCTCAATGGTCATAGTGGGGTGAGTGTAGCTCTTCACCCCAAGCTTTTTTGTTATCAATCTAAATGGTGATGGGGCAGCAGAAGCAGCGGGAGCAGCTGTGGCTGTGGCTGTGGCTGCTACTCCCGCATAATCCTGGCTGGCCCCGCCACTGGCGAAGATGCAGCCGCCATTCTGGGGTGTTTTCTAAAAAAGGGCTACACTCACCCCAAGTCACAGGCCTGAAGGTGTTAATTGTGTCTGTAGTGTATGTACCTTTAAGAGCCCCTGTGTACTGTAATACCGGTAGTGACCACTCGGGTATATAAGCCTGTATAGCATCTTGTATCTTTTAGTTCACCTCCAGACTTTGTTCAGTAAACACCTGTTAAACCAACTCCTGCATTCCGTGTCTCCATTAACACACGGATACAACAGTAGCCTCAGGTATTTTTTGGTCCTCTATTGAGAAGAGGGAGCTGTTTAAATTGAAGGCACGCCTCTCCCCCTATTGATTAGAATTGGGGGAGGGGCCTTCTCCCCTCTGCTCAATAGGTAATCAAAATATAGATAGATGAGGTGCCTTTTGAGAGAAAGGCAGAGAGAGAGAGACAACGAGAGAGAGAGAGGGGGGGTTGGGAAGGAGGGAGGCCGCAAGGGCAGGGTTGCCACTCAGGATGGTGGGTGGGTGGGTGTTGGCAGGGGTGCACTCTCTGATGGAAAAATTTAAGTCTTTGAGGGTGGTCTTCTGGCAGGGGGAGAAGATGTCTTCACCTGGGAAAGCTGGAGATGCCCCAGGCTCAGTCCCACACCAGGTCTTAATGATGTATTAATTGGGCTGTTCACCTAGGCAGCTCCAGCTATCCCAGGCCAGGCAATAGGAAGGGGTGCTTATTAGTGGTGTGTGTGGCCTAGTGTTTTACAAGAGCCACACACACACACACACACCCCTTGATGATCCGGCCCTTTTTTCTTCTTTTCTCCCCCCACCTAAAATACAAAGTCTTTGGGAGAGTGCACCAAATAACACCCACCTGTAGATGTTCTGAAAAGATGATGTTGTTCTTCCCTCCTTCCAAACAGTTGGTGGTTGTTGATTGTTTCTCTCCCCTCTCTCCCTCTCCTGAAGTGGAGGCCAATTTGGGGAGGCAGTAATGGAAAGGCCTCTCCCCTGGTTGATGTTGTTGCTGGCCTCCTTTCTCCTTCTCCTCCTCTGTCCTCTCTCTCCAGGCACCTCAGTTGATGTTATGATGATGGTGGAGTTGGTGGTGGTGGTGGTCCAGCATTCTCCTCCTCTTCCTGGTCAGGAGACCACCACTTTCCACTCTCCACTCTCCTGGTCTGGCTGCTCCTTCTCCTTGTGTACTGCTGCACAGCCAGCAATGCTGAGAATGAGGTCTGACAGAGGGTAACATCAGACTGAAGTACAGAAGCCTGCTAGGGCCTTTTATACAGGGGTGGTCACTGCCGGTACTGCAGTATAAAATCAGTTCTTCTCTTAAAGGTACATACATAACAGAATCTTTCATTCTATCCATTGTTATGGAGGGGCTTGTCTTGCTACTTAAATGTTTGTGAGATAGTGGAATCCTTCACCTTCTCAGCCCTTATCCTCCTCCGAATGAGGGAGTGTAGTTTCTTCAATGGACTGGGACAATAACCTGATAAAAGGCCTATGTCAGCCCAAAAAAGTCATGTGTATTGCTCTGTGTTCTGGTATTGCTTGACTGCTGGGCAGCATGTTCCATTTCACACGTACGTCGTACGGTGCCTTAGGTCGGGTGCCAAGGTTTTGCTCTGGCTTAACACCATAGGGTCCATTTTAAGTGTGGTCGGAGTTTGGGTGGTGCGAGGAGCTCTGCTGAATGAAGTCCAGCTCCTGGTGAAATGTTTAATAGTTGAAAGAAGCTAATGGGTTGGCAGAAAGAAAAGGAAATGCAGAAGGTTTACGATCATCAATAGGATTTTTGTAAATCTTCCTGAGATTATTTAAAGGAGAACAGCACTATGTGTATAGAGGGGCGAGGAATACTTTACAAGCAAAGAATTTACCATCTTACCTAAAAAAAACTAAGCTTTTAGAAACAATGTCACAACTCACAGCATTGTAACCCTGAGAAGACTCAAGCATTTCAGGTTAGATGAAGGCTCTGGCATATGTTCACCTGATTCCAGCCTTAGGCTCAGTCACAGAGCACCTTTGTTGACAAAATAGAGGTTTGCATCCTTTTTGTTGTGAATTTTACAGTTTTTGCCCAATTAGTGCCAAATGGAAAATAAATCTCTTGGCAAAGAACAAGTGCACCCCACAGCTCAAACGCTTCCGCAAAGATACATCAATCTTGTACTGTTCGCATTAGTAGTGAATAAAATTCCAATCCAGACACAAAGAAAATTATTTGTGTAGCCACCGTGGCCTATGGCAGTGTTTGCATTTTGTGATTTATATTAGGGAAAAACATTTTAATATAAGTAAGTAAGTAAAAGGCAAATTCTGTTTAATAACCTTCTTCTTATATTTTAATTTCAAATGAATTAACCCTATTTCTCATCTACATGTTGTCCCTTGATGAGATCATCCGAAAGCACAACGTCAAGTTCCACATATGCTGACGACACCCAACTTTACTTCAGCAACACCTCTCTTGGCCCCTCCACTGCCTCTGATTTGTCACGCTGCTTGTCCGACTGGATGAACAGAAATGTCCTTCAACTAAATTTTGGGAAACCATTGTCTTTGATCCCCGCTACAAAAATCCGTTCCTTAGCCAACGATTCCATCCCTCTCCCTGGCCACTGCCTGAAGCCAAACCAGACCGTTTGCAACCTATGCATCCTTTTTGACACTGAGATGAGCTTCCGACCCTATATCCACTCCATCACCAAGACCACATACTTCCACCTCCGTAACATCGCCCATCTCCACCCCGCCTCAGCTGATCTGCTGCTGAAACCCTCATCCATGCCTTTGTTACCTCTAGATTTGACTATTCCAATGTTCTCCTGGTAAGCCTCCCATCTTCCACCCTCCATAAACTTGAGCTCCAAAACTCTGCTGCTCTTATCCTAACTTGCACCGAGTCCCATTCCCCTGTGCTCATTGACTTATTGGCTCCTGGTCCACCAACGCCCTGATTTTAAAATTCTCATCCTTGTTTTGAAACCCCTCCATGGCCTCGCCCCTCCCTATCTCTGAAACCTCTTCAAGCCCTACAACCCTCCGAGATCTCTGCGCTCCTCCAATTCTGGCCTATGTTAAAGGCGCTATATAAATGCAAATTGTTGTTGATGTTGAGATCACATTTGAATGTAAATTCACCCTAAAACCCTTTTTATTGCACAGCATTAAGAAGCATAATGATGTATCTTGTACTAGGCAAGTTGACATTTAGATTTTAATCTAACATGGAACAGAGGAGGCGAGATAGGACTAAACCCATCTCAGAAAGGGCAGCAACTTAACGGCTTATTTCATTTTCCACACATATATGCACACAGAGGAAGATACATAAATAGAAAGTATGCTTTTTCCTATAGCATATGTTAAGGCTTTTAATTTGTTTTCAAATGGGCCAGAATATTCTGTCAAAATAACAGCAAGGCTCATGGTGCTCGACGTTATTTATGGGTAAATGGTGCAGCAACTTTAGGCAAGGAGCAGGTGCGCTGTTAAATGTGAAGATCCAAAATGTGCTGTCCAAGATGCGCTGCTCTGCCGTTAGCTTTACCTAAACAGCATCTTGTACTTAGACTTCCTTTTTCTTTAGACACTTGCTGCATTTGCCTATTAATTGGCCACTAAACCCACTACAGAAGCAGTGATTTACTTGTACTTCTTGCAATTTAGTATACTGTATTCGCTGCTCACGATGTGGTCTCTTCTACATTGGGGAGACCAAACGCAGATTGGGTGACCGCTTTGCGGAACACCTCCGTTCAGTCCGTAAGGGGGACCCTGAGCTTCCGGTTGCCTGTCACTTTAATTCTCCGCTCCACTCCCACTCTGACCTCTCTGTCCTCGGCCTCTTACACTATTCCAACGAAGCTCAACATAAGCTCGAGGGACAGCACCTCAATCAGGCACTTTACAACCTTCTGGACTCAACATTGAGTTCAACAATTTCAGACCATCACCTCTGCCCCTTTTCAGACCATAACCTCTGCCCTTATCATTTTTTTACTCTCTCTCAAATGATAGCTGTTGATGATTCTGCCATTTCCATTTACACATCTTCTAGAATCATCTTTTATTTCTTTACTTGTCCCATTACCATCTCCTTTTGCTTTGTACTATCATCCCTTTTGTCATTTAATCTCTCCTGCCTTCTACCCATCACAGGCCTTCCCTTTTGTTCTTTCCTCTGCTCTCAACTTTCTCTGCCCCTGCACTTGCTTAAAATCTGTTACATCTTTAACTTTTTCCAGTTCTGACAAAAGGTTATCAACCTGAAACAATAACTCTGTTTCTCTCTCCACAGATGCTGCCTGACCTGCTGAGTATTTCCAGCATTTTCTGTTTTTAATTACAGAAAGTTAAGTCTTGTCATTACTAGCATAAGTACCCTTTTAATGATATGATAGCTGTTAATGACTGCTAATGAACCTCTCTGGCACCAAAAATTTACTATTATAAGTGTGGAGTCTCATTCCTTCAATTCTTTGATTTTTTCGGGGAGATGGTCAAATATTAAATTTAATTTTTTTTCTTACTTTTCCTCTGTCTCTATTTTTAAATATCTTAATCCAATCTTTCTTTCCCTCTCTTTATTTCTCTGTGCCTGATTTGACTTTGAATTTAATTCACCCTTCTTCTCTTTCCATCTTTGTTTATTTCCCAATCTTTAAATCTCATTGGTTAAGGAGGTACCCTGTTGGTTGCCCTGTTCACTCAGCTCCCAGATGCCCTATTGCCCTCACTGCTTCACTATAAGACCAGAAGAAATAGGAGCAGGAGTAGGCCATTCGGCCCCTCGAGCCTGCTCCTCCATTCAATAAGATTGTGGCTGATCTTCTACCTCAACTCCACCTTCCTGCCCAATCCCATATCCCTTGATTCCCTTAATAACCAAAAATCTATCGATCTCTGTCTTGAATATACTCAACAACTGAGCCTCCACAGCCCTCTGGGGTAGAGAAATCCAAAGATTCACAACCCTCTGAGTGAAGAAATTTCTCCTCATCTCAGTCCTAAATGGCCAACCCTTTATTCTGAGACTGTGACCCCTGGTTCTAGACTCCCCAGCCAGGGGAAACATCCTCCCTACATCTACCCTGTCAAGCCCTGTAAGAATTTTGTATGTTTCAATGAGATCACCTCTCATTCTTCTAAACTGTAGAGAATATAGGCCTCCTCTACTCAATCTCTCCTCATAGAACAATCCCCCCATCCCAGGAATCAGTCTGGTGAACCTTTGTTGCACTCCCTCCATGACAAGTATATCCTTCCTTAGTTAAGGAGACCAAAACTGTACACAATACTCCAGGTGTGGTCTCACCAGGGCACTATATAATTGCAGTAAGACATCTTTACTTTTATACTCAAATCCTCTTGTAATAAAGGCCAACATACCATTTGCTTTCCAAATTGCTTGCTGTACCTGCATGTTAACTTTCAGTGATTCATGTACAAGGACACCCAGGTCCCTCTGAACACCAACATTTCCCAATCTCTCACCATTTAAAAAATACTCTGCTTTTCTATTTTTCCTACCAAAGTGGATAACCACATTTCTCCACAGTATATTCAATTTGCCATGTTCTTGCCCACTCACTTAGCCTGTCTATATGCCCTTGAAGCCTCTTTGCATCCTCCTCATAACTTACATTCCCAGCTAGCTTTGTATCATCAGTAAACTTGGATATATTACATTTGGTCCCCTCATCCAAATCATTGATATAGATTGTGAATAGCTGAGGCCCAAGCACTGATCCTTGCAGTACCCCACTAGTTACAGCTTGCCAACCTGAAAATGACCCGTTTATTCCCACTCTCTGTTTTCTGTCTGTTAACCAATCCTCAATCCATGCCAGTATATTACCACCAATCCTATGAACCTCAATTTTGTTTGATAACCTCTTGTGTGGCACCTTATCACTCAGAGGGTGGTGAACCTGTGGAATTCTCTACCACAGAAGGCTGTGGAGGCCAAGTTACTGAATATATTTAAGAAGGAGATAGATAGATTTCTAGACACAAAAGGCATCAAGGGGTACGGGGAGCGAGCGGGAATATGGTATTGAGATAGAGGATCAGCCATGATCATATTGAATGGTAGAGCAGGCTCGAAGGGTCGAATGGCCTACTCCTGCTCCTATGTTTCTATGTTTACCCGCCTCCCCAGGGCTGGCAAAATCGCCCCCAAAGTCTCCATAATGGCTATTAGATCAGACTTATTCATTTCTATCTGAGCTATTAATTCATCTGTTTTGTTGCAAATGCTTCGCACATTCAGATATAGTGCCTTTAGCTTTGACTTCTTTCTGTTTTTCCCTGATGTCACCTTAGTCACTGATGCCCTATTACCTTTGTTACTCTCTCTGTTCCTTCCTGACCCACTCTGCTTATTTTTACCCAAAGCTCTACTCTGCTCTAGAGTCTTGACTTTCTCTCGCTGCTTTTAAATTTACTCTTTCCTGAATCCTCCCAGCCCCCCTTCATTAGTTTAAAGCCCTGTCTACTGCCCTAGTTATTTGATTCGCCAGGACACTGGTTCCAGCCCGGTTTAAGTGGAGCCCGTCTGAATGGAACAGCTCCTTCTTTCCCCAGTACTGGTGCCAGTGCCCCATGAAGCAAAACCCCTGCCTCCCACACTTCTCTATGAGCCACGCATTTAACCTTCTAATCTGCTTATCCCTATGCCAATTGGCACGTGGCTCAGGTAACAATCCAGAGATTATTACCTGTGAGATTCTGCATTTTTATTTGGACCCGAACTCCTCAAACTCTCTCAGCAGAACCTCATTCCTCATTCTACCTATGTTGTTGGTTCCTACGTGGACCACGACAACTGGATCCTCCCCTTCCCACTCCAAGTTCTTCTCCAGCTGCGAGGAGATGTCTTTAACCCTGGCACCGGGCAGACAACACAACCTTCGAAACTCCCGGTCGTGGCTGCAGAGAACAGTATCTATCCCACTGACTATACTGTCCCCTACCGCAACTACATTCCCTTTCACTCCCCTCACTTGACTGGCCTCCTGCACCATGGTGCTATGGTCAGCTTGCTCATCCATCCTGCAGGCTTTTCCCTCATCCACACAGGCAGCAAGAACCTCATACCTGTTGCATAACGACAAATTCCGTGGCTCCTCCAGCACTGCACCTGGAGTCCCGTTACCTGCCTGAGTTGCTGTCACACCCTCCTGTCCCTGACCACTAACCAGACATGTACCACTACATAACCTAAGGGGTGTGACTGCCTCCTGGATCAAAGTGTCCAGGTAACTCTCCCCTTCCCTGATGCTTTGCAATGTCTGCACCTCAGACTCCAGCTCAAAAACTCTGATCTGAAGTTCCTCAAGTGGCAGGCACTTACTGCAAACGTGGTTGTTCGGGATCACAATGCTCTCCACAAACTCCCACCTGCTGCAGTTGCAGCACACCACCTGCACTGCCATCCCTATATGATCTAGTTTTATTTAATTAAATGTAATTAAATTTGTATTTAAGCAACTTAGTTTACAGTTTAATTTCTTGACTACTTACTTGATCTAGATTAAGTTATGGGTTATGAAATTAAATATCTACCTGTAATACAAAGCACTACAAGCAGTGTAGGCAAAAAGCAGCAACTCCTTCCCACTCTTTCCAAATTCCCAAATAAAACACTCTGTTTATGTGCACTCCATTTAATGCCACTCTGTGCTCTGCAGAACTGTTTACTTTTATATCTAGGAGCCTCACCCAATTTACAGGTGTTGACTCAGCTCCCCTGCTCCCTGTGATTAGCACCTATTCAAGACAAACACTTACAGCTGACTGACAGTTAACTGCTGCTGGTAGGCAGCTTCTGTTATCTACAGTTTATAAAGTTCTAGTTTTAAACCAAAATGTTACACTAAATTTCACTTTTACAGCTTCTACTTACCCAATACTTACCAGAAATTCCCACACTTTCCAAATTCCCAAATGAAACACTCTGTTTATGTGCACTCTGTTTAATGCTGCTCTGTGCAGGCCGCTCGCAATTTCAGCAAATTTGCGCGCAAAAATCCTTGGAGCTGAAGGGTGCAGGGGCAAGTCTAACTCATGGCTGACGCCATTAGATGCCCTGCTGCAACAAATTCTGGCCCATTATAACCATATTGTCACCTCTCTCCTTTCCTACCAGCATTTTTTCATGTATATTAATGTGACGACAATGCAGAAATAGACTCTTTTACTCTTGTCTGGGTACCATGTTGGGGTCGAGATAAGTGGAAAAAAAATATCCAACACAAAGAAAATGGTGAACACCTAAATGATCATGTTATCTTGAAAAGCAAATATAGAACCGAAAAATAAAGGCCAGCTGGACTGCGAACACGCAGTCATTAAACACGGCGTGGTGGATTTTCTTCCACTATCCCGCCAGAAGGGTGGAACCTGGGTACGCAGTCCATTTTCCATCTTGTTTCCACCATTCCCAGGGATCACTAGATGAACCTTGTAGGTTGGGGGCACAGAAACATAGAAACATAGAAGATAGGAGCAGGAGTTGGCCATTCGGCCCCTCGAGCCTGCTCCGCCATTCAATGCGATCATGGCTGATCATCCAAATTCAGTACCCGGTCCCTGCTTTGTCCCCATACCCCTTGATCCCTTTAGCCTTAAGAAATATATCCAACTCCTTCTTGAATATATTTAATGTATTGGCCTCTACTGCCTTCTGTGGTAGAGAATTCCACAGGTTCACCAATCTCTGGGTGAAGAAATTCCTCCTCATTCCTGTCCTAAATGGCCTACCCCTTATCCTTAGCTGTGACCCCTGGTTCTGGACTCCCCGACCATCAGGAACATCCTTCCTGCATCTAGTCTGTCCAGTCCTGTCAGAATTTTATAAGTTTAAATGAGATCCCCTCTCATTCTTCTAAACTCCAGCGAGTACAAGCCCAATTGTCCCAATCTCCCCTCATACGTCATTCCTGCCATCCCAGGTATCAGCCTGGTGAATCTTCGCTGAACTCCTTCCATGGCAAGAACATCCTTCCTCAGATAAGGCAAACAAAACTGCACACAATACTCAAGATGTGGTCTCACCAAGGCCCTGTACAACTGCAGCAAGACACCCTTGTTCCTGTACTCAAACCCTCTCGCTATGAAGGCCAACATACCATTTGCCTTCTTAACCGCCTGCTGCACCTGCATGCTTACCTTCAGCGACTGGTGCACAAGGACACCCAGATCTCGTTGCACTTCCCCTTTTCCCAATCTATTGCCATTCAGACAATAATCTGCCTTCCTGTTTTTGCCACCAAAGTGGATAACCTCACATTTATCCACGTTAAATTGCATCTGCCATGCTTCTGCCCAATCACCCAACCTGTCCAAATCATCCTGGAGTTTCTCGGCATCCTCCTCACAGCACACACGCCCACCCAGCATTGTGTCGTCTGCAAATTTGGAGATATTACATCTAGCTCCCTTGTCCAGATCACTAATATATATTGTGAATAGTTGGGGTCCAAGGATCGATCCCTGCGGTACCCCACTAGTCACTGCCTGCCACTCGGAAAAAGACCCGTTTATTCCAACTCTATACTTTCTGTCTGCCAACCAGTTCTCTATCCAAGTCAATACCTTGCCCCCAATCCCATGTGCCTTAACTTTACACGCTAATCTCTTATGCGGGACCTTATCAAAAGCCTTCTGAAAGTCCAAATACACCACATCCACTGGTTCTCCCTTATCTATTTTACTAGTTACATCCTCAAAAAATTCCAGTAGATTAGTCAAGCACGATTTACCTTTTGTAAATCCATGTTGACTTGTCCGATCCTGTCAATGTTTTCCAAGTGCTCTGCTATTACATCTTTTATAATGGACTATAGCATTTTCCCCACTACCGATGTCAGGCTTACTGGTCTGTAGTTCCCCGTTTTCTCTCTACCACCTTTTTTGAATAGTGGAGTAACATTAGCTACCCTTCAATCCATGGGTACTGTTCCAGATTCTATTGAATGTTGGAAGATGATCAGCAATGCATCTACTATTTCTAGGGCCACTTCCTTAAGTACCCTTGGATGTAGATTATCAGGCCCTGGGGGTTTATCGGCCTTCAATCCCATCAATTTCCCCAACACCATTTCCCTACAAATACTGATTTCTTTCAGTTCCTCCCTTTCATCAGACCCTATGTTCCCCGACATCTCTGGGAGGTTATTTGTGTCCTCCTTTGTGAAGACAGAACCAAAGTATGTATTTAATTGGTCTGCCATTTCTTTGTTCCCCATTATAAATTCCCCTGATTCTGACTGTAAGGGACCTACGCTTGACTTCACCAATCTTTTTCTCTTCACATATCTATAAAAGCTTTTACAGTCAGTTTTTATGTTCCCTGCAAGCTTACTCTCATATTCTATTTTCCCTTTCTTAATTAATCCCTTTGTCCTCCTTTGTTGAATCCTAAACTGCTCCCAATCCTCAGGTTTACTGCTTTTTCTGGCCAATTTATATGTCCTCTCCTGGGATCTTATGCTCTCCCCAATTTCCCTTGTTAGCCACGGTTGAGTCACCTTTTTGGTTTTATTTTTATGCCAAACTGGGATGAACAAATTCGGTAGTTCATCCATGTGGCCTTTGAATGTTTGCCATTGCCTATTGTCGAAATCTCGACTCCGAGTAAGACTCTAAAACCCAAGCAGTACCGTCAGACTGTTAGTTTAATTTTTACTTGCACAAGGAGAGAGATGCCTGGACAAAGGCTAGGCCAACATCTCTAAAGGACATCAGCGAATGCAGCATATTTATACACTCAAACAAGCAAGCATTCCATAAATCACGTGTAATGGTATTCTATCATTTTAAACAAATTAAGGCTTTGCACAAGGACAATCAAAAGGTCAGCAGGACAGAAATATCTCCAGACAAGGTTAGTCAATCATATATTCTGTCAGGAGGTCCTGTCTGAATCTTGTTACCAAGATGATTTACTTACTCATGTCTGATCATCTTGTTACCAAGATGATTAACTTACTCAATAGTTTTGCTTCTTTGTCTAGGAACAATCATTAATACTTTATCTATTCTATAGCCTTATGCATCCCTTGTGCTACTGAGTCAATTATAGCTGTTATCACATCCTCAGTGTGGGTGGGTATTATGAAAGATCTCTTGGTCCTGGACACGTTGTGACATATTTACTTTTTCTTGCTTTAGCTACAACCTAAGCAAGTTTGTTCTTTTACTTGGCCATTTTATTCTACCCAGCATGCTAAGCATAATGTCAATTTCCACATTATCCACCTTCAACCCTTTGAATGACATTCCCCAATCAATCGTACCCAACTCGCGCCTCAGACCATCATAGTTTCCTTTGTTTAAATTCAGGACCCTAGTCTCTGAGTCAACTACTTCATTCTCCATCTTAATGAAGAATTCGAGCATATTATGATCGCTCCGACCCAAGGGGCCTCGTACAACAAGATTGCTAATTAATCCTTTCTCATTACATAATACCCAGTCTAAGACGGCCTGATCTCTGGTTGGTTCCTCGACATATTGGTCCAGGAAACCATCCTGTAAACACTCCAGGAATTCCTCCTCCACAGTATTGTTACTAATTTGGTTCGCCCAATCTATATGTAGATTAAAGTCACCCATGATGGCTGCTGTGCCCTTATTGCACGCTTCTTTAATTTCCCTTTTAATGCCATCCCCAACCTCCGCATTACTGTTTGGAGGTCTATATACCACTCCCACTAATGTTTTCTGCCCCTCGGTATTTCTCAGTTCTACCCATACAGATTCCACATCATCAGAGCTAATATCCTTCCTTAGAATTGTGTTAATCCCTTCTTTAACCAGCAATGCTACCCCACCTCCCTTTCCTTTTTGCCTATCTTTCCTAAATATTGAATACCCCTGGATGTTGAGTTCCCAGCCTTGGCCACCCTGGAGCCATGTTTGCGTAATCCCAATCATATCATATTCGTTTACCTCTATTTGCGCAGCTAATTCATCCACCTTATTACGAATGCTCCTCGCATTAAGACAGAAAGCCTTCAGGCTTGTTTTTTTAACGCTCTTAGACCTATTATAATTATTATTTACTGTGGCCATGTTTGTTTTAAACCGTTGATTTCTCTGACTGCCAGTTTTGTTTTTCTCCTTCCTATCTTTTGCTTACATCCTTGTTTCCCTTTCCTCTGTCCCCCTGCTCAGGTTCCCAACCCCCTGCCATTTTAGTTTAAATCCTCCCCCCCGGGCACTAGCAAACACTCCCCGTAGGACATCGGTCCCGGCCCTGCCCAGGTGCAAACCGTCCGGTTTGAACTGGTCCCACCTCCCCCAAAACCGGTTCCAATGTCCCAGGAATTTGAATCCCTCCCTCTCGCACCATTCCTCTAGCCACGTATTCACCTGAAATATCCTTCTATTTCTACTCTGACGAGCACGTGGCACTGGTAGCAATCTGAGATTACTACCTTTGAGGTCCTATTTTTTAATTTACCTCCTAACTCCCTATATTCAGCTTTTAGGGCCTCATCCCGTTTTTTACCTATATCGTTGGTACCTATATGCACCACGACAACTGGCTGTTCACCCTCCCCTTCTAAGATGTTCTGCAGCCACTCTGAGACATCCTTGACCCTTGCACCAGGGAGGCAACACACCATCCTGGAGTCTCGTTTGCGGCCGCAGAAACACCTATCTATTCCCCTTACAATAGAATCCCCTATTACTATAGCTCTACCCCTCTTTTTCCTCCCGTCCTGTGCAGCAGAGCCACCCCTGGTGCCAGGAAGTTGGCTGCTGCTGCCTTCCTCTGATAAGCCATCCCCCCCAACAGTACTCAAAGTGGTGTATCTGTTTGAGAGGGGGATGTCCACAAGGGACCCCTGCACTATCTGCCTGTGCCTAGTTCTCTGTCTGTTGGTCACCCGTTCCCTTTCTGCCTGTCCAACCTTTGCCTGCGGTGTGACCAACTAATTAAACGTGCTATTCACGACGTCCTCTGCCTCGCGAATGGTCCAGTATGTATCCAATCGCAGCTCCAGCGCTGCAATGTGGTCTGCCAGTAGCTGCAGATGGACACACCTCCTGCACACATAGTTGTCAGGGACACAGGAAGTGTCCCTGTGTTCCCACATAGCGCAGGAGGAGCATACCACGGTACCGGGCTGTCCTGCCATGACTTACCCTTTAATTAATTGCAATTAAATTAAATCAAATCAATCCCACCAGCAGTGGGAATGTACCCAAATTTTCCAAGTAGAGATAGAGGGCCGAGTAGAGGGTAGATCTTGACAATGTGAGTTAGTGTAAAATGCCTGATTCACGTCTTTGTTACCTTTGGCCTCAACTATTCCAATGCTCTCCTGGTGGGCCTCCCACCATGCACCCTCCATAAATGTGAGCTCATCCAAAACTCTGCTGCCTGTATCCTAACTCGCACCAAGTCCGGCTCACCCATCTCCCATGTGGTCGCTGACCTACATTGGCTCCTGGTCTGGCAACTCCTCAATTTTAAAATTCTCATCCTTGTTTTGAAATCCCTCCATGGCCTTGCTCCTCCCTATCTCTTGTAACCTCATCCAGCACTACGACCCTCCAAGATCTCTGTGCTCCTCCACTTCTGGCCTCTTGCGCATCCCTGATTTTTGTCGACATGCCTTTCGTTGCCTAGGCCCTAAGCTCTGGAATTCCCTCCCTAAATCTCTCTGCCTCTCTCCCTCTCTCTCCTCCTTTAAGACAATCCTTAAAACCTCCCTCTTTGTCCAAGCTTTTGATCACCTGTCCTAATATTTCCTTATATGACTCAGTACAGTAGCAAATTTAGTTTTAAAACGCTCCTGTGAAATATTAAAGATGCTACATAAATGCAAGCTGTTGTTGTTGCAAGTCGACAGCCCGTTTTACATCTCTCCTAATTTTGATTTATACTGACTGCCATTCACCTCGATCTCTGATTACTTACCTGCTAAAGACCTCAATCTTGGCTAAGGCATTCAGTAAATGAATTGGTCCAATTTTTGGGGGCCCCTGTGGGCCTTTTAATAAAGTCCCCTGCTTCCTCGCTGCAGCATTGCCTTCATTTTCATTGGGGCCACTAGTGGGCCCTGCTTGCTGGTGGGGATACAATTGGGGGCCCACCACAAAACCTGATGACCCTGGGTTGGGCTCAGGGCACCGGTGGAAATTCCTCTTTAAACCTGTAGAGACCGATTAAGCAAAGTCCAACCCATCGTGTCCAAAGTTCTTGGGCTGGGAAAGGGCGCAAATCAGCTATTTCTCCTGGGGGGTTGGGGGAAGTGGGAATTTGGAGCTTCTGCTGTATTCACATGATGGCCTCAATTCCGATGGAAGTACAGGCAGGCTGAAGAATGACCCATGGATTTAGGATGTGATAAAGCCATCTATCATAAATCCCGCCATTCCCACCATCCCCCATCTGCCCTTCTAATGAATGTCTGCATAAAAACCAGAACTGGCTGGTCAAGACGGAAGTGGGTTTTGCTCCACCGTACTCCAGGCGGTGGAGTCTGAACCCGGGAGTTTCGGGCCCATATATAATACTGGCGGCACTGCAGTCAGTGAAGTAGTAAAGGTGCCATCGCAGACTATGAAAAACCAAATCTTCCAGTCCAGCTGTGAGCACAAAAGCACTATAATGCTGGTGCAAACAGCCAATGAACCACAAAGCTAAACTGAACATTCTGCCTCAGGAGTATTCCCGGCTTCACAAATGGGCCAGAATTTGCCGTGGATATAATACCGCCATTGAAATTGACCGCAAGTTCGAGATTTCCGCATACGCTTGCGAATGCACTAAATCCCGAACTTGTGATCTGTTCCGACTTGACAGATTATCTGCACTGATGGGGGAATCCTCATTGCTGGTGCAGAGTTGGGTTAATTGCGCACCAACTGTCCAGCAATTACCTACGAAAATTTTACAGCTGGTGCAAACAGATACAGTGTAAGGGGATAGAAACAGTCAGAGCAGGAGAATTAACATGTGGCTAAAGGGCTGATGTGGGAAAGAGCCTTTTCATGAGACACTGGCACCAGTACTGGGACAGGAAACAGCTGTACCAACGGGATGGGCTCCACCTGAACCGGGATGGGACCCGTGTCCTAGTGGAAAGGGTAAATAGGGAGGTGGCAAAGGCTTTAAACTAGTAAGATGGGGGGAGGGATCTACAAGAAATGAAACCAGCATAAATATAAACAAAACAGAAAAGGAGCACACAGGAATGAATAAAGTAAAGGAGGGCATTGATGGCCAGGGAATAAAAAGGGTTATAGAACAGGGGTGTAAAAAGATGGTTAACAATAAAGAGAGAGGAACTGCTATTAAAAATTAGTTAAACTGTCTGTACAGCAATGCACACAGTGTCCGTAATAAAACAGAGGAGCTGGAGGCAATAATACATTGTGAGGAACCAGACATAGTAGGGATTACTGAGACATGGCTACAGAAAAATCAGGACTGGGAATTAAACATTGCAGGATATAACATATTTAGAAAAGATAGAGAGGGAAAAAGGAAAGGTGGAGTAGCCGTACTTAATAGGGATAACATAATGGCAGTAGAAAAAAGTGAGGCAGCTATCAGCAAGACAAAAATAGAATCTATGTGGATCGAGATAAAAGATAATACAGGATCAATCATATTAATGGGGGTAGTCTACAGACCACCAAATAGTGTAAGGAAGGTGGCAAAAGGAATATGCAAACAAATTAGAGAAATGAGTAAAAAGCATAGAATAATAATCATGGGGAATTTCAACTACCCTGATATTAATTAGCCAGAAGAGGTCGTAGGTAAAGGGGATAAGGGAATGGAATGTTTACAATGTGTACAGGACTCCTTTCTAAACCAATAGGTAAAAAGCCCAACAAGGGAGGATTCACTATTGGATCTAGTAATGGGGAATGAACCAGAGCAGATAAAAGAAGTAAAAGTAGGGGAACATCTCAGCAATAGTGACCATCATATAATAGGCTTTAAGATAGTAATTGTGAAGGACATAAGTATGATGAATAGATTGGAGAAAAGCCAATTTTGTGGGGCTGAGAATAGAACTTGGGAAAATAAACTGGACAACAATATTGGCAAACAATGATGTAGAACAGCAATGCGAAATATTTAAAATGGTGTTCAACAGCCAGGAAAAATATATTCCGCTAAAAAACAAGAACAAGTTAAACACTAATGAGACACCATGGATGAAGAAAGACATAAGGGAAAAATTGAGGGTAAGGAAAGAGGCATACATTAAGTACATGGCAAGATAGAATACAAAGAGATTAGGAGAGAAGTCAAAAAAACAATTAGGAAGGCAAAGAGGAACTATGAAATCAAATTATCAAGGAACATAAAACAAAATAGTAAAATATTTTACAAGCACATAAATAAAAAAAGGAAAGTCAGGATGGGAATAGGGCTACTAAGGGATGGACAGGATAATATCACAGGCAGCGATAGAGAGATGGCAGAAATATTAAATAATTACTTTGCTTCAGTATTTATCAGGGAGACAGAACAGGTGGACATGGCATTGGATGATGAGATTAGAAATGAGATAACTGCATTTAAAATAAAAAGAGGAGAAATATTAAATAAACTAATCATACTCAAAGAGGATAAAACCCCTGGTCCAGATGGATTATATCCGTGCATTTTAAAAGAATCTATGGAAGAGATAGCAGAGGCATTACTACACATACTTAATAATTTGTTAAAACAAGGTGTCATGCCAGAGGACTGGCAGATAGCTAACATGTAAGAAGGGAGATAAAACATGTCCAGGGAACTATGGACTAGTCAGCGTAACATCGGTGTTAGGAAAAGTAATGGAATCCCTACTAAAGCAGAAAATAGAAGAACATCTAGAAACTAAAACTATAATAATGAATAGTTTGCATGGATTGCAAAAGGGAAAGTCTGGCTTGACCAACCTCACTGAATTTTTTTGAAGAGGTAACAGAGAGAGTAGACAAGGGTAATGGAGTAGATGTAATTTATCTAGATTTTCAAAAGGCCTTCGATAACGTACCACATAATGGACTAATGAATAAGGTCAGAGAATGCAGAGTTGGGGACAAGTAGCAGAATGGATAACTAGCTGGCTTCAAGACAGAAAGCAGGGAGTAGGTGTAAAGGGTAGCTATTCAGAGTGGCAGAAGGTGAGAAGTGGCGTTCCACAAGGATCAGTGCTGGGACCACTGTTGTTCTCAATTTATATTAACGATTTGGATTTTGGAATCAAAAACACAATTTCTAAATTTGCAGAAGACACCAAATTGGGTGGGGGGGGGGGGCGGGTGGGGGGTGGTGGGATTGTCAATACTGAGGAGGACTGCAACAAATTACAAGGAGACATTAATAAACTTGAAGAATGGGCATATAATTGACAAATGAAATTCAACGCAGATAAATGTGAGGTATTACATTTTGGTTAGAAAAATAGGGAGGTCTGATATTACTTGGAAAATACGAATCTAAGTGGGGTAGAAGAGCAAAGGGATCTCAGAGTACAAATACACAAATCACTGAAAGTAGCGACACAGGTTAACAAGGCCATAAGAAAAGCAAACCAAGCACTAGGGTTTATTTCTAGAGGGATTGAATTGAATAGTAGAGAAGTTATGCTAAACTTATATTGAACCCTAGTTAGATCACATTTAGAGTACTGCGCAGAATTCTGGTCACCGTATTATAAAAAGGACATAGAAGCACTGGAGAGGGTGCAAAAAAGTTTTACAAAGATGATACCAGAAATACCTATCAGGAAAGGATGAACAGGCTGGGTCTCTTTTCTCTTGAAAAGAGAAGGCTGAGGGGTAGCCAAATAGAGGTGTTTAAAATTATGAAAGGTTTTGATAGAGTAGACACCGATAGTGTTTCCACATGTGGGGACGAGCAAAACTAGAAGCCATCAATATAAGATAGTCACCAAGAAATCAAATAAGGAATTCAGAAGGAACTTCTTTACCCAGAGAGTGGTGAGAATGTGGAACTCACTACCACAGGGAATAGTTGAAGCGAATAGTATAGATGCATTTAAGGGGAGACTAGATACGCATATGAGGGAGAAGGGAAGAGAGGGTTATGCTGATAGAGTTAGATGAAGAAAGACAGGAGGAGGATTGAGTGGAGCATAAATGCCGGCATGGACTGGTTGGGCCGAATGGCCTGTTTCTGTACTGTATATCCTATGTAATATCTAAAAAGATCCAAAGCATTGTTTGGCATATTTTAACATTATTTAGCTCGCATAAAAGTGAAATTGGAACATTATAACAGATGGAAGCACCTGAGCTCCATTTGAATAATTTAGCCATGAGCTTCGTAGAATTGCAAAGAGCTTTTTTTGTTAGTTTATTTTAGTGCCTGTGTGTTTCCGTTCAATAAAGTTGTCAGAATAAGTATCAGGCTCGCCAAACGTGGATTAGTAAAGCAGGTTATCAATTGTTTCAATTTAGTTCTGAAGTTGTGCTGCTATTACCTGTAGGGAGATGGGAAATCTGTAATACTAGCTATATTTTAAGTAATTATTTAGAGATGTTTATGCAAATTTCAATCCTGGAAGGTGTAATGATCAATAACATGTCATTCTATAGTGGACACTAGGTGGTGCCGTAGAGCTGTGTAGAGCTGTATATAGCTGTATGTATAAGACTACACTACCCAGCTGTATGTATATTAAGACTACATTACCCATGAGGCACTAGGCTACCCACAAGGCAGCAGTCAAGATGGAAGCCTCTACAGATACTGTACCTAGTCCACATGTGCTCAATAAAAGTGTCTAGCAAAAGCTAGCTGTGTTCATAATAAGAATGTCTATTTATTAATGAACATAAGATGGTACCAGGATGGTGAAGATCTGCTGAAAATTGTGAAAAGTGACATGGAGAATTTGAAGCCACCAGAGCGTTTGAAACTCACAGAAAAAATCGACTACAATTGGCAGACTTTTAAACAGCAATTCGAACTCTACATTGCAGCCATCGGATTCGGTACGAAGCCAGACGCAAGGAAGATAGCGTTGCTGCTTACAGTTGCAGGCCCACAGGCGATAGAGGTATTTAATACATTTGTATTTAATCCAGAGGAGACCAGAGAAAAATTAGAAGATGTGCTAAAAAAATTTGATGCACATTGCTCTCCCAAAAAGAATGAGACCTATGAAAGATACATCGTCCGTTCTCAGACACTGCAGCAAAATGAGACTTTTGATAGCTTTATAACTGATCTGAACTGAAAGCACAGACATGTAATTTCTCTGAGCTGAAATCATCCATGATTCGTGACCAGATTGTGTTTGGTATTGATGATAAAAAAGTCAGGGAACGCCTGTTGAGAGAAACCGAACTAAATTTGGAAAATGCAGTGAAAATATGCCAAGCCAGCGAGCTAGCTCGAAAGCACGTGAAGACTTTCAGTGAAATCAATAATGATGCGATTGTAATGAGTGATAATGCTGCTGTCGGTGCTGTGTCCTACAAGGGGAAGAAACGTGGGCAGAACAGAAATGAAAAGCAATCGGAGGATGAAATTTTAATTGTAAACGCTGTGGTTACAAACACCAGTTAAGACAATGCCCAGCATTTGGAAAAATGTGCACAAAGTGTAATGGAAAGAATCACTTTGCCAAACAATGCTTTTCAAAAGTACAAACTAAGAAAGGGCAACGAGTTAATGTAATTGAGGACACTGATTTAAGTGAGACATTTTTTGTATGAATGGTGTCATGTGAGGATATCAAAAAGGATACAGAAAATGTGCAGCCCTCAGAAATGGACAATGCTGAACATAAAGTCAATGCAGTAAAAGTGGACAAATGGATGATCCCACTGTAGATAAACGGAGCATTAGTTACATTGAAACTGGACACTGGGGCAAAAGCAAACTTAATCAGTATGAGTGACATAAAAAATATGAAAGAAAAGCCCAAAATACAGAAAAAGTCAGTACTACTGAAGAGCTATAATGGACAGAAAATAGATAGCTTAGGTGTATGCAGACTTAAAGTGATAGTCAAAGACAAAGTGCATCATCTCATGTTTTCTGTTGTGGCTGAAAGACTTGATTTGATACTAGGTGACAAAGCTTGTGAAGACTTAGAACTGGTCAAGAGAGTCTACCGTATAAACTGTGCCATAAGCAGACCAGATGACTCAGGTGATGAAGCAGAGAGCCCATCAAGGATGAAAAGGCCAAAGGGTATCCATGTCTTCAAAAAGCCTAGTTTCTCCAAGAAGAAAGAAAAAGACTTTAAGGTCAAAGAGAAGCCAAAGGAAGAAAAGCACAAAGAGGAAAAACACAAGGAGAAAAAGTCCAAAGGTATAACCACAGCAGATGTTGTTAAGCAGTGGAAAGAGAAAAAGAAAAAGAAGAAGCCTGCACCAGAGCAGGAAGCAGTTCCGGTGGATACTCCTTCTTCCCTCAGGCCAATCTTTGGTGTTCCATTAGCCGAGGCTGCTGAGAGGACTATGCTGTATGATGGGATCCAGCTGCCAGCAGTTTTTCGAGAGTGCATTGACTACATTGAGAGTTATGGCATGAAGAGTGAAGGAAACACTGAAACCCTCTCCAAGCAAAGATCGCAAGGAGACCTCGATCTATACAAGAGCAGATTGATGACAATGCCGCAACTGCATCTTGTCATTCACTGCCAGAACAATCTCATGAAGACACATCAGACTTACCCGTGTTGAGAAGATCCACACGTGAAGTAAAAAAGCCTGATAGACTTAATCTTTGAGTACAATGTAAAGCTTTGAAAATGTGTTGACTGTTTTGAAAATGTTTATGTTTATAGAGCACTAACAAAAGTGTTACTGATATTATCTTTATTGTTTTCTTGAAAGTTGATTGATATTGATTTTGTTAAACCTCAAAGAAAGGGGGATGTAATGATCAATAACATGTCATTCTATAGTGAACACTAAGTGGAGCCGTAGAGCTGTGTAGAGCTGTATATAGCTGTATGTATAAGACTACACTACCCAGCTGTATGTATATTAAGACTACATTACCCATGAGGCACTAGGCTACCCACAAGGCAGCAGTCAAGATGGATGCCTCTACAGATACTGTACCTAGTCCACATGTGCTCAATAAAGTAACTAGCAAAAGCCAGCTGTGTTCATAATAAGAATGTCTATTTATTAATGAACATAAGAGAAGGCTCTAGCAATGAGGGTTTAAATGAATCAGACACCTGTTTCCTGATTGGAGCACCGGCCCATGTGATCCCAGGTACACTTCCACACATGCTCGCTGGGATCCATGGGTCATTACGCCGCCCTCCAGTACGCAGCGTCAAACAGCAAGTTCGCAAAGGAGGGTCCCCATCAGGTAAGTGCGCATTGTATTCAGATGCCAGCAGCGTACTCCGTAGGTACGCTGCCGACTGCAAAGTCCAGGTCAATAATCATTTATCTGCTGCGTAACTCCATAGGGAAGCCCTGTAGCACATCTCAAGTTATATCACTAGTTGCAATTCAAGCATTTTTTGTGCATCTCATTTACTTTTCTGTAGCCTAAGTTCAGCATGAATGTGTAAAATAAAATAAAGAGAGTACATGAAGGTATTAGCTTGCAGTTTGATAAATGTCATGGGTGAAATAGGAGGGAATGCAAATTAAATATATCCTCAGTGGTAAGCAGTGTGAGGTCCTAATGTAGTCGTTTAGTATGAATATTTAAGATATAGATCACTGACAATAAAATAGTGTTTGATCACCTTGGGTTTTCACAGGGTTGATGCTCCATTGGAGTGAGGTGTGGAAAGATAGGTAGAACCAATTATTCCAAACAAATGCTGTTGTAGGCCTGATTAAAGCTGCATGAGGACACTTTTATATCATTAAAATGTTGACATTTGTATGCATATCCTGAAATACACTACAATACAAACTGGCCTGGTTTTGTCTTTGGTTGTGTTTTTCCTCTATTAGTGTTCACTGGAGAATTGTTATGGTGTGCTAAATTGTCAACTATTATTACCACTCAGTCACATTTACTCCATTGTAAATTAATCAGAGGAGTTAAAAACAACTGTACTTTCAAATAAAGCCACCAATTAAACCAATGATACAAAGTATCACAGACAAAATAAGCTCAGAATAATTTTGCATTTTTTTTCTGATCACTAGGATGTGTGTGAATAACATATATTTAAAATAGAGTTTCAATCCTCTCCTCTCTATAGGCCCTTTAACATAGTATTTTTGTGCCCTTTCGATAATGGGAGTGCCATGGCCAAAGCAACCTCCACGCGTTCTTATTTAAAATTTGCCACCATTCTTCTGCAGGGGTCTTGGAGCCGATTGACTGTCTGAGGGCTGGTTCTTCTGCCTGTGCATGGATTGTCCTGTCCTCACATGCATGGAGTACATGGCGGCGGGGGTGGGGGGAATCCCAGAACTAACTCCACCAAATTTCACGGGGTCAAGGGAGGTACCTCAATTACCATGTCAATGGCGGGCACCTGCACCAATAGGGGTGCATCAAGTGTGCCTGCCTTGCCCCAGAGACCGCACGCTGTGTCTGTTCCAGGTGGGCGTGTCATGTCATGTTCCACTTTGTAAAGAGATATTAGTAGCCTCTTCGACCCACTTTTTAAGGAGGTTGCTTTAGAAATAAAACAAAAATCCTCCTTGAAATCTACAGAGGCCTGGCAACCCCTTCTGCCATTTGCCGGCCTGGTATGCCTCCAATGAGATACCCACTTGATGGGAGGCTGCGAATGTGGGAGCACCCAGTGTTGGAGTCAGTGCCCTGGCCCCGTCCCCTCCTATAGTGCTGGCCTTATATTGTTTTGAAGTGTTTACTTCCATAGTTTAAGGTTGATATTACAGTGCTAAAACTACTCCTGAAATATATTTTTCTATTTTTTGTTGCTCAAACTCAACACATCTCATATATGGCATTAACCCAGATTACAAAGGCCACAGCAGCAGTGAGAAAATATTTTGCTGGATTAATCAACACAATTACTGGGCCATAGTGATTATACTGAAACAGATGATGATTGGGAGACTAGTTTCACCACTAGTGAAGGTAAAAGAATAAAAACTGAAGTGGGAAGTATTTTCAGTGACGACAGTCTCAGCCACTCAGGGAGATGGCAGTGCTACATTTTGAGTTTTTGCTTGAATAAATTGGGTTCAATATTTCCGACTTCTCCTGTAAGGAGCCCTCATTCCCTATGGCCCAGTGTGTGCCTGTGACAGCCTAATATCAGGGTCATTTGTACCAAGCCCAGGATTAAACAGGACTTCCTTCTTCCTGCGTTTTACTTTACTGCCCTCACAGATTCTCCTTAGTTTGTTGGTGACTGTCCACAGAGTCTCTGTGGCCTATGTGTCTCTCTCTGATAGCTTCAAGTGGTACAAGACAAGCTGATAAATGCTTTTCCAAATTTGCCTGGGAAAAAGGAACTTTAAATACGAGTCTTTTACACTCAAAAGGGATTGCTAATCAAACATATTCAAACAAAACTCACAAGATGCCTGTATTTTAATTGAATGGCTTGGCTCCTCCCTCAAATATCTCACACGGATCAAAAATCCTCAACCTTTCCAGTATGCTCCCCTGTAACGCCAGCAGGAGTACACCAGAACTATGGAAAATTAGGTCAGGACCCAAATATATTAGGGCCTGGCCTAGCACTGGAGTTACTGCCTTGTGCTTGTCCCTTATAAGGCCAGTGGTGTCAACAGGAGTGGGTCAAGGTCGGGGACTCTGCGTTGTACTTCCCTGGCCTTGGTGCAGGTTGGGGAGGCTTGGCGGTGGGAAGACTGTTACTGGGTTGCCAAATGGCAGTTGTGAGGCCTGCCTTTGGGGTCAGACTGTGGACCACATCCTGGACTCTGGAAGATATTGGTGAGTTTTTTAATTGGCCTTTTTGCAAAGGGAGCCAAGGGACCTCTTTCCTCTTGCTTCTGGGGAGGATCCGACGGGCCCAACTGATTATGCTGCAGCATGTGACCTTGGGGTGAAGGTGGGGGTTCGAGATTCGCCTGTATTAGCATGGACATTCGCTGAGGTCATTCGAATTAGGAGACCTCCCCCACCGACCCTGCATAGTCTGGCAGGATCAGCAGTGGAAATCACCAGTGGATATGATCCTGGCATAATTGCTGGGATCATGGCCCGTGGGTTTCCTGGGCCCAAATGTTTTTATGGCCATGATACAGGAAGCCACTCCTTGCAGGTGGGATGAGTGTTTAGCATAATTCCATGGAAGATCTGGTGCTTTTACCTTTGACTGACTATCTCGACTATATGCTTGTGCCTTTCCACCTCAATGTACAGGCCCACCTATGCTGGTAATATGTTCTGCTTTGCTGGTAACAGAACCAGCAGTCTCTGCCCCACCTGATATTCCCCGTGCCTGGGACTGTGGTCATATCAGATTTCTGACAGCTCTACACATGTCCTAGATTCTCCTGTGCTACCTCAGCTAATATAGTCAGGTCATCCCTCAGCCTACCACATTTCTGTCCTTATCAACAGTCTTCCCTGGTTATAGTTCTCTGATCTTGAGAAGGTGGTGGTGGGCCTTCTTCTTGAACCACTGCAGTCCATGCGGTGAAGGTGCTCCCACAGTGCTGTTAGATAGGGAGTTCTAGGATTTTGACCCAGCGACGATGAAGGAATGGTGATATATGTCCAAATCAACATAGCGTGTGACTTGCAGGGGAACTTGGAGGTGTTCCCATACACCTGCTGCCTTTGTCCTTCTAGGTAGTGGAGGTCACAGGTCTGGGAGGTGCTGCCGAAGAAGTTAGTGTTATCAGACCATGGGCTTAGCATTCACATAGTATTTCAAATAGTAAGCATCCTGTAGATTCGTGAAGCACTTCCCCCTCCTCCTGCCCCGTAGACAAATAGTTCATATGAAAATCTTTAATCCCAGTGCTTTGGGTTCAGCTTAGCATATGAACATAGCATTTGAGTCAGTATACCATTATATCTTTCAACCAGCCCATTCATCTGAGGGTGTTATGAGATGGGTGACGCTATTTCATTTGGCGCTGTTGCCACAAGTGAGTGACTAGCTCAGACATAAGAGTAACCCTCTGCTGGTACTAAGTCTCTTTTGGGAATCTGACCTGAGTGAACATTTCTAACAATACATTAGCCACAGCATCTATGTCCACTGATGCAAAAGCATCATGTCTGGATACAATAGCAAAATACTGCGGATGCTGGAAATCTGAAATAACAACAGGAAATGCTGGAAATGCTCAGCAGGCCAGGCAGCATCCGTGGAGAGAGAAACAGAGTTAATGTTTCAGGTCTGGGACCCTTCATCAGAACTGGAAAAAGCTGGAGATGTAACAGATATTAAGCAGGTGCAGAGATGGGGGGTGGGTGGGGGGGGTAGGGTTGGAGAGGAGGAAGGAATTGAAGGAACATATTGTGCTTATATGTAAGAGGCAGGGAAGATAAAATGTTGCAAATGGGAATGGCAAAATCATACAGCATGAAAAATGGGGGCAGGGTTTATAGTTTGAAATTGTTGAACTCAATGTTGAGTCCAGAAGGCTGTAAAGTGCCTAATCGAAAGATGAGGTGCTGTGTCTGGATATCTGGACACGAAGGGGGCGATTTTGTTAATGGAGGCGTGTTGGAAGCGGGACTGCTGCTTGGCGAGTCGATGTCCCGCCTCCATCGGTTTGTGGCCAACCCACGCTATTTTCCCTTGATTGACCTTGTTAAGCCCGCCCAGTGGGCTTAGCAGGCCGATTAAGGGAAAGCCGGTTGCAGAGAACGTCAACGTATGATGTTTCATCTGTCAAAAATTGTCATCGTTTGACAGCTCTGTGAAGCTGTCAAACAGTGACATTCTCTGTAGTTTGATGAGGTTTGA
The DNA here is from genome assembly GCF_052327205.1 of Somniosus microcephalus. Taxonomy (NCBI): domain Eukaryota; kingdom Metazoa; phylum Chordata; class Chondrichthyes; order Squaliformes; family Somniosidae; genus Somniosus; species Somniosus microcephalus. The sequence continues at coordinate 266,408,023 of NC_140988.1, forward strand.
ATTCAAGACTTCATCAAACTTCATTCTTTTACAGAAATGAGATGGTTGTTGCATCTGAGAATGCAACGGGCGTCTCTCATCTGCAACACGGAGGTCCAAGACTCTCCGCATACACACTGACTGAAGCCTGCAGGAAAAAACAAAGGTAAGTACACTTTTACTAACACTTTGCACTTAGTCAGATACTCATCTCTACACTCTTGCACCCATCACTTACCTTCATAGCACACTTTTGCACCCCCCCGACCCAGTACTCGCCTCGCTGACCTGGCAGGTTTTGGAACCTTCGGGAAGCCCGCACTTGTGAGGGCAAAAAGGGGATAATCCTAATTTCTGCCTGTTAACTACCTGTTAGCAGGCAGTCAATAGGCTTTAATCCCTTCCCAACTCCAAGGAGACGGGACCCAGCATGGGACGGCTACCCGCCTCCTAGGAAGATGACATGGAGGCGGGTTGGGCACCCGCCCCCAAATTCTGCCATTTTCCCGGCAGTCCCGCCTCCATACCTGCCTCCCCAGGGCTGGCAAAATCGCCCCCGTAGTCTATCGTGGTTAATATGTAATGTTTCCTGGACTGTCAGGCATGGGGCCTACAATATCTATGTCTGCTGTCTTAAATAATAACAGTTAAGGTTTGCAGCAGCACTTTTCTGTGATCCCTCAGTTTAACCACACACTCACATTTGTCACACCTCCTGCAAAAATCAGCCACATCTTTAGAGATGCTGAGCCATCTTTAGAGATGTTTTATTCTTCATGTTTTGCCAAGGAAACATCATGGGCCAGCTATAGTAAATTTGTTTTTGGTATTCCCAGGGCTCCACTAGCTGTTGGAACTTTCCTGGTTCCTGTCTCTCAACTGGTTTTGATTTGTAATGTTGGACCAAATGTTGTCCTCATAGTTATAACATCCACAGGTACAACGTGGGCCTTGTTAATATAAACAACAACAACAACTTGTATTTATATAGCGCCTTTAACATAGTAAAACTTCCCAAGGTGCTCCACAGGTGTATTATAAGACAAAAAAAAGTATAGGAACAGCCAGTCATGTAAAACAGCAATTCTGAAGCAAGGAATACTAATGCAGAATTGCAGCAATGTTTTTACAAAGTTATAAATTGGGATAAGTTACTGTGGGTAAATTTGAATGATTTTGATAAAAATTGTAGCAGTCTTACGTCTTCACATTCTGTCAGAAATTATTTCAAATTATTTCCCATGATTAAGTGATTCTCCAATCTCAGAATACATAAGATCATCTTAAAGTGAAAGACTTTGTGGCAAAACAAATATTTATAGAAAGCTGACAAGATCACTAGTGATCTGGGATAGAAATCTGCAATTTGCACATTTTCAAACACATTTACATTTTTTAATGATAAGGATCAGTTTCCATAACTTTGGTGGTATCATTCTAAATTTAAAATAAGGTTCGAAAGGGACTTACCTGAGGGCACTAATGCTTTGGTTTAAAGTAAAATTCAGGGCTCTTTGTTTAGACTACACTACTAAAAAGAGCCAAAATTTAGCAATAGATTATACTTACATACTCATCAGAGAAATTTCAATATTTGCACATAAGAATATAAGGAATGAGAATTGGCCTTATGTACAAAATGGCTGCTGCGTTTCCCTACATTACAATAGTGACTACGCTACAAAAACTACTTCATTAGCTGTAAAGTGCTTTGGGATGCCCTGAGGTCAGGAAAGGCACTATATAAATGCAACTTCTTTCTTTCTGTCTTTCCCCAATCTGTGCTGAATTAGCTGATATCAGCCAGGGCCACAGGAGGAACACGATAATTATCATCATCTTCCTGAGCTAGCAAGGGGAACCATCAGCCAGGGTTCATGGGCTGGGAAGTTCCTCTGAGCTGCCCCCGCCTGGCTGCAGTAACTTCGCCGGATGTGTGGCGGAATCTCCGTTTGTGTGTAGATTCCCTGTCCTGATCACTGTCCACTCTCTTCTCAGCATCGGTGCAGATGTCGAGTGAGAATAAGATTGAGTTCAGCTGTGATGCTCCCCATAGTTGAATAACATGCCCATACTCAATTTCTCATCTCAATCATGAAGCATGGTCACATGGGTGAGGTACTGGAGGGTGACCACCAGCTATGGAACCGTACCCAAAGCAATGCTCAGTGCCTTCAGGATAGGAGGGTTGAAAATCAGAGGGATAAAAAAATATACAGGAATAACTGCATATAGGTGATTGTGAAATTAGCTCCTTTATTCGAATTATTTAATATTAGAATGTACATATTTTGGAGAACAGCAAAAATTAGATGCATGCAGCAACGCAATAATCCAAATTATTGCCCCTTTCAAATTTTCACAATATGAAGAAAATTTGCGGCTGAATTCCATAATGAATGTGCCACACTTGTGGACCCCACAGTCTTACATTTTTCCTGGAGCTATCTGTGCATTGGTAACATAGAAGATAAGAGCAGGAGTAGGCCATTCGGCCCCTCGAGCCTGCTCCGCCATTCAATGCGATCATGGCCGATCATCCAAATTCAGTACCCGGTCCCTGCTTTCTCCCCATGCCCCTTGATCACTTTAGCCTTAAGAAATATATCCAACTCCTTCTTGAATATATTTAATGTATTGGCCTCTACTGCCTTCTGTGGTAGAGAATTCCACAGGTTCACCACTCTCTGGGTGAAGAAATTCCTCCTCATTTCTGTCCTAAATGGCATACCCCTTATCCTTAGACTGTGACCCCTGGTTCTGGACTTCCCGACCATCGGGAACATCCTTCCTGCATCTAGTCTGTCCAGTCCTGTCAGAATTTTATATGTTTCAATGAGATCCCCTCTCATTCTTCTAAACTCCAGCGAGTACAAGCCCAATCGACCCAATCTCTCCTCATACGTCATTCCTGCCATCCCAGGTATCAGCCTGGTGAATCTTCGTTGAACTCCTTCCATGGCAAGAACATCCTTCCTCAGATAAGGCGACCAAAACGGCACACAATACTCAAGATGTGGTCTCACCAAGGCCCTGTATAACTGCAGCAAGACATCCTTGTTCCTGTACTCAAACCCTCTTGCTATGAAGGCCAACATACCATTTGCCTTCTTAACTGCCTGCTGCACCTGCATGCTTACCTTCAGCGACTGGTGCACAAGGACACCCAGGTCTCGTTGCACTTCCCCTTCTCCCAATCTATTGCCATTCAGATAATAATCTACCTTCCTGTTTTTGCCAACAAAGTGGATAACCTCACATTTATCCACGTTATATTGCATCTGCCATGCTTTTGCCCAATCACCCAACCTGTCCAAATCATCCTGGAGTTTCTCGGCATCCTCCTCACAGCACACACGCCCACCCAGCTTTGTGTCGTCTGCAAATTTGGAGATATTACATCTAGTTCCCTTGTCTAGATCATTAATATATATTGTGAATAGCTGGGGTCCAAGGACCGATCCCTGCGGTACCCCACGAGTCACTGCCTGCCACTCGGAAAAGGACCCGTTTATTCCAACTCTTTGCTTTCTGTCTGCCAACCAGTTCTCTATCCAAGTCAATACCTTGCCCCTAATCCCATGTGCCTAAACTTTACACGCTAATCTCTTTTGCGGGACCTTATCGAAAGCCTTCTGAAAGTCCAAATACACCACATCCACTGGTTCTCCCTTATCTATTTTACCAGTTACATCCTCAAAATATTCCAATAGATTAGTCAAGCACGATTTACCTTTTGTAAATCCACGTTGACTTTGTCACACCCAGAGGAATAATCCTGATTATTACAAACTAGTAACAGATATAGTCAGGGACACCTGTTTACAGAGAATTGCTGCTATCGAATTTAGGGCCTACCATTGAGCAGGGCTAACACAGCAGTGATGGTTGGGCTTCTATGCAGCACAAGGGTTGTTGAACTGGTTCTGAGGTTTTGTATACAACTTTTCCAAAGCTGTGGTTGTGGTGTCAAACCGCATTGCTGGGCAGGGAATGGATCTCAGTCAAGCTGCTCTCTGCCACAGTAGAGATAAAAAGAAAAGAAAATTGAATGGTGGAAAACTGATGCCAATCAGCCTGTTGTGTCCTTCCAGCATTTTCTATTTTTATTTCTGCTCTCCTGCAATGTTTACAAGGCCCTGATATATGGGTAACTGTTGAATGAGGTTATTTATATGGATAAGTCTGTACATGATTGTGGATGGCATGCACACAGAGATGTATAAGATATGTGTCTGCAGCTTTTCATCTCTTCAACATGTTGAATGTTAAAGATTCTGCGATGTCTTAATGAGTTTGTGTAAATGTAATTATAAACTTGAGGATTAGAGTAAGTGAGTCCATGAACATTCACGTAGTATTTGTGTAAGAGTCTTAAGTATTTTTTATTCATTCTCGGGATGTGGGCATCACTGGCAAGGCTGGCATCTATTTCCCATCCCTGGTGCCTTGTACAAATGAGTGTCTTGCTCGGCCACTTCAGAGGAGACTCTAGAATATCCCCATCCTCAATGATGATGGAGCCCAGTACGTGAGTGCAAAAGACAAGGCTGAAGCGTTTGCAACCATCTTCAGCCAGAAGTGCCGAGTGGAGGATCCACATCGGCCTCCTCTTGAGGTCCCTCCCATCACAGAAGCCAGTCTTCAGCCAATTCAATTCACTCCACATGAAATCAAGAAATGGCTGAGCGCATTGGATACAGCAAAGGCTATGGGCCCCGACAACATCCCATCTATCATGCTGAAGTCTTGAGCTCCAGAACTAGCCACACCTCTATCCAAGCTGTTCCAGTACAGCTACAACACTGGCATCTACCCAACAATGTGGAAAACTACCCAGGTATGTCCTGTCCACAAAAAGCAGGAGAAATCCAATCCAGCCAATTAACTTCCTATCAGTCTACTCTCAATCATCAGCAAAGTGATGGAAGGTGTCATCAAGAGTGCTATCAAGCTGCACTTACTCACCAATAACCTGCTCACTGATGGCCAGTTTGGGTTCCACCAAGACCACTCGACTCCAGACCTCATTACAGCCTTAGTTCAAACATGGACAAAGGAGCTGAATTCCAGAGGTGAGGTGAGAGTGACTGCCCTTGACATCAAGGCAGCATTTGTCTGAGTGTGGCATCAAGGAGCCCCAGTAAAACTGAAGTCAATAGGAATCCGGGGGAAACTCTCCACTGGCTAGAGTCATACCTAGCACAAAGGAAGATGGTTGTAGTTGTTGCAGGTCAATCATCTCAGCCCCAGGACATCACTGCAGAGAACATAAAAACTGACTGTAAAAGCTTTTATAGATATGTGAAGAGAAAAAGATTGGGGAAGTCAAGCGTAGGTCCCTTGCAGTCAGAATCGGGGGAATTTATAATGGGGAACAAAGAAATGACTGACCAACTAAATACATATTTTGCTTCTGTCTTCACAAAGGAGGACACAAATAACATCCCAGAGATGCCGGGGAACATAGGGTCTGATGAAAGGGTGGAACTGAAAGAAATCAGTATTTGTAGGGAAATGGTGTTAGGAAAATTGATGGGACTGAAGGCTGATAAATCCCCAGGGCCTGATAATCTACATCCCAGGGTACTTAAGGAAGTGGCCCTAGAAATAGTAGATGCATTGCTGGTCATCTTCCAGAACTCGATAGACTCTGGAACGGTACCCATGGATTGGCGGGTAGCTAATGTTACCCCACTATTCAAAAAAGGTGGTAGAGAAAAGGCGGGGAATTATAGACCGGTAAGCTTGACATCGGTAGTGTGGAAAATGCTAGAGTCCATTATAAAAGATGTAATAGCAGAGCACTTGGAAAGCAGTGACTGGATCGGACAAAGTCAACATGGATTTACAAAAGGTAAATCATGCTTGACTAATCTACTGGAATTTTTTGAGGATGTAACTGGTAAAATAGATAAGGGAGAACCAGTGGATGTGGTGTATTTGGACTTTCAGAAGGCTTTCGATAAGGTCCCGCATAAGAGATTAGCGTGCAAAATTAAGGCACATGGGATTGGGGGCAAGGTATTGACTTGGATAGAGAACTGGTTGGCAGACAGAAAGCAAAGAGTTGGAATAAACGGGTCGTTTTCCAAGTGGCAGGCAGTGACTAGTGGGGTACCGCAGGGATCGGTCCTGGGACCCCAGCTGTTCACAATATATATTAATGATCTGGACGAGGGAATTGGATGTAATATCTCCAAATTTGCAGACGACACAAAGCTGGGCGGGAGGGTAAGCTGCGAGGAGGATGTCGTGAAACTCCAGCACGATTTGGACAAGTTGGGTGATTGGGCAGAAACATGGCAAATGCACTATAATGTGGATAAATGTGAGGTTATCCACTTTGGTGGCAAAAACAGGAAGGCAGATTATTATTTGAATAGTAATAGATTGGGAGAAGGGGAAGTGCAAAGAGACCTGGGTGTTCTTGTACACCAGTCACTGAAGGTAAGCATGCAGGTGCAGCAGGCGGTTAAGAAGGCAAATGGTATGTTGGCCTTCGTAGCAAGAGGGTTCGAGTACAAGAACAAGGATGTCTTGCTGCAGTTGTACAGGGCCTTGGTGAGACCACACCTTGAGTATTGTGTGCAGTTTTGGTCGCCTTACCTGAGGAAGGACGTTCTTGCCATGGAAGGAGTGCAGCAAAGATTCACCAGGCTGATACCTGGGATGGCAGGAATGACGTATGAGGAGAGATTGTGTCGATTGGGCTTATACTCACTGGAGTTTAGAAGATTGAGAGGTCATCTCATCGAAACCTATAAAATTTTGTCAGGTCTGGACAGACTAGATGCAGGAAGGATGTTTCTGATGGCCGGGGAGCCCAGAACCAGGGGTCATAGTCTAAGGATAAGGGGTAAGCCATTTAGGACTGAAATGAGGAGGAATTTCTTCACCCAGAGAGTGGTGAACCTGTGGAATTCTCTGCCACAGAGGGCGGTGGAGGCCAATTCATTAAATATATTCAAGAAAGAGTTGGATATATTTCTTAAGGCTAAAGGGATCAAGGGATATGGGGAGAAGGCAGGGACCGGGTACTGAATTTGGATGATCAGCCATGATCTCATTGAATGGCAGAGCAGGCTCGAAGGGCCGAATGGCCTACTCCTGCTCCTATCTTCTATGTATCTATGTATCTATGAGTTCCTCAGGGACGTGTCCAAAGCCCAACCATTTTCAGCTGCTTCATCAATGACCTTCCCTCCAACCTAAGCTCAGAAGTGGGGATGTTCACTGATGATTACACAGTGTTCAGTTTCATTCACAACTCCTCAGATAATGAAGCAGTCCATGCCCGAATGCAACAAGAGCTGAATGACATTCAGGCTTGGGCTGATAAGTGGCAGGTAACATGCGCACCACACTAGTGCCAGGCAATAACTATCTCCAACAAGTGAGAGTGTAACCACTGCCCCTTGACATTCAATGGCATTACCATCGCTGGATCCCCCATCATCAACATCCTGGGGGATCACCATTGGCCAGAAACTTAACTGGATCAGCCACATAAATACTGTGGCTACAAGAGCATGTCAGAGGCTAGGTATTCTGCGGCGAGTATCTCACCTCCTGACTCCCCAAAGCCTTTCCACCATCTACAAGGCACAAATCAGGAGTGTGGTGGAATACTCTCCACTTGTCTGGATGAGTGCAGCTCCAACAACACTCAAGAAGCTCGACACCATCCAGGACAAAGTATACCGCTTGATTGGCACCCCATCCACCACCTTAAACATTCACTCCCTCCACCACCGGCGTACTGTGACTGCAGTGTTTACCATCTACAAGATGCACTGCAGCAACTCGCCAAGGCTTCTTTGGCAGCACCTCCCAAACCCACAACCTCTTCCACCTAGAAGGACAAGGGCAGCAGGCACATGGAAGCACCATCACCTGCAAGTTCCCCTCCAAGTTACACACTATCCTGACTTGGAAATACATTGCCGTTCCTTCATCGTCGTTGGGTCAAAATCCTGGAATTCCCTCTCTAACAGCACTATAGAAGTACCTTCACAAACGGACTGCAGCGGTTCAAGAAGGCGGCTCACCACCACCTTCTCAAAGGCAATTAGAGATGGGCAATAAATGCTGGCCTTGCCAGCGACACCCACATCCCAGGAATGAATTTTTTAAAAAGGTCATGGATGTTGTTCTGGAAAGTTGCTGGTATCTGTGGTTGCAAGCCCCCACAGGAATTAGACAAATATACATGTCCTGAGAACGCAGCAGAACATTAACCAGTCAGAGCTCCAGGTTGGAAAATCTTTATTTGAAAAAAGGAAGCCACCCTGCTTATTTGCTTATTGCCCAGTGCAATTGGATTGCTGAAAACATTACTTCAAAAAGGCTAGATGAGGCCATCATCTATTTTGATTTTTTTAGGCACCAGAGTTGATAGAGTTAAGCCAATTATAAAAATGTCATTCAATGTCATTTAATTACTGGTTCAAATTAACGTTTTAGAAAATACATTATTTAAAAAAAAGCTTAGATGGGACCAACCCTTCTAAAAATACTCCCGCAGCATTACAGTAGACTTTTAAGGCAATAATAGCATTCATAAGTAATAAACTGCAGGTGATTTATCATTTTAACAGGCTATTGTAGTGACACAGAGATCATTACCTATTCAAGCTGACTGCCCTGGAGTGTCTTGTACCATGCAGATGAGGTCAGCCTACCTTTTAATCAAGGGAATACCATTATGCATGAGCATAATACTTTATATACTGAGGCAGGTACTGCTTTGAAAGGCTGTTTGATAAACTGCAAGTGTCTGGTTCTGATGTCTATACAGCCACTTGAAAAGTTATAAACAAGGTGTGGAGATGCCGGAGTTGGACTGGGGTGGACAAATGTAAGAAGTCACACGACACCAGGTTATAGTCCAACAGCTTTATTTGAAATCACAAGCTTTCGGAGCGCTGCTCCTTCTTCAGGTGAAGAAGGAGCAGCGCTCCGAAAGCTTGTGATTTCAAATAAAGCTGTTGGACTATAACCTGGTGTCGTGTGACTTCTTACAGTTATAGAGTCATAGAGTCATAGAGTTTTACAGCACAGAAAGAGGCCCTTCGGCCCATCGTGTCTGCGCCGCCCATCCATCCCTGTCCAGTCTAATCCCATTTTCCAGCATTTGGTCCATAGCCTTGTATGCAATGGCATTTCAAGTGCTCATCCAAATGCTTCTTGAATGTTGTGAGGGTTCCTGCCTCTACCACCCTTTCAGGCATTGAGTTCCACATTCCAACCACCCTCTGGGTGAAAAAGTTCCTCCTCAAATCCCCTCTAAATCTCCTGCCCCTTACCCTGAATCTATGCCCCCTTGTTATTGAGCCCCCGACTAAGGGGAAAAGTTCCTCTTTGTCTACCCTATCTATGCCCCTCATCATTTTGTACACCTCAATCAGGTCCCCCCTCAGCCTTCTTTGCTCCAAGGAAAACAACCCCAGCCTGTCCAGCCTCTCTTCATAGCTGAGGCGCTCCATCCCAGGTAACATCCTGGTGAATCTTCTCTGCACCCTCTCCAAAGCAATCACATCCTTCCTATAGTGAGGCGACCAGAACTGCACACAGTACTCCAGCTGTGGCCTCACCAGCGTTTTGTACAGTTCCATCATAACCTCCCTGCTCTTATATTCTATGCCTCGGCTAATGAAGGCAAGTATCCCACATGCCTTTTTAACCACCTTATCTACCTGTTCCGCTGCCTTCAGGGATCTATGTACATGTACACCAAGGTCCCTCTGACCCTCTGTACTTCCTAGGGTCCTACCACTCATTGTGTATTCCCTTGCCTTATTTGTCCGTCCAAAATGCATCACCTCGCACTTTTCAGGGTTAAATTCCATTTGCCACTTTTCCGCCCATCTGACCAACCCGTTTATATCGTCCTGTAGCCTGAGGCTTTCCTCCTCACAATTTACCACCCCACCAATTTTCGTGTCATCTGCGAACTTACTGATCATACCTTTTACATTCTCATCCAAATCATTTATGTAGATCACAAACAACAAGGGACCCAGCACCGATCCCTGAGGTACCCCACTGGACACAGGCTTCCAGTCACAAAAGCAACCTTCGACCATCACCCTCTGCCTCCTGCCACTCAGCCAGTTTAGGATCCAACGCGCCAAGGCACCCTGGATCCCATGGGCTCTTACCTTCTTGACCAGTCTCCTATGCGGGACTTTGTCAAAAGCTTTACTGAAGTCCATGTAAACCACATCCACAGCATTTCCCTCATCCACCCCCCTAGTCACCCCCTCGAAAAATTCAATCAGATTTGTCAGACATGATTTACCCTTGACAAAGCCATGCTGACTATCCCCGATTAATCCTTGCCTCTCCAAGTGGAGACTAATTTTGTCCCTCAGAATTTTTTCCAATAATTTCCCTACCACAGATGTTAGGCTCACTGGCCTGTAATTCCCTGGTTTATCCCTGCTACCCTTCTTGAATAATGGTACTACGTTAGCTGTTCTCCAGTCCTCTGGTACATCCCCTGTGGCCAGAGAGGTTCTGAAAATTTGTGTCAGAGCCCCTGCAATCTCCTCCTTTGCCTCCCACAGCAGCCTGGGATACATCTCGTCCGGGCCTGGGGATTTATCCACTTTTTGGCCTGCTAAAACCGCTAGCACCTCCTCCCTCTCGATGCTAATATGTTCAAGTATGTCACAGCCCCCTTGCCCGATTTCTATGTCTGCATCGTCTTTCTCCATAGTGAACACAGATGCAAAAAATTCATTTAAAACCCCGCCTACATCATCTGGCTCTACACACAGATTGCCACTTTGGTCCCTAATGGGCCCTACCCTTTCCCTGGTTATCCTCTTGCCCTTAATATACTTATAAAACATCTTAGGATTTTCCTTTATTTTGCTCGCCAGTGTTATTTCATGGCCCCTCCTCGCCCTCCTAATTTCTTTTTTAAGTATGCCCCTGCATTTTTTATACTCCTCTAGGGCTTCTTCCGTCTTTAGTCTTTTGTAACTGCCAAAAGCCCCCCTTTTATTTCTAATGCATTTTTGTATATCCCTTGTCATCCAAGGTTCCCTTTGCTTGTTGGTCCCACCCTTGACCTTTACAGGAACATGTTGGCGTTGTACTCTCTCTATTTCCCTTCTGAAAGTCTCCCACTGTTTTGATGCGGATTTTCCTATAAGTAGCTGCTCCCAGTCCAATTTGGCCAGATCCTGCCTTATCATATTAAAATCGGCCTTCCCCCAATTTAGAACCCTTATTTCCGGGCCGTCTTTGTCTTTTTCCATGACCACCTTAAATCTCACCGAATTGTGGTCACTGTCGCCAAAATGCTCTCCTACTGACACTTCCACCACTTGCCCGGCTACATTCCCCAGAATTAGGTCCAGTACCGCCCCCTCTCTTATAGGACTTTCTACATGTTGGCTCAAAAAGCTCTCCTGGATGCACTTTAAGAATTCTGCACCCTCTAAGCCTTTCACACTCTGACTATCCCAATTTATATTGGGGAAGTTGAAATCCCCCACTATTACCCTATTATTTTCGCACTTTTCTGAGATTTGCCTACATATCTGTTCCTCTATCTCCCCCTGACTGTTTGGGGGCCTATAGTACACTCCCAGCAAAGTGCTTGCCCCCTTTTTGTTTTTAAGTTCTACCCATATGGCCTCATTAGAGGAACCCGCTAATATATCATCCCTCCTTACAGCAGTAATTGACTCCTTAATTAATATTGCAACACCCCCTCCCCTTTTACACCCCCCTCTGTCTCGCCTGAAGATTCTATACCCCGGAATATTGAGCTGCCAGTCCTGACCCTCCCTCAACCATGTCTCCGTGATAGCAACAATATCGTACTCCCATGTGTTCAACAACAACTTCAGTTCATCCACCTTATTTGCAAGACTCCTTGCATTAAAATAAATGCCTTCCAGCCCTGCCATATTCTCTTTTGCCTTCACATATTTGCTTTGCCTTCCCAGCTGACTTGTTTTTCCCTCTGTATTTGGCTGTAAATCACCCCCTACTATAGCTCCACTCTGTACCCCATCCCCCTGCCAAGTTAGTTTAAACCCCCCCCAGCAGTGCTAGCAAACCTCCCCGCAAGGATATTGGTTCCCCTCTGGTTCAGGTGTAAACCGTCCGACTTGTACAAGTCCCACCTTTCCCAGAAGCAGACCCAGTGATCCAGGAAACTAAAGCCCTCCCCCCTGCACCATCCCTTTAGCCACGCATTCATCTGTTCTATCTTCCTATTTCTATACTTACTAGCACGTGGCACCGGGAGTAATCCAGAGATTACAACCCTTGAGGTCCTGCTCTTTAATCCTTCACCTAGCTCCCTAAATTCTTGCTGCAGGACCTCATCCCTCTTTTTACCTATGTCGTTGGTACCAATGTGGACCACGACCACTGGCTGTTCACCCTCCCCCTCCAGAATGCCCTGCAGCCGCTCAGTGACATCCTTGACCCTGGCACCAGGGAGGCAACAAACCATCCTGGATTCACGTCTACGGCCACAGAAACGCCTATCTGTTCCCCTTACTATAGAATCCCCTATCACTATTGCTCTCCCACTCTTTTTCCCCCCTTCCTGGGCAGCAGGAGCACCGCCAGTGCCAGGAAGTTGGCTGCTGCTGCCTTCCCCTGGTGAGTCATCCCCCTCAACAGTATCCAAAGCGGTATACTTGTTTGAAAGGGGGATGTCCGCAGGGGTTCCCTGCACTACCTGCCTGCCTTTGTTGCTCCGGTTGACTATGTTAACTAAAAGGACACCCGAGCAATGTTTTTTTTCCAACACATCTAACATTTGTCACATAACATGAGTGTCATAGGATAGTTGTTTTGTTTCCCTCTCCATTTTGGTAATGACATGAATGTAGCACATCCATTTATCAGCATCAGGTCTCACCACATCCCCAGGAAAGCATTTCACTTTATCTTTTGTTGCACTAGCTAACATGTTTGCATCAAATTCCTATCTGTGTCATTAACCCTCTTATTTTAGATGGGTTAAAGGCTGCAAAAATAGTGCAGTTGAAGAATTTAATGCAAATAGGTTAACCAGCGTGCTAAAAATAGAGGCCTAGAATTTGCTCAAAGTGAGTTACACCGCTGTTGCCCTGGTGACCCACAGAGGGAGTTATACGCGAGTTTCCTGGGGCTGCTCATTTGCATTCCTATTGGTGCAGTCTTTGGTGTAAAAAGCAGTCTGGCAGGGGAGGCACTGCTGCTTCTTGCTCAGGCCGCCTAGGAAAACTTGTAGTCAGGTCTTGATGACATCACTGGGACCTGATACGCATATGTTAAAAAGGGCCTGCAGGCTTTGGACGGGTGTCCTTGTTGGAATACAGTTACTTAGCCACTAACTCAAGTGACCATTGTGATCATATGCGAGTTCAGTCAACAAGTTTTGTCAGGGTATTTAATTTTTCATGAGCATCCTGATTTATGACCGATAGAATAGGACTGCTGTTAACTCTCAAATTATCCATTGTCATGAAGGTGCTGGACTAATCACATTGCTGCTTGTGAGAGCTTGCTGTACGTAATTTGGGTGCTACGTTTCCCACATTACAATAGTGACTACACTTCAAAAATACTTCATTGGCTGTAAAGCACTTTGGGATGTCCAGTGGTCGTGAAAGGTGCTATATAAATGCAATTCTTTCTTTCTTTTTCTTTAATCTGTCATCACCAGTATGATACCAAAGCAAAATACTGCAGATGCTGGAAATCTGAAATAAAAACAGAAAATGCTGGAAATACTCAACAGACCAGGCAGCATCTGTGGAGAGAGAAACAGAGTCAACGGGCTGGATTTTAATAACAGAGGTGGGTTGAGGGTGGGCCCGCTGCTCGGCAGCTTTCGGAACGCACCCGGCTGCTGCCTCCCAGCACTTCCAATTTTGGGTTGATTGGCCTCGTTAACTCTGTTTCTCTCTCCACAGATGCTGCCTGACCTGCTGAGTATTTCCAGCATTTTCTGTATTTATCACTAGTATGATGTTCAGCACGGCCATTCCACTGATGATCTTGCAGCCTATGCTATGCATCTCTGGAACTCTTGAACACATTGATGAATCTTCTGTCATTGGCTTGGACACCATCCAAGTCAATGACATCCCTTGGCAACATGCACTCGAAACAGTTTACAACATCAACAACTGGCATTTTTATCTTAGAACCATAGAATAATACAGCACAGAAGGAATCCATTTGTCCCATCGTGCCTGTGCCTTTAACGTAGTAAAACATCCCAAGGCGCTTCACAGGAGAGTTATCAAGTAAAATCTGACACTGAGCCACATAAGGAGATATTAGGACACGTGACCAAAAGCTTGGTCAAAGAGGTAGGTTTTAAAGAACATCTTAAAGGAAGAAAGAGAAGTAGAGAGGTGGAGAGGTTTAGGGAGGGAGTTTCAGAGCTTAGGGGCTAGACAGCTGAAGGCACAGCCACCAATGGAGGAGCAAATAAAATCGGGGGTTTGCAAGAGGCCAGAAGTGGAGGAGCACAGAGATCTCTGATTGTTGTAGGGCTGGAGGAGGTTACAGAGATAGGGAGGGGCGAGGCCTTAGAGGGATTTGATAACAAGGATGAAAATTTTAAACTGGGAGCAAATGTAGGTCAGCGAGCACAGGAACTCTCCCTTGATTTTAACCCCCTACGCCTGTCAAAAACAGGGTATGCAGGGAGTTCAAATAGAGGCAGTGTGACACTCACCTCTGGTCTATGCACACTCTTGCTACCCGCCATTTTATTTGGCGCGCTTCAGCCAGCTTGTGAAGCCCTTACCACTGAGGGCCTCATTAAAATGTAAAAGTTGCAGTCTGATGATGTCATTCGGAGTGCAACTCAATTTTAACCCAGGCCACATGCCAACTGTACCTGGTGAAGCTGTCGGGAAATGGATCTAAAGCCAGAAGAGGTCCAGGTAAGTACATTAAAACATTTTTTAAAGGCTTCCTTGTGGGCCAGGCAAAGCAGGTGTTCGCCTCCAAGCTCATAAGGAATCCTTGGGACTCCCCCTGGCTGTGGCCTCTGCTGGGTGAGGTTGAGGGTGAGGTTCAGGCCTGGTGTATTTAAATGAGTCCTGAGAGTTAAAATGGCCAAGCTCCACGCTAAAATCGGTACTAGAAACTCCCCAGCTACTTTACCTTTTCTCCTCATTTGTTTCTTCTTGATTCAATGACCTTTGTTCACTCATTATCCAAACCCATTAATTCAGTTAGCAAGAATGGCACAATTGGTAAGCAAAGCTAAGTGGAGGATAAGATGTGGGTGGTGGAAATTGGAGGTTGTTGGAGAAGTCGAGTCTGCAGGTGACAAAGGTGTGGATAGGTGTTTCAGCGATAATGAGGGTGTAATAGGAAGAGGCAAGCAATGTTATAGAGCTGGAAATAAGCGGTCTTGGTAATCCCTAGGTTATAGGGTTTGAAACTCAGTTCAAAATCAAACAAAACAGTGGGGTTGTGCACCATTAGGCTGACATAAGAACATAAGAAATAGGAGTAGGAGTAGGCCATTCGACCATTCAAGCCTGCTCTGCCATGGCTGATCTTCTACCTTAACACTCGGTCCCTTCATCTAAGTCATTGATATAGATTGTGAATAGCTGAGGCCCAAGCACTGATCCTTGTGGTCCCCCACTAGTTACAGCCTGTCAACCCGAAAGTGACCCGATTATTCCTACTCTCTTTTTCTGTCCATTAACCAATCCTCAATCCATACTAATATTACCCCCAATCCCATGAGCCTTAATTTTGTGTAATAGCCTCTTATGTGGCACCTTATCAAATGCTTTTTGAAAATCCAAACACACTACTGATGTCAGGCTAACTGGTCTATAGTTCCCTGTTTTCTCTTTCCCTCCTTTCTTGAATAGCATGGTTACATTTGCTACCTTCCAATCCGCGGGTGATGAAGGAGTCAAGGGTAGTGGTTGGCTGGATTTTGTGAATGGAGGCAAGTTGGAGGCGGGACTGCTGCTTTTCGTGTAAATGTCCCGCCTCCATCCTCGCCTGACCAACCAGAGGGATTTTCCCCTGATTGAGCTTGTTAAGCCCGCCCTGTGGGCTCAGCAGGCCAATTAGGGACGAAGTCACTGACAGAGCACATCAATGCCAGACGTGCTATCTGTCAAGACGTCTTGACAGAAGAAATGTCAGCATTTGACAGCTCTGTGAAGCTGTCAAACACTGACATTCTCTTTAGTTTGATGAGTCCTTGTGTTCAGGACTCATCAAACCTTTCAAATTTGTAAATTTCACGTGGCTGTTGGTTCGGAGGTTCCAGCAGCCAGTCTGTGAAATTGACAAGGAGGATGTTGGCTCTCCCGATCCTCCGCGGCTGAAGGCTATAGGAAGAAATCAAGGTGAGTGAACACTTTTTAAAACTTATCACTCACCTTGCATACTTACCACTCCACACTTGCACCCATCACTCACTTTTACATTTTACTTCCAGGGGCCTCCGACCGCCGCAGACCTCCTCCACGTCTCCTCCAACCCGATGGGGTTCTCCGAGGTCGGGAAGCCTTCACCTGTGAAGGTAAGATGGCACTAATCCTTTTTTCTACCTGTTAACTACCTGTTAACAGGCAGTTAAAAGGATTAAATGCCTTTCCCATCTCCAGGAGACGGGACCTAAAGCTGCACATCTTCCCATCTCCTGGCAAAAGGGCACGGAGGCGGGATGGGGTGGGTTTGCCATCCGCCCCCACTTTCTCCGAATTTACCGGCTGTCCCGCCTCCATGCCCGCCTCCTCGGGGCTTGGAAAATCCAGAGTTGGATGCTGCCAAAATACATGTGAAAGCTGACTTGATTATGTCTATGAATGCTGTTACTGAGAAGCAGCATATGGATGAAGAAAAGAAGGGCCCCAATGCAGCACAGAACAGGGATTGAGTCTGGGTCCTTCCTGGTTTGCATGGCTCAGTGCCATACCATGGGGTACATTTACACTGAGCCATTGAGTGAGCTATATTTTTGATCCTAGTTTCAGCAGTTTTCAAATGAGTAGTACCCAAGGAAATGGAAGGAACCCACACCTCCATCTGGGGCAATTCCTAGATTACTTAATCAACCCTAGCTGCTATGTAATGTTATATGCAAATACCAATCATACATTAAAATGAACATGTGGCAAAAATCAACATGGTCTAGCCTGGGTGTTCTTCAAAATGCTGAGTTTTCACTTTCAACAGTTCTATTTTGGAAAAGGCAGTTCAGTGAGCTGGACAATCTCATGTGCAGCTTTCAAGGCTTTCAGCACTTACCGAAAATTGGCTTCTAATCAAATGCAGAGACGGAAATCTTTATCTACTGTCCGGATGATTTCCTTACAGTGAGATATCCCAATACCAGAGAATGTGCCACTGAACTTGTGTGAATTTTTTATTCATGACGGAAAGAAAAATAGAAAAGGAATGCCACACCGTCATATTAACCTATTAAGGCCAGTATTCCTGTGCTTTGTGCCTCGAGGACACTTATTCCAGGGCTAAAAGCATGGTAAAAAAGCACAGATACTTGTAATGCCATGTCACTGCCCCTTCAGAGCTCTCTAGCAGGAGAACTGGCTGGATGTGATGCAAGTGGTCACCACTCCACTCCCATAAGACAAGAGTATCTCCCTGGATGTCAACCCAGTATTCAGAGACCAGAACTCACATCTCTGCTCACCAGAGTGGGGCTTGATCCTATAACCTTCTGACTCACAGGTGAGAATGCTACCAGTGAGCCAAGGCTCACTCAGTCCTCCACACCAAGTACTGCCCCCAATTATCTATTATTCCTTTACTTGTCTTTCATACACAGTAACTCTGAAAATCAAAGCACCATGAAGTTCCTTTGTTAACAGACAAGGCTGTACTGCACAACTGCCTCAAAGCAAATCATATCAATGTGCATGCTCATTAGAGGATATGGGTTCAAATCCCACCACGGCAGCTGGTGGAATTTAAATTCAATTCAATTTAATTCTGGTAATGGCGACCATGATACCATTGTCGATTGTTGCAAAAACCCATCTGGTTCACTAATGTCCTTTAGGGAACGAAATCTGCTGTCCTTACCTGGTCTGGCCTACATGTGACTCCAGACCCACAGCAATGTGGTTGACTCTTAATGCCCTCTGAAATGGCCTAGCAAGGCACTCAGTTGTAAACAACCGCTACGAAAAACAATAAGAATAAAACCGGACAGACCACCCGGCATCGACCTCGGCACCAGAAACGACAACGATAACGGCAAACCCAGCCCTGTTGACCCTGCAAAGTCCTCCTTACCAACATCTGGGGGCTTGTGCCAAAATTGGGAGAGCTGTCCCACAGACTAGTCAAGCAACAGCCTGACATAGTCATAATTACCGAATCATACCTTACAACCAATGTCCCAGACACCACCATCACCATCCCTGGGTATGTCCTGTCCCACCGGCAGGACAGAATCACCAGAGGTGGTGGCACCATGGTATACAGTCAGGAGGGAGTAGCCCTGGGAGTCCTCAACATTGACTCAGGACCCCATGAGGTCTCATGGCATCAAGTCAAATATGGGCAAGGAAACCTCCTGCTAATTACCACCTACTGCCCTCCCTCAGCTGATGAATCAGTGCTCCCTCATGTTGAACACCAATTGGAAGAAGCACTGAGAGTAGCAAGGGCACAATATGTCCTCTGGGTGGGGGACTTCAATGTCCATCACCAAGAGTGGCTCGGTAGCACCGCAACTGACCGAGCTGGCCGAGTCCTAAAGGACATAGCTACCAGACTGGGTCTGCGAAAGGTGGTGAGGGAACCAACAAGAGGGAAAAACCTACTTGATCTCATCCTCACCAATCTACCTGTTGCAGATGCATCTGTCCATGACAGCATTGGTGGAAGTGACCACCGCACAGTCCTTGTGGAGACGAAGTCCCGTCTTCATGTTGAGGATACCCTCCACCGTGCTGTGTGGCAGTACCACTGTGCTAAATGGGACAGATTGTGAACAGATCTGGCAACTCAAAACTGGGCATCCATGAGGCGCTGTGGGCCATCAGCAGCAGCAGAATTGTATTCAACCACAATCTGTAACCTCATGGCCCGGCATATCCCTCACTCTACCATTACCATCAAGCCGGGAGATCAACCCTGGTTTAACGAAGAGTGTAGGAGAGCATGCCAGGGACAGCACCAGGCATACCGAAAAATGAGGTGTCAACCTGGTGAGACTACAACACAGGACTACTTGCATGCCAAACAACGGAAGCAACATGCGATAGACAGAGCTAAGCGATCTCACAACCATCGGATCAAATCAAAGCTCTGCAGTCCTGCCACATCCAGTCGTGAGTGGTGGTGGGCAATTAAACAGTTAACAGGAGGAGGAGGCTCCAAAAATATCCCCATCCTCAATGATGGTGGAGCCCAGCACGTGAGTGCAAAAGACAAGGCTGAAGCATTTGTAACTATCTTCAGCCAGAAGTGCCGAGTGGATGATCCATCTCGGCCTCCTCCTGAGGTCCCCAGCATCACAGATGCCAGTCTTCAGCCCATTCAATTCACTCCACGTGATGTCAAGAAACGGCTGAAGACACTGGATACTGCAAAGGCTATGGGCCCTGACAATATTCCGGCAATAGTACTGAAGACTTGTGCTCCAGAACTAGCTGTGCCCCTAGCCAAGCTGTTCCAATACAGCTACAACACTGGCATCTACCCGGCAATGTGGAAAATTGCCCAAGTATGTCCTGTCTGCAAAAAGCAGGACAAATCCGACCCGGCCAATTACCGTCCCATCAGTCTACTCTCAATTATCAGCAAAGTGATGGAAGGTGTCATCGACAGTGCTATCAAGTGGCACTTACTCAGCAATAACCTGCTAACTGACGCCCAGTTTGGGTTCCGCCAGGGCCACTCAGCTCCTGACCTCATTATAGCCTTGGTCCAAACATGGACAAGAGAGCTGAACTCAAGAGGTGAGGTGAGAGTGACTGCCCTTGACATCAAGGCAGCATTTGATCGAGTGTGGCATCAAGGAGCCCTAGCAAAACTGAAGTCAATGGGAATAAAGGGGAAAACTCTCCATTGGTTGGAATCATACCTAGCACAAAGGAAGTTGGCTGTGGTTGTTGGAGGTCATTCATCTCAATCACATGACATCACTGCAGGAGTTCCTCAGGGCAGTGTCCTAGGCCCAACCATCTTCAGCTGTTTCATCAATGACCTTCCTTCCATCATAAGGTCAGAAGTGGGGATGTTCGCTGATGATTGCACACTGTTCAGCACCATTCTAGACTCATCAGATACTGACGCAGTCCGTGTCCATATGCAGCAAGACCTGGACAACATTCAGACTTGGGCTGACAAGTGGCAAGTAACATTCGCACCACACAAGTGCCAGGCAATGACCATCTCCAACAAGCGAGACTCTAACCATCTCCCCTTGACATTCAATGGCATTACCATTGCTAAATCCCCCACTATCAACATCCTGGGGGTTACCATTGATCAGAAACTGAACTGGACCAGCCATATAAATACTGTGGCTACAAGAGCAGGCCAGAGGCTGGGAATTCTGCGGCGAGTGTCTCACCTCCTGACTCCCCAAAGCCTTTCCACCATCTACAAGGCACAAGTCAGGAGTGTGATGGAATACTCTCCACTTGCCTGGATGAGTGCAGCTCCAACAACACTCAAGAAGCTCGACACCATTCAGGATAAAGCAGCCCGCTTGATTGGCACTCCATCCACCACCTTCAACATTCACTCCCTCCACCACTGGCGCACTGTGGCTGCAGTGTGTACCATCTACAAGATGCACTGCAGCAACTCGCCAAAGCTCCTTCAACAACACCTTCCAAACCTGCGACCTCTACCACTTAGAAGGACAAGGGCAGCAGACGCATGGGAACATCACCACCTACAAGTTCCCCTCCAAGCCACACACCATCCTGACTTGGACCAGTATCGCCGTTCCTTCACTGTCGCTGGGCCAAAATCCTGGAACTCCCTTCCTAACAGCATTGTGGGTGTACCTACACCATATGGACTGCAGCGGTTTAAGAAGGCGGCTCACCACCATCTTCTCAAGGGCAATTAGGGATGGGCACTAAATGCAGGCCTAGCCAGTGACGCCCACATCCCATCAATGAATTAAAAAAAAAGATGCTCAAGACTTAAACAATGTAGTCATGTTCAAAATAAAAGTATCCATACAGGATATAACCAATGTAAGAAATCATACAACACCAGGTTATAGTCCAACAGCTTTATTTGAAATCACAAGCTTTCGGAGCGCTGCTCCTTCGTCAGGTGAAGTGGAGAGATGCATAAAAACACAGCTTATATAGTCAGAGAATAATGTCAGATGTTTACAAGTAATCTTCCTAACTACCATTTATCACACCTCGGCAGAGGGATAATCACAGCAATCAAAGGTGTAAATGGTGTCCAAACAGGTCAGTCAGGAAAACATTACATCAAAGAACAATGAGGTGGGGTCACAAGGGGTCAAATGTTGCAGATGCTGGGGTCTGCATGAAAAACAAAAAAACAGACGAAAGACATTTTTTTTTGCTGGAAACCACAGCAGGTCCGGCCGCATCTGTGTGGAGAGAACAAGCCAACGACGACTCGAGTCTGGATGACCCTAAGTCAGGTGGGGTTACATGTAGCGTGACATGAATCCAAGATCCCGGTTCAGGCCGTCCTCATGGGTACGAAACTTGGCTATCAGTTTCTGCTCGATGATTTTGCGTTGTCGTGTGTCTCGCAGGCCGCCTTGGAGAATGCTTACCCGAAGATCGGAGGCTGAATGTCCTTGACTGCTGAAGTGTTCCCCGACTGGGAGGGAATACTCCTGCCTGGCGATTGTTGCGCGGTGTCCGTTCATCCGTTGTCGCAGTGTCTGCATGGTCTCGCCGATGTACCATGCTCTGCGGCATCCTTTCCTGCAACGTATGAGGTAGACAACATTGGCCGACTCACATGAGTATGTACCATGTACCTGGTGGGTGGTGTCCTCACGTCAGGCACGAGACCATGCAGACACTGCAACAACGGATGAACGGACACCGCGCAACAATCGCCAGGCAGGAGTGTTCCCTCCTAGTCGGGGAACACTTCAGCAGTCAAGGACATTCAGCCTCCGATCTTCGGGTAAGCATTCTCCAAGGCGGCCTGCGAGACACACGACAACGCAAAATCATCGAGCAGAAACTGATAGCCAAGTTCCGCACCCATGAGGACGGCCTGAACCAGGATCTTGGATTCATGTCACGCTACATGTAACCCCAGCTGACTTAGGGTCATCCAGACTCGAGTCGTCGTTGGCTTGTTCTCTCCACACAGATGCGACCGGACCTGCTGTGGTTTCCAGCAACAACAAAAAAAATGTTTTTCGTCTTTTTTTTGTTTTTCATACAGACCCCAGCATCTGCAACATTTGACCCCTTGTGACCCCACCTCATTGTTCTGTGATGTAATGTTTTCCTGACTGACCTGTTTGGACACCATTTATACCTTTGATTGCTGTGATTATCTCTCTGCCGAGGTGTGATAAATGGCAGTTAGAAAGATTACCTGTAAACATCTGACATTATTCTCTGACTATATAAGCTGTGTTTTTATGCATCTCTCCACTTCACCTGACGAAGGAGCAGCGCTCCGAAAGCTTATGATTTCAAATAAAGCTGTTGGAATATAACCTGGTGTTGTGTGATTTCTTACATTTGTCCACCCCAGTCCAACACCGGCATCTCCACACCAAGGATATAACCACACATAGAACTATAGCTGGAATACTATAACAGATTGTGAATGAACTAAAATAGATCAAAACATATATTTCCACATATTTTGCTCCATATTTGTTTCCATAATGACACATGCTGGGAGTTGTTATGATTTCCAACGCCCTGTTCTGCAAACATCAGCACCCGTATTATCCTTTTTTGGGTAAAGAGTGGCACAAACTGCTCTATTTGCAGAGAAAGTAGCACTGCTTTGGAAAATGAAGTACAGATAAATATTCTTTACATGCAAATAACTGACAGAAAGGAAGGAAATGCAGAAAGATCAGTCCTTAGTATCAGTGGGACTGGTCAATGGAAATGGGCGCTGTCTTTTCTTACACAGAACAGTTTGAATAGAAAAAATAAAATAAAAGCCATGAATGGGAAATGCAGCCAAGGGTTGGATTTTCATCAGGGGTGGCTTCGCCACAAGAGGTGGATTGGGGCAGGACTTCCACCTGCCAGCTCCAACGCCGCAGTGACCTTGACCCCAGGCCATGGGTCACGACCATGCAGGGTGGGTTCTAGGTGGTATCTCAGGCATAGAGAGGGAGGCTGCCACTGCCAGGCTGAAAAATACAGCAGCGTTGCAAAGGAACAAAAGCTGCAGCACCGAAAGAAGCAAGAGCCACCATTAAAGAGGGTAGCAGCACTCCGAAGTGTTTGCAAAAATTTCTACAAAGGACTCATGAGGGCAGAAGGTAGCGAGAGGTAGTCTCTGCAAGGTGCTCTCCCTCAGCCAGGGCCTTCGGCGGGCTATCTGCCACTGCTCCAGGAAGTACTGCCGCCCCTGTACAGATCTTACCTGGAGTTGGCAGTACAGCAGGAGGGAGATGTGGAAATCGGATGATTGCTCTAGGCCTGCCCCCTCTGCTGTCATTTAAATATAGCGGGGTTGTTGAGGGCAAGGGTGGGTGGGATGCCAGCAGGAAAAGCAGAAGTGCCATTTTCAGGAGTGGGGAATTGATGGTAGGCCTCCTCTTCCTATTTTCCTTACGCTTTCTTTGATATAGCAGAGGACAATATAGCCACACCCCCTACCCCCACCCCACCCCACAACTCAACACAGACCAGGAATCACATCTAGAACTTTCATGGTCAGTATGACTGAACTGTTTACTGGACAAACTCAATGAGTTACTTTATTTGTCTTTTGTACTCCCAATGCAAAGCTTTAATTGCCAGTAGCACATTTTGGAATTCAGGTATGTGTTCTGAGTGCTAAAAATGAGAATTCACCTCAGTGACTCATCGGGAGATCCTGCACTTAATCTTATAAAATATTGCAGTTGATTTATGAATTAACAATGGAATATTTTAACAAGTTATAAAAGATAAGACGACATTTCTATAAACAAACTTGATTGGAAACTAGTTCTGTAATAAACAAAAATACGAGCCCACCAATCTGCTGTTGGGTTTTAGTGAAGCAAACATGGGGAGTTGGTTTCATGCGATTATACTCTGAGTCCCCGCATTACATAGCAGAGCCCAGGATGCCGAGATCAGCTGCTGTGATTACTGAAAGCAGGAGAGTGGAACATGAGGTCACTCGCCCAAAACCGAAACCCAGAACTAGGACAAAAGTAAAGCACCAACTAAAAGATCAATACAAGAAGAGATTGTTAAGTGTTGCTGAGGAAACTAATGACTCAGCACCTCCAAACTAAGATAAAGCAAGAATGTCTTCCCCTACACAGCAGCGATAAGTACATGCTTTTAATCTCGTTTCTGAATCAGAATGGCTTAATAACCTATTTCCAGTGAAAGTGCTATTGAAACCCAGCCAGTGGTTAAAGTGTAACTAGTTTATATCGATGTACAAGGAGGGGTTGGTTAAGAGCTTGCTTACAGTCTCACTGTGTTTATGATGGTACTGTACAAGTTTCTGTCTTGTTTTGCACACTTTGTACAAAAATAATAAATTGTAGGACAACGGAGTATTACAGTTTAAACCCTTTTATGAAGCCTCAGGTCTGTGATCTCAATCATACAGCACAGTGGGGACAAGATGGAGTTAGGCCCTTACAGATGCCTGCAGGCCAATGACAACTCAGCGTGTGATCACATGTGAATCTAATAGGTATTCCTTACAGATGCCTGCGGGCCAATGATAATTCAATATGCAAATGTTACATCCCCTTTCTTTTAACAGAAAAATGTTATGCATTACTTTTAAACCTTTCTTCTACCTAATGTTCTCAGTAGCATAAACATAAGTAAACTCAGCATTTAACTAGCACTGAAAACATCTCAACGTTTCAATAACGATGTACCATTTTTTTTTAGGGCAGCGATCCGCCTACACCCTTTGACAGTTCACAAGTCAAGGATAACTCTAGGCTTGACCTCTCGTCCCGACCTTGTGCGGTATGGAACTGAGCATGCTCCTGAATCGGTCAACAAATCAGGTTCAGGTTTAGGTTCAGGTAAGTATGATGTGTTTTGTGTATTGCTCTGTTCATCACACTCTGTTGCACTGATCCTCTCATCGTAATGACGGTGTTGTTCCTTGGTGTTCAGGAAGTGCCTGAGATTGCGGCGGTACACCTGTCCTTCTGGGGTGCGGACGTGATACGATCGCTCAGTGTCAGCTGGCTGGATGACGACTGCTGGCTTCCAGTAGTCATGCTCCTGGATTCTGACGGATTCTCCATTGTGCAGCGGTGGCAGTAGTCTAGCTGACCTGTCATAGTATCTCTTTTGGTGTTGCTGTCTCTGTACACGTTTTGCATGCACTTGCTTGCAGCTGACGACCTCTGGCTGCAGCTGCTGGCTGGTGCTTGGAAGGATTGAGCGAAGTCTGCGGCTCATCAACAGCTGTGCTGGTGACTTGAAGTTGTCAACCGGAGTGTTGCGGTACTCAAGGAGACTGATTTAGGGGTCTCTTTTGTCCGCTTTGGCTTTGTTCATGAGTGTTTTTGCAATCTGGATAGTTTTTTCAGCAAGGCCATTACTTTGAGGGTAATGTGGGCTTGATGTGACATGTGTGAAATCCCATGCCTTGGCAAACAACTCAAACTCTTTTGATTTGTATTGGGGGCCATTGTCTGAGACTAAAGTCTCTACAGTGCCATGCCTGGCAAAGGCTGCCTTTAGCTTGTGGATCACAGCTGCAGATGTGGTGCTGTGAAGCTTGTCCAATTCAAAAAATCTGCTGTAGTAATCAACAGTCACTATGTAGTCCTCGTTGTTCCATGTGAACAGATCCGTTGCCGCGATCTGCCAGGGCCTGTCTGGGATACGGTGAGGTATCATGGGCTCTTTGACATTTGATGGGTGGCGTTCTAGACAAATGGAACATTTTCCGACAATGTCCTCAATGTGTTTGCACATTCCGGGCCAAAACATAATGTCACGTGCTCTTTGTTTGCATTTTTCCATGCCCATATGTCCAGCATGAATTTTTGTCAACATCTCTTCACAGAATCACAGAAACCCCACAGTGCAGATAGTGGCCATTTCAGCCCATCGAGCCTGCACCGACACATATCCCACCCGATCCCTGTAACCTCTACACCAACACATATCCCACCCTATCCCCGTAACCCCAAGTATTTAATCCCCCTAACACTAAGGGTCAATTTATCATAGCCAATCAACCTAACCCGCACATCTTTGGACTGTGGGAGGAAACCGGAGCACCCGGAGAAAACCCACGCAAACACGGGGAGAATGTGCAAACTCCACACAGACAGTTGCCCGGGGCCGGATTCGAACCCGCGTCCCTGGCGCTGTGAGGCAACAGTGCTAACCACTATGCCACCGTGCTGCCCCTGAGTCTTCTCTGAGACTGGTAGGAATGATGATTTTTCTCCCCTTTGAAGATGATTCTGTTGTTTTCTGACAGTTCGTCTCTGTGGTTCCAGAATTCCGATATGCTCTGACGGCATTTCCTCCTTTCCTCAAGCCATCCTTCATGTATGACTTTGCTCAGCAGTGTGAGTTGTGCATCTTTCTCTGTTCCTGCTCAGATCTCCTTCAGTTTTGAGTCACTCACAGGTAAGCTGTTGTACACCATGTGCACCTGCACATCCATGCCTTCACTGAGGCTGCTGTCCTGGTAACTAAGAGACTTTCTGGAGAGCGTGTCTGCGACAGGAATGTCTTTGCCTGGACGGTGAATGATTGTGAAGTCGTACTTCTGTAGCTGAAGGATCATTCTCTGTAGCCTTGGTGGGGCTGCGGCTAGTGGTTTCCTCATGATTGACTCGAGGGGCTTGTGGTCGGATTCCACAATGACTTGTCGGCCATAGACGTACTGGTGGAAATGCTTACATCCAAACAGAATTGCATATAGCTCTTTCTCGATTTGAGCATAGTTGATTTCACTGTCTGAGAGATCTGGAAGCGTAGCCGATGGGCTTTCCTTCTTGCAGTAATACTGCGCCTAGTCCGTACTTTGACGCGTCCACTTGTAGTCTGAGCTCTTTGTTGGTGTCGAAGTAGGCAAGGACTGGTTCTGGTTCTCTGGTGATTAGGTCTTTCATTTTCTGAAATGCTGTGTCATGTTGTTTGTCCCACAGGAACTCATTGGATTGTTTGAGCAACTGACGCATGGGTGCGTTGATTTCGGAGAGGCTCGGGGCAAACTTGGCTAAGTAGTTAACCATGCCTAGTACTGTCTCTAGCTCTGCGCGGTTCTTCGGCGGCTCCATCTTCTTGATGGCGGAGATTTTCTCTGGATCCAGCTTAATGCCATCAGTTGAGAGGCAATGCCCGAAATAACTGATCTCGGTGGATCCGATTATGCTTTTCTCGGGGTTGAGCCGGATACCTTTCTCCCGTGATCTGTGTAGCATCGCATGGAGGTTCCTGTCATGTTCCTCTCTATTCCTGCCATAAATGTGGATGTCGTCTATGATTGCGACTACTCCATCGAGGCCTTCTTAGGTTTCGTCGATCTTCCGCTGGAATTCATCCTGAGCTGAGATAAGACCAAATGGTAAAGGCAGAAATCAGTAGCGTCCAAATGGTGTGTTGAACGTTGTTAGCTTAGATGACTCTTCCATGAGCTTGATAGTTCAGTATCCTGATCATGCATCCATTACACTGAAGTAACATGCTCCCACTAGCTTGGGTGTGATGTCATCAAGCGTTGGTAGAGGGTAGTGAGGGCATTTGATAGCCTTGTTCAAATCCCTGGGGTCGAGACAGACTCTGAGCTTGCCTGTACATGGTTTCTCAACCATTACTAACGCGTTGACCCACTCTGTCGGTTCTGTTTCCTGGACGATGATTTCTGTATTCTCCATGCTCTGCAGCTCCTCCTTCAGGTGACTACATAGAGCAAGGGGTATCCTTCTCGGTGGGCAAACCACAGGGGTTGCTGCTGGGTCAAGGTGAATAGTGCATTCACCTGGGAATAGTCCGATTCCTTTGAAAACGTCAGCAAACTCCTCCATGAGTGTCTGTTTATCAACTGGTGCTGTCAATGATAGCACTAGCTTGACGAGGTCCATGTCTAAACATGCCTTTAGACCTAGCACTGGAGGTGCTCGAGTGTCAACAATGTAAATGTCCAACATCATGTCGCTTTCTTTGTACTTGCATTTCATCATGCATGTGCCTTTTACAATGAGCTGCTCACCCCCATAGCCGGTCAGTCTGTGTGAGGTGGGCTGTAGCTCACACTCATCCTTCAAGCTGTGATACTCACTCAGAGGAATTACATTAACCTGAGATCCAGTGTCTAGTTTAAACTTAAGCTCTTTGCCCTGATTTCCTATGTCAATATCGGCAAAGGCTTGCTCAGTCTCTAAAATCTGTTTTTTCTGTGACACAGAATCAATAAACAGTTCCTCTGCATTTGGCTCTCTATCTGGCATTTGGCTGTCACTCACTGTGTGTACTGTTTTTCTAAAAACAGTCCTGCTAACTTTAGCACGGTGGTTCCGTTTACCACATTGCCTTCCTTTGGCAGGGCAATGCTTCTTTTTTCCATGCATCTTGTTTCCACAATATCCACAGTTTTTGAAGCGTTTTATGTCTGTGTCACTCATTTTTGAACTCGCTCTGTTCTTTCTGTTCTGAAACACACTCTCTGGGCGGTGTTCTTTAGTGTGTGTCTATTAACTGCGTGCACTGTCTGTTCACTTGAGCTGCTCGTGGCACCGATTATGGTTTTCAACTGTGCTTGGGCTATCTCGTGCGATCTAGCTATGTTAGCCCGGACCCAACATTCAAAGGTTTCTCTCTCACTTTAGCTGAATGTATTCCAAACACGATGCGGTCTCTGACCATCTCATCTTTATCAGCATATTACATAGAAACATAGAAGATAGGAGCAGGAGTAGGCCATTCAGCCCTTCGAGCCTGCTCCGCCATTCAATGAGATCATGGCTGATCATCCAACCCTAGCACCCGGTCCCTACACCGACAGCCATCCCACCCAAGCCCTATCCCCGTAACCCCACGTATTTAATCCCCCCTAACACTAAGGGTCAATTTTTTATCATGGCCAATCAACCTAACCCGCACATCTTTGGACTGTGGGAGGAAACCGGAGCACCCGGAGGAAACCCATGCAAACACGGGGAGAATGTGCAAACTCCACACAGACAGTCACCCGAGGCCGGATTTGAACCCGGGTCCCTGGCGCTGTGAGGCAACAGTGCTAACCACTATGCCACCGTGCTTCACAGTCTTTTACCAGCAGTTTTAACTCAGTCACGAACTGTTCAAATGACTCACTAGCTCCTTGTACTTTCTCCTGAAACTTGTACCTAGCGAATATCGTATTTGTCTTGGGCATCACATATGATTCAAAACGGTCAAAATAACTTTTCAGTACCTTTGCTTCATCCGCGGTGAGAGACCATGTGTTAAAAATGTCTCTCCCTTTTTCTCCGATCCACAGGAGTAGGTAGCTGCATTTTTCTTCCTCCCCTTTTCTTTTCAACGGACCCGAGAACATTAACTCCACGTGTTGCTTGAACTTGCACCATTCTCTATGTAAGTTCAAAGATTCCCAATTCATTCGAGGTAAGGGAGCTCCAACGATGTCCATTTTCAATCCCTGTTCTGACACCATGTCTTGTTTTGCACACTTTGTACAAAAATAATAAATTGTAGGACAACGGAGTATTACAGTTTAAACTCTTTTATGAAGCCTCAGGTCTGTGATCTCAATCATACAGCACAGTGGGGACAAGATGGAGTTAGGCCCTTACAGATGCCTGCATGCCAATGACAACTCAGCATGTGATCACATGTGAATCTAATAGGTATTCCTTACAGATGCCTGCGGGCCAATGATAGTTCAATATGCAAATGTTACAGTTTCCTTTTATGGAAGGGGCCTGTAAAAGGACAGTTTTGGGTATCAGGTGCTTGTGTTGTCTGATGCAAGGAACCTGCAAGCTGTTGTCAAGAAGATCCTTTGGTGGCATGATAACTGAGTCATTAAATGTACAATACTGAATCATAAGTTTGATATATTGGGGGAGAAAGTCATGTAGCTCCAGAAGTCAGTGTGAAGTGGGCAGGGCATCTGGAATATGTGCCCAAATGTATCGGCCTGAGCTCGCTGCAAGTCGGATCTCGAAACTCATTTGCATAAAACCTCCGCACTGTGGACACAATCGGACATCTCTGTGCAGCTCGCCAGTTGGGGCCGTTGGGATTAAGTCCTAGGAGGGGTGGCAGAGGTGAACGGGAGAGGGGGGTGGGGTTTGGGCATGAACCAGGGCCGGCATCGGCCTGCAGTGCTGTGGAGCCACTCCAGCTCCTTCTGGCTCCATAAAAATGTAAGTTAAAAAAAAGCAAACTTACCTTCTCGTCAGTGGCCTTCAGCAGTCCCGTTAAGGACCGCTGGTTAGGCCACAGTAAACCTGCAAAAACCGACGGGCATGCTCAGCCCAGTTTATGCCACATTTAGGAGTGGGGTCCTAACGCTTGTTTGAGACGGGCATTCTGGACACTTGGAAGCTGCCAACTTTCAATTTGGCAATTGGCGCACTTCCCCACATTGGTCCCCACAACGCTAATTCTTCTTCCAAAAAATGGGTGCCACAGGGATCGACAGATTTTTATCAGGTGTATGGAGCAAAGGCAGCTAAATGGCGTTGAGGTACAGATCAGCCATGATCTAATTGAATGGTGGAACAGGCTCAAGTTGCTAAATAGCCTATGCCCATTCCTACAGTCTGCTATTGAAGCTGGAGGCTGCAATGTGTTTTGCCTGCTGGCAGCTGTTTCTGTTACTAATCTGTCTGTATATTTACAGTTGTTTTGACATGGATTTGACTGCTGTAGAAACCACCCGGCAGTATAACCAGAGCTGTATCTACAGCCTCGGGAGTAGCTTTCCAATAGCAGTGCAGCATTATTTGATGTTACATGAAAGGTTCACTTTGGGTGTCATCAAGGTGCTGCTGGCACAATCAACTAAATAAATAAGTGAAAGAATTGAAGTACTGTACGGCTGCTGGTCTTTCAGCTGTTGTGGGTTGTAGGTGTGTGATCACTGAAGACTTGTTTAATAATCACACATTCAACCTCAACAAGATTAAACATTCTTATCTCGGTTTCAGTGTAATAAAGTAGAGACCTCTTAATGAAATACCCAACAAACAAACAGCACAAAAACAATATAAACTGACCTGATGTACCTTGAACTAAGTAATAAAAGGGTGTAAACTATTGGGCCTCGATTTTAACTGAGCCATGCAGGCGGGCTTGGAGGCGTGCGGAGGGTTAAAAGCGCAAAAACTGGCGGGCGGGACGGGCGGGACCCCCCCCCTGCCTGGTTCCCGACTCCGAGCCATTTTTACTCAGGCGTGTCTGATGGTCCCGAATCCGTCCCGCATCCAACAGGCGGGACTGGTCTTTAAGGCCCTTAATCACCACTAAATGGCCTCCATAATGCCATTTTAACAGTTCCTTGCACTTTTAACCCTTTTCCCACATAAAACACGCCTGGTGGGAATCACGACTGTGAAACCTGGCGGGAGCACTATTGGCTTGCTGACTATCAGCTGCAGGTCAATCATTAAAGAGGAGATTTGATCAGCCATCATTTGCAGGTGGCAGGATTTTTTGTCTCAGGTCTGGGGCAACTTTTACCAGGCTTAACCACACCTGTGGAAGGTTGGAGCCTCACACACATCTCCAGTGTGAACTCCTGGGAAACCCCTCTCGCCACCTTCACTCAGCGCTTCCTCAACGGAGGCATATGCCAGAAGCATGGGAGCCATTTTTTTTCCTTCCCTTCTGGGCATTAGAGGAGCTCGAGCACCAGGCGCGGCAGCAGCAGAACCAGGAACAACAGCAGCACCAGCAACAGCAGCAGCAGCAGGAGTAACAGGCTGCTGCTCACCCACCTGAGGCAGCACAGGCCAGAAGGGGCCAGCGCCTGGAAGCCCGTCGGCGCAGGAGATACCCCCCAAACAGGGTCTACAGACACAGGGTCAGCTACCTCAACATGACTGAGCAGCAGTGCCAAAGGCGACTCCGACTTTCACGAGAGGTAGTGACTGACATCTGCGCAATGCTACAGCAAGACCTGCAGCCCAGAGGACCAGGTGGACACTCCTTACCAGTGGCCATCAAAGTCACCACCGCACTCAACTTTTTTGCCTCAGGCTCATTCCAGGGATCATCAGCAGACATCAGCGGCATTTCCCAGGTGGCCGCACACACTTGCATCACGCAGGTAACCGATGCCCTCTTTGCCCTCACGCACAATCACATCCATTTCACCAAGGATCGTGCAAGTGTCATGGCGCGAGTGGTTGGATTAGCTCATCTGGCAGACTTTCCAAGGGTGCAGGGCGTCGTTGACTGCACACATGTGGCCCTTAGGGCACCCCATCGCAATCCAGGTATTTTTGTCAACCGCAAGGGCTTCCACTCCCTTAACGTTCAGCTGGTGTGTGACCACAAGAAGGAGATTTTGCATGTTTGTGCCATGTACCCTGGCAGTTGCCATGACTCCTTCATACTGCGCCAGTCTAGTGTGCCTCCGCTATTCAGGCTGCCAGACCAACTTCACGGATGGATACTTGGAGACAAGGGCTATCCCCTGAGGACTTGGCTAATGATGCCATTGAGGAGGCCAGCCAACGAAGCTGAGGAGCGCTACAACTCCAGCCACATTTCCACCAGATCCATTATCGAGCAAACCATCGGTTTGCTGAAGATGTGCTTCAGATGCCTGGATAGATCAGGTGGAGCCCTACAGTACTCAGCAGCCAGGGTCTCCAGAATCATCGTGGTTTGCTGTGCACTTCACAACATGGCACAGCGTTGTGGCTTGCAGATTCCTCAGGGCCAAGTGGCTCCTCACATATCCTCCTCAGATGATGATGGGGAGGAGGAGGAGGAGGAGGAGGAGGGTGAAAACAACCATCCTGCAGAGGACCAACAACCAGCGGCAGCATTATGCCAGAACATTGCTGCCCGGGATGCAAGGAACGCATTCATCCTGGCCAGAGTTGCTGAGCCTAGCCAAACAAACACTTTTGCCTCGCAGCTTCTTACCTGAGCATCGACAATGGTCAAGACCCTGCGGATTCCTAGCTATTTGTCCAACATACTGACAATTGCAAGTAATCCTAAGCCCTAAATGTGAAAGTCCCATTCGCGAAATGACACACGCCACAAATACAGCAGTAGCCATCAGACTTTTTATTCACAGAAGTCATCTGATGGCTTTTTTTAACAATACATAAAATTTCACCCAAGTGACTACCCTTGTGACTACTTGTGCTTTATTTTCCTCTTACATGTGCTCCTACGTCATGGTTCCCCTGTGGATTCAGCAGATGTGGAGGCCCCTTGCTCACTTTCCTGCTGCTCCTGTCTCGACACCTTTGGCGGGCGTTCTCTGGGGTGGCGACCCTGTGAGGGCTCGTCAACAGTCTGCTGCTTCTGCGGCTGTGCAGGGGTTGAGACGTCTATCTCACTTGGGTGTGGACTCCGGTGGGGCTCTGACCGAGGGCTCTGCAGTGGCATGGAAGTGTGAGCGTCTGGAAAGGAACCCCCACTTCATTGAGCTCTGCCACCAACCTCCCTCTCATGGGTCAGCTCCCCCTTCATGCCTGCAAGTGGCTGGAGAGCACCTTGCTGCACATCAGGGGGTCCATGGGGACCTGTATCTGCAATGGCAGTCCTATTTAGAAGGACTTCCATGAAGTTCTGGTTTCTATGTTCAATAGATGCCCATCGCTCCTCAAGTGATGTCATTCTATTCTGAACACTCACCATGTTTTCCATACCCTGGCGACTAACCTCCTCCATGGCCGTAGCCCTCCTCTCCTCTACCATAGCCAGCCTTACCATGGAGGCAGCAATCATTTCCACGTAGGTAGCCATCCTTTCCATGTTGATGCATTCATGCGCCAATGACTCCACAAAGGCTCTGCTCATGTTCACTATGGACTCCTCCATTCGCTCCACACTCGCAGCGATCCTAGAGACAAAACCTGCCAGAGACTCCTGCATCTGTGCATGGAGTTCCATCACCTCTGATCTTATGGATGGACCCAGAGGCGGAGGGTCGACATGCAGCTGAGCCGAGCTTACAGAGTCCTGCGCCCTCCGACAAGGACTCTCCACTGCTGTCCCTGTCTCCACAATCTGCTGATGCTCACTTGTGAGCTGTGATACACCAGGTGACAACACTACTCTATGTCCCGAAGGTCCCACCGAGGTGTGAGTGTCTGTGCTGGTGCTGGGTGCGCTTATTTCTGCTGACGCTGCGCCCTCAGAGGTTGCAGCTTCCTCTGAGGAGTCTGGAAGCTCAGGCTCTTCCTCCTGGACAGTGGGGACAGGGGCTCTCGATGGTCCTGTGGGGGAGTAAAGGAAAGAGTTAGAGATGTGAGGTCAAGGTTGCATGCACATTGCATATTGCAGATGATCATAAGTCCATCTGTTATAGCTTCAGAATCATTATCAGCGACTCATGCAATGTCAATGAGAGAGATGGAAAACTATTCTGTCACCAGCTTGCTGTGATGCACCCGTCTGTCCGTCCCGAACGTGCGCATCCTTTTCAACCCTGACAATTTCCAAGACGGCTTCCTCCCAGGGGTTGAGCTGGGCTAATGATGGTGGGCCTCCTCCTGTCCTGGGCTCTTTCCCTTTTATTGTGAGCTCTCTTTTCCTGCAATGAGGGAGACAAGTGGAGGTTGAGTGAGAATGAAGGAGTGAGTGTAGAGATTGCATAGCATAGATACTTAGAAGGAGGCAAAGATGGAGTGAGGTTGCAAGACCAAGGGCCCTCCCTGTGTGTTGTCAGTTGTGTTCAAAGCATCAGAGTGATAGGGAGTGTGAGGGCTGCATGGTGGAATAGTTATGTGATTGTGAGCATAGAGAGAGAGGGAATGGGTAAGGGTGCATGGCTGTGAGTGTCAAGTGGGATGTGGAGGAAGAGATTGCTAAAGCTGAGTGCTGGTGAGGAAAGGCAATGGGGATCAGATTGAGGGTGATGGGAACTTCATACTTACTTTTCCAGTGCTTTGAAGATCATGGAATCTTTTCCTGCACTGCATCCAGGTGCGCCGTGTGACCTCCAAGGAGTTGGCTTCCCCAGCCACCTGTATCCACACAGCCTTGGTCTGACTGGGAGGCCTCTTCCTCCCTGATGAAGGGAACAGGACCTCCCTGTGGGCCCTAGCCCCATCCACCAATGCCTGTCGTGCTGCCTCGTCAAACTTAGGAGCTGCTCTTGGCCTCCCGCTGGCCATTGTTCCTGCAGGTTCCTGTGCCATCAAATGAAGAAAGCTTGGCAGTCTGCAGAAGAAGCAAGGCTTGCTGTGGACCTTAAATGCAACAGCAATGATGACGTCATCAGAGGGGACTTTCAGTCATGAGAAACCCATTTGCAAAGGCTTCCCACACGTTGGAAATCAATTGGCCAATTGAGTTAAAATTGCATCAATCTCCCACTTCCATTTAGATTCGAGTGGGAAACACGAAATTCGGGAAACACGCCAATAGCCCGCAGCTG
The DNA here is from genome assembly GCF_052327205.1 of Somniosus microcephalus. Taxonomy (NCBI): domain Eukaryota; kingdom Metazoa; phylum Chordata; class Chondrichthyes; order Squaliformes; family Somniosidae; genus Somniosus; species Somniosus microcephalus. The sequence goes on from NC_140988.1 coordinate 266,443,717, forward strand.
AGTTAAAATCAAGGGCTTGATGTCTGCAACTCGTTATGGGAAACTTAAATACAAAATACCAGCTCTATGCATCTCTTTTGCCAGTGAAACTCCGTAGCAGAAAGACTCTACGCTTGTCCAAGTTAAAATGGCAGCAGAGCAGCACATAGTCAGTAAATCGAACACTTCGATTTTCACTCTGCTGCTGCCCAGTTTCTGCCAGGCAAAGGAAGTTAAAATGAACTTTTATATGTAGATAAAGATTATGGCCTAGAAATTGGATATTGCACGAAAACGGGCGGTGTCATGGTCCAGCGCTATTTAGCTGCGCTGAGTCAAACTGGTCTAGGTAGCACGCAAAGTTTGTGCTTAGTACTCATTTACATGATGATGGTGCTGATCTCAGTGCTAAAACCGCTGCTCGTTGGCTTACAACAACAACAACAACTTGTATTTATATAGCGCCTTTAACGTAATAAAACATCACAAGGCGCTTCACAGGAGTATTTTAAGACAAAAAAAATTTGACACGAGCCACATAAGGAGATATCATGGTAGGTGACCAAAAGCTTGGTCAAAGAGGTAAGTTTTAAGGAGCGTCTTAAAGGAGGAAAGAGAGGTAGCGAGGCGGAGGAGTTTAGGCAGGGAATTCCAGAGCTTATGGCCTAGGCAGCTGAAGGCACAGCCACCAATGGTTGAGCGATTAAAATCAGGGATGCTCAAGAGGGCAGAATTAGAGGAGCGCAGATATCGCGGGGAGTTGTGGGGCTGGAGGAGATTACAGAGATAGTGAGGGGCGAGGCCATGGAGGGATTTGAAAACAAGGATGAGAATTTTAAACTTGAGGTGTTGCTTAACCAGGAGTCAATGTAAGTCAGCGAGCACAGGGGTGATGGGTGAACGGGACTTGGTGCGAGTTAGGACACAGGCAGCCGAGTTTTGAATTACCTCAAGTTTACTTTTTTTTAATTCATTGATGGGATGTGGGCGTCGCTGGCTGGCTAGGCCTGTACTTAGTGCCCATCCCTAATTGCCCTTGAGAAGATGGTGGTGAGCCACCTTCTTGAACCGCTGCAGTCCATATGGTGTAGGTACACCCACAATGCTGTTAGGAAGGGAGTTCCAGGATTTTGGATTACTTAGGGTAAAATGTGGGAGGCCAGCCAGGAGTGCATTGTCAAGTCTAGGAGGTAACAAAATCATGGATGAGGGTGTCAGCAGCAGACGAGCTGAGGCAGGGGCGGAGACGGGCGATGTTACAGAGGTGGAAATAGGCGGTTTTAGTTATGGCGCAGGTATGTGGCCGGGAGCTCATTTCCGGGTCAAATATGACACCAAGGTTGCGAACAGTCTGGTTCAGCCTCAGGCAGATCTTGGGGAGAGGGATGGAGTCAGTGGCTAGGGAATGGAGTTTGTGGTGGGGCCTGAAGACTCTGGCTTTGGTCTTCTCAATATTTAATAATTGGAGAAAATTTCTGCTCATCCAGTACTGGATGTTGGACAAACAGTCTGACAATTTAGAGACCATGGAGGGGTGGAGAGAAGTGGTGGTGAGGTAGAGCTGAGTGTTGTCACCCAGGAAACTGATGCTGTGCTTTTGGATGATGTCACCGAGGGGCAGCATGAAGATGAGAAATAGGAGGGGGCCAAGGATAGATCCTTGGGGGACACCAGAGGTAACAATGTGGGAGTGGGAAGAGAAGCCGTTGCAGGTGATTCTCTGGCTACGATTAGATAGGTAAGAATGGAACCAGGCGAACGCAGTCCCACCCAGCTGGATGATGGTGGAGAGGTGTTGGAGGAGGATGGGGTGGCCAACCATGTCAAAGGCTGCAGACAGGACAAGGAGGGATAGCTTACCTTTGTCACAGTCACAAAGGATATCATTTGTGACTTTGATGAGAGCCATTTCGGTACTGTGACGGGGTGGAAAGCTGGTTGGAGGGATTCAAACATCGAGTTCCGGGAAAGATGGGCACGGAATTGGGAGGCGACAACACGTTCAAGGACTTTGGAGAGGAAAGGGAGGTTGGAGATGGGGTGGTAGTTTGCAAGGATGGAGGGGGTCAAGGGTTGTTTTTTGAGGAGACGGCTGATGACGGCAGATTTGAAGGAGAGGGGGACAGTACCTGAGGAGAGAGAACCGTTAACAATGTCAGCTAACATGGGAGCCAGAAAAGGAAGTTACCACTCAACAGGTGGGCCAATATCGGGTGCAGTCTAATTCCAAGTCATGTTTGGCCTAGGCGTAATCCAGTACTTAAAGGGGAGGTGCATTGATGCAACAGCACCTCATTATCATTCCATTTGGAGCGCCACTTGGAAGCACAACCAACGAGGAACAGTTGGCTGAGCAGCAGCAGATGAAGAGAGCAAGACGGCTCTGAAGGCACTGGTGGTGGCCGTGGGGAGGAGGCAGGCTGTCCTCTTCACGCAGGCCGGCAGGAAGCCGTCAGCCCATATGTGCAGAAGACTGTGGCATGAGATATCTGATTATGTGACGGCCAACAATGTGGTCCCCAGGTCCACCATCCAATACTGCAAGAAATTTAATGACCTCACACGGTAGGTCAAGGTGAGTGAAAGCTTCAGCAAATGCCATATCCCACCGTCTGCACCATAAGCTTCACACACTGCTCAATGCGCCACACCCCCAGCACTCACCCACCAACAATCTCTACCTTTTACCACTCAGACCTCACAATCATATCTTCACTTCACCCTCACAACCTTACCACTGCTGCAACACTCACAGCCACATCTCACGCCTTGCACACACTGACAGCAGGCACATCATCCAAACACATTGCACTACATCACTGACACACTTCCCTTTCTCTTGCAGGCCAAGGTCGCACACAATCACCAGGAGCAGCGGCAGACAGGCAAGGGGGTAAACTGCGATACAGGCCTTGAGCCAACTGGAGGAGTCCCAGCTCAACATCATTGATGGGGAAGTCACCGAGGCCATGGCAACGGGTGAAGTTGAAGCCCTCGGGGACAACAATGGTGTGGTCATTCCTAAAGCTTCTTCTCACATCCCACTTCCCCCTCATCCCACAATCTCTTCTCACTTAAAAGCTGCTGATGCTGTGTGCATAGATATCTTGCTTTCCCCCACGTCCCTCACCACAACCCGACCTTTCTGCATTCAGATAACCAAGAACAAGCAGCCACAGAGGCTTTCCCCGAGGCGATGGAGGAGGGTGAGGGAGGAGAAGACACAGCGTCACTGCTTCTGTCACTCGCAGACACCAGCTCAGAAACTGGCACTGCGCACAATTTAGAGGCTAGTGTAGATGCGGGATCTGCACAGGGTGAGGCACCGGGCACGAGTGGGCTGCAGCAAGGCCAGGGGGATAGGGTAGCTCAGGGGGCATGTTTGCGCGTGAGTTCTGCTGCACAGGACGCAGATGAGGACCTTGAAGGGGCGGTCTTCAGAAGAAGGGTGATGGGTATGCACACAGAATTGCTCGGTGCAATGGCAAGCCTGCCAAAGAGCCTCTCAGCAATGTCAAGGAGCATGGAAGAGAAGCATTCGGGAAGGCGCCGAACACCTCGAGTCTCTTCGCTGGGAGCAAGCGAAAGCCAAGCTCAAGTAGCGCAAGGAGTGCATGTCAACCCAAGCACGCAACCCACCCGCCCCTTCAACCACCATCTGCCCCACCTGTGACAGAGACTGTAGGTCCCGCATTGGACTCATCAGTCACCTGAGAACTCATTTTTAATGTGGAAGCAAGACATCCTCGGTTCCGAGGGATTGCCTAAGAGAAAGAGAAGAGAGATAATTTTTTCCATTTATTCCAAAATGTCTCTATTTTCTAGCACCTTGGAGGCAACAAAGCATCTGAGACAAGAAAAGAAAATATCAATCCCTCTATTGAGTCTCCTATTGCTACTGCATTGTTAACCTCTTCCCATTCTAATCCATTTGATAGACCTGCCTAGAGTCCTCTTCCTCCCAATGAAACCAGTGCTTCAAACTTGTTAGAGAAGGGCATTTGCTTTGTGTGTTCCTGCACTCACCTATCCCTGGTCTATGGATAGTCACCACTCCTTCGTCTCCTACTGCCTGCTCCCTATCTATCAGCAGGGTGACTACCCATGAAAGACTTGCTCCAAAAACCTCTCTCCCTCCCTGATGTATCAGATTTTCTCCAACTGTTGGAGGACAGATTGCTGGCCTGCTGTGACACCCTGCAGGCCGCTTTCAACAGTGGTAAACCCAGCCACGATGGGTGGTCTTGGGCCAGGGATTCCCAGGTGTTGGTGGGGATGTTGCACTTTTTCAAGGAGGCTTTGATGGTGTGCTTGAAGCGTTTCCTCTGCCCACCTGGGGCTCCCTTGCCGTGTCGGAGCTCCGAGTAGAGCATTTGTTTTGGGAGTCTCGTATCGGGCATGCGGACGATGTGACCTGTTCATCGGAGCTGATCGAGCGTGGTCAAAGCTTCGATGCTGGGGATGTTGGCCTGAGCGAGAACACTGACGTTGGTGCACCTATCCTGCCAATGGATTTGCAGGATCTTGCGGAGGCAGCGTTGGTGGTACCTCTCCAGTGTTTTGAGGTGCCTGCTGTACATGGTCCACGTCTCTGAAGCATACAGGAGGGCGGGTATCACTACTGTTCTGTAGACCATGAGCTTGGTGCCGGGTTTGAGGTCCTGGTCTTCAAACACTCTCTTCCTCAAGCAACCAAAGGCTGCACTGGCACACTGAAGGCGGTGTTGGACTTTGTCATCAATGTCTGCCCTTGTTGACAGTAGGCTCCCAAGACCTTCCATAAAAAATTATGGAAGGTCAGGGAGTGCAGTCAGTCATGTGGGAGCCAATGATATCGGACAGGAAAGGCCTGAAGTCTTGCAGAAGAAGTTTAGGAGATCAGGAAGCAGGTCCTGAAGCAGGAATTTAAGTGTGATAATATCTGGACTACTCTCACAGCCACGTGCTAAAATAGGGAAGTATAGGAAGATTAGGGAGCTCAACATATGGGGTGATATCAGAAAAATGGCTGCTGTTTAATGGGGCATTGGCACCAGTTCTGGAGAGGATGTGAGCTATTCTGCAAGGATGAGCTACATCTGAACAGGAAGGGAGCTAATAAACTGGTAAAACAGTTATATAGAAAGATGAGGGGCTGGATTTTGTCAGTGTGGGTGGGCTGGGACGTGTCTGGTGGAAATCATGTCAGGACCCCGACTCCTGAATGAAGTGTTGAAAAAGTGGGATTTTCCCCTAATTGGGCAATTGATTTCCTGTGTGTGGGAACCCTTGGCCCAATAAGTCTTTTCATACAGAAAGTCGCCTCTGATGATGTCATTAATGCTGTTGTATTTAAGGCCTGCAAGCAGCCTTGCTTCTTCTGGAGACTGCAAAGGCTCTGCAAATTGTATGAAGGAGTTGAATTGTGGAAAATATCAACAATCAAGCAAAACTGTGCTCCTCGATTTGATGAGCCCTCCCTCCAAGCTCTGGCGCATGGAGCCAGCTGTAATAAGGAGGTGCTGTTCCCTTCCTCTGGGAGAAAAAACCACCCCAGCAGACAAAAGCTGTATGGCTACAAGTGACCCGGGAGGTCAACTCCATTTCGCTGAGCCACAGAACCTGGCTGCAATGCAGGAAGAGGCTTCATGACCTTCTCCACACAGGAAAAGTGAGTATGACTTTCCCATCACCCTCAATCTGATCCCCATCGCTTCTCCTCACCAGCACTCTGCTATGCCAACCTCTTCCTCCACATGAAGATTCACCAGGCTGATACCTGGGATGGCAGGAATGACGTATGAGGAGAGATTGGGTCGATTGGGCTTGTACTCGCTGGAGTTTAGAAGAATGAGAGGGGATCTCATTGAAACTTATAAAATTCTAACAGGACTAGACAGACTAGATGCAGGAAGGATGTTCCCGATGGTCGGGGAGTCCAGAACCAGGGGTCACAGTCTAAGGATAAGGGGTAGGCTATTTAGGACAGAGATGAGGAGGAATTTCTTCACCCAGAGAGTGGTGAACCTGTGGAATTCTCTACCACAGAAGGCAGTAGAGGCCAATTCATTAAATATATTCAAGATAGAGTTGGATATATTTCTTAAGGCTAAAGGGATCAAGCGATATGGGGAGAAAGCGGGGACAGGGTACTGAATTTGAATGATCAGCCATGATCTCATTGAATGGCGGAGCAGGCTTGAGGGGCCAAATGGCCTACTCCTGCTCCTATCTTCTATGTTTCTATGTTTCTATGCCGCTTGACACTTACATCCCTGCACCCTTACCCATTCCCTCTCTCTCTATGGTCACATTCACTTAACTATTCGACCATGCAGCCCTCACTGTGATGCCATGAAAACAGCAACTTTCAACACACAGGGAGGGTCCTTTGTATCCTTCTAAGCATCTATGCTATGGATTCTCTACACGCACTCCTTCATTCTCACTCAAACTCCACTTGTGCCCCTCATTGCAGGAAAAGAGAGCCCACAATAAGAGGGAAAGAGTGAGGCCAGGAGGAGGGCCACCCTCAGTAGCCCAGCTCACCTCCTGGGAGGAGGCGGCCCTGGAAATTGTTGGGATCGAGGAAGATACCCAAGTCGGGGATGGACAGATGGGTGCATCACAGCAAGCTGGTGACAGAATAGTTTGGAATCTCTCTCATAGACACAGCATGTGTCACTGATGATTCTGATGCTCTAACAGATTGACTTATGATCATCTGCAATATTCAATGTGCATGTAACCTTGGCCTTACATCTCTGACTCTTTCCTTTACCACCCACAGGACCATCAAAAACCCCCTTCCCCACTATCCAGGAAGAACAGCCTGAGCCTCCAGATTTCTCAGAGGAAGCTGCAACCTCTGAGGGCGCAGCGTCAGCAGAATTCAGCACACCCAGCATCAGTGGAGAGGATGGCTACATTCATGGAGGAGCTTAGTCACCAGGGTATTGAAAATATGGTCATTGTTCAGAATAGAATGACACATCTCTTGAGGAGCGATGGTCAGCTATTGCGCAAACAAACCAGACCTTCATGTAAGTCCTCTGGAGTAGGACTTCGAGTGCAGAAACTGGTCCTCGTGGCCCCCCTGCAGTGCAGCAAGGTGCTGTCAAGCCACTAGCTGCTAACTCTGAAGTGGGGCTGACCTATGAGAGGGATGTTGGTGGCAGACAAGGAAGTGGGGGCTCCTCTCCAAGCACTCACATGACTATGCCACAGGAAAGCCTTCAGTCAGAGCCCCACCAGAGTCCTCACCCAACTGAGATGGGCATCTCAGCCCCTGCACAGCCGCAGGAGCAGCAGACTGTTGGCAAGCCCACACAGGTTCGCCACCCCAGAGGACGCCCGCCAAAGGCTTCAAGACAGGAGCAGCAAGAGAGTGAGCAAGGGGCCTCCACATCTGCTGAAGCCACAGGGGAAGCACCACGTAGGAGCATGCGTAAGAGGAAGATAAAGCACAAGTAGTCACAAGGGTAGTCACTTGGGTGCTGTGATGTTTTGTTTTTGGACCAGCCATCATTGTGATTATATTATAAAGTGTTTTGATGACAAACTGTTGAAGTTGTGGCCTGTCATTTTGCAAATGGGATTTTCACATTGAGGGCTTAGGGCGCCTTGCGATTGTCAGAATGGTGGTCAGAGTGATAGGATTCCACAGGTTCTTGTCCATTGTCGATGCTCTGGTAAGAAGGAGCAAGACTATAGTGTTTGATTGTGCAGGCTAAGCAAATATGGCCAGGATGAGTGCATCCCTTGCATCCTGGGCAGCAATGTTGTCGCGCGCTGGCGCCTTCTGGCCTGTGCATCTTTAGGTGGGTGACTAGCAGCTTGGTGCTCCTGTTGATGCTCCTGCTGTTGGTGCTGCTGTTGCTCATGGTTCTGCTGCTGCCGCGGCTGCTCTGTGTCCGAATCTGATGTCCAGGAGGAAAGGAATGAAATGGTCGCCATGCTTCTGGTATATGCCTCAGTTGAGGAAGCGCTTAGTCAATGTGGGGAGGGGGGTTTCCCAGGAGGTCACACTGGAGATGGGCGTCAGGCTCCAAACTTCCACAACACTGAGTATGCCTGCTAAAAGTTTCCCTAGACCTGAAACAACAAAGTTCTGCCACCTGCAAATGATCATCTGTGAAAACTCCTTTGTAATGGTGGAGCTGCAGCTGTTCATAAGCAATCCACTTGTGAGGCTGCCAGGATTACCTGGCATGTTCCCGAGGAGACGTGTAGGATGGGGGACATGTGTTAAAATTGAAAAGGCCTCTCAAAATGGGATTATAGAGGCATTTAAGCAGTTCTTAAGGGCCTATCCCACCACTTGGTGGCGGGATGGAAAGCGGGTCAGAAAACACACATTTGGGAAAATTGCTCGGAGGCAGGATGGAGGCGGGATCGGGCTCGCCCGCCATTTTCGGTGATTTTAACAATTCACTCGCCTCCAATCCCGCCTCCTCGGGCCTGGCAAAATCGAGCCCGAGGAGTGATCTAGCTGAGGTGAGGCGGAATGAAAAATTGACAGAGCATTGTCGATCATCAATGGAATATTTTTACAAAGGAGATTGCAAAAATGCAGAACAAATATATCATTAATAAAAGACTATTTCAAGTTTTAGGATGCCGTGGATAAATAAAGAGGTTAGAAACAAGTTAAAATTGAAGAAGAGAGCTTATGGGGCTTAGAGGTATGGTAAAATAAAAGCAAATATGAAAAATTGAGGAAAGAGGTTAAGAAAGTAAGTAAGGAGGAAGTATGAAGAGAGAATCTAAAAATATATATATAAAGAACAATATTCTACAAATGTATCAGTAAAAAGAGAATGATTAAATGTGAGGTTGGACCTCTGAGAGGTTAATGAGTTAATAGATGATAAATGTTAATTGGTGGGAATAAACAAGTACTTTGCTTCATGTTTACAAAAGAGATAGATATTGGGGAGGTGGTAAATCCTGAATTGGTTAAAAGCAAGGTATTCTAATAAATAAAAAGAAAGTATTAGAGAAGTTCGTTGAGCTAAAGAGGACAGTGTGTTGGAACCTGTTAAGACACATTCAAGGATCCTGAGGGAAATGAGGGAAGAAAAAGCGGAGGCTCTATATTTCAGGAGTTTATTAAGAGTGGATGTGTGTTGGAGGACTGATGAGTGGCCAATGGAACATTTTCAAAGAGGGAGACACAGCTAACCCGAGCAATCACACATCAGTTAGTTTAACACCTATAATAAAATTTATGAATCTTTAATTAAAGATTAAATGACTAATCTAGATAAAGAAAAACTATTTAGAATCAGTCAGCATGGATTTCAGAAAGCAAGATCATGCTTGACAAACCTGATCGAATTCTTTGAGGAGGTGACAGAGATGGTGGACAGGGAAATGCAGTGGATATGGTGTACATTCAAAAAGCTTCTGAAAAAGTACTACATAGGAATCTTTTGGAGAAGATTAATGAGTAGCACATTGGATTAAAAACTGGTTAGCAGGAAAGAAACAATTTGGGGGTGATTTTCCCAGCCCTGGGGAGACGGGTATGGAGGCAGGACTGCTGGAAAAATGGCAGAATCTGGGAGCGGGTACCCATCCCGCTCCCAACCCACCTCCATGCCATCTTCCCAGGAGGCGGGTACCCGACCCGCGCCAGGATCCGTCTCCTTGAGGCGGGAAGGGGATTAGTGCCAATTAACTGCCTGTTAACAGGTAGTTAACGGGCAGATTTTTGGCTAATCCCTATTTTGAGCCCTGAAGTGTGGGCTTCCCATTGGCTCTGAACCTCGCCAGGGTCAGCGAGGCGAGCCATGGGTCTGCGGGGGTCGGAGGGGCCGAAAAGTGCGCTGTGAAGGTGAGTGATGAGTGCAAGTGTGGAGAGGTAAGTGTGTGAGGTGAGTCTATAGTGTTTTAATAAGATTACTTACCTTTGCTTCTTCCTCCAGGCGTCATCCCTTTAGGCTGCGGAGCTGCATCATCTTACCGGCAGAGAAAGCAGAATGGCCGCTACATTCTTAAATGCAGTAGCCTTCTGCTTTCTGCTCAGGAAAGCTTTCTAAGTGAACCTGTGTCCTAGGTCTCAACTTAGAAGACAGATTGTCAGTGTTTGACAGTTTCACAGAGCTGTCAAATGATGACAATTCATCTGTCAAAAAATCTTGACAGATGAAACGTCATTCGCTGACGTCATCTGTCACCGGCTTTCCCTTAATTCGCTGGGCGGGCTTAACAAGGCCAATCAAGGGAAAATAGTGTGGGTTGGCCAGACATCAATGGAGGCAGGACTAAAATCCAACAAGCAGCTTTCCCGCCTCCATCATGTCCCCATTGATAAAATCACCCCCAAAGAGTAGAAGCTAAGGGCAGTTTCTCAGAGTGGATGGAGGTGGAGAATAAAGGTGTCTCATAGGCTTCTGTTCTGGGACTGCTGATGTGTACATCATTGATTTGGACATAAGGCTAGAAGGAATTGGGTCCAAATTTGAAGATAATACCAAAAAATGAGGCATAGTAAATAATTCTGAGGACCAAAGGAAGCTACAAGGCGATATTGGTAAGATGGTAGGAATGGGCAAAAAAATGGCAGATGGAATTCAATGTCAGTGCGTGTGAGGTGCTACATTTTAGTTAAAAAAAATAACATTTTGAACAGGAAAGGCTGCATGATGTGAAAGAGCAGAGCGATTTGGGAGTTCTTGTTCAAGTGCTCAATCACTTTGTCCCTGTTGTTGTGCTATCTGCTCCCTGTATTCCTTTTGAGTGTGGCTCTTCTGTGGGAGTGTGGTACCACTGAATATGCCTTTAGACTCTTGACTCTGTTGTAGTGTTAATGGCCCAGTTAATTCTATTTTTCTCTTTTGCATGAATTTTGGGCTCATCGAATGGCAATGATGAAGAGTGGAATACCTTTTCAATTTTAACACCCAATGCCAGCATCAGGCACTTCCAGGTCAACTCCCTCTACTCTCCTCCAACAATCTATCTCAGAAAATCACCCATACTACACAAATGTGATTTTTTTTTCACTTCTCATATCAGCTATCCTTGTGATTTATTTGAGCGAGATTTCCTAAAAGTCTTAACTTATGGCATATTTTATGCCCATGCCCACTAGAGACTGAGTTGAGACTGCACAAATTCACTTCATATAGGACTTCATTCCATCAGTCTTGCATAGATTTGAACACAGTGATAAGGGGCCCAGTCACCTACATCACCTCAAATAATTTGCTATATGAATCCAGAAGATTTAATGAAACAAAAATATGCAGTAAATATATTGGAAAGGATAAATAATGGAAATGTAGCCAGAAGACAGTGAAGTAGTGAAGTACAGGGAAAAATAATTGCCTCAACAATCCCAAAAGATTTTTATAGCAAAATTTCTTTTAAGCTGTTCTTTCAAGCTCATATTTTAAATCTCCCTATCCCGACTCTCACACAGAACCAGCAAGTTCAGACACTGCAGCATTTAGGATGTATAATTCATCCATAACCCCCTAATCAAACTGCAAGGAAAACCCCCAAGCCAGACTTCAAGGAAAACCCTCCACCCTGTTGAGTTTACCTCAACCAAAGAGATCTTGCTGGGAAGTATTACCCATGAGAATTGCTTTCTCCTACTGGCCAGCTTTGGATGGTGATTACTGAAAGTTCAATTAAGTTATGTAAACAGTATGCATTTAGTACATTGAAGAAAAGGCAACATGGAGCACAACAATATTATGCAACAGGTGTGACCGGATAGACAACTTGTTCTGCCTTGCATTGTTCACCAAATCCTTTAAGCAGATTGTGCATTTCCTTTCTCCCAACAATTAATCAGGATGATGACTAAAAGAGGATCTTAAACAGATCACAGCAATGACATTTTTTTTGCAGATGTTTTGACAAACCACATACGTGTGAAAGGAAAAGGGAGTTCCTCTGCAGTCATTTCCACTCTGAAGGTTTCAAAACAATTGAATTCAGCATTCAGCTCTTTGAGGGCAGATGTAGAACCTTGAAGTAGTCCGGAAACTTGAAAATCTTCCAGGAGTGAAACCAGAAGGGCAATGGCTTAACTGAATTTGTCATTAGTACAACACGGATAAAGTTAGTCCACACCTGTATTATCATCACTTTCCATCTACAATCTCTGACGCATTAAAGATAGCCGAGAATTTCAACACTTTCTGCTTCTGTTGCTGTTCTTTTTGAATGTGTTTTACTCAACATGTATCTCTTTAGCGCTGGTGTCTCTTCCAGTGGGCAGTGGAGAAGTGATGAACTTTGCTGCATGTGCTTTCGCTCCTGCATCATTCGTCACTCCGCTGGGAGCACTCAGTGTCCTCATCAGGTACTCCCAATGAGCCAAACCGACACTAACACAATCCTGACTTCTTGGAAATTCCATTCTCATTTCCTCACCTTCGCAGCTTTCTCCCCTCCTCTCATGAAGGCTCTGGCTCCTTGCTGGTTTACAGTTCTACAGGAGCCAGTTGCCCTCTGGTACAGGAGCCAGTTGCCCTCTGGCTTAAGGATAGAAAACAGCAAGTCATGGTAAATGGTTGTTATTCAGACTGGAGGATGGTAGACAGTGGTGTTCCCCAAGGGTCAGTGCTGGGGCCACTGCTTTTTTTGATATATATAAATGACCTGGATATTGGAATACAGAGTAGAATTTCTAAATTTGCCAATGACATCAAACTTGAACATGTTGCAAACAGAGAGAAGAAAACTAATCGACTGCAACTGGACATAGAAAGGCTAGTAGAATGGGCAGACAAGTGGCAGAGGGAATTTAATACAGAGAAGTGTGAAGTGATACATTTTGGCAGAAGGGATAGGGAGAGGCAATACAGACTTAATGGCACAGTTCTAAAGAGTATGCAGGGACAGAGGGACCTGGGGGTTCATGTGATCTTTGAAGGTGGCGGGACATATTGAGAGAATAGCTAGCAAAACATATGGGATCTTGGGCTTCATAAATAGAAGTGTTGAGTATAAAAGCAGGGAAGTTATGCTGAACCTTTATAAAGCTCTGGTTAGGCCACAACTAGAGTACTGCGTCCAGTTCTGGTCACCACACTTTAGGAAGGATGTGAAGGTCCTTGAGAGGGTGCAGAGGAGATTTACCAGAATGGTTCCAGAGATGGGGGATCTTAGCTACAAGGACAGGTTGGAGAAGCTGGGGTTGTTCTCCTTGGAGCAAAGGAGGCTGAGGGGAGATTTGATAGAGGTGTACAAGGTTATGATGGGTTTGGATAAGGTAGGCATAGAAAGGCTGTTCCCATTAGCTGATGGTACAAGGACTAGGGGACACATATTTAAGGTTTTGGGCAAGAGAAAAAAGGGGGGATGTGAGGAAGAACTTTTTTACGCAGCGAGTGGTGAGGGCCTGGAACTGGCTGCCAACAAGGGTGGTGGAAGGGGAGACGATCGATGATTTCCAAAGGAAATTGGATAGGTACGTGAGGGAAATAAACTTGCAGGGCTGTGGGAATAGTGTGGGAGGAATGGGACTGACTGGATTGCTCTACAGAGAGCCGGCACGGACTTGATGGGCCGAATGGCCTCCTTCTGTGCCATAATGACTCTATGGGCTGGATTTACTCAGCCCCGAGGAGGCAGGCATGGAGGCGGGAGACAGCCGGTAAAGTAGCAGAAAGTGGGGGCGGATGGCAAACCCGCCCCCATCCTGCCTCCATGCCCTTTTGCCAGGAGGCAGGAAGATGTGCTGCTTCGGGTCCCATCTCCTGGAGGCAGGAAAGGGATTAAATCTTTTTAATTGCCTGTTAACAGGTAGTTAACAGGCAGAAAAAAGGATTAGTGCCATTTTACTTTCTCAGGTGAAGGCTTCCCGACCTCGGAGAACCCCGTCGGGTTGGAGGAGACATGAAGGAGGTCTGCGGGGGTCGGAGGGACCTGAAAGTAAGATGTAGAGGTGAGTGATGGGTGCAAGTGTGGAGTGGTAAGTATGGAAGGTGAGTGTTAAGTGTTAAAAAATGTTCACTTACCTTGTTTTCTGCCTACAGCCTTCATCCACCCTGGATCGGGAGACCCGACATCTTCTTTGTCGATTTCACAGACTGGCTGTTGGATCCCCCGACCCAACAGCCATCTGAAATCTACAAAGTTGAAAGGTTTGATGAGTCCTGAACACAAGGACTCATCGAACTACAGAGAATGTCAGTGTTTGACAGCTTCACAGAGCTGTCAAACACAGATATTTCTTCTTTCAAGAAGTCTTGACAGATAGCACATCAGACGTTGACGTGCTCTGTCAGTGACTTCCCCCCTAATGGGCCTGCTGAGCCCGCTGGGCAGGCTTAACAAGGTCACAGGGGAAATTTCCCTCTGGTTGGTCAGAAGATGATGGAGGCAGGACATTGACCCAACAAGCAGCAGTCCCGCCTCCAACTCGTCTCCATTGAGAAAGTCCAGCCCAGTGACTCTATGACCTCACCCAAAGGGCCATTCTTCATATACAAATATCTCTTTAAGTGGATCAGTGTAAAATGTTTGTCTGATTATGCTCCTGTGAAGTGATTTGGGACATTTTTACTATGTTAAAGGTACTATATAAATGCAAGTTGTTGTTGTTATTGTTACAATGTTTTTTGCATGTGTGGTATGTTACTAATGGATAGTTCTGGGCCCAATTTATTTAACATGTAATACTGATTGTTGCTATTTTTACTGGTGCCCCTACCTTGTATTTTGTCTAGGTTCCCATCATGGTATAGAACCACATAATTAAAATAATGCAAGACACACAGTTGTACCTATTTTAAGAGCAAAATCAGCTTTTCTTCTTTATTTATTGCTTTACCCTAAGCACTGACATGAATGCAAAGAGATCTGCGATGAGATCAGTGTTTGTGCTGAAGTTTACTAGAATAAAAGAAAATTGGGTTGTCAATTTGTGGCCCTTCCAATGAACTTCTGCCACAACCGCCATAAATCCAGTGGGAGTGCAGTGGAAGAGCCACTGATTAGGTAGAGACCCGGATTTGCCGAGACTTGATCTAGTCCCGGAGTTTCCGTCTGACTTTGTATGAATGGACGGAGTGGGTTCGGGGGACAGTGACTCCCTATATCAGGAGTTACCAAATCCCCGGCCTCTCAAAGGCCTAGCGGAGCATCCGTGGCTGTACCAGGCCGCTGAGTGGCAGATGTGGGGCTCACCTTGGAGACTCAAAACCAGCGATATGGCCTGGACCCCTGAGGGGCCACCAGGAGAGCTGCGCTATCTGGCAACCCCCCTGATCCACCAGTCTTCAGCCTCCCCAGCACTGCGGGTGTGGCCCTAGTGGTGCAGGTGCTGGCAGAGACATGGTAATGAAGAAACCTCCCCATACCCGGGAAAGTCCAGTGGGGCAGAGATGGAGGTTCACAGTGGGCACAATCCCCAAGTAGGTGCTGGGTTCTCTGCCCTGTGGCTTTTTGGCCTCAAGCTGTTTGATCTTATACTAGGGTACAGACCATTTTATCTGTAAATTATTAATATAACAATCAATCAAAAAAGATAGTTTTTCCAAAGGGGAATGAATAGCTGATACTGTCACAAAACCTTAGAGGAAAACTTGTCAACAGCATGGGTACATGGAAGGGCATGCCCACCCCTCTACAGTATTATTTTTGTATATTGTTTTAATTTAAAATGAAGTATTGCTGAACTAATTTTAATTCTTATCCCATTTGGAACAAAATCCATTTTATGTGCAATCAGCTTGTTTTGATTTTAAAAAACTTAAATTGGAAAATAGGCAGTTCAGAATGGAAACTGTGGGCTTAAATTTAACATCATTGAGCCCATTTGATGGTGTATAACTGCACAACAATAATCAGTGTAGCACTGCAGAGGCCACACCCGATCTGCATGGGTGTTCAGGCCACTGCTAAATTGGTCAGAGTCCTTTTTGAGCTCAGGCCTCATTCAATCCTGTGCACAATTCAGACCCGGACTCCAAAATTCATTAAGACTAGTCGGAGCGTCTAATGCACAAGCTCCAATTAGTATTTTGGGATTTTGAGCAGCCTTAAAGGGACCACCAGAGGCTATGAAAATAAAGGCCCCAAAACCTCCCGAATGTTGCTTTTTATGGAGTAGGAAGGACTACTGGTGCTTCATGAGTCCAGAAAATGGTGCAAATCTAAATATTAATTTTTTAAAAATTTGTAAGGCAAGTTGGCACAACATTGAGTAAATGTTCTACTTCACTGTTGCAAAATAAATCCCCCCCCCCACAAAATGAATAAGAATAATACATTTTGCGATAATTCTTGTTTGTTGATCAGGGTGATTAGGAAGTGAAATAAATGTAAACATGGTGTGGTTCAAGATTTTCACTGCAACAGTTTAAATGACATTGACAGGAGCGATGTGGAAAAGCATCCACCCTAATCAGAGGGGAAAAAGGACTCTTTTGCTAATAAATCACGCTGGCTTTGGCCAATTGGCTCATTGTTGAACAGAAGAGGCCACATTGGGCAGGAAACAGGTGTCACTGGTGACGTTTGGGAAGCTTGGCTGAGCGGACCTCCATCCCACAAGAACTGAAAAGTAAAACAAGCTCTGAACCTTTGGCAAAAATAATCTTGAGAAGTGTTTCCTTTTCGAGTACTCTTAAATGTTTTAAACACACCCTGTTCTTTGTCATTTTTCACATGAAGTCTGATTTTTCAAGCACAGAATAAATATTTTGCTGAGTTTGTATAAACAAGTGGAATCATTGCTTTTAAATAAAAACATTTTTGTTGGGGAGAGAAATAATACTTTGGAATGCACTAAATTGCTAATGATTCTAAGATATGTCATGAAAATTATTGTTAAATCATGGTGTTCAAATAATTTAAACTCGCAAAATCTATAAGCAGAAATGGAGATCAGAATTTATGCACTCAGAAGTACAGGGGCGCTTGGATCAAATGAGACAAAAAATATACGCTCAATAAATTGTAAATGAATGGTTTGTGCTGGTTGTAAATCATTGTCTTTGACATAAGCGTAAGATTGTAAAAAGAATATATATTTTTAAAGCAGCGGATGGGTGGCATTCATTTTCTGGGTGCACAAGGAAACATTTGACAGTGTTCCTGCCAGCAGTTTTTAGACAAATGGGCATTACATGAACATTTTAGAATTCCTTAGTTGTCAGCATAGTGGCTTTTAGCTGAAGCATGCAATTCAGTAAATTGCCACAGTGGAGTATTTATGCAGCAATTGTGCATCAAAAACAATCGTGCAGATTTCACTCAAAATGTAAGTTACTATTGCATGTATAATAGTGTTAGCCTCTACACAAGTCTCAGCTCTGCCAGCTCTCATGAGTATTATGTATGGATAAAAACTTCTTTTTATGAATATAGATGGCTAGAGGCATTGTTTAAAGCAAAGGTACAGTCCATTCTAGGGATTAAACAAAACCAAGCACAGGTTTTCCTGCTCCCCCTGGCTCCACATTCAGGTAAGTATATTTTTGAAAATTAGCATTCTAAAAATTTGGTTGCGTTGCGCCCATTGTTTGGGCGCGTCAGGTGCCACATAGGCTCGAAAATGCGTCCAAGCAGCACGCGCACACTTCTGGTACGGGCTGCGCTGGACGCCATTTTAGTGAGGGCGTTAGCGTCAGCTCTGAGAGTGTACACCGATCGTGAAGTCAGTCAGCGTGTAACACTGATTTGAGGCCACGCTGCCACTTTCGACTTCAACGCCACAGCTAACGCCCTCTCTTAACCTCGCACAGATCAACATGCGTTCAGCAGCAGGAAGGACCCCCCACCAGCGCTATTTAAAGGGATCATCATCTACTTACAGGTTAGTTGTTGATTGATTTCTACTGGCTGTTGCTGAGTTTGTAGAAGTGTTTGGTGCATTCTAGACTTCTTTAAAGTTGCCTAAAGTCTACAAGGAGTGGTGTGGCACATGCTCAAGGGCTTGGTACAGACTTGCAAGGGTTCTGCTCAGACCATTAACTCCCAGACATAAGTGCGGTAGTTTGTATCTCGCTTGGCCCGCAGCATGGCTGGGAGAATGAGCAGAGGTGACACAGAGCAGGGCAAGCTTCTAGAAGAGGGAGGAGGAGAGGGAGAAGGGCTCTCAGCAGGAGGCCATACCCACCCTGGGTCTTCAGGGAGCAATTCTCCTACCTCAACCTCAGCAAGGAACAGTGCATGCAACATCTCATAGAATCCTAGGGAGAAAAATTCAGTATCGCCCCATTTGGGGCGCGATTATCGGCCGGGCGCAAAGATTAGTGCCTGGCGCAAAGATTAGCACCTGGCGCTAATTATCGCCTCCGACTGCAAACTTGGCTTTTATCGCCCCTGGAGGTGATTGGAGCGCTAAATTAGGCGCTTCACA
The DNA here is from genome assembly GCF_052327205.1 of Somniosus microcephalus. Taxonomy (NCBI): domain Eukaryota; kingdom Metazoa; phylum Chordata; class Chondrichthyes; order Squaliformes; family Somniosidae; genus Somniosus; species Somniosus microcephalus. The sequence goes on from NC_140988.1 coordinate 266,462,006, forward strand.
CCTGTCTTCAGGCGCAAAGGCCGAGGAGCGAGGTGCTAACTCAGAGCGCTGGCGGCGCTCATGTGATGTCAGTCAGCAACTGAACACAGACACAATGGCGTCGGCCAGTTCTTAAAGGGGAGGGTTCATCTTGCTCGCCATCCACATCCTGCTCATTGCAGCCTTGAATCTCGGTCTGGAGAGACCTGTACATCAAATCTGCTGGAAAGAACAATGGAGAGGCCCAGGGAAAGAGCTCAGAGTGCAGCCCCCACAGTCTCTTCTAAATCGATACAAGGAAGGGCAAATCAAAATGAACCTGCAAAGTGCTGCGCAGTACCCAAAACTCCTTCACACAGTGTTGAATCTCTCCAGAAGTCTCTCTCTCTCTCTCTCAGAATGCATGGTGCAAAAATGTCACCAACAAAAAAAGGCAGGAAGCGGTCGCCTTTAAATGGCACTCACCCAGTCCCTTCCTGACATAAAACGCTCCTCTCAACCTGTCGTTGCTAACGACAGGCGGTAAGGCAGGGGGCGCCACTCAATATCTGCTCCGGGGCGCTACCGGGACATTGCGCACTCGACTGACATCACGATCTGCTGGCGCAGGAGATCGTGGTGGTAGTGTTTAGCGCCGCCGCAAAATGTCTAGTTAATTTTGTGAGCGGCGCAAACATCGCCGCACATGGGCGCAAGTTGCTTTGCGCCCTATTAGCGGCCTCTTAAGGCGCCAACGGGAGGAGCAAACCAACTGAATTTTTCCCCCATAGAATCATAGAAAGTTACAGCACGAAGAGGCCATTTCGGCCCATCATGGCCACGCCGGCCAACAAAGAGCTATCCAGCCTAATCCCACTTCCCAGCTCTTGGTCCGTAGCCCTGCAGGTTAGAGCATCCCAAGTGCACATCCAAGTACTTTTTAAATGTGGTTAGGGTTCCTGCCTCTACCACCCTTTCAGGCAGTGAGTTCCAGACCCCCACAACCCTCTGGGTGAAGACATTTCCCCTCAAATCCCCTCTAAACCTTCCACCAATTACTTTAAATCTGTGCCCCCTGGTTTTTGACCCCTCTGCTAAGGGAAATAGGTCCTTTCTATCCACTTTATCTAGGCCCCTCATAATTTTATACACCTCAATAAGGTCTCCCCTCAGCCTCCTCTGTTCCAAGGAAAACAGACCCAGCCTATCCAGTCTTTCCCATAGCTAAGATTCTCTACTCCCGGCAACATCCTTGTAAATCTCCTTTTTACCTCCATTTAGTCTCCATTTTACTAAGGAGGTGCTCACTGAAATCTGCCACCTGCTGCAGGCAGACCTGCAGCCTCAGTCCAGGGTAACAATGGCATTGCCAGTGGCTGTAAAGGTGACCGTGGCCTTGAACTTTGTTGTGTCGGGCTCCTTCCACGCTAGAGAAAGCGACATCTGTAAAATCTCCCAATTCGCTGTCCACTCATGTATAAGGGAGGTGAGTGGGGCTCTGTATGCTAGGAGAGTTGCCAGACAGAAACAGGTGGAGTGAGCACGTGGCTTCGTCACTATACCAGATTTCCCCATGGTGCAGGGTGCCATTGACTGCACACACCTCGCTTTGCAGGCGCCACATCTCAATTTGGAGATGTATCGCAACCAGATGGGATTCCACTCCATCAATGTCCAGCTGGTGTGCAACCATATTCAGTGCATCAGCAAGTCAATGTTCAGTATCCTGTCAGCAGCCATGATGCCTTCATTCTGCGGCAGTCTGCTGTACCATCAGCATTTGAACCACCAAGACAAACCAGAGGGTGGCTACTGGGTGATAAGGGCTATCCGCTGACCACCTGGCTCATGATTCCACTGCGCAAGGTACTCGTGGGGGGGGGAGGGGGGGAAGCAAGCAGTGCATGCTTACACCATCTGCAGTTTGTGAGTCAGAAGAGATTGTAGGATGAGGGGAAAGTGGGATGTGAGAAGGAGGATTAGGTATAAGCATACCGCCATCTGCAGTAGTTTCAGCCCCGCCACTGGCTACGGCCTCAGTCACAGCCACTCCAATTATGGCGAGCACCGTCTCCTCGAACAGGGTCAGAATATGGAGGCTCTCCTGTCCCCCTCCAGTTAGCTGCAGCTGCCTACAATTCTGCGCCACCTTGTCCTACAAGATAGAGGGAAGTATGTCAGTGAGTGTGGTCACTGTGTTTGACTGATGTGGCTGTCATGGTGGAATAGCTGGCAGTGTGTGCAAGCTGTGAGATGTGGGTGTGAGGCTTGCAGCAGTGCTAAGTGTGTGAGGGTGAGATGGAGCATGAGTCGTGATTGATAGAGGTTGTTGGTAGGTGAGTGATGGGGGTGCGGTGAATTGAGCAGTGTGGGAGGCTAGTGGTGCAGTTTGTGGGATATGGCATTTGAAGATGAATTCACTGACCTTGACCACTTGTGTGAGATCATTAAACTTCTTCCTGCACTGCATCGAGGTCCTCGGGGCTACACTGCTTCCATTGACAGCAACGGCTATCTGCTCCCATTCCCTTCTCAGCGTCTGTCTGGAGGGCTTCCAGGCCACCTGTGAATATAAGACATCTCCCCCCTTGTATACCTCCTGTACCAGGCCCTTGCGTGCTACATTCAAAAATCAGGGAGTCCTCTCTCTGCCATGTTGCGCTATCTTCACCTTTCTTGTAGGCCACACACGCCTCTGCAACGATTTCCATTACCTGCTGCAGCCAGAATACACCTCCCTTTAAGAGGTGCAGGCTGGCTTTCAGAACTGAAGGCTAGCTTTAATTGGTGCTAGCCTCACATGAACTTGGGCCCCCTGCTGAGTGTGCAGCCACTCAACAGCACATTTAGCGCTGGGCTGTACGCCACTATCATTATAATTAGCAGGCAGCACAAAATTTGTGTGTTGCCTACATTATATTGATCTGGTACGGGTTAATTGCGCATCACGATGCCTGCGCCCGTTTTCGGGCCTTAGCCAATTTTTAGCTCACCTTAGTGGTTGCGGTCCCTTTAAGGACTGCCTGTTAGGCCACATACAGACCTGTTTTTCCTGAATGCAGCCAGTGCCGGTTGCCCCAGTGTAAACCAATATTGCAGTGGGAGCCTCAAACAGCCGTTAGGCCCCTTATTTGCATATGCAAAAGCCTAATGCCTGTTTTAGGCACGGGCGCACTTCCGGCTTTTAATGAGCATGCTCTTCCTGCTTGCCCTGTTGGAGGCTTAGGAGGCTTAGGCCCCGAAAGCAGCCAAATTTCTAGGCCAGTAACTCCTAACTACTCTCCTGCAGGATACTTCTGAGCCTGGTCAAAGTTGCTCTTTCACAGCGTTTTGTTTAAAACCTGTCACTTTAATTCTCTGCTTCACTCCCACTCTGACCTCCCTGTCCTCGGCCTCTTACACTGTTCCAATGAAGCTCAACGTAAGCTTGAGGAACAGCACCTCATCTTTCGATTAGGCACTTACAGCCTTCTGGACTCAACATTGAGTTCAACAATTTCAGACTATAACCCCTCAGGCTGTATGATTCTGCCATCCCCATTTGCAACATTTTATCTCTCCTGCTTCCTACCCTAGAACAGACTGTTCCTTCAGACCCTCCCCTCCCCCCGTCTCTGCACCTGCTTAATATCCGTTACATCTCCAGCTTTTTCCAGTTCTGAAGGGTCCCAGACCTGAAACGTTAACTCTGTTTCTCTCTCCACGGATGCTGCCTGGCCTGCTGAGTATTTCCAGCATTTTCTGCTGTTATTTCAGATTTCCAGCATCCACAGTATTTTGCTATTGTTTAAAACCTGACTGTCCTTGTAACATTCTGTTTAATAAAAAACAATTGACTGCCTCTGTCTCTGTCTTTGTGTTTTATATACTGCCCTCTGTTCGCAGCTGGAAGGGAAGCACTACCAGAGCTCCTGACAAGCACTCAGGACCAGAGACTTGCAAACATCTTCTCAATCTTAGCTCAGTGGTAGTACTTCTTGCTTTTGAGTCAGAAGGTTGTGGGTTCAAACCCCAGTCCAGAGACTTGAACACTTAATCCAGTCTGACACACCAGTGCAGTATTGAGGACTTGCTGCACTGACAAAGGTGCTGTCTTTCAGATGAGATGTTAAACGATAGCTCCATCTGCCCTCTCAGATGGACATAAAGGGAGAAAAATTTGTGTTCGCCAGCAAAGTTGCCGGTGTTACCAACAATTGCAGGAAATGGCTGCAATGCTAACCGAGTGAAATTGGTCGGGAGGCATGGAGATAGGTGGCGCAGCGCTCACCTTCCGTGCAATGCCATCCTGGTGGTGTTGCTGGAGGGATCCGGGACGAAGTTCCTGTCCAGGTCCGGCATTGCAGCTTCCCACAGCCTCTAGTGAGCGAAGCTGTGGAGCTTGCAAGGAATTGTGGGCAATGAAGAGATATGAGAATTAAAGGGGCCATGCACACTGAAGCAATACAAAATAAAATGCATTTTTCAGTCCTTTCTGCCTTTTAAGAAATATTCAATATTTAAAAGAAATTCCAAATGTGAATATTCAGCTTTTAAAGCTGAATTACCTTCCTAACCTCAACAAATGGGAAAAGTGCCTCAGCACTAACACAAATGGCACAACAAGCCAGGGAAGGGGCACCAAGGGTCTCACATGCAGCACTCCAGCTTTGTGCAGGGGGTCAACACTGCTAGAGAGGTCCTCTACTCACAGGGGCCAGGAGGCCCTCCAGAAAGAACGATGTGGGAGTACATTACCGAGGCCATCACTGCCAGCAGTGTTGCCCCCACCACCTGGCTCCAGTGCCCAAAGAAGCTTCATGACCTCAGACCACTGGTCAAGGTCAGTGAATGCATCTTGAAAAGCCATCTCCTACCAACTACATCACTAGCCTCACACACTGCTCAATGCACAACCCCCAATCACTCACCTACCAACAATCTGCACCAATCACAAGGTACATCTCCCGTTCCTAGCCTCACCTCACCCCCTCGGTGGAGACAGTGCAGGCCATTCTTGGCAGAGGCATGGTTGAATCCTTGGCCAGTGGCGGGGCTGAACGGATGCAAGATGCCGGTATTGGTGTACATTATCCTCCTTCTGGCATGCACCTCTTGCTTTCCTGCCCTCCCGTCAGTACAACTCCATCCTTGTGTCTTCCTCATTTCACACACCCAAGAAATGCAGCCTGCCCAGCCAGTGGGTCAACAAGAAGAGGCAGCCTGCCCAGCCAATAGGACCGCAGGCAGATGATTCCATCCCAGATATCCTGGCCACAAAGGGGATGCATCCTTCCATCAGATTCCTCCTCTTCGGCTTCCTCCTGTTCTGCGTCTTCCTCTTCCCTCTGCAATGGATGCTGTGAATGTGAAATGACAGCATAAAATGCTGCAAATACTCAGTTGGTCAGGCAGCATGTCGACCAGAGATGAGAACTCTGTTTTTCTCTCCACGGATGTTGCATGACCTGCTGACTATCCGCAGCATGTTCTATCTTCTCAAAGGACTTAATTTACCATCTGAGCCCTTGCAAACGTCCAGCATCACTCCCTACACACTTAAAAAAACTTTACACATCTATTGCAGCAAGCCACCACTTCAAGAAAATCCCAAAAACCCAATCCAAACCCTTAAATTCAAACTTACCTCAATGATGTGTGTGTCCCTTTAAGATTGCAGACATCGCCACTGTCAGCCTGCTTGCACACCAGGTTAACCTGGCGTGCGTAGGACCCAGCACTGAATCCAGCGCTAGGGTCGAAGTTCGCTTTGGTAACGTTAAGTCGGCTCCGCACACCGATTAACGTCACCACACTGCTATTTCTTTTTCCAGGGCACAGCCAGTTACCAGCAGTGCAAAGGGGGAGAGCAATATGGTGGCCGCCGCAGGACCCGCCACCAGCTGGCGAAAGAGCGGTGGCCGCCATTTTATCGCCATTTCATGGCGCTACGGAGTGGCGATAAGTACAGGAATTTCTAGCCCAAAGATCTCACAGCACTATCTGTAAAAGGCAGGGAAGTACTACTTGTATCCTGGCCATTTATCTCTCAACCAACATCACTAAAGCAGATTAACTAATCGTTTATCTCATTACTGTTTGTGGGACCTTGCTGAGTGTAAATTGACTGCTGTGTTTCCTTACATTAGAACAATGACTACATTTCAAAAGTAATTAATTAGCTGTGAAGTGATTTGAGACATCCTGAGGTTGTGAAAGGCACTATATAAATGCAAGTTATTTCTTTCCTTAACACATTGGGTGTAAGGTGTTTACCATAACAAGTTAATTAATTATTTAATATTTACAGTCTTTGAGGAAAACAACTCCCATTAGCACCTTTTCTCCTGTGGTTTCCCCCTCTAAACTTGTGTGATTACTGTTTGCTTTAAAAACTCAACATATAAAAATATAATTTTTCTCCAAATCTTTTTTGTGGTAAAATGGTCAATTAATCCTGAAGCATGCCATTGAATTTCAACTCGTTTGAAAGTCACGGAAGACCTTGTGATAGCAACAAACTCTAGAATATCAGCTTCTCGATTATTTGCTGTAAATCTGTTTTGTGAATGCTGTTGCTTTCAGATTAATAAAACCATATAATTTTTACAGTGCAGTAGGAGGCCAAATCTGTAAATAAATAATACTTGCATTTATATAGCACCTTTCACAACCACCAGACATCTCAAAGCACTTTACAGCCAATGAAGTACTTTTGGAGTGTAGTCACTGTTGTAATGTGGGAAACGCAGCAGCCAACTTGTGCACAGCAAGATCCCACAAAGAGCAATGTGATAATGACCAGATAATCTGGGTTTTTTTGTTATGTTGCTTGAGGGATAAATATTGGCCAGGACACCAGGGATAACTCCCTTGCTCCTCTTCAAAATAGTGCCATGGGATCTTTTACGTCCACCTGAGAGAGCAGACGGGGCCTCGGTTCATCTGAAAGATGGCACCTCTGACAGTGCAGCACTCCCTCAGCACTGCATTGGATGTCAGCCTAGTTTTATGTGCTCAAGTCCCTGGAGTGGGACTTGAACCCACAAACTTTCCTGACTCAAAAGGTAAGGGTGCTACCCACTGAACCACATCTGACACTTCAAAATCTCACCCCATTTACCTGAATCTTACTCTGCTGCAGGTATTTATCCAATATAAAAGTAATTACTTGCGTAGTAGTTATACTAACGATTACTAATGATCTAATTCTATTGTTTGTATTCCATTGAAATATAGATATGACATTTTATTGACCCAGAAATAAATTATATTTTGATTTCTATTATACAAAATTGTTTGCTTAAGTGATTGTGATGACGACAAGGCTGCCAATTGGCAGTAGGGGAATAAATTTCAACAGATGGAAATAATTTCAAACTTTGTCAGATCTCTCATTTCCTCAAAGTTGGGAATTTTTACAAGTCCATTATTACATCCCATATTTGTGAGCCTTCCTGTGGAATGTCCCCTTTTTCCCTTTCAATATGTAGAGTATAAATTTACAGGTAAATCAGAGGGCAGAGAAAATATAAGAATAAGATTAAGGAGGTTAAGAAACTGGTCAGAAGATTAAATTAAGATTACAGGGACTATAAAATATGTTGTGAAAGGCTTTTTTTTTAAATAGACATGGTCAAAGAAACAGAAAGACCGTTGAAAGATCCCAAGAGGGACACACCATCAATTGGTTTATGGGATGGGAAATACTCTAAACAACTTCTTTGCTTCCATGTTCATGGAGGAACCCATGGGTTACTTTCATAATAAAGATGTGAAATTTCTTGGGAGGGATTGAGAAATATTAAGAATGTTAGAAATTACAATGAAAGAGAAAATGGAGAGGTTGAGAGCACTAACAAGGGCAAGGCACCCAGCTGAGATGAACCAAATAAAAAGAAATGACATATACAATAGTCACATCCTCAGGGCCTTTTTAGGGACTCACTGGAGACAAGAATAGTATTTGAAGAAAGACAAACATAAGGGTAGAAGTTCCAGCGGTGGCATTGTGCCACCGGAAGTGTGGCAAGACAGACCTTCTGCCTGCTGCTTTCGCCTTCCCCATGACACTGTCCTAAATCCAGAAGGCAGTTTCATTAATGTATTGGGGACAGGTACCTGCACAATAGGGGCATACACGCTGCATAACCAGCTGACCCATTGCAACTCACTGGGGGTGAGGGGCCATAGGCCATTTGGGCTGAAGATCGCTGGCTGCAACATCCTGAACAGTTACTCAATTGATAGTGGATCATTATTGAAACTGGGTGAACTTTATACACAAACCACTTCCACTAATAATCCCTTTTGCTTCAGTTGTTGGAACTCTTCTTTGTGGGGCCCACATATGATAAGAACTGCTGGGCCTTCTGACGGCATATGTAGTAGGATTTCTAAAGTAGAGAATGCCCCCAGACATGCCCCTAATCTGCAGTAGGCATGTTGGGTGGGGTGGGGTGGGGGTGGTGGGCACGGAAGAAGTGCCCACATGCCTCAGTCGGAATTTGCAGTGGCTTTGGCAGTGTGGTGGAAACTTTGTAGAAAGGTGATGTTCAGCCACACAGCCTCTTTTATCCACAAGGTCATTTTCACCGTCCATGCCTGAGGTCATCTGCCCTTTTCAGGAATGACTTTCCATACACTCATTAAAAGTAATTCCTTTGACAGCCCAAAGGTTTTAAAAGCCAAATGTTAGGAATGTTAAGAAGATTTCCTCGAGTGCCTACTACTCAATTGGTTTGATTAAAAAAAATAACTGAATAAATGCCTGAGTGTCAACACCTTTGTGTTGAACACCAGACACCAGTTGTTATATAGTGCAGATGTTGTTGGATTTCTTTCCTATTTTAGAATTAGTGGCATCTCATAGTATTGATGTTGCAGAAAACAGTTCTCACTGTAGAAACACAGGCAGATTTGGACTGGAAAAGTATAGGAAATATCATACTCCACTATCCTTGTTTTCAAATCCCTCCATGGCCTTGCCCCTCTCCATCGCCATTACCTCCTCCAGCCCTACAACAATCCGAGATCCTCCAATTCTGGCCTCTTGCACATCCCCGATTTTAATTGCTCCATCATTGGCAGCAGTGTCTTCAGCTGTCTGGGACCTTTGCTCTGGAATTTCCTCCCTAAACTTCTCCACCTCTCTGCCTCTCTCCTCCTTTAAGACACTCCTTAAAACCTACCACTTTTACCAAGCTTTTGGTCACCTGTTCTAATACTTCCTTACGTGGCTCAGTGTTTGATAACGCTCCTGTGAAGTGCCTTGGAACATTTTACTACTTTAAAGGCGCTATATAAATGTTGTTGTTGCATCTCACACCCCTCAGTCACTCTCTGTACAAAAGTTCCATTCAGCTTCCTCTTGAACTTACTGACACAATCCACCTCCATCCTCTGAATAAAGTAATTGCTTCAGAACTGTCTGTTCACCGTTCCTCTGTGCCACTAAAAAGCACACCAGTTATCCGCCTGCACAAAAAAAAACCAGTGTCTCAACCTGATCCAGGTCTTTAAAATAATGGGAGCCATATGTAATATAGATATATAAGCAGGCTATTTAATTAATTGTGAGTGAAGAATTAGAGGATTGACAAGCCTCAAACGAGACTAGAGATTAGAAGAAACATTTATTTTCAGAAAGTAATGGATATATGGAACAAACTCCCAGTTAAAGCAACTAATACTGGCCCTGAATTTCCATGGGTGTTGTCCTGATCTCCTGCCATATGGGCTAAGTACTGAAGATGTGAGGATGGATAGATATTCTAGAACCTCACTGGACTATCTTTGGGAGAACTTTCCCCTCAGGAAGAGAAGGGGCTGTGGAAGGAGCAGGTTTGATGAGCTAAATTGCCTTCTCTTATTAAGTGCTTTCTATTGTTCTAAACTACTGCTACACACCCAACAGAGGCTGAGAAAGGAAGGGGGGCTAAGGAGTCAAACATTGGACCTTTCTTATCAGTCCCACAGTGTGCTGGGTGCCTTCACCTCAGAACAGCCACGCCAGAGGGCGATGTAGCCAGGAGAGAGCACTCCCAGCCTGGATGTTTCCTCACACCTGGCCCGGTAGAGCAGTGGCAAGCTGGTACATCTGTTATATGATCGGCTCCCTGAAGATCAGGAATTTCATTTTAGAATTTTTTAATCCCCCTCCCCCCCTTCCATAATGGCTGCTGATGGGACACATAAAGGATGTTTCCAGGGGTACAGGGAAGGAAGAGCTGCCAACCCCATTACCCCTGGAGCAGGCAGCCTACAACAGAGTTCATGTCCTTCTTAACTGGCGAGCGCCCAAGCTCTGCCAGTGATATTTGAATGAAGGAGGCTCCTCCCTTCCCTGCGTACTCCAGTAGCATCAGTGCCAAAGGTTCTTGGCGGGTGCACTCCAGCACTTACGCAGAGATGTCATCCCAGTGGATTTTTTGGGTCATTATTTTTAGTAGAATCTTCCCAAACTTGGTTTCTTTCATTAATCATCTGGGAGGCCTTGAGATTTCACATAAACATGGCAGATTTCTAAAGTGTGAGATTTTTGAAGAGAATATATATATGAAAGCAATTTACAAGTCTATGTAAACTTTATAATGCAGCTTCACCTCCTAAGCCATCTGAAGTCCAACAGTTTATATATTTTGTTTTCTCAGGATGTGGGCAACACTGGCAGGGCTGTACTTATTGCACATCCCTAGTTGTTATGAAAAGGTTGTGGTGGGCCTACTCCTTGAACCATTGCAGTCCTTGTGATGATGGTGCTCCAACAATAGGTAGACAATTACAGGATATTGGAGTAACCTTGGTGAGTTGCTGCAGTGCATCCTGTAGACAGTATATACTGCAGTGGCAGTGCGCTTTTGATGGAGGGGATTGATATTGCGTTGACTGATGAAGTACTGATGAAACGGACTGCTCTCTCCGAGATGGTGTTGAACTTCATAAGTGTTATGGCAGCTGCAAGCTTGTGGTGAGTATTCCATCACTCCTGCCTTGAGCCTTCTAGATGGTGGAGAGGCTATGAGGAGTCAGGAGGTGAGCCGCACTTCACATAGTTACCAAGCTTTGTCTTGCTTGAGTAACCATGGTGTTGATATGGCTAATCCAGACAAGCTTCCAGGATGTTGATGTGGGTCAGTTGGTAGCATTCTTGCCTCTGAGTCAGAAGGTTGTGGGTTCAAGTTCTGCTCCAGCAACTTGAGCACAAAAAACTAGGCTGACACTCCAGCGCAGTGCTGAGGGAGTGCTGCACTGTCGGAGGTGTCATCTTTCAGATGAGATGTTAAACTGAGACCCTGTCTGCTCTCTCAGGTGGATGTAAAAGATCACATTACACTATATTGAAGAAGAGCAGGGGAGTTATCCCCAGTGTTCTGGCCAATATTTATCCCTCAATCAATATCACTAAAACAAATTATCTGGTCATTATCACATTGCTGTTTGTGGGAGCTTACTGTGTGCAAACTGGCTGTTGCGCTTCCTACCTTACAACAGTGACTACACTTCAAAAGTACTTCATTGGCTGTAAAGCACTTTGGGATGTCCTGAGGTTGTGAAAGGTGCTATATAAATGCAAGTCTTTCTTTTTTTTGATGGTGAAAGACTCGGCAATGGTGGTCAGCAAAGGTGGTTGAGTCTTTCTTTGCTGGAGATGTACATTGCTTGACATGTGGAACAAATGTTACCTACCACTTGTCAACTCAAGCCTAGATGTTGTCCCAGTTCTGCTATAATCTGTCATTCGCTTATTCATTATTGAAGGAGTTTTGTATTAAATTGAGCTCTGTGAAATCATCAGCAGTAATCCCCACTCCTGACCATATGATAGTGGGAAGGTCATTGATGAAGCAGTTGAAGATGGTACGGCCAAAGATACTCTCAGGAATGCCGCTGCAATGTCCTGGGGTTGTGATGTTTGGATTCCAACAATCAGCCATCTTCCTGTGTGTAAGGTATGACTCCAGCCATTGTAGGGTTTACCCCTTGACCTCCATTGATCTCAGTTTTGCTTGGGCTGCTTTGTGCTATACTTCTTCAAATGTGGCCATGATGTCAAGGACAACTACTCTCCTCTGGAATGCAGTTCTTGCATCTATGCCTAGATCTCGGCTGTGATGAGATCAGGAGCTGAGTGGTTCTGGTAGAAGTTGAGCACCAGTGAGCAGGTTATTGATGAGTAGGTGTTGCTTGATGGCACTATTGATGACTGAATCCATCACTTCACTGATGATTGGTAGGAGGCGGATAAGGCAGTAATTGACTGGGTTAGATTTATCTTCTTTTTGCTGGATATGATGTACCTGAGAAATCTTCCACATTGTTAGGTAGATGCCAGTACCAGAGCTGCACTGGAACCTAGGCTAAGGGGATTGCTAGTTCTGGTGTGCAAGTCTTCAGCACTAAAGTTGTCAGTTATTGTTGTGTCCCGAGCACTCTACTGCTTTTTGATGTCACGTGGAATGAACCAGATTGGCTGGGTACTAGCATCTATGATGGTGGGGACCTCAAGATGAGGCTGAATGGGTTCGATCATTAGATACTGTTGGCTGAAGATGCTTGCAAACACTTCAGCCTTGACCCTTGAACTCACATGCCGGGCTTTGGAATCTATTTTCTTCTGTATGGACAAAACATGTCCTACACATCAATCCCACCTGTGCAGATGAGCAGTGGTACTAGCTGCCATCATTGAAAAGAAATAATTTGCAGGGTTATGAGGGAAGAGTAGGGGAAGGCGACTAATTGGATCGCTCTTTCAAAGAGCCGGCACAGGCACGATGGGCTGAATGGCCTCCTTCTGTGTTGTACGATTCTATGTTTCTATGAGCATGTAAGTCTGAGAACAAGCCCATGTGAGTAAGATTGGGCAATTCATTGCAATAGCATGTGGCATGCATGGAATTTGGTAATTAAGATAGATTGGCAGTTGGCCTGTTTGAAACTTTATAGCAAGCATCTTCTCTCGGTTAATGTGACTGCCTGATGATATGTTTATAGGTATATAATATAATAAGAAATTCTATCATTAGTGAAGAAGCATGTTACTTTATAAAACAGCTGCACTGGTAAACATTTGCACCCTTCCTCAAACTCTGTGTTAAACTAGCACAGGGCTGTACTCAGGAAACTCCGTGTGGGTGTAATGACGTGCCCAAGTCCTCAGGTTGCAGCTGTTTCTGTGTTACTTTGTGAAGAAGCTATTATCCATTCTTCGCATTGGTTTGTTTTTGGCTGAATACATCCTCAGAAGCAGAAATTGAGAAACCTGCCAGAGTGCTCCATTTTCTACGGGAGGAAGCCAAATGTGGGAAACGGAAGTCAATGCCAATCAAATGTTGGAGGGAACCATTATGTCAGCTTGCTGATTGTTTTCAAACTGTAAATATTCTACACACACACACACAAATCAATGAAAATTTGCTTCTTTGTTTCTCCTATACTGGATTGTGTTTATTTATCAACTGCAAAAATCTATTGTGTGCTGGTGGTCGGCTGCAGGCAGATGTGAAACAGTTTGCAAATGTGAAAGTGAATAACCAGTAATGCAGACACTACGATTTCTGGTCGGTCCAAGCTCTTGCTTTGCTTGTTCTGAAGATCTTTCACAAGCCGTGAAGGAGACTTGAAATATTCTTCGAAAATTGCTGTCACCATTAAACCTAATGCCAGTGATATTTGATTGTTACTAAATGGTGGGTTAATGAGTACTGGATAGCCATCTCGTTCTAATGCTCTAAAATTGATGTTGAGTGAAAGTTGGTTCAGAAGATTCCAGTATTACTGTGATTCAGCTCATCACTGCTGGCAGAATACCATATTGAGAGCTCAGCATACCATCGAGTAAATTATCCTTGGCCCACAGAAACTGGTGAAGCATCTGAAAAGCAAGTCAACACTGATCGGTTTCCAGCAAGGCCGATCACCAGACTTTCCCAGGGTTTTCCCTATGTTATTCACTATATTGGGTCTATTAAACTGGGAGCTTACCAAAGGGTGGGGCAGGAAATTGCCCATTCTAGGCTGCTGTCTTCTGGTGAGGGTAAAAAAAGATAGCGCTGAAAATGACTACATTTTTTCTTTATTTATTCAGCCCTTTCAAAGGCTTTTTGGTCAAAAAAAGTAGCTGGCAAATCCACTGGGTGGCAAAATAAATGTGGAGACAGGATAAAAAGTCTATGGACATGAAATAAACTGGCACAGCATCCAAACCCTATGATGACTGGCAAAGTAGAGGTGCGGGGGCATGAGGAGGGTGCGAGGATGGTACCCTTTTTGGCTCTCCAGGAAACCATTTTCAGAGGATAGCAGTGCAGCATGGCTGGCAAAAGATGTTGGAAGAAAAGTTGTAAGAAGAATTGGCCTTGGTTATCACCAGTAATGCCTTCCCTGTGGTACAGGCTGGCTCTGGGAGCCCTTGCAGTTGATCACTCAGATCTGCAACTGGTCCCATGCTGACCCCCAGAATCCATGGAGCAAGTTCCTCGTGGTTATTGGTAAATGCAGTTGCTGACATAATGATGGGTGCAAGCAGCCCAGCTAAACAGCGCGTTGATCACTCTGACATGCCTCCTCTCATCTTGTACCACTTCTACAATTAAATACTGCTTTTGTGGCACATGTAAACCAACCTCCCATCATTAAGCTTCACTTGCCACTTGCTGCGGGTTCTACAGCTTTCACCTAAATGCCCTGTGGCTCCATGAGCTCCCTTGAATGTTTTTGAAGAACTCATCTTCAAGTGCCCTTTTTTTTCATCTGTTTGTTGCTGTTCAGCTGAAGTCCTGTAAGTGCTTCACTGACAATCTGCTTCCTCGTGACCTTAGTTGACAATGTTGGTCAATTTTTTGGGACTTACTAAAATGAGTAACTGAAAATTGTCTCCCCAGAATCATTCTAAAAGCACAAAAATTATCAATAAAATCTTTAAGATAATCGGAAGCGCCCGCAAGGAGGATGTTGGAAAATTGGGGGAGAAATTGAACTCACGCGCCTGAAAAATGGGTGGCCTGGATTGGTAAATTGGGGCAGGGCACCTCCCGCCTGATGCCATATTCAGTGGGCCTGTAAATAGCCGAGCTGCCTGTCTGCCTGAAACAAGCGCAAGGCTGCATTACTATTCAAATCAAGGTATTGTGTCGGTTGTAGGACCCCGGTGCAAATTCAAGTACAAGCTCTGCCTAGTTGTATCCGGTCTTGAGCTAAAGGGACTGCTGGAGGCCACTGAAAAAGCTGCCACAAAACTTTTTCAGGCGGGAAGCGGCTAATGGCCTGTGAAAAATTGGGCAATCTACTTTCAGGTAGATGTGAGGAAAAGAGTTTCAGGAGGGTCGCAGGAAAGGTATGGATTCCAGTGCAGAGGAGGCCTAAACTTTCCTTGTGGGGCCCAGAATAGCTCTCCTGCTTCTCCTGTCCCCACAATGAAAAGTAGGCTCTTCACATCCCAATCCTCTCTGACCAGCTCCAGCCTGGCGGGAAAGCAAAAGCGACTTCTCCGTTCAGGCCTGAGTTAAAATTGCAGTCGGGGCCCGATGTCATCATCGGACCAGTACTGCATATTTAAAGAAGGACTCCACCGGCTTTGCTGCCTGCTCAGAAGAGTGGGATCGGCATGAAGCAGACGGGATATCGAAGGATAAGTCACCCGGGCATTTTATTTGCCCACCCAGTAGGTTTCCATTAGGCATATAGGGTTAAAGTCCCCTCCTTCCATAGTATAATTAACCTAGGAGTGCTTGATACTGGTTTCACTAACATGCCTCACCTTGATGAGCAAAATCAATTCACCAACAACATATAAATTTAGGGATGAATTTTGGAATAGCTGGGTGTGACAACACTGGTGCCTGATAAAGTGTTCTGAAATATTAATCTGTCTTTCTCTTTCAGGTGGTGATTGAGTTGCTGTGCATCTCTAGCATTTTTCCTTTTTTCTTTAGAAAAATATGATTGTAAGAGGAGTAATTTGGTTTTCATAGCTTGTGCTGAGCTAATATCGATGAACACATATTATCCTTAGCTTATGTTTCTGAGTTCATTCTGACCTGTTTATCAACCGCACAAAGCGGAGGAAGACATGTTGACAAGAGTATCAAAGCACTTATCTTGTTTTTTTCCATGCCTAATTAAACTTGTGCTTCATGTTTCTGTCTAATTCGTTTCCTCAGGCCTCTCTGCATCTGCTCCTACAAACCTGCAAATCATCTCTACTTGTACACTATACATCAATCTCACATTCAGCTTTCAGACTGTGCTCTGTACTTTACTTCCCAATGTGACCTTATGTCCTTTCAAATAGATATCTCCATTTATAAAGTAGTGACACAGGCAATAGTTTGCAGTGACGCTTCAATCCTAATTACTGAGCTATCCCGCTTCAGCTTTAACCAAGTGTCCATTGTGACAAGGACTTGAGAAGGATTGTCTGTAGCTGTTAATGATAGCTTCTCCGAGACTGAGAAGTATTTTTGTTTGGTGTCTGGGATGGGTTTTATTACAGTAACATTTTGTGCTCCAAGGTAGTTTCTGTGATCAATTTACATCCTTCAGTAAGTTTCTCTCCGGCAAGGCTTTGAAGCCTTGTGCTAAGAATTCTTTTACCCCTCTTATATGTACACGTGTGAGCTTCCTGCAGTAATCTAAAGGGACGTTTCTGGCTCTTTAATGTCCAGATGTGCACTAAAATAGCATAGTGTTCTCTGATATGTAAGCAAGTGAACCCATACCAGCAATTGCCTTTATCAATGCAATAAACTGCACAATCAATAATGCCCTGGCGTGACTGCACTCCAAGACTCCCTGCAGCTTGTGTAGAGGGTCACCTTCAATGCTCAGCATTGATTACATCATTTCAATTCTTTGTGTTCAATGGGGGGAATTTTAACCCCAAAAAACAGGTGGGCTGGGGTCAGGTGGGTGGTTAAAGTATTAAAAATGTGAATCACGACCCCAAGCTCCCCCACCACTGGACCACCCACACCCCCTGCCCCCGGATCGCCCCCACCCCAGGGTCAGACTCTCCCTAGATCGGAACACCCCCCCCCCGGAGTCGGGGATCAGAACCCCACCCCAGGGTTGGACTCCCCCACCCACACTGCCACCGCCCCCCCCCCCCGGGCTCGGGGCTCGCACCACCCTCGGGCTGCAGCCCCTTCTCCAGCGTTCCCCTCCTGACTGGAAGCCAGCCTGCCAATCTCCACAGCGTGCAGGGAAACCCGAATTCCACATTTCCTGAGGTCTACCAGGCCCCTCCGCTCCCAGCAGGTCAAAAACTTAAAATTCTGGGAAATGTACCAATAGCCATCCCTCTGCTCAGAATAAATTAAATTAATTATATTTTAATAGCTTTTATCCATATTTTCTACTGTCACAAAGGCACAGACTTATGCTGGAATAGACTCACAGACAGCCTTCACCCAGATGAACACTATTAGGGGGATTGACTTCAATGGAAATAAAAATCGGGAGAGATATAAAATGGGCTGCCGATTCACTATCACCCATTTTAAACTATTGCACAAAGCCAAAATTAC
This sequence comes from Somniosus microcephalus, assembly GCF_052327205.1. Classification (NCBI taxonomy): domain Eukaryota; kingdom Metazoa; phylum Chordata; class Chondrichthyes; order Squaliformes; family Somniosidae; genus Somniosus; species Somniosus microcephalus. The sequence goes on from NC_140988.1 coordinate 266,479,471, forward strand.
TCCCTTAATTTGTGAGCCAAGGTGCTGAGCATCCGTAGGGTATTTTACTGGAAACAGCACTGAAGCTAGAGCTTGTTCTTAAATACTATCCACACTCATGCATGCATACATACACGCACACACAGACACACAGACCTTCCCTCCATCATAAGATCAGAAGTGGGGATGTTCGCTGCTGATTGCACAGTGTTCAGTTCCATTCGCAACTCCTCAGATAATGAAGCAGTCCATACCCGCATGCAGCAAGACCTGGACGACATTCAGGCTTGGGCTGATAAGTGGCAAGTAACATTTGCATCACACAAGTGCCAGGCAATCACTATCTCCAACAAACGAGAGTCTAACCACTGCCCCTTGACATTCAACGGCATTACCATTACCGAATCCCCCACCATCAACCTCCTGGGGGGTCACCATTGACCAGAAACTTAACTGGACCAGCCACATAAATACTGTGGCTACAAGAGCGGGTCAGAGGCTAGGTATTCTGCCGCAAGTGTCTCACCTCCTGACTTCCCAAAGCCTTACCAAAATCTACAAAGCACAAGTCAGGAGTGTGATGTAATACTCTCCACTTACCTGGATGAGTGCAGCTCCAACAACACTCAAGAAGCTCAACACCAACCAGGACAAAGCAGCCATAACTGTCCTCCCAACTATCCTGGAAACATGCATGTAACTGTCTCTCTGTATAGCCTAACAGCCTAGCCATGTGCATTCTATTGGTGTTCTCTGGATCTGATTGCAGCTACCTTCTGCACTATTGCTGTACGCATCAAAGTCCATGGCACCCCATCCACCACCTTAAACATTCACTCCCTCCACCACTGCCGCACTGTGGCTGCAGTGTGTACCATCTACAAGATGCACTGCAGCAACTCGCCAAGGCTTCTTCGGCAGCACCTCCCAAACCCACGACCTCTACCACCTAGAAGGACAAGGGCAGCAGGCACATGGTAACGCCACCACCTCCAAATTTCCTTTCAAGTCACACACCATCCTGACATGGAAATATATCGCCGTTCCTTCATTGTCGCTGGGACAAAATCCTGGAACTCCCTCTCTTAACAGCACTATGGGAGTACCTTTACCACATGGACTGCAGCGGTTCAAGAAGGCGGCTCACCACCATCTTCTCAAGGGCGTTTAGGGATGGGCAATAAATGCTGGCTTTGTCAGCGGCGTGCACATCCCAGGAACGCATTTAAAAAGAAACACATACATAAACAAACAAACACACCTGCTCATGGAATCCACAACATAGCCTGTGGACTCCATGAGCAGGAACCCTGCTGGTTTCCCCCTCCCAAGCCCAGGGGCATTGAGGCCAATTCTACCACTCCTACTGCCACTCAGATTAGCTAACTCAGTACAGACAAGGAATCAAACTTGGGGACCCCCTGGTCTGTAAGGCTTAGTACTACAGCATATGGTGCATTTACCTCTTCAACCTATTCAGAAGCTATTGGTTATTTAATAAAACTGCTTGTTCGCTCTATATTCTTGATGTGTGGTTTAGTCCTGTAGTTGCATAACTGGCCATAACTGTCCTCCCAACTATCCTGGAAACATGCATGTAACTGTCTCTCTGTATAGCCTAACAGCCTAGCCATGTGCATTCTATTGGTGTTCTCTGGATCTGATTGCAGCTACCTTCTGCACTATTGCTGTACGCATCAAAGTCCATCTTGCAACGGACTCTTCATCTGTACAATTCATTTGCCCAGTTTTGCTAAGTTAGTCACATCTATAATTTTTCCTCACCTTTTTATCAATTAAACACATCCAACTCTTGGCTTCTCAACTTTTCCTCCATTTTACTGTATTCACAGAACAATATCTTATAGAAATCATTTTGATAAAAAAAATTCTTAAGCACACTTGCGCAATAACTTTTTTTGCCAGTTTTCTCCGCTTCTCTCCTGACAATGTTTATTCTTACTGGGTGGTAGTTCCACCTGTGCCCTCTGGTATCTTGTTCAAGTGACCATTCTTATGTGTAACTTCAGATGTTGATGGGCCATTGCTATTTTATTTTGAGGAGCATCACAGTCAAGATCAATTCTGTTCTCACCCGACATTCATACTTTTCAGTTGGGTTAATGGGATAGTGATCAGCAGCAGGGAAGGATACCGAGATGATTTTCCACTCCGTTGCCCAGGGCACTGAGGAAAATTATAATGCTCCCACTTCCACCCAGGCTGAGATCAGCTAAGTCAGTTCTAGTTTTGGACTCTATAGCTAAAAGTTCCCTTTACCAACTGAGCCGTCAGGGAGCCCAATAAAGTATTTTGCTCAATTATGCAAAATAATAATGTAAGCAACACATTAAACATGGCTACAATTAATGGGCCTTAGCACTTGCACCCAATTCACCCTTAGATTGGACGACATGGGACGGTCAGGCAACAAGACCATAAAGGGCCCAAAAAGGTAAGCCCTCTGAGATGAAATTCCTGTTACAGTTTTGGGTGCAGCAACTATTTTTCGAGCCAGGATAACCAGGTCAGTTAGGGTCATTCAGGACTTTAAAGGGAAGAGTAATATAAGAATTCAAAGAGGAAATTGCCACATAATGTTGTTTGTGATGTTACTAACATAATGTTCTAGACTGTTTGTGTAAAATAAAATGTCTTGAACTAAAAGTTCCAACATTAACCATGATTGACTTCATGATACTATAATAACAAATCACCAGTCTACCCTAACTTTGGTGTGTGCCATGGGAGTATCTACAATGAAGATGAGACAGGCCATTCAATAAGTAAATACACTGAAACACACAGTGATTGATATTCTCTCCAATTCATTATTCAAATACTGTTATCAGATGCACAGGTCAGTTTCTTCCAGGCCTTGAGGTGGGAGGCTGTGAAAAAAAACTTCCCAGATATCATGATAATATCCTGTTGTTATTTTGTGTCCATTTTAATTATTCAGATCTGAATGTTTTTCACACACAAAAATGTACCGTGGTCCATTCCAGCCGAGTAGTGTTAGGTTTTCGTCAGAAATGGAATGAGAACACAGAAGATGTAAAAAAATAGATTTATAGATCAAGATGTGTAGGTCATAGTAGATGGTGTGAAAGCAGGACAGAGTACTCTCTGCAAAGTGCAGAGGGCAAGCCACAAAAACTCAGAAGGTGAAGCAGGCCACCACACAAGAGGTCAATGTGGGGTCACATGCCAGGCGAGTCTGAAAGGATATCAGGCGGAAGGCGTCAGACCTGAAGAAAAGTGCCAAGGTGAGAAATGAGACTGAGTGTGAATAAGCATAAATTTCCACATATGGAGGCTGCCAGCCGACCAGATATGTAAATAGCTGTTGATTGCAATCAAACCTATTACAGGTGTCAGCTGAGTGTGCCTTAGTATACTTAAAACAAATTGATCTGCTGCAATGCAACACAAAGAGAAGTAATAAACACGAATGAGAATTAGCACAGTAACCTACAATAATACAGCTAAAAAAGATTTAAAAACTGACTGTAATTTATTCACGATAGTTAGGGGAACAGACAGGCGTTTCTGCGGCCACAGACGTGACTCCAGGATGGTATGTTGCCTTCCTGGTGCCAGGGTCAAGGGTGTCTCTGAGGGGCTGCGGAACATTCTGAGGGGGGAGGGTGAACAGCCAAAGGTCGTGGTCCATATCGGTATCAACAACATAGGTAGAAAGAGGGATGAGTTCCTGCAGGCAGATTTTAGGGAGCTGAGAGATTAAAAAGCAGGATCTCAAAGGTAGTAATCTCCGGATTACTCCCGGTGCCACGAGCTGGTGAGTATATAGAAATAGGGGGATAGAGCAGAATAATGCGTGGCTGGAGAGATGGTGCATGAGGGAGGGCTTTAGATTCCTGGCACATTGGGACTGGTTCTGGGGGAGATGGAACCTGTACAGGCTGGAATGGTTGCACCTCAACAGAGCCGGGACCAAACTCCTCGCGGGTGGGGGGGGGGGCGCAACAGGGGTTGCTAGTGCTGTTGGGGAGGGTTTAAACTAATTTGGCAGGGGGGTGGGCACCAGGATGTAGCAGTAGAAAGGAGGAGCAAGGTGCACAAAGGATTGGGAGAGACAGATAGTGTAATGTATGTACCTTTAAGGGAGAGAACTACTTTTTAAAGCTCCTGTATACTGTAATACCGGCAGTGACCACACCTGTATATAAACCCTGAGTAGTGATCTGTAAACTTAGTTCTAGAGTAACCCTCATTCAGTAAACAACTGTTGTACCGTTTCTCCTGCAGTCTGTGTCTTATTATACACAGACACAACATTGGCGACGAGCAGATTCGAACCTACCTGCAACTCTGCATCACCTCCCAGGGATTCGCTCCTGGAGAACAGTGGAAGGAGGTCGAGTCCAGAAGCACGGGCGTCGACCACGGGCAACCACCCAGTCATCCAGCGGAGATTTGAGCATCGCAGGGGAGGCTGTTGAGAGCCAGGCTTGGCTTTCCAGTCACGGTGGTCCAGCGAAACGGGCTGGCAACAGGTACTGCGCAGACCCTTCCCAGACAGCGGCGGCTAGAGCCGACCGAACGGCACAGAAAAAGGCCGAGCAGCGTCGACGGGGGAGAGAGAGAGGGCAGAGCGCACAGGGTGCAGCCGGTGTTCAGGACCGAGCGGCGTCAACGGGGGGAGAGAGGCGAGAGAGAGCAGGGCGCAGCCGGTGTTCAGGACCGAGCAGCGTCAACGGGGAGAGAGACGAGAGAGAGCAGAGCACAGCCGGAGTTCAAGGGCCGAGCAGCGGCAATGGGGGAGAGAGGCGCGCAGGAAAACGCGAGGACCACAGATAGCAGCATTGGCAGCAGTGCAGGAGCAGCGCACGAAACCCACAGGGCATCGCCATTTGCCATGAGGACCGCCGAGAGCGGCGTTGGCAGCAGCGCGGGAGACACCATTTTAAGTCGCAGCGGGGAAGAAAGGAAAGCACGGGAGATGCCATTTTAAGCTGCAGCGGGGAAGAAAGGAAAGCGCGGGAGATGCCATTTTAAGCCAGTCTAACCACACCCAAAAATGCCGAAGAGTGGCAGTATCACAGCGTTCGACAATGAAGTCGAAGATTGGACGACATATGTAGAACGCATAGAAGTGTACTGCAAGGCGAATGAAGTGCCAGATCACAAGAAAGCGCTGGTATTGTTGAATTCAATGGGTGCAAAAACGTATGGTTTACTACGAAACCTAGTAACCCCAGAGAAGCCAGTAGAAAAGGATTTTGAAAACATAGTGTCAATCCTACAGGACCACTTAAACCCCACGCCGCTGCTGATAGCAGAAAGATTTAAGTTTCACAAAAGGAACCAGCATAAAGATGAAAGTAATGCTGAGTATTTAACGGAACTGCGCAAGCTATCGAAACACTGCCAGTTTGGAACGGGACTAGCAGATACTTTAAGGGACAAGTTTGTGTGTGGGCTTCAAAGTGAAGGAACCCAGAAACGGCTTCTATCAGAAAAGGATCTTACGCTGGACAAGGCTTTCAGCATTGCAGTATCACACGACGCAGCAGCACGGGGCGCTGCAGAGATACAACGGAGACCGCAAGAATATGGCACAAATGAAATGTCATACGGAAGAGTGAAGTGCTATCGCTGCGGCAGAACAACACACGACCATAATGATTGCTGGTTCAAGGACAAAGTGTGCAGACAGTGTGGAAAAGTAGGACACATAGCAAGAGTCTGCAGGTCGGGAAAGAAAACCAGCAGCAAGAAATCTCCACAGGAGAAGTACAAGAAGGTACATAAGGTGACGGAGAGTAGTTCAGACGAACAGAAAAGTGATACAGATTCCAGAAGCAAGGAGCTGGGTTGTCTGAAACTACATAATGTGATCAAAACGGAGGATCACCAAACTATCTGGGTCACGCACAAGATAGCAGGAGTCCAAGTGAAAATGGAATTGGACACAGGATCAGCCCTAACAGTCATAAACCGAAGGGACTACAAGCGGCTATTCTCACATATACCCTTGAGAGATACAAAGATTGTCTTGAAGACGTACACGGGGCAATAAGTCTACCCCAAAGGAAAAATAAGGGTGAACGTTATATATAACAGCAAGGAAACACCAAAAATGGACCTATATGTATTGCCAGGTGGAGGACCACCGCTACTAGGACCTGAATGGATCTGGAAGATACAGCTAGATTGGCATTCCATACAAGCACTGACTGTAGATGCCAAAAAGGATGACGACATCACACCTGGACGACTGTCAAAAATGCTAACTGACGCACAAGAAGTGTTCCAGCAGGGACTCGGAACACTAAAAGGCATAACAGCAACGATCAAAATAGAGGAAAATGCAAGCCCAAAGTTTTTTAAGGCCAGACCGGTACCTTATGCGATGCGCCCAGCCATCGAAGCAGAGCTGGAAGGTTTGGAACGTTCAGGAGTACTGTCCAAAGTGGACTGGAGCGAGTGGGCTACACCCATCATTCCTGTAATGAAGAGGTCATTGAGTAATACGCCTGGGGAACCAAAGAAGGTTCGCATCTGTGGGGACTTTAAGGTGACAGTGAACCCAGTCCTTCACACTGTACAATATCCGCTTCCGCGGATTGAAGATATTTTCACCTCGCTGTCTGGAGGGAAACGCTTGACTAAGATTGATCTGGCCCAGGCGTACCTGCAAATGGAGGTAGAAGAAGCCTCGAAACAGTACCTCATGATCAACACTCATAAAGGTCTCTACCAATACAACCGGCTGGTGCTCGGGGTAGCATCAGCTCCGGCTATTTGGCAAAGGGCAATGGAACAAGTCCTGCAAGGGATTCCAGGGACCCAGTGTTATTTCGACGACATCCTGGTCACGGGCGAAAATGACAGTGATCACCTCGCCAACCTGGAGCAGGTGCTCACTAGATTGAAGGAATATGGGCTCCGAGCTAATCGCCACAAATGCGAGTTTTTCCAGAAGCAGATCTCGTATTGTGGCCACGTTATTGATAAAGAGGGGTTACATAAGTCCCCTGAAAAGATTGAGGCAGTAGTCAAGGCTCCAGCACTGGAAAATGTGTCACAACTGAGGTCGTTCCTCGGGCTGGTGAACTACTACCATAAGTTCTTGCCGAATTTGTCTACCGTACTACACCCACTGAACACCCTACTGCAAACGGGGGTACCATGGAAGTGGAGTTATGAATGTAAACGAGCTTTCCAGAAGAGCAAAGCATTGATCACATCAAAAGAGGTGTTGGCTCATTTCAACCCAGCACTACCAATTCGGTTGGTGTGTGATGCATCACCCTATGGTATTGGAGCGGTGCTGTCGCACAAATTCCCGGACAGCTCGGAGAGGCCAGTAGCCTTTGCGTCTCGGTCACTAACCTCAGCCGAGCGTAACTATGCCCAGGTTGACAGGGAGGCCCTCAGCCTAGTGTGGGGAGTGAAAAAGTTCAATCACTATCTGCACGGGCAGAAGTTCACCTTGCTGACTGACCACCAACCACTTGTCTCCATCTTTAATCCAAAGAAGGGCGTTCCGGTGATGACTGCGCAATGGCTACAAAGATGTTTCCTTTTTCTAGGGGCGCACCAATATGAAATCGAGTATAAGGGCACGAAACAGCATGGAAACGCTGCTGGGCTATCACGCCTGCCACTGCCTACTGCGGAGGAAGCACCAGCAGTGGATCCTGTCGAAATATTTCATTCAACTATAATTGAATGCTTGCCAGTAACTAACGCTGGTATATAGAAGGAGACCCGAAATGACCCGACACTGTCTCGGGTATATGATTTGACGGTGAAGGGATGACCAGCACATGGTGACTCACTGTTGCTAGCATTCTCATCCAGAAGAGAACAGCTGCCAGTATGCCAGGGGACCTTGATGTGTGGATCCCGAGTGGTTATTCCACCCAAGTTAAGGGAGAGAGTGCTCAATGAGCTTCACGAAGGTCATCTGGGAGGGGTGAAAATGAAAAGCCTTGCTCGGGCTTATGTGTGGTGGCCGGGGATTGATCAGCAAATCGAGGACCTGACAAAGAGCTGCTCAGGATGCCAGAAGATCCAAAATGCACCACCACATGCCCCTCTACACCCATGGGAGTGGCCCTCATCTCCATGGCAACGGGTGCATATTGATTTTGCTGGTCCATTCATGGACTCAATATTTTTAATAGCCGTGGATGCGCACTCGAAATGGCCTGAGGTGATCAAATGTCCTCCACCACCACGGAGAAAACTATTGCAGTCCTACGGACCATTTTTGCCAGGAACGGCTTGCCAGAGCAGATTTGCTCTGATAACGGACCACAGTTTGTGTCCGAAGAGTTTCGAAGATTTATGAAAAGGAATGGGGTAAGGCATTACACATCCGCCCCGTATCATCCAGCTACAAATGGATTGGCTGAGAGGTTCATACAAACCTTTAAAACAGCAGTAAAGGCCATGTGCGATGACAACATTCCACTGCAGCATAAGGTGGACAATTTCCTGTTAGCCTACAGAAATGCGACACATGCAGTCACCAACCAGGCCCCGGCCATGATGTTCTTTAACTGAAGGTTGAGATCTCGCCTGGATTTGCTCAGACCAAATGTACGAAGAGATGTTGAGAGTAAGCAATTCCAGCACATCAATGAGAAGCCGACAAGGAGCTTCAATGTAGGGCAACCAGTCTTGGCCCGCGACTACCGAACAGAGAAATGGCAACCAGGAACGATATGCACACGGCAGGGGCCACTAATGTACACAGTGGATGTTGGGGAGAACATTGTGAGACGCCATGCTGACCAGATCCTAGAGTCACAGGAACGAGTCAACCCCATGTCTCGGCCATACGTACCTGGTGAGGAACCCGATGTACAGGTCGCATCTACCTCAGAAACAATAGCATTGGAAGCTGATGAATCAACTGACGACAGAGTGCTAGAATCGCCTCCGCACCAAGAGCGAGACACTCGGGAAAGGCGTTATCCAGAAAGAATCAGGAAGCCTCCCCAAAGACCGAATTTATAAATAGACTATTTTCAGCTAATGTTGCATGTTAAAAGTGTTAATTGTAATTAGTTTGATATTTAATTGTTAAATGAGTGTTATGGTACTGTTAATCTAAAAGGGGAGGAATTGTAATGTATGTACCTTTAAGGGAGAGAACTACTTTTTACAGCTCCTGTATACTGTAGTACCGGCAGTGACCACACCTGTATATAAACCCTGAGTGGTGATCTGTATAGTTAGTTCTAGAGTAACCCTCATTCAGTAAACACCTGTTGTACCATTTCTCCTGCAGTCTAGGTCTTATTATACACAGACACAACAGATAGCACTAGAGTAAGAATAGTACAGTGTTAGGTGGGGTCAGCCTAAGAGAGAATACAAGAAGGTCTAAGATAGGTTTACAGTGCATGTGTGTGAATGCACGAAGTGTGGCAAATAAGCTTGGTGAGCTGCAAGTAGACACATGGGAATATGATGTGGTGATAACAGAGACCTGGCTCAGAAAAGGGCAAGTGTGGATTAATTAAAGAAAGCCAGCACGGATTTGTTGAAGGTAAATCGTGTTTAACTAACTTGATTGCGTTTTTGATAAGGTAACAGAGAGGGTTGATGAGGACAATGTGGTTGTTGTGGTGTACATGGACTTCCAAAAGGCGTGTGATAAAGTGCCACATAATAGGCTTGCCGGCAAAGCTGAAGCCCATGGAATAAAAGGGAAAGTGGCAGCATGGATACGAAATTGGCTAAGTGACAGGAAACAGAGAGTAGTGGTGAACGGTTGTTTTTCGGACTGGAGGAAGGTATACAGTGGTGCTCCCCAGGGGTCGGTACTAGGACCACTGCTTTTCTTGATATATATTAATGACTTAGACTGTACAGGACAAAATTTCAAAATTTGCAGATGACACAAAACTTGGAAGTATAGTGAACAGTGAGGAGGATAGTGATAGACTTCAATAAGACATCGACAGGCTGGTGAAATGGGCGGACACATGGCAGATGAAATATAATGCAGAAAAGTGTGAATTGATACATTTTGGTAGGAAGAACAAGGAGAGGTAATATAATCAAAAGGGTACAATTCTAAACTGGGTGCATGAACAGAGAGACGTGGGGGTATATGTGCACAATTCGTTGAAGGTGGCTGGGCAGGTTGAGAAAGCGGTTAAAAAAGCATACAGGATCCTGGGCTTCATAAATAGAGCACAGAGTACAAAAGCAAGGAAGTTATGATGAACCTTTATAAAACACTGGTTCAGCCTCAACTGGAGTATTGTGTCCAATTCTGGGCACTGCACTTTAGGAAGGATGTGAAGGCAGTGAATTCCAGGGTATGAAGGGTGCAGAAAAGATTCACAAGAATGGTTCCAGGAATGAGGGACTTCGGTTATGTGGATAGATTGAAGAAGCTAGGGTTGTTCTCCTTACAGCAGAGAAGGTTGAGAGGAGATTTGATAGAGGTGTTCAAAATCATAGGGGTCTAGACAGAGTAGATATAGAGAAACTCTTCCCATTGGCGGAAGGGCTGAGAACAATAGGACACAGAGTTAAGGTGATTGGCAGAAGAACCAAATGCGACAGGAGGAAAAACTTTTTTACGCAGCGAGTCGTTAGGATCTGGAATTCACTGCCTGAAAGTGTGGTGGATGCAGATTAAATTGTGGCTTTCAAAAGGGAATTGGATAAGTACCTGAAGGAAAAAAAATTATCAGGCTCCAGGGTAAGGGAGAGGGAGTGGGACTAGCTGAAATGCGCTTGTAGAGAGCCGGCACAGGCTCGATGGGCTGAATGGCCTCCTTCTGTGCTGTAACCATTCTATGATTCTATATACAACCAACAATTACAATGTCACCAGCTACCAAACATTCTCACAAACCTTCTGTAGCCAAGGTGCTTTATATTCAGTTAAGATATACATAAGCCATAAAAGTGTGCTATTCACTCACTCAGTGCATATTTATCTTCTCTTTAAAGCAAATACTATCTTCAACTGAGGGTGTAGAGCAAAGGTAGCTGGCAAAACTCACCATGACAAACCTTCCAGCCATTTTAAAGACACAATTACAGAGGTCATTGGCTGGAAAACTATATGGCATGAATGATGTGTAAGCAAGTGGAGAGGAATACACTCCTGGTTTGCAAAATTATAATTGCATCATTTCTCCATACAAACATATTTCAACAGATGTAAATTAGTGACTGTGTTGTGCTGCAAAATGTGCCATTTATTGTCTGTGCAACAAAACCCTGCTTAATCATGCATGTTGACTTATCGAACCCCAAAAAGACCCACGTCCCTTCCTCCCTACACAAGGACAGTTGCATTTCTCTGTAAAACTGCTTACTATTTCATTAAATTGTGGTAAATGGTACAACTATTTTGACATGTAAGGATTCAGTTCTGGTAGGGCACAATGTAGTGCTAACTTTTATTGTTTTGTGTCAATTCTGGTCATTTTACTTTTTTGTTTACTTAACACTAAATAACAAAAAAACAGAAAACACTGGCAATGCACCTCAGGTCAGTCAGCATCTGAAAGAGAAAGTTTAATGTTATGGGATCCTTCGTCAGAATAGAATATTTCCAGCATTTTCTGTTTTTACTTCAGAGTTCCATCATTCAGTTTTGTCTTTTATTTCTAATCATTTAGTGGCTTATGTACATCAGGAAGCATTCCACTCAACCCACATTGAACTGTGTAATGTAAAGCATTTATTGGCACTGGGGGAAAAATTCAGTATCGCCCCGTTTAGGGTGCGATTATCGGCCGTGCGCAAAGTTTAGCACCTGGCGCTAATTATCGCCTCCAACTGCAAACTTGGCTTTTATCACCCCTGGAGTTGATTGGAGCGCTAATTCAGGCGCTACACACCTCTCTTAAGGCGCAAAGGCCGAGGAGCGAGGCGCTACCTCAGAGCGCTGGCGAACCTTGTGTGATGTCAGTCAGCAATGGAACACAGACACAATGGCGCCGGCCAGTTCTTAAAGGGGATTGGGTTAATCTTGCTCTCCAACCACATCCTGCTCATTGCAGCCTTGAATCTCGGCCTGGAGAGACCTGTACATCAAATCTGCTGGAAAGAACAATGGAGAGGCCCAGGGAAAGAGCTCAGAGTGCAGCCCCCACAGTCGCTTCTAAATTGATACAAGGAAGGGCAAATCAAAATGAACCTGCAAAGTGCTGCTCAGTACCCAAAACTCCTTCACAGCATTGAATCTCTCCAGAAGTCTCTCTCTCTCTCTCTCTCTCTCTCTGAATGCACAGTGCAAAAATGTCACCAACAAAAAAAGGCAGGAAGTGGTCACCTTTAAATAGCGCTCCCCCAGTCCCTTCCTGACTACAAAACGCTCCCCTCAACCTGTCGCTGCTAGCGGCAGGCGGTAAGACAGGGGACGCCACTCAATATCCGGTCTGGGGCGCTACCCACTCGACTGACGTCACGATCTGCCGGCGCAGGAGATCATGGTGGTAGTGTTTAGCGCCGCCGCAAAATGTCTAGTTAATTTCGCAAGCGGCGCAAACATCGCCACGCACAGGCGCTAGTTGCTTTGTGCCCCAGTAGCGCCCTCTTAAGGCGCTAACGAGAGTCGCAGACCAACTGAATTTTTCCCCCACTGTCTTTTGTCTCTACGCTTCAGGACAGCATGCTTGAGATGGTTATCTCATGTACATCCTTCACTTTGGGCAATCCTGTCAGCTCATGTTTCAACTTCTCTAATTTCCAGAAGAAGAGTGTTTGCAGGCATAAATAATTCTAGATAAATTCCCAACATTCTGGGGTTATCCTATAGAATTCAACTAGTTTCTGCAAGTCACAGCATTCTGTCAAATATGACAGAAATCCTGTACATTACCAAACAAAGTAAAACACACAACAAATCAATTGCAAAATTCTTTTCGCTTTGCATTTGAAAGTTAATGCCCTGATTGTCTACATCAAAAACTGAAAATGCTGGAAACACTCAGCAGTTCAGGCAGATCAGAAGTCGACATTTGGAAGATAGTACTGATGAACAGCATTTAAAAAGGAACAGAACAAGGGAAGGGAAAAAAGGATGAAAAAAATCCAAAAGAGACACACATGCACAGGACAAGGAATAGAATGACCTGTAAACATACAAAAATGTCGGACAGGAAAAGACCAACTGGTCCATCCAGCCTGTCCCATACGTCGTGATGCCTTGTGCATCATGATAGAGACACTTCATACGCAGCATGTAATCTCCTGGGAAATAAAAAAACAGATAAAAATGCAAGCCAATTAGGGGAAAAAAATCTGGAAAATTCCTCTCCGACCCCGTTAGGTGATCAAAACTAGTCCAGAAGATCACGATGACCCTGCCATATTATAAGCTACCTACCTTTTGTACGAAGTGATCAGTACTGAAATCAATGGAAATAAAAATCAGGAGAGATGTAAAACGAGCTGCCGATTTGCTATCACCCATTTTCACTATTGCACAAAGTCAAAATCAACCCCAGTGTGTGAACATACAAACATAGAGCAGAAGATCAGAATGATACATGATAAAGTTTAGGCCCATCTTATTATGACAAAAACAGAAAAAGCCTGAAACATATAGCAACCCCCTGTCATGGGTACGACCTACTCAGATCATTTTTACCTCCTTTATGCCTGCATCCTACATATTAATGATATGAAGTTGGAGTGGGCACCGGCAGCTGGTTTGAGGGAGGTAGGTAATTGAGTTGATAATTATGAAGTCGAGACGACCTTTTTACTTCAGATCATGTTGGAACATAATGATAAAATGACTGTTGTGCAGGGTTGCTCTTTATCTTACGTCAATGAAGGAGTGGTTTCCTATATGCATCATGTCCTGTAACTTGATCTATTGAACATAACTAATCGTGTCGGTATATAATAAATTTACATTGATTGATAATGAAGGGATCCTCTGCTAGCAAGAGTAATTGGAAGACAGGAGATGCTACTAAAAAGGACAAGCCAAACTAATACTCAACTAAACAGTTAAGTACAAGGAACAGCTAAAGAAAACTGAAGGCTGCTATTAGTTCAGATAAAAGGATAATGAAAAAGAGGATCGTAGACAATTGTGGAAGTAATGGGAAAAGCTTTTTCAGCAGTATGAAGAGTCAAAGAACTGTCAAAGACTGTGTTGGATGCTCAAGGACAGGTTACAAAGGACTCACTGCGTATGGTGGAAATATTTGTCCCTTGTCCATGTTTTTAATAACTCACTGCACTCTTGGATGGTTCCCGTAGAATGGAAGGAGGCTAATGTAATCCCCATCTTTAAAAAAGGAGACAAGATGGACCCGGGTGACTATAGGCCCATTAGTTTGACATCAATAAAAAGAAAGACGCTTGAGGGAATCATTAGGGATGCAATATTTGATAACTTGGATAGGGAGGGATGTAAATGGAACACTCAACGTGGCTTCAAAAAAAGGAGGTCATTATCATTTCCCCTGAAAGATGTATGTACATTGAGCATTCACCCTGCCCACATGCAGAACTTTTCCAAATTAAACACCATTTTCCAGTCTTGAGCCCAATCCCCCAACACATCAAGATCCACCTGAAGCAGACGAGCATCATCTACAGTCCTGACATTTAGATAGAACTAAGAACTGTGTTAAAAATACGGACAAGGGGCTCGTACAGCACGTGTCCCATCTCCCTGAGGACCCTCGGAGATATCATCCAGCCTGGCTGCTCTATCTATTTTGAGGTTCTTAATTCTATCTAAATCAGTATGTTCACCTAATTTGATCATATTTTTTGAAAAGTCAACAAGGTGGTGGATGAGGGAAGCCCAGTAGACAATGTCTACTTAGACTTCCAAAAAGCTTTTGAAAAGGTACCGCACAAGAGGCCGCTTTATAAGATCGAAGTCTTTGGTATTAGTGGTAATTATTGAGCTGGATTGAGAACTGGCTGGAAGGACATAGGCAGAAAGTAGTTATAGATGGATTTGGATCTGTCTGGAGACCAGACACCAGGGATCGGTGTTGGGATCATTACTCTTTACTATTTTTAATAATGATCTAGATGTAGGTGTTGGGGGCATGATGTGCAAATTTGCAGATGATATTAATATCTGTGCGAGTGTCAGGACTGTAGATGATGCTCGACTGCTTCAGGTGGATCTTGATGTGTTGGGGGGTTGGGTTCATCACTGGAAAATGGTATTTAATTTGGAAAAATGCAGTGTTTTGCATGTTTTAATTCATTCATGGAATGTGGGCGTCACTGACAAGACCAGCAGTTAGTGCCCATCCCTAATTGCCCCTTAACCGAATGGCTTGTGAGGCCATTCCAGAGGGCTGTGAAGAGTCAACCACATTGTTGTGGGTCTGGAGTCACATATATACCAGGTAAGGATGGCAGATTTCCTTCCCTAAAGGACATTAGTGAACCAGATAGGTTTGTACAACAATCCGGTAGTTACCTGGTCGCCTGATACTAACTTTTTATTCCAGATTTATTTAATTAACTGAATTTAAAATCCCCAGCTGCCGTGGTGGGATTATGAACTCACGTCTACCAGATCATTAGACCAGGCCTCTGGATTACTAGTCCAGTAACATAACCACTATGCTAGCATTGCAGCCACTGGGAATCCTGAGCAGTAAAATCTGCAAAGCAGGTTAAAGTAGAGGCATCAGGCCTCATTATAATATGTAAATTGCCAACCTGCATCTTGGCAAACATTTTTGACAGATGAATTGTCAAACACTGACATTCTCTGTTGTTTGGTGAGTTCTTGTACTCAAGCCTCACCCAACCTATTTCCTGAGCAGAAAGCAGATGGCTGTTGCATCGGAGAATGCAGCAGCAATTCTGTCATCTCTGCCTTGGAGATGCTGGAGCCACCGATCCACAGATACATAGATACATAGAAGATAGGAGCAGGAGTAGGCCATTCGGCCCTTCGAGCCTGCTCCGCCATTCAATGAGATCATGGCTGATCATCCAAATTCAGTACCCGGTCCCTGCCTTCTCCCCATATCCCTTGATCCCTTTAGCCTTAAGAAATATATCCAACTCTTTCTTGAATATACTTAATGAACTGGCCTCTACCGCCCTCTGTGGCAGAGAATTCCACAGGTTCACCACTCTCTGGGTGAAGAAATTCCTCCTCATTTCAGTCCTAAATGGCTTACCCCTTATCCTTAGACTATGACCCCTGGTTCTGGACTCCCCGGCCATCAGGAACATCCTTCCTGCATCTAGTCTGTCCAGGCCTGACAGAATTTTATAGGTTTCGATGAGATCCCCTCTCAATCTTCTAAACTCCAGTGAGTATAAGCCCAATCGAGACAATCTCTCCTCATACGTCATTCCTGCCATCCCAGGTATCAGCCTGGTGAATCTTCGCTGCACTCCTTCCATGGCAAGAACGTCCTTCCTCAGGTAAGGCGACCAAAACTGCACACAATACTCAAGGTGTGGTCTCACCAAGGCCCTGTACAACTGCAGCAAGACATCCTTGTTCTTGTACTCGAACCCTCTTGCTACGAAGGCCAACATACCATTTGCCTTCTTAACCGCCTGCTGCACCTGCACGCTTACCTTCAGCGACTGGTGTACAAGAACACCCAGGTCTCTTTGCACTTCCCCTTCTCCCAATCTATTACCATTCAAATAATAATCTGCCTTCCTGTTTTTGCCACCAAAGTGGATAACCTCACATTTATCCACATTATAGTGCATTTGCCATGTTTCTGCCCAATCACCCAAACTGTCCAAATCGTGCTGGAGTTTCACGACATCCTCCTCACAGCATACCCTCCCCCCCAGCTTTGGTCGTCTGCAAATTTGGGGATATTACATCCAATTCCCTCGTCCAGATCATTAATATATATTGTGAACAGCTGGGGTCCTAGGACCGATCCTTGCGGTATCCCACTAGTCACTGCCTGCCACTTGGAAAACGACCCGTTTATTCCAACTCTTTGCTTTCTGTCCGCCAACCAGTTCTCTATCCAAGTCAATACCTTGCCCCCAATCCCATGTGCCTTAATTTTGCACGCTAATCTCTTATGCGGGACCTTATCGAAAGCCTTCTGAAAGTCCAAATACACCACATCCACTGGTTCTCCCTTATCTATTTTACCAGTTACATCCTCAAAAAATTCCAGTAGATTAGTCAAGCATGATTTACCTTTTGTAAATCCATGTTGACTTTGTCCGATCCAGTCACTGCTTTCCAAGTGCTCTGCTATTACATCTTTTATAATGGACTCTAGCATTTTCCCCACTACCGATGTCAAGCTTACCGGTCTATAATTCCCCGCCTTTTCTCTACCACCTTTTTTGAATAGTGGGGTAACATTAGCTATCCGCCAATCCATGGGTACCGTTCCAGAGTCTATCGAGTTCTGGAAGATGACCAGCAATGCATCTACTATTTCTAGGGCCACTTCCTTAAGTACCCTGGGATGTAGGTTATCAGGCCCTGGGGATTTATCGGCCTTCAGTCCCATCAATTTTCCTAACACCATTTCCCTACAAATACTGATTTCTTTCAGTTCCACCCTTTCATCAGACCCTATGTTCCCCGGCATCTCGGGGAGGTTATTTGTGTCCTCCTTTGTGAAGACAGAACCAAAATATGTATTTAGTTGGTCAGCCATTTCTTTGTTCCCCATTATAAATTCCCCCGATTCTGACTGCAAGGGACCTACGCTTGATTTCACCAATCTTTTTCTCTTCACATATCTATAAAAGCTTTTACAGTCAGTTTTTATGTTCTCTGCAAGCTTACTCTCATATTCTATTTTCCCTTTCTTAATTAATCCCTTTGTCCTCCTTTGTTGAATCCTAAACTGCTCCCAATCCTCAGGATTAATGCTTTTTCTGGCCAATTTATATGCCCTCTCCTTGGACCTTATGCTATCCCTAATTTCCCTTGTTAGCCACGGTTGGGTCACCTTTTTTGTTTTATTTTTATGCCAAACTGGGATGAACAAATTCTGTAGTTCATCCATTCGGTCTTTGAATGTTTGCCATTGCCTATCCACCGTCAACCCTTTGAGTGCCATTCCCCAATCAATCCTACCCAACTCGCTCCTCAGACCATCATAGTTTCCTTTATTTAAATTGAGGACCCTAGTCTCCGAGTCAACTACTTCATTCTCCATCTTAATGAAGAATTCGATCATATTATGATCGCTCCAACCCAAGGGGCCTCTTACAACAAGATTGCTAATTAATCCTTTCTCGTTACATAATACCCAGTCTAAGATGGCCTGACCTCTGGTTGGTTACTCGACATATTGGTCCAGGAAACCATCCCGTAAACACTCCAGGAATTCCTCCTCCACAGTATTGTTACTCATTTGGTTGGCCCAATCTATATGTAGATTAAAGTCACCCATGATGACTGCTGTGCCCTTATTGCACGCTTCTTTAATTTCTCTTTTAATGCCATCCCCAACCTCCGCCTTACTGTTTGGAGGTTTATAAACCACTCCCACTAACGTTTTTTTCCCCTTAGTATTTCTCAATTCTACCCATACAGATTCCACCTCATCAGAGCTAATATCCTTCATTACAATTGTGTTAATCCCTTCTTTAACCAGTAATGCTACCCCACCTCCCTTTCCTTTTTGCCTATCTTTCCTGAATATCGAATACCCCTGGATGTTGAGTTCCCAATCCTGGCCTTCCTTGAGCCACGTTTCCGTAATCTCAACCAAATCGTATTTGTTTACTTCTATTTGCGCAGCCAATTCATCCACCTTATTACAAATGCTCCTCGCATTAAGACACAAAGCCTTCAGGCTTGTTTTTTTAACGCTCTTAGACCTATTAGAATTATTATTTACTGTGGCCATGTTTGATTTAAACCGTTGATTTCTCTGACTGCCACTTTTGTTTTTCTCCTTCCTATCTTTTGCTTACATCCTTGTTTCCCTTTCCTCTGTCCCCCTGCTCAGGTTCCCAACCCCCTGCCATTTTAGTTTAAATCCTCCCCCAGAGCACTAGCAAACACTCCCCGTAGGACATTGGTCCCGGCCCTGCCCAGGTGCAAACCGTCCGGTTTGAACTGGTCCCACCTCCCCCAGAACCGGTTCCAATGTCCCAGGAACTTGAATCCCTCCCCCTGGCACCATTCCTCTAGCCACGTATTCATCTGAAGTATCCTTCTATTTCTACTCTGACTAGCACGTGGCATTGGTAGCAATCCTGAGATTACTACCTTTGAGGTCCTGTTTTTTAATTTATCTCCTAACTCCCTATACTCCGCTTTTAGGACCTCATCCCGCTTTTTACCTATATCGTTGGTGCCTATATGCACCACGACAACTGGCTGTTCACCCTCCCCTTCCAAGATGTTCTGGAGTCGCTCGGAGACATCCTTGACCCTTGCACCAGGGAGGCAACACACCATCCTGGTGTCTCGTTTGCGGCCGCAGAAACGCCTTTCTATTCCCCTTACAATTGAATCCCCTATTACTATAGCTCTGCCCCTCTTTTTCCTCCCATTCTGTGCAGCAGAGCCACCCCTGGTGCCAGGAAGTTGGCTGCTGCTGCCTTCCTCTGATAAGCCATCCCCCCCAACAGTACTCAAAGTGGTGTATCTGTTGGAGAGGGGGATGGCCACAGGGGACCCCTGCACTACCTGCCTGTGCCTAGTACTCTGCCTGTTGGTCACCCGTTCCCTTTCTTCCTGTCCAACCTCTACCTGCGGTGTGTCCAACTCTGTAAATGTGCTATTCACGTTGTCCTGAGCATCGTGAACGCTCCAGTATGTGTCCAATCGCAGCTCCAGTGCCGCAATGTGGTCTGTCAGTAGCTGCAGCTGGATGCACGTCCTGCACATGTAGTTGTCAGGGACACAGGAAGTGTCCCTGAGTTCCCACATATCACAGGAGGAGCAGATCACGGGGCCCGGCTGTCCTGCCATGACTTACCCTTTAATTAATTGAATTTAAATTGAATCAATCAATCTCACTAATTACACTACAGTTAACTGGTTTACCAACAGTCCCAGCTACACCAGAGAGACCTTAGAAACTATAAACCAGAGTTAAAGTTTAAAAAAAAAGAGATATACTCACCAACCAAATACTCACCAACCAATCACTTACCTGCTTCCTGGTGACGTCACACTTTGATTACTTTTTACCTCTCTCCCCTGCTGTTGAATTGGTATGCTGCTCCTGACTCACTGCCACCGGTTTGAACTGCCGCCGATGCTGTGTTCCCACACAGGCCTGCTCTAGTCGGGCTGCTCCTGACTCACTGCCACCGGTTTGAACTGCCGCCTATGCTGTGTTCCCACACAGGCCCGCTCTAGTCGGGCTGCTCCTGACTCACTGCCACCGGTTTGAACTGCCGCCGATGCTGTGTTCCCACACAGGCCCACTCTGGTTGGGCTGCTCCTGACTCACTGCCACCGGGTTGAACTGCCGCCGATGCCGTGTTCCCACACAGGCCCGCTCTAGTTGGACTGCTCCTGACTCACTGCCACCGGTTTGAACTGCCGCCGATGCCGTGTTCCCACACAGGCCCGCTCTAGTTGGACTGCTCCTGACTCACTGCCACCGGTTTGAACTGCCGCCGATGCTGTGTTCCCACACAGGCCCGCTCTAGTCGCTCTAGTCCCCAACGATTGAAGCCTGCAGGAAGAAACAAAGGTAAGTAAACTTTTTCTAACACTTTTCACTCACCTCACATACTTACCTCTCCACACTTGCACCCATCACTCACCTCCACAGTGCACGTTTCCAAGTCTCTCACCCCCGCAGACCCAATGCTCGCCTCGATGACCCTGGCGGGGTTTCCCGACATCGGGAAGCCTGCACCGCTGTTGGATAAATGGGGATAATCCTCTTAACTGCCTGTCAACTACCTGTTAACAGGCAGTTAGGTGGCTATAATCCCCTTCCCACCTCGAGGAGACAGAACCCGGCGCGGGTCGGGTACCTGCCACCTGGAAAGATGGCACGGAGGCGGGTTGGGGGTGGGATGGGTACACGCCTCCAGATTCTGCCATTTTCCCGGCAGTCCCGCCTCCAAACCCGCCTCCCAAGGGCTGGCAAAATCGCCCCCTTTGTTTTCTGTTAGTTAGCCAATCCTCTATCCATGCTAATATATTACCCCCAACCCCGTGAGCTCTTATCTTGTCCAGTAACCTTTTATGTGGCACCTTATCAAATGCCTTCTGGAAATCCAAATACACTACATCTACTGGTTCCCCTTTATCCACCCTACTCGGTACATCCTCAAAGAACTCTGGTAAATTTGTCAAACGCGATTTCCCTCTCATAAAACCATGTTGACTTTGCTTGATTGTATTATGATTTTCTAAATGTCCTGCTATTACTTCCTTAATAATGGATTCCAGCATTTTCCCAATGACAGATGTTAGGCTAACTGGCCTATAGTTTCCTGCTTTTTGCCTCCCTCCTTTCTTGAGTAGGGGCGTTACATTTGCGGTTTTCCAATCCGCTGGGACCGCTCCAGAATCCAGGGAATTTTGGTAGATTACAACTAACGCATCCACTATCTCTGCAGCCATTTCTCTTAAGACCCTAGGATGTAGGCCATCAGGTCCAGGGGACTTCACAGAAATCACAGAAACCTCACAGTACAGATAGAGGCCATTTCGGCCCATCGAGCCTGCACTGACACATATCCCTCCCAATCCCCGGAACCCCTACACCAACACATATCCCACCCTATCCCCGTAACCCCACGTATTTAATCCCCCTAACACTAAGGGTCAATTTTTATCATAGCCAATCAACCTAACTTGCACATCTTTGGACTGTGGGAGGAAACCGGAGCACCCGGAGAAAACCCACGCAAACACGGGGAGAATGTGCAAACTCCACACAGACAGTCACCCGAGGCCGGATTCGAACCCGGGTCCCTGGCGCTGTGAGGCAACAGTGCTAACCACTATGCCACCGTGCTGCCTTGTCAGCCTTTGCCCCATTAGTTTGCCAGTACCTTTTTTCTAGTGATAGTCATTGTTTTAAGTTCCTCCCTCCCTATAGCCCTTTGATTATCAATTATTATTGGGAGGCTTTTAGTGTCTTCTACCGTGAAGACCGATACAAAATATTTGTTCAAAGTCTCTGCCATTTCCCTGTTTCCCCATTATTAATTCCCCAGTCACATCTCTAAGGGACCAACATTTACTTTAGCTACTCTCTTCCCTTTTATATACCTGTAGAAGCTCTTACTGTCTGTTTTTATATTTTTGCTAGTTTACTTTCATAATCTATCTTCTCCCTCTTTGTTATTTTTTTAGTCATCCTTTGCTGGTTTCTAAAAATTTCCCAATCCTCTGGCCTACCACTAATCTTTGCAACATTGTATGCATTTTCTTTCAATTTGATATCATCCTTAACTTCCTTAGTTAACCACGGATGGTTCATCTTTCTCGTAGAGTCTTTCTTTCTCACTGGAATAAACCTTTGCTGAGAGTTATGAAATATCTCCATAAATGTCTGCCACTGCTTATCTACCGCCTTACCCTTTAATCTATTTTCCCTGTCTACTTTAGCCAACTCTGTCTTCATACCTTTGTAATTGCCTATATTTAAGTTTAGGACACTAGTTTCAGACCCAAGTTTCTCACCCTCAAACTGAATTTGAAATTCTATCATGCTATGATCACTCTTTCCTAGAGGATCCTATGAGATCATTAATTAATCCTATCTCCTTACACACTACCAGATCTAAAATAGCCTGCTCCCTGCTTGGTTCCACAATGTATTGTTCTAGGAAACCATCCCGAATATATTCTATGGACTCGTCCTCAAGGTTACCCTTGCCAATTTGATTTGTCCAATCTATATGAAGATTAAAATCGCCTATGATTATCGCAGTACCTTTCTTACAAGCCCCTATTATTTCCATATTTATACTCTTGTTATGTCTGACATTGGTGATAGGTACTTGATTGCTTTGGCCTGAACACATGGAGTTTGATAGTGCTGTTATCATGGTATTGTGTATAGGTATTCGGTTGCTTTTGCCTGGGAGTGTGTGTGTGTGGAGCAGCCATTAAAAAAGCAACATGAACTGAACTCTGCTTATGGTCTCTGGATTATCTTTGCAAACGCAACAACTCTGTCCTACAGTGTAGCTACTGTTGGGGGGAATCCTAGTTCAGGGATGGGTGGAGCGTAGCCCGATGCAGCGGAGGCCCAAGGTTTCCTTGTGGGGCTCCTGCTCCTCTTGGCCCACATGGAAACCTGGAAAAAGCTATTAAAAACTCACTTTACTTGGCCTTTTCTGCCCCTGTCTGCTGTTCCCAGCAGGTTTTACCTGGTGGGGCAGCCACCACTGCTCCCTCACTCAGGCTTCAGGTTAAAATGGCAGATCGGGCCCCAATGATATCATCAAAGTCCTATCTGCAAATTTAAAGAGTATCTATTCAGCTTGGGGCTGGTGTCCTTGCCCCCTGCAATTTAGATTACAGTTGGCTGGATCGAGGCAGAAAAGGAGTGGGTAAGTCCCTTGCTCCATTTTAACTGCCCCCCGCCCTCCCCATGGCCTGGTTTCCACCATGTGGGAAGAGTTAAAATCGACCCCATTTTCTTATGATTTTAAATACAGGTTACTGCATAAATCCAGCTTGTTGCTTCACTAAGCATCGCAAATGATATGCAACACAGCAAACTCAGTATCAAAGCAGCAAGAACAATTCAAGCTACAATGCAAATGTAATAGAATTGCTCCCTGTATATTCATTATTATCGATCTCAATTAGGTCTTCATTTGTAGCAGCAGAAGAAGCTGTTTCAGTTATGTCTTAAATTTACAGCATATTATTGGATCACTGCATACTGTTTTTCTGTTTAGCATTACAGAGAAGTCTGATTAATGTAAGAAATTGATTTATCCTAAATTTAAAGGACAGTGCAGTACACACAGTGCCCTTAGCTATGATTGCAGTTCTTTTTTCCTGTAAAGTGGTTTTATATCTGATTCTCAACTTTCCATTAGCAGTGCGATAAATTTGACACAGTATTGCTCATCCAATTTGTCAGCAGACATTGGGGATGGAGTTAGGGCAATGGTAATGGTGAATGAGAGCGGACTTCAAGACAACTACTAAAACTGTACATATAACATCTGACATCTAATAATACCTGGTGTGATAGACAAAATGGGGTAGATCTTGACTTTGTGCGAAATCAAGAAGTGTCTGGAAATAAATATCGGGAGAGATGTAAAATGGCTGCTGATTCGCTATCACCTGTTTTGCACTATCGCCCAATGTGTGCTTGATACACCATTTTTACGGCCATTGGCTTTCAAGTAATTAGATTGGCTGAAAAATTAAAATGCTGGCTTGTTGAGTTCAATGGCCTTTTCTCATTCTGTAGGCCTGGAATTCCTGTGTTGCGGCAGAACAGAAGGCAGCATCTGTGCCTGTGTGGGGGCAGGAATTTGGGGGCAGGGATTAAAGATTAATCTTTCACCGTTTCCAGAATTAAGCACACTTTGTCATAAAATCTGATAGTATTTGAACCCTCAAAGCTAGCCTGAGCTTAAGCATGAAGTCAGGGAAACCTGAATTAAAGTGTTAAACTGCTACAATGTCAAATCATGGTGCAAGTGCCTCAGGGTAATGTGTTCATAGAGTTACATAATTTTAAACATTTCAGCACAGAAGGAGGCCATTAGGCCTATTGTGCCTGTGCCAGCTCTACCTTTAGTCTGTCAACACTACTCCCATTTACTTGTTCTTTCCCTGCACCTTTCAATATTTTTGTTCTTCAAATGTTCATCCATTTCCCTCTTAAAATTGTGCTGATAAATTTCCCTTCAAAAGATTTTTATTACAGGATCTTTGATACTATACATAGTTGGTGCATTTTTATGAGTCTGCTTTTCTGGTGGGGATCTTTGTGCTGGCAGTGTATATTGGGAATTCAGGCACACACTGCCCACTATTTTCTGAACAAAAGTCCCCAGTGACTAGTATATCAATTCATATGAAAATAAATGATGGCAATTCACAGATACGATCACAGTGGCCCACATGCTAATAAATCTGAGCGATAAGAGTCCAAAACACTCTCATGATCAGCTGAAGCCGGTTAAAATATAGCCACGGGTTGGAAGCATTTGTTGCGGTAATAATGGCAGAGCTGAAGAAGTGCATACATTGCTGTCTTGGGGTCACTTACACTATGCTGCATTTGAGAAAGTTCAGTGAGTCATTGATGACAGCGAGGGAGCCATTGGCTGGCAGATTTCTACTCCTCTCTGCCACCACCACTCCCTCATCCTTGCCTGTGTTCTGTGACTCACCCAATGTTAGCTTTGCTCCTGGGGAATGCCTATTACCTCAGGTTGCCATCCCCTTTATGTTGTCCTGGGATTTCCAGGGCTTCTCCTGAGGGATGGAGCTAGGCCCATGCATCTAATAGGCAAAGGCCCAGCAATGCAGTTTTGGCACCAAGGAGCGTTTCTGGCCTCCTGCCTCAATTTTCTGACTTCACTACTCAGGCGCACCAAGCACAGGAGTGCCCTAAGAAGCTGGCAGTGGGGGTTGCACTGGAATCCTCCTTGGATCAGAGGACCTGAGGAGGCCTGGCAGCATGCCAAGGAGGAGCCCAAAGGTACGTGGACATTTTAATCTTCACCAGATCTTTGGATCTTGGGACTTCCGGCTGCAGTTCTCCAACAGCTAGAAGGCCCTGAGGCCATTTTGTGCTCCTTTTTCCTTTTCATTTGCTAGTGCAAGGCCCTGCCAGGGGCAGGCCTGTTCTAGGGGTACAGCCAGGTATGATATACCAAATTCAGCTGCAGTTTAGCCTTGATAGGTGCTGTTCACGGAGGGCACACTGCACTTGTCCAGTGCCAGGGAAGAGCTTCACCATTAAATCGGCTCATGGGATAAGAGATTTTTCTAAATAGGGTCCTTGAGTACTAAAACAGAGAGGTAATGCTAAACCTGTACAAATCATTGGTTAGGTTGTGTGTCCAGTTTTGGGTGTTCTACTTCAGGAAAGATGTCAAGGCCATGGAGAGAGGTATGGAAGAGATTCACTAAGATGATACCAGGGATTAGACAACTTTTTCATTAGAATAGGGAAGGTTAAGAGGAGGTCTGATAGAGTTGTTCAACATTATGAGGGCTTTTGAGAGAATAAATAAATAAGGAAAATTGATTTCTACTGGTCAGTGAGTCAGTAACTAGAGACCTTCATAAATGTAAGACCATCCCCAAAAGAACAAGGAAAAGCCAGGAGATGGGTTTTTTTCTGCAGAGGTTTGTTAGGACATAGAATGCCCTTGCAGAAACAATCATGGAAGATTTTTGATAGTTATTAAAAGGGAAGTAGATAAATATTTGATTTTTTTTTTTAAAGTGTACAAGGAAAGTGCAGTGAATGGGATTAAGGTAGTAACTCTCTCAGAGAGATGGAACAGGTGCAATGGTAAAATCTATGATTGTATAAATCCATAGAACAGTGATGCTGATAGGATTATGAGGAGCAAGTTTATTGAAACTCGATTAATATTGCACCATTCAGCAAGCAGACAACAGACTGTTAAGATGCAGTAACAAACCTCTGCACATGATGTCATATTCCTTTGTGTCAGTTGATTACTTTGTATCTCTAATCTTGCTTTACACAGAAGCAGAAT
The DNA here is from genome assembly GCF_052327205.1 of Somniosus microcephalus. Taxonomy (NCBI): domain Eukaryota; kingdom Metazoa; phylum Chordata; class Chondrichthyes; order Squaliformes; family Somniosidae; genus Somniosus; species Somniosus microcephalus. The sequence continues at coordinate 266,506,048 of NC_140988.1, forward strand.
AGCACTGACAGTGCACTGACCTTTATTAACGTCTGCTTCAGACATCTGACGTTTTGAATAGAAATTATTTGAAAAAGATTTTTACAGCTGTGATGTCAGTATGAGTCAGTGCTACTGCAGGCGGATATTAATTTAAATTAGCGATCTATTAATTCAGAGGTTTATATGCATTCAAATTATGCATATTACTTGGCATGAAAGCCTATGGGTTTACAAAAGAACATAAGAACATAAGAAGTAGGAGCAGGAGTAGGCCATACGGCCCCTCGGGCCTGCTCCGCCATTCAATAGGATCATGGCTGATCCAAATCTAGACTCACGTCCGCTTCCCTGCCCTCTCCCCGTAACCCCTAATTCCCTTATCTGCTAGGAAACTGTCTATCTCCATTTTAAATTTATTTAATGTTGCAGCTTCCACAGCTCTCTGGGGTAGCAAATTCCATAGATTTACTACCCTCTGAGTGAAGAAGTTTCTCCTCATCTAAGTTTTGAAAGGGCAGCCCCTTATTCTTAGATTATGCCGCCTAGTTCTGGTCTCACCCATCAGTGGAAACATCCTCACCGCATCCACCCGATCAAGGCCCCTCACAATCTTATATGTTTCGATAAGATCGCCTCTCATTCTTCTGAACTCCAATGAGTAGAGTCCCAACCTACTCAACCTTTCCTCATACGTCAACCCCCTCATCTCCGGAATCAACTGAGTGAACCTTCTCTGAACCGCCTCGAGAGCAAGTATATCTTTTCTTAAATATGGAAACCAAAACTGCACGCAGTATTCCAGGTGTGGCCTCACCAATACCCTGTATAACTGCAGCAAGGCTTCCCTGTTTTTATACTCCATCACCCTCGCAATAAAAGCCAAGATTCCATTGGCCTTCTTGATCACCTGCTTGTTGTGTATGTAATATGTGTGCTACTTTGAACCTATGGACAGGACTGCACTACTTGTTGGGCGTAGTGATACGCAGTACCACTCCTGGCCATAGGGGTATAAATAGTACTGTGGGTACTGATCCCCCTCAGTTCCCGCCTGTGGGCATGAAGTAAAGACCTATGTATAGTCCCTACCTCCAACCAGTAAAGACCTGTTTGAGTTATACGTTTAAGTCTTTGTGTTAATTGTTCAATACAATACACATACTTAACACTGCTGCACCTGCATACTAACTTTTTGTGTTTCATGCACCAGGACCCCCAGATCCCTTTGTACTGTAGCACTTTGCAGTTTCTCTCCATTTAGATAATAACTTGCTCTTTGATTTTTTCTGCCAAAGTGCATAACCTCACACTTTCCAACATTATATTGCATCTGCCAAATCTCTGCCCACTCACTTAGCCTGTCTATGTCCTTTTGCAGGTTTTTTATGTCCTTCTCACTCACTGCTTTCCCTCCCATCTTTGTATCGTCGTCAAACTTGGATATGTTGCACTCGGTCCCTTCCTCCAAATCGTTAATATAGATTGTAAAGAGTTGGGGTCCCAGCACTGACCCCTGTGGAATACCACTAGTTACTGATTGCCAGCCCGAGAATGAACCATTTATCCCAACTCTTTGTTTTCTGTTAGATAGCCAATCTTCCACCCATGCCAGTATATTACCCCCAATCCCGTGATTTCTTATCTTGATCAGTAATCTTTTGTGTGGAACCTTGTCAAATGCCTTTTGGAAGTCCAAATACACTACATCCACTGGTTCCCCTTTATCCACCCTGTATGTTACATCCTCAAAGACTTCGAGCAAATTTGTCAAACATGACTTCCCCTTCATAAAACCATGCTGACTCTGTCCTATTAAATTATGTTTATCCAAATGCTCTGTTACTGTTTCCTTAATAATGGACTCCAACATTTTGCCAACCACAGATGTTAGGCTAACTGGTCTATAGTTTCCAGCTTTTTGTCTACTTCCCTTCTTAAATAAGAGTGTTACATTAGCAGTTTTCCAATCTGCTGGGACCTTTCCTGAGTCCAGGGAGTTCTGGAAAATAATCACCAATGCATCCACAATCCCTACCGCCACTTCTCTCAAGACCCTAGGATGTAGGCCATCAGGTCCGGGGGATTTACCCGCCTTAAGTTCCATAATTTTACTGAGTACCATCTCCTTAGTGATTTTAATCGTGTTTAGCTCCTCCCCCCCATTGCCCCCTGTTTGTCCAGTGTTGGGATATTTTTAGTGTCCTCTACTGTAAAGACTGATACAAAATATTTGTTCAGCATCTTTGCCATCTCCATGTTCCCCACCACTAGTTTCCCGGTCCCATCCGCTAAGGGACCAACGTTCACTTTAGCCACCCTTTTTCTTTTTATATAGCTGTAGAAACTCTTGCTATCTGTTTTTATATTTTTTGCTAGTTTACTTTCATAATCTATCTTCCCTTTCTTAATTAATCTTTTAGTTATTGTTTGCTGGCTTTAAAATGCTTCCCAATCTTCTATCCTCCCACTAGATTTGGCTACTTTATATGCCCTTGTTTTCAGTCGGATACTATCCTTTATTACTTTACTAAGCCACGGATGGCTGTCTTTTCTTTTACTCCCCTTTTTCCTCAGTGGAATATATTTATCTTGAAAGATGTGAAATATCTCCTTGAATGTAGACCACTGCTCTTGTACCGTCTTACACTTTAATCTGTTTTCCCAGTCCACTTTAGTTAATTCTACTCTCATACCTTCATAGTCTCCTTTATTTAAGCTCAGTACGCTGGTTTGAGATCCAACTCTCTCATCCTCAAACTGAATTTGGAATTCAACCATATTATGGTCACTCATTCCAAGGGGATCCTTTACTAGGACATTTTTTATTAATCCTGTCTCATTACACAAGACCAGATCTAAGATTGCCTGCCCCCTGGTTGGTTCAGTTACATACTGCTCAAGGAACCCATCCCTAATACACTCTATGAACTCTTCCTATAGGCTGCCATGCCCAATTTGATTAGTCCAGTCAATATGAAAGTTAAAATCCCCCATGAATATAGCTGTTCCCTTATTACAAGCCCCAACTATTTCCTGATTTATACTCTGACCAACAGAGTTGCAACTGTTAGGAGGCCTATAGACTACGCCCACTAGTGACTTTTTCCCCTTATTATTCCTTATCTCCACCCAAACTATTTCACTATCCTGATCTTTTGACCCAATATCATTTCTGACTATTGCAGTGATTCCATCCTTGATTAACATAGCAACCCCACCTCCCTTTCCTTCCTGTCTGTCCTTCCTAATTGTCAAATACCCTTGTATGTTTAGTTCCCAGTCATGATTATCTTGCAGCCATGTTTCCGTAATGGCCACCAGATCATACCCATGTGTAGTTATTTGTACCGTCAACTCGTCTATTTTGTTATGAATGCTGCGTGCATTCAGATAAAGAACTTTCAAATATGTTTTCTGACAATTTATTCCTGCTTTTACCCCTTTTACTACTTTACCTTTATCATTATATACATTCTGTCCCTTCCTGACATGCTCTGGTTTTTAATTCCCCCACTGCTACCTTGCTCTATTGCCTTCTCCGCTGTCATTTTTATTTTTCGCTCTCTTAAAACCTACCCCCCACTAATTAGTTTAAAGCCCTCTCTACAGCCCTAGTTATTCGATTCGCCAGGACTCTAGTCCCAGCACTGGCAAGTGAAGTCTGTCCCAACGGAACAGCTCTCTCCTGTCCCAGTACTGATGCCAGTGTCCCAGGAAGCAAAACCCATTTCTCCCACACCAGTCTTTGAGCCACGCATTTAACTCTCTCATTTTATTTACCCTAGCCAAATTTGCACGTGGCTCAGGTAGTAATCCAGAGATTATTACCCTTGTGGTTCTGCTTTTTAATTTGGCCCCTAGCTGCTCAAACTCCCTCAGCAGAACCTCCTTCCTTGTCCTATCTATGTCGTTGGTACCAACATGGGCCACGACAACTGGATCCTCCCCCTCCCACTCCAAGTTTCTCTCCAGCCCAGAGAAGATGTCCTTAACCCTGGCACCAGGCAGGCAACACAGCCTTCGGGACTCTCGCTCTCGGCTGCAAAGAACTCTATCTATCCCCCTAACGATACTATCCCCTACCACTACAACATTTCTTTTATCTCCCCCCACTTGAATGGCCCCCCGCTCCACGGTGCTGTGGCCGGGTTGCTCATCCTCCCCGCAGTCCTCGTTCCCATCCTCACAGGGAGTAAGAGCCTCAAAACTGTTGGACAAGAGCAAGGGCTGCGGCTCCTCCAACACTACCTCCTGGATCCCCGTACCTGCCTCACTTCTAGTCACACCATCCTGACACTGGCCACGGACTACATCTGAATTAATTAATCTAATTGGTGTGACTACCTCCTGATACACAGAGTCCAGGTAACTCTCCCCCTCCCTGATGTGTCTCAGTGTTTGAAGCTCGGACTCCAGCTCTTCAACACGGAGCCGGAATTCCTCGAGCAGCCAACACTTACTGCAAATGTGATCACCGTGAGCATCAATGGTGTCCACCAGCTCCCACATATTGCAGCAGCAACACATCACCTGATCTCCCATTCTATGTAATTAATTACATTTATTAATATTATCCTTAAATACCCTCTGCCCTGATTTTAGATGATGAATATAGCACCTTAGAAACTATAAACCACAGAGTTTAAGCTTAAAAAGAGAGAAATACTCACCAACCAATCACTTACCCGCTTTCTGGTGATGTCACACTTGGATTACTTTTTACCTCTCTCCTTCCCTCTGAGTTCCAAGATTGGAGATTGGAGAGCCTTACCTGGTCTCTGGAGCCGTTATACAGCCGCTCAGCCCGCGATTCCCGCCGATTCTCGCACTGTGGCCTTACCTGGGTCTCGGGAGCCTTTATACAGCCGCTCAGCCCGCGATTCCCACCCTGAGGCCTTACCTGGGTCTCGGGAGCCTTTATACAGCCGCTCAGCCCGCGATTCCCACTGATTCTCGCACTGAGGCCTTACCTGGGTCTCGGGATCCTTTATACAGCCGCTCAGCCCGCGATTCCCACTGATTCTCGCACTGAGGCCTTACCTAGGTCTCGGGATCCTTTATACAGCCGCTCAGCCTGCGATTCCCGCTGATTCTCGCACTGAGGCCTTACCTGGGTCTCGGGATCCTTTATACAGCCGCTCAGCCCGCGATTCCCGCCGATTCTCGCACTGAGGCCTTACCTGGTCTCTGGAGCCTTTATACAGCCGCTCAGCCCGCGATTCCCGCCGATTCTTGCACTGAGGCCTTACCTGGTCTCTGGAGCCTTTATACAGCCGCTCAGCCCGCGATTCCCGCCGATTCTCGCACTGAGGCCTTACCTGGTCTCTGGAGCCTTTATACAGCCGCTCAGCCCGCGATTCCCGCCGATTCTCGCATTGAGGCCTTACCTGGGTCTCGGGAGCCTTTATACAGCCGCTCAGCCCGCGATTCCCGCCGATTCTCGCATTGAGGCCTTACCTGGGTCTCGGGAGCCTTTATACAGCCGCTCAGCCCACGATTCCCGCCGATTCTCGCACTGAGGCCTTACCTGGGTCTCGGGAGCCTTTATACAGCCGCTCAGCCCGCGATTCCCGCCGATTCTCGCACTGAGGCCTTACCTGGGTCTCGGGAGCCTATATACAGCCGCTCAGCCCGCGATGCCCGCCGATTCTCGCACTGAGGCCTTACCTGGGTCGCGGGAGCCTTTTTACAGCCGCTCAGCCCGCAATTCCCGCCGATTCTCGCACTGAGGCCTTACCTGGGTCTCGGGAGCCTTTATACAGCCGCTCAGCCCGCGATTCCCGCCGATTCTCGCACTGAGGCCTTACCTGGGTCTCGGGAGCCTTTATACAGCCGCTCAGCCCGCGATTCCCGCCGATTCTCGCACTGAGGCCTTACCTGGGTCTCGGGAGCCTTTATACAGCTGCTCAGCCCGCGATTCCCGCCGATTCTCGCACTGAGGCCTTACCTGGGTCTCGGGAGCCTTTTTACAGCCGCTCAGCCCGCGATTCCCGCTGATGAAAAGAGAAACAGGCCTCAAAATTCGGGTTTTAGTGCCACCCAATATCGCCAGAAGAAATGGTGGTCGCTGCTCTTCCACCCGCTGCCGGCGGGTCCCATGGCGGCCGCCATTTTCGGATGGCCGGCAATGCTGCCGATGTCCACACTCGCTAGAGATATGTAAGTTATGCAGATTGTGATGCCAGCGAGTGTGCAAGATCACCTGATGCCTGATCTGCTATTTTGGACTTTGCCGCTCCACTTACCGGCATTCCTTAAGTGCGATGAGCTGACCAAACATTGACAAGCAGGAAGGAGGCTCCAGCAGTGTTATTTCAAGGGATCATCAGCAACAACTTGCAGCTGACATGTTTCTGCAGTTTGACTGGCTCTGCACAACTTTCTGCAACTCCAGCAGCTTTATAAACTTCTTTCAAGGTCCTAAGGTAACAGGGAGTGTTGTTGCAAGTGGAGAATGTCTTCATTCTGATTAAGAGGCTTCTGCTCACAACACTTGCTCACAGTCATGGGGGCTCTACTGGCAGTCCCCCTCACGCTTGAGTATCTTCGGGAGAGAGAGCGGAGGCAGTGAAGAAGGCGAGAAGATGCGTGCAGAGGGAGGAGGAGGAGGGCCAGGAGGGCTCTCAACAGGAGGCCTTACCCACCTAGGGTCTTCAAAGAACACTTCTCTTATATCCACTTAAGCGAGGAGCAGTGTAATAGGAGACTCTGCTTCAGCAAGGAGGTGGTCGCAGAACTCTGCCATCTCCTGCAACCAGACCTGCAGCCTGACAGCTGGGCAACCACGGCTCTCCCAGTTGCTCTCAAGGTCGCCGTGGCCCTCAATTTCTTCGCCAGTGGATCCTTCCAGTCTGCAGCAGGAGACATAGCTAACATCTCCCAGTTCGCCATCCATCGTTGCATCCGGGAAGTCACTGAGGCTCTCTACACTAGGAGAAAGGATTACGTAGTCTTCTCTTTGAGGAGAGAGAAGCAGGAGGATCACGCATGCAGCTTTGCCAGTATAGCGGGCTTCCCCATGGTGCAGGGCGCCATCGACTGCACACACGTGGCTTTGCAGGTGCCGTATAACAATCCTAAGATGTTCCGTAACTGCAAAAGCTACCACTCACTTAATGTGCAGTTGGTGTGTGACCACGCCCAGCGTTTCCTGATGGTCAATGCCTGCTATCCTGGCAGCAGTCATGATGCCTTCATACGGTGTCAGTCTGGTGTGCCAGCAATCTTTCAGCCACCGTATTTCGTGTGTCTAATTCTGTGTGTGAAATGCTCCTATTTCGTGTGTCTAATTCTGTTAGATGCAGGAGATGGTTCTGTGATAGTGGATTGGCAGTAAGGATCAGATCAGCCATGATCTTATTGAATGGTGGAGCAGGCTCGAGGGGCCGATTGGCCTACTCCTGCTCCTATTTCTTATGTTCTTATGTTCTTATGTATCAAACTCGAGGATGGCTGCTCAGAGACAAGGGCTAGCCGCTTTGCAGCTGACTGATGACTCCCCTCCGCAACCCAACCACTCGTGCCCAGCACTCATATAATGAGAGCCATGCTTCCACCTTGACCACTCGGGAGGAGCTCTCCAGTACTTACCAGAGTGAGTGTCCCATTTTGTGGCGGTCTGCTGCATGCTCCACAACTTGGCCATCATGAGGGCGCAGCCCTTACCATGAGGGATTGTTGGACCATCTCAGGAGGAGGATGAGGAAGATGAGCAAGAAGAAGAGGATGAGGAGGGAGGGAGGAGGCAGGCAGCCAATCCCCCTTCCGGATGGGCTGTCCGTTAACACTTCATCAGACTCTGATGCCAATGAATGAAACCCCAGATCCCCATTGCTTACCACATCCCCACCACACCATCCCTGTGTCACGGAATATCACAGCACAAAGCTGAAATGAGAGACACCACAAAATATTCCAACCAAAATTAATAAATTTATCCAAAATCAATTGACATATATTTACACTTACGATATGAACTAATTGTGGTAAACCACTTTTATCGTTCACTATCGTTACACTATGGTTATCACTGTTTATATCGTTACACTATGGTTATCACTGTTTACACTGTTGTATCACTACACAAGGTCACCTCTTGTCACGCTGTTATACCTGGGCTGACCACAGCTGACTCCGCCCATGACTCCGCCTGCTTGCCCAGGTATAAAGGTGGTCGACTGGCTGGTATTCCTCCTTGTTGGACCCGATCACCCACGAGGGTGGGCTCTGTTATTTAGCAAATAAAAACCTATAGTTACTATTTTAACTCATCGCTTTTCATTGGATGAATTGATAGGTATATCAATTTTATTGGCTAAATTTTGAAATGAGTGGATCGGAGCAGCCAAACGACCAGCCAAACGGCCAGCTACAACAGCCACAGCAGCCGGCCTGGCTGCGAGCCCTCCGACCGCCGTACCTGGATCTAAACCCACAGGCAGCGAACTCAGCCCTCGACTTCAAACACTGGCTGAGCTGTTTCGAATCCTACCTGGGAGAATCCGGCGTGCCTCCAGGATCCAAACTAAGAGTTCTGACTGCCCAAGTGAGCCCTAAAGTATTTGCAATCATCCAGGACCTTACTACATACGAGGATGCCCTCAGCCTGCTGAAAGAGCAGTACCGGAGCCCGGTAAACTCTATGTATGCCAGACATCTCCTAAGATCCCGCTCGCAACAGCCAGGAGAGTCTGTAGATGAATTTTTACGGGCGCTACAAACACTCGGTAGGGACTGTGACTTTAAAGCTGTAACGGCTGCAGAAAATACTGAAGGGAATATCCGCGATGCCTTCATGAAAGGCCTTCGGTCCAACTACTCACGGCAAAGACTGCTCGAATCAAAGGACCTCGACCTGAATACAACTGCAGCCCTCGCTCGCTCTCTGGAAGTGGCCCATCGGGACCTCGAGGCGTATTCCAGGTACTGTGCTGCGCGACCCTGGGACTCGGGCCAGACCCCGGCCGCAATACCCCTCGCACCGCCGCCTCTGGGACCTACCTCAGCGTCAGCGTCCCAGAACCGATCGGGACCGCCACCCCCGGTACCGGCTGCAACATCGGAGCCCCGCGATCGGGCCGCCGGCTGCTTCTTCTGTGGCCAGGCGAAACACCCGAGGACGCGCTGCCCTGCAAGAAACGCGACTTGCTCCGATTGCCACAAGAAAGGCCACTTCGCTAAGGCCTGCAGGGGGAGAGCCACAGATGCCAGCAGTGCCTCATGCGAGTTGTGGGGGCGGCCATCTTTCATCAAGGCCACAGATGCCAGTATCCCCTCGTGTGAGTCGTGGGGGCGGCCATCTTTGATCAAGGCCACCGACACCAGCATTGCCTCATGTGAGTTGTGGGGGCGGCCATCTTCTCCGCCATTTTATTCAACCTCGTGGGCGCCGCCATTTTGTCCACCACACTCGACCGCCACCTTGCCTCCAGACCCGACCACCGCCTCACCCGCAGACTACAGCAGCTCGCTCAGCCATACACTAGCCTCCGTCACACTGAACCAAGCTCGCCCGCATCACCTGTCCAAGTCCATGATGGACATCAAAGTAAACGGCCACGCCACGACCTGCCTGTTCGACAGCGGAAGCACGGAGAGTTTCATCCATCCAGACACGGTGAGCCACTACTCCCTCACTGTCCGGCCAACGCGCAACCGGATCTCGATGGCATCGAGGTCCCATTCTACAGACATCAGCGGCTACTGTGTTGTGACCCTGTCGGTTAGGGGCACGGAGTATAAAAATGTTAAACTCCTCGTCCTGCCCCAGCTCTGCGCTGCCGTCCTACTAGGGCTGGACTTCCAATCCCACCTTCAAAGTGTCACTTTGGCATACGGTGGACCCCTCCCCCCACTCACAGTCGACAACCAGCAGCCTTTAAACCGCCCACCGCATACCACCTGCGGCCTATCCACCCTCAAGGTCCCGCCCCCCTCCCTGTTCGCTAACCTCACCCGCGACTGTAAACCCGTCGCCACCAAGAGCAGGCGGTACAGCGCCGGGGACAGAGCTTTTATAAGCTCTGAGGTGCAGCGTCTCCTGAAGGAGGGCATCATCGAGAGGTGCAACAGCCCCTGGCGTGCCCAGGTCGTAGTCGTTAAGACCGGCAATAAAAACTGCCTGGTCATCGGCTACAGCCAAACCATAAACCGGTACACCCAGCTGGACGCATACCCCCTTCTCCGCATATCTGATATGGTCAATCAGATTGCACAGTACCGGGTATTCTCCACCATCGACCTTAAGTCGGCCTATCACCAACTCCCTATCCGCCCTGAGGACCGCCAGTATACCGCCTTCGAGGCGAATGGCCGCCTCTACCACTTCCTTAGGGTTCCCTTTGGCGTCACCAATGGGGTTTCGGTCTTCCAAAGGGAGATGGACCGGATGGTTGACCAGAACGAGCTGCAGGCCACGTTCCCTTATCTAGATAACGTCACCATCTGCGGCCGCGACCGGCAGGACCACGATGTTAATCTGGAGAAATTCCTCCGTACGGCCGAACGGCTGAACCTCACTTACAATAAGGAGAAATGTGTGTTTAACACCTCGCGTCTCGCCATCCTCGGCTGCATAGTAGAGAACGGGGTCATCGGCCCCGACCCCGAAAGAATGCGCCCCCTCATGGAGCTACCTCTCCCCCACTGTCCAAAGGCGCTGAAGAGAACCCTGGGGCTCTTCGCCTACTATGCCCAATGGGTGCCGAATTATGCGGACAAAGCCAGACCCCTCATGAAGTCCACCTCCTTCCCCCTGATGGCAGAAGCGTGCGCAGCCTTCTCCCTCATAAAGGGAGACATTGCTAAGGCCACAATGCACGCGGTGGATGAGTCTATCCCTTTCCAAGTGGAGAGCGATGCATCCGACTTCGCCCTAGCAGCAACCCTTAACCAGGCGGGGAGACCTGTGGCCTTCTTCTCAAGGACCCTCCAGGGCCCTGAGATCCGACACTCTTCGGTCGAGAAGGAGGCCCAGGCGATCGTGGAGGCAGTACGACGCTGGAGGCATTACCTGGCAGGCAAACGATTTACCCTCCTCACCGACCAGCATTCAGTCGCTTTTATGTTTAATAACAAGCTGAGGGGCAAAATCAAGAACGACAAGATCTTGAGGTGGAGAATCGAGCTCTCCACCTATGATTATGATATCTTGTACCGACCTGGTAAACTGAACGAACCCCCAGATGCTCTATCACGAAGTACATGCGCCAACGCGCAAATTGATAGACTGCAGACCCTCCACAACGACCTCTGCCACCCCGGGGTCACCAGACTTTACCACTTCATTAAGGCCCGCAACCTGCCCTACTCCATCGAGGAGGTCAGGACCATGACCAGGAACTGCCAAACCTGTGCCGAATGCAAACCGCATTTCTTTAGGCCGGACAGAGCAAGCCTGATCAAGGCCACCCACCCCTTCGAGCGCTTGAGCATCGATTTTAAGGGGCCCCTCCCGTCCTCTGACCGTAATGTGTACTTCCTCAACATCATTGATGAGTACTCCCGTTTCCCCTTTGCCTTCCCCTGCCCAGACATGACCAGTACCACGGTCATCAAATGCCTGAACGACCTCGTCGCCTTGTTCGGGTTCCCGAACTATATACATAGCGACCGGGGCTCATCCTTCATGAGCGAGGAACTTCGCCAGTTCCTGCTAGCGAGAGGCATTGCTGCAAGCAGGACCACCAGCTACAACCCCCGAGGGAACGGCTAGGTGGAAAGAGAGAACGCGACTGTCTGGAAGGCCGTTCTCTTAGCCTTAAAGTCTAAGGGCCTGCCAACCTCTCGCTGGCAGGAAGTCCTCCCGGCAGCGCTGCATTCCATCCGGTCACTGCTTTGCACGGCCATTAACGCCACCCCCCATGAACGAATGTTTGTTTTCCCCAGGAAGTCGACTACGGGAACCTCGCTACCAACATGGCTGACTTCTCCGGGGCCCGTCTTGCTGCTAATCACGTTGTGCAGTCCCTTAGTGTCTGTCATTCGGGTGCCCTTTCCTGAGCTGTGGCTCAGTGGGTAGCACACTCGCCTTTGAGGCAGAAGGTTGTAGGTTCAAGTCCTGCTCCAGGGATTTGACCACATAAAGCTAGGTTGACACTCCAGTGCAGTGCTGAGGGAGTGCTGCACTGTCGGAGGTGCCGTCTTTCGGATGAGACGTTAAAACCGAGACCCTGTCTGCTCTCTCAGGTGGACGTAAAAGATCCCAAGGCTATATTTCGAAGAAGAGCAGGGGAGTTATCCCTGGTGTCCTGGCCAATATTTATCCCTCAGTCAACATCACTAAAAACAGATTATCTGGTCATTATCACATTGCTGTTTGTGGGAGTTTGCTGTGCGCAAATTGGCTGCCGCGTTTCCCACACTTACACTCCAAAAGTACTTCATTGGTTGTAAAGTGCTTTGAGATGTCCGGTGGTTGTAAAAGGTATTATATAAATGCAAGTCTTTCTTTCTTTCTTTCTACGATGTGCCCCCCGTGGCTGCAGCATGGCTGGTGGAAGGCTGCTGAGTTTCCATGGCGGGGGAGACTTCAGATGGCCTTGCAGGACACTCTCGAGCAGTTCTGAAGCTGAAAGGCCTGGCTGTAGACTGCTCCACCTCGGCATGGGCAGCAGTTGGCTGGCTGACAGGCAGCAGCAAGGACAATAGCGGAGTGGCAGTGGTGCGAACAGGAATGCTGTCATCCTGAGAGAGGACAGCAGGGTCCTGCTCCACTGATCCATTGCCACGCCCCAGGGGCGGCACCTCAGCATCCCTAGCTATCTGTTGGAGCACAGATTGCTGGGCTGCTGTGACACGCTGCAAGCCCCAGTTGACACTGGTAAACCCAGCCACGATGGCAGCAGTCTGAGCTTGGGTGGTATCAACCTGAGACTTCATGAGAGTGGTCTGCGCTTCTGCTGCAGCACTAAGACGTTGGGGCCTAGAAATTCAGTATAGCCACGTTTGGGGCGCTACAGCCGGGCGGCCGCTAAAGTTTGCGCCCGGCGCAACTTCGCGCCACCTTCGCCGATATTCAGTGGCATCGCCCCAAGAGGTTGCTGCTGCGCTAAAACAGGCGATGCACGACTATCATTAGGCGCTAAGCCAGCGGCCCGGGGCGATACCCCCGAGGGCGGGCGCAGCGCAGGTGCGGCGAGTTGCTGATTGACGGCAGACACTCTGGCGCCGGTGAGCTCTTAAAGGGGGAGGGTGGATTTGTTTGCCTGCCACGCCCTGCACACTGCAGCCCTGAAGCAAGGCCTGACCATTGCTGCTTGATCTGTACAATGCCCAGGACTATGGAGAAGGCCAGGGAGAGAGCGCAGCGCTTCAGCGACGGTGACCTGAGGGTGCTGGTTGGCGCAGTGTAGCGCAGGCGCCATGTTCTGTTCCCTGAAGGTGGCAGGAGGCCGCTGCCCAGCGCCTATAGGAAAGCCTGGAGGGAGGTGTCAAACAGGGTGACCTCCAACAGCGTGGTTGCCAGGACTCCTGTGCAATGCCGGAAAAAGTTCAACGACCTCACTCGGGTTGTCAGGGTGAGTACCCTTTCCAGTGTCCTCCTCATCCCTGCATGTGCACCTCAGTTTATGGGCAAAGGGACCTGAAAGCCCTAATGCCCAGCCCTCATCCAGCAGCTATGGGACTGTCATGAAAATCACTTGCACATTCAGCACTTTACACACTGTACAAGCTATTCGACCATGGGAGGCAGTACAGCCAAGATCAGGGCTTCACACTGTCAGGGCTATTCCACCATGGGAGGCAGTGCAGACAAGATCAGGGCTTCACACTGTACTTAGAGGCTGTCCTTTCTCTTGCAGGCCAAGGTGGCGCACAACCGAAGGCAGCAGCGTGAGACCGGGGGAGGCCATCCTGACCTCAAAGAGCTCTCCGACCTGGACCAGCATGTGGAGCGCATTATGTCAGGCCGGCTGATTGGCCCCGTCGCCAGTGGAGATGCCGACCCTGTTCTGGGCCCCAATGGTAAGGGCATCACCTTTTTGACCTCTCTCTTTCCACTTGCGCCTCAGAACAGCATCCTTTGCCACTGTCCGACCAATGCAGTGCATAGCAGCACTCATGCCTCCCTCGCTGCCGCCCTGTCCTCACTCTAATGCAACTCTTCTGCCTCCCTGCTTTCAGACGCTGAATCGCCAGGTGAGGAGGCGGGCCCTCAACCTGGCACTGTGAGTGAATCGGAGGGCGAGGTGGAGAAAGAGGAAGAGGAAGCCGGACCATCAGTGCCACCCTCAGCCGAGGCAGCCCATGGCGATGATGGGGACACGTCTTCCCTGGAGGGGAGCCGGGGGGAAGGGTCGGAGGAGAGTGAAGCTCCGGGGCCCAGCGGCCTGCAGCAACGCGGGAGGGGTGCGGAAGCTCGGCGGACTTCTCCCCAGAGGGTGAGTGCGGCCTCCAGTCCTGCGACGGTGAGCGCAGAGGAGGTGCGGCTCCTAGAGGAAATGGCCGCCCAGGCTGAGCGCAGGCACACTGAGCTCATGGCTGCAGTGGCAAGGATGCCTGACTCCATAGAGTCACTGTCAAGGAGTGTGCAGGAATTCGGGGCAGCACAGGCGGCTTCTAGCCAAGTGCTCAGTCGTGCCGTCCATTCACTGGCTGGTGTCATGCGGACACAGACCAGGGCCACACGGGCACTAACTGCTGCCACCCTCACTGGATCGGCCAGGCATCGCCAGGGCACTCGCCGTGCCGCAGCAGCCCAGCAGTCTGTGCTTCAGCAGATTGCTGCGCATGCTGCAGTGCTGGCCCGTGCGAGTGCCACTGTCTCAGGCGACCAGGGAGTACCTGTGATCTGTCAGGTTGGCAGCATTCCTGCAGCCGACACTGCCACTCCTCCATTGCAGCTGCCACCAGCCGCTGGACAGACTGCTGCCGCACAAGCAGAGTTGGAGCAGTCAGCAGCCGACCCCTCCAGGGCCAGAGCTGGTCCAGGCTGACCCCCAAGGGCATCTGCCGTCTCGCCATCTGACCCTCAGCAGCCTTCCCCCAGCCTTGCTGCAGCCACTGGGGTCCCATTGAGGAGGAGCTGCAGGGCGGGCAGGGGCCAGTCACGGATGCGAAAGGTATCACCCTCGCAGGGCAAAAAGTAGAAGGTGTGCCCAAATGTTTTGTTTCACTTGTAAAGGCCGAGACTGGTCGATTTGTGTTTTTTGAAAGGCCGAGACTGGTTGATTTGTGTTTTTTGAAAGGCCGAGACTGGTTGATTTGTGTTTTTTGAAAGGCCGAGACTGGTTGATTTGTGTTTTTTGAAAGGCCGAGACTGGTCGATTTGTGTTTTTTGGGGGGGCTTCTCTCCATTAGTTTGTTATGTGGGAAGGGCAGAGGTATCAAAGTAATAAATGTTCTTAAATCGCACTGTCCATGCTTTCTTTTGGAAGTCCTGGTTGCCCTGCTCAGCTGAGGGCTTGTGGAGTGGCTACATTCATCTTGTGCCAGCACAAGCCATTCCCTGAGAGGGGGCCTAGAACCGACGTTCAATAAGCTGCCGACGGGCGGCCCTTGCACTTTCTGCCTCCCTCCTGTGCTGGTCCTCCTCCTCCTCCTCCTCCTCTGGTGGTCCTCCAATGTCTGGTGGCAGTGGCTGAGTCCTGCGGATAGCCAGGTTGTGCAGCATGCCGCACACGACCACGAAATGGGAGACTCACTCAGGCGAATACTGTAGGGCTCCTCCGGAACGATCCAGACAGCGGAACCGTTGCTTCAGGATGCCGATTGTTTGCTCAATGATGTTCCTGGTTGCTTGATGGCTGTCATTGTATCCCTCTTCAGCAGGGGTGCTGGGCGCACGGAGCGGGGTCAGCAGCCAGGTGCACAAAGGATAGCCTTTGTCCCCGAGAAGCCATCCTCGTGGGTGAGGCTGGGCCTGGAACATGTCTGCCACAGAAGTCTGGCGCAGGATGAAGGCATCGTGGCTGCTGCCTGGAAAGCGGGCATTGACAACTAGGATGAGCTGCCTGTGGTCACACACCAACTGCACGTTGAGCGAATGGTAGCCCTTCCGGTTGCGGTAATCCTCGGCATTCTCTAGAGGTGCCCGCAAAGCCACATGCGTGCAGTCAATGGCGCCCTGCACCATGGGGAAGCCCGCTAATGCTGCAAAGCCCATTGCACGCTGTTGCTGCTTGACAAGGGCCATGGAGAAGGAGATGAACTGACGTCTCCTTCTGAAAAGGGCATTGGTCACCTGGCGGATGCAGCAATGTACGGCAAACTGGGAGATGTTGGAAATGTCCCCAGTAGCGGATTGGAAGGAGCCGGTGGCATAGAAGTTGAGAGACACCGTCACCTTCACTGCCACCGACAGAGACGTCCTGCTCCTCAGATGTGGATGCAGGTCTCCACGAAGCAGGTGGCAGATCTCAGTGACCACCGCCCTTCGGAATCGCAGCCTCCGAACACACTGCTCGTCAGACATGTTCAGATATGAGAACTGCTGGCGGTATACCCTGGGTGGGTAAGGCCTCCTTTGCCGACGCCTGTTGCCCCCTCTCCATCTGGCCATGACTGCCACTCTCTCACGGCGTCTCTGAGCCCTTTGAATGCAATGGAGAAGGCCAACGTTTGCACCCATTGCAGCCCCCATTATATGTTTCCAATCAATGATATGGCTCTGAAGTTAAAGACAAGTGCAAAGCTGTGGCCTGAAGTCACAAGTACCTGTGCGAGTGTTGAGCCAAACCAGAAAGCTCTCTACCTTTGTCTCTCTGCAAAGATCCGTCTCTCACAAAGAAGGAGTGTTGCAAAATGGCTGCCTTTTCTACTGCAGGAGGAGTGCCCTTTAATTTGCGCCCCCCGCACCCCGCAGCGACTGGGAACCGTTCCCCTCTACCAGTCGCTAGGGGCGCCAGGCGCACAATAGGCCGGCACCACTGAATTTCCGGTTTGGGGCGCACAAAGTGCGTTGCACGATGAAATGACGTCAGGATCTGCGCGCGCAGCTGAGCGCGCGCAAAGGCTTTGCGCCGCCGCTAAATCTTTACTGAAGTTGGGGAGAGGCGCAGATCGCGCTGCGCCCGGCTGCTAGCCGCCTAGCGCCCCACATCTCCTCCTCCTAAGGCGCTAGCGGCTGGCGCAAACAACTGCATTTCTAGGCCTGGGTCTCTTCTGCCTGTGCTGCAATAGCAGCCGTGACATCACCCATCCCACGCAGCATCATGTCTGAGTCGACATGGTCTCTCCTGGAGTTTTCCATCATTTCCAGCCTGGAAATCCTGGGCTCCAAGCTCTGCGCAAAGCCCCGTGCAATGTTGGAGGCAGACTCCTCCATGATCCTTGACATTGCCAAGAGGCTCTCCGGCACCCAGCAATTCGCTGTGCATGCCCACCACCCTTCTTCTGAAGGCCGCCCCATCGAGGTCCTCATCCGAGTCCTGTGCAGCTTAACCCACACGCAAACACACCCTCCGGGGAGCCGGGCCCCCAAGCTACCCTATCACCCTGGCCTTGCTGCAGCCCACCCGTGCCTGGTGCCTTACCCTCTGCAGATCCCGCATCTACACTAGCCTCTAAAGTACGCGTAGTGCCAGTTTCTGAGTTGGTGTCTGTGAGTGAGTGACGCAGTGTCGACTTTTTCTTCTCACCCCTCACTCTCGTACATTGCCTCGGGGACAGGCTGCTCGGGTGTTTGGTCTTGATTAGCTGAAAGCAGAAAGGCACAAGAGTCGGGTTATGGTGAGGGGAGGGTGGGGAAGCAAGATATTCATGCATATAGCATCAGCAGCTTGAAAGTGAGAACAGATTGTGGGATGAGAGAAGAAGGCTTGTGGTGCAGCTGGTGAGATATGGCATTTGCTGAAGCCTTCACTCACCTTAACCTGATGTGTGAGGTCATTAAACTTCTTACGGCATTGGATGGCCAGCCTGGGGACCACAGTGGTGGCTGTCACACAGGCGGCTATCTCCTGCCAGAGCCTTCGAGAGGTGTGTGACGAGGGCTTCCTGCCAGTGTGATGGAAGAGGATAGCCCGCCTCCTCTCCACTCCAATGATCAGTGTCTCAAGTGCCGCATCGGAAGCCTGCGGGCTCTCTCCTTGTGCTAAGGCTCCACCATGTGTTTGCACTGCCAGCTTCCAGCTGAAGTTGTGAGTGGTTTGACAATGAGGTGCTGTAGCATCAATGCACGTCCCCTTTAAGTACTGAATAAAGCCTGTGCCAACCATGACTGGGAATTAGACTGGACCCGATATTAGCCCACCTGGTGAGCGGTAAGCCAATGAGCAGCAGTTTTAGCGCTGAGATTAAGATTACAATCATGTTAATGAGGAGTGAGCATGAATTTTGGGTGCTACCTAGGCCATTTTGACCTGGCGCAGCTTAACATCGTTGGACCTTAACATGGCCCGTTTCTGACCATATCCAATTTCTAGGCTAGTCTTCTTGTCTGACATTGCATGCAAAGTAAAATAACCATATCACTCCACTTCAGTGAACACAACAACCTGGGATGTGTCAAAACCGTTTCCCTCAAATTTCACCTCATTATTTGGAGTACGAATTTAAGAAGAATTCACGCAAAGTCATGCGCAGTAAAGCAGAAGGGATTTCATCTGTTTTTCTTATTTTATTTGATTTTATTATCCATCAGTGTAATCGGCCTTTAAAAATAATGGTGCTGGCCATTCTTGGCAGGGACATGGATGAGCCCTTGGCCAGCGGCGGGGCTGAAAGGATACAAGATGTTGGTATCCTCATACGTTATCCTCCTTCTCACATGCACCTCTTGCCTTTTTGCCCTCCCCTCACCACAACTCCACTCTTGTGCCTTCCTCATTTCACACACCCAAGAAATGCAGCTTGGCCAGCCAGTGGTTGACCAAGAAGAGGGAGAGGAGAGTGAAGAAGAAGAAGAAGAAGAAGAAACACCGTCACTCGATTTGACGTTCCCAGCCACCAGCTCCTTGAGGTCATCCAGTGTCCCCCACTGAAAGTCAGCAGCCTTCCACCAGCCATGCTGCAGCCACTGGGGTAGCACTGCGTGACATCAGTAGGATAGGCAAAGGCACACATAAGACAGTCAGTAAGGGAATGCACAAGGGTGATTAGTTGATTTCTTGATGTCATATTGGATGCATATATGGATAAAGTTGGATTGGGAAGTTTGCTTTGTGGTGGCTTTTATTTCAGCATCGTGGCCAAGAAGAGGCTGTGATGGTCAGTAACAGAGGGAAGGTAAGTTAAATGTTTAAAGGGGAATTGAGGTTGTGGTCACTGGGACCACAGGCAGATGATTCCATCCCGGATATCCCGGCCAGAAAGAGGCTGCCCGGGTTGCATCCTTCCTTTCATTTCCTCCTCTTCTGCGTCTTCCTCTTCCCTCTGCGAGTGAATGCTGGAAATCTGAGATAAAAGCAGAAAATGCTGGAAACACTCAGCAGGTCAGGCAGCATCTCAACCTGAGGCGTGAACTCTGTTTCACTCTCCACGGATGCTGCCTGACCTGCTGAGTATTTGCAGCATTTTCTGTCTTCTCAGAGGCCTTCCTTTATCATCCGAGGCCTTGCAAGCATCCAGCAACACTCCCTATACAATTTTAAAACTTTGCACCAAGCCAGTACTTCAATAAAATATTAAAAATTCAGTCCAAAAGCTTAAATGCAAACTTACCTGAAAGATGTGTGTGTCCCTTTAAGTAGCACTGACAGCGTCTCTGTCGGTCTGCTGCACGCTCGCTTTTCTGAGCGAGCTTAGGACCCAGCACTAAACTCAGCAAGTTCGCAGAGTATGGTGTCAAGTCAGCATTGCACAACAACTGAATTGCATGTCTAGGGCCAGCGCTGCTAACGGCAGCCCTTTGGTCCATACCAAAATGGCGGCTGCCGAGTCCTGCGGCAGAGGCAGGCAGAAGTGAGGCGGCCGCCATTTTTTTTCACGAAACAGGCCTTACCTGGTGGTGGTAAGTAGGCGAAATTCTTGCCCCATGTGTTCAGACGTCTAGATTCCAGAAAATATCTTTTAGCAGCAGTGGTCTCAAGCTACAAAGCTTCCACATCAGTTGTTTAACAGACATCTGCCATCAGCCAGGTGCAAGGCCTTACACAGGATAGCTTACAATGTACCAGCCACTTTGATGTTCGAAATAGCCAAGCCCAATACTATGTACCAGGTCATCAACCAATTAATCGAGGTCCTCTGGTAAGGAGCTTCAGAAAAGACACATGCCTGCCATATGGCAGGTAGTCTCCACCTGAAAACTTAACCTGCCCTTTCTCTTTTCAGATACTGATGTGTAGTGCCCCCATTATTTACTGTTATTAGGGAACTATTATACAGACCACCGCCTGGAATTTCCAGGCCGGTATGGGGGAGTGGTGGGGTGGGGGGGTGGGGTGGTGTTCTTCAGCAGATGAGCGGTGAAATCCCTGGAGTAAATGGTTAAAATGGCCATTTTTGCTGTTGTAATGAGGAAGAAAGCTGCAGACTGCAAGAAGATATCAATGAACTGGTCAGGTGGGCACAGAAGTGGCAAATGGAATTCAATCTGGAGAAGTGTGAGGTAATGCATTTGGGGAGGGATAACAAGGTCAGGGAATACACAGTAAATGGTAGGATACTGAGAAATGTAGAGGAACAGAGGGACCTTGGAGTGCATGTCCACAGATCCCTGAAGGCAGCTGGGCAGGTAGATAAGGTGGTTAAGAAGGCATACAGGATACTTTCCTTTATTAGCCATGGCAAAGAATACAAGAGCAGAGAGGTTATGCTAGAACTGTATAAATCACTAGATAGGCCACAGCTAGAGTATTGCATACAGTTCTGGTCGCCACATTACAGGAAAGATATGATTGCACTAAAGAGGGTACAAAGAAGAATAAGGAAGATGTTGCCAGGACTGGAGAATTTTAGCTATGAGGAACAATTGGATAGGCTAGGGTTGTTTTCCTTGGAACAGAGGAAGCTGAGTGAAGACTAAATTGAGGGGCCTAGAATGGATAGGAAGGACCTATTTCCCCTAGCAGTGAGGTCAATAACTAGGGGGCATAGCTTTAAAGTAATTGCCAGAAGGATTAGAGGGGAGTTGAGAACTTCTTTCACCCAGAGGGTGATGGGGATCTGGAACTCACTGCCTGGAAGGGTGGTAGAGGCAGAAACCCTCATCACATTTAAAAAGTGCTTGGATATGCACTTGAAGTGCCATAACCTGCAAGGCTACGGATCAAGAGCTGGAAAGTGGGATTAGGCTGGATAGCTCTTTTTTGACCGGCTCGGATACGATAGGCCAAATGGCCTCTTTCTGTGCTGTAACTTTCTATGATTCCACGAATTTATGAGAAATAGGCTCCAAATTCATTTCTTATTTTAGATTAAATTAAATTGGCTCAGTTTAGATCAATTCGGATGCTGCATTTTTTCCTTCTACGTAAAAACAGCTTTTAAATTTCAGTCCAAAGATGAGGATAAACTTTTAAAATGATAATCAATACCTCAGTTTTCTTAAAAAGACTACTTTTTCTGAGCTTTTTAGAAAGAAATTAAAATCTGAATTTATATAGCACCTTCCACATCAGGACATCACAAAGTGCTTTACAGCTAATGAAGTACTTATGAAGTGTAGTCACTGTTGTAATGTAGGAAACGTGGCAGCCAATTTGCACATAGCAAGGTCCCACAAACAGCAATGTGTTAATGACAAGATAATCTGATTCAGTGATGTTGGTCAAAATAGTGCTAGGGAATCTTTTATGGCCACCTGAGAAGGCAGATGGGGCCTCGGTTTAATGTCTCATCCAAAAGAGGGCACCTCCATCAGTGCAGCATTCCCTTAGCCCTGCACTGGAGTATCAGCCTAAATTTTTGTGCTCTAGGCTGCAATTTTATCAATGGAGGCGGGTTGGGTACGGGTCAGGTGGTTTCCGACTTCCAGTCCCGCCCCAACTGCATCTGGCCCACAGACGTGATTTTACGTTGATTGACGTGTTAAGCCCACACTGCGGGCTTACCGGACAAATAAAAGGAAGCGGGTCAGATGATGTCATTTGATGACGCATCATCTGCCGGTTTTCTTAAAGGGACCATGCACAATTTTTTTTTGACAGTTGATTTCTGAGGGTTTGATAGCATTGAGGTGCTGCAAACACTGACAATCACTATACAAAGGTGAGCTCTTGCATCCAGGCTCTCCAATGACTCCCTCCATAGGCTGGAATAGATGGTAGCTGCCGGTGAGGTGACAGAAGCAATCTGTCACTGGTGAGAGAGGTTCTCCTAATGAGGTGGCACTGGACATGGATTTAAAAACTTATAGCCTAAAGAAATGTGTAAATGTATTAAAAATGCATTTCCCAACATTTTCTTACCTCTGAGACTTACCAGTGCAACACTGGATCCTTCACACCACTTCTGCAGCTGTCATCAATCCAGAAACATTACAGCAGACTCACAACATGCCACACTTACCTGGCGTGGTGTCCGGACATCGGGAAACCCGAGCCAGAAGTGGCAAAATTCAAAAATAGCCTGTCAACTACTAGCAACTACCTGTTAATAGGCAGGTAATTGCCTTTAATCCTCTTCCCGCCGCTAGGTGTCGGGTCCATGCGCAAATCGGTGACCCAACACTTGGGAAAATTGTTTGGAGACAGGTTGATGTCGGGATCGCAACAAGCTTTCAATCAAAATGATTTTAACCTTGACCCGCCTCCAAACCCGCACTCTGAGCACCAGCAAAATCCAGCCCCAAGTCTCTGGCATGGGACTTGAACCCACAACCTCTGACTCAGAGATGAGAGTGCTCCCACTGAACCACGGCTGACATCGTTTTTTAGCAACTCTTGGAGCGCTGCTTCTCCAAATAAGACTGTGCGTGGCATAGTTAGTGATACTAAGGGGATCTCTCCCATATATAAGCATCTCAAATCCCAACTGAGATTGTAAACTACTGCGGCATTTTATTGAGCGTCTGCACCAACGCACATGTGTGAATAGCAGAAATGCTGCACAAGATGGTCCAATGAAAAGTGATGCTGTTTGTTTACACTTGCTTTTCTGTTTCTGTCCCAGAGCTGTTCATTATGGTGCATGAATCTTCAAAATGAGCAGAGGAAGAATTTTGTGCTGATGGGGAATATGTTGATTTAGTATCAGAAGTAGTGGGGACCAACAATATTACTGAAAAATGACACTGCAGGAGAAGCCTGGGACAGATGCTTTTACCGAATATGCTTACCTCAAAAGATTTATAGTTGAATGGTAAAAGTTGGATTTATATGCCAGTATTGATGTAATTGCCTTTAAGACTGAGTAGTTAGCCACCTGAGATTCTGCTGCAGACAGTAGGCAGAGGGTTTAATGTGCTTTAAATTCATAAATACTTGGTTCAGAAGTATAAAGAGGTATTGTCATGAATTTATTTTGCACAAGAATCATGTTGATATGTGGCTCGTTACTCTACAGCCCCTCATTACATATGGATTGGTAAATTCAGCACAAGTCATCGAAAAATGAAGTGAAAAATTAAACTGTTGTATTGACTTGCATCAAGGCTGCATGTTTTTTAAGCAAAACCAAATCAGTGCTTGTTATATGTGAGCGAATAATAATTTTTTCCCAGGTGGGAGAACTCAGGTTTGCAGTAAAGATTATATCCAGGGCAGCCTATATGTACATTAATCAAAAGGTTTTTTAAAAAGTTCAAATCTGTTACGCAAACATAACACGTCAGCGAGTCGGGGCTCGATTTTCCAAGCCCCGAGGAGGCGGGTTTGGAGGCGGGAGTGGTGGGAAAATTGAAGAATCGGGGGGCAGGAACCCATCCAGCCCCACCCCGCCTCCTTGCCAATGTCCCAGGAGGCGGGTATCCGACCTGCGCTGGGAGCCGCCTCCCCGAGGCGGGAAGGGGATTAGTGCCAATTAACTGCCTGATAACAGGTAGTTAACAGGCAGTTTTTTGCCTAATCCCTATTTTTAGCCCTGAAGTGTGGGCTTCCCGACGGCTCTGAACCACGCCAAGTTAGCAAGGTGGACCATCGGTCTGAAGGGGTTGGAGGGGTCAAGATGTCCATTGTGCAGGTGAGTGATTGGTGCATGAGTGCAGAGGTAAGTGTGTGAGGTAAGTGTAAAGTGTTTTAATAAGTTTTACTTACCTTTACTTTCTCCTGCAGGCTTCCTCCCTTCAGTTCTCGGGAGTCCCTCATCTCACCGGCACAGAAAGCAGCCTCTGCTTTCTGGTCTGGAGAGATCTCTAACTGAGTCTGAGTAGAAGGACTCAAGTTAGAAGACAGATTGTCAGTGTTTGACAGCTTAACAGAGCTGTCAAACGCTGATTTTTCATCTGTCAAAAGCTCTTGACAGATGAAATGTCAATCGCTGACGTCAGCAGTAACCAGGTGTCCCTTAATTGGCCTGCTGAGCCCGCTGGGCGGGCTTAACAAGGTCAATTAAGGGAAAATAGCGTGGGTTGGCCACAAGTTGATGGAGACGGGACTACAACCCAAAAAGTGGGAGTCCTGCCTCCAAAAGCTCCCCATTGACAAAATCCAGCCCATAGTGTAGCGCAAACCATTGGTCTGCACTGTCTAATACGAGTGTGCATTTACAACATACTCACTATAAGCAGGGACTTGGCAGATATTATGGAAAATCCAATTTGTAAAATTTAATAGGAAAAGACAAGCTTTATGGGGTAAGTTTTACAAGCTAGCGCTTCTGATGCAGATTTTTTTTGTGATGGGACCTACATCAAGAATTGGAGCATGGAGGCCAGTGCGTTTGATTCATAGCCCACACAATTTTCCATTGATCAATAATTGAAATGAACAGGCAGGAATTGTGCAGGCTGTGAATCAGGTGCACCCACCTCATTCCCAAATTCCTGATAAGTGCTGCCGTCATGTCTGCGTTGGGATCACTAACTTGTTCGGTTTGATTTACATCTTAGCCTCGTGAAATTAGCCAACAATGTCAGAAGTGATGAAGTTTATCCCTTTTTTTTCCAAAGGAAAAGAGATATTGCTGGAGCACTTGCAATCTGTCATGAGGAGAACAGTATATGACATGTGGTATCAGCCACTGAATGCTGAAATCATTCTTTGCGCCATATTCATAGTGGACATCTTCCCTTTGTCTAAAACCAATGTCCCCGCAGCAAAACATTAGAGGAAACAGGAGACTGACTGCATAACTCTTTAACCTGCAGAACAAAAGCCTTGTGCAAAGATATTTATAATATATTATTGATCCCTCATAACCCTCATTCATTAAAATATGGTATATATGCTTTTAAAAAATGATGCAATGAGGTAACAATCCAAAAATGCTGCTAGACACTACATCAGAACATCAATTCCTGTTAACTAATTAACTTTTTGCTTTTTTGCCCTTAAGATACATGAGTACTGTTATTATGCATGGTAAATTTCAGTGCTGGTGTTCTGCCTTTTGGGCAGAGTACTTTGGGATGTTATTGAGAATATGTCACTGGTGACAATGGGCTACCTCCTTGTCTATCTGTCTGGGCATTTCACTTTTTCCATAGTAGTGAACAAACCCTCAAATGCAAGCACAGTAAATTCTCCCATTCGCCAGGATCTGTGTTATTTTTTGCACTCTTACATGTTTTTTCTTTTAGTTTTGTTGTCCCTCACCTCTTTAGTCATCCATGGCTGTTTTCTTTGGCAAGTAGAGCTCTTGTTCCTCAGGGATATAAACTGGTTCTGTATCACCTTAAATTCTTTTCTGAACACCTCCCACTGATCCTCTGTTGTTTTATCCATTAACTGATTTGCCAAGTTTACTGTGGACAGTCTGTGTCTCATCCTGCTGAAGTCAACCTAAATCTAAAATCTTACTAGCTGTTTCGCATTTCTCCCTTTCAAACACAGCATTGAGCTCAATCATATTATGATCAGTATTAAATAAATGTTCGTGGACCCTTAGGCTGTTAACTAAATCTGGCTCATTGTTCATTATTAAATCTAATATGACCGTCCTCCTTGTTGGTTCTAGGATACATTGTTGCAGAAAACTATCCTAAACACACTCAAGAAATTCGTGATTTTTCTGACATGTCTGCTTATCCCAATCTATATGGAAGTTAAAATCCCCCATTAAAACCACTCTGCCTTTACTACATGCTTGTCTAATCTCTGCATTAATACATTCTGCCACTTCACCGCTGCTACCAGGGGGCCTATATACAACTCCCACTACAGTCTTAAATCCTTTTCCATTTCTTAATTCTACCCATAAAGTCTCCACTGCCTGCTTACCTCTCATTATATCATCTCTTATCATAGAATTAATTTCTTTCTTAATCACTAATGCTACTCTTCCCCCTCTACCAGGTTCCCTAGCCTTTCTGTCGAACTTATAACCTGGTATATTCACTTCCCAGTCCTGACTGCCTTGCAGCCATGTCTTAGTAATGGCTACCATGTCATACGCTCTAAGTTGAATTTGCACCTGCAGTTCATTCAATTTATTCCTTATATACTTCGTGCGTTTGTATAAAGAATGCTTATTTGGGCCACACACCATAACCTGTCCTTCGGCTCTAATGTTGTTTTTCTCACATATTTCTTATTTCTCTCTCCTGATTTAATTACTTTACATCTTTTAGTTTTCCCTTTACCTGTAGTGCCTAATGTACAATTTCTGACTATTACTCTACTCTCTTCCTTTTCATTTGTTTTAGAATTATTATTTATACTACCTTCTCCAGCTGAACCCTCCTCCCCCCCCCCCCCACCCCGCCCATTTACTAGTTTGAAGTCCTTGTGATCAGCCTATTATCCTTTCCGCTAGGACCCTGGTACCAGCCCAGTTCAGGTGGAGCCCGTCCCAATGAAAGAGTTCCTTCCTCTCCCAGTACTGGTGTCAGTGTCCCATGAAATGGAACCCCTCTTTTCCACACCTCTCCTTCAGCTATGTGTTCACCTCCCTAATCTACTTATCCCCACGCCAATTTGCACGTGGCTCAGGTAATAATCCAAAGATTATAACCCTTGAGGTCCTGATTTTTAATTTAGCTCCTAGCTCCTGGTACTCTCTGAACAGGACCTCTTGCCTACTCTTTCCTATGTTGTTGGTCCCAACATGGACCACATGACTAGATCCTCCCCCTCCTCTCCAATATCCTTTCAAGCTGGTTCAAGATGTTCGAGAAGAACAGGTTCTTGCTTCTTCTCTGGTATTATCACTTGCTCCTCCTCACCCATAACTGTGACTCACCCGGTACTGCCTCCTCATACTCATTAACTCTTGCTGTTTGCAA
This sequence comes from Somniosus microcephalus, assembly GCF_052327205.1. Taxonomy (NCBI): domain Eukaryota; kingdom Metazoa; phylum Chordata; class Chondrichthyes; order Squaliformes; family Somniosidae; genus Somniosus; species Somniosus microcephalus. The sequence goes on from NC_140988.1 coordinate 266,533,235, forward strand.
AGGTTTATCGGTGAGAGGGTGTTATAAGGTGCTGTCTCGTCCTGGCCCACTGGCAGTGCTAGCAGGCTGCTGTCCCATATCTATAACAATATTGACCCTGATTTTAACTCCAGGTGGATTCCCCACTCAGGCCTGAGTTAAAATTACAATCGGGTTTCAATGATGTCATTGGGCCACAACATGTATATGGAAAGGACTCTGTTGGCTCCGGGCGGGTGTTCTTGCTGCCTGCTCAGGAAAGCAGGTTAAAACTGCAGATGTTGCGATCATGGCAGCTTTCAGACAGGTAATAGCCAGGACGATTTTAACTGCCCACCTGCGTGGTTTCTGCGAGCAAATAGGGTTAAAATCGCCTGACTAATGTTACAATGCTGTATCAAATATATTATAAGATACTAATTGTGTATGATATTTTTATAGTGAGAATGGAGGCAAGACATAAGAACTAGATGGTGCTGGCCCATAACTTGCGAGAGGCCTGAAGCGTCACCTTCTCTTGCCCCTTTGATACTCTTATACACGAGCTTGTCTCGGGTGGTCTTATTCTCTAAGAGAATGAAAGGCTTCTATTTTGTGAACACTCCTCCAGTTTGGGTCTGTTCCCTTGTATTATGAGCTATCTTGTAGTATAAGCAGAGAAATAGTCTTGACATGCTATAATTTGAAGGATCAGTTGCCTCTTATACATCTCATGAAATCAACGGATAGGAAAATCGTGCAGGGTGTATAACGGGCGATGGAGCCGCTACCGCCAGTTTTCCGCTTCCCAGCAAAAGTGAAAATGACCCCCCAATGTTTGAGAATGCCTACAAGCTGCATCATTGCTGCATTTTTTTATTACTGTACTTTGAAAATGGTCCTCTAATCTTAAACAAATATAAAGCAAAGCTAGCAATTTCCTCATAGGGTTCTCCCGATCAGCCACCATAACTTCAGCAGAAAATTAGCGGAAACCCAAGTACATGAGGGAGAAAGGAATAGAAAGATGTGTTGATAGGGTGAGATCAAGAGGCATGAGTTTTAGAGAAGTTCTTAAGGGAGGAGAAGGAGAGGGAGTGACTACCAACAATCTCTAGCAATCACGACTCATACCTCACAATCATAGCTTCACCTCACCCTCACTCACTTAGCATTGCTGCAAGCTTCACACCCACATCTCACACCTTGCACACACTGCCAGCTATTCAACCATGACAGGCACATCACCCAAACACATTGCAACACACTCACTGACACACTTCCCTTTCTCTTGCAGGCCAAGGTGGCTCACAACCACTGCGAGCAGCAGCAGGCGGGCGGAGGGGGGTGGGGACAAGCACAGCTGCAGGACCTGACCCAGCTGGAGGAGAAAGTTCTGGAGATAATTGGAGGGACAGTCACTGAGACTGTGCTGATCGGTGAGGCGGAAAACATTGATGATGATGGTATGGTCATACCTAATCCTTCTTCTCACATCCCATTTCCCCATCATCCCGCAATATCTTCTCACTTACAGGCTGCTGATGGTGTAAGCATGCACATCTTGCTTTCCCACTTCTCCCCTCACAACAACTCAACCCTTGTGCCATTCTTCTTTTAGATACCCAAGAACTGCCACCAGCTAAGCCTGTGCAGAAAGAAGTAGAGGAGGAGAGTCATGGAGAAGAAGAGACACTCTCACGCGCTCTATTGATTCAGCTGTGCGTGCTTAGGAGAGTGCATTGTTTGGAACGGCGACGTCGAAAATGGCAGGTCGTGTGTCAAATCAGCATTATATGCTGACTGACGTCACGATCTGCCTACACTGCATACTGCCGGCGCATGCACGTCCCACCTACGCTATCACCCTCGCCAAGGTGGCGACCAGCGTGGGCCGCGCCAGAAGTGGGCGGAGGCGAGGCGGCTGCCATTTTTTTCTCGAATCCAGCCTTAACTGCCGGCACTAATATGTCGAATTTTGTGGCCTCACTCTTTTAACTAAGAAACTGAGCCCTCATGCAATTCTATATTACCACCTTGATTATTTATTTCTGAGCCATAGTCCCAGGTACATGATTTCAACAAAAGTAATCATGTACCATCAGTATCTTTTCCTGATGTGTTTAACACTCTGACCTAATCTTTCAATTTTGATAGGACAAATTCCCATATTAATATGTCTCTACCCACATGATTAAGCATTGAATCCTGCAGAGTCTCCAAAAAACTTCTCCTTGACTCAGGTAATATAGTGTACATCCAAAACTAAAGAAGGAAGAGATAACAATCCCAATACATAAAAGAGGGTCTACAAATAGAGGAGTACCTCAGAGGAATGTCTTTTAAAAATGAAGCAAAGTATCCCTTTATAAGCTGTTTAAGCAAGAGGACTCTGACATGATCTCCTAACATTTCAGTGTCGCCAGACCAGGATTATCACCAACTAGCTCCATCCAAACACAAATCTCCTTCAGTAATGATTACATTAGCAACACACACAGTAGTTACCATTTAAATCTATCCATAGCTAATGTAGTAATAAAATAAAAAAGCAGCTAAACTCTTGTAAAACAGCATTTCCCATGCTCCCAAATTATGGAGCCTCTTTTACAATGTCTCTGAGAGCAAAGCAAACTTCAGAACTGCATTGTCTCATTGCATAGTGTGATATACTACTCAAGACCCAATAGTCAAGACAAAGCTCCTTTCGAAGTAGAATGATCATTCATTGTGATGCCCATCCTTTTCTTTTCCAGGTAGTTCGCTTATTATGCTGGAAACCCGGTGTCAAGGCTTCTCAAGAATATCACTACTTGTTCTAGCTATGTCATTCTGACCAAATTTGTAATGTTTTAATTAAGTTGCCAAAAAAGCTATACAGTTTCATTAAAAGAATACAATTTTTGCAGGTTATTTCAGAGACTTCGCTGATCTCTTAACTTTAGTTTTATTTACTAGACCCCTCTCCTGTTGCAGGATAGGTCCACTGAGTAATGGGAAAATAATTAAGCTTCTTATCTTTACAGAACTTTTTCCTTTTCTCCTTTGCAACCTTCCTACATTACAACAGTGACTACACTTCAAAAGTACTTCATTGACTGTAAAGCACTTTGGGAGGTCCAGTGGTCGCGTGAAAGGTGCTATATAAATGCAAGTCTTTTATTTCTTTCTTTATAAGCTAAAGACTCTCTGGACATCTAAAGCTTTGAAGCATAATGGCAGAAAGACATTCCCAATTCGTGGGATTGATGCCAAGACACAATGGGGTCGATTTTCCTGGAGCCGTCAGGCGGGGTTTCAGGCGTTTGGGGGGGGGGACATCCCGAATTCGGTGGTCCCGACACCATCCCACCCAAAACCCCGCTCCACGCAAGTTTCAGAGGCGGCGGGTACCCGCCCCGTACTAGGACCCACCGACCCCAGGCGGGAAGGGATTAGTGCCAATTAACTGCCTGTTAACAGGTCGTTAACAGGCAGTTTTTAACCTAATCCCTATTTTAAGGGGTGTCGTGTGGGATTCCCAATGGCTCCAAACCAAGCCAGGTTAGAGCAGGCGGGCCGTCGGGTTGAAGGAGTTGGAGGGGTCGCGATGTCGGTGTTCAGGTGAGTGATGGGTGCATGAGTGCAAAGGTAAGTATGTTTGGTGTGTCTAAAGTGTGTAAAGAACTTTTACTTACCTGTACTTACCTTAACAGCCTTTCTTCCTGTCGGCGTCGGGAGCGCATCACTCAGCCGGCACTTAAAGCTGAATGGCTGCGATCTGTGAAAAGTGACAGCCTTCAGCTTTGAGTGCTGCTGAGAGTTCTAACTGAGTCTGTGCAGAAGGACTCATGTTAGAAATCAGACTGTCAGTGCTTGGCAGCTTCAAACAGCTGTGAAACACTGATATTTCATCTGTCAACACGTCTTGATAGATGAAATTTCAGTCTGTGACGTCACCTGTTGCCAGATGGCCCTTAATTGGCCTGCTGAGCCCGCTGGGCGGGCTCAACTAGGTCAATCAAGGGAAAATCGCGTGGATTGGCCGGACGTCGATGTAGGCGGGTCTAAAACCCGAACGTTGTAGTCCCGCCTTCTTCCCGACAGCTTCAGGAAAATCGACCCCAATGTGCCTTTTCTATTGTCAATTGTTACATCTAAAAGCTTGTGAAGAATTTTAATAAGAAATTCCCTAGGTTTATTCCTTTATAGAGCTTCAGGTAAGTCTATCAATCCAGTTTGAATGTCTTCACCCTCAGCTTGAAGGAATTTAACATTGCCTCCGAGCTCACTCCAGCCTGTTCAATTCAAGGTGCCAGACATCTGACTTTGATTAATGCTTCTCCAGTTCACTGATGTTGCGAAGACAGGATTCAGTCTTTCATCAACTCACCTTAATTTAGAGCAGATTTGCATGACTTTCTGTTGTTTTTTTCTTCTCGAACATTTGAATTTTTATTTTCAATGCAATCCAACATTGGTGAGCCTTCTTTATTAGGCTCTCCTTGTGATAGTGCAGCTTTGGGCCCTGAATTCATAAGGGCTGATTCTCAACAGGCACCTTCCAACTTTACGTTGAAACTATATGGGTGTTAGGACCCTGAAAATTGGATTGCTGCCTCGCCCACCCGTTTATCCCCAATCTGTGCTATTCTGAATGGAGGAGAGGGATGGAAAGTGTGGGAAAGGAGGATTTATTAGTGCTGAGGCAACAGTAAAGTGATACAGGGCTGTGCATATTGTTAAGAAAGCTGTGAATGGAAACCTTACCTTAGCAGCTCTGGTCAGATCATTGAATTTCTTCCTACATTGCTGTCAGGTCCTTGGTGTAATGCTTCTAGCATCACAAACCTCTGCCCACTGCTGTCGGGTGTTTGGCAAGATACTCTGTGTCAGTCACTGGGGAAGTGCTCCTCCTTGCTCCTAGTGGCCTCCTCCATCAAGGCCTCTGTAGGAGTCGCTGGAAATAAACAGACTGCGAGACTTTCATAGCAGCAAAGAAAAACGCATGTTAGCTTTATTAACTCTCCGCATGGACTGAGGGACTCGGCCTCGTCGCAGGGCTATGACGTCATCACACAATCGACGACTCTTAAAGGGACCCTGCCCCGATAACCCAACCAAGTTCCGTACATAACGTGGAGCGATAACAACATTGGCTATACATAGTGAATTGTGTTACTGTCCCTATGTGATCTCCACCACACCTCCATGGCATCATTGGAAAAACAGTGGGCTCTGGCAGCAGTCATACAAACATACAAACATAAGAACAATGACGGAGAGGTAAAGACCCTCTGGTCCATCGAGCCTATCCCACACAATTATGATACCTCGTGTATCACAAAATTTACACTGCACCCCACCCAAAACCGTGTGGTCTCCTGGGAGAGGCAAAGAAAGATAAAAAACCCAGGCAAATTTGAGGAAAAAAATTCTGGGAAATTCCTCTCCAACCCTAGTCCAGGAGATCGTTCTGGCCCTGAATTTCCTGCAGTACCTACCTTCTGTAAGAGGTGATCCCCGCCCCAGCTAGAAACAGGTCCAGCTATCGCTTAAAGGAATTCAGCAAATCAGCATTCACTGCACAAGCCAGCAGCCTGTTCCAAAGGTCTGTTATTTTCTGGGAAAAGAAGCACCTCTTGACATCTAACCTAGGTCTGGCCTTATACAACTTAAAATTATGACCCCTGGACCTCCCTAACCTATTTAATTGGAACAAACGGTCAATTGGAATATAATCTATTCCCTTCATTATCTTATAAATCTCAATCAGATCACCTCTAAGTCTACTCTTCTCTAAAGTAGAGCCCCAACTCTTTTAGCCTATCTTGATAACTAAGATGCTTTAAACTGAGAATTAGTCTAGTGGCCCTCCTCTGCACCCTTTCCAAAGCCGCAATATCACCCACCATGTGAGGAGACCAAAACTGGACACAGTATTCCACGTGCGGCCTGACTAAGGTCTTGTACAAGGACAAAACAGTATGCCTCATCTTGTACTCAATTGTCCTATTGTCATTTTAGAGACAGCAACAGCTGATTAAAAACTGATGTGTTAAGATGCATGCATGATGACAGGGTGATCAGACTCTATGATGTAATTACATTATCATGCTTTTTAAATGTGTAGCGTACATGTTGCATGTGTGCAATCATGCTGAAAATAATTTAAGGTTCTTCAATCCTCCTACTAATCACTTTGTGTTAGCCTTGGTAAGTCAAACAACGGCAGTGAGTCCCCTGAATTCTTAATCTGAGGGACTCCATAAATTGCAGGTTAGATTTAATCTGACCTGAAACTGGAAGAAAATTAGGCACAGGCGTAAGCGGCTTTCGTTCAGATTTCATACAGTTTTATACTGTTTACATGTTAGATCAATTTTTAAAAATAAATTCTCAGGATGTGGGCATCGCTGGCGGTTGGCGTTTATTGGGCAATATATACTAGCCTTGCCAATGGCGGCCATGCCCGGAAATGAATAAAATAAAAGTTTGACACTTCTGATTTAAGATGAATTCAATCTTCACAAGATTAATATAACACTTACTCCAATAAAATGGCAAATGTATCAGATGGTTCTGATTTGCCTTCTAAATCATAGGCTATATTGTACAATGGAGCAGAAACTTTGAATCTGACTGCTTACGTGAATCTGATTTGAATTTGTTTCACAGTCAGTCTCCCTGAGAGCTATCTCTACTCCCCAGTGCAGCACTATCATGAATAAGACTCAGGAAAATGGAAGACATTTCTGAAATTGTAGGGGACTGGGGAATTCATATTTCCACATTTTGAAAAAAAGTCTGCCTGATCTTTTCTTAATGTAATGTGGTAGTGAGCTACCATGAGTGTATATATCACAATAGCTTAGCTGGAAGAGCAAAAGAAAAAGTCATTGAAACAAGGCAATAGTAGCAGAAGGCTTTGATTGGTTCATTGTCAATCACATTCTAGAGAAGGAAATTATGCTCTATAACCAAACACATGCTACCGAATTGTCCAATTACTTTTCACAAAGAAAGTCTGAGGTACATCTGTCATGACTATCCTATCCACCCCAATATATACCTTCATAATAGAATTTATTGCATAATAAGCACATGCCATCATCCAGTTGCTCTAACTCTCTCCCGTGCATACATAGCTCAATTTACCCCATCAGACCTCGTCACTGGCCCATCGCCACTTACACCCTTTCCCCACCAGACCTCATCTCTGGCCCATCGCCACTTACACCCTTTCCCCACCACACCTCATCATTGGCCCATCGCCACTTACACCCTTTCCCCACCAGACCTCGTCACTGGCCCATCGCCACTTACACCCTTTCCCCACCACACCTTGTCATTGGCCCATCGCCACTTACACCCTTTCCCCACCACACCTCGTCACTGGCCCATCGCCACTTACACCCTTTCCCTACCAGACCTCGTCACTGGTCCATCGCCACTTACACCCTTTCCCCATCAGACCTCATCACTGGCCCATCGCCACTTACACCCTTTCCCTACCAGACCTCGTCACTGGTCCATCGCCACTTACACCCTTTCCCCATCAGACCTCGTCACTGGCCAATCGCCACGTACACCCTTTCCCCACTAGACCTCGTCACTGGCCCATCGCCACTTACACCCTTTCCCCACTAGACCTCGTCACTGGCCCATCGCCACTTACACCCTTTCCCCACCAGACCTCGTCACTGGCCCATCGCCACTTACACCCTTTCCCCACCACACCTCGTCATTGGCCCATCGCCATTTACACCCTTTCCCCATCAGACCTCGTCACTGGCCCATCGCCACTTACACCCTTTCCCCACTAGACCTCGTCACTGGCCCATCGCCACTTACACCCTTTCCCCACCACACCTCGTCATTGGCCCATCGCCACTTACACCCTTTCCCCATCAGACCTCGTCACTGGCCCATCGCCACTTACACCCTTTCCCCACCAGACCTCGTCACTGGCCCATCGCCACTTACACCCTTTCCCCACCAGACCTCGTCACTGGCCCATCGCCACTTACACCCTTTCCCCACCAGACCTCGTCACTGGCCCATCGCCACTTACACCCTTTCCCCACCAGACCTCGTCACTGGCCCATCGCCACTTACACCCTTTCCCCACCAGACCTCGTCACTGGCCCATCGCCACTTACACCCTTTCCCCACCACACCTCGTCATTGGCCCATCGCCACTTACACCCTTTCCCCACTAGACCTCGTCACTGGCCCATCGCCACTTACACCCTTTCCCCACCACACCTCGTCACTGGCCCATCGCCACTTACACCCTTTCCCCACCAGACCTCGTCACTGGCCCATCGCCACTTACACCCTTTCCCCACTAGACCTCGTCACTGGCCCATCGCCACTTACACCCTTTCCCCACCAGACCTCGTCACTGGCCCATCGCCACTTACACCCTTTCCCCACCAGAGCTCGTCACTGGCCCATCGCCACTTACACCCTTTCCCCACCACACCTCGTCACTGGCCCATCGCCACTTACACCCTTTCCCCACTAGACCTCGTCACTGGCCCATCGCCACTTACACCCTTTCCCCACCAGACCTCGTCACTGGCCCATCGCCACTTACACCCTTTCCCCACCAGAGCTCGTCACTGGCCCATCGCCACTTACACCCTTTCCCCACCACACCTCGTCATTGGCCCATCGCCACTTACACCCTTTCCCCACTAGACCTCGTCACTGGCCCATCGCCACTTACACCCTTTCCCCACCAGACCTCGTCACTGGCCCATCGCCACTTACACCCTTTCCCCACCAGACCTCGTCACTGGCCCATCGCCACTTACACCCTTTCCCCACTAGACCTCGTCACTGGCCCATCGCCACTTACACCCTTTCCCCACCAGACCTCGTCACTGGCCCATCGCCACTTACACCCTTTCCCCACCAGAGCTCGTCACTGGCCCATCGCCACTTACACCCTTTCCCCACCACACCTCGTCATTGGCCCATCGCCACTTACACCCTTTCCCCACTAGACCTCGTCACTGGCCCATCGCCACTTACACCCTTTCCCCACCAGACCTCGTCACTGGCCCATCGCCACTTACACCCTTTCCCCACCAGACCTCGTCACTGGCCCATCCCCAAATATACCCTTTCCCCACCAGACCTTATCATTGGCCTCATCCTCACATACACCCTTTCCCACCAGCAGATAGTACCAGATCTGTCCACACTCCTGTATCCCATGGCTCATCCCAACTCAGACCCAATGGTATGTAAATAAAACATTTGGCTGCTCAGCATTATTTACTTGGTGCTTTTTCAATCAGATTAGCAGCTAACTCAATCCGATTAAAATGTCTTTCTGTAAACACAGATATGATTGTTTACTTTTTAAAGAGGTACTAACCAACATAACCTTCCTTATCTGAATCTGATCCAACCTTTTCTTTACAATTTCAAACGACTGAGTGTATATAGGATGGTACATGCAGCTGAGCTTTTAAGATGACAGCTTGTTATAACAGCTTACAGCCAAACCATCAGTCATTACACCCTGGGCAAGGCTTCCTCTCAAATACTTGGAAGCACCAAAAGCTAAACTGACATTCCCAACTGGGAGGTCAGCATCAAAGGACATGAAAAAAATTAGAGAGAATTGCATGCTCGAAACATAAAGCACTTTGGTGTTGACTGGAAATCTTGCTTTGTTGCCTTGAAGTTCTGATGGATAGATTTGTAGCCGCTTGAGAATTCATCCAGAGGGACTATGATGTGCAACCAATTTTTAGAATAATAATTTGGAGAAATAGCAGAACTTTTAGAAAAAGAAAAGAAAACCAGGAATTTCTTGTAAAATAATAATTTCTAACAGTTACTTTGTATTATGATGTTCCAAATATTCCAGTTTTTATTTTTCTGTTTTATGCATTAATCAATTGAAAAAATCTTTTAATGGTGAGTTTTCCCCTGGTGTAGCATTCTATTTGAAATGCTAGATGAGCCAGCGCTTGAAGAAGGCAGGAGGCTGTGTAACATCAGCATGTGCTATCAGAGGAGGGTCATCCACCCCAAGAAAATCTCTGGTGTGCTGAGAGCACATGGCGCATTGAATCCTCACTCAATGGGTGATGGTAGTGGTCTCATTTTACATATAACTTGTAGTGGCACTTCTTAGTTTCCAAACAGGCAGCCACTGAGCTGTGGGGCTGTTAACAACGAGTAGACGCGTGTCGAAATAAAACGTTCCCAAACGTAGCTTTGTCTTTTAAACTGTTTACTATAACACTTCACAAACGGAATTACAAAGCAAACACGTATAAACGAACACGGTCAAAAACTGTATTGCTCCAAACCTCACAACTTCTGCCTCCTTCAGCCACGTGGAGTTTAAACTGTAAAATGGCTGCATACCATGTGTGGCTTAGGGACTGTACCATTGTGGCAAGAATGAAGGGGGTGTCTCGGACTATACTACTGGAGCAAGAAAATAGGGGGTTTCTTAATACAATAAGTCAATCAGGTAAATTAACTGTATTATGCTATTTAACCAATATTTTAAAGTATTTTCTTAAGCTTTTATGGCTCTTACATTCCGGCCCCTAATTGACTAGGCACATGAAGCGTATCAATTACTCAAACATTAAGAGTCATAAACTAATGAGTTCAACATATTTACAATATAAGTGTCCACTTTTTTCGTTCAGGAACTTTTCACGCTGCTTCTTGTAGCAGGCAGAGCTTTGTGATCGGTCTTTCCAGGGTACTGGTCTTGGTTTGCAAACAAACGCGACGAACGACGCCTCTGGAGTCTGGCATGGTCTTAATTATTTTTTCCATCAACCAAGAATTTCTAGGGGCTGAATCATCCACGATTAAGACAATGTCTCCGACAATGAAGTTCCTCTTTATTTTGGACCATTTTTGACGCTCCTGTAGCAGAGGTAAGTATTCTCTTGTCCATCTGGTCCAGAAAAGGTCTGACATATACTGAACTTGCCTCCACTTCCGACGGGCATACAGATCTTCCTTTTTGAAGACTCCCGGGGGCATGGCTGGCTGTGTTTTCAACAACAACAGGTGGCTCGGAGTCAGGGCTTCGAGGTCATTGGGATCATCTGATGTCTTAGTTATCGGTCGGTCATTAATGATGGCTTCGACCTCGCACAGAACGGTTTGGAGTCCCTCGTCGTCGAGCGCTTGCTGCTTCAGTACAGAACTGAATAGTTTTCTTACGGTGCGTATCTGTCTTTCCCAGACACCTCCATGGTGGGATGCAGCCGGAGGATTGAAGATCCACTTAATTCCTGTTTGCATCATGGCTTCCTGTATTTTAAGCCGATTCCAACCTTCAATAGCTTCCCGTAGTTCTCTCTCCGCTCCGACGAAATTAGTGCCATTATCAGAACGCATAATGGACACCTGACCTCTTCTACAGACAAAGCGCCGCAAGGCGTTAATACAGGAATCAGTGTCAAGCGTGTGTGCCACCTCAATATGAACTGCTCTGATGGTCAAACAAGTGAAAAGCACACCATATCTCTTGACAAGGCTCTGTCCTCGCTTTACCTCGAAAGGCCCGAAATAGTCCACCCCTATGTTTGTAAATGGGGGCTTGTCTGGTAACAAACGGTCTTCAGGCAGGTCTGCCATTTTCTGCTCCCCAGCTCTAGCGTGTAACCGTCTGCAAACAATGCATTCAGAGAGTATTTTTCTTATTACAGAATTAGCTCCTGGAATCCAGTATCTTTGTCTTAGCTTCGCAAGCACGTGATTCCTCCCACTGTGTCCAATACTCTGGTGTATATGCTGAAGAATGAGAGTAGCAACCCGGAGGTCCTTAGAAAGGATAGCAGGATGCTTGGCCTCCTCTGGCATAGCAGATTTGTTTAGTCTCCCTCCCACCCTCAGTACTCCATCTTGCAGTGTAGGGTCCAGCTTGTAGATATGACTACCTTTCTTGATTGGAGTATTTCGCTGTAAAGCTTCGATTTCTTCTGGGTATCTTTGTCTTTGACTGAAGCAAACTATCTCCATCTCAGCCTTGGCCAAATCCTCCACGGTCAATGAATTCTTACCCAATGTGGTCTTGTGCTGATGCATATACTGCTGTAGAAGCATTCTCTGCTTATCGGGGTTACTTTCAGACTGACTGATAGTGGCTCGGTACTCTTTTCTCTTACCGCTCAGGTGTAGCAACAACTCTTTCAACCTTAGAAACCATGCAACTGCTTTCCTCAACTGGTGCCATCCTGAGAAATGGTTAACAAGCTTGTTCACTGTGTCAAAGTTCTCTTTCGTAGTTATGAGATTTACTGTGACTGATCTCTTGACTTCGACGTCGTCTTCAGCAATCTGACTTGGCATATCTGGTCTTTCTGGCCATGATCTCTCTGTTTCCAGCAGATAACTTGGGCCTTGTATCCAAGTTTTACTCCTCATGAAGTTTTCAGACTTCAATCCCCGTGAGGCTTGATCTGCTGGGTTTAATGAGGTGTTTACATACCTCCATTGAGATGGTTGTGTAGCTTCTCTAATGGATGAGATTCTGTTTGCTACGAAGGTCTTGAAGCGTATCTTCTCATTCTCTATATACTTCAGCACCGTCGTGCTATCCGTCCAGAAGACAGATTCTTCTAGTGGGAGCTGTAACTCTTTCCGCATCGCCTGGTCAACTTTAACTGCAAAAACCGCTGCCGTCAACTCCAGTCTCAGGATGGTGACCTGCTTCAGCGGAGCCACCCTGGATTTCCCCATGAGGAAGGCACAATGTTTCTGGCCCTGTTGATTTGTCAGCAAGAGGTAAGTAGCCGTGCCATAGCCGTCCTCACTGGCGTCCGAGAAATGATGTAGTTGAGCCGTCTTTGTAACTCCAAAACTCACGGGCTTGATGCATCTACTGACGTTGAAGCTAGAAAGTTGTTGCAAATCTGTCAACCATCTGTGCCATCTCTGAGCTTGACCTTCTGGGATATCTTCATCCCATCCTCTCTTGTCTCTACACAGCTCTCGTAGCATCAGCTTCACCGGCAGAATGAGTGGTGCCAGGAATCCAAGAGGGTCATAGATGGAACTGACCACGGAGAGAATCCCTCGTCTTGTGGATGGTCTTTTGTTCACCATTATCCTGAAGTTGAACGTGTCTGACTCAATGCACCATTGTACACCAAGAGCTCTCTCGATAGGAAGGACATCGTGGCTCAGGTCCAGATCTTTGACTTCAGTGGCTCTTTCCTTTTCTGGGATAGAAGCTGGAACTGCTCTGCTGTTGCTTATCCACTTAGTCAGATGGAATCCTCCATTCGAACACAGAGTTCTAAGGTCTCTTGACAGTGCGATGGCATCGTCTTCTGTTGACACGGACTTCAGACAGTCATCGACATAAAAGTTTCTGAAGATTGTCTCCACAGCCTCTGATGGTGCTTTGCCTTTGCCATCTTCTGCAGTTTTTCTGAGAGTGTAGCTTGCACAGCTGGGAGATGATGTGGCTCCGAACAAGTGTATGGCCATTCTACATTCCACCATCGCTTGACTAACGTCGCCATCTGGCCACCAAAGGAAACGCAGAAGATCAGCATCTTCATCAGGGATTCTGACTTGGTAGAACATTGATTCTATGTCTGCCATCATGGCAACGAGCTCTTGTCTAAACCTAGTCAAGACGCCAATGAGGGTATTAGTAAGATCAGGACCTTGAAGCAGCTGGTCATTCAGTGAAGTTCCTCTGAATGAGGCGGCGCAGTCAAACACGACACGGATCTTTTTCTTCTTTGGGTGATACACACCGTGATGAGGAATGTACCAGACCCTTCCATCGTCTCTGTTCAACTGTTCCTCGGGCACTTTTACAGCATAGCCTTTCGCTATGATGTTTCTCATGAAGCCTTTGTAGTCTTCGTGAAAGTCAGGGTTCTTGTTCAGCTTTCTCTTTAGACTGATGGCGCGTTGCTCTGCTATGCAGCGATTGTTCGGCATCTTCGCGGTCTGTCTTCTCAGTGGCAAACCAATGTGATAGTGGCCATCAATGAACTGTGTAGGCCTTGTCATCAAATCCATGAACTGATGGTCTTCTTGTGACATCTCTGTCTTTTCCTCGCAGCTGCGTTCTGAAAAGTCTGCGTTGAACTGCTGTATCAACAGCTCTTCAATGCTTGCGATAGAGATGCGATTAACTGTGACATTTTGTCGTTCCTCCTTGTTCGACTTGTTGCCATCATCTCTCCTTAACGGTCCATTGACTACCCATCCAAGGGCTGTCCTGACGGCGTAGGGTCCATCATCCTTGCTGTTTATCACCTGCCATGGCTCCATAGTTTTGTAGGCATTGGTTCCAATTAATAGGCCAATTTCTGCTTCAATGTATGGGAGACGCACCTTTTCTAGGTAAGGCCATCTATCCACATCCTTCTGCAGGGCTAAGTTCCCTATTCTAACAGGAATCTCCCTCTGTGTGAAAACATTAGGCAGGTCTATGAAGTCCTTCTCTTCAAGTCCACACACTTCTAGGTCTGACAGGATATAACTTTGCATTGACTTCTCATGACCCATGGTGCGTAATAGGATTTCTGTTCTTCTGCCTCTAACGTTCAGCTGTCGCATGAGTGATTCTGTGCAGAACGTTGCTGAACTACCTGGGTCCATGAAGGCGTAAGTCTCCACAAGCTTCTCGCTCCTCTTAGACTTGATCTTTACTGGTACGATGGCAAGAATACAATCACTGTCACTGGCCCCAGTGAGTCCACAAGTCTCTGGTTCTAGCGACACCAGAGCACTTGAAACAACCTTCTCGTCGGTATTGTTTTCTTCACTCTTCTTAGAGACTTGTTCTTCTTTATGGATATGCAGCAGACTGGGATGTTTCCGAGTGCACTCTCTGCATGTTGTTCTTTGCTTACAGTTTCTACTCAGGTGCCCCTGAGAGAGACATCCAAAACATAGGCCGTTGTACTTCAGGAATTCGATTCTGTCCTTATGTGGCTGTGCTTTGATGTCGCTGCAGAAATCCAATGTATGATTCTTCTGGCAGAATAAGCATGGCTTCTGAAAGGCATTAGCAGGCGTCACTGTGCTGCTCTTTTTGGGAGATGAGTTCTGGGGCCTTTCTTCCTCGGCCTGAGTGATGATAGTTGCAAAGCTGCTTCCCCTGGAACCACCTTTCCTGAGAGTCTTTGATTCAACAGGCTTGGCTTTCACTCTTCCATCGGTGGTCGGGCTGGCGTCCTGGATGTTTCCAAACAATGGGTCCCTAGCAATTTTAGCCTGTTTGTCTATGAAATTCACTAAGTCTGCAAACCTGGCTCTACTTTTCCGTCTCTCCATTATCTCAAAGGCTGTTCTTCTCCATTGTTCTCTCATCCTGTAAGGAAGCTTAGAGATGATGATTCTCATAGTCGTAGGATTGTCCATCTCTTCCATGAATTCAACATCCTCCATGGTGTTGCGACATCCTATGAGGAAAAGAACATATGCGTTCAATGCCTCTCCGTCCTCCGATCTGATCTGTGGCCACTTGGTAGCCTTTTCAATATATGCAGTGGCTATCTTCAGCTCATTACCATAGTGCTCCTGAGGCAACTTCCTGGCTTCTATGTATCCCCGGTCTGGTTTCATGTGTTCACAGCTTCTGACCAGGTCTTGTGGTTTACCACTGGTGTACTGTCCCAGGTAGTACAACTTATCACTGCTGCTCTCTGTTTTGGAGTCAATGGCTTGTTCAAAGGATCTGATGAAGGGCTTATACTTGAGTGGGTCGCCTTGGAACACTGGTATGCCTCTTTGAGGGAGTCGAAACAGATTCTGTTGTTTTACAAGCATCTCTGTAATTTCGTTCTGACGTTGCATCACTCGGTATAGGCTTCTCCCTGTGTCTTCAGGCCTCTGGTGGTCATCAGCAGGGTCTAGTCTAGACCGTCTGACGTCTGGGGTAGCATCACGTGCTCCTGTTAGTGGAGAGGCCACTCTTCCACGCTGTAATGCCAGGGGATTGCCTTCGGACTCTCTTGTAACTCTTGAAGGTGCCCTGGATCCAACTCTATGTGACAACATTGACTGGCAGTATTCGCTCCCGCCGTCCCGTGAGCCTTCATAATCTTCATACGCACTCAACCTGGCATCTGAGACCACGATAGCTGTTTTTATCTCCAGCTGTTCTTTCTTTGCCTGCACCTGGGCCTGTTGGGCCTGCAGTTGGGCCTGTTGGGCCTGCACTTGGGCCTGCAGTTGGGCCTGTTGGGCCTGCAGTTGGGCCTCTTGGACCTGCAGTTGGGCCTCTTCCCGTTCAAGAGCTTGCTTCTCCACTAAAGATGCTGCGCGCGCCATCAACGCCGCTCATTCAACCTCCTCTTTCATGCGTCGCGATGAGCTTGTGGTAGAAGCGACTGACCTGCGTCCAGAAACAGAGCTACCTTCTTTTCGGTTTTTGCTCGGTCTGGCGGAAGTCTCTGAAATGCTATCGTCTGGTCCGACTTCATTGTCAACTTTATCTTTCTCTGCTGTATCAGCATCTTGACGAATCTTTAACATCCACTGTTCTGTGGCCTTGATATAGTCCTTAATGCTGGTTGATTTAAGATCAAACCAGTTGTGCTGATCAGCGCTTCCCTCTGCTTCAGACAGAAGTGCTAATACATCTTCATTGAGTACATTAAATTCTTCATGCAGCTTGGAGAAATCGTAATACATTATGGCCTAGAAATTGAGTTTTGGCGCTGCCAGGGCTTTAGCGCCGGAAGTTAGTGCCGGAGCTAAGTCGCGCTGGTCGGGCCCAAAATTCACTGGTTCTGCGCCCAAACGGCTGCCGGCGCTGCTGAAAGCTGTTAGCGCCTGAAAACTGGCGCTATGCGCTGAATTTCGGCGCTATTCCAGCGCTGCGGCGCCCGCTGCAGTGCGGCAGGTTCGGGAAGTGCAGGCCTCCTCCTTCCCTTAAGGAGGAGCTGCCTGCACCCGGCCGCGGCCCGCGATAATCTTATTAAAAATGAGCCCGGCACCTCGGACAAGTGCCGGGCTTGCTTCTGTTCCGGGGGGGGGGGGGGAAGTCCGGGGAGGGAGCTGCGGCCAGGCGGGCGGCGGGAAAGCGGCCGGCCGCCGCGGGGCCTTTAATGCGCCGGCGCAAACTTGTGCAAGGCACCTCTGCCAGAACGTTGCTTGCGGCTGCCACGGGCGAGGCGGCCGCAAGTCAATTTCGGCGCTGGGGCCCGTCACCACGGCAACCGGGACGCTGCGCACACCGATGACGTCATCGGTGCCGGCGCAGCGCTACCGGTCTACCGCGGCGGAAGGGCCCCAGGCAATTTAGGCGCCGGCGCCAATTGCAGCGCTAGGCCCTCTAGCGCCGCAAAATCGGCGCTAAGGGCACTGAATTTCTAGGCCTATGTCTTCAGCTTTCTTAATATTAGCATTATCTTCCATGAGACGATCAATTATCTTCATTTTTCCAGTTATCTGAGCTAATTTAGCCTTCCTTGCACCTATGCTTCTATGTAACTTCTCTTCCATTGCCTTTGGGGGGAGCTTTATTTCCCTCTTTTGGCCAGCAATCCTTCTGGCTGGGGGAAGCTCCTGGCTCCGTAAGGCCTCGGCCATTTTACCCGCAGCTCTTATTTAGCTTCTCAATAGAATGAACAAAGCAAGTAACAGTCACTGTACCTTCGCTTTCTTATATTGTCGTCTGGCTCCGTGACCATTCATGTATACGTTCGCCGACGATTCCGTCCTTTCCTTCTTAGGGAGCAAGTTTTTGACTAATGTAGTGGCGCTTCTTAATTCCCAAACAGGCAGCCACTGAGCTGTGGGGCTGTTAACAACGAGTAGACGCGTGTCGAAATAAAACGTTCCCAAACGTAGCTTTGTCTTTTAAACTGTTTACTATAACACTTCACAAACGGAATTACAAAGCAAACACGTATAAACGAACACGGTCAAAAACTGTATTGCTCCAAACCTCACAACTTCTGCCTCCTTCAGCCACGTGGAGTTTAAACTGTAAAATGGCTGCATACCATGTGTGGCTTAGGGACTGTACCATTGTGGCAAGAATGAAGGGGGTGTCTCGGACTATACTACTGGAGCAAGAAAATAGGGGGTTTCTTAATACAATAAGTCAATCAGGTAAATTAACTGTATTATGCTATTTAACCAATATTTTAAAGTATTTTCTTAAGCTTTTATGGCTCTTACATAACTCCATAGGCATTCTATGTATTTGTGAGATGCTTTTTTGGCATTTGCTTAGTTAGGATTCTGGAAGGCTGCTATTTGTTAGCTGTCTCTTTAAATTTACACTATTAAATCTGGTTGTCCTATTCTGGCCACAGAATTGTAGACCTATGAAACACTGGCTTTGATTCTTTCTGACCAATTTTCTTTCCACCCCTCTGTTCCTGAGCTGTGGTACGGTTCACAGGTTTAGTTACCATTCAATACTGTACCCAGTTTGTTATCAATCATATGAGAGTCTCAACAGCAGTCTATTCGACAAGTCAGCTGGGAAGGCAGAGCAAATATGCGAAGGCAAAAGGGAATATGGCAGGGCTGGAAGGCATTTATTTTAATGCAAGGAGTCTTGCAAATAAGGTGGACGAACTGAAGTTGTTGTTGAACACATGGGAGTACGATATTGTTGCTATCACGGAGACATGGTTGAGGGAGGGTCAGGACTGGCAGCTCAATATTCCGGGGTATAGAATCTTCAGGCGAGACAGAGGGGGGTGTAAAAGGGGAGGGGGTGTTGCAATATTAATTGAGTCAATTACTGCTGTAAGGAGGGATGATATATTAGCGGGTTCCTCTAATGAGGCCATATGGGTAGAACTTAAAAACAAAAAGGGGGCAAGCACTTTGCTGGGAGTGTACTATAGGCCCCCAAACAGTCAGGGGGAGATAGAGGAACAGATATGTAGGCAAATCTCAGAAAAGTGCGAAAATAATAGGGTAATAATAGTGGGGGATTTCAACTTCCCCAATATAAATTGGGACAGTCAGAGTGTGAAAGGCTTAGAGGGTGCAGAATTCTTAAAGTGCATCCAGGAGAACTTTTTGAGCCAACATGTAGAAAGTCCTACAAGAGAGGGGGCGGTACTGGACCTAATTCTGGGGAATGTAGCCGGGCAAAGTGGTGGAAGTGTCAGTAGGAGAGCATTTTGGCGACAGTGACCATAATTCGGTGAGATTTAAGGTGGTCATGGAAAAGGACAAAGACGGCCCGGAAATAAGGGTTCTAAATTGGGGGAAGGCCGATTTTAATATGATAAGGCAGGATCTGGCCAAAGTGGACTGGGAGCAGCTGCTTATAGGAAAATCCACATCAAAACAGTGGGAGACTTTCAGAAGGGAAATAGAGAGAGTACAACGCCAACATGTTCCTGTAAAGGTCAAGGGTGGGACCAACAAGCAAAGGGAACCTTGGATGACAAGGGATATACAAAAATGCATTAGAAATAAAAGGGGGGCTTTTGGCAGTTACAAAAGACTAAAGACGGAAGAAGCCCTAGAGGAGTATAAAAAGTGCAGGGGCATACTTAAAAAAGAAATTAGGAGGGCGAGGAGGGGCCATGAAATAACACTGGCGAACAAAATAAAGGAAAATCCTAAGATGTTTTATAAGTATATTAAGGGCAAGAGGATAACCAGGGAAAGGGTAGGGCCCATTAGGGACCAAAGTGGCAATCTGTGTGTAGAGCCAGAGGATGTAGGCGGGGTTTTAAATGAATTTTTTGCATCTGTGTTCACTATGGAGAAAGACGATGCAGACATAGAAATCAGGCAAGGGGACTGTGACATACTTGAACATATTAGCATCGAGAGGGAGGAGGTGCTAGCGGTTTTAGCAGGCCAAAAAGTGGATAAATCCCCAGGCCCGGACGAGATGTATCCCAGGCTGCTGTGGGAGGCAAAGGAGGAGATTGCAGGGGCTCTGACACAAATTTTCAGAACCTCTCTGGCCACAGGGGATGTACCAGAGGACTGGAGAACAGCTAATGTAGTACCATTATTCAAGAAGGGTAGCAGGGATAAACCAGGGAATTACAGGCCAGTGAGTCTAACATCTGTGGTGGGGAAATTATTGGAAAAAATTCTGAGGGACAAAATTAATCTCCACTTGGAGAGGCAAGGATTAATCGGGGATAGTCAGCATGGCTTTGTCAAGGGTAAATCATGTCTGACAAATCTGATTGAATTTTTCGAGGGGGTGACTAGGGGGGTGGATGAGGGAAATGCTGTGGATGTGGTTTACATGGACTTCAGTAAAGCTTTTGACAAAGTCCCGCATAGGAGACTGGTCAAGAAGGTAAGAGCCCATGGGATCCAGGGTGCCTTGGCGCGTTGGATCCTAAACTGGCTGAGTGGCAGGAGGCAGAGGGTGATGGTCGAAGGTTGCTTTTGTGACTGGAAGCCTGTGTCCAGTGGGGTACCTCAGGGATCGGTGCTGGGTCCCTTGTTGTTTGTGATCTACATAAATGATTTGGATGAGAATGTAAAAGGTATGATCAGTAAGTTCGCAGATGACACGAAAATTGGTGGGGTGGTAAATTGCGAGGAGGAAAGCCTCAGGCTACAGGACGATATAAACGGGTTGGTCAGATGGGCGGAAAAGTGGCAAATGGAATTTAACCCTGAAAAGTGCGAGGTGATGCATTTTGGACGGACAAATAAGGCAAGGGAATACACAATGAGTGGTAGGACCCTAGGAAGTACAGAGGGTCAGAGGGACCTTGGTGTACATGTACATAGATCCCTGAAGGCAGCGGAGCAGGTAGATAAGGTGGTTAAAAAGGCATATGGGATACTTGCCTTCATTAGCCGAGGCATAGAATATAAGAGCAGGGAGGTTATGATGGAGCTGTACAAAACGCTGGTGAGGCCACAGCTGGAGTACTATGTGCAGTTCTGGTCGCCTCACTATAGGAAGGATGTGATTGCTTTGGAGAGGGTGCAGAGAAGATTCACCAGGATGTTACCTGGGATGGAGCGCCTCAGCTATGAAGAGAGGCTGGACAGGCTGGGGTTGTTTTCCTTGGAGCAGAGAAGGCTGAGGGGGGACCTGATTGAGGTGTACAAAATGATGAGGGGCATAGATAGGGTAGATAAAGAGGAACTTTTCCCCTTAGTGGGGGGGTCAATAACAAGGGGGCATAGATTCAGGGTAAGGGGCAGGAGATTTAGAGGGGATTTGAGGAGGAACTTCTTCACCCAGAGGGTGGCTGGAATGTGGAATTCAATGCCTGAAAGGGTGGTAGAGGCAGGAACCCTCACAACATTCAAGAAGCATTTGGATGAGCACTTGAAATGCCATTGCATACAAGGCTATGGACCAAATGCTGGAAAATGGGATTAGACTGGACAGGGATGGATGGGCGGCGCAGACACGATGGGCCGAAGGGCCTCTTTCTGTGCTGTAAAACTCTATGACTCTATGACTCTAAGATGAGGCATCAGGTCTGACTCTAATACGGTCCTCATACAAAGTCAAGGGAGAAATCACTGCATTGTAATTATGTGAGGGATCAATGGCTGATTTTCCTCTTCCTATTCTAGGGCCATTGAGTCCAATTGTTGTGCCATTACTGCTGTCCCCACTATGATCAGCTAACTCAGCACAGATTTAGGGATTGAACCTGGGACATTCCTGCTCTTTATTGGTCAGTTACACACTGAGCCATCGAGGGAACTCAGCAATGATTTTTTTTTGTAAATGTAAATGACCACCTCACTCATGACAGTTTATCATTCAATAAATGTTTAATTAGACAACAATAATCTGTCCAACTCCATTATGTAACTAAAAGCTTACCTTTAACATTCATTTTAAGCGCATTTTTACCTGCCCAGTCCTCCTGCAATTTCTCCTTTCTAACCCAGTCACACCACATTACATACTCTCTTTGTTATTCTATCTCTATTTTAAAATTAAGGTTAAATGTACATTACTATAATTCCAAACATTGAACGTTGTTTCACCAAACACATATAAATCAGAGTAGCCTTCTGGATATCCCCTTGGATGTTCTTTAAACAGTTTTGCATCACTAAACCTTAGGAATGCCAGTCATGTAGTGGTCAGAGAGAGTTCACCACACCTGGTGCCTCAATACACATCCAAACTCTGGCTCATTGAATTTACTGAACACAGGAGCAAGCCCTGAAAGAAGGCTTTGAAACTTTTCTTCTGATCACAATCCCGTGGCATATTATTTTCACACAATCCATTCAACACAGTATAGCTCTGATTCAAGTTACTGGAATAGATCTAGGATCAAAGCAAAGCTGGCCGGCTTTGATGTCTTTATCTTTCTGCTATAAATGCAGTTTCCCCCCCCACCGCTCCCCCTATATATTAAACAAGAAGCTTGCCAGCAAATCCAGCAAGTAAATTCAGATGGCACCTGATCTTTAAAAGCATTAAATGATTTTTAAAATAATTATACACTACAGATTTTTAAAAAGTCTAAAAACTGTAATTGCTAATTATGTTAATGTCAACAGTATTATTAATACAGGGCTCAATATGATTCTCTGGAACATGTTGCTATTCAACAAGAAGGTGTTTGTCTCTTTTACGCTATTCAAAAATTGTACCTGGTCTGTTGTCCTGTGATATGTGGGAACAGTAGCATATTGGACTAGTAATCCAGAGGCCTGGACTAATAATCTGGAGATGTAAGTTCAAATCCCACCACGGCAGCTGGGGAATTTAAATTCAGTTAATTAAATAAATCTGGAATAAAAAGCTAGTATCAGTAATGGGGACCATGAAACTATCGGATTGTTGTAAAAACCCAAATGGTTCATTAATGTCCTTTAGGGAAAGAAACCTGTTGTCCTTACCTGGTCTGGCCTATATGTGACTCCAGACCCACAGCAACGTGGTTGACTCATAACTGCCCTCTGAAATGGCCTAGCAAGCTACTCTACGATGGACTGCAGTGGTTCAAGAAGATGGCTCACCACTACCTTCTCGAGGGCAATTTGGGATGGGCAATAAATGTTGGCCTTCCCAGCGATGCCCACATCCTGTGAATGAATAAATAAAAAATATATATATTTACATTTGCTCATTTCGCACCCTAAAATAATTGGGCTACTTGAAATAACAATATGTAAATTTAAACATTTAGTTGCTTTTATTTTAGACTATGGCCCTCAAATTATGTTGTGCGATAACAACGTACAACAACTTAATGGATCTTCAATTTCTTTCTCAGCCATTTTAGTGGGGGTGTTAGCCCATTTACTTTAAAAAGGTTAGCGTCTCTGCGAAAACTGTGGAGAGAGAAATGTCAGATGAACACATCGGCCATGAATTTCTACAGGGCTTTCCTGATCTCTGGCCGTGATTTCATCCGGAGGTCGGTGGAATCCCTCAGACCAACAGCATAAATGGCTGTTTTTACAGTTTACGCCATTTCTCCAGGGGTTCTGCCTATCTACTGCCAGAGAATCTGGAGATTAAATATTTGTACACTGACATCCCACCATATAAATCCAGGGTCCATCTCCTGTGGTAGCACCACTCAAAAGAACATAAGAACATAATTAAGAACAGGAGTAGGCCATATGGCCCCTTGAACCTGCTCCACCATTCAATAAGACCTTCGACCTCAACTCCACTTTCCCGCATGATCCCCATATCCCTTGAGTCCCCTAGAGTCCAAAAATCTACCACTCTCAGCCTTGAATATACTCAACAATTCAGCATCCACAGCCCTTTGGGTAGAGAATTCCAAAGATTCATAACCCTCTGAGTGAAGAAATTCCTCCTCATCCCAGTCTTAAAGAACCGACTCCTTATCCTGAGACTATGGTGGAAAAATTTGGTATCAACCATTTTGGGGCACTAACATCACCTGGGCGCTAAATTTAGCGCCGGCAACCGCAAAATTCAGGTTTATCAACCCAAGAGGGAAGTGGAGCACTAAATCAAGCGCTACACACTCCTCTTAGGGCATTAAAGTCGGAGAGCGGGGCGCAATCGCAGAGCGCTACTCAAGCTCAGGCAATGTCAATTACAAGTACTCAGACAGACTGGCGCCTTCCAGTTCTTAAAGGGAAGGTTCAATCATTGCTGCTTGTGAATTGGCCCTGCAAGGAGCTGCAACCCATCCTTGAAAGATCTCATGGCCGATCAGAGGCCCAGGGAGAGAGCTCGCCAGTTCAGCTTCCGTGGAAAGCCGACGGGCGGTGCTCTTCCCGGACATTGGCTAGGAGCGTGGAGGAGTCCGCCTCCAGCATTGCTCTCATCTCTGCGCAGTTTGCAAAGGATGGTCGACTCACAGAGTGACTGTGGGTCCCAGACCTCATGCCGCGTAGCATGAAGTGGCAGCAGCTATTGCAGCACAGGCCGAAGCAACGCAATGGCTTAGTGCTGTAATGGAGTCAATGGTTGCTGGCATCCAATCTCAGACTGCTCTGATGCAGTCTCAGACTGATGCCACGCAAACGCTGACTGCTGCCATCATCGCTGGGTCGCCCACAGTCCACCGGGGATCTCACGGTGCCGCAGCCAGCCAGCAATCTGTGCTTGAGCAGATTGCTCCGGATGCTGAGGTTCTGTCCTGGGGGAGTGGCAGTGTGTCGGTTGAGCAGGAAGGTGCTGTCCTCTCTCAGAATGACAGCATTCCTGCTCCCACAACTGCCACCCCGCAATTGCACTTGCCGCAGCCTGTAACCCAGCCATCCCAAACTGCTGCTGCCCATGCTGAGTTGGAGCAGTCTGCAGCCGAGCCTTCCAGGCCCAGAGCTGGTCGAGGGTGTCCTGCAAGAGCATTTGCAGTCTCTGGCTCCCAGACTCAGCAGCCTTCCACCAGCCTTCCACCAGCCACTGGGCCACATTACGTAGGGTTGGGAGGGGGGAATTCCAAAGGGGAGGGAAATCATTGAGGAAGGGCGAGTGAATAATATGGTATTAGCAAATGGCGGGAGTGTGTATAAATAATGTGTGTTTTAAATATATTGTTGAGTTTGGTAACAAATAGTTGTGTTTGTTGACAAATTGTTGTGTTTGTTTATTATTGGTTGTCTTTCATAAGAGAGAGTTGTGCACAAGAATACATTTTTATTTCGATGTAGCACATTTTGTGATGTTTCTTATTTGAATTTTGCCCAGTGATAGGGGCTGCAAGCTGGCTGTAATGATGTGGTTATTCTGCGCAAAGGCCATCTGCTCTCTCATTTATTGGAAGCGCTGTGTAATGAGGTGATCACAAACGGCCCTTGCAGAAGCAACATTGAGTGGCTCCCTCCTAGGTTGATGCTGCTCCTCCTCCTCCTCTTTATCCTCCTCCTCCTCTCCCTCTTCCTCCTCCTGAGGTGGACCTGCAATCCCTGGTGGCAATGGCTGGGCCCTCAGAATGGCCAGGTTGTGCAGCATGAAGCACACAACAATGAAAAGGGAGACCCGATCAGGGGAGTACTGCAGGGCTCCTCCTGAGCGGTCAAGGCAGCGGAACCATTGCTTTAGCTTGCCAATAGTGTGTTCGATCAGGTTCCTGGTGGCGCTATGGCTCTCATTGTATGCGTACTGAGCAGGAGTGTTGGGGTTGCGGAGGGGTGTCATCAGCCATGTGGCGAGTGAATAACCCTTGTCTCCGAGCAGCCAGCTGTGAGCTTCATGTGGTGGGTGGAACAGTGCTGGGACTCCGGTCTCATGCAGGATGAAAGCATCATGGCTGCTGTCAGGATAACAGGCATTGACGGTGAGTATGTGCTGTCTGCAGTCGCACACCAACTGAACATTTAGAGGGTGGTAGCCTTTGCGGTTGCGGAACACCTCTGCATTGTGATGAGGTGCCTGCAATGCCACATGGGTGCAGTCAATGGCGCCCTGAACCATGGGGAAGCCCGCTATCCTTGCAAAGCCACATGAGCGTTCAACCTGTTTCTCCCTGGTCATGGGGAATGAGATTACTCCCTTCTCCTTCTGTACAGAGCGTCTGTCACCTCCTGGATGCAGAAATGAATGGCGAACTGCAAAATGTTTGCAATAGCCTCTGTTGTAGCCTGGAAGGAGCCGCTGGCATAGAAATTGAGAGCGACTGTGACCTTCACTGCCACAGAGAGCGGCGTCCTGGTCCTGATCTGAGGCTGGAGGTCTGGCTGCAGGAGGTGGCAAACCTCTGTGACCTCCTCCTTGGCACTGCTCCTCTGAGAGATGAATGTAGGAGAACTGCTCCCGGAATACCCTGAGAGGGTAAGTTCTGTTGCGAGCCCTGTTGGCCCTCCTCCCTCTGGCCACATTTTCCAATCTTTCTCTCAGCCTCCTTTGCCTCTTACGGTGAAGCTGGAGGGCGAGGTCCCCAGTACAGCCTCCATTAGGTGTTGGAAATGTAGCAGTATCAAATGTAACACAAATGAAACTGAGAATTTTTTCTCGGGAGCAAAACTCTTTCAAGTAGGTAAAGCTCAAATGGGTCAATACAACTGTCTGCTTCTGCCAACTGAAAATAAAAGGAAGTTCACGCCTTTAAATAGCGCTCCTCCAGCTCTCAGCCAACTGCAAACCGCCTCCTCTACCTTTCGTTCCTAACGACAGATGCTGAGGCAGGGGGCAAGTTTCCGGTCCGGGGCGTTATCAGGGCAATGCGCCGCCGAATGACGTCACGATCTCCGGCCGCAAGTGGGCGTGGCGATAGTGATTAGCACCGCCACAAACCGGCAGGTGAATTTCGTCGGCGACGCTAACATCGCCACGCCCGGGCAGTAAGTCGTTAGCACCCCGATAGCACCCCCCGGAGGCGCTAACGGGAGACTCTAAGGTACTGAATTTCTAGCCTTATGCCCCCTAGTTCTAGATTCTCCAGCCAGGGGGAACAACCTCTCAGCATCTGCCCTGTCAATCTCCCTCAGAATCTTTTATGTTTCAATGAGATCATCTCTCATTCTTCTAAACTCCAGAGAGTATAGGCCATGAGGGCCTATGGAAGAGAGTGATCCTGAAGCTGCAGGAACAAGTGCAGGAGCCTCTAACTGGTTTTGCAACAGCGGTGACTGCGCGTGTGCAGAGAATGGAAGAGTCCATCTCTAACATGAGCAGCACCGTGGTGCAGTCACTGGCATCTATAGCTTCCTCCATGGATTGTATGGCCACCTACATGGAGGAAACACTGCGCCAGTTTCATGAGAACATGGTTTCACTTCAAAATAGATGGTCATCTATGGAGGATAGAAACCAGAGGCTCAAAGACGTCCTTTGTAGGAGAGATGCCAGTATAGACGTAGGCCCTCATGGCCCCGATGAAGTGCAGCAAGGTGCTCTCCAGCTCCTTGCTAGCAGGGAAGTGCGGGTGGACGATGAGAGGGATGATGGTGGGAGGGGACATGGAAGTGGTGGTTCCTCTCTAAGCGCTCAGACTACCACCCCCTTGCCAACCCCTCGGTTAGAGCCCCAGGTGCCTCCCCGAACAGTGATGGCCGAGTCTGCCCCTGCACAGTCGCAGGAGGAGCATGCTTTGGTGGAGCCCTCTCAGGCTCCAAAACCGAGAGGACGACCGTATAAGGCATCTAAACAAGCGCAGCAGGGAGGTGAGGAGGCTGCCTCTACCTCTGCTGAAGCCACAGGGGTAGCACCACATAGAAGCACCCGGAAAAGAAAATTCCACACAAATAGTCACAAGGGTAGTCACTCGGGTGTCTTTTTCATTATCACTTTCATCTTTATATTATACTAGCTGAAGTGCCCAGCGGTGCTGAGGCTTTTTCGAGGGCATGTTGTTGTTGGAAGAGAGAGAGAGAGAGCGACTGGGGGGGAAGAGAGAGAGCGACTGGGGGGAAGAGAGAGAGCGACTGGGGGGAAGAGAGAGAGAGAGAGAGGGGGGAAGAGAGGGCGGGTGGGGGGAAGAGAGGGCGGGGGGGAAGGGGAGGGGAAGGGAGGGCGGAGGGGGAGGGGGGCGGGGGGGGGAAGGGAGGGCGGGGGGGGAGGGGGGGAAGGGAGGGCGGGGGGGAGGGGGGGAAGGGAGGGGGAGGGGAAGGGAGGGCCGGGGGGAAGGGAGGTGGGGGGGAAGGGGGGGGAAGGGAAGGCGGGGGGGGAGGGAGGGGGGGAGGGAGGGGGGGAGGGAGGGCGGGGGGGAAGGGTGGGGGGAAGGGAGTTCGGGGGGGAAGAGTGGGGGGAAGGGAGGGCGGGGGGGAAGGGAGGGCGGGGAGGGAAGGGAGGGGAAGGGAGGGCGGGGGGGAGGGGGGAAGGGGGGAAGGGAGGGCGGGGGGGAGGGGGGGAAGGGAGGGAGGGCGGGGGGGAGGGCGGGGAGAGGGGGGAAGGGAGGGCGGGGCAGGGGGGAAGGGAAGGTGGGGAGGGGGGAAGGGAAGGCGGGGGGGAAGGGAGGGCGGAAGGGAGAGGGGAAGAAGGGGGGGGAAGGGATGGGGAAGGGAGGGGGGAAGGGAGGGGGGAAGGGAGGGGGAAGGGAGGGGGGAAGGGAGGGGGAGGGGGGAAGGGAGGGGAAGGGCAGGGCGGGAGGAAGGGAGGGCTTGAGGCTGAGAGACGGCCACGCCCGGTTGCCGGGGTAACCCTGCCGCGCCGCCCCGCCCCGCACTCTCGAGAGCCCCGCCCCCCCCCCCGCCCGAGGCGAGCGCGGAACAGAGTCTCACCTGCTCCTGCTGCGCGCGCACCCTGACCCTCGTGGCTGATGCCGTTGCCCCGGGTAACGTGACACCGGCGGGGGGGTGCGGTGAGGAGCTTAGCAGCAGCCCAGTTACCTAGCTCGGGCCTGGCTGGGCAAGAAAGGCCCAGGCTTTCAGGCCTAAGAAAAAAACAGGCAAAGGTAGGAAAAAGAATGTTCATGTTAGATAAAATACTTACAAATGAGTGATTTATTTTAAAAGAATTTAATAAATTGAATTTTATTTTGCTGGAAATGTATATTTGAAAAGAAAGACACAGAAAGCAGGAAAAAGAATGGAAGCAAGATGGCGGCTACTCACCTCGGTTCAGAACGATAAGGCCCGCCCACACACGCACTGATTGGTCGACCGTCAGGTCACCAAAGCGTAGGATTGGTCAATCGTCCCGTCACTCGACCATAGGAGGGCCCGGCCGCACGCGGCAGCAAGCCGCCGTACGATTGGTCGACCTCGAGGTCACTCTGTCGCTAACGAGCGGATAATGAGATGCTAATGAGCGGAATGTTGACGGTTTTTCGGATACTGCGGGCGCGATTTTAGCCCGGCCGAAACGTAAATACGCTTAAAACCGTCTCGGAAGCGTAAGCTTTCTTTGGAGGTAACGCGCGCGTAGGTACGCCCTGTAACTTTCAAGCGCATAGCCCGACAGACGCACACGCGATGACAGACAGACAGACAGACAGACAGATCGACCGATTTATATATATAGACTAGCTGAAGTGCCCGGCGGTGCCGAGGCTTTTTCGAGGGCATGTTGTTGTTGGAAGAGAGAGAGAGAGCGACTGGGGGGAAGAGAGAGAGCGACTGGGGGGGGAGGGAGGAGGGTGGGGAGGGAGGGAGGGGGGAGGGGAGGGGGAGGGAGGAGGGAGGAGGGGGGGAGGGGAGGGCGGGGGGGAGGGGGGGCAGGGCGGGGGGGAAGGGAAGGGGAAGGGGGGGAAGGGGGGAGGGTGGGGGGGAAGGGGAGGGGAGGGGGGGAGGAAGGGGGGGCGCGGGGGGGGGAGGGAGGGCGGGGGGCCCCCCCGAGGGTCGCGCCCCCCCCCCGAGCGTCGCGCCCCCCCCCCCGAGGGTCGCGGCCCCCCCCCGAGGGTCGCGGCCCCCCCCCCCGAGGGTCGCGCCCCCCCCCGAGGGTCACGGCCCCCCATGGGTCGCGCCCCCCGAGGGTCGCGGCCCCCCCCCCCGAGGGTCGCAACCCCCCCGAGGGTCGCGCCCCCCCCGAGGTGAAGACCGCCGATTGCGGCTGTGCGAGATGGCCGGGGGGGCCGGTTGCCAGGGTGACGCTTGGCGGCCCCCCCGAGTGTCGCGCCCCCCCCCGGGTCGCGGCCACCCCGTGGGTCACGGCCCCCGGTGGGTCGCGCCCCCCCCCGGGTCGCGGCCCCCGCAGAGGGTCGCGGCCCCCCCGAGGGTCGCAGCACCCCCCCCAAGGGTCGCGCCCCCCCCCACCCCCCGAGGTGAAGACCGCCGATTGCGGCTGTGCGAGACGGCCGGGGGGCCGGTTGCCAGGGTGACGCTTGACGCTCAGCAAGCCCCGCCCCCCGGCCCGAGCGAGAGAGAGACGCCGCGTCTCAGCTCCTGCTGCGCGCGCACCCTAGCGGCGCTGGGCTGAGGCTCGGCCCTCCAGCCTTCGAGTGGGGCCGGGAGGTGCCTAGCTCGGGCGTGGGTGCGGAGGAGACGCCGAGGCTTCTAGTCCTACCTGGAAAAACGGGGAAAGGTAGGAAAATTAATGAGATTAGATAAGTTAATTACTTTCTAAATCATTTTTTTTTAAAACAATATGTGTTTTAAAGGCAACGTTTTTTTT
Source organism: Somniosus microcephalus (assembly GCF_052327205.1). Classification (NCBI taxonomy): domain Eukaryota; kingdom Metazoa; phylum Chordata; class Chondrichthyes; order Squaliformes; family Somniosidae; genus Somniosus; species Somniosus microcephalus. Next base: position 266,563,554 of record NC_140988.1, read on the forward strand.
TAAGACGCAGAAAGCAGGAAAAAGAAAGGAAAAGTTTGGAATCAAGATGGCGGCGACTCACCTCGGTTCAGAACGATAAGGCCCGGCCACACATGCACCGATTGGCCCGGCGGCACACGCCAGCAACCCGGCGTACGATTGGTTGAGCTCGAGGTCACTCTGTCGCTAATGAGCGGATAATGAGATGCTAATGAGCGGAACGTTGAAGGTTTTTGGGATACCGCGGGCGCGATTTTAGCCCGGCCGAAACGTAAATACGCTTAAAACCGTCTCGGAAGCGTAAGCTTTCTTTGGAGGTAACGCGCGCGTAGGTACGCCCTGTAACTTTCGAGCGCATACCCGACAGACGCACACACGATGACAGACAGAATGACAGACAGAAGTACCGATTTTTATATATAGACTAGCTGAAGTGCCCGGTGGTGCCGAGGCTTTTTTGAGGGCATGTTGTTGTTGGAAGAGAGAGAGAGAGAGCGACTGGGGGGGGGAGGGGGGGAGGGGGAGGGGGGGAGGGAGGGGGGAGGGAGGAGGGAGGGATGGGGGGAAGGGGGGAGGGGGGGAGGGAGGGCAGGGGGGAAGGGAGGCGGGGGGGGCGGGGGGGAAGGGAGGGCGGGGGGGTAGGGACGGTGGGGGGGAAGGGAGAGCGGGGGGGAAGGGAAGGGGGGAGGGGGGGAAGAGAAGGGGGGAAGGGAAGGGGGGAGGGGGGTGGGGAAGGGGAGGGGGCGGGGGGAGGGAGGGGAGGAGGGGCGCGGGGGGGGAGGGAGGGCGGGGGGCCCCCCGAGGGTCGCGGCCCCCCCCGAGGGTCGCGGCCCCCCCCAGAGGGTCACGTCCCCCCCGAGGGTCGCGGCCCACCCCGAGGGTCGCGCCCCCCCCCCCCGAGGTGAAGACCGCCGATTGCGGCTGTGCGAGACGGCCGGGGGGCCGGTTGCCAGGGTGACGCTTGGCGGCCCCCCCCGAGGGTCACGCCCCCCCCGAGGGTCGCGCCCCCCCGAGGGTCGCGGCCCCCCCCCCGAGGGTCGCGGCTCCCCCCCCCCGAGGTGAAGACCGCCAATTGTGGCTGTGCGAGACGGCCGGGGGGCCGGTTGCCAGGGTGACGCTTGACACTCAGCAAGCCCTGCCCCCCGGCTGAGCCAGAGAGAGACGCCGCGTCTCAGCTCCTGCTGCGCGCGCACCCTAGCGGCGCTGGGCTGAGGCTCGGCCCTCCAGCTTTCGAGTGGGGCTGGGAGGTGCCTAGCTCGGGCGTGGGTGCGAAGGAGAAGCCGAGGCTTCGAGGCCTACCTGGAAAAATGGGGCAAGGTAGGAAAATTAATGAGATTAGATAAGTTAATTCGTTTCTAAATCATTTTTTTAAAAAACAATATGTGTTTTAAAAGCAACGTTTTTTTTAAAGACGCACAAAGCGGGAAAAAGAAAGGAAAAGTTTGGAATCAAGATGGCGGCGACTCACCTCGGTTCAGAACGATAAGGCCCGGCCACACACGCACCGATTGGCCCGGCGGCACACGCCAGCAACCCGGCGTACGATTGGTCGAGCTCGAGGTCACTCTGTCGCTAATGAGCGGATAATGAGATGCTTATGAGCGGAACGTTGAAGGTTTTTGGGATACCGCGGGCGCAATTTTAGCCCAGCCGAAACGTAAATACGCTTAAAACCGTCTCGGAAGCGTAAGCTTTTTTTGGAGGTAACGTGCGCGTAGGTACGCCCTGTAACTTTCGAGCGCATAGCCCGACAGACGCACGGGCAATGACAGACAGAATGACAGACAGACAGAATGACAGAATGACAGACAGACAGACAGATGTACCGATTTATATATATAGATAGATGAAATAGTTGTAATAAATCATTTATTTGTCACATTTTGCAGTCGTTGCCAAATGTGTGTACTCAAATGGAAGTGACAGATTGAACGGTCAGGGCTCATTTCACATCCAGCAATGTTGGTGAGAGTGAAAACAAGGGATTAGTCGTTGTTTGACTGCTCTATGGTGTTGGTATGGGGTGATGCCAACCTGCGAATGTCTGTGGCAGCCACATGTCTGAGCTACATAAGTTAGTTAAATCTGGCATTGATTAGGGCATCCCTGGCGTGACAGGCAGCAACGTGCTCATGTCCTGGTCACAATGATACCGCCAGCTCCTCCAGGTCTTCCTCATCCTCATTTTTAACCCCATGCTGCTCCTCCTCCTCGTCCTTCTCCGATGAGGCTCTGCGCCATCTTCCTCATCCAGTGCTAATCCTCGCTGCTGTGCTATGTTCTGCAGGGCACAGCAGACCCCGACTATTCTGGAGACCTTGGCTGGTGCGTACAGAAGGGCGCCTCCAGATCTGTCGAAGCATCTGAAGCGCATTTTTAGCAAGCCTATTGTTTGTTCTATGACACTTCTCGTCCAGATGTAGCTTTGATTAGATCGTCCCTCAGCCTCGTTTGTTGGCCTCCTCAAAGGTGTCATAAGAACATAAGAAATAGGAGCAGGAGTAGGCCTTTCAGCTCTTCGAGTCTGCTCCGCCATTCAATGAGATCATGGCTGATCTTCTGCCTCAACTCCATTCACCGGCCCTATCGCCATATCCCTTGATGCCCTTACTAGTCAGAAATCTATCGACTTCTGTTTTGAATATACCCAATGACTGAGCCTCTACAGCCCTCTGGGGTAGAGAATTCCAAAGATTCACCACCCTCTGAGTGAAGACATTTCTTCTCATCTCAATCCTGAATGGCCTACCCTTTATCCTGAGGCTGTGGCCCCTGGTTCTAGACTCCCCAGCCAAGGGAAACATTCTCCCAGCATCCACCCTATCAAGCCCTGTAATAATTTTGTATGCTTCAATGAGATCCCCTCTCATTCTTCTGAATTCAAGAGAATACAGGCCTAGTTTACTCAATCTCTTCTCATACGACAGTCCCGCTATCCCAGGAATCAATCTTGTGAACCTTTGTTGCACTCCCTCTATGGCAAGTATATCCTTCTTTAGGTAAGGAGACCAAAATTGTACATAGTACTCCAGGTGTGGTCTCACCAAGGCCCTATATAATTGGAGTAAGACTTCTTTACTCCTGTACTCAAATCTTCTTGTAATGAAGACCAGCATACCATTTGCCTTCCTAATGGCTTGCTGCACCTGCACATTCACTTTCAGTGACTCATGTACAAGGACACCTAGGTCCCTTTGACCATCTGCATTCCCCAATCTTTCACCATTTAGGAAATACTCTGCCTTTCTGTTTTTTCTACCAAAGTGGATAACTTCACATTTATCCACATTATATTCCATCTGCCATGTTCTCGCCCACTCACTGAGCCTGTCGAGATCCCCTTGAAGCCTCTTCACATCCTCTTCACAACTGGCACTGCCACCTAGCTTTGTATCATCAGCAAATTGGGAAATGTTACATTTAGTCCCCTCATCCAAATCATTGATATAGATTGATATAGATTATGTCATGAGCCACGTCTTCAGGGAATAGCCCTTGTCTCCAAGCAGCCAGCCAGAAAGACTGTTTGGTGGAGCAAAGAGCTGAGGGATGGTGGAGTGGCGCAGGATGCAAGAGTCATGGCAGTTGCCAGGGAATTTGGCACACAAATGTATGATGATCTTCCTATGGTTGCAAACCAGCTGTACGTTGAGGGAGTGGAAGCTCTTATGGTTCACAAATACTACTGGGTCCTGATGGGGTGCCCTGATGGCCACATGTATGCAGTCGATGACACCCTGCTCCCATGGGAAGCCAGCTAGAGCGGCAAAGCCGAGCGCCCGCTCATTGACACTGGCTTCATCAGTGGCAAAATGGATATAATTGGCGGACTTGTTAAAGAGGGCATCGGTGACCTGTGTGATGCATCTGTGGGTGGCCGACTACGAGATGCCGCAAATGTCTGCTGCAGATGCCTGGAAGGAGCTTGAGGCGAAGAAGTTGAGGGTGCTGGTGACTTTGATGGCCACTGGTAAGGGGTGTCCACCCGCTCCTCTGGGCTGCAGGTCTTGCTCCAGCAATCTGCAAATGTCGCCAACGACCTGGCGCGATAGCCTGAGCCTCCTTTGGCACAGCTGCTCCGTCATGTTGAGGAAGCTCATCATCTGCCTGTAAACCCTGTGTTGTGGGTATCACCTCCGATGCGGGGCAGCCCTGCACTGATGCCCTCTGTCCTGTGCAGCATCAGGTGGTTCAGGAGAAGGTTGGCGCTCTTGTTGCTGCTGCTGGTGTGGCTGGTTCTGCGGCTGATCGTCATCAGATTCTGAGGACCAAGGTGAGAGAGCAAAAGTTGTGCTCATTCTGATGTTAGATATAGCAGCTGAAGTTGAGATGACGGAAGCAATGTGAGATACATTGTTCCAAGGAGGTGACAGTGAATAGAGAGTTTACTCCAAACACTCCCGAACTGCATAAAGCTGAAAAGTCTCTTCCAAATCCTGAAGGCTCCAGCTTCTGAGATTGGAAAGTGACCAGCTGTGAAATGGTAGCTTTTATAACACTTTTGCAGCTGTCACCTGTTCCAAGCAATGTAGAGTTGTTGAAAACCTGACATACTTACCTGACATGATCCCCGAGCGACATGAACCTCGTGAGAAAGTTGGAAAAACGGTTAGTAGCTGGTGAAATGCTGCTTAAATACCTTTAAAGACCCTTTTAACTATTTCAATTGGCTGACCCGCCGCTTAGAGCCGGGTCTGCCAAGCGCAGGTGGAGCCGGCACTTGGAAAACTTACAAGGAGGTGGGTTCACAGTGGGGTACCGCCCTGCTGTCAATCTTTTAGATTTTGACAGCGGACCTGCCTCCAAACCCGCCCTCTGAGCACTGGCAAAATCCAGCCTAGTGTGTGGGCACCCATCTGCTTTAGTCAAGTTAAGCTTATGTCGGGATGTTGGCTTTGCTGATTTTTAGACCTGAGTATTTGTACAGTTGGAACTGTGGAGTTAATCAGTGGCCCAGAAATTCAGGTTGGGGGCTTCCAGCGGGTGTAAGACCCTGACCTGCACTTACCTACCGCGCCGGCCGTTGAGCGGTGGGCCTCCGTGGAATTCCGATCCTGGGCCTGCTCCAGCTGCCGGCGCGCAGTGCTTGCGTACCCCAGGGGCGCAGTTAGTTCGATGCGTCCCCTGGGATCACGTGAGCCATGGGGAGCCAATCGTAGCAGGGAATGCTCCATTCATAAATTTGACAGGAAGAGCTGTCAAAACTTAGAAATACTATAGGCCCCAAAACATCACTAAAACTTCAAATAATTTTTTTTTTTAAATCACATTTTTTAAATAAACTATAAATTACATGAAATAACTATTTTAAACAATAATTTAAATTTTTGAAAAAAATAATTTTATTTTCTAACGGGACTAAAAATAAACTTACCTTGCTTTAAAGTATTTAAAAATAATAAATCTGTGGAAAAAATGTTTTAATTTTAATTAATTCACCACTTACCTTGTAAAAAGCAGGCCTTAAGCCTGCTTTTTATATGTATAACTTCTGGAGACTTACCTTCCCGTGAAAACCTGCAAAAAAAAACCTAAGTTCGATGCACACGCGCAGCCTCTCCTGCGCACGTGTTCGAACTCTGAACCCCTTCTTTCAGGGGAACGGAAGTGCCGGTTTCCCGCGCATGCACAGTGCATGCAGGAAACCGGCACTTCCATTGGGCCTACGGGTGAGTACCCCGTGCGTACTCACCCGTGGAGACCCGAAGTTCTGGGCCATTAATATCTTAGGTGCACAAGTGGATAATCATTAGTTTGAGTGAGGCTCAGTCAAAGTGCTAAAAAGTTACAGAGGCCACACTAACCCATTCATGACTTACAGCTGGTTTGGCTCTCAAAATTATCACAGGGCTCTATGTGAGACCCTCTATTTTGCAGAAGTTGATGTCAGCTTAGTATTTAGTAGTAAAACCAGAATTTAACTCATTTTATGTAGCTAATTATTTAGTCTTGCATTATGGTAAAGGATAGGACCCTTTCTTTCAAGGATGAATGGTGCTAACAAAAAGATATTAATTTGAATAGCGAAGCTTGCAAACACAGAAAAAAGGATTGTACCTTTTACAAAAAACAGCAGATGGTGAGGAGTATGTTTAAAAGTGTAACACAATCTCAGCGTTTCTGAAGACGATAAACCACTTAAGCTTTACTCTTGCAGTTCATGATATCCTCAGAACCTCAGCACTGTGTCACTTTCTTGTAACCTATTCCTATTTGGCTATTATTCTCTGTGAATTATTCGTAACTCTAGTGGCAGGAGAATACTTTTAAACTTTGGACTTCTACAAAAAGATATCTATCAAATAAACAGCAATCTTTTCTTTTGTCTTTCTGCTATTTTTGTCTGATCTTTCAGTAGAAAGTAATTTCTTTAATGCCACATATCTAACACCTGTTCTTTCAAATGAACAGCATATGTTATTAAAGAATACGTAGAAAGCACAAAAACATCAGCTCCTCAGTGTACTGTTCCTGAAAATCTATCATCTCACCAGCATCTGGTAGAATGATTCACACAAAGGAGCATTACATTAAGGTAGCTTTCAATAAAACAATAGGAAAGGCAATTTCAAGGCAAACATATAGTCTATCAAAAACTGGATGCAAGTGTGTGACTTATATTTAACTTACTATTAAAGTGCAATTTGTAGAACTAACATTACTGTATTTTTTATGCTTTGAAGTGCAGGCATGTTAAAACTGTGGAACTAGAAAAGAGCAGCTAATTCTTCCATTAATTGAGATTGCAGTGCCTTTCTCTGGCTCGCTATTCTCTTTCTCTCCTCAGTCTCCCTTTGTCACAAAAAGTCTCTGTTTACACACACAGTGGAGAGCACGAGAGAAGACTACAGATTATTCTTTGGCATGGACTTTCTATGGTTATATACTTAGTAGCAACAAGCAGTTGATTTTTCATCATTTTTTAAATAATATGGGTTCAATGGAATTGACATGCTCTTCCCTTTACCTACTCCATTTTACTAATTTCCACCCTCTTTTTCAGTCTGTTTCTCTCAGATGCCCCTACTGGCTCTGTGTTCTGAGTTTCCCCTTGCACATGTTACATGCCTTTGAGATGTTCAATCCTCCCTGTATCTCCAAAATATTCCCATTCTCTTGATAACGCAGAAATCTTCTCACCCTTTCTATGTCTTTAATTTTCTGCTCATTAAAGTGAATGGGTGGAATGTCGTAGGCTGATCTGAAAGCTTCTCCACATTCATGTCTGACATGAATTCTCATTAATCTTTGCATGTAAACCCTCTCTCTTCACTGAATACATCTTTACCACTTGAGGCTAAATATTCCCCTCTCGCCTGCTCTGTCACACAAGAATTAGCCCTGCCTTGTCTCATATTCCCTGTGGAATTCCCCACCTGTTCTTTTTCTCACTGAGGAAGTGTTTAAATACTGCAGTTATGCTGCATATTTTGCATTGCTCTAAAGCGGTTTCTCTGGCAGATTTTTTAAAAATTCGGTTATGGGATCTGGGCGTCACTGACAATGCCAGCTTTTATTGCCCATCCCTAGTTGCCCTTGAGAAGATGGTGGTGAGCTGCCTTCTTGAACCGCTGCAGTCCTTGTGGTGATGGTACTCCCACAGTGCTGTTAGGTAGGGAGTTCCAGGATTTTGACCCAGCGACGATGAAGGATCGGCGATATAGTTCTAAGTCAGGATGGTGTGTGACTTGGAGAGGAACTTGGAGGTGGTGGTGTTCCCATGTGCCTGCTGCCCTTGCCCTTCTAGGTGGAAGAGGTCGCGGGTTTGGGAGGTGCTGCCGAAGAAGCCTTGGCGAGTTGCTGCAATGCATCTTGTAGATGGTACACACTGCAGCCACGGTACGCCGGTGGTGGAGGGAGTGACTGTTTAAGGTGGTGGATGGGGTGCCAATCAAGTGGGCTGCTTTGTCCTGGATGGTGTCGAGCTTCTTGAGTGTTGTTGGAGCTGCACTCATCCAGGCAAGTGGAGAGTATTCCATCACACTCCTTACTTGTGCCTTGTAGATGGTGGAAAGGCTTTGGGGAGTCAGGAGGTAAGACACTCACCACAGAATACCTAGCCTCTGACCTGCTCTTGTTGCCACAGTATTTATTTGGCTGGTCCAGTTAAGTGTCTGGTTAATGGTGACCCCCCAGGATGTTGATAGTGGGGGATTCGGCGATGGTAATGCCATTGAATGTCAAGGGGCGGTGGTTAGACTCTCGCTTGTTGGAGATAGTCATTGCCTGGCACTTCTGTAGCACGAATGTTACCTGCCACTTATCAGCCCAAACCTGAACGTCATCTAGGTCTTGTTGCATGCGGGCATGGACTGCTTCATTATCTGTGGAGTTGTGAATGGCGCTGAACACTGTGCAGTCATCAGCGAACATCCCCATTTCTGAACTTATGTTGGAGGGAAGGTCAATGATGAAGCAGCTGAAGATGGTTGGGCCTAGGACACTGCCCTGAGGAACTCCTGCAGTGATGTCCTGGGGCTGGGATAATTGACCTTCAACAACCACAACCATCTTCCTTTGTGCTAGGTATGACTCCAGCCAGTGGAGCGTTTTCCCCCTGATTCCCATTGACTTCAGTTTTACTAGGGTTTCTTGATGCCAGACTTGGTCAAATGCTGCCTTGATGTCAAGGGCAGTCACTCTCACTTCACCTCTGGAATTCAGCTCCTTTGCCAATGTTTGGATCAAGGCTGTAATGAGGTCGGGAGCCGAGTGGTCCTGGCGGAACCCAAACTGGGCATCAGTGAGCAGATTATTGGTGAGTAAGTGCCGCTTGATAGCACAGCCTTCCATCACTTTGCTGATGATTGAGAGTAGACTGATGGGGCGGTAATTGGCCGGGTTGGATTTGTCCTGCTTTTTGTGGACAGGACATACCTGAGCAGTTTTCCACATTGTCAGATAGATGCCAGTGTTGTAGCTGTACTGGAATAGCTTGGCTAGAGGTGCAGCTAGTTCTGGAGCACAAGTCTTCAGCACGATAGACAGGATGTTGTTGGGGCCCATAGCCTTTGCCGTACCCAGTGCGCTCAGCCGTTTCTTGATATCACATGGAGTGAATCGAATTAGCTGAAGACTGGTTTCTGTGATGGTGGGGACCTCGGGAATAGGCCACTATGGATCATCCGCTCGGCACTTCTGGCTGAAGATGGTTGCAAACGCTTCAGCCTTGTCTTTTGCACTCATGTGCTGGGCTCCACCATCATTGAGGATGGGGATATTTTTGGAGCCTCCTGCTCCTGTTAGTTGTTTAATGGTCCACCACCATTCACAACTGGATGTGGCAGGATGCAGAACTTTGATCTGATCCGTTCATTGTGGGACCGCTTAGCCCTGTCTATAGCATACATTTAGTCCTGTGTTGCAGCTTCCCCTAGTTGGCACTTCATTTTAGGTACACCTGGTGCTGCTCCTGTACACTTGTTGTTGAAAATGGTAGAGTGAGGGATATGCCAGGCCATGAGGTTACAGATTGTGGTGGAATACAATTCTGCTACTGCTGATGGCCCACAGCACCTCATGGATGCCCAGTTTGAGCTGCTAGATCTGTTCTGAATCTATCCCATTTAGCACGGTGGTAGTGCTACACAACACGATGGAGGGTGTTCTGTGTGAAGACGAGATTTTGTCTCCACAATGACTGTGCAGTGGTCACTGCTGCCATGGACAGATGCATCTGCGACAGGTAGATTGGTGAGGACGAGGTCAAGTAGGTTTTCCCCCCTCTTGTTGGTTCACTCACCACCTGTCACAGGCCCAGACTGGCAGTTATGTCCTTCAGGACTCAGCCAGCAGTGGTGCTACTGAGCCACTGTTGGTGATGGACATTGAAGTCCCCCACCCAGAGTACATTCTGTGCCTTTGCTACTCTCAGTGCTTCTTCTTCCAAGTGGTGTTCAACATGGAGGAGTACTGATTCATCAGCTGAGGGAGGGCAGTAAGTGGTAATCAGCAGTAGGTGTCCTTGCCCTGAAGCCATGAGGTTTGGTGTCATTGGTGAGGACTCCCAGGGCCACTCCTGGTGGGTCTGTCCTGCCGGTGGGACAGGACATACCCAGGGATGGTGATGGAGGAGTTCAGGACATTGGCTCAAATGTATGATTCTGTGAGTATGACTATGTCAGGCTGTTACTTGACTAGTCTGTGGGACAGCTCTCCCAATTTTGGCACAAGTCCCCAGATTTTGGTGAGGAGGACTTTGCACGGTTGAGTGGGCTGGACGTGCCATTGCCATAGCCAGTCCAGTCCAGTTTCATCTGAGTGATTAGGCTATTTCAGAGGGCAGTTAAGAGTCAACCACATTGCTGTGGGTCTGGAGTCATAGATAGGACAGACCAGGTGAGGACGGCAGATTTCCTTTCCTAAAGGGCATTAGTGAACCAGATGGGGTTTTACGAAAAATCCGATATTTTTATGGTCACCATTACTGATACTAGCTTTTTATTCCAGATTTATTTAATTAACTGAATTTAAATTCCCTAGCTACCATGGTGAGATTTAAACTCATGTCTCTAGATCATTAATGCAGGTCTCTGGATTACTAGCCCAGTGACATTACCACTACGTTACCGTTCCCTTATAGCTTGATGCTGCTGTATAAACTAATTATTTGAGCATTTAAATGAATGTTTAAAAAGCAATGGACCACCTTTAAATCAGCTGTTTTCTAACATTAAAAATCTCACCAGCCAGTGACCAGAGCGCTGAGCTCTGCACTTGCCCATTTCTGAGTGAGGCTGGAGGGTGCATGCTGCCTATGACACTGGTGTAACCTATTATAACTGTACCATTAACTTAAAATTAACTATAAATGAATTCTAAAAGCTTCTACATAAACTAAAATAATTCTAAAAATCTCCTGAGTGAGTCAAAAAAAAGATTTAAAAAAACAGGCCAATTAGGGAAAAAAATCTGGAAAATTATTTTCTGACCCCTTCAGGCGATCAAAAATAGTCCAGGAGATCTCATTGACCCTGATTTATAGTACACCGGGACCGTTATGTTTTTAGCCTTTACCCTGACATTTGTTTCATGCTCAGCACCAAAGACCACTCCCTTAAGTGAGATCTCACTCCCTGTGAAAAGGAGTGTTATTTTATATGCACAATGTATTGAGCAATGTGCCATCATCCAAAGGTCAGATGGAACCCTTTGCTATGATAATAGGTAACTGAATTAACCGATGTCTCCTTGTATCCAGATAACAGAAGAATAACCATCCCATCAGATTGTGTGACTTGTGCTACAAAATATGAATTAGATTTAGTAAAAGTCAAGGTTAAGCAGCAGTGTCAAGCTAATACAACAGATTCATTTGGTTACAAAACCTCTAATTTACCCTTCCTTGAATATTGAAATAAAAAATGATGCAACACCTTGACATGATGGGGCTGAAATTCTGTAGCAGTTCCACCAATTTATCATCGTAACCCTGTGAGTAAAGTGCAGTAGGTGAGCTTAGGTATGGTAGCCTAGTGGGCAAGATATAGGAACTAGCAAGCCAGAGGTTGCGAGTTCAGAATCCCACCATGGAAAGTTGTGAAATTGATTTCAATTTGTGGGTCAGGAAAGAAATAAGTAACTATGAATTCTTTGGGATTGTTGTAAAAACCAAACTGATTCACTAATGTTCTCCAGGGAAGGAAGCCTGCCACTCCTACCTGGTCTGACCTATGGGTGACTCCAGTCCCACATTATGCCACTGACTCTTACATCATTTTCCTGTGGCTCTTAGCTTGGTACTTGGTTTCATGTCATTTAAATCTATTATTTGGCAGCTTTAAATAAATGCTTCTGATTTATTTTGGTGTCTTATACAAAAATAACATGGTGAAAACTACTGCCACAAAAGCTCCATAACTTCACTTTGCAGCTGAATGTTTCTCAATTTCATTTTTTTAAGCACACAGGTACTTGGGGGCACAATGTGAGTGGCTACCATAATTCTTGATCCATTATCCATTTATCCCTAAGAGGAGCTTCGTTTGGTGGTTTTGTTTGTTTTTCCTGCTCTCTGAGCACTTTTAAGTGTCAATTGCCCACAGCAGCAATCAGTGGGATTGAGCAAGGATGTTATAAATTGCCCTTGAATGTAGTGGAGAATGTAACCACGCCACTTGATTCCTTAAGAACAGGAATAAGTCAAAGCTTACTAGTAAAAAGGATGTGAGAATGGTGGGTATATAGTGGTGTTGTATTCAATAATTTGCTTGTGCTAAATAAGCAGGATCCCCATACAATTAACACAACCAACGCAGTGACGAATGCTATAACGGTTAATAAGACTAGTTGGTGCAGCGTCTAACTTAAACCTGTGCCACTGGTAGAAGCCCCAACTTCAGCAACAGCTGAATGAGGCACTGCACCATGTACCTGAAGAAGTGGTGTTCATTGCTCCTTCATGGTTGATAGCACCACAGCAGCAATGACAACGGCTGTCACCCTGGCTGACAATATTTTGAAGTGGGAAGGCCGAGTGTGCAGCACCACATTGCAGGTCAGGGAAGGTCTGGCACGTGGAATTGTTTGTTGCTGCCAGCGCTGTGAAATCCATCTCACAATATAGTCAGAGCAAATTCCAAAGCATCGGGGGCCAAAGCACTTCTAGCAGAATTTACGCATGATATTAGAGGGCACTGAAAATACATAACAATACTGAAGGGAGCAAAGAGAAGATGGCTTTCTATTGTTTAGCTCTACATTGTGAAGTTGATTTGCAAACACAAAAAATGCAAAAGAAAAGATCGATTTTAAGGATTTGCAACAACTTGTTTTTATATAGCCCCTTTAACATAATAAAATGTCCCAAGGCGCTTCACAGGAGTGTTATCAAACAAAATTTGACAGCAAGCCACATAAGGAGAAATTAGGGCAATAGCAAAAAATTAGGGCAGGTGACCAAAAGCTTGATCAAAGAGGTAGGTTTTAAGGAGCGTCTTAAAGGAGGAAAGAGAGGTAGAGAGACGGAGAGGTTTAGGGAGGGAATTCCAGAGCTTGCAGAGGAAAAAACTTGCATTTATATAGCGCCTTTCATGACCTCAGGATGTTCCAAAGTGCTTTACAGCCAATGAAATACTTTTGAACTGTAGTCACTGTTCTAATGTAGGAAACACAGCAGCCAAATTGTGCACAGCAAGGTCCCACAAACAGAAATGTGATAATGTCCAGGTAACCTGTTTTAGTGATGTTGATTGAAGGATAAATAATTGCCAGGACACAGGGGATAACTCCCCTGCTCTTCTTCAAAATAGTGCCATGGGATCTTTAATTACATCCACCTGAGAGGGCAAATGGGGCCTCGGTTTAACGTCTCATCTGAAAGACAGCACCTCTGATAGTGCGGCACTCCCTCAGTACTACACTGAAGGGTCAGCCTCAATTTTGTGCTCAAGAAACTGGTTATTTTTCACTGTTCTCTGGTAAAGCAAATTATTTCTTTCCTTTGTCTGTTGTAACACATGGCTGCTAATAAAAAAATTCCTTTAGATCACTCCCAAAAAGAAAAAGGAACAATTTCTGAAGTGTGTTCAGGAGAACTTTCTTGATCAGTGCATTTGCGGCCCAACGAGGAAGGAGGCATTTCTGCATCTGGTTGTGGGGAATGAGGTGGGTCAAGTGGAGTAAGTGTCAGTAGAATAACATTTAAGGAACAGTGATCAGAGTATCATAAGGTTTAGACAAGCTATGGTAAAGGAGAGGGAGCAATCTAGAGTAAAAATACTTAAGGCCAATTTCAGTGGGTTGAGAACGGATCTGGCCCAGATAAATTGGAATCAAAGATTGGCAGGCAAAACTGTAATCGAGCAACGGGCTGCTTTTAAAGAGGAGATGGTTTGGGTACAGTCGAGGTACATTCCCACAAGGGAGAAAGGTAGGGCAACCAAAGTCAGAGCTCCCTGGATGACGAAAGAGATAGAGAGTAAGATGAAGCAGAAAAAGAGCACATATGACAGATGTCAGGTTGAGAATACAAGTGAGAATCAGGCTGAATATAGAAAGTTCAGAGGGGAAGTGAAAAAGAAAATAAGAGGGGCAAAGAGAGAGTATGAGAATAGATTGGCAGCTAACATAAAAGGGAATTCAAACGTCTTCTATAGGCATATAAATAGTAAACGGGTAGTAAGAGGCGGGGTGGGGCTGATTAGGGACCAAAATGGAGACCTACACATGGAGGCAGATGGCATGGCTGAGGCACTAAATGAGTACTTTGTATCTGTCTTCACCAAGGAAGAAGATGCTGCCAAAGTCATAGTGAAAGAGGAAGTAGTGGAGATACTGGATGGGATAAAAATTGATAAAGAGGAGGTGCTAGAAAGGCTGGCTGTACTTAAAGTAGATAAGTCACCAGGACTAGATGGGATGCATCCTAGGATGCTGAGGGAAGTTAAGGTGGAAATAGCGGAGGTACTGGCCATAGTCTTCCAATCCTCCTTCGATACAGGAGTGGTGCCAGAGGACTGGAGAATTGCAAATGTTACACCCTTGTTCAAAAAAGGGTGTAAGGATAAACCCAGCAACTACAGGCCAGTCAGTTTAACCTCGGTAGTGGGGAAGCTTTTAGAAACAATAATCAGCGACAAAATTAACAGTCACTTGGACAAGTGTGGATTAATTAAGGAAAGCCAGCATGGATTTGTTAAAGGCAAATCGTGTTTAACCTACTTGATCGAGTTTTTTGATGAGGTAATAGATAGGGTTGATGAGGGCAATGCAGTTGACGTGGTGTACATGGACTTCCAAAAGGCGTTTGATAAAGTGCCACATCATTGACTTGCCAGCAAGGTTGAAGCCCATGGAATAAAAGGGACAGTGGCAGCATGGATATGAAATTGGCTAAGTGACAGGAAACAGAGAGTAGTGGTGAATGGTTGTTTTTCGAACTGGAGGAAGGTATACAGTGGTGTTCCCCAGGGGTCAGTACAAGGACCACTGCTTTTCTTGATATATATGAATGACTTGGACTTGGGTGTACAGGGCACAATTTCAAAATTTTCAGATAACACAAAACTTGAAGTATAGTGAACAGTGAGGAGGATAGTGATAGACTTCAATAAGACATAGACAAGCTGGTGAAATGGGCAGACACGTGACAGATGAAATTTAATGCAGAAAAGTGCAAAGTGATACATTTTGGTAGGAAGAACGAGGAGAGGCAATATAAACTAAAGGGTACAATCCTAAAGGGGGTGCATGAACAGAGAGACCTGGGGGTATATGTGCACAAATCTTTGAAGGTGACAGGACAGGTTGAGAAAGCAGTTAAAAAAGCATATGGGATCCTGGGCTTCATAAATAGAGCACAGAGTACAAAAGCAAGGAAGTTGTGATGAACCTTTATAAAACACTGGTTCGGCCTCAACTGCAGTATTGTGTCCAATTCTGGGCACCACACTTTAGGAAGGATGTGAAATTCTTAGAGAGGGTGCAGAAAAGATTTACGAGAATGATTCCAGGAATGTGAGGTTGAGAGGAGATTTGACAGAGGTGTTCAAAAATCATGATGGGTCTAAACAGAGAAGATAGAGAGAAACTGTTCCCATTGGCAGAAGGATCGAGAACCAGAGGACACAGATTTAAAGTGATTGGCAAAAGCACCAAAGGCGACATGAGGAAAAACCTTTTTACGCAGTGAGTGGTTAGGATCTGGAATGCACTGCCTGGAAGTGTGGTGGAGGCAGATTCAAGCGTGGCTTACAAAAGGGAATTGGATAAGTACCTGAAGGAAAAATTTTTGCAGGGCTACGGGGAAAGAGTGGGGGAGTAGGACTAGCTGAAGTGCTCTTGCAGAGAGCCGGCACGGGCTCAACGGGCTGTATGGCTTCCTTCTGTGCTGTAATCTATGATTCTATAAAATGTTATCCTGTGGCTTTTAAACTAATCCTTTATTTGCTCTTCACCTGTCTTTTGACCATTTCTAAAACATTCTTTCTCAAGTGCTCATGTCTTCCATACATCTAGTTCTCATTGTGCCAATTTCACCTTGTTTCTACTGCAGGGCTGATTCGCTTGGTAAGGAGGATGCCTTTAAAAAAAAATCTACCACAAAGAATTGGGGTTGCTCTTTGGGGGTCTAGGCCAAAATCCTGGCCTAAGCTCTGAGGTGGGATTCATGTGCACCCTTTGGCAGGCTGGAATACCTATTTGCATTGGGCATACCTGCTGTCGAGTCTGGCCCCATGGCTGAGAGGCTGGGAATGCAAGACCTCCCAACGTTGGGATTCCCCGGCCTCACTTCTCTGATGTCATTCGCCTCATAAGGATGGATGTATTTCCACCCTTTGAAAAGCCCCGCAGAATCATGAAACCAGACTGGGACCTGCGGTAACTGCGTCCCAGCCTATCTCGGAGCGGGTGCAGAGCATTCTGAAGGGGGAGGGGGATCAGCCAGTTGTCGTGGTACATGTAGGTACCAACGATGTAGGTAAAAAGAGGGAGGAGGTCCTACAAGCTGAATTTAGGGAGTTAGGAGCTAAATTGAAAAGTAGGACCTCAAAGGTAGTAATCTCTGGATTGCTACCAGTGCCACGAGCTAATAAGTTTAGAGAGAGTAAGATAGATAAGCTAAATACGTGGCTTGAGCAGTGGTGCAAGGGAGAGGGATTTAAATTCTTGAGGCATTGGAACCAGTTCTTGGGGAGGAGTGACCTGTACCAAGGGGACGGTCTACACCTGAACTGTGAGGGAGCCGATGTCCTCGGGGTAATATTTTCTAGGGCGGTTCGGGAGGATTTAAACTAATTTGGCAGGGGGATGGGAACCTAGGTAGTGGAAAAGAGGGAAGTCATATGAAGTTAGAAATAGATGGTAGAAAGGTGAGAAGCAATAAGCAAAGGAGAGAAACACAAAGGGCCAAACTAATTCATAATGAGAGTGTGAAAAAAGCAAGCCTGAAGGCTTTGTATCTTAATGCTAGAAGCATTAGGAACAAGGTGGATGA
Source organism: Somniosus microcephalus (assembly GCF_052327205.1). Taxonomy (NCBI): domain Eukaryota; kingdom Metazoa; phylum Chordata; class Chondrichthyes; order Squaliformes; family Somniosidae; genus Somniosus; species Somniosus microcephalus. The sequence goes on from NC_140988.1 coordinate 266,580,469, forward strand.
ATTAGTTGTGGAAATAGAGGTAAACAAGTATGATTTGATTGGGATTACAGAAACGTGGCTGCAGGGTGGGCAAGGCTGGGAACTTAACATCCAGGGATATACAATATTTAGGAAGGATCGGCAAAAAGGTAGGGGAGGTGGGGTAGCATTGCTGGTAAAGGAGGGGATTAATGCAATGGAAAGGAAGGATATTAACTCGGATGAAACGGAATCTGTATGGGTAGAAATGAGAAATAGCAAGGGGAGGAAAACGTTAGTGGGTGTGATATATAGGCCTCCAAATAGTAATATGGAGGTGAGGGAAGGCATAAAAAGAGAAATTAGAGAAGCGTGCGATAAGAGCACAGCTGTCATCATGGGTGACTTTAATTTACATATTGATTGGACTACCCAAATTAGTAAAAATTCTGAGGAGGAGGAATTCCTGGAATGTTTTCGGGACGGTTATCTGGACCAATATGTCGAGGAGCCGACTCGAGATCAGGCCATTTTAGACTGGGTATTGTGCAATGAGAAGGGACTTATCAGCAATCTTCTTGTACGAGGCCCCTTGGGTCAGAGCGATCATAATATGATCGAGCTCTCAGTCGAGATGGAGAGTGAGGAAATTGAATCAGAGACTAAGGTCCAGAACTTAAATAAAGGGAATTACGAGGGTATGAGACGGGAATTGGGTAAGATTGATTGGGTGGTGTTTCTGGGGGGATTGACAGTGGATAGACAATGGCAAGCATTCAAAGATAGAATGGAAGAATTCCAGAACATGTTTATACCGGTTTGGCATAAAAATAAACCTAAAAAGGTGACTCAACCGTGGATAACGAGGGAAATTAGGGACAGCATAAAATCAAAAAAAAGGGCATATCAACTGCAAAAAAAAGCACCAGACCGGAAGATTGGGGGCAGTACAGGATACAGCAAAAGAGGACAAAGGGATTAATCAGGAAGGGGAAAATAGAATACGAAAGTAAACTTGCAGCAAACATAAAGACAGACTGCAAAAGCTTTTATCGGTATATCAGGAGGAAAAGACTGGTAAAATCCCAAGTCGGTCCCTTGCAGTCCGATTCGGGAGAATATATAATGGAGAATAAGGAAATGGCAGACCAATTAAACTCATACTTTGGTTCTGTATTCACAAAGGAGGACACAAATAACCTCCCAGGAATATCGACAAACATAGGGACTAATGAGAGGGAGGAGCTGACAGAAATTAGTATCTCTAGGGATATGGTGTTGGGTAAGTTGAGGGGACTGAAGGCCGACAAATCCCCGGGGCCTGATAAACTACATCCTAGGGTACTTAAGGAGGTGGCCCTGGAGATAGCAGATGCTCTAAGGATCATCTTCCAGAACTCCATTGACTCGGGAACAGTACCCGTGGATTGGAGGGTAGCTAATGTTACCCCAATATTTAAAAAGGGGGGTAGAGAGAAAGCAGGGAATTATAGACCAGTAAGCCTTACATCGGTTGTGGGCAAAATGCTAGAGTCCATTATTAAGGATAAAATAGCGGAGCACTTGACAAATGGGGAAAGGATCGGACAGAGTCAACATGGATTTACAAAGGGTAAATCGTGTTTGACTAATCTGCTGGAATTTTTTGAGGAAGTAACTGGTAAAATAGATGGGGGAGAGCCAGTGGATGTGGTGTACCTTGACTTCCAGAAAGCCTTCGATAAGGTTCCACACAAAAGATTATCATGCAAAATTAAGGCTCATGGGATTGGGGGCAAAGTATTAACGTGGATAGAGAACTGGCTGGCGGATAGAAAACAGAGAGTTGGAATAAACGGCTCGTTTTCGGAGTGGCAGGCAGTGACCAGCGGGGTGCCGCAAGGATCTGTCCTGGGACCCCAGCTGTTCACAATATATATAAATGATCTGGATCAGGGAATTGGATGCAATATTTCCAAATTCGCTGACGACACTAAACTAGGAGGAGGGGTGGGCTCTGATGAGGATGTCAGGAGGCTACAGTGCGATTTGGACAGGTTGGGGGAATGGGCGGATACGTGGCAGATGCACTATAATGTGGATAAATGCGAGGTTATCCACTTTGGGGGTAAAAACAGGAGGGTGGATTATTATCTAAATGGCAATAGATTGGGAGATGGGGAAGTGCAGAGGGACCTGGGTGTTCTTGTGCACCAGTCACTGAAGGAGAGCATGCAGGTGCAACAGGCGATTAAGAAGGCAAATGGTATGTTGGCCTTCATATCAAGGGGGTTCGAGTATAGGAATAGGGATACCTTACTACAGCTGTACAAGGTGCTGGTGAGACCGCATCTGGAGTATTGTGTACAGTTTTGGTCGCCCCATCTGCGGAAGGATGTTCTTGCCATGGAAAGAGTGCAGCGGCGATTCACCAGGCTGATACCTGGAATGGCGGGAATGACCTACGAGGAGAGATTGAATAGTTTGGGCTTGTACTCACTGGAGTTTAGAAGATTGAGAGGGGATCTCATCGAAACATATAAAATTATGGCAGGCCTGGACAGGCTGAATTCAGAGAGAATGTTTCCAATGGCCGGGGAGCACAGAACCAGGGGCCACAGTCTAAAAATAGCGGGCAAATCATTTAAAACAGAGATGAGGAAGAATTTCTTCACTCAAAGAGTGGTGAGCCTGTGGAATTCCCTGCCACAGAGGGCTGTGAAGGCTAATTCAATAAATATTTTCAAGAGAGAATTGGATATATTTCTGAAGGCTAAGGGGATTAAGGGTTACGGAGAAAAGGCGGGGACGGGGTACTGAACTGGTAAGATCAGCTATGATCTCAGACGAAGATCAGCCATGATCTCATTGAATGGCGGAGCAGGCTCGAAGGGCCGAATGGCCTACTCCTGTTCCTATCTCTATGTTTCTATGTTTCTATGTTTCTGGTCCTAAAACACCACTAAAATAGATTATCTGGTCATTATGATATTGCTGTTTATGGGACCTTGCTGTGCGCAAATTGGCTGCCGCATTTTCTACATTACGACAGTGACTACACTTCAAAAAAGTATTTAATTGGCTGTAAAGTGCTTTGGAAGTCCTGAGGTTGTGAAAAGTGCAATATAAATGCTTGCTTTCTTTCATTGGCACTCTCGCCATGAGAGTGTGCCAAAAGGGCAAAGGCTTTTCGGCCCCTGCTTGTCTGGATTTACACAAAAGTCACCACCTTCAACAGAAAAGTGAGTAAAACTGGTGAGTGGTGAAGGGCAGGCGGAAAGAAGAAATTCTGGTTAAACAATGCACTACCATGGAAATTTCATGCAATTTTATATATCAGTCAATTTTAATATCCCTTAAATGTTCTTCTTACGTATTTTATTGGTAGCACACTATATTACAAGGCGTCTCTTTCAAGGTGTTTGTATTATTCTATAGGGAGTTTATAAAACAATCTCAGTATATTTGACGTGGGGGGGGGAGCTGAGAGGAAATTATCCTGCCCTTTAGTACAAATATGAAATGTAATAGGATTTTGGGGAAGAATCAGCCATGCATTGTTAAACTTTCTCCAGTTATATGAATGTTTTCATGTAAAAATAAACATTTAAAATTCTTTTGTTGTTATAGTCAGACACAAGGTAACGAGCTCTCCAGGACTCTTTGATGCTGAGCACAGGCCTACCTAGGTCTCCAAAGACAGGATGTGATTGATCAATACGTGAGATGAATAACAACAAATGCAGGCCCAGGAGCAGGGTAATGTTCTCACTGAAGATGTCATCAGAAATGACGTGAACGATGATGAACGAAAACAACCAGAATCCATGGAAATAAGGTGAGCTGTTCAATGCCAGAAAAAGGCTTACTACGGTGAGTCGCAAGCAAAGAAAGTAGCTTTTGGGCTTCAATTATACAACAACAATAAAACATTTGAGCCTAGAAATTGCTGCTTGTGATATTAGGGGGCAAATGTTTAACATGTTTGTATGATGTTCCTTTGTCCACCATTTTACTGCATTCACTAAGCCACTTATTTTACATGGGATAATGCCTCCAGGACTATACTTCAAAAAGTACTTCATTGTAAAGCGCTTTGGAACGTCCGGTGGCCGTGAAAGGCACTGTATAAATGCAAGTTTTTCTTTCTTGTCCACTAAAATAAGGAAAGTCCGCATATTTCTAAAACGGTCATTTCTAGGCTTTGGTATTTAACAATGTAACGGTGCATCTAATAAAATGAAAGTAAAGAGCCCTCTCCACTTTTATACCAAATTCATGTGTTCAATCTTCCATCATCCCTTGGTAAGTATTAATGACTGACAAAATACAATCCTGTCAGTATAAGTTGTTTGTTTTATTCAGCTTTTCATTTCATTTTGAAATGGTGGGCAACTGCTATGTTTCTGCAGTTGTGATTCCTAATAAAAATGCACTATATATGTTTTCTATACTGAGTCTATTATTATTTTAAAATATTGTAAAGCTGTTTTCAACTTAGCTGCAATAGCTATCCTGTTGAATGTGCTGAATGTCCCAATAAAAATTAGATTTTAAATACATTTCTTGAGGAATATAATGAGTATCATTAGTCAAACTAATGGTGAGGATAATGCTATAAATGGTAAGCGCTTAAAGAACATCATTTCATGATGCATGTGCTGTGACTATATTTCTCACTAAATATCTGTTACCATGGGAACTATTTTGAAGTCATGCTGTGAAGCTCTGGTGGCTAATTTGTATTCCATGCTCACTGCTGGGCTCCACTTTTCATTTCCATGGTTACTTATGAGTGTGCATCTCAGTGATGACTTTCATGAAATTTATTCATTTTGTTTAACACCTTTGCATCTATGTTATTGGTTCCTAATAAAAGATGACTAAAGGATTCACTAATGAAGTGCGCTGTTCTATTGAGGTGGATGATTTTTTTTCTGATAGTTGTCATGGAAACATGCCTGACAAGTGATGATGATGATGCTAGTTATACCTAGTTGCATTTCTTCTACTGATGTATTAGTTCAGTGCCTTTGTTACCTCCAGACTCGACTATTCCAAAGCTCTCATGGCCAACCTCCCACCTTCCACCCTCCATAAACTTAAGCTCATCCAAAACTCTGCTGCCCGTATCCTAACTCGCACCAAGTCCCTTCACCCATCACCCCTGTGCTCGCGGTTGGCTCCTGGTCTGACAATGCCTTGATTATAAAATTCACATCCTTGTGTTCGAATTCTTCTATGGCCTCGCCCCTCACTATCTCTGCAATCTCCTCAAGCCCTACAACCCTCTGACATCTCTACGCTCCTCCTACTCTGACCTCTTGTGTAGCTCAGATTTTCATCGCTCCATCAATTGCGGCCATGCCTTCAGCTGCCTAGGCCCTGAGCCCTGGAATTCCCTCCCTAAACCTCTCCGCTTCTCTACCTCTCTCTCCCCCTTTAAGCTGCTCCTTAAAACCTACCTATTTGACCAAGCAATTAGTTACTTGTCCTAATATCTCATTATGTGGCTCGGTGTTATATCATTTCTGATAACGCTCCTGTGAAGTGCATTGATACATTTTTACTACATTAAAGGCGCTATATAAATGCAAGCAGTTGTTGTTCGGTGACTATAAATCTCAGGTCTTGACACCTACTTCACATGTATGACTGTACAGTAACAGCTTCTGTGTAGGTAAATATATGTTTTAAGCTTTATTAGTTAAGAAGATAATTTTCAATGGGTGGCTTGCAGACAATCTAAGACAGGGTCTTATATTATTGTTGCTTAATTATAGGGCCAAAACGATTGTAGTGTGGAACTGAGATGTACAAACCAGCAAGGTGCCAGGTTTGATCACCAGTCTGTGCTCTGTCAACTTATCTCAGCTAGGGTGATGCCAGGGGTGCTACAATTAGCTTCAGTGTCTCTGAGATAGGAAGAAAGAACTGGCCAGGATGCTCACATCTGATTGCTAACCAACACCTCCTGTTGAAAAGCGCATGTGTGTGGCTGTTGGGTGAGGACAGGATCAGACTGAACTGTAGGACTGGCCCGCCACCATCAAATGACTTGGCAACACTCACTTTCTGGACCCACAGATGAAGAATGGCCACTTGAACCAGATGGTAGCTAAATTATTTAAGCTATTATCAATTGGCATAATTTATTATGAGCTGGTTTTAGTGATTGCTGGCAGGCGGGTGCCCGTTTTACAGCCTGACCAATTTTCCTTTCCATTGATTTCAATTGGAATCGACCCCAAAGACACAGATGGTTCAGCAGCTCCTGCACTGTCTGTCATTTAGAGCTACAAAACCAAAACAAAGATTGCTTCAAACATATGTTGTTTATTTTTCTCAGTGGAAAAATTGAAGTTCAGTATTTCACTTTATTTTTCCTAGCTGGAAGGTGAATTGTTTGCAATTGTTTTCTGTAAATGCCTTGGTTCCTCCTGACTATCAGTTGTCCATATCAATCATGGAAAGTCCCTAACTTTTTCAGTTTCAGTCTAACTTTAGCTAAGGATCTTTCTTATCTGAGTCAAATGAATATTGACACTGCGAGCACAAACTGTTTGTATGGCCTGACCTTTGCAGTTCAGTGGAAAGACTTTCAAGCATTTGAGGTAATCGAATATTTTTGGAGAATTTTTTTTTGAAGATAACATAAACCTTTTTCTTGTTAGTAGGTTTTTATCCAAAAATACCTTGAGGCTTTTATCCAAAATGAAGTTATTATGCCTTCTGAGGTAAATTTCCAAAATATGAAACAATTTTCCTGGGGAAAAAGAGGTTACTACATTCAAGGTGTTGTTATTAAGAAAATATAGCAGGGGTGAAAATAATCTTGGTTGGTAGCACAAAACGGGCGATAGCGAATCGGCAGCCCGCCTGATTTTCTTCTCCATTTACTGCATAAAAAACATATCCTAAACAGATGGACAGTAAAGTTAAAGAACTGCTCCCCTATTTTAAATGCAAAGATTTATTTATGTAATTATATTCAAGGAGAACTAATTTATTTATTCATCTACCTGCAGTGGGTGAGGAAAACATTGGTCCGTAATTTCCAATAGGAGGCTTCCTGCGTGCAGATGCCAACTATCGGAAAAAAATCTACGCTCTTACCTGAGGGCTCCTGAGGTCCGGACACTTCCGATGCTGGGCCTCTCCACAGTCGAAATGCACAGGACCCAGGTATCCCAGGGGCGCATGCAGTTCGCAAGCGTCCCTGGGATCACGTGGGCCAGGCCAGCCTTCATACTTTTGACAGATAGACCCGGCAAAAGTATGAATGGAGATCACTCCAAAAACACATCAAACATTAAATACATTTTTTAAAAACCATCACGTTTTTAATGAGTTAAAATTACATTAAATTAAATATTTTAAACAAAAATGTAATTAAAAAAAAAATAATTAAAGTTTTTTACAAGGCTAAAAATAAACTTACCTTTTTTAAAAGTATTTTTAAATTATAAATGAATAAAAAAAAATATTTCTTTTACTTTTTTCAACTCTTATGCTGGTAAAAGTAAGCCTTACACTTGCTTTTACCAGGCGTAAGATTTCTAAGTGATTTCAGCACGCGGAGGTTCTGCAGAAAGTGGAACTCTCCCCCCGCAGAGGCCCTTCTTTAGGGCAGGTGTCCGATCTGTCAAGAGCATATCTGAAACCGGCATTTCTGATGTCCCTACGGGTGTGTACACAGCTCATACACACCCGTAGGGATCGGAAAATGTGGGCCATCATTTATTTTCCAAGAACCACTACTTCCGAGTTGATCTCTTATGAACTTCTCTCAGTGGAGATGTGAATCCTTTCACCGCTTCTGCACATCAGTACCATCAATCTCCACCTTGCAACTGATTGTAAGCAATGCCTTGGGAGATCTACTAATGACCTGAATAAGGCCGACATAAGACCCATAATCAATATTATGTTAAAACTTCAGGAGAGCTAGAAGATAAAAAGAATAGAGCACACACAGAAGTCATGAATTGCTACAACAATATGGTTGCAAAGGTTAAAAAAGCAAGTATTAACTTTGTGCGCAGCTCTGGCACCTACATTTCCCCATGCTGCTAGAAACTCTAGTCTTGTTCCACCTTTTGGGGAGTGGAATTTCCCAACATCCCCTCCCCTCCCAACCCTTTCCCCCTACCCCCCACCCACCCCCGAAACCTTGGCACTGGTCAAATCAAGTGGACCAATCTGGCTGCTTTGGAAATAATAAAAATATATTTTAGTTCATCCTGGGTTCAGGCCACTTGCACTGGCAGGTACAAGATGATAACAATTCACATCATGTTGTTGTGATATCCTGATGTCCAAAAAATTCTGATGCATTGGGCTTGATTTTGCCAGGCCCGAGGAGGCTGGATTGGAGGCGTGTGAGGTGTTAAAATCGCAAAAATTGGCAGGCGGCTCCGATCCCGCCTTCAGCCCGCCTCCAAGCAATTTTCCCAGAATCAGGGTTTCAGACCCTTAAGGCCCTTAGCAACCAATTAATTGCCTCTATAATCCCATTTTGAGAGGCCTTTCTGATTTTAACACTTTTCCCCCATCCTACACGCCTCCTCTGGAACACGCCTGTTAATCCTGGTGGCCTCACAAGTGGATTGCTTACGAACAACCGCAGCTCCACCATTAAAAAGGAGTTTTCACCAATGATCATTTGCAGGTGGCAGAACTTTGTTGTCTCAGGTCTGGGGGAACTTTTAGCAGGCATACTCAGTATTGTGGAAGTTTGGAGCCTGACACCCATCCCCAGTATGACCTCCTGGGAAACCCCTCTCCCCACCTTAACTGAGTGCTTCCTCAACTGAGGCATATACCAGAAGCATGGGAACCATTTATTTCCTTTCCTCCTGGACGAAGACCAGCCGTGGCAGCAGCAGAACCATGAACAACATAAGAACATAAGAACATAAGAACTAGGAGCAGGAGTAGGCCAATCGGCCCCTCGAGCCTGCTCCACCATTCAATAAGATCATGGCTGATCTGATCCTAACCTCAAATCTTCTATCACTCTGCATCCACCCGAACCCATGTGATCTCCCGGGAGAGGCGAAAAACCAGATAAAGACCCAATGGCCAATTTGGGAGAAAAAAATCTGGGAAATTCCTCTCCGACCCATCTAGGCGATCGAAATTCTTCCAGGAGATCACTCTGTCCCTATATTTTCTACAGTACTTACCTTCTGTAACAGCGATCTCCACCCCAGCCAGGAACAGGAATAAAACCATCTCCTGAAATCTAACAGAATTAGAACACAGTAGGAGCAGAACAAGGCTACACGGCCCCTGGGCCCACTCCACTACCCACAGGGCCATGACCAATCCGAACCCAGACTCATGTCCAATTTCCTGCCCGCTCCCCGTAACCCTTAATTCCCTTTACTTCTAGGAAACTATCTATTTCTGTTTTAAATTTATTTAATGATGTAGCTTCCGCAGCTTTCTGGGGCAGCAAATTCCACAAACCTACCACCCTCTGAGTGAAGAAGTTTCTCCTCATCTCAGTTTTGAATGAGCAGCCCCTTATTTTAAGATTATGCCCCCTAGTTCTAGTTTCACCCATCATTGGGAACATCCTCACCGCATCCATCCGATCAAGCCCTTTCACAATCTTATATGTTTCAATAAGATCGCCTCTCATTCTTCTGAACTCCAATGAGTAGAGTCCCAATCTACTCAACCTCTCCTCATATGACCACCCCCTCATCCCCGGGATTAACCGAGTGAACCTTCTTTGTACTGACTCGAGAGCAAGTATGTCTTTTCTTAAGTATGGACACCAAAACTGTATGCAGTATTCCAGGTGCGGCCTCACCAATACCTTGTACAACTGCAGCAATACCTCCCTGTTTTTATATTCCAACCCCCTAGCAATAAAAGCCAACATTCCATTGGCCTTCTTAATCACTTGTTGCACCTGCATACTAACTTTTTGAGTTTCGTGCACCAGGACCCCCAGATCCCTTTGTACTACAGTACTTTCCAGTTTCTTGCCATTAAGATAATAACTTGCTCTATGATTTTTCCTGCCAAAGTGCATAACCTCACACTTTCCAGTATTGTATTCCATCTGCCAAATCTCTGCCCACTTACTTAGCCTGTCTATGTCCCTTTGCAGGTTTTTTATGTCCTCCTCACTCACTACTTTCCGTCCCATCTTTGTATCATCTGCAAACTTTGATATGTTACACTCGGTCCCCTCCTCCAAATCATTAATATAGATTGTAAAGAGTTGGGGACCCAGCACTGACCCCTGCGGAACACCACTAGTTACTGGTTGCCAATCTGAGAACGAACCATTTATCCCAACTCTCTGCTTTCTGTTAGAGAGCCAATCCTCCACCCACGCCAGAATATTACCCCCAATCCCGTGATTTTTTATCTTGAGCAATAATCTTTTGTGTGGCACCTTGTCAAATGCCTTTTGGAAGTCTAAATACACTACGTCCACTGGTTCCCCTTTATCCACCCTGTATGTTACTTCCTCAAAAAACTCCAGCAAATTTGTTAAACATGACTTCCCCTTCATGAAACCATGCTGAGTTTGCCCTATTAAATTATGTTTATCCAAATGTCCCGTTACTGTCTCCTTAATAATGGACTCTAACATTTTACCAACCACAGATGTTAGGCTAACAGGTCTATAGTTTCCAGCCTTCTGCCTACTACCCTTTTTAAATAAGGGTGTTACATTAGCAGTTTTCCAATCTGCCGGGACCTTTGCTGAGTCCAGTGAGTTTTGGAAAATTATTACCAATGCATCCACAATCCCTACCGCTACTTCCCTCAAGACCCTGGGATGCAAGCCATCAGGTCCAGGGGATTTATCCGCCTTGAGTCCCATTATTTTACCAAGTACCACTTCCTTAGTGATTTTAATTGTATTTAGTTCCTCCCCCCCTAGAGCCCCCTGTTTGTCCAGTGTTGGGATATTCTTAGTGTCCTCTACTGTAAAGACTGATACAAAATAATTGTTCAGTGTTTTTGCCATCTCCATGTTTCCCAGCATTAATTTCCCGGTCTCATCCTCTAAGGGACCAACATTTACTTTAGCCACCCTTTTTCTTTTTATATAACTATAGAAACTTTTACTGTCTGTTTTTATATTTTTTGCTAATTTACTTTCATAATCTATCTTCCCTTTCTTAATCAATCTTTTTGTTATTTTTTGCTGTCTTTTAAAGACTTCCCAATCTTCCATCCTCCCACTAGATTTGGCTACCTTATATGCCCTTGTTTTTATTCGGATACTATCCTTAATTACTTTACTTAGCCACGGATGGCTATCTTTTCTTTTACACCCTTTTTTCCTCAGTGGAATATATTTTTTTTGGAAGTTGTAAAATAACTCCTTAAATGTACACCACTGGTCATGTACCGTCTTACCCTTTAATCTATTTTCCCAGTCCACTCTAATTAATTCCGCTCTCATACCTTCATAGTCTCCTTTATTCAAGCTCAGCACGCTTGTTTGAGATCCAACCTTCTCACCCTCTAATTGAATATGGAACTCAACCATGTTATGGTCACTCATTCCAAGGGGATCCTTTACTAGGACATTTTTAATTAATCCTGTCTCATTACACAGGACCAAATCTAAGGTTGCTTGCCCCCTGGTCGGTTCAGTTACATACTGCTCAAGAAACCCATCCCTAATACACTCAATGAACTCTTCCTCAAGGCTGCTCTGCCCAATTTGATTTGTCCAGTTAATATGATAATTAAAATCCCCCATAATTATAGCTGTTCCCTTATTACAAGCCTCAACTATTTCCTGATTAATACTCCGTCCAACAGAGTTGCAACTGTTCGGAGGCCTATAGACTACACCCACTAGTGTTTTTTTCCCCTTATTATTCCTTACCTCCACCCAAACTGTTTCACTATCCTGCTCCTTTGACCCAATATCATTTCTCTGTATTATAGTGATTCCTTCCTTTATTAACATAGCCGCCCCACCTCCTCTCCCTTCCTGCCTGTCCTTCCTGATTGTTAAATAACCTGGTATGTTTAATTCCCAGTCATGGTCACCCTGTAGCCATGTTTCTGTAATGGCCACAAGATCATACCCATATGTCATTATTTGTGCCGTTAACTCATTCATTTTGTTACGAATGCTACGTGCATTCAGATAAAGAACTTTCAAATATGTTTTGTAACACTTAGTTCCTGTTTTTTCCCTTTTTAGTACTTTACTTTTTACTCCATACCTTCTGTCCCTTCCTGACACATTCTGTTTTTTAATTCCCCCACTGCTACCTAAGTCTATGACCTTCTCTGTTGTCATTTCTATTATTTGCTCTCTAGAAACCTCCCCCCCACTAATTAGTTTAAAGCCCTCTCTACAGCCCTAGTTATATGATTCGCCAGGACTCTAGTCCCAGCAGCAGCAACAACAGGCGTGCCAGGATGCTGCTCACCCACCTGAAGCTGCACAGGCCAGAAGGCGCCAGCGCGCGATCACATTGCTGCCTGGGATGCAAGGGACGCATCTGCATAGCCTGCACAATCAAACACTTTTGCCTCGCATCTTCTTACCAGAGCATTGACAATGGACAAGAACCTGCGGGTTCCTATCACACTGATCACCATACTGACAATTGCAAGTCGCCCTAAGCCCTCAATGTGGAAGTTCCATTTGCGAAATGACGCAGGCCACAACTTCAACAGTTTGCCATCAGAATTTTTTATCACAACAAGTAACTGATGGCATTTCAAAAATAAACACAACATAACACCCAAGTGACTATCCTTGTGACTACTTGAGCATTATCTTCCTCTTACGAGTGCTCCTACGTAGTGCTTTCCCTGTGGCTTCAGCAGATATGGAGGCCCCTTGCTTACTTTCTTGCTGCTCCTGTCTCAACACCTTTGGTGGCTGTCCTCTGGGGCTGCGAACTTGTGAGGGCTCAGCAACAGCCTGCTGCTCCTGCGGCTCTGCAGGGGCTGAAGCGCCCATCTCAGTTGGGTGAGGACTCTGGTGGGGCTCTGACTGAGGGCTTTGCAGTGGTATGGTCATGTGAGCGCTTGGAGAGGAGTCCCCACTTTCTTGTTGTCTGCCACCAACATCCCTCTCATGGGTCAGCCCCACATGGGAACCAGGGCAATTTGGCACATTGGATCCAAAATTGGCTTAGTGGCAGGAGGCAGAGGGTGATGGTTGAAGGTTGTTTTTGTGACTGGAAGCCTGTGTCCAGTGGTGTACCACAGGAATCGGTGCTGGGTCCTTTGCTGTTTGTAGTGTACATTAATGATTTAGATATGAATGTAGGAGGTATGATCAGTAAGTTCGCAGATGACACAAAAATTGGTGGAGTGGTAAATAGCGAGGAGGGAAGCCTCAGGCTACAGGACGACATAGACGGGTTGGTTAGATGGGCAGAACAGTGGCAAATGGAATTTAACACTGAAAAGTGTGAGGTGATGCATTTTGGGAGGACTAACAAGGCAAGGGAATACACAATGAATGGTAGGACACTAGGAAGGACAGAGGATCAGAGGGACCTTGGTGTGCATGTACATAGACCCCTGAAGGCAGCAAGACAGGTAGATAAGGTGGCTAAACAGGCATAAGAACATAAGAACATAAGAAATAGGAGCAGGGGTAGGCCAATCGGCCCCTCGAGCTTGCTCCGCCATTCAATAAGATCATGGCTGATCTGATCCTAACCGCCAATCTACTATCACAGAACCATCTCCTGAATCTAACAGAATTAGACACATGAAATAGGAGCAGGATCAGGCTACACGGCCCCTGGGCCCGCTCCGCTACCCACAGGGCCATGTCCGATCCAAACCTAGACTCATGTCCAAATTCCTGCCCGCTCCCCGTAATCCTTAATTCCCTTTACTTCTAGGAAACTGTCTATTTCTGTTTTAAATTTATGTAATGATGTAGCTTCTACAGCCTTTTGGGGCAGCATATTCCATGGACCTACCACCCTCTGAGTGAAGTAGTTCCTCCTCATCTCAGTTTTGAAAGAGCAGCCCCTTATTCTAAGACTATGCCCCCTAGTTCTAGTTTCACCCATCATCGGGAACACCCTCCCCACATCCACCCGATCCAACCCCTTCATAATCTTATATGTTTCAATAAGATCGCCTCTCATTCTTCTGAACTCCAATGAGTGGAGTCCCAATCTACTCAACCTCTCCTCATATGTCCATCCCCTCATCCCCGGGATTAACCGAGTGAACCTTCTTTGTACTGACTCGAGAGCAAGTATGTCTTTTCTTAAGTATGGACACCAAAACTGTATGCAGTATTCCAGGTGCGGTCTCACCAATACCTTGTACAACTGAAGCAATACCTCCCTATTTTTATATTCTATCCCCCTAGCAATGAAAGCCAACATTCCATTGGCCTTCTTAATCACTTGCTGCACCTGCATACTAACCTTTTGAGTTTCGTGCACCAGGACCCCCAGATCCCTTTGTACTTCAGTACTTTCCAGTTTCTGCCATTAAGATAATAACTTGCTCTACGATTTTTCCTGCCAAAGTGCATAACCTCACACTTTCCAGTATTGTATTCCATCTGCCAAATCTCTGCCCACTTACTTAGCCTGTCTATGTCCCCTTGCAGGTTTTTTATGTCCTCCTCACTCACTACTTTCCCTCCCATCTTAGTATCATCTGCAAACTTTGATATGTTACACTCGGTCCCCTCCTCCAAATCGTTAATATAGATTGTAAAGAGTTGGGGACCCAGCACTGACCCCTGCGGAACACCACTAGTTACTGATTGCCAGTCTCAGAATGAACCATTTATCCCAACTCTCTGCCTTCTGTTAGATAGCCAATCCTCTATCCATGCCAGAATATTACCCCCAATCCCGTGATTTTTTATCTTAAGTAATAATCTTTTGTGTGGCACCTTGTCAAATGCCTTTTGGAAGTCTAAATGCACTACGTCCACTGGTTCCCCTTTATCCACCCTATATGTTACTTCCTCAAAGAACTCCAGCAAATTTGTCAAACATGACTTCCCCTTCATAAAACCATGCTGACTTTGTCCTATGGGATATGGGATACTTCCCTTCATTAGCCGAGGCATAGAGCAAGGAGGATATGATGGAGCTGTACAAAACGCTAGTTAGGCCACAGCTGGAATATTGTGTGCAGTTCTGGTCACCACACTATAGGAAGGATGTGATTGCATTGGAGAGGGTGCAGAGGAGATTCACCAGGATGTTACTTGGGCTGGAGCGCTTCAGCTATGAAGAGAGACTGGACAGGCTGGGGTTGTTTTCCTTAGAGCAGAGGAGACTGAGGGGGGACCTGATTGAGGTGTACAAAATTATGAGGGGGATAGATAGGGTAGATAGAAAGGAACTTTTCCCCTTAGTAGAGGGGTCAATAACCAGGGGGCATAGTTTCAAGGTAAGGGGCAGGAGGTTTAGAGGGGATTTGAGGAAAAACTTTTTCACCCAGAGGGTGGTTGGAATCTGAAACTCACTACCTGAAAGGGTGGTAGAGGCAGGAACCCTCACAACATTCAAGAAGCATTTAGATGAGCACTTGAAACGCCATAGCATACAAGGCTATGGACCAAGTGCTGGAAAATGGGATTAGAATAGACAGGGCTTGATGGCCGGCGCAGACACGATGGGCCGAAGGGCCTCTTTCTGTGCTGTATAACTCTATGGGCTGGATTTTGTCATTCGGGTGGGCTGGGGTCGTGTTATCCGCTTTTTGTGTTATCCACCCGATTCCAAATCGATGTGGGAGATTGATGCGATTTTCACATAATTGGGCAATTGAGTTCCAGCGTGTGGGAACCCATGGCCCAATTTGTTTTTTCAATCTGAAACTCGCCTCTGATGACGTCATCATTGCTGCTGCATTTAAGGTCTGCAAGAAGACTTGCTTCTTCTGCAGACTGCCAACCTTTTGGCCTTTGCAGTGAGAGGGGCCTGGAGGCTTAATGAGCAGCGGGAGACCTAAGTCTGCTCGCAGATTTGATGACGTCGCCCTGCAAGCTTTGCTGGAGGGAGCAAGAGCTGGTAAGGAGGTGCTCTTCCCTTCTTCAGGGAGGAAGAAGCCTCCCCAGTAGACCAAGGCTGTGTGGGTCCAGGTGGCCCAGGAGGTGAACTCGTTGTCCCTCATCCGCAGAACCTGGCTTCAGTGCAGGAAGAGGTTTCATGACTTTCTGTGCACCGGAAAAGTGAGTATGACTTTGCCATCACCCTCAATCTGATCCCCATTGCCTCTCCTCACCAGCACTCAGCTTTAGCAACCTCTTCCTCCACATCCCACTTGACACTGACATCCCTGCACCCTCACCCATTCCCTCTCTCTCTATGGTCACATTCACCTAACTTTTCGACTATGCAGCCCTCACACTCCCTATCACCGTGATACTATGAAAACAACTTGCAAAACACAGGGAGGGCCCTTGGTCTTGCCAACTCACTCCATCTTTGTCTCCTTCTAAGCATCTATGCTATGGATTCTCTACACTCACTCCTTCATTCTCACTCAAACTCCACGTGTCTCCCTCATTGCAGGAAAAGAGAGCTCACAATAAGAGGGAAAGTAGCCCACCTCACACCTTGGGAAGAGGCGGTCCTGGAGATAGTGGGACTTGAGGATGATGCGCAAGTGGGGGACGGACAGACGGGTGCATCAGAGAAAGCTGGTGACAGAATAGTTTTTCATCCCTCTCATTGACATTGCATGAGTCGCTGATAATGATTCTGAAGCTCTAACAGATGGACTTATGATCATCTGCAATATGCAATGTGCATGTAACCTTGGCCTCACATCTCTGACTCTTTCCTTTACTCCCCCACATGACCATCGCAAGCACCCATCCCCACTATCCAGGAGGAACAGCCTGAGTCTCCAGACTCCTCAGAGGAAGCTGCAACCTCTGAGGGCGCAGTGTCAGCAGAGTTCAGCCAACCCAGCACCAGCGCTCGTGAGATAGAGTAGTGTTGTCACCTGGTGTATCACAGTTCACAAGTGAGCATCAGCAGATTGTGGAGACAGGGACAGCAGTGGAGAGTCCTAGTCGGAGGGCGCAGGACTCTCCCAGCTCAGCTTAGCTGCATGTCGACCCTCTGCCTCTGGGTCCATCCAGAAGA